>NC_087581.1:38991372-40464706 GCF_036250125.1 Pseudopipra pipra
TTGACATGCTTATTTTCTAAGTAGTTGACACTAATATCTTGGCATAATTCCAGTGTCACAGGTAAAAATCTGATGCAACAATACCATATAAATGGAGCTCAAGAAAAAAATTAAGGGCCTGTAGGTTACGAAAATGCAGCAAACTTTTATCTGCAGAATTTTGCTCCTCAGATTTTTCCACTCTCTCACTATTAATTGGACGTACTTATGCACTAGATAACTCTTCATGGTGTTATTTTGTGGTTTTAAATTAATCTCATCCAAACTTTTATTTTACAAAATTAGCTTTAGTTTTGCTATTTTGCTATTGAATATTAAAGATATGCTTAAGAGCTTTGGCTGGGCGTGGTTGTTTCTCCCCATCGCAGATGGAAGACCTTTAACTCTGGAGGAAATATGGGGAAGTGTTCATGCGTGTTACCAGGATCGTCTGCAGGAGGGGCCCTGGGACACCATCACACAGCAGGTGAGGATCCACTGGTCCTTTACAAAACTTGGGAATGCAGTATATGCCTGAGACTCCTCAATGGCCTTATTCCTTCCCTGGACACAAGTAATAAATATAAATATAAAAATAAATACATAAATATATATGCATACAGGTGCGCACACAGACACAAGTCTAACTCTGTGCTTAGCCAGTTACCAGCAATAGTTTCAGTTCTGGTTTTGAAAGGATATATATTTAAGGCTTAGTTTGACAGTGTCTCACATTTAGAATACTCTTCCAACGCCCATCTGTAAAAATTCAGGCGATTTCTGAGTAATTGTGGATTTGGGTTAATACAAAAGTAGACTTATTTATGTAAGTAAAATATATTATTGTAACACTTCACGCGTTGTCTTGTAATCAAATTACCAAAAAATAATGTGTGTCATTTTCAGTTTTAAATAGACTTGCAATCCTCGGGACTGAATGAGAGAAAGTTGGTCTCTCATCAAACAATAAGTTATTGCAATCTGATTGTGAAACATGGTTCAGAGCTGACTTGGTTGCTCTGATCTCTTCCCTGTTACTCCAGCTCCCCAGTGCAAGTTTGGACAAAGACTAGAGACTCTCCAGGTGTGAATTTTTTTTCCCATCAGACCAAAATACCAATGTGTCCTTTACCCCTCTCCTTTCCTTCCTTAATTTTTTTGTTTTAGCTTTTTCCGGGTCTCTTGCCACAGCAGCTGACACAACGGGGATGTGACTTCCACTGAGTTCTACAGGTGTTCCCCTAATTAAAATAATACGGTTTAATTACAGGATGCCTACTTGTACATGGTACTCAGCCATCTACAGTGGGAACATGAACAGCATTTTTGTTTTTTGCAGCCATGGACTATTATTTATATTATGACAAACATTGTTTTTCTGGTATTTGCTGTGCATGTCTGAATTCCAGTTGAGAGTTGGCAGATTCTTGTAATACACACTTTTACATAAAGCATTAGTTACCTGGCTTGTCTATGAATGAAGATGAGAAAATTAGATTTTAATAAAATGATGTAATGATGTGACACTAGTGAGAAAAAGGCATAAACAGTATGTTCAGAATGTGTAAAATCAGAGTGGTGGAAGCCAAAAGGAAAAACAGGTCACTCTCATAGGGGGGTTATTTTTGCCTCTTAAGGGACAGTAAAGTAAAAACTGTCCTGCGTCTAATAATTGGAGTTTTGTGTAAGAAGTATACACACAAATTTTTGCAGAAACGGGGTTTTTGGGTGGCAAAACGTGTGAAGAGATGAACCTGTCTCTGTGACACCTCTCCAGAGGCAGTTCAGCCACTGTGAATCCAGTGACAAACAGGAGCTAAGAGGAAAAAAAGAACATTTTGGAGAAATTTAGCAAAGTTATAGCAGCAGAATGTGACTTTCTGTTGAAATAAGGAGATTATGGAAGATAATAAAAACACACTGTAAGCACTAGCCTGCAAGCCTCAGATCAAAGCAAGAGTTAAGTCTACAAGAAAAAGAGAACTTTTCCCCCCTCAGATGAATCAGGGCTCTGAATTGCAATACGGAGCTTCCCCTCTCTGCTTCTCTGCTGACCCATTTTGTTATGTGGGTTAGGCTTTGCCTGCAGGGACACAGATTCTACAATACAAGTCACTGGGCAGGCTCATCAAATCAGACTTGAACACTCAGTACACATGAACAGCACAGAGAAAAGGTTTAAGGTTTTAATCCAAAACAGATACAGATTTTAAATGGTATAAGCACTCCACCACTGGGAGGAAAAACGGAGCTTACCATTGCCCACACATATTACTTAGCTTTTAACTAGGGCTGATTTGTCCTTTGATTGCAGATTAGGAAAAGAAAGGCTTACTGTCTGGGTTTTTTGTCCTTCCAGATCCAGAATCTTACACTAATCATTTGGGACCTTTATTCCAATGTGTTTTATGAAATGCAGGTGCCATGTCTGTGCACATTTCTGATACAACTGTGTTTTGGCTTATACTCTCTGTGGTAAAATGTATATGAGATCAGGAGCTGAGACATTGCCTGAACTCCAAAGAATGTAGGTATTTGGCATTTACTGAATTTTAGGTAAAATTTGGACTTCATTATTCTAGAAAGTCATGCTCATTTTCAGAGAAAGCATCTTTGAATATTTTTACTGACTAGATTATTGGAAAAATCAGAAGTCAGTTACCTTCTCATAAATAAATTAACATGATAAGGTTGCATAGTATTTTATAATGATAATTGATAAATGGTGATGATTTAATTGCACTTCCTCTAGTAATAACCTTAAAATGCTCAAATGAAGTTCCTGTGATTGGCTTTCTTCTGAGGTAAATCTCCCTGGTGCCTTCAGTCATCCCTTCTCTACATCCGGTGATAGCTTGCTTTAGCTGTTTTAAAGAATACAAATCAATTAGAACACACAGCTGTTTAACAAAACTTCTAAATGTTGCTACAGGTCTCTGTGGGTGTTTCCTGATGGCTTATAATGACATCAATTTAGCACACCTGGTAAGGTCTGTGTGAGCTGGAAGTAGCTTAATTCCGCAATGACAGGAAAATTAAGGAGTATTTATGGATTAATGTTGCCTTCCAGAAATATTACCAACTGTGGATTTTAACTTCTTTTTACAGAGATTCAGAAGTGGAATTGCAGATATTGCATGCCTTTCTCCTGAACAGCTTACTTACAACTTGATGGGTGGTTTTAGTGTTAGGTATTTATTTTACTTAGTTATATTAGTTATTTAAATATAATATAAAAATATAATATAAAATATAATACCAATCTTATTTATACTATATAAGGGTATACATATATATATTGCATATATATAACATATATTTACATATATGTATTACATTACATTTATACATATATATTACATGTATTTGTATAAGTTATGCACAAATACATAGTGGCATTGTCTCAACAGCTCAAACATACTGTATGTATGTAATATCCTTCTGTATGTAATATCCACATAAATATCGAGGTATAATAACCCAGTTAAAAAGGCAGCAGGCAGAAAGGACCATGACCAAATGCTAAATGATGAGGCAATTTGAAAGAAAAAAACATCCACATGAATAGGAAAAAGGTTGAAAAACAAAGAACAGAGAATAGAGAACAGAAATGAGACAAATGGGAAAAATCTTCACAATTATAAAGGTGAAACATATTTTATCACATGTGCTTGGTGTAACAACCATGAATTTAAAAAACAAGGTTAAGTAATGTTTAGTTAATCTATAAAGGCTACATTTGACCTTTTTGTCATTTTGGAAATCTCTGAGGATGAGTGGTAGATGTGAAACAGCAGAAAGTGACTCTGTGGTTGTAGCTAGAGTTTCTGTCTTCAGACTGTGTGGTGTTGTTTGGGTCTTTGCTGTGGAAGTTGGAAATACATTAATTTTTCATCCTTTCTTTGCCCTGATGAATATTTATAGAAGTGCATACAAAGTAGAAGGACCTCAACAGGGGGAGGGACAACACTCAGAGAAAAATGCATTTCTAAGACTATGATGAAGCTGAGTTTATTTATTTTATTAATTTTAATTCTTGTTACTCGTGCTAATCTGTGTCTTCATTGATTTTTTTTCTGAGTGGAAGCAAACTGGCAGGAGAATTTTAAAAGCTGATAAATGAACCTGATCGCAGTCAGTACTAAGTATCACCAACAGTTTTGTTTTTAACAGAGTCATGTTGTCATAAAGTCTGACCTTTCCCTGAGAAAACAAAGTCATAAACACAATCAGGTGTGTGTGCTAAGGCTTAATCAATGCTTGGTGATGATGGAATGTAAAATCAAACATCCAAGGGTAGAAATCGAACTTTGTTATTACAGGAGGCTCAAAGGTTGAAAAACTAACCAATAAAACAGAACAAAAGTTCGGTGGCTTGAAGATCCTACAGAAAGAGTCTATAAAACTGTCTAAATAGTCTAAAATCCTGTGAGTCAGGATTCCAGAGGAAATGGAAGTTCCAGAGCACATGTCCATCCATCCCTCCCCTCCTCTTTAACCAGCACTGCTCAGACATGGTTACTTCTGTTATCAACAGCCATGGGAGGGAGCACATTTCATGTGTCATACCTTGGCTCTGGGCTTGCCAACAATAAACCAGCATTTTACTGGTTTAGCACAGAAAAAGTAATTCAGACCATTCTGACACTGACTGTATCTTAAGTCTCGGAATAGCAAGTGATCGGGAATTTTGCATCTGTTTTTTTTCTCAAGCATTTATTTCTCAGTTTAATCTGAATGAGGTGTTTTTTCATCTGTCATTTGATACTTAGCAGGTAGCTGTAATGTAATCTGTTATATGTCTGCTCTGTCATATAAAAAGTCATCAACCAACCTAAACTACCCAAGTCACAGCACGGAACTGCACTATCTCTGTATTAATCCAGAGTCTGCTCTTTTTCAGTCAGGAGTTAAGAATCTGGAAGACATGTTCTTTATAGTACTTCAGTAATCCTGTCCATTACATCACTTAATTTATAGCAGTGTTAACAGAAAAATCAATAAACATTATTTCTAAAATGGCAGGGATGTTAATAGTGTGATTTTAAAAAAGGAGAAAGAATCAAAACTCTGAACAGAACACACTGACATAGTGTTGTAGAGGCACATCTTGCTGGAAATGTGATAGGGAGGATTTAAATAATTTTGAAAAATGTGTGTAGGTCACTATTCTTAGACATACAAATCTTTCTTGCCATATTGTGGGATTTTGCTAAGTGGGGAAGGCTGTATACAGTATATCTTAACAGAAGGTTGCTAAGACCGCTCTTAAATCATTTTGAGTCATATCAACAGTTGCTATGGATCCCCTGCTAATATTTTTGGAAAATTATTAGTACAACTTCCTGAGAAAAGGGAGTCTTTCAGTGCAGACTGGAAAGCTGTTTGACAGGGAGAAGACCTAGGGGTGGGAAAGCTGGGTGGATATTTATTTCCCACTAAAATTTTCTATGATATGTTGAACTTCTGGGGTTTAAACCAAACTGTAGTACTGTACAAGCTAGCAAGCAGGTTTTATTTTAAAACTAGGCATTAACTAATAATGTTTAGCTGCCCTACAGTGTAATCTTGCTTTTCCCAGTAAGACTTCATGGACATAAAACCTAGTCCAATAACTTCAAGGCCTGGTACTATTGTTACTTGAGTTGATCAGTTTTTCTGAAATGAAGGTTCAGTAATATTTTCCACACAGGTACATAATCAATTAAATGAATGACAGTGTAGTAGTATTGGTTCTCTTGATTATTTCCCATTCTGTAGAAAATGCCTAGCATTTACAGGTAACTTATGTAGCAGTGGTTCTGCATCCACAGATGTTTCCAAACAGAGATTTTGTGGTATAAGTTGTAACAGCAACTTACTGTATGCCTGGTCCAGCATCTCTCCTTGTGCGCTAAGGTGGATTGCCCTTGTGTCTTCCCACTGCCATGACCTCTGATAGTTCACTGCTGGAAAATGAAGCTGGTTACTGAACATTCCCCCTTACTGAATGTTTTTGTTAAAAATTCTGAAATACACAATATAGATTGCACAACATGAAAGAAGTGGATATCATATATGGCACATTCAGCTCCATTTGGGAGGCAACTGAAATGACCAAAAGGCAGTGCAAACTATTTTTTAATTTTATTTACAAAAACATTTTAAGTGCCACTTAAATGGAAGTTAGGTACCTGTGCTAACAGAAAGCCATTTATATCTGAGCACCTGGGCTCTCAAGTGGTGAAGCAGATTGTATGAGCAGTTCAAAAGCAGTTAGACAAATTCATGAGACTACTTGTCCATAAATGGATGCAAAATGACCTGTCAGGAGTGTCCTCCACCATTCTCGGTGCAGATATGCTGGAGCAGTATGAGGGGAGTGAAACACAGAGTTGTGTTCTCTCAGAACAGCCTTTCCAACTGCTGCTGTTGGAGATGGGATGTGCTGCTGGAGGGACCATTGGGATTCCTGGGATTCTAAAATGAACCCTTTCAGGGCAGATTTGTCAAATGCCACTATGGATTTTTTGTTTTCCTTAAATTATCATTTTTTAATCAGGGTAGGAAATCTGTCTCCAGTGTCTTTTCCGTACTTCCACAGCTTGTTGGATCATTCCATTTTGCACCTTGGATGAATCTCATAACTTAAGAACAGATTTTAAATAGTAATTAATTAAGACTATATGCTACATAACTAAAATGGTGACAACTGAATTTATCTTATTTTGGCAAGCACGGAGGAAGAATCATCTGCTTATTTTCATAGGAAAATGGCTGAGATGCCAGTTCTTGACAATGTAACTACGGACCTGCCAATTTTTAACTGTACAGTTTTCTTGAAGAATCCTAAATGCACAAGTTATGTGCTTGTGAGAAGCTTTAAAGCTTTAAAAAAGCCTGTTAAGCTTTAAAAGCATAGTTTTGCCTGAGTATCGCATCTTCTTGTTCTTAATGATTCAAACCTTATTATGTATGTATAAAATATATAATTATAGATCAGCTGCGGTGGCTATTCTTGATTACTGTTTTGCTTGTCCTGCATTACCTCTCCTGCCTTTCCTTTGTTAGCTATTCAATACCTTTAAAAATAATAAAGCTATAAAATGTAAAGAATGTATTACCACCTCTTCAAAACTGTAAATATTCTAGAATCAGGCAAATTTGGGGGACAGAATTTGAATTATAGAGTCACAGAATGGTTTGTGTTGGAAGGGACCTTTGTTGCAATCCATGATAGATTTGAAGAAGCAGGTACAAATTGGTAGGTGTGGTTCATCTCAAAAGAAATTCTGGCTGTGTTAAGTGTCCTTATGGTTCTGTGTTGTAGGACCTGCAAAAGCACCTTTATTTTCCTCAGAAAAATGTAGCCATTTAATTGCCTTTTCAGCATGGGCTTTGTATTTGATGAAAGAAGGGTAGGATCCAGCTTAATTGACCATGTGGGGTTGGTGGTAGTAAAGGTATGAATAGAAATTTGTCACTAAAGTTGGTTGGTCTATCTGTGGGAACTCATGTGGAACAGAGACATTAAATCATCAGGGCAATTGCAACTGCTTGTCTGCAAAGGGTGTAAATCCAATCACTCTGCAGCCTCTTCTGCCAAAGAGAGGTTTAGTAATGACAGCAATTTGCTTTTTTTTGATCTGGTTTGCACTTTTTTGTCTGATCAGGATCCCTTCAAGTTTTGCCTTGCTCGGAGCTGTTGCAGATTTATTTTGATTGTCTAAGAAAATACAGAACAGTGGTAGTTGCACTTTCACAGTCATTCTTCAGCAGCTGTCGCAGGCAGAAGGAGGTTATTCCATCTTCAGCTACTGGATTTTATGGGTTCTCTGGATTTTATGGCAAAGTTAGAGAAACATTCCTCAGTAATTCCAGTAGGATGGCTTGGCTTCTGCTTGTAAATTGAAATCAAGGTGACTGTAAGTAAGTTACCTGTCCCAGATCAGAGAATCTCAGAGTGGTTTGGGTTGGAAGGGACTTCAAAGTCAATCTGGTTCTACCCCCTGGCATAGGTAGGGACACCTTCCACTATCCCCGGTTGCTCCAAGCCCCATCCAGCCTAGCCTTGGACACTTTCAGGGATGAGGCAGGCACAGCTTCTCTGGAAAATCCAGAAAAGTCCCTCACTACCTTCCCAGGGAAGGATTTCTCCCCAGTAACCCTGTCAGTAGGATGGAGAAGCCCTATACAATTAGTATGCTATCAACAGCTTTATTACTATTATTTACACCTTCCAGGAGGATTATAATTACAGTTCCTTAATGTTGCATCTGCAACGTACTGATTCCATGCTAACAGTTTCCATTGAAGTAATTCTGTTATAGAGGAAAATCCCTCAAGTTCAACATATTTTAAGTTCCCAGCATGCAGTTACGCTTCTGGTTGTGAGACACAGGGTCAGTCTGAAGAGAAAAATCTTGCTACCTTATTTCTGATTGTGTAGAGTTGGATTTTATTGACAAGTAAGTTATTATTGATGTATTTAAAAATAAGGAAAGAAAAAGAAGATGACAGACCGTGAATTCAAGAACATAAATTAGTTAGGGTATAATCTTGAGAGAAGAATTTTTACTCAAGACATTTGCTTCAGTAAATGTGGTCAAAAATTGGGAAAAAGGGAAAAGCTTGCATCCTCTGTATTCATTACATCACTGTTTCCTTTTGCTACATGGAAGAGATTACAGGGACAGATTTTATTAATTATGCCTTCTTTTTCTGATCTGATGACTAGGACTGTGAGAACTGCTGGGAAAATATCTGACATCAATTGACACAGGCTGTGGTGTTTGCTAGTAGTATCCTGCATGAAATTTTTGACTCCCCTCCACAGATTTATTTTTGCAAAGCAGCATCATGCAAACCAGATCAGGACAGAGGCAGTTTCGGGCGCAAATCCCTTGCACTATCATCAACGGAGAGACCATAAATGTTGTGATGGATGCTCGAAGGCAGTTTAATGTAGCACTGGAGAAAATGGCACAGAAGCCATTACCTCTGGAAGAGCTGCAGTTATGACAGAGAAAATAAATGGTGCTGTTACAGGAGATGTACTGACAACAAAACTCCTGCTGGCTGGGGGAGGAGAGCAGGATACTACACACAATGACCTGTTACCTGAAGTGATGTTTATTTTTGGTTTAAATCTGATGTGGAGACTGCTTGATAAAATGATGTAATCCAGTCTGACAGAAGTTTTAGTCTTAATTAGACTTGTACTTGGGAGCTGCCCAGTCTTTGCTACTGTTGAGATTCACGTCTTGACATTTCCCTACTCACCACCTGTGCATGGAGGGTTGTACCTGCACAGCTGGGGAACAGGGAATGCTGTGCTGTCAGAGGGCAGGGTTAGATGGGATATTGGGAAGAAATCGTTCCCTAGATGGGTAGTGAGGGACCGGAATGGGTTTCCCAGAGAAGCTGTAGCTACCCCATCCCTGGAAGCATCCAAGGCCAGGTTGGACAGGGCTTGGAGCAACCTGGGATAGTGGAAGGTGTCCCTGCCTGTGGAGGAGCGTGGGACTGGATGGACTTTGAGGTCTCTTCCAACCCAAACTAGCCTGTGATTCTGTAATTCATTTTCAAACTGCCCAATGAAACATTTCATGTCTCTCATCCATCTCTCTCTTGCAAGTTGTTTTTTTTTTATCGGAGGAGTTGAGGTAACAGCTACAGGAACTGGTACAGAATCTCTTTACACATCTAGAAGTCACCTAGTAAAGAAGTCTTTCTACAGAAAATAAATGAAACAACATTTTGGGCTTTCAAACTCAACAGAATTAGTTCCTGCCTTTAAAAATATTCATTTCCTATCAAAGCTGGGTCAGACTCAGAGGGATATGCAGATATGTGATGGACTCCAGCATGCAGTGCTGAGCAAGCAGAGTTATGAATCATCCTCACAGGTAGATAGATCCAAAATCATAGACAGATCCAGGAGAATAATGCTGCTGATTTCAGATAAACTGTCTGTCAGTGTATTACTGCCCAGAAGAGTTGTGGGCAACCTGCAAATGAGTTCTTGCAGTACAGTGCAGAGAATACTTGTGGGAATGGAGTTGTAGCACCCTACACTGCTACATCACCGATTGGAAAAAGATTAATTGTAAACTAAAAATGGGAGGATTCTCTTCTACTGTTTGTACTGGGTTTTTTTTTTGCATAAAGTCCCAGTAGGACTTTATAGTTTTCATGTGTCTGGCCCACAGATCAGCGTAGATGAAGGGTATTATTGCTGCCCTAGTATTTTGCCCAGGATACATTTCACTGCACGTGGAGTGTCATAGTTCCACCAGGTGACTGCAGTAGGTATTAAATATGCTCATGAAGCTGATGCAGCACAAACTTTTGTTCATTTTCACATTTTTTATGGTGTTTGGGAAGGACTTGGGGTTCATCCCTCTGCAGACACCCAACCCTCTCTCAGGGCAGTAATTAATGGCACTTTGAGTGGCAGTTGCCTGTCCAGGTGTTGTATAATAACGAGCCCTGGCTGGTCAAGCCCGGACCAAACCTGAGCAGGCTCTGCAGCCTGTTACCAATTCTGAAATCATCCAGGGCTTTGATAACTCCTGCATTTTTATTGGCACCTGCCCAGTGTTTCCTCCTCAGTGCTGCTGTGTCAGTGATTTAACCTTGAGCGTACATTAAAGCCTCGCGGGGTTGCCATTATGTACAGGATTTGGAATTCAGGATTTGACTGAGTCAGAGCTGATGCTCTCAGAGTGTTTCCCTGGTGCTCAACAAGCTCTTCTTCCCTGCCTCAGCCTTTTCCCTTTTTAGAGGCTCCTCCTTAATGGGTATTGGCTCAGTATTTCTTTTAAACTCCTGTGCTTTTGTGGTTTTCCTGTCAGTGTGTGACATTTTCCTGTCTTTGGAATAACATAGAACTCTCGAGTTTGGGAGTTTTTTCAGTGTCACTGTTGTCAAGTTGTGAGAGGAGGAAGAACTGAAAGAAGAAAGATGTAGAATGTAAATTTAATAAGCTGTTTTGAAAAGTCAAGTCAACCTCCATGTGTCACTTGCTAGTGATTTGCTGAAGCAAGAAGTGCAAGATGGAATCAAATATGAGGGGGCAGGTTGGGATAACTTCAGGATTAATATTCAGCTTTGGGAATTATCTTTATGCCTTGTTCAGAGTGCTAAATCACTTAAAGCTCAGGTTACATTCTTTGTTCTTTTTGGGCGTGTGTGCTGCCTTTTTACACTCTGTGTAAGGGAATTTGCTGACATTTTTGCACAATTTACTTTTTTTTTCCTTTGCTTAACAGTTTTGTAAATATTGTCAACTATATATTTTTTTATTATCTTTAAGAAATACCATTGGCACAATCTGTATATTCTCTGGAATCATTTGGAGACCTAAGCTGGTTTGAGCTAGGAGATAATGAAAAGGATTTTTTAATTCAAACTAGCAGTTTTTCTCAATGGAAAACTGCATCAACAATTCACTTTTACCAACAGTAGATGGTAGTATTCTTGTGCAGATTATTTGTTTGTGGTGTAAAACAAAGCTTTTTGAATATTATTTTTTTGTATATCCTGAAGCTTCTTGAAGTTTTTTTCTCTTAGACATAAAATGATTGATCCTCACGAGTATATTTTCAGCATAAGAACCAAATGTCCTTCAGCTCTAATAGTTTAATTGTTAATAGTATCAATAGTTCAGTAGTTAATAGTATTAAAGATGCCCTACCTGCTGAAGATGACAGGTTAGGATTTGGGTTTTGTTTCTAAGCGAGGGGTTGGAGAAAGATTTTCTCCTGTGTGGCACGAAGACTTTGCATGTTCTCTTCTGTGCCAGAAATTTACTATGTGCTAAGGTAAAATGCCACCACAGAACTCAGGGAGTCTGGCTGCAGCTGGACAAGGGAAATCTGTGCCAGAGCATAAATGCAATATAGATAAAAATTTAAAAATAAAAATATATATAATAAAAAAATTACATATATAAAAATAAAAAAATACTTCCCAGCACCAGTCTGAGAAGACACAAGGGCTCAAGGCTGTTGAAGCGCTTTTCTACTGAGAGGATTGGTTTTATGTATTACACTTGATCAGACAACTCTCGTTTACACAGTAGCTTTGCCTCCTTGCATTCAGGCAATGCTGCTTCAGTAACTTGAGTCACTTTTGCAAACCACTACATGTTAACTAAAATAGTGGCACATTCTGGTTGGTGATCTTATTTCCCTTTTAAGAGGGAAGAATATATATTAATTAGCGTACAATATATATAGTATATCTTAATTTGTCATGATGATCAGTGGAAGAGCAATGTGGGTTAGATTCTGAAGTGAGAAAAGGTGCATCAGGGATTAATTGGACCCTGCTCTGTCTTTTCCAAATGCATGTGGTGTGTATTTTCTGTTTTTTTCCTTCCATAATAAAGCAGCTGATCTTCCCTCCTAGGAGCACCCCATCCTTGGGCAGCCCTTTTTTGTTCTGCACCCCTGCAGAACTAATGAATTCATCTCCACTGTGCTGACTGGCCCATGGAAACACAACAGGTGAGAAGCACAACAGGCGAGAGGCACTGCTGGGCCTTGCAAGGCTTTGTGCAGTGCAGGTAAAGTAAATCAGCTGAGGAGTGAAAACGGCCAAAACAACCTCCTTGGTCTAAAAGTTTCTGTGTTGTCACAGAAAGTTAAAATATATTTGCTATTGATAAAGTGAAGGAAGTAATCTGAAGTTTTGACTGTTGAGTCTGTCTGCAATTCAGAAAAAGTTGGAATAATATATTTATGATGCTTTTTTGTGGTTTTTTTTTTTCCCCTAGGCACAAAAATTACATTATTCTGTGGCTCAGTACTGTAGGCCCAGTTGTGGGTCTCAGTGTGCCTCTGAGTTATGCAAAAGTAGCACCTGAGCAGAATTCAAGCACTGATTCAGCTGAAAGGTAAGAGAAAATGAAACCACCTTTTCCTCTCCCATCCTCCTGTTAGAAAGATCTGATGGATAACTGCCAGAACCATTACCTTCTCCTTTGGAGCTCTTGGGCCAGTTCACTTCCAGGACTCACCTTCCAGTATTTTGCTTACCTTCCTTATTTTGCAATGAGAATTTGTGCTGAGAGAGAAGTGCTTGGACATTGCTGACACCCTCTGTGAATGCCAGGAGGCCCCTGATGTCCTGTGGTCTTCCTCAGGTGTGTGAAAGTGCAGTTGGTGGTGTGATCTGGCATAACTGCTGCAAGGATTTCAATTTAATCTCTTTTTTTTTTTGTGATTGATGTTTCCTCTCCAGAGCTCTGAACTGAAGGACAGGTGATGGTGAGCTGCTGCAGGCTTCCCTCAGGATGAAGTCAAAGGGATCCTTCCTGGCTGGTAGACAATGCCAGTGTGGAAACGATTGTTCATGGCTCTTTCTTTGGCAAGAAGTGGCCACTGATTACAGTGGAAGACTTAAATGTTGGCTGCAGTTGTGGCAACACCTCTGCAGCACCACCAAGACCTGAACTCCCTTGTGACTGCATTGGCCCTTGAAGTCGTTTTTCTACCACCTCCTGTGCTTGTGGCCTTGGAGAGGCTGCACAGAGAGGCACAAGCCTGTGGTTCCTTGATACAGGGTGGAGTTGCTGGGTTTGGATCTACTAAAAAGTATCTCTAGAAAACCTGTGAGGTGGCAAATGCAAAACATACACAGCAAAGTGCCTGTGGGACATGGTGTGAGCTTGTGGCACCCAGTGCATGGGCTGAGACTGAACCACCTTCTGCACCACAGCCTGATGGATGGACCCCCTCATGTTCCACACCACACAAAATCCTCATCCTGGGACTGAGAAACACTTCTCTGAGAATATTGCAGGGAACAAACAGGATCGGGATTGTAACAAACAGGGAACTTGGAGCCTCCCTGTGAGTGAGCACCTTCAGTTCTGGAGTTCAGGTGGCTGATGCAGCTGTGTGGGAACATCTGGCTCTTCTATGGCCTGCAGAGGAAGCTCTGCCATTCCCTGTGGGAGTGACTGTTCCACTCAATTAGTGTTTCTCATTGTACTCCTGGCTGTTCACAGGTTTATTCCCTACCCTGCTGTTTGAGGAGTTGCATGGTGGTGCTGCCACTGAAAACCACATTGCAAGTAACTTCCACACAACCCATCCTGGCATCTCTTCCCATCCCATTTTATTTGTAGTGTAAAACAGAGCCCTGGAATGGAACCACAGGTTTTACTTTACATGTTCAGCAATGTGTCACTTGCAGCCAGAGCCCGGTGTGTGCCACATGAGGGCTGGGAACCTGGTATGCATCAGGTTCCAGATTCTAGGCTTTAAACTTACATCATGTGTCTTTATTGGACAAGAAATACAGAGTGCAGTCTGTAAAATTCCATTGGTGTGGAATTCTTTTGCCAGTCATTTGGAATTAATAATGAAAGCACGTCATTTATCTTGTTCTGGATCATAACAACCTGAAAAAGCCATTTTTCCATGTGAGATTTATAAAATGCAGCCAACAGCTAAATTGCTTTTTTTAACACTTCTGATAACACATGCTTGGTAATTGCATCAGTGGCCCACTTTTAAATTTCAGTGAGACTTAGACAGGAGGAAAAACCAACAAAAACCAGATAACAGCAGTTTTAAGAGCTGTTAAATGTTCTTCTGTGCTCTGTGATCTTCATTTGTGATACCCTGGAACAGAGGAGTGGGAGCACCAGCCTTCAAAAAGTGGAATTTGTATATGGAGGGAAGTAAATATTTTTTCTTTTACATGGAAAAAGTCTCAATGACCATTCTCAATGATTCTAAACCTCTTAACAGCATAAACAACAAGGTAACAGAGCAATGTCATCATCAGCAGCAATGTTTCTCTGAAATTTCCCTAGAAAACCAAAATTCAGCTGAGTTACAGATACACTGAGCTTAGACAGAGGAAGAAATACAGGATAACATAAATATTTGTGATTGAGAAGAGATCCTGTTTGGATGTCTCCTTTTTAATGGCTGAAGTAGGTAATTGGTAGGTAGGGACCCAATTTACCGTTTTACATTTATGCTTTGATGACTTAGGATATTTTTAACAGAATTTTTGTGTACCAAAATTCTGATTTTTTAAATTTTTTTAAATCAAGTGAATTGTGGCAATGTTTTGTGATTTTACTTAGCAAATCTGCTGAATATTCTTACATCTGAACTTGGGTTTTGTCTACATGCATTATCTGCTTATGAAGAGAAAACTTCCAGTTCCAGAGTTTTGTACATTTGCTCAGTTGCTCATCTTTGCTAATCTGGGAAGATACATTGAGAACCTTTGCTTCTGGGGATTTCTTTTAAGAGAACAGACTCTTGTAACCCTTGGTTACAGGAATCAGCAAGAAATATTATTTTTATATATTCACTTAAGCCAAAAAATGTGCTTTCCTGTGTAATGCAGCTGCTCACTTACCTACATAATCCTTCATTTGTGTCAGCATGACCAGGTAAGAATTCAACCTCCTGCCAGGAGGTTTGAGGTTGGTTGGTTTTGGTTACTAACAGGAACATTCCTTTCCATGCAGTAAATGTTAAACTAGTTAGTTACACATCACTAAGTACAGTGATGTAATCAATTCTTGTTGCAACTCCATGAATTTCACCAAAACTGTCTCAGTAACTTTTTTTCCTCCCTGTTTGCTGTGGTGATGGTTTCATGAGTTTGTTTGGACATCTGTGTTTATATTACATACATGTAAATTCAATTCCAGCACAAAGAAAGGATGTTTGCTCTTCCCTCTGAATGGTGAACTTAAAATTGTTTCCTCAAAAATTCTCTCTTCTAGAGAACAGTGTGTGTATGAGTATCTGTGCCTGTTTTTAGTAACATGGGCTTTAAAAGTGTTTCAGTGAGCTTAGAGTATTTTTTAGCAGTAAATTCTTACCACCTAGAATTAAAAAAAACCCCTACCTGAAGCTCACAGCTGCAAAACTAACCCTATATTAAGTGCTCAGGAAGGTGTCATACCTGTTATCTCTGCGTTCTGGATTATATTAAAATCTTAAAAAATCCTGAACCATGAGAAATCTTTCTCTCCACTACTTCAGAGCTTGTTGTAGGTGTCACCTACTGAAGATGAATTCAGCTTAAGGCAAGATAGGATTTTACTGCTGTGTTTGAGCAGAGGATGGATTTAGAGGATACTTTCTTTTTCTTCAAGCCCGTTGGAAAACTGCATCTTTTCCTGCAGTAATGTTATTTTTCAGTCAGGTATTGCTAGTGTCAAATGATTTTCCAACTGCTTTATTATTAGAAAATATTAATTAGCTTTGCTGATGAAGAAGGAATGGGGACAGCGGTGTCTATTGCATGAGTTGCTTGTCTTCTCTGATCTTTATGGATGGATTCCTCTCCGTTTTAGAGGATATGGGTTATGTAGCACATATTTATTAGGCCTAAACCCCCTCTAATAGTGACGTGATGATGAAGTTTTGCTCAGCTCGTCTTCCTCTGACTTCTTTCTGCAGTGTCCAGACAACACAACTTATTCCTGAGCACTGAAACAATCACAGAATCCCAGGCTAGTTTGGGTTGGAAGGGACCTTAAAACTCATCCCGTCCCACCCCCTGCCATGGGCAGGGACACCTCCCACTATCCTAGGTTTCTCCAAGCCCTGTCCAACCTGGCCCTTGGACACTTCCAAGGATGGGGCAGCCACAGCTTCTCTGGGCAACCTTTGCCAGGGCCTCCCCACCCTCACAGGGAAGAATTCCTTCCAATATCCCATCTAATCCTGCCCTCTGACAGTTGGAAGCCATTCCCCTTTGTCCTGTCACTCCAGGCCCTTGTAAACAGTCTCCATGTTCCTTAGCCACTTTAGGCACTGTAAGGTCACCCCAAAGCTTCTGTTCTCCAGGCTGAACAATCCCAACTCTCCCAGCCTTTCCTCACAGCAGAGCTGCTCCATCCCTCTGATCATCTTGGCATCTCCTCTGGACTCGCTCCAGCAGCTCCATGTCCTTGCTGTGCTGGGCCCCCAGGGCTGGAGGCAGCTCTGCAGGTGGGGTTTCACCTGAGGGGGCAGAGGGGCAGAATCCCCCCCTGCCCTGCTGCCCCCACTGTGGGATCAGGCCAGGGCATGGGGGGGTTCTGTGCTGGGCTGTGTCCAGCCTTTCCCCCACCAGCACCAAGGAAACCTTCCAGCTGGAAAACTCGGCTTTGTGGCTGTGGCTCCACAGGGCATGAGAGCTGGATTTGGTAGAATTTTGTTAAAAAAAGAGAAAAAGACCCAAATTCAACCAAACCTGTGCTCTTCCCTGTTCCTGCCCCAGTATTCCAGGTGAGTTCACCCCCAAACCTCTCTTTCCTCTGTGGAGCCGCAGTTTGGGTGTGCACATGGTGAATTTCCCGATTTTGAAGATTTCTTTTGTTTCAAGTCCACAACTTTTTTAGCTCAAACCTTTTTCGGTTTTGGCTTTTCCCCTCCTTGTACTAGTCGCGACATCTAGTGGCGACATGACATCATGTCAGCGCCTGACTTTGGGAAGCTGCTCTAGCTCCCTTTGAATCTTCCTCTTTGGAAGAAGGGTTGACAGTGACCATTCTGTTCCCCCCGCCAAGGAATTTTACTGGCAGCCCTTTTGCTACACAAATGTCAGCAAAGACCCTGAACCTGTTCTTAGATTGTTACTCCATTTTCATCGAAGTTATTGAATTTTCATATAAATTTCTATATAAATGAACACTAATTGAAGCAATTGAACCTTTTGGTTAATACACAGATGAACTGTGATGGCAACAACAGAATTGTTCACTCTGACTTCAGTCACATATTTTGAGGCTTTACTGCACTGAAAAAAACCCAAAAAAATGGTTTTTATGTATTTTGTCTAAGTAAGAAGGCAGAAAGCCCAGCCTGACTGCACAGCAGTAACATGCTGAGAGTGCACTGAATGGGTGCCTTCAAATCGGGCAGCCTTGCCTAAAAAAAAACCTGTTAATTTGTGCTCAACACTGGGCGAAATTGTGCGGGCCAAGGCTGGATGTGTGATTCAATAATCCCTTCAGGACTCAAACCTAGCAAGGGACCAGAACTGCTGCCACGAACACCATTTCTAGCACTCCCAGTGACCATTTTTGATGTGGGGAAGGCTCACATTTTTCACAATTATGCATTAAAATCCATGGAGTTTCTCCTCCCTCTCAGCTTGCTCCAAGGGATGTTTTGATTCCTGATGAATTCAGTAGTCCCAGAGAAACATCAGGGTTTGGGGTGGGTTTTTTTGGCCAGATGTAGAAATAAATGTAAATTTGGTTTCTATGGGTAGAGTTTTATGACTGCCTCCAGCCCCCCTCAGTAAGAAGCACAGAAGTCATTCAGAACAAAGGATTTTTTATTGACCATCTTGTCAAGACATGGGTTTATGATCTTGGTCTCTCCTTCTTGCCCTTGTACAACGCCAGCAGGGACACATTGGCCACCTTGACCACCTTGAAGCGGACCCCTGGGATGTCCCCAACGGCATGGCCCTTGCGCCCGAACCCAGCCACCAGCACCTCATCGTTCTCCTGCAAAAACCAAAACCGGGGCATGGGGAGCACAAATATCAGATCCGTGCACAAATCTGGGATTAACCACCCTCAATAAGGGCTACGCTCCACACTGTCCTTGTCTAACCACCCCAGATCAAACTTGCACACATTAAATATGAATTAACAGAGTCTTTTATTTTCCACTGCAAAATACAACTTCTAAATTAATTACCTCAATGAAGTTCAGGCAGCCATCATTGGGGACAAAGGCTGTGATTTTTTTGCCGTTCTTAATCAGCTGGACCCTGACACATTTCCTGATGGCAGAGTTGGGCTGCTTGGCTTCTACTCCACTGCAATGGAAATAAGTCAGAAAAACCCCATGTTTGATGGACCAGAAGGTTTGTTACACACCCACAAATTACTGCTTTCCTTTGTGTTCAGTGTAAGCTCATTCTGTACTTCAGAAACTCTGAGCTGGTTAGAGCCACTCAATATATGAATATAGAATATTTAATGACTAAATAAAAACCCCATGTATCATTATATAATGTATTATCTATAATAAATATATTTAACATATATCAATATATAGACCACCACTTCCTATGCAGAGTAAAATTTTAATCACCTACAGACTAATACTAATTCAGTAAAATCCTGAAAAAGCATAAAAGAGGGGAAAACCTCCCAAAAACTAGAAAACACTGGTCAAAAAAGAGAGCACTTGCAGCATCCCCATGAGGCTTCAAATTATTAAAGGCAAAAAAATCTCCCAGAAGTAGGTAGGATCTTTGACACAAGACATGCAGTTTTTCTTAATGTTGTGCCAAAACCCTGATTTTTCTCAATTTATGAAAAAAAGGCGCTTTTTCTTTAAGCTTTGACTAAGTTCCCCATTTCCCCCCACTTTTGGGAAAATTCTAATTTTTCTCCAATTCTTTCCAATAAAAACATATTTTCCCCTTAATTTTTGCTTAATATCCCTATTTTTTACCAATTTTTGAAAGAAATTCCCGTTTTTTCCTCTAATCTTAAAATTAAACATAAATTAATTCTGGTTTTTCCCATCTCAGGACAGGAGCTGCATCCAGGGGGTTCTAGAGCCCCATCCCAGGGGTCTCAGCGCCCAATTCCAGGATGCTGGACCCTTATCCCAGAGACTCTGTACCCCCATCCTAGGGGCTGTGGACCCCGAGCCCGTCTGTGCACCCACACTTTCTCGAGGACGATGCCCTTAGCGTGGGAGGCGCCGCCGAAGGGGTTGGCCTTCAATGCCGTGCCCAGGTGCGCCTTCTTGTATTGCTTGTCGTGCCACTTCTGGTCGCGGCGATGGCTGCGCAGCTTCCGAGCCGTGCGGAGGCCTCGGCACTTCCCTGCAGGAGGTGAGGAGAAGGGAGGATGGTGAGGAGAAGGAGGGTGAGGCGGGCCAGGCCGTGTGACGCAGTGGCGGACATGCGGCGGGTAATGGCGGCCGCGGCCCCACCGCTCTCAGCGCTGTCCGCACAGCACCCACTCGGCTGCGGGCGGGCGGGGAGTGCAGAGCCCCGCAGACCCTCCCTGGGATCCCCAGCCCCAAACCCAGCCCCAAGCCCGCCCGCAGCCTCGGCCTCGCTCCCCGCGCTCACCCATCCTCTCCCTTCAGCCGCCGAGCGAGAAAAGAGGGAGGAGGGTCCGCGACCGCCGCCTATAGCCGCGCCCGCTAGGACCTGCCGCGGGCTGCCCGCGCCGCGCCTGACGGAAACACGCCGACCGGCACCGTGTCGGGCGGCCTGGCCGGACGTGGAGGCCGCGGGTTCTAGACCCAATCGGGCGGACGGGCACGACTTGCCCCTCCCTCCCCGCGGCGTTCGAGTCCCGTTTTGACTTAGAACCGGGAGAGAAAACTTTGAGACCAGTTTGAGCTTAAAAAAAATCATTACTTTATCCCCGGGAGCACCTCCCTGCCTGTCGTCCACACCGAGATGCGCTTCTGCAGCTTATGTATAATTTGTTCCATGAATATGTGTTTACAGTCTCAGGAGTTCACGCCTGTTCCAAAAGGCCTTATCCATATGTTAATTAATTAATTGCATGGGGCTTATTGCACATGTTCGGGATGGGGTCTCTAGTGGTCGTTTGGGATGGTACCACAGCTTGTTTTGTCCTTACTTGCTCACAAGGACGAGTCGAGGTTGGGCCTGGTTTTATCTTGTTAGCTGTACCAGGGGAACCAGTGTCCGACCCACAGAGAGGGACTGCTGATGATTGATCTCTGCCTGAAAAGACCACCATGACGTGGGAGTCAGAGTCTCCTTGCAGGTAAAAAGCAACAGGACAAGGGGAAATGTCCTCAAGTTGCACCAGGGGAGGTTTAGGTTGGGTTGTCTATCCCTAGCACAGCTGCCCAGAGCAGGGGGAGAGTCCCTATCCCTGGAGGGATTTAAAAGCCTTGTGGACGTAGCACTTGGAGATGTGGGTTAGTGGTCGCCTTGGCAGTGCTGAGGAATGGTAAGAGTCAATGGTCTGAGAGCGCTTTTCCAGCCTAAATGACTCTATGAGTCTTATTTCCAGCTTTTCATAGATTCCTAGAATGGTCTGGGTTGGAAGGACCTCAGACCTATCAGTCCCACCCTCTGCCATGGGCAGGGACACCTTTCACTATCCCAGGTTGCTCCAAGCCCCATCCAACCTGGCCTTGGACACTTCCAGGGATGGGGCATCCCAGCTTAAAATGCTGCATTGCCTGTGAGTCCTCCGGTGGATCTGCACCAAAGTGAAGTCCTATAACATAAACCAGATCATCTTTACTGATTTTGAAAGTTGCTGGTAGTCCATGCTGCCGAACTGCACTAATCTGAGTCCTGAACATTCCTTCCCCTTTTTGGAATTACTGTGAAGGGACAGCAATTAGACCTTAATACATCTTTATTAAGACATCCTGTGCTCACAGCTTAAATAGAAAATACATATTTTGTGTGTTCAGGTAGGACTGGTTTTACATGCAATCTGTATAGAATAACTAATTTAAAAAAATGAAAACCATCCCCCAACACACACTCCCCTCAAAGAAAAAAAGAAACCAACCAACCCCAAACAAAAACTGTAAAGCCCACCAACAATTTTAGGAGAAAACATTACTATTATAAAGAGCAGCTCTTGAAGATGCAGTTCCAATGTCGGAATGCTGTTGCTGTTTGGTGATTTTGAAAACAAGGAAGTTTATATTGTAAAAATGCTGCAGCTTTGCTTTTCAGTGTTAGGAATATTAGGAATACTTAAAAGCTGACTGGAAGGAAGGAAAATGATGTATTTCAAACTTTATGAGGACTTTGGGGCACTTTTAAGACACCTTTTCTTCATTCCATCATGTTCTGGTTTAACCCCAGATGGTAATTAAACACCACACAGCCTCCTGCTCACTGCCCTGCCCATCCTGGTGGAATGGGGAATGAATTTGGACAAAAAAGACCTGTGGGTTGAGATAAGAGCAGTTTAATAATGGAAATAAAGTTGTTGTGGTTCTTAATAATAACAACAACAACAGTAATAACTATTAATAATACTAACACTAATATAATAATAACAATAACAATAATAGTTAAACACAATGGCTGAGATGTGCTAGCACAGGTGGCCACAAGACATGTTCCTGGAAGGTGTCCTTGCCCATGGCAGGGGGTTGAAACGAGGTTATCTGTGGGCAGCTGTATGGAAAAGGGCTGTTTGCTCTGGAGAACACCAGCACTGCTGGATAAGCACTTCTAAAATTAAATGTTTCAGTTGGCCAAGCAGATAAATCCACCAAAAATCCCACCACTTATCTTAAAACTCTCAGTATAATCTGATCTTCCCTGTGGGATCTGATACCTGGTGTCCTGTGGTACTGCATGACGAAAGACAGCTGAGTCCTGAACAGACTGAGCTTTACATTTGTGGGTGTTTGTTTTTGGTTTTGGGTTTTTTTTGTGCAGTTTTCCCCCTGTTCCTTCCTTGAAGATGAAGTTAGGCCTGGAGTCTGTATGGAGGTTTCTCAGACTAGGATGGAATCCTTTGGGGATATTGTGAAGGGCACAGGGAATAGAAGGGAACTAGAATCTCAGAATGATTTGGGTTGGAAGGGACCTTAAAGCCATGGGCAGGGACACCTTCCATTATCACGGGTTGCTCCAAGCCCCATCCAACCTGGGCTTGGACACTTCCAGGGATGGGGCAGCTACAGCTTCTCTGAGCAACCTTTGCCAGGGCCTCCCCACCCTCACAGGGAAGCAGGAAAGAATTTTAACAGGATTAATTTCTGCATCCCACCCAAGAAGAAAGCTGAAAGGCTTTTTGGCCCAATCAGTTGCCCAGAGAGAGGATTTTGTTCGAGCTGAGAAAAGCTTTATGTTTTAAGGTGAATTTTCTGACCACGGTTCTGTTTCACTGTCAATGCTCTGTGAGTAGGTCTGAATCAGAGGAACAACGATGACTCAGGCTGAAAAGGTGAGTGATACATTCAGTGCTGACACTTGTAAGGTGTCTGATAACTCACATGTTGCTTGAGACATGTTAATATAGAAAGCTGCTCAACTCATGGTGGCCTGACATGTGAGCTGAAGGTGACTACAAACCACTGGAAAAGAGTTTGTGTGCCCGAAGAGCCAATGCTCACAACCTTCACCAAGCTGTGAGCCTCCATGCTGAATATAATCGCTTTGAAGTGAGTATAATTATCTTTTCTGAGAGGTAGATCCCAAAAAAAGGAGCAGTGTTTAAAGTACAGTAAGATCTGCTGTGCCTCCTTCTTGCTGGAGGAAATGTCTGAGCTGCCTCAGTGCTAAATGAACAACAAAGAAATGATAAACAGCAGTTTAATCCTCTTATGTGGAATACTGGCCCCTTTTAGCCTGCCATAGCCTGCCATTGTAGGCTGTAACTTAACTGTGGTGACAGGACAAGAGGAAACGGCCTCAAGCTGTGCCAAGGGAAGGTCAGGAGGAAGTTTTTCCTGGAAAGATGGTCAGGCATTGGAAGGGGCTGCCCAGGGAGTTGGGGGAGTCCCCATCCCTGAAGGTGTCCAAGGACGTGGCACTCAGTGTTCTGGGCTGGGTGACAAGGTGGTGAGCATCTTTAAGAGCTGTATCAAATGTTTAATATTATTGTTGCTATTATTATTATTGGCAAGTGTCAAGAGGCAAGAAAAGACTTTTCTTTCCTTCTACCATTATTTCAGAAGATTGCTGGTGAATGATTTAGTATCAGCACCCATTGTATTAATGTATTCAACCTGCATCTCAGGAAGTCTTCCCCATGTCACCATTGGCGAATCAGAGATCAAATCAGTCCAGCAGTTTAATTACCTAGGTAGCATCATCTCCTTGGATGGTAAGATTGATGGAGAGATAGACAACAGGTTAGAAAAGGCATAGAGAGCTTTTGGAAAGTTCCGTATAAGAGTTTGGTGAAATAAACACCTGAAGAAAAGCACCAAGATCAGTGTTTACAGAGCCATTGTGCTGTCTGCTCTCTTATACGGATCTGAATCATGGGTCATTTACCGCCACCACCTGCGACTCCTAGAATGCTTCCATCAACGCTGCCTCCGTACAATCCTAAACATCCACTGGTCAGATTATGTGACCAACACATCTGTTCTAGAACAAGCAGCAGTTACGAGTATTGAGGTCATGTTGCTGAGAACACAGCTGTGCTGGGCAGGACACGTCTCCAGGATGAAGGACCACCGCCTCCCTAAGATCCTGCTTTATGGTGAACTTACCACTGGCTGCCGCAAGAGAGGAACCCCAAAGAAAAGATGCAAGGACTCCCTGAAACAACATCTCAGCCTTGCATTGATCTTCGTTGCTGGTCTATTCTGGCTTCCAATTCGGAGGTCTGGAGACACACTATCCATAATGCTGCTGATGCCTTTGAGAAAGCACGCAAAATCATTCTCAAGGAGAAAAGACAACACAGAAAGAATCATGTCTTGCCGATACCACCTAAGGAGTCTTTCTGCTGTGCCTTTTGCAACCGAACTTGTCTATCTCGTATTGGCCTTTTTAGCCACCAGCGTGCTTGTAGCAAATGTGGGTAGAGTCCTTCCCAAATCTTTGTTCGCGAAGCCCAGCCATGATAATGATGATTAATGTTTACTGAGGAAATCAGTATATTTTCCACTGATTTATTCTGGTTTAACCTGTGTTAGCAGTTTGGTGTTACTTGTTTTCTTGATTGTCTGCAAATCCCTCCTTTGGTTCTGAGCAAACTGACATTATTTTTCATTTTGTTGATGATGAGTGCCTTTTCCCCCCACTTATTTAGGAGTGAGGAATACTGAGGCATTGAACAGGACTGTGACATCAATGACTTCACAGTTTTTAGGAGTGTGTGACACTTCTGCCTCTTGAAATTTTCCTCTGAGCCCTGTCTCCTTACTGGAGTAACTGTTCAAAGTTTAGCATCATACATTCATGGTACTTCACAGAAAATCCGGAGGTTATTTTCAGGTGGTTCTTGCTTAATCCCGCATTCCCTCATCCCATTTTTCAATCTAGGATTCTCACATAAGTATCTTTATTCCTTCTTAAATTGGATAGAAGCAGTACTGCTGAGGACAAGCTGCTGGGAGGTTTTTAAGATTAGCGGATATACCCTCTGTATCCCAGAGGGAGAAATGAATTAAGATGGCAAATCCTTCCTAATAGCTATGATGCTAAAGCCCCAATCTTTTTCTGATATCTAGAATGCAACAGACAGGAACTCCTAGTTAGCAAAGTGAGGCTTCAGTGGTGATCACATCAGCAGGTAGCAAGGAGGAAGTAGATGTCTGGGTATATAAATACCTATAGATTGGTATATGACTGTGTCCTCCCTGATATTTAAGGGTTTTGGAATGAGGTGATCTTTAAGGTTCCTCACAACCCAAACCATTTTGTGGTTCTGAGTATAAAAACAATTGAGCCAGAAAGCTAAACACACACACAAACTGAAATAGTGCTGAAGAAAAGAAAATTGCTTCCAAATGTTTGACTTCAAAGCTTGCAATATATGCCTTCACATCTGTATGGTTACTAATATAAGGTATTGTAAGTCTTGAAAATACATGTAGTTCTTCCTCTGATTATCATATAGAAGGAGAAGTTTCAGAGCTGTTTGTAGGCAGCACCTTACCCTTTCTCTGAGGCGAGGGTTAAGTACAGATGAGGAATGCTCTGCAGTGTGATTTCAGAGCCCATCTGATTGTATTCTTTTTTTTTCTTAACAAGCAGCTCAGTCCCGGCGCACTTTCCCCGGGTTGTGTGCTCATTCATTCATAGGGCAGCTGGAACGTGCCAGGTGTTTGCCTTGGGGAGAAATCCCAGCACACGGAGGATTTCTCCGGTGGTGGATCCTCCCCCATCACGCGGCAGAGCTGGACCAAAGCCGCAGATGTGCTGCGTGTGGAGCCACTGCCTCCCTTCCCAATGGAACGAAACGCTGCCCTGAGGTTCTTGCTGCTGTTCCTGTGTGTGGGATCCGGGGTGTCCGTGGAGCAAACGACTCTGACGTCAGGGAACAGGTCAGTGACTGGGTGTGTGGTGACAAACTTGAGCGAGCCCAGGTTTTAAATGCTGTCATTTGTGCTCTATGGAAGTAGATTCAGTCACAGTTTGGAGTGTCAGGACGTGGTTATAATTTCCTTTCAGGTTTAAAAGCACCTAGGGGTAATACAGAAATTAATTATTTTGAAACACATGGTGAATTAAATATGTAACTTTAAAGCAATTTTATAAACGTGGCTTTAAAATGAGTGGTTTCTGTGCATCTATCTTACATTTCATTACATTTTAATGACTCTCATACTGACTTTCCCTGGTCTGTGTGAAAATGAAGTTATAAATAGAATAACAGCAAGGGTGTGAAAACTAAGGTGCTAAAATATTCTAGTGGTGTAGAATGGATATTTGAAGCGTGAATTCAATATTGCAAAGGAACTTACAGAATTACTGGAGATTTGCGTTTATTGTCAATAGTGATGTTTCAGTCTCTAATGAAATACAAATAATAAGCCCAAATCATAGCAGGGGAAAGAGGGGACTTCATAGAGCCAAGTCTTATGAAAGTGAAAACAACCTGAGCTGTATGAGTTGAATCATGCCCGGAGTCACCAGTAACACACAGAACAAATATGCTGATGGAGGTTGCAGCTGGCAGTAAAATCTGTTCATTTAAGGCAAGAAGGACATGTGGTAATTTGCTTAAGCTTGTATTAAGAGATCTGGTAGTCAGTTACCGATAAATACTACAATATGTTTTCATCTAAATAGCTCACTTGCTGTTCTCCTCTGCCAGTTTTCAGCTCCCTCACTGTTCCTCTTAGCATAATTCTGCATTCTTTTTTTTGCAACCAGACCAGAATATAAGAGAGAGCATTTTTTTACAATGAACTTTTTTACAATAAGTATTAACAGAAGAAGTTGTGACCTGGATCCCAGTGAATTAAATGGGGATTTTGCCTCATTGGAGGTGGGATTGTGCATGCACAGTGTTAATTTGCTAGGTTCTATGACCTCAGAGGTTTGGGGTTTTTTGTATCAAAAAAGAAAGCTTAAGTATCTTGTTCTGATCCGGTCCTAGCTGGGCATCCATTAAACTGCAGATCAAACTCAGTAATCAGTGCATTGTAAAATAGTTATGTAAATCTGTCTCCCTGTGTCAAAACTCACATTAGAAGACTATAAGAGTTGTGTGGTTTTGTAGATATTTCTGGTTGATAGGACTTACACAGAGGCATTTAAAACTCAGTAACATTTTTTTGCCAGGATTTTTCTTAGAGGAGACTAGCTCTTTCCCTGAACATGGTGTCCCAGGTTTACACATTTTTAATGTCCATAACTTCCTTGAAATTCCCTATGGCAAGTGTCCCTTGCACAACCAGTGCATTGCCACCAGGTGCTTGTCACTTTTTGTCATGACTTTGTTTTTAGCGCATTTGAATGTTCACGTGTTATTTTCCAATTAAATGCCTCATAAATTAGCTGAAACTAGTTCAGCAGCCAGTAAGGAATTCTGCAGCTGGGCAATATTAGTAGTAGAAAGATGACTCTGAAGTAATAGAAATACTGTTTCTTTAGAGGTGGAGTACATTTTCCCATCTGGTGCAGTTTATCAGAGCAGTAATAGGAAGAGTAGAAGAGTGAAAATGACGTGAAAACTTCCTGTGGCGTCCACACTCAACCAGTGTTGAGTGCCAGGATTATTCCTGTGGCTCATCTGAGCAGAGAAAACACTGTTTACATGGAAGTCCTCAAGAGCTGGAGTCTTTATAAATTTTTTTGGACAAACAAGCCAGACTTGGTTATCTTATGTAGATGGATAATGTCATCTGATAAGAGGGAATTTACACTTCTTTATGCTTATAATCTTATTTAATTGGGTTTTACATAGTGATTAGTCATTCCAGTGCTTTGTATTAGGGCTAATCCAATTTCATGTGGGTTCCTAACATACTTGGTATGGTAAGTTCAACATACAACCTACATGCCTAGGTGTTATCTGGGCCAGTTATTTACGAATTGCTAAGGAAAAATATTGCAATGTACACCCTGTGAGCAATTGAATTTGAAGTGTCACGGTAAGAGTGTCTGATTAAAAAAATGATAAATTTGAAAAGCTATTCTTTAATTCAGTGTGCTAAAAATGATTTGCTGTCAGTTTTGCAATGGAGAGTAAATGCTAGCTAGTTTCCTATCTCTTGTACATGTAATGAACATTTTATAATTAAAAGGGAATATGTATTTTTAAAAAATTTTTGCGTTTTTTGCTTTCAATACTTCTGTTCTGTGAAACGTGCTCTAGCTGAGGATGAAAGGGCTTTGGGTGCCAGGGATCACTTGTGAATTCCCCAGCTTGCCTTTTCCTTGGGAAAGCTGCTGATGTGACATCATGATGGACATGGGCAGCCACCCATCCCTGTCATGGATCACAAACCCATGACACCTCGGGGCTGTGGGTGTCAGAAGCAGCTGACAGATCCCATAACATCGACAGCAGCCTGGGCTTGCCCAGACACCAGGACGTGATCCTTGGCTCTGCCAGCCACAGACTGGCTGTGCCCCGGTGATGTGGAATGATGGATTTCCTTCCTCTAACAGAGCTCCATGCATTGTGCAGGAGGAAAGGACTGCAAATTAACAGAGTAATTAACAGGAGGACCAAGCCAGAGGTGCTTCCCTTGCAGCCTTATGGTGTCTGTCATGCTGTGGCACTTCGTGGTGGTTCCCGGGTCACTCTCTGTGCTGCATTTCCTCATGAAAACATGAATATTTCATCAGCTGTGCACATTCGTCTGTGTCAGTATCTTTATGCTAAAAACAGAGACTCGTCTCTTCCTGTACTCAGCGCTGGTGAGGCCACACCTCAAGTACTGTGTCCAGTTCTGGGCCCCTCAGTTCAGGAAGGATATTGAGATGCTGGAGCAGGTCCAGAGGAGGGCAACTAGGCTGGTGAAGGGACTGGAGCACAAGTCCTATGAGGAGAGGCTGAGGGAGCTGGGGCTGTTCAGCCTGGAGAAGTGGAGGCTCAGGGGAGACCTCCTCACTCTCTACAACTCCCTGAAAGGAGGTTGCAGCCAGGTGGGGGTTGGTCTCTTCTCCCAGACAACTATCAGCAAGACAAGAGGGCATGGTCTCAAGTTGTGCCAGGGGAGGTTTAGGTTGGATATTAGAAAGAATTTCTTTCCAGAGAGGGTGGTCAGACATTGGAATGGGCTGCCCAGGGAAGTGGTGGATTCTCCGCCCCTGGAAATTTTTAAAAAGAGACTGGATGTGGCACTTAGTGCCACGGTCTAGTAACCACAGTGGTAGTGGATCAAGGGTTGGACTTGATGATCGCAGAGGTCCCTTCCAACCCTGCTGATTCTATGATTCTATGATTCCAGAGTGGCTGTGGGATGTGGAGCAGCCAGGAGTTTTTCAGATTTTTTTAATCACAACCCCCAAATTAACCCTTCCTCTTCCCAGAGCAGCATGAAAACCTTTAAGTCCAGTTCAGGAATGAAATGAATTGCACAATTTTACACCAATCTTCTCCCACTCCAGTGTTTTAGTTTGTGATTTCCAAACTGGAGGAATGAGCTATGGGAGTTCAACTATGCATATAGGGAGGAGTTAAAAGTATAACTAAGCATAACTAGATATACATAGGTACAATGCAAGTAAATATAACTAAAGTTAGTATAACTAAATAATTTTCATTAGTTTCCTTTTGGCGTGCCTCGTTTTTGTAGCTCTTACCGTGCAAAAAATTCTCCCACATTTGCCCGTTCCAGCCCAAAGGCACGATCTGTCATGAAAAAAGATTAGAAAAGACAAAAAGGGATGCATCAAATTACAAAAATGTTCCTAATCATAAAACAACCCAAGAGAGAGTTTTATCTGAGCAAGAAAGCAAGGTTTGGTCCATTATGGCCACATCTTTTGTTACCTGTGTGTCAAAATCTGGTATCTCCACCCATCTCTGAGAGCTGTTGGCATGAGCAGCTTCCAGCATCTTGAAGTACTGATTCCAGCACAAACCCTGGCACTGAAAGAGCACTGGGAGAAAGTGGGACCCACTCTGAAAGTTGAATGAATAAACCTGTAAATAAACCTGCCAGATTAATTTTAAACAGTGTCACCCACAGAGATGTTGTTTTAACATAAGATCTTTATAAGGTTCTTCCAGCTTGACAGAAAGCAGGGAGGGCTCTATGCCATCCCATGTTGTTTGGACTCGTATTTGTCTGCCATTAAGGAAGGTGTGATGGAAATTAGGTTGGGATCACTCCTGCTAGTGGGTAACACAGATCCCCCTACCCAGAATCTGGCGGGGAGTGAATTCACCCAGCTGTCCAGAGACTCCCCAGGAATGCCAAGTCTTGACTTTGCAATTCCAATACTTTACAGTACAATTTGCTCACAAATACCGAAAACTGGTCATATTCCTAGTCTTTAGATGCTGGTCTTGAGGTATATATTTTCAAGAATTTTGCTCCTGTGGTAGGTTGGAAAAGCAGCAGGAAACAACGCAAGGGAAGAAGATGGAAATGTATTTCCATGTTTAGTGGCTGTGGGGCAGGTCTGACCCCAGCAGCTGGAGATTTACACTAAGAAGAACATCAAATGTTGAAAATTTCATGAGCCTGGTAGTTGACATTTTAGATGTGCTTTGCCCACACCCTACCTTCCAGTTGACTCTGTGACATTTGTTATTGCTTGGAACCGTTCAGGAGCTGTCTTCAAATGGCTGTAATTCTGGGCTTAAGACATGTTAGCCCATTGCATATGATCTATCCTGAGGGAATTAAACATGTTGCTTCTGACTCTCACTGTGGAACAAGGGTGGTGCAGGGTGCTTGTGTTCTCTGCCTGTGGGCTGGAACTGATTCTGTCTCTAACCCAGAACTGGTGTGCCATGGAACAGGACAAGAGAAAATAGGACAAGAGAGAAGCCTTTTGTCAATGTGATATGGGTATGGGAAAGCCTGTCAGGGCTAATCCACCCAAGGGATCTCTGAAAATTAGGCATTTTTAGCCTGGGCTCAGCAGTTTTGGATTAATTTGCCTTGTTCCTGTTATATTTCCAAGCCAAGGACCTGCGTTACATTTTGAATGTTTTATGGAACAAAGTAGTAATAGGTGTTGTCCCCAGTAAACTTGCTGCAGACTTTAAATCCAGATGCTGTAAAATAAGTATTTTTCTCCTCTCTTCTAGTTCACATGAATTCTCAGATCAAGATTCTCTGCAGAGAAATGGTAAGCCTTTCAGTGGGCTGAACTCCTAGATACTAGTTCTGTTAGTGTGGCTGTAAAAGATTTTATTCCCAGATGTTGCTTCTGCTGGCCTTAGTGACTCTTCTGTCACATGTGTTGTTAAAGCATATCCCCTGTTAAAAAACACCCTTTAAAGGATTTGCCTGTTTTAAAATACTAATTTGCTGTCCAACTCAGATGCAGAGAGAATGGGGAAGACAGAAGCATTCACTCTTTTTAACCAAATGAAAACAGGATTAAATTTTTGAAGGATAGAACTTTGAGAATGTCCATGAAATGACCTGTCCTTGTGAAACTTCGCTCTCCTGGCAAGCAGTTGGGCCATCAGATTGTTTGTCACATCTTCCTATCTCTGGTGGTGCAGGGAAAGAACTTCCCACTCACAATTAAGACGCTTTTGTTGTTCAATTCAGCACACACTCTTTGATGACAGAGTTTGCTGTACGAAGAAAACAAGCAGCTTTTGCTGTGTTTGGGATGAATAAATGCAGATGTAGACTGAATCTTGTAATTTTGGGGCACTGGAGTTCCTTCCAGATGTTCAATGAAAAGAAGAGGAACCTTGTTGAATGAGTAAGGTAAACTAGAAAATACATGTAATGAAGGTAATATTTGGAACAAGTCAAGTATTTTCCAAGACAGAATCAGCTATTCTCACATAAACATTTTGTGCAGGGATAATTATTGTTTGCATAAGAACGTGCAAAAATTATGCCTTTATAAATGACTGGGTGTTTATAATATACTAATAATGCTGATAACACTCTTTCTTCTGCAGATCAACATTACGAAGGTGGTGTGAAGCCAAAATTGAATGTCAGTCAAGTGGCAATTGCACAGGTAATGGATCTGTAGAGTCTTTTCATAGCACATTTAGATCTTTTAATTTACATTGCTGAATTAAACTCTTTTTACATTGTTTACAAGAAGCAGCTGCCAAAACTGTCTAAATCATTGTGATATGGTACTGATTCACTGCCTGCTGTACAAGGTGTCCTCTGCTTTTCTGAGGAGTGAGATGAGACTTCAGATTCAGGTTGCTGATGCTGACTGTCATGGATTTGGGCACATGGTCTTTCTGAAAGAACCAAATCCTTATATCCATATCCCGTACAGTGACATTTGACTGCTGTGGCCAGTCTTGTGCTTATATCACTTGGTACTAAATGAACAGCTGTAGCAAAACTTCATATTTTTGGTGGGAGTTTTTCATGGGACCAGGCAATAGGTCTTGTCAAAAACTGACCATAAAAGGCTTCCTTACCAAAAGAAGCTCACCAAAAGTGATGCACTCTGCCGTAAGTAACATGTTGATTAAATCTCCCTCACCTGTACTTCTGAGAAGACAGCCTTATCATTTATATGAACACAGTCATAGTCACTTATCACATCTTCTGACCTGGCTTTCAGCTTGTTGCTGTCAGTACTTACTAATTTTAATCCTAAAGCACCCTTGTGCCATGTGTAAGGTCCAATATCAAAAGGGATCTTTCAGGATCTGAGCTGAGAGACATGATTTTCTAATCTGAACAGCACCAAAAAAAAAAACCAACAAATCTCTCTTTAAGCCAAGACAAAGCTTTGGGGCTTAACTGTGTCTCTTCTGGAGCCTGGTAAGACGTTGTTTATGACTGGGACTCAGAAAACCTCTCTTGTTTTTGTACATGATTTGAACTTGGTAAATCATATGACATGGAAAAACCAGCCATGCAGACATTGTGTGTGTTACCCTATTCAGATAGGACATGCATTAGTGGGGCAAAGCTGGTGTCTGGAAATTTGAGTTTGAAATCTGGAAATGGCAGTTAAATTTTCAAGTTCTTTCAGAGCTCTAAGTCACTGTCTCAAATTATGTTGCCTGACAGCCAAATTGTCTTTTTGCAATGAAATTTTGGCTTACAAGGGGTAGCATTTTTCTAGTGTTTCCAGATGACATGGAAGCTGCAGTCCCCGGGTTTTAACCCTGTAACTGATTTTGTAAGGGCAGGGATCCACACTTGAGCCATCCTGTTCTGCAGCAGGTATTTTCCTGATTTTAAAGCAATTGGGAGCCAAACTACCTGCAGGCAAATGTAAACTTGGGCATTTCTTTCACCTGGACAGCTGCCTAATGTGCTTTCAGCATGGTAGGCTGTGTCCTTGGCCCAAACTGAGTCCTTTTCAGTGTGTTGAAGTACTTCTTACTGGTGTCCCAGGTAAACAACCTCATTTATTCTGGTAGGATGGAGAGCAAATCCTGAAATGCACACCTTCTGATAGCCATCTTTTGTGTGGTTCCTCAGGTTGTCAGCCACAACTTCAGCAGGGAAGGGCAGTGGGAAGGAGCATTCTGGAGGCAGTTCTCCCACAGCCACCACAGCCCCCTCAATGTCACGGTCAATGGCATCCCCTGCATCCTTTTCTGGGCCAAGAGGATCATGATCAGGCTTGAAAACCACACTCAGCTGGACTTGACAGAGAAGACATTTGGTGTCCATGCCACAGTGGATGTTGGAGACTCAAACTGCAGTGAAGACAGTGCAATGTAAGGTGGAATTCTGCTACACCAGTGGAACTGGTGCCTAGGAAGTCTTCCTACAAGTCTAGGAAGTACATACTGAAGGAAAACTGACCTTGTAGAGCCCCGGGGCTCTTTCCTAAATGTCCTGCCATTGCAGCAGCAAGGGTTATATCCTTTAAAGCCAGCCTTTCATGGGACACATGGGTGTACTCAGCTGTTGCAGTGGTATGGTCACTCCTTGGGGCCAGCCAGCTTTGCTCTTAGGGCCTGTGAGGCTCCAGCTGTTGATCTGTTTAGTTTCCAGCTGTTTTAGACAATTGCTTGGGAGGCTGAAGAGTGGGTTCTATGCTGAATATGGGGCCTTTGGGCTGTGCATGACTACTCACCCCTTTACAGGAGGTGTGCCAGCAGTACTGCACAGGATGTGGGTCTGTATTTAGTCCTATATGGCATTTCACCTGTACAGCTAAATATGTTTCCCTAGAAAGTATTAACTCTTTCTGATCACACAGCTGCAAAGGATAACCCAAGGTGCACAGAAATTTTACTGAGAAATGCCTGAAAACTAAAAGTAAAATTGAAAAAGAAACAAGGACTTTAGCGTGTAGTATCATAATATTCAACGAAGGCAGTCTGAATATTATGTCATCAGCATGTGAACCAATGCAGCAGTTCCATCAACATGTGAACTATTCCATTAGTTCTCCCTACCCTCTGCCTGTCAAAACAGGCAGAGGTAGAGAATGGAATAAAGTTATTTTAGAAATAAAAAGTAATAACAAACATTCTGTCTTCTCTTCTGGTCTACAATTTGGAAATAATCTTGCTCTGATTAGTAATTATTGCAATGTAATAGAATGCAAAATGAAGGGTTTCAAAACTCAAAGAATAGTTTTATAGTTTTTCGTAAGACCTGGAAAATCAGAAGGACAATGTTTTTTTGTGGTCTGCGAACTCCTTCTGGAGCTGATATTTGGAGACTGTTAGACAAGCAGGTTACTCTGTCTCCCTGTCTGTCACGGGTACCTCTGTAGTCTTACTACTGTAGAGGCTTCATTTTGTAAATACAGATTTCTAAGAAATTAGGGCTTGCCCTGACTCTGTCTGGGAGGGAGATAATGTATGATTATGATTCTCTTGTGATTTGGGTCTGTGGTTGAAACAGTGTAGGTGACAGAGAAGAAAGGGAAGAGCTTGCTTGAATGTTGCTCTGTAATCTCAGTTTTAAGAATCAACCTAAATTAAGCAAGTTGATGGCCCAGTCCTCACATGGTAGATTGCCCAGTTTTTCACACATCAGAAAAAATCCCTCAGAATTCTCTCTTCTCTAGCTTTCATTGTTAAGACAAGTCTCTGTATTGTCTTTCAAGCTGATTTATGCTGTGTAATCAGTGTAAAGTAGCTGGAGCCAGGAAAAAATATTAGACACTGAACACATATTTGTTTGCTATAGGAATATAATGATCCAACCTGCGTTTTTTTCTTAGTTGAATGCTGTATTTGCCAGTGGCTAATCCTCAGCTATTATGATTTCCCTTTGTAATAAAGAAAGGAATAATCTGGATTCAGTGTCCTGGCTTATTGGACCAGTGTTAGTCAAGGTGCAAGAAGTCTTGAAGTCTAGATCTCCTATGAAATCATAGAGCTAGCTGTTTGTTTGGGGATTTTTTTTGTGTGTTTGTTGGGGGTTTTTATTTAGTTTTATTTTGTGTGAAGTTTTTTGTTTTGTTTTGTTTAGTTTTTTAAAATATATTCTTCAGCTTTAATTTTGGAAGTCTTTCAGATGCTGCATGTTTCTGCTGTGTTTTGTTTTTGTCTTATGTGAACAATGAGAATCTCTGTACAGGTTTTAAGAGGCAAAATATTAGTGTTAAGTGATGAAACAATATATTCCACTTCGTTATGTATTGCTACAGTGCATTAATTAAGCTGATAGATTAATTTAGTAAATTTCAGGTGCCCATACTCACTGCAGGTGACCTTTATAGAGCTGCCTCACAGTCAGGGTATTTATGTGGCTCTAATGATGTGCATATGTGGACTTTGGACTCCAGTGATATCTGTGTTTTTTATGCTCTGGTATTTAAAAAGATGAGAATAATGTGTGTATTTACACTTTCTGATGACATACAGAGGTGATAGCTGACTGAGACAACATGGCTTGAGAAGGAGAACAGAGATCGACTGAACTAATTACCAACTGATGTGGAAAGCAGTGGGATTTAATTGTGCTGGAAGTTAAACATGCATTTATACTCTTTCTGGACAGTTTGGACCTCGTTCCAAACTGCAGGTGAACTAGTAGATTTCAATGGAGGAAAATTTAATCCTTCCAGGTTTTTTTCCCCACTGACTTTAAGGATATACTGAGCAAAAGGCTCCAGGTATAACTGAGTTTAATCTTTTGTGCTGCTTTTCTCTCTGAAGACTTCTGAATTTTTTTCCTAGCCTGATGTAACTTGCTTTTTGACCTAGGCTTTCTCTGAAGTTTGGGGACATTGGCAATCTAAAGGGACTAGTTATCAGGTAAGTTTATATGGCAAAACCCCCAACCAGATAATAAAAAACAGGCTAATATACATTGTTATGCAGTTGCTTGTGGAATTAAAGTTAATTTGTTTAAGCAAAAATAATGTGATAGAAATTGTTGATTGTATAATTGTCACACCTGCACTCAGTGTGTCTGTCATTTGCCTGCCTTGTTCTAAGTCATTTTTTCTCCTTTGTTGGCTTTTCTATTAATGAGAAAAATTTGCGTCATCTCTTTTGTATAGAATCTTCCTATGTCTGAGATTTTAGCTAAACTTTGGTGATTTACTACATTTTTCTTGGGAATTTTATGTCAAGAACTGATAGTGTGGGCTGTTCAGACATCAGACTGTGACCTGGTTTATGTTTACTTCTTGGTGACAGAAAAAACAGCATTTCTTGTTAATTAACTTTCCATATCTTGGATGGAAGTACAATACCAGTGTGGTAGTTTATTTTGGCTGAATGCCAGATGTCCACCGAGGCTGCGCAGGTCTCCCCCCATCCAGAGGGAAAAGGGAGATGAAAAAAAACGTAAAAACCCGGGATTTACCAAGAAAGGCAGTTTTATATTTACACAGAAAAAAGGAAAAAAACCCTAATAACACCACAAAAACATAGACAAAGGAAATTAACAGTAAAATTCTACTTCCTGCCATAAGCAAAGTGCTCTTTCTCTCTCCTCCAAGGAGCAGCCATCTGCCGGATAGCTATCATGGAAGAGAGTGAGCTGCTTCCTTCTCCCCTTTTTATATCTGAGCTGATGTAACATGGTATGGAATATCTTCCAAGTCAATATGAATCAGGTGACTTATCCTATGTTTCCTCCCAGAAAAAGGAAACAAACCTACTACAACCAGTGTTGGATATATTTTGCTCAGCCATTTATTAAAAATCCCTCAAAATCCTCTTACTGTGTGGGAGAACAAGTAACAAGGAGCAAATTCCTTCAGTTGCAATAATGAACAACCTCAAAACACAGAATTTTTAGCATTGGAAGGGACCTCTGGAGATGACCCGGTCCAACTCCCTGCCCTGGCAGGGTCACCTGGAGCAGGTGACACGGTAACATGTCCAGGTGGGTCTGGGATGTCTCCAGAGAGAGACTCCACACCCTCCCTGGGCAGCTGTTACAGGGCTCTGCCACCTCCATGGAAAGCTCTTCCTCGCTTTCCAGACTCAGTGGAAGGATCCAGAGCTCACACAGATATAAATTGGTGATGCCAGTTGAGTCTCCTAAGGTTGTTCAATGTGCAAATTCAACAGGTGGAACCCTTTGACTTGTTTTCCTATTCACCTCTCTTCCCACACAATGTTTCCAGGTTCTTGCTGACCACCAGCTATTACCAGCTATCTGTTCAGAACTGGTTCAGCCTGCACAGGCTGCAGCTGCTCTACAACCACTCGGTGCAGGCGACGTTCAATGCGACCCGAATCCATGCGCCGGCGACTTACTCCTACCACTGCGACCATGTGAGCAGCCTGGAGAGATACGATGCTCTCCTCATTCCCAGCTCTGCAAATGACCTCTCACAGCTCTGGGAAGTCACTTTTATTGATTTCCAGGTAATGTCATGGAATTAGGCCCAAGGGATCCTGTAGGTAGATTGATGGGGAAGTTTTGGCCATTTGCTGACAAGGAAATATAATGACCTTCTATGTACAGTCTGTGGGATTTCCATGGAACACAAAATTGAAATGAGGACTTAAATTATTCTCTTTATCTCCCTAGCAAAGGAAATTAAGGGCTGTATAGATTTTCTGTAGTCTTCTGCTTGTGTTCCCTTTAGTGTGGGGGGTGAATTTAACTTCCAGTGTTCCATCTTTCTGAGCAGAGCTGTTAAACGCGGCATCAGTAACAGCATCAGACACCAGGTACAGAATTCATCTCACTTAACTTTTGATGCCTACGAATTTTAACCCTGTGGCCTGATTATAGTCACCCCAGCCTGCCTCTAAAGCTAGTGGATAATTCCTCTGACTCGTCTTAAGTCCTTATTTTAGGATGAGATTAATAATCTTCTAAAAGTGCCAAGTTTTCTGTGTTTGGCAATGAGGGAGCCTCAGATGGCTGGACTAGAACGTCTTGCTTTTACATACCTAAGTCATAGGGCATGAAGAGCTGAAAAAGGGAATTGAGGAGGAAAGCTGGTCCCCTTTTCTCACCATGTGATAAATGCCCATGGGCTGATTTAGTGGACCAGGCACAATTCCCTGAATGCCAGTGTCGTAAACTTCATATTAGAGCTGAAGCCACAAGTAAAAATTGTTGGTGTTTTCCATAGTTGGATGCAGCTTCCTGTAGTGTAGTTGGTTTGCTACCAAATACCACACACATGGATCTGGTGAGGAAAACCTAATTCTAGGATAGGCATTTCAAAATATTTCCTGGTTTGTTGCATTGAAGTTTATGCAGTTTGAAACAGAGACTCTGAGGACCCTCAACAAGTGATGCTGGAGGTGCACCGTTAAGGTGAAAGGCATCAATTAAATATTGTGGGCCATCAAGAGAAGATTTTGTTTCAAACACAACTACAGATCCTTTGGGCAGCAGAGCAGAGAGGATTAGAATAGCTAGTGGTTTCTAGAAGACTGACCTGGAAAAACTCTGAGCATTAACTCCAGCCAGCACGGGGAGGTACAAATTTGCAATGTGCAGGTATTAAATTAGAAATTCTTACTGCCATCAGGAACACAAGCACCTCATTTAACACGAGCTCTCTTGTTCCCCTCGTAGATCCAAGGTTTTAACATCCAGGAAGGACATTTTGCCTATGCAAAGGACTGTGCATCCTTCTTCTCTCCAGCAATACTGATGGGGCTGGTGATGTCCCTGATCCTGCTGCTGGTCCTTGCCTATGCCCTTCACATGCTGATCCACCTCAAATCCCTTGACAGGCACCATGAGTGCAAAGCTTCTACTGCCTATTTTGCACAGATGAAAGACAACGACATGGGAGATGAGAAGGAGCCACTGAGAAACAGTGGGAATGAGTCCTATGAACTTAGAAACAAGCAGTTTGGTAAAATCTATATTTAGCAATGTGCATCTAAGTGAAACAAGAGGTATTTTCTTCTGCTGGCACTGTTGTGTGTAGTTGGCGCAGGTCTTTCACCAGCTGATGAAAGGAAAAGTAGGTAACAGACTGTTTAACTGGTTGATCATCATCTTAAAGACGCCTTGGGAAACAAGCTGAGATAAAAAAAAATTTCATTGTGAATAAGAGATTCATGTTATGGGACTTTATTCCTGTAGCAAAAAGCCAAAATGCATAGCTTTTCATCCTGCTTACAAGGTCTTGAAGAGAGAATCAGTAATGAAGACTTTGAAATCAAATAAAGATACTAAATATATATGTATCTATATATAGATAGATAGATATAGAAGTAAATCTCTTAGCTTGTTCTTTCAGAAGGCGAGATATTTCCTCATTTTGTATTTCCTCTGTGTCTTGACAAAATATCATAAATTTCTTTCTCAGGATGTGCTTTCCTTTTATTTTCCAAATTACATCCCCTCCTCTTAGTCGTCATAAACTCCTTTTCCTTCAGAGCCACTTAAGCTGTGTTTTTATCCGCAGTGATGGCTCCAGAACAGCAGCATCCTGATACTTCCCTGTGTCTGAGCTGGAGGCTTACTCTGAGGATCCAGTGGGAGAGCACCAGACATCTGGTCAAAGGCTTACCCTTAACTTCCTGGCTCAACTGCACGCCAGAAGAGGGATTATGAGCATTATACCCTGTAATTCAAGGTTAATTTCTTTCCTATGAAATCCCATCAGTCTCCCTTGTGAATTTTACCTGAATGGGGGTAACCAGTGCTATAATTCAAAATCTATATAAGCAAAGCGGAGGAAACTCCTTAGCAGTGAAAAAGGTACTGTGACATGATTTTCAGTGCTCTGTCTGAGCATTTAGAACACGGTGGTCCTCAAACTTGTCCTTTCTTCCATTAGAGGCAAAGTTTGGGAACTCCAAATTAGCCATGATTTGGCCCTGATTTCTAGTAAGGAAGAGCACAGTAACATACCAACTATAGTGCTTTTAGGTTATAAGTAATACTATGTAATAGTAAGTAATACTATGTTAGAAAGTCTTCTACAGATACAGATTTAGCAGGCATGTTTTATGCCTGTTTAATTTTAGATAATAGAACTAATTAGTTGTTTGTAGTCTTTGTAAACTATACTGCAGTGGTTTTTAAACACCTTGAGAGGTGTCTAAAGATCTCCTAATTATTAGGTAGGCATTCCTGAATATTTCCTGGTTTGTTGAAGTTTATGCAGTTTGAAATAGAGATTCTGGAGATTCTCAATAAGTGATGCTGGAGATGCATCATTAAGGTGAAAGGTACCAATTAAATATTGCTGAGCCATCAGCAGTGACACACAGGTGGAACCCAAATCAGTTGGTTGATTTAGGGAAGTACTTCAGAGGGAAAACACATAACCAGAAGTAAGGACTTACCACAGCTGCCTGTGGGCAGCTGCTGCCAAACTGTCATTTGTTTCATAAAGGAAACAAGCGAAACAATGAATGCCTGGGAACCTGAGTGAGGTTAACAAGAGAAGGTGCAAATCAAAACCAGGGTATTCCCTGCTGAGTGGCAAAACACTCTCCAGCTTGGTGCCCTCTGCTTGCACCCAGTGGGGACAGATGTTGGCAGTTGTTAGAGAGAGTTCAGGATGCCAGTGCTAAATAGGTGATGCTCCCCGTGGTCTGGAGAGCAGTGCTGTCATGCCCTAGGGGTTGGGAAATTAAAACCTGACACCAGTCAGTGGCAGCCTGTCAAAATGACTGTCAGTCACTGGTGTGAAATGCTCACCCTGCTGAGCCAAGCACGGCAGCGCTTCCTGAACCTTGTGTTCTCTAGGACACAAAGGCACTTCTTCCTCCCACAAAGGTCATTTATCCTTCTAGTTACTGTCTGGTGGTGCTGTCAGGGTAATTCTTACCTGTCATTTTCTTGCATGTTTTAAATGGGCAAAATTAGCCCTGTTGCTGTGAGAGATTCTTACAACTCTGAGACTGGGAATAAGAGAGATACCCTCCAGTCATATCCCTCAATCATCATGTCCTTTTCCAACCCAACTGTGTTCTCTTGACTTTGAGGGTGAATATCTGCTGGCTTTGTGCTTGAGAGACTCATCACTGCAAACCTGCAGTGTGTAACAGTTCAGGTTTTTTTGGCGCAGACTTTAATGATGTGTGTGGCCCTTTCAGCAGGAAGACACCTGACCAAAAGATAGGAATTTGTACCTGCTGATTTACAAGGCAAACTTTAGAATAAAACAGAGTGAAAAAAATGAAAAGGAGAGGTAAAAGTAAAAAAAATTGCCAAGAAAAATAAAATTTGTTTCCTTTTATCAGCTTCTCCTAAACTATGACACAACTGGTATTATCCCCAGGATCCACTGGGACAAGGTGCATAGGTAGTAGTTATCTTATCTCTGCTGTGACTTTTAATGTTGCAGTCTTTCATGGTAGTGGAAGGTGACTCTACTCCTCCATGTATCCCCTGTATTATCACAAACTACTCAAGTGCCAGCAAGAGTCAGAAAGGATAAACCCACTAATTGAATTAGACAGGAAATACAGTGCTCATCATAGGACTGGAATGATGAACCTTATGTTTGTAAAGAGTTAATGGTGCATTAGTGGAAAAAGCACCAGAAGAAAAAAATTGATCATAATTGCAGTTTCTGTCTCCTTGTGCCATGTATAAAGGCAAGCACCCATGGTTGAAAAAGATGAAAATGTGTGGCTTTGCATTCCCACTAAGCTGTATTTTCTGTGAACCAAGCAATCCTTATCAAATGCACATTTTGGAGCAACAGGGACAGTCCATTGCCCTAGTCCTGAAAGAAGAAAATTCAAGTTAAAATTATTTGTGTGCTACAGAAATAAGCTACCTTGGTACTAACAGACTCATTAATAAAAGATAAGCTTTTTTTACATGGTCCACATGCTGCATTATTTCATTTTTGCATGACACCAAGCAACCTTTTCAACATATATGTGTTCATTCAAACAAAATCCTTATATCATCTCTTCAAAACTGATTCAGCGTTTCAAATTCAGGGCCCCATCCACTCCCACTTAAACTCAAAGGGAAGAGTCTCAGTTTAAATGAAACAGGAAAAATTTCGCAGACTATTATGTAGCTCTCGCTGTGATAACAAAGAATTGAACAAATGAATACATTTATTTCTCATACATTTCAGCTGCTGTTAAAGTTTTATATAATTGCCCTTCACACCAATATTAGGCAACTTTACATTGGCAGCAAATTGGATTTTCAGGCAATACATTAAAGACTGATGTTTGAACTGAAGTGGTGGACTTTTGGCATAGTATTGATTAAAACTGCACAAGGAATGATCAGAGCCAAGGCCACTGTGGATACAGGGACAAAAACCATGAGTCCACTTGCTGGTAAGTAACACTGAATTCCAGGTAGCCAGAAGAAATAGGTTTATTTCTTTCCTTCAAGTTTATAAATGGTGGTGTTTCCCTGCCCTTCTTGAAATACTGATTCTTGCTGTAGCAAGTGTTAGTTCTGTCATTGATTTTTTTTTTAATTGTTGATTTTCAAAAGGCTGGATGCAACATTGCATTTCAGAAACTGTCCCCAGGAGCTCAGAAAGCATTTACCAGGGTAGGTCTGTTCTTCACCATTATTGAATATCCCTTGAATTGTTCTCCACTTCTTGTAACCCTTGTGACATTGCATTTAACTGGTGTATGGTAGATCTTAAATCTGATTTATTGGTTCCTAAATCACCCCTTAGTTTGTTTGATGTAAAAATACAGGCTTTAGTTGATGTTACAGGACACAGTCTGAAAGAAATCAGAAGAAACTGCTAAACCTTGTATCTACATTTTTGCACTTTTATTTCTTCAAGCTGACATCATATGTCAGAAAATGTAATTTGTTTCTTCTGAGTCAGTGGTGTGTAAATTTACTCATGACTCACACTGTGTTTGAAGCCTGACAAAGAGTTTCAATCCCTGTAAATTTTGGAACAGCCCTTCTGAACATTTTACATCTGCCTAGTTCTGAGTGCTTTTTCTGGGTCAGTTTTATGATTTTGGTACATCAGCCTGCCCTGTGCTGGCTGCCTAAAGATTTTAATTGGTTATTGGAAGTAATCACTTTGCCTGTTTGCAGGTAAGTGCTGCTGCTTGGGAATGTAAAGGAATATTGATTTTTGGAAACTCAAAAAGGAAGTTTTCCAAATAAAAGATGGGTTTTTTTCTTCAACGCATCCTACTGAGCTTTTGCATATTAACATAAGCTACTTGTTCATTGCAGACCTTTACTTTCCTGTCTCCTGGCTTTGGCTTGAAGCTGAAGTGGATGGACCAGGGCTACAGAAAGAGCAGCAACACTTTTTATTTGGCCTCATGATGCCTCTTAGGCTATTGAGTTGCCTCTCAGGTGTCCAGGAGCCAGTCTACAGCTTTTCTGCCATTTCTATGTGTCTGCAATGGAAGGAATTTATTATCAGGCTTCCCTCACCAAAAAAAACCCCAAAATAATACCCCCACCCCAAAAATGCACCCCCTCCCCAACAAAAACAAACAAACAAACAAACAAAAATTATTTTCAGCCCTGGACATGATTTGTTATTGTTTTCTTCCAGCTAAAGCTGGTCTTTGCAGTGAAAAGGGCACAGAACTTGAATTTTCAGTGTTTTATCAACAAAGAGCAGGTTTTTCTCTCCCAGCTGTAGTTTTCTGTCACAAAATATTAATCAAGGCTCTTCAGGAGACTGAAAAGCTCTGTCCCAATTACACCCCTGACTTCAGAAATGTGAAGCCAAAAGGAAAGGGACAGTTTTGTCTTTACTCCTTGAAAAATCCCACATTCAACCAGTCTGAAATCATGGGCTGTGAAATGGAGTGTGGAGTCATGACAAGTCCTCCCCCTCATCAGTGAAAAGAATTTGGTTTGAAGCTGGCTCCCTGCCAAGTCTCCAAACCCTACCACAAGAAGTGTGTGTGTCCCCCCCAAACCTCAAGGAGAAGAGGGAAAAAAACCCCAAGAGAACCAAAACGAGAGAGAGACAGCTAAAGCAATATATATAAATATATTTATACTTATATTACAGTTATATACAATTGAAATATATATACAATTTCACAAGGAAAAGGGAAAGGGCAGGGGGAAGGGACAAAAAAGGAACAAAACCAGAATAAAAAATATATATCCTGATCAATAGCCCAAGATCTAGCAACTAAAAGAATTAGCAAAGAATATCTTACTACTCTCCTTGGGACAACGGAGAGTCACGCTGGAGCGACTGCCGGCAACCTCTGCCTCCCAAGGTCGGCAAGGCCTTACCAGGCCTCGCTCCCCAACACGGCAGACTCAACAGCAGGGAAACCCGCACCTCCAAAGCCACCGGAAGGAAAAAGAGAGGGCGAAGGCCTCTCCTCCTTTCTTCTTATACCCTGGCTTACGTAAAAGTCGTAGGGAATACTGGGTAAATCCGGGCACTTCCTTGGTTACAAACTGGTCACCAAGGAAGGCCTAGACCAAACTACCACAGGTGGAAATCCTTAAACCTATTCCTAAATAAGCACACCCTCAGTATTGATGTTCTTCCATTTCCAATCTGTTTGAAATGGAAGAGTCTTAACACAAGGAAGGGTCTTAAATCCTGCAGTTCATCTTCTGGATCCCTTTGGTATTGGGGCTGGTGCCTGCAGTGCCAGCTGGGAATTTTTAAGGATTTGAAATGGTTTATATAAACACTCTCACAAAACAACTGATGCTCTGCAAAGTCCCTTGAGACTGTAGTCCCCAGGATGTACCATGAAGGCTCCTAAATTCTGCAAAACTCTACAGTGAAAATTAAGAAGATGCAGAATTACACATTTTATATTATTGGAAAGATTAATGGGTCACCACCGAGTGGAAATTCTTCATGTAGGCAGATTCTTCATGTAATTGAAGTGGTCAGGAAATCTTCAGTTCTCCTGAAAATCTGCTTAGTGAGTTACATAAATCCCTGGTAGGAACTGGTGTGGAAGTAGCTGTGGCATTGTACTCCAGTAGTGCCTGAATGCATATTTGAGTTTGTTTCTTTGGGTAATGGCTAAGAAGATATTTCAATGGGAACTCTCATTTTGCGTCCAAGATGTGCAGGGTCTAGTCTTGAAGCTGGGATTTCATTAATTTTTCTTTTATCCTTTCAAACACAGAAGTGAGTAAATGTTTGTAATTTTGTGGTTGTTTTGTGGTTTTTTTTTCTTTTTTGTTTTGTTTTGTTTTGTTGGTATTTTGGGTTTTTTTTGTGTGTGTGTGTGTGGTCCATTAGGAGGCCTAATGTCTGAATTGTTCTGAATGAATAAATTTTAATTTCTGTGGGAGGCATGTCTAAAGGCACAAAGGATGTGCCCAGGTACAGAGCCAAGAGAGCATGCCCCAGAGTTAGTAAACTGGTTGGTTAAGAAAGTCACATGATATGTAAGGATAAAAGGGAGCGCAAGTTTGAAATAAAGCCTCTTTGATTACACCACCACAAGGAGCAGATCATTCCTTGTTACACAAGGGCCCCGCCATTACAAATTTCTTCTAGAACACACTGAGAATTTCAAAGGAAATGCAGGTAGTAACTCTAAGAAGAGTTATGGAGAACAAAAACCTCATGTGCTGCTGCTGGCTCTTAGCTCCAACCTAATACTGCCAGTTTCATGGTAGAATTTCTGGTAGAAATTAAAGTTATCATTATTTTAAGCTTACAGAGAGTAATCAGTCTAATAGAGACACTAACAATGTGCAAACCCATTTTAAAGACATTTTAACATATCTTGTGAAAACCTACTCAGCTGTTCTTTCACCCCAGGACAACAGGGCTGGTCAATTCTGAGAGTTTGAAGTCTTGATCAGAAATAAGCAGTAGGCTTTTTAGTATGAGCTGCTCTTCAGAGGATCTTAGAACCAAATAAGCTGTTAATAATTTCTTTAAAACTACTTGCTGATATACAGAATAGATTTTCCATGGTGTTCTTCAAGGTTTCCAGAAAATATTCATTCCTTGAGTGGAGGGTGCATCTGGTAAAATATCATATTCTCTGATCACAATTGTGTTCTCACTGTAACACTACTCTAAAGTTTATTTACAAGCTAATGAAATTGCTGCTGAAATTAGCATTGGAAATTCAGACGCACCACCACTTTCTCATTTATAAATAAATGATTTATTTATAATTTTTATTCATAAGAAATTTATTTTATTTAAAATTTTCAGGACATTTTCATGTTGCTTTTTTCCTTAACTCTGAACATAAACACTTTCAAAGAGACAAACAGGGGCTCTTTGCCACAGAAGCAAAACATTTTCTCTCTTCTGATGGTTCAAATGAGAGACAGAGAAGGAACTGACAAAACAAAATGCTTGAAAACATCCTCTGTCAGCCTCTCCTGATTATCTGAAGCAACACCTCTGGAAAAAAATAGGCAGCTTTCAAGTATTTCATCGGGAGATGAACTTATTACTAGTCTTATCTTTTCAGTCCAACACACTGGAACAGAAATCCACGAAGGAATCTGAGCAGTTAGGTGTTTTCAGCCTATCTTGTAGGCGCAGTGTTCATGCATATTCACAGTGGCTTCTTGTGGTTAACAGGATTTTATTTTAAAATGTTTGTTTTCACATATCAGCCTTGTCTCTTGGTAAGGCTAAAGACCCCTTCATTCCCTGCCCAGGCAAAACCTGCTGCCAACCCATTGCTGCCTTTTTCCATCAATCCCAGACTTTCCCTCTGTCACAGCAACTGTGTGACTGCCTTTGTTGCATCTGTTTTTAGAAAAAAACCAAAACAACAAAATATATACTGCCTTATAAAGAGACTTTGCTTGGCTGTGCTTAACACTCTGGTCTGTTGAGACAGACTCTCAGCTGGCATGTAAATAATTTTAACTGCTGGATGTGCTGCTTTGCCTTATTAATTCTTACCAGTTCTGGCCAGGTACTCATTTAAAATAGAGGAATCTGACGGAAACACTGGAAAAGCCAGTGGGGATCTCTCCAGAGGGCTTTGGAGTTGGCGTGGGTGGTCAGAGAAGTGGTCTGTGTCCCAGTGGTGGATAAAAGGGAGTCTGGGATTAGGTAACACCTGTGGTGGTCCCAGCAGTCTGTGCCCTGTGGTACCTCTGAGGGGTCCTGTGCTCTCTGCCAGGGAGAGGAGACTCTCCTTGTTTGCTGGGAAGCTGCATTTTTTTCTCTCTGCCCATCTCACTCCATCTCTTCTCTTGTTCAGCTTGGTTTCTTGCCATATGTTCTTTGCCTTCTGGCTGTCACTCAGGAAGATTGGCATCTGCCTTGTGCAGAGAGCTCCCTTAATTAGCTCCAGGAGCATCTTGCTCCTGTTTCTCTCCTGCCACACAGGCAGCTGGTGAGACCCTTCCTTCTGTTGATTTGTACTTGTGTCCTTGTCATACAATTCCTGCCTGACCCTTTTCATGGCTGCTCAGCAGTGACAATTGAGTACCCCAAAGTCCACTCTTTGCTGGACCACCTCACAGGACAGCGCGGAATTCTTCCCCTTCTGTCCCCCCCCCCCCCCCCCCATCTTCTCCTCCCCCTCCTTCTTCTCCTCCCAACCTTTTCTGAACTCTGAGAGGTTTTATATTTGACAAGCCTGAGCACTGCTACTGCCTGCCCTCCCATAGATTTATTCCTTGGGGGTCTGCCCTTCCCCTCTTGGTTCCTTGTGGCTGTCAGATGTGATTTCCCATCGTCCTGCACAGAGATGATGTGAATCACAAGCCTCAGGCAGTTCTTCCTCTTCCAGGAGAGGGGCAGGGCAGGGCTGGCTGTGATGAGCATTGCCAGCCTGGTGAAGGCAATCTATTTAGCAAGTGGATGCAGATGCTTGGAGAGAAGTCTGCAATCAAGTCTGCAATCCTGACTTGATCCCAATTAAAGATGTGGGAAATCTTTTTCCTCCTCATATTCTGAAAGCCTTGTGACAGATGACTGTGTCTCACTGGAAGAGAGATTAAAGGAGGCTGTTGTTTGGCAGAAGGGGTCAGGAGTATGGCAATGGAAACTATCCAGTGCCTGGGGAAGAGGAAACACATGAGGAGAACTTTAAAAAAAACAAAACTATTTAGCATGGAAATCCAAACAGGAGGAGGAAATATGATGGCACGACAAATTTTATTCAGAGATGAAGACACCAAACAAATAATGTTTTCTCAAATAAACCCCTTGATCTATGGACATGCGGTCCCTTGGCAGAATATCAGGGCAACATCTCTCAAGGCAAGTCAGCTGAATTTATTTGTGTAATAGATTCATATGTGTGGTTCACAAAGGCACAAGGTAATGCAGGGGTGTAAAAGGATGTGACTGCAGAAAGTGACATTCACGTTCCTGGCTCTAGTGTTGCATCATAAAATTCATCTACAGTAAGTTAAGGAGAAAGGAGTTTCTGCTTGTGAGTTTTTGTTCTACACCTGCAAAAATCTGAATTGGGTCCTCTGTCAGATTCCAAGAGGCTTTCCAGTGCCTGGAAAACAAGGATTGCTGTGGTGAAAGTTTTCTTTGGCAGGTGGCAGCTACCCAAATCACAGAATCACATGATCATTGAGGTTGGAAAAGACCTTTGGGATCCTTGAGTCCAACCTGTGCCCGATCCCAAACTTGTCACCCAGCCCAGAGCACTGAGTGCCACAACCAGTTGTTCCTTGGACACCTCCAGGATGGACTCCACCACCTCCCTGGGCAGGCCCTTTCAATGCCTGACTACCCTTTCCAGGAAGGAATTCCCCCTGATGTCCAACCTGAACATCCCCTGGCACAGCTTGAGGCCTTTTCCTCTCATCCTGTCCCTTGTTCTCTGGGAGCAGAGACCCATCCCGCCCTCCCCCCCGGCTCCACCATCCTGTCAGTTGCAGAGAGCGAGAAGGTCCACCCCTGAGCCTCCTTTTCTCCAGGCTGAGCCCCCCCAGCTCCCTCAGCTGCTCCTCACAGGACTTACCCTCTACACCCTTCCCCACTTTGTTCTCTTCCCTGGACTCAAAAATGATGATCCATACAGGCAGATGTCTGGGAAATAACTGGCCATAAAGAGTTTGAAGCTTGGGTTGAAACTGTCCAAAAGGCCAGCTGAAGGACTGGGCTGTGAAAGCCAAGCCCAGCAGAGACCATGTCTGACTGCAGAGGTGAGTGTCAGCCAGAGAGAGAAACAGCAGAGAAAATATTTGCAGGTGAGAATACAAAGGGAGTGCAGACCTGGTAACCCTACAGGGCTGATTCCTGCTTTCCAGCCAGGTTTGACTGGGAAAAAACAGCTTGAGCAGTTGTCTTAGGGTCTGATCCTTTATCTTTGTAAACCTGCACTCCTGCACCTTTTCCCTGCTGTTAAGTCCTGTGCATCCACCTGGAAACACATGCCACCTAAGTGCCTACGCTGTTTGAGGAGCCACATCTGCAGCTTTGGGAATAGCCCAGAACCCTTCAGACCTACAGAATCACGTTCCTTCAGGGGCAAACATGAGAAAATCATTATTTGTTTGAAGAGTTTGATTCCCAACTGCTCTGAAAACAATGCCTTTGGGAATTCAATTATCAGCAGTTTTATGACATATCGAAGGCAGCATATGTAATGCTGGAAAATTACTTACAGCTCCTGACACTCTTCTTTGAGTTTCAGAGCTGTTGAACAGTTCAGAAGTCCTCAGTTCTGGAATATAGAGCTGGGATGGATTATTCTGTGCCTCTTACACAGTGTTAAGTGGTGGAAGGCAGGACAGCCAGCTGTCTTACACAGATGTGGGAAGCAGGAGAGGCCATAGGAGAACAGATCCTGAGAGGAGCAAATCCAAATAATACTTCCACAGAGTGATTACAAAGATCTCAGGAGATGTTGCTGGAGTGATTCTTCTTCTTCGGGTCTGTACCTAACACTGAGCCTGTTTGGCAGTATACTGTGTTTTCTGGATATTCCCACAAATTGCAGATCTGATTTGTGCTGGTTTAGAAGTAAACCCGCAGGAAAAATGAACCCAACTCAAGAGAGATTACAAGTCAGAGTCACAATTTACTAAAAAAAGATTACAATAAATGCAGTGATACAGAGAAAAACTGGTTTTCACCCCCAACAAACAGACATATAACCCAGCACCCTGGGACAAGAACAGAACGGTGTTTGTCAATCCCCGTGCTGAGCAGCATGTGGCCCCCTGGGTGCAAAGTAAAAGGAAAGGAAAACCTGTTGGTTCAGATGGTCACAGTTCTGTTGAAATGATGATCACAGTCTTGTCAAGAGTGGCAGTCCTGTTGAAGTTCTAGTCCTCCTCTGGCTCTGATGAGTGGTACCAGAAGTCCCCAAACCCCAAGATTATATATGGTCAGGTTCAGGTGGGAATGCCCAGTACCTCACCCAGTGCAGGGAGTTTCACAATGGGTGATTTAACTCTGTGAGTCATGGGATATTATTGGAGTCTTTGATGGTCTAGGTCCTGACAGCTGCCTATTATGGCAGTCCAGTATGGCCCATTAGCAGAGATGACTCCTCATGCTGGGTGTGAAGGTGCTAATGTCTCACAGTTATCACAGGAGTTGTCACACGGAGTTATAACAGCTGTTATCACAGTTATTAGTGTGAAGACAAAGAAACACCACTCGCAGGGTTTCTTTAGCACCCAGCTTGTAGCCTGAGGTGTCAGGTGTGCCCTGGGCAGCTGCTGCAAATGATCCATTATTAACAATCCGTCAGAAATTACACAGAGGGCGTAGAATACACAGTTTTGGTTATACCCACACACCTATAAACTGGCCCCTGTAACTAGGACACGATTTCACTCCTACTGATATCAGTGGTAGACAGGTGGTGTGTTTAGCAGGAGATGGATTATCCCTTGCCTCAGTAGTATAATTTTACTTTACAGCTCTTGCTCTCAACCTTGCTCTTGCTGTCACAGGGAGCTGGAAATTAAGATGTACTGCATCAGAGTGATCTGCCATACCTTGTATGAATTTCCCTCTCCAGTGTCTTTATTATATTCCCCTGTAACTTTTCCAGGACTCCTTGGAAGATTGAGGAGAGAAGGGTTAGTTAGGTTTCCCTGACCTTGCTGCCCCACCACCCAGCTTTGCAGAGTGAAGAGAGCCCCTGAGTTAAACAGGAGCATTAATTGCCACATCCCTTGTGAAAATATAATTTTTATTTTTTTTTATTATTATGAAATAATGTGGAGTGCAGCAATTCCACATAGGATTATGGAAAATTAGGTGCACAGAAGTTCTTTCAAGGAGGTGGGTGCACAGACCTTTCTAGTGCACTCAGGTAAAACCATCTGGACTTGATCTGAACAAGTCCTGAATAAATGAAGGATTTTAAAATAATATAATGTGGTCGATAGGGGTCAAGGTAAAAAAGGACTAAAGCAAGAAAAAAAGAGGATATCAAGCTCAGACCATTGTCATAGTCTAATTATGATTCATTTGATAAACGCCTATTTAAAATTCCCTAATTTCTGCCCCTTATTGTCTCTGGGTATGTAAGCCATCAGATTTTAAGTACAATAACATTTGTAGACTAGACTAGACTAGACTAGACTAGACTAGACTGGACTAGAATATCCTGAGTGGGAAGGGGCCCACCAGGATCATCCAGTCTAACCCCTGGCCTTGCCCAGGACACCCCAACAATCCCACCCTGTCCCTGAGAGTGTTGTTGAAACGCTCCTTGAGCTCTGGCAGCCTTGGGACTGTCACCACTGCCCTGGGGAGCCTATTCAGTGCCCAACCATTCTCTGTGGTAAGAGCCTTTTTCTGATATCCAACCTAAACCTCTCCTGACCCAGCATCAGTTGTTCCCTGGATCCTGTCACTGGTCACACAGAGTAGAGATCGGTACTGTGAGAAAAATCTCTGCTTTCAATTTATGAAACGGCAAAAAAATACTTGCAGGACAAGGAAAATTGCAGCAAGAAATCCTTTATTGCAGTGCTGGGTGCAATCCCAAGCCACACGCCTGGAAAAGCACACGTGGTTTGAAAAAAAGCGCTCTTTTTTACCCTTGGCCACCTAAGATGTTGATTATTCAACAGGTAACAGGTATTTTACCTTAAAAGGTAATTTTTTGAATTCAGGAGGGGGTGTCACCCTCCGTCCTGATTGATTGATGACGTCCCTCTGTACACAAAGGCCAGCCACGTGGCCAGGGTATATTTTCCATTTTTATATATTTTATCCTACCCCGACCATGACATTCCCTTGGTGTCAAGGCCTGACAAGGCCTTTCACCTTACAATCTCCACGAGGTGCCTAAAATTCCTGAAATTAAATGAAAGAGGAGAAATAAATCCCAACACCCCCTGCTTTCCACTTAAATCAATTCGCTTATAATGAAACTGGATTATTTATTTCTCATAGTACCTGCCCCTCCACTGTCCCTCGGGAGGAAGTTGTAGAATACTACGAGCTTTATACACTTTTGTTACTGTGCCAGTGATGCTATTCTTGCTTGATAGCCATCCTTCCTCCACAGGGTTTACCCACTGGTGTATTTTTAGAGATCAATCCTGCTCCCTCTGGTGCTTTGATATGCTAGCAAGCCTTTCCCATATCTTCTGTGAGGGCACTCTGTCCTCCCCAGTTGTCCCAGCAATCCAGTCAGTTTCCCGTCCCAGTTTCAGCTCCTCTTTGAACACAGATGGCTCATCTGCAAAGGCTGTTCCAGATAAGGGTTCATCCCTGTTTAATAAAAGAGCATTAATGGCTTACCTGCCTCCTGGATCCCTCGCCTGATGTGCCAGAGGACTGCATTTCCCTTCTCCTCATGACTTTGATGGCAAGGAAGGTCTGAGGTACTAATCAATGGAACAGATGCCTGAGCAAGTGACTCCCATCTGATGTTTTCTTTGTTCCAGCCAGGCACCACCTCTCAGATTGCACAGTTTTATTAAAATCCTTACTGTGGAATGTGCAATTCTGTTGTAGCAGTTCTTCTGGTGTTCTAGGATGGAGCTATTTGGTGTCTCCTAAGCATAACAGATTGTGCATGTGGGCTTTTGTCCCTGCTGGTGGAAGCCATGCCATCCACCTAACTGGTGGATCTGGGGTGATAAATAAGGACTGAAGAGACTTTCGGGGTTAAAGTGCTGTGATGGAAGAGGAGTATCTGCATCTAACCAGGACAAGCAGAGCACCTGGGCAGTTGACAGCTGCAGGGGCCAGTGTATACAGATGAGGTTCCCCAAATAATTGTTTGGGGATGTAGTTCACGTCCCATGGAAGCGGAGAAACTTTTCACATGTCTGGAAATGGCTGTGACCTTCATTCTGACAAAAATCAGGTGTCCAAGGAGGGTTCACGGTTTCAAGCAGTGGCAGCTGTTAAGGCCCTCAAAGGTGAGTGGATGAGGTGGAGAACTTGAACAGAGGCAATTCCGGAGCTTTAAAGCAAAGCTGCTGCCCAGCGTAGAGCTCCCAGTCCCTGGCAAAGGGTTGAGATCTACTTGGATGGATCATCCCTTTGGAGGGAAGTGCAGGGAAAGCAAAGGTTAAAGAGGGATTGAAAAGAGTCAGCAATAATTTTAGGTCAAAATGAAGAGATGATGTCTTGACTAAAGAAGGGTGGTGTTAGATTTGGCAGAAATAAGGCCTCTGTCCTTTAACTATAGAAACCAAAAAAGAGAAGAAAATGCATGGGACAAGTCTAAGGGTAGGATTTTACTTGATGAGTTTAAGGATTAACTAGATGTGGCCACAGGTGAAACGATTTTGTCTCAGAGCACAAGGAAGATGACAAAGCGCAGCACAGTGGCAAAGGCAGGAGGAGGAGGAGAATAAGAGAGACAGTGTGAGAGTGGAGGTTGCTACATCTGAATGACACATTGAAATGCTACATCCCAAGAGGGATGCATCCTTACACTAGAAAGACTGTCACTCTTGTCTTATTTTTCTCTAGAAGAGTTGTTTTCTCTCTTTCCTTTTTGCACATAATGAACTAAGCTTAAATTTGCCTTTCTCTATTGAGAAGAAGATCATGCCTTCATCATTCAGTGCCATGAGGACAGGTTTTCAGAAGGTCTCTTTGTTGTTCTGGTTGTCCCCAGTGGTGCCTATAGATTTCAAAGGCAGCAAAGTCTGGCCAGTGCTGAATGGAATGTCCTATCCTGTAAGTGATCAAATATGAGGATGTAATTTAATTTCAATGCAGGTAAAAGTTCTTTGCTGAGCATGAAGGGAAGTTCCACAGTAGAAGAAATTTTTTTCCAATTTTTTTTCCCTTCATAATCTGTAGAATAGACATCATTGTTCTGCTACTGATTGCGATTATGTTTGCAGCATTGATCACTGACTTTGTGAGAGGATCAGTGTGGTCAGTCAGAATTATGTTTCGTTTTGGTAATATAAAATGTCATACTGTGGTACATGCCTGAACTGTGACATTTCCATAGCACTGTTCCTAGTTTTACTCATTCTAACTGAAGCTAAAGAAATATCATCATATCAGTGTTGTAGAACATGCTTTCCTCCCTCCTTTTCTTTAATCATAATATTTTCCATCAAAATTTCATGAAGCATTATAATTACAGGAAGGTGCAATTCTACAGCCTCTCAGTTATATCTCAGAATATGAAAGTATTTTATGGTTTGCATCACATTTCTGTTTGTGTGATTCCCTTCCCTTCCCTTCCCTTCCCTTCCCTTCCCTTCCCTTCCCTTCCCTTCCCTTCCCTTCCCTTCCCTTCCCTTCCCTTCCCTTCCCTTCCCTTCCCTTCCCTTCCCTTCCCTTCCCTTCCCTTCCCTTCCCTTCCCTTCCCTTCCCTTCCCTTCCCTTCCCTTCCCTTCCCTTCCCTTCCCTTCCCTTCCCTTCCCTTCCCTTCCCTTCCCTTCCCTTCCCTTCCCTTCCCTTCCCTTCCCTTCCCGAACCTTCCCTTCCCGAACCTTCCCGAACCTTCCCTTCCCGAACCTTCCCGAACCTTCCCTTCCCGAACCTTCCCGAACCTTCCCGAACCTTCCCTTCCCGAACCTTCCCTTCCCAAACCTTCCCAAATCTTCCCTTTTCTTTTCCCTTTTCCTTTTTCCTTTCTTTCTTTTTCATATATTTACATACCCAAGATTTGATTTTGTTAAAATTAGTATTTTTTTTCCAAACTAAGAACTCTGGACCATATTTATTACCCCCCCCCAAAAAAAAAAAAACAAACAAGGAAAGAGAAATGATTGTAGGTAAAGCCTGCTGACTGTCTTTGTGAAAACCACTTTTGATGAGGGATAAGGTCTGACAAGTGAACCAGGTCAAGCAGCATGCATTCTCTCTTTCGAGTTCTTCTGACTCATGCTTTTAATTTAATGCTTCTCTATGTAAAGTTCAGTGCTTTCTTTTCCTTTTTTTTTTTTTTTTTAAATTAGAAATGTCTGGTGTCCATTGGAAAAGTAGAGATTTACATTGCAAAATTGCAGTAGCAGGGATGAATGAGGAGAGGAGTAGGAAAAGTCATCAATAGGTGGCTAAAGAATTGGTGCCACCAGCAGAATTTTGTTTTTTTTTTAACCATGGGGCAAATTCTATGGTACCAAGCCTGCTAGAATCAGGTGGGCTTCATCTGTCTAGCAAGGGCAAAAGGACTCCAGGCTGTAAGTTGTTGGGGCTGATCAGGAGGGCTTTAAACTAGGTTTGAAGGGGGAAGAGGTTGAAACCAGGCTCTCCACAGATGAGCCTGAGGGTGAAAGCCAGAGTTAGAAGTGAAATCAGCAGCCCAGCTCAAGTGCATGTACACCAATGCACGCAGTGTGGGTGACAGACAATAGGAGCTGGAAGCCATCGTGCAGCAGGAAAGCTGTGCTGTAGTCACCATCACAGAAATGTGGTGGGATGACTCACCTGACTGGAGTGCTGCCATGGGTGGCTACAAGCTCTTCAGAAGGGATAGACAAGGTAGGAGAGGTGGAGGGGTGGCTCTGTATGTTAGAGAGTCTCTTGACTCTGTAGAACTTGAAGTCAGTAACAACAAGGTTGAGTGCCTGTGGATCAGAATCAGGGGGAAGGCCAACAAGGCTGATATCCTGGTGGGAGTCTGTTACAGACCACCCAAACAGGATGATGAGGGTGATGAATTATTCTACAGGCAGCTGGTGGATATCTCAAAATCACCAGCCCTTGTCCTCATGGGCAACTTTAACCTGCTGGATGTCTGCTGGGAACTCAACACAGGGGAGAAGAGGCAGTCTAGAAGATTCCTAGAGTGTATAGAGGACAATTTCCTGCTTCAGCTGGTAAATGAACCTACCAGGGGTGGGGCCCTGCTAGACCTGCTGCTCGCAAACAGAGAGGGGCTGGTGGGAGATGTGGTGGTCAGAGGCCGTCTGGGGCACAGTGATCATGAAATGATAGAGATTTCAATACTCAGGGATGCAAAGAAGGCCATCAATAAAACTTCTACTCTGGACTTCTGGAGGGCAGATTTCAGCCTACTCAGAAGGCTGATTCAGAGGTTACCTTGGGAAACAGCCCTTGAAAACAAAGGAGTCCAGGAGAGGTGGACATGCTTCAAGAAACAAATCTTGATAGCGCAGAAGCAGGCTGTCCCAGTGTGCCAAAAGGTGAGCTAGTGGGGAAGACGGCCAGCCTGGCTGAACAGGGAGATTTTGAAGGAAATTAGGAGAAAAAAGAGAGCTTACCAAATGTGGATGAAAGGGCTGGCTACTCATGAAGAGTTAAGGAATATAGTTAGTTCATGTAGAAAGAAAATTAGAGAGACAAAGACACAATTTGAACTCAATCTAGCCACTCCTGTTAGGGATAACAAGAAGTGATTCTACAAATACATCAGTAGCAAAAGAAGGGGCAAGGAAAACTTCCATTCTTGGTTGGACATAGGGGGGAACATAGTCACCAAAGATGAGGTAAAGGCTGAGGTACTTGACACCTTCTTTGCCTCAGTTTTCAACAGTAAGACAGATTGTTCTCAGGACAACTGGCCTCCAGAGCTGGTAGACAGAGACAGGAAGCCAAATAGCTCCCCTGTAATCCAAGAGGGAACAGTTAGAGACCTGCTGAGCCACTTGGATCCTCACAAGTTTATGGGTCCAGATGGGATCCATCCTAGGGTGATGAGGGAGCTGGTGGAAGAGCTTGCCAAGCCACTCTCCATCATCTACCAACAGTCCTGGCTCACTGGGGAGGTCCCAGATGATTGGAAGTTGGTGAATGTCACACCAATCCACAAAAAGGGCAGCTAGGAGGATCCGGGAAATACAGACCTGTCAGCCTGACCTCAGTGCCTGGCAAGGTTATGGAGCAGATCATCCTAAGTGCAATCACACAGCACCTACAGGATGGACAAGGGATCAGACCCAGCCAGGATGGGTTTAGGACGGGCAGGTCCTGTCTGACCAAACTGATCTCCTTTTAAGATCAGGTGACCTGCCTGGTGGATGAGGGGAAGGCTGTGGATGTGTCTACCTGCACTTCAGCAAAACCTTTGACACCGTCTCCCACAGCACACTCCTGGAAAAGCAGCAGCCCATGGCTTGGACAGGGGCACTCTCTGCTGGGTTGGGAACTGTCTGGAGGGCCGGGCCCAGAGAGTGGTGGTGAACGGGGCTGCATCCAGTTGGCAGCCGGTCACTAGTGGTGTCCCCCAGGAATCAGTGTTGGGCCCAGTTCTGTTTAATATCTTTATCGATGATTTAGATGAGTGTACCATTAGCAAATTTGCAGATGACACCAAGCTGGGGGGAAGTGTTGATCTGCTGGAAGGCAGGAGGGCTCTGCAGAGGGACCTGGACAGGCTGGAGAGATGGTCTGATTCCAACGGGATGAGGTTCAACAAGGCCAAGTGCCAGGTCCTGCACTTTGGCCACAACAACCCCCTGCAGCGCTACAGGCTGGGCACAGAGTGGCTGGAGAGCAGCCAGGCAGAAAGGGACCTGGGAATTTGGATTGACAGGAAGCTGAACATGAGCCAGCAGTGTGCCCAGGTGGCCAAGAAGGCCAATGGCATCCTGGCCTGGATCAGGAACAGTGTGGCCAGCAGGACCAGGGAAGTGATTCTTCCCCTGCACTCAGCGCTGGTGAGGCCACACCTGGAGTACTGTGTCCTGTTCTGGGCCCCTCAGTTCAGGAAGGATATTGAGGTGCTGGAGCAGGTCCAGAGAAGAGCAACAAGGCTGGTGAAGGGACTCGAGCACAAGTCCTATGAGGAGAGGCTGAGGGAACTGGGGCTGTTTAGCCTGGAGAAGAGGAGGCTCGGGAGACCTCATCACTTTCTACGACTCCCTGAAAGGAGGTTGTAGCCAGGTGGGCGTCAGTCTCTTCTCCCAGGCAACCAGCAGTAGGACACGGGGACACAGTCTTAAGCTGTGCCAGGGGAGGTTTAGGTTGGATATTAGGATGGAATTTTTTACAGAGACAGTAATGAGGCATTGGAATGGGCTGCCCAGAGAGGTGGTGGATTCACCGTCCCAGGAGGTTTTTAAGATGAGACTGGATGTGGCACTGAGTGCCACGGTCTAGTAACCATGGCAGTGTTGGATCAAGGGTTGGACTTGATCTCGGAGGTCTTTTCCAATCCGGTTGATTATATGATTCTATGAAAAAAAAAGGCATAAAGATAACGGTCCCCTTAATAACAGAAAATATACTTTTTGGTACATGTCATTGCAGATGCATAATCTGAATGTTTGACTTAGATTAGAAAAAGAAAAAAGGTGGGAAAATTATTTATCATTTCACACATTTATCATTGTGACAGGGCCTGATCCAGGTGGACAGGTGCAGACTCCCTTTTCTTTCACTGGTAATTATACGAAGTAGAAATGATGGTCGGGAAAGAACCAGCATGATTTTTGGGTTTAAATGTGCACATAGTTGAATCCCACTGAAGTTAAAAGGCAGAATTGAACCCTACTGAATTTAAAAGGCAGGTGTGTGCTCTAAATGTTGTGCTAGACTGGGGTCTGAACCCAAGTGAAAGCAACTAATTTTTATAAATCAATTATGTACACCCATAATATTAATATTGTTCTTCTCTCCATTCTGGGTAATTTTGTCCTTCTTAAAAATCACTTTGAGTGTTTGATTCAGAGAAATTCAGAGAAAACAAGCCTCAGTCACTGGCTCACAATCAAGTACACGGTGAATGCAGCTTGTGCAGTCCCTCTCTGGCTGCACAGGCAAATGAAAAAGATTGTGATCAGAAAGCTGTAAACTATGCTTGCTGGCTTAATTTTGGCATGGGATGACTCAAGAATTTACAATTTTGCAATGAAACCTTCATCTCAGACTGCTTAAAAGCTGGATGCGGGAAGGGAGAGGAGCGGAAATTGTGGTTCCAAGTTCACCTGCACTCCTCCGTGACTGTGACCCTAGCGCTGTCTCCATCTGGGTGGTAATCAGACAATATTCTTGGTCTAGACTGAACTAATGATTAAAACCAGACCTGAATTTCTCCTTTGAAGGAAAATTGTGTTATCCTTTATTAACTTGCAGTTATTAAAGCCACAAGGTACAAAGGAATCATTGAACTGAAACTATTTTTAGGCTCCAAACTGTAAATCCTTTCCAAGACCAAGCTGTATGTGGGATAGTGTGGTAAATGTGGCTGTGTACTGAGCATTTAATTAAGAATCTACCCACTTAAGACTTACCATGGGAAGGTTTTTTCTCCAGCCACTGAAGTCCAGAATGGCTTTGGGTGGTTTTTTACTGCCCATGGTGCCCACTGTCCATTGGGGATGTGCTTTGGCCACTGCAATGAAGGACTGTTTATGACTGTGTTACAGCCATCTCTTCTTCTCCTTCCCCCCAGATGATGTCTCTGGTTGGTTCTGAGGTCCAGGTCTACCAAAGAGCTGAAGTTCATCCAGCACCTGCTGGAGTTTTAGTAGGTTCACTTCTCAGTTTGTTCTGGAGAACTGGGATATCTCTTCTTGGACTAAATTTAGAAGCCCACAGGTAAGGTTTTCCCATCCTTTGGGTAGTTTACAAAAAGGCTTCAGCTGAAGTTCATTGTAATCCTCTGGATTTGTAGAATATGAGACTTTGATCAGGAGCTCACATCCTGTGGGAGCAGGGCTGCATCACCCTCCAGGGATATTCCCCTATAATCAGGTGAGATTCAGATTACATATTCTAATTTTTTTTTTCACTACTAGAGTGGTCAGGCATTGAATAAGTTGCCCAGGGAGGTGGTGGAGTCACTGTCTCTGGAAGTGTTCCAGAGACATCTGGATGTGGCTCTTGGGGACATGGTTTAGGGGTGATTATGGTGGTCCTGGAGTGAAAACTGGACTGGATGATCTTTAAGGTCTCCTTCAACCTTAATTATTCTGTGACTCTGTGAATATAGGAGCACATAGTTATAAAGAAAAACCAAACTACACTCCAGAGAGAATAGCACTTTGACATGTTTTTGTTTTGTTGTTTTTCTGATTAATTCCTTGTCCTGTCGCTGTTATGTTGAGATGGCCAAAGCAACATAGAATTTTCTTCCAAAGCAGGGACAGGATAGCAAGAAGGCTGGAAGATTTTTATTGCAACAGGTTGCAGACATTTATACTTTTCACACAACACACATGTTAACTTACTATTAGTGCCTTCATGTGCACATACATCAGGACATACACATGTCAATCTACTATTGGTGCTCTCATGTATAAATACATCAGGATTGGCTGCAAAATAGCAAACTCATGCTGACACAGCTTTTGTTGAGTCATCATGACCCAGCTAGAGTACAGGAAGTCCATTTCTGTCTTCCATCTTCTTCCTTTCTGAAAGTTGCCCACATTCCTCTACATGCTGTGTGTTCTCCTCCTTTCAGGGGTATACTGTAATCTGGTTTATGTCTATTGCTTCGTCAATAAGTGCCAGGCTGCTGACAGACCTGCTGTGAACCGCAACATTGTCCAGCTTTCCTCTCACATCTCAAAAGGATCAGAAAGTTTGAGGAACTTAAATTTTCCAAAATTTGGATGATTTCAGTTTTCTAATCGAGCAGGCATTACAGCAGTTACTTTCTTTTGGAAAGAAGAAAAGATAGGGAAGAAATCTAATATGAAGATTTGATTGTTCACTACACATTTGAGATCTTCCATGAAAATTATCTGCATATCCACTGTGCTTTGGGATAGCTTTAGTGTCGGGGGTAGGGTCTGAGATGTGCCTGGGGCCGGGATGTCTCAGAATCAGCTGGTGGGAGATTGCAGCTGGCTGCTTTTATTTTTAAAGCGTATAAATAACTATGTAATATTAATAAATTGCACACAAGCTTTATTCTCCTGCACATGAAAAATTATGGTGCTGCCCCGTAGCATCTCATGCTAGCAGGAAACACTTGAAAGACTTCCTGTCAATATTGATAACCTGAGAAATTTGTGTGACGGAGCAAGTGTCAAAACCTGCTTGGAGCCCCATTCCTCAGCGTTATCCTTGGTGATGGGAAGAGGATGCTTGTATGAAATGCCTGTCAGACTGAATCAGCACAGCAGCTCTGTGAGGGTGCAGAGAAGGAGACAGCCTGTCTGACACACCATGCATTGTAAGCAAGGCTGAACCAGCACACAGAAAGGGACTCCTGGCTGTTCCAGTTTCAGGGTAGTGTGAAAAGTAACAGCGGAAACCACCTTCCCCAGTGTTTTTGTAAATCTTTTGTTGGGCATTTTACCTGTTTCTTCTCTTTCACTCAGGTTGTCTCAGTTATTATTCCTCCCTGGTCATGGTTTTAGGATTCCAACTGGCCACTTGTCCTCTCCGTTTGGGTCGCTTTCATTCTGCATGTTGGAAAATGTGACAAGGGCTCTCTGTCTGAACTGCTGTCACCCTCCCATGGGGGAGCATCCCTCTTGCCTGCACCTCTGCTGCCTCCTCCCTGCCTTCCTTTCTGTGGGAAAGGAACCTGTGCCCTCATCCAGGGCCCAAATTCCAGATGAAGTATCAACAATCTTGGTTGAGACATCTGATCCACCTTACTTTTGCAGGTTGGGAGGTGAAGCATCCAAAACACACACTCTGAAGCTGGTGATCAAGTTTTCACACTGTCCCTTATGACATATTCTGGAGCAACAAAGCAGAGAAGAAGTGATGATGAAAGCTGAAAGTGTAATAATGGAGCTTAGCTGTCATGTTTAAAGCAAGGGATGAACACAAGACTAATGAGAAACAGAGTGGCCTGAGAGGAAGAGAGAAACAATGCCTGTACTATGGGGGGAAACATGAGAAAGACAAGGAAGTTACCGGCTACAAGAGTTTATTGCAAGGGGAAAAAAACAAAACGAAAAAAACCAAAACCAACCATTTTGCAAACAATGACAAAAGAAGACTGCGTGTGCCAAATGGAGAGTGACAGTGACATCTCCTTGGACTGTGTGGTTTTCACTGCTTCACACTGTGCTGGGGATGGAGGAGTGAAGTAATAAACTGGCTTGTCCAGATGAAAGTTTGTGTTGCACTGAAGCCTGGACTCAAGCATGCAAGGCTCCACACCTGGCAAAAGCTTGGCTGACAGCTTAATGGGGTTTAAAAACAGATTGATATTGGATAAGTGCTCCACGTTGCAGGAAAGCAGCTCCTGTATCCATCACTGCATGATATGTGGCCAAGGATGGGGCATGATGGTGTGGCTTCACAAATGAGACTTTAAAATCTCTTCTTAGGAGAAACCACTGCCTTTACCTTCAGCAAACATCTGGGATTGGAAAACAGTTATGAATTGCCATTTGCAGGTGGAGTCCCAATGCTCACTGCAATTTGTAATTCTGCTGATGGAGCCTCTTACGACACAGACAGGAGAAGGAGGTGCAGGGACTCAGGATGAAAGAGGATGATCAAAGCAATTCCAGGTGACTGGCAGATAAATAGGTAGATAATGTGAATATTAAGAACCAGTGCATGATGGTCAGAATATACAAATCATACGCTCTGAAAGACCAAAAAACCATCTTTGTGCACTTTTTTCTTGTGGCCCTGTTCACCAGCTCTTAATAGGTGTATCTTGCAGTGTGAGGGATCATCATAAAAGGGACAGGCTTGATGAATTCTTTATTGCTTTCCATAATCCTATAATATTTTCCCAGTTTCCTTATAGGTCTGTTTTTAATTTACCTATCTCCTGAGCTGCAAATTTCCTTATGATGCTGGCATGGCTCCACACATGCCTGTTCCTTCCTCCTTCCTCCGTCACTCCACTGTTTTCTGCTCAGAGCCGCAGTTCTTATGTCAGCCCTTGTCAGCTGCATTTCTTCCAGCATCATTCTTTACTGAGTGCCGTTGCCAGAGGTGTGTGGTGCCTGAGTTACTGTGACATGTCCTCAAAGGACATGGCTCTGAGCTGCTCTGGTCACTCTCTTCTTTGATCTCCTGCACTGTCAAACTGTTTTCACCCGTGATGGCCCTTGTCCATCAAACATGCTCTCCCTGTAAATACCTTCAGGCAGAAAACCCATTAGCACATGGACTCCGTGACCTCCTCCAGAAAGCACTGAATTTACTGCTATGTGTAGCATGCAGAAGTGAGGGAAGGTTTGTTTATTCTGCTTTGTTTTAAGATCTTGTGGGGTGTTTTTTTCCGTGAGGGTAGATTTCTTTATGCACGGAGGGAGGAATCATCTCTCCAGGTTGCTTTCTCCACCTGGTTATCGATCGCCCTCTAATTTAGTACCTGCTAACAAGAGGAAATCTATATTTCAAGGACCAAACACTGACAGAAAATGTTTCTTCACACATCCTGTTTGAATATGGTCCTAGGATTGGAGTGAGATCTCACACTGAGGAGGCAGAGAGACATCTTTTGTTAGGGTGAAAGAGAAAAAAAGTCCCTTGAGGGAGCTCTTTTCCATTGCAGCTGGACACACCTGAGAGATGCAAGCCAGGTGTGGGGCTGATGAACAGCCAGGCTGCCCACACTGAGGGCAAATGCAGCTGCATGGACCTTGGATTTGTCCCATAAGACTGTGTGGGACACAGAGCTCTCAGAGCAATGCAGATATATGAGTGGAAAAGCCAGTGAGAGAGGCCTCAGACAGCCAAATCCACATTTGCAGTGCATTCAGAAGGAAAAGGGTGAGAAACAGTCTTCAGGAAGAGTCCTAGCTGGAAGAAGTTTTGGAGTTTTTAATGGAAAAGTCTTGTCTCCTGCCGTTCAAACACAATGGGGGAAGGGAAATAGGGCTTTGTATATTCATTGCAGAAAAATAGGAATCCATCAGAGAAGTATCTGATTTCTCCATCAATTATTTCTCCCCAGATTTTGGTTAACTGCTCAGACTGAAAAGGGTGACAATGCTGCAGGATCATCCCACAGAGCCAGCTTCCCCCAGTTACTGCAGAGAGATGCTAAATTCATGCTCAGTGCTGGAGAGGTTTGCTTATCCACAGAGAAGACAGAAATTAACTTTTTTAACACTTTTCCCCCCATTGCTTTGGGGATCAGATGGGTGATTCCTCTGAGTAAGGCACCTCTGGCTGCTGTGGTTTCTTTCCCACCATCAGAGCAATGACCTCTCCAGCCTGGTGTCCGTAAAGTTGAGTGGAATTAGAAGATTTAATGACTGTTTTTTTTATTATGATGCCCTCCTCTCCTGTTCCGTGAAAACGTAGAAACTGCTAAAGCACTGACACAGCAAGTTACCTCTTTAAAAAAAAGAATATTTACAGTTCAAACTGTGATGAACAGTTTGTTTTGTTGTCTGTTAAGAGATTTCTTAGTTGCAAAGTATTTCCAAAAGCTTGTTGACAAGACACAAGTGTTTATTAGGAGCAAAACCGATACCTAGAGTAGGTCAATCTCTGCAGGAACAGCAAAATCTCTGCAGAAACAGCAAAAATCCCCCAAACTGACACCAGTACGGCAGCAGAGGGCATCCGCAGCCTGCGTTTGAAGGGAGGGGAGTGTTTGCTAGCAGAGCTCAAGAAGACAATAATGCTTTAACCATTGCAGGAAACCCTTAGAACATCCCTGTAACCCTGACAAGTCAGTGCAGTGAAGCATTTTATGCTGCTGTGTCTTCAAAAATAAAATATAAATAGGGACAAACAATGTCCTGGGACCAGAATTGAGTGGGCAATCTCTAAAGGCAGAGATAAACTAGGCAGGTCACTCTGCTGTGCCTCCCTCTCCAGCTGAGCCCAGGGGTTTGCTCTGGATTAAACAAAGCCATGTGCTGTTTACAATGTGGTTTGAGTTTGTGCTCACAGAGGTTTGCAGTGCCTCCGTAGAACAATAGCTCGTTGAACAGGGCAAATGGGGAGCAGCCTGTGAACAATGAACAAACAGCGAGAGGGAGCTGGGTTGTTTTAATTCCCATCCAAAACCCAAGCCAATGGGTTTCTCAATGGAAAATAAAAAGCTTATGAAGCTGCTGGTACATTGTCACCATTCAGCATCCTGGAAATTGGATTCAGATTTTTGGGAAGATTCTTGGACCAGTGGATGGAGCAACACTGGACGGTGCCAACCTTCCCTTGCACTGTGGCCTTTGCTGTTTCCTTTAAGGGATTTTGCCACAAATGGAGGTTTCTAAGATGGCCGCACCCAGAGACATTTAGAAATCTGCCCCACATGTCTAGCTCTGAGTAGTGAGTCTGGGGAAAACAGAAACAAAGAGCACTGGATCATTCCTGTGCTGTAAACACTTCTTGCATTTCACATCCCCTAAATTAGGATAAAACCAGACCATTTCAGCATCCATGTATTCCACTTGGGTATATAACAGTGTTTCTGCAGCCTGAGGGCAAGTTTTTTTCACCAATACGGAGATGAAAAACCTTGATTTGCACCTAAAGGCGACGAAGTTCTTCTTGAAAGAGAGTGGTGACTGTGGCTCTTTGTTGTTGTAGATTTACCCTACTCTTTGGAATATGAGGCAGTTTCCTCTTTACCTTTCTTTTTCCTTCATTTCAGAGAGCAGAGAAAGAGAGGGATTGCAAGAATATTGAACCCAGTGTAAAAACAAAGAGGCCTTAGCATCTCCTTTTTTTCTAAGAGGTGCTTGTATTTCTTCTGATTTTAAATCTCCCAGAAACATATTTTAACTGCAAGGGTGATGCTTAGCAAGGAGAAACAAAGGAAGAGAAAACCACAGATACAAGTGAAATAAATGGTGCCTGAAATGCTAACTAAATGTCTCCACAGTTCAAAGGAGCTTGCAAAGGCACGGGCATTGCCCTTACATTTCCCATCCCAGGATCTCATTTATCACCAGCTCCATTTCCAGCTGGAGGCTCAGGGCTGCTTTCCCAGAACTGTGGGTGCCGTGGGGTGTAGGAAGCTCAGTTAACCCTGCTTAGTGTGCATGTGCAGCCTGGCTCTCTCACACGTGTTGGCAAACACAGATCACAGCTCCAGGAACACCCCTTTTACATGTGGCAGCTCAGGACCACACCAAAAAACCCTCAAGTCCAGGCTGCACTGTTTCATTCCCAGAAGACCTCTTATGCCAAGTGGAGCTCACTTTAAAGCTCTCTACAAGTCCCTTGCACCAAGGCTTCCGTGGGACTGCGAGGAACAACTGTCTCCCAAGCCACCAGCACCAGTCCTGCTGGCAGGAGCTTCTCTCACAGGTGTTGGGCTGCCACTGCTCCTGCTCTTGGCTCAGCCCCAGGCCACAGCTGCGAGAAGAGGGTCTGAGGTGCTCCAAGTGCGCAAGGGCTGGTGCACTGGTACTCAGATAAAACACTCGATTTCTGGGGTTTTCATCAGGAAGGAATAAATGCAGATGTTTAACCAAGGGCTGACAAGAGTTGCTCCTGAATTCTGGTAGGTCTTCCTTGGACATAGACTGGCTTTACATCATCAGGGCATGTGTGCACTTGGTTACTCTCCAGATACAAAGAGACCTTCAGTTTTTTTGGAACACATGGGAAAGATTATAACAGCGTGAAAATGTGGGAAGGGAAGGAAGCAGAGCCCAGAATATTTTCCAGAGGTGTGGATAAGTGAGAAGATTTCATGCCATTCAGTCAGTCACTACCTTTTAACTGTGCTGGAAAGCAAAGCACCAGTAAAGTGAAAGTGTTAAGTTTAAACTTTTTTCTTCTGGAAGCAAAGATCAGTAATAACTTTTTGGAGGAGTTATCCAGCTCCTATTGCTGAGCTGAGCTTCCTTCCTTCCTTCCTTCCTTTCATCATTATCTTCTCCCAGACGTTCTCTTTGAAGACTCTCTGGAAAGGTTTCCCCAAATGAGCTCTTCAAAAGAGGTTTCCAATGGATAATTCTTGCTGGCTCATGGGTACATTATAGAGGGTTAATTGGTAGGATTTGTTGCTTCTATGTAAGTTAAGGTACCAAGTAGAAGTCAGGTTTTAAACAAATTTTCATAATGCCCTTTCATGTTTTAATGTAACCAGCCAAACAGATTATAATTGGAGGATATGAATACCTCCTAAACTTTGGGGAAAATAAATCTGTCTCCTGGATTTAAGGTCCAGAGCAATAACTGCAAGGTGGTAACAGTTTGGAATACAGAAGAAAAGACTAGGCTTACATCCATAGCTCTGCTGAGGTTGTTCTGCTCCCAGAAGAAGGGCAGTGCTTTCTGAACTGTGGATAGTCTCTTTGCTTATTTTGACCTCCCATCTTGACAAGCAAATTGGTCGCATTTCTGAATTACCAAGACTGAGGCAGGGTGTGCCCTGGAGTATTTTTAACAAGAAAAAAAAAGGAAAAAAAAAAAAGAAGAAAAAAGAAAAAGAAGAAAGAAAAAAAGAAAAAAAGAAGCAAAATAGTAAGAGAAATAAATCAAAGTACTCCTTACATTATGCTGGCCTACTATTTTTTTCTAGGAACAACACTGTGGATACAAATGGATTACCATATAATGTTGAAATATCGTGAATATGCTGACATCTCATTGTTTTGCTCAGGAAGGAGTTTGTCATTGTTACAAAAAATGTAACATGACTGTTTCAAAGCTAATTGAGTATGTTGCAAGAATTTTTAAATTCCCAAGTGAACCAACTATGGTCAATAAACAACCATATCTCCTTGTCTGGAAAGGGCTTTACATTGGAGAGTGGGAGAACCTCCAGAGGACTGGTAAGTATTTATTCGGGGTGTGAGATTAATGCCATGGCCAAGCTCAAAAGAACCAGTGAGAAATCAGGACAGTGAGAGATCAGCCTGAGCAGTTTTGCAAGGAAGGAAGCTGATATGGAAACCCCCTCTTTTCCCAGCCCTCATTATCTCAGAGAGTAGTTCTGGATGGGGTTCAGGAGGCTGGTTTTGGCAGTCACCAAATCTGAGTGAGAAGGACTTTTCAATGTGGTACCATTAATTACAACCCCATGATTTCATCACCATGGCAGCAGGGAAGCAGTCACACACCCCAAAAAATAAGTGTTTTTCCTTGATAATGGAAGAGGTGGTTCTGGCTTAGGACATATTGCAGTATGCAGAGGTGGCTGCTGTTTTTGCTGTATCCCTGAGAGCAAAACCATGGCCTGAAGGTGTGGAAAGATCTCTCTTGAGAGCCCCTTCCAGGTTTACCAGGGATGGGTTTAAACAACTGTGTGAAAGCTGAGGCTCTTGGACATGCCAAGGAAGCAAAACTTTAGAAAAGTCTTTAAGGGTTTGGGGTTAAATGGAAACCTTGTTAATTCCAACAACTCACAAAAATGCCCTGAAGTTATCTCTATCTCTGCTGGGAATCTTGCTATGTGACTGCAAGTCACTGAAAAAAGTGGTGATTAGAAGTACAGGCCAATAGATTTATCCTTTGTAATGAAATTCTCAGATGAATGAATCTCTTCTCTTTGGGTTTGTGAGGGCTTCGAGCTGATCCTGTTCCCTTATGCACCAGAGTTGTCTGGATGTGTGTTGAAAGGGCTCAGTAAGTGTGGTTGGGCTCAGGGGGCTGAGCATCACTTGGTTATTATTTCCCAGGGCCTGCAGCAGGTTTCTGCCAGTGTCAGTGCACAGGCTCAGCCTGATCCGTTATCCCTGCCAAGTGGCACTGGGCTCCATGTCTGTGGCAGAGGGAACCTGATCCCTGTGACATACCAGACTGGTCCCAGCCTGGTGGGAATGAGAATATCCTCTGATAGGCCGATGTGAGTCCTCCTTCAGTGTCTCTCTGGCTTCATGCTGCCTCTCCAGAGCTCTGCTGTCTCTGTGTAGAGGGCAGTTTCGTCCCAGCCATATCCTGGGATGGAGCTGAACTCCTGCTCCTTTCCCTTCTCTGGTTTAACTTGTGTGTTGCCTTCCTTTAAAAGTAGTATAAAATTCTCACCCCTTATGGTACTTTTCTGCTTTTCCAGGTGTCCAGATCTACCCATGTGTAATAGGGAGAGTTTGGAAGGATGCTGAGATTGAAACCAGAACACAGTTGAAAGCTCAAAAAACCCCTCAAAAACCTTTGTAATATTTATCACAAAGAAGTGGCCAAGTAAACAGGAACCTGAGAGAAAGAGAAAATTAGGGAGTACGACACCCCACTCACTCAGGTGTCACTTACAAGGTTATCTTACCAACTCCGAATGCCAAAAAATCTTCTGTAGCAGCTGCGTTCTCGGACGTGAGCTCACACATAGTGGGCGTCCCCGCAAAAGGCAACGTTGTCCTTTGATGTGAAGCTTGCATTTTTTTGTTCTATCCTCTCTCCAGCATGAGCTATCTGCTTTCTATCCAATTAATTAGTGACGTCTATCTGGGCAGGTGTGGCCAGCACCACCCAGCTAGAGGCCTTCAGTCCCTCCCCCTGTTATGCAAGTGGCATCTCTTCTGCACATGCGTGGGTATTTTGGAATTTCCCCCGCGCTTGCGCATTATACCTCAGGGGTGTTTTCTAAATGAGTCTGGGGGCTTACTTCATCCTCCTCCTCTTTGCTTTCTCCTTCAAATGCCCTTGGAAGGCAGTCAGCCAATAATAAGACACCAATTAATTAGAGTTTGTACCAAACTCTTCCTTCAAGGATGAAGTTCCCATTTATCAGTGCTTGTTTTCTCATAACTTGGCAGGAAAAATACAAAACTGTCATAGGTGGCTAGGCGAAACAGACCAAAAGTATCAATGTCTAATTAAGCCCTGATACACCGTATTGAACTGCAGGCACTCTTTAGAGGGTCAGTGGGACACAAGTGAATCCTGCAAACATCCTGGTTTCTATTACACATTTAGAAGGTGCTTTGAGTAGGTTTTACTCACTCTTTCACAATTATATCTAACTCTCCATATTCAAAGCATGCTTAAATCACCAAGCTGGGACTGTATGCGTGCTGCTGGAAAATAACAATGCTTGGACATCAACAGGAATGACCAGTCCCTTCCTATCCTCATTTTCAGGGATTTCATTTGAATGCGCTCCTGCATCCCTGGCAGATGCTCTAATGGCTGGACTATTCGTTATTCAAAGTGGGTTTCTCTCATAGAAAAAAAAAAAAAAGAAATCCCATTACTAGGCTTGTAAGCTCATGGCTATAACCCAACACATTGTGTTTTTGTTCGGAGTTAAGCAGCTCCAAAAGACAGAGAAAACAAAACAAATAAACAAAGACAAACCAAGGACAGCTAGGTGCTCACCTGGATATGAATCCAAGATACATCTTCCCAGCACTGGCTCAAGGTGCATCTCTGATATCCCTTTGGATTTCTCTAACCTTGGGTGCTTTGAGACTTAATTTTCTGGGCGGACAAAAAACAACTCCAAAATTTTTCTCTGATTTCATGGTCCCAAAGAAAGGGAACACCTTTCTGGCCAGAGAGACTGCAGGAGTTTCTTGCTGATTCTTCTCACTATAGGTTGGGCTTTTAAGGGAGGTTGTTTCTAGGTAGGAGATGGTCATCTCTAGAGAGGATCAAAGGGAGGATGCCTTGTCACTGCAGGTTTTCAAGATGTGATTGATCAGAGTGCTGGATAATCTCATAGAGGCTGCCTGTCCCTCAGCAGGTTGGATTAGGTGATGTTAAACACATCACCCTCCCAGCTTGGCCTGTTCTCTGATTCTATGATAAAATACATCCAAAGAGATAGAGGAAAATCCATCTTTGGATCTTTCTTAACTGGTCCCGCAAATAATGGACAACTTGGGTATCTTAAATGAGTCTGCAATATATTTTACCTTGCTAAAGAGCTGGCTGCTGTGACACTTTGTAGGGTAAAGCTCTGGATGTACAGGCTGAACCAACTCAGCTAAGCCAGTCAGAAGGTACTGATCTTAATTCAATTGCCTTTTGTGGGCTGTCTTAAATCAGTTCATAGTTGCTGTCTTTTGGCACATGTTAAATCAGAAATAAATGTTAAGTCAATAAATAGTCCTTCCTTGACTAGAATAATTCAGCTTTTTGGAGGGAGACACTTATGTGCTTTTTCAGTGCCTAAGAAAACAGAGCTCTTATCTCTGCTTAAGTAACAATTATAACCTAAGATTGTTTATTTGACTGCATTTACCCAGTTGTTTCCACTCTGATGGACATAGCTCTCTACAGCTTGCCTGTATAGATGGATCCTGGATCACAGGGCACTGTGATCCTGGATTCAGGATCCTAGATTCCTGCTTCAAACAACAGAATGTTGATAGCAAATGAAGGATAACATACATCAAATAGGGGACACAGGAACTAATTAATTTCTTTACTTGATGTGATTTTGTATATCAGTGTGATTATCGACCACTTTAGTGAAAAAAAGCCTATTTATGGGTAACAGTAATGACAAAGAACAAGTGTTGAGGGTCATGGGTTTTGTCCTGTGACACAACCTCTGTGGTTGTCCCGTTCTTTGGTTTTATGCCAATCTGAATTAATTAGACCGAAGCTGAAAGTTGAAAGTGAAGTAAGATGATATCGAACTGTGAAAATAATACTTAGCTACCTATTCTGGGGGAGTTTCTGCTCATTCTTGGGCTGAAGCTGAAATAGATGACAGTAGTTTCACTGACTCTGAACTCAAAAATTGCAACTGACAGCAAGATCTGTTTCCATATTCCATTTTTCTATTTAAAATGTGTCGGAAACGTCAATGAATTCCTATCCTTACGATTAATAGGTAGCAACGCTTCTGTTTTATGGAAACTAAATGGCTACAGGAGACATCAGAGTGAGGACTATCAGAACATGGAATAACAGCAGAATAGCTGTACCTAAACCTCATCTATCTGAGTGAGCTTGGTGTTGAGTTGGACTGTCATGATAGGTTCCTCAATTAGAGATATTGGCCTTCCAATACTTTGAGCTTTTTTCTAGTGGTGGTGGGTTTTTTTTTTGGTTTTTTTTTTTTTTTTTTTTTGGTGTGCTCTTGGAGGTAATTTTTAGCTTATAAGTCAAATTGTAAAAAGTTGTTGAATGGAGTTGCAAAAATGAAAAAGATACATGAAACCAGAACTGGGCACTTTGTTTTACTTTGGTGGCTTGGGGTGGCAGTGAAAGTTGAAGGCAGTTCCTTTAATAACGTATTTAAATGTTTTGTTCTGCAGTTGACTTTCATACTAAAGTAATAAAAAGAAAGAAGGTAAAGATGAGGACAGCAGTCTTCCTTTAAGTAAGGTTTTATTTTGCTGATGAGGTAAACTCAACTGACATCAAGAATAGCTTAAATCTGCCAACTACATGCTGATGTTGGCCGGTTCTGCCTTTCCTTCAGCCACTGCTATAATGGAGATTAAGTCACCTTCCATGTTTTTCCATATTGCACACAGGGATCTAAGCAGGAGAAATAGGACGAAAACAGGAAAGTGGAGGTGGTTGTAGTGGACCTGTATGGAAAGAATTGAAATCCAGCGTATTCGGGACATTTAAAACTGGGTGTTACATCATATTAGTGCAAGAATGATATGCCATAATTGTCAGGGAGTAAGGAAAACATTTGGCATTCCTGCAACTCTCAAAAGAGGATCATGTTTGGGAAGATTAATGGTCTCACCAAGCCTCAGACAGCAGCTGACATGGTCTCTGGTGGCTTCAGAGAACCACCAGTGGATGGTGGATCATCCAAACAGAAGAATAGGTGGGTTTGTTTTCCTTTAAAAGACTAATTAAAGGGTTTAAGAGATTCAGGGTTGCAAGAAAGCAAAAGGCAAAGCAAAAAGCAGTCGCTTATTCATCCGCTGTAAATCCAAGAGGATTTGGAAAACAGACAGATCTGTCACACTGGTCTGACTACAAGGAGCAAGAGATGTATGAACATGGTTCCTTCCAGGCTCCAGGAAAACCAATTTTTTTCTTCTGTTAGTAGCATATTTGGCCACTAAGAAAAATGCAATAACCCTACCCATTGAGTTTTAAGAGTTTTTGTTTTCTTCCTCTTTTCCCGCCCGCCCTCCCCTCCAAGACTTCAGGGACTATTCTATTTGAGGAGCTTGCCTGAAGACTTTTCACAGGCTTGAATCCTGTGGAAAATTTATTGTCATTAAAAAAAGGCAGGGAGGGGAGTGAGGTGGGGGTAGAAAACCCAAAACAACAAACCATGAGTTTTCTGCCAAAGCCTTTTCCAGATTTATTTTTCTGCTTCATCTTTCATGTCAAAATCCCTCTGTGTGGTTATACATCTATTTTAGTGGTTTTACTTGTCAGTGTTTTGTTTTTGTAGCTGCTCTGGATCTTTTAGCTTAGAAACTGTTGTGTTGTTTGTTGATGGAGAAAGAATGGCATTGGGAAAGGCAGTGATGTTACATTTGGAGATGCTGCAATTAAGAGCCCAACTCCTCTCATAAATAGTGACTAGAGCAAAGACTGGGATTTTCAAAAGGCAGCAGTTGTGACTTCCCAGCTCCAGATGTTGATCACTCATCTATCCGCTGACAAGGGATGTCCAGATCGCACTGGGAAAACTGGAATGCAAATGTTTATTTAAAGGTGTTTTCTGAGGGTGTCCCCAAAGCTGCAGCCCTGGCAGAAAAGATAAGGGGGAGCAAACACCACATACTGGGCTAGGTTCAAACAGGTTTTCTCCTCCAGGAGGGCTTTGCAGAATTGTATCGGGTTACCAAGAGAAATCTTCCCTGGGGATTGCTTAGAAGTGGAAGGTCAAAGCCACTTTGGAGTTGGTCTAATGCTGGTGATGTCTCTTGGAGTAGGAGGCTGGGCTGGAGACACAGAGTCTCTTCCAGCCAAGGGTGCTGTGATTGTATAGGGGGGGCTTTTAAAAAAAATAAAATTACACAACAGGGGTGAATGAAATGGTTTTTATTCTGTATGGAGATGCTTTGTCTTTTGGTTATGGATTTTGGGCTCAGGAGGAAAGGGTATCATGCAATCTGCAAAAGGAAGCTCAGAATGGGAGGTTTGTTCAGTGAAGAAAGGGAGGATGGAGAAGCTGGAACCAGATGATCTTTACAGTTCCTTCGAACCCATACCATTCGGTGATTCCATTATATAGGGAACACTCTTCTTACATGGATGTTTAACATGTGTTTAGTTTTTCCAGCTGCATTTCAGCTGCTGAAAAACCTGCTAAAATGGACAGTTATTTTTTACACTCTGGCATACCCCATGTGAATAATCAAGAAGAATGTGCCCATTTTTTTCCCCAAGAAAGGATTACTATGAAATAATCGTGCAATTGTGTTGATGTACAAAGATGAATAGAACTCTCTCCATGAGATCAGATGCCCAAACTTAACAGAAAGAAATACTGGAGCTCTACATTCCTGCAGTTCATTGCAGTGGAAAAACTTACGCTGACAAAGACAATTGATGTTTTCTGAAGAGGACAAGTAAATTTATTGGAGGAGATACAAGCAAAACTGGGCAGAGTTAAAGAAGAATAGTGATTCACAAAGTCTGTCAGCATTTTTTCCCCTGTGTCTCAGGGTCTGTTCACAGCTGTGGGACAAGAGTGACTACATTTTAGTGCATTACAAGTGGTTGAGGAGAAAGTGAAAAGGATTTTTGAGAACATGGAAATATGTGTATCTGATGAGCGACTGAAGAGGCTGAGATAGTTTGTGATAGAAGAGGGTGAATAAAGAAATTGTAAAAGGTCTTAATAGGACCAGCAGTTTTGGAGAAGAGATGATAACTATCATTCTCTCATTCATGTAATACAGAAAAAGGAAGGCATTAAATATTGAAACTGCCAGATTTTAAATTTGCACACAAAAACCAGAGACTTTTGCAGTGACTCATTGGCACTGGACACTTTTAAGTCTAGAGATCAGAAAAAATCAAAGGTCAGCCCTGTAAAAAGAATATTTGGGACAGATGCTTCTGACAAGACTACCAAGTCTCTTGAGGTTTTAAATTAATCTTTAATGTCTTGCAATTAATAACACACTTTTACTCAGCAAATCACCTATCCTGGCCCTGTGTAACAGATTGTGACTTTTCTTTTTAAGCATTTGGTGCTTGTCAAATCCATTACAGCAAGAAAATTTCTGGGTCTTATATGTCACTGTGTGCCTCTGACTTCATTGTACTTTTGGGGGTTTTCACTTCAATGGAAACATGGATTATTTGGATTGTAGTTCATTTAATAATGATTTTTAAATGCAACAGCTTGAATGTTGTCTCCTGCTTTGTTTTGAAATCCTCCATGGATTATATCCACTAAGCAGGTGTGTTTATACTGTAGTTCTGTCTGTGGTGCATTCCCAGTTACTGTTTTGTACTGGGATGAGTTTACAGATGGCTGTAGATGATGGGTTGGCTTTATGTCCACCCCTCCCACCCTTTACCTTTTAAGTTGTGCAGTTGAGTTATTGAAGTGGGGGTTGAGTTCCACAGGCTGTTGGTAGCTGTGGTTTGATCTACAAATAAGAAAAACAAACACAACAGTAGTACCTGTGCATTGACAGTGAAAACCCATCATGCATTGGACAGGGTGGTGATGTATGATTAAATCACAGTCTATCTACCGCTGAAAAATGATGTATCAGCATCCACCCAACACACAAGTCTCCAAGGAGCACAAAAATTTAATTTATGTCATGGAAGGTAATTAATTTCAAGCTCTAATAGCCCTGGTCTGTGCCTCCAGATAGGCCACAGAGAAGTGGTGATGCTCTTCTCCCTCCTTCCCTTTCCCTTTGCAGATTTACAAAAATGTGCTCAATAGCAGACAGATTTTCAGGCTGAAATTTCCACAGCCAGCCACTGCTGACAGGGATAGAGATTGGGGAGCAGAGCTGGGCCTGACAGCTTTATAATCCAATTGTGTTGTATAATTGTGAGCTCTGTTATTTAGAAGAAATTCCTCAGTTTGACTTAGAAGAGGAAGATTTATGGTGAAAAAAAGATGAAATGTCAACATCTGAGAAGACAATGGATGTAGGTAACACACTAGGCTCACTGTCTGCTCCTGCATAAATGAGTTATCACCATTTATGGTGATAATGTCTTCAGCTGAGCTCCACATCAAAGCAATATCCAGTGGGGATCACACACAGGCAGTTGCTCCCCTTCTCAAAAACAGGAAGAAGGCAGAAAGATTCTGGGGCCTTCTGTGGAAAATTTTATCCAGCACTTTGGCATCCAAAGTGGAACTGGTGGGACAATGCACAAGCATAATGGTTTGCTATGGTGTGCTCTGGATCAGCCTTGCAGTGTGACACCAGATCTGGGTCTGTTTGCCCTCCAGGAACAGTCAAGCAGAGTCTCTTTATCTCACCAGGTAAAACTACCTGGCTGAAAACAGGGGAGGGAAACGTCTGAGGTGGATTAATCTCAGTTTTTCACAGCCATGGCACCTCACTCACTCCTGCAAATGTGTCAAGGTGACAAGAGGATTCAGCCTCTGTTTCACTGGTAGTGAATGGTTCTTAAGCAGGTCTTGGCTCCTATGAGGGAAAGGGGAACTAAAAGACATCTCTTTTCTATGTGCTTCTAGATACTTCTGATCACTAACAAACTATAGTTTCCTGAAATTCCTTTTGCATATATACCTCTGTACCTTTGTGGATATCTATCTGTCTGTCTATTAATTTACCTGTCTATCTGCATCCCTCTGTGTGATTAGGGACTGGCAGTCACTCCTCACTCCCTGGTGGTTGGGCATTGTTACTGTTGCATCCCTGTAATAAGGACACTGTCAATTTTATTAAAAATATATTACAAGACAGCTCTGAAATCCATTAGTCCCTGAAGCCCCTGAAGATTTGCTTGAGCACACAGCACATCTGGAATGTCAAAATGGTCCTTGGAGATGCACAGGCTAATAAACCAGGCAGGACACTCATATCATCTTCATGATTATATATATTCCCCCATGAAATACAACTGTAAAACTGTGATTGGAGGCAGGGAGTTATCAGCTGGAAACAGCTGTGCTGCTGAAACACCGGGTGGCAGAATATGTAAATATTAGCAGAGATACCCCAAAATTAACTGTGCCTGTATTTATATGTGTTTTGTTGCCAGCTGAGGCAGCTGTCAAGAGGGTTGACTTTGGGGAAATGGATGTGAGTTAGGAATTGCAGAGTTTGAAGCCTTTATGTTCATTTTGCTTGTCCATTAGCACTTAAAACATGTACTCAGAGTATTCATCAGAACATACAAAGGCCTGTGCCGTGGAAAGTCTTCAAGTGCCACAAGTTAATATTTTAAAGCTGTCTTTCAAATAAAGGAGGAACCATCTACTTTGGGGCAGACTGATTCTGAGCAGGTTTTCTTGTAAGGGAAATCCTCATTTACTTCAAGGACTTGGTGAATCACCAAAATACCCTTCTCTTCACAGATTAAAGATCTATCCTCATTAAAACACACTCTATGCAAAGACTAATTGCACAGGACATGCATTAAGATTTCACAAATCGTCTCCTGCCCTTCTTTCTTCATCATTGGTCTCAATGATCTTAGAGGTCGTTTCCAACCTTAATGACTCTATGATTCTAAAAGCAGGATTTGTGTTCTCCTCAGCTCTGACACTTTCACTACTGTCTTAAAATCTCCGCCTCTACTACAAGTACCCATGGGATGGTCATTCCACCCCAAAAAATTCTTCAGTGTTTCAATATTTCCTTTTGTTGTGAGTCAGACAAACATCCTGAGGATTTTCTGTACAGATCAATGCTAGAAAAAATACCTTGGAGTGTTTAAAACACTTCATTTTGCCTACCTGATTTCCTTTCAGCTAATTGCACTCTGATAATTTCAAAGTGCGGTCCTCCAGTGCGGCCAAAGGTTTTCATCTGTGTGTGTGTTCTTCCACTCTAGACCCCACTTGGCTTTATGAGGAATTCAGAGCCTGGTTCTGCTGAGGGAGAACAAAAGCCCACAATGAACTCCAGAATGTATGTTGGGATAATTATACCCCTGTCTGAACTGAAAAGCAAAAAAAAAAAAAAAAGCCCAGCTGCCTTCTTATTCCCACTCCTGCCAGACAGCTTTTGCTGACAAGTAGTTGGCCATTGGAGGGGTGACAGGTGAGGTGCACGACTGAGTGCTGTCAAACTGGATGCTGACAGACTGCATGAGCTTCCTTCCTCCTTCCTTCCCTCCATTCCTCCCTCCCGCCCTCCTTTCTTCCTCCCTTCCTTCCTCCCTCCCTCCCTCCCTTCCTTCCTTCCTTCCTTCCTTTTCTCCCTCCCTCCCTCCCTCCCTCCCTTTCTTCCTCCCTCCCTCCCTCCCTCCCTCCCTTTCTTCCTCCCTCCCTCCCTCCCTCCCTTCCTTTCTTCCTTCCTTTATTTTCTCACTTGTTCTCACAAAGTTGTCATTCAGAGCAGGCCCAGGAGAATGCTTAGTGTTCACTAGCCACAAATGCTTCAAATTAATCGCATGTTTAAATGTTGTGCATATTTAAAATAGGATAACTGCAATTCAGGAGAGTAATTCTGATCTGGGAATTAGCACCATATGGAAGTGCATTGTCAGCTTCATGTGAGCGGAGTTTAAAGGGAGAAGTGTTAGTGTGTGTGGAATCTTGCCTGGGGCGGGACCCCTGGTATGGAACGAGAAACTGGCTGAGAATGGAGGCCCTGGTCCTGACAGCGTACTGATGCATCCTGAGAGAGCAGAGGAGCAGCAGGAGAGAGCTGTCCTGTGGGAACGGCGAACACTGTCTCATGAGAATGAGGACTTGTTTTGAACAGAGTGACTGAGAAAAATATAAACATCAAAGGAAAACAGGGACAGGTGTCACAACAGAAATGTTGTGAGAAAGTAGAACTGAGAAGGTCCAACTAAAATCCACCTATTAGCTGTAAGAATTGTAGTTTGTGTGTTTAAATTGACCTATCTGTGTAATATACGTGTACCAAAAGAACTGTACTTAAGAAGCTGTAAATTGCAGCTCGTGGCTGCTGCTGCTATTCCTATCCTTTCCAATAAACTTTCTTGCTGAATATTATGTGTTGTAGTCCGTCCCAACAACGACATTAGTGTACAAAATTCCCAGGTGTCTACTCCTGTCTCTGTTCAAAACAATGCATATTTCAGGCTTACAGCTGTGCTAGTTAAAGATTTAGTGAAGTTTATTTCATAGAAAAGAAACTCAAGGAAATCAGACAATATCCCTGATAGACAAAGACAGAACTGTTCAGGGAAATTTAAGCATCATGTATTAGGCATCATGGGTGAAAGAGCTCGCCATGTTTCAAGTGTTTGCAGGATGTGTTTGTTTTCCCAAATCCCCAATTTACTCTAATAGGCATATTATGTTCAGGCATGAACAACTAAATCCCATATGAATTGATTAAAAACTCTCAAAATATGGTACAGTGAGCCTGCAGATGTCCAGGCCTATGAAGACTTGGTTTCTGTCTATTTAAGCTCACAGTAAGAACCAAGGTTTAAGCATGGATTTCTAACATCTGAGGTTTAGCTATCTCATAAGGAGGATAAGAACCTCAACTATTATTTAGGTTCCTTGATTGCCAGTGGGGACAAGGAGCAAGTCACCTCTTAGAAGACAGGTGGGCAAGAGCCCCCTTTTTCCCCTTTCCTAGGGAGGTAGTTCAGTTTACCAAACTCATTGGTTTCCATTCAGCTTTGCTGACACAAGATGAATAGAATCAGAGACTCACAGAATCCCAGAATGGACTGGATTCGAAGGGAAGTCTCCTGCCATGGGCAGGGACACCTTCCACTATCTCATGTTGCTCCAAGACCCATCTAACCTGGCCTTGGACATTTCCAGGAATGGGCCAGCCACAGCTTCTCTGAGTGAGAGGTACTTCTCTCACTCAGTATCAGTATCAGTTTGGGCTTTGATACATTTTCTTTCCCAGTTTTTTCACCTCCATTTGTCTTCACTGACTGTTTAAGTCCACCACAACTGTCTTGTCCATGTTGGTTGCTCAAAGCACAGTTTGTTCCTGCAACACAAAATGCCAGAAATAACAAGAATGGTACAAGGATTAATTCCACACAGGAGAAGGAGGAGCTGTCAGTGGAGCACATGTTTTGAATCTCCCTGACAACTAAGTCCTGACTGTGTGATAAAGGATGCAGACCATGGCTGGCCAAACAGCAGCCACAGTGGTACCGAGAAGTAGTAGCCGGCTTTGCTAACCTAGATGGATTTACTAGTTAGTAGCTAATTCCACTTTCAAGTACTGTAATGATTAATTATGTTTTATTTTATTTTTTTTTTTAATTTCTGGTGATACAAGTTCTTTGATCATCACTCCTCTCTCTCCCTAATCACTCAGTTGGCATAAATGCCACTAATTTTTACCATCTGGTCTGCAATTGAAAGCCCTTGCCTGCTACTGTTCACATGTATCTACCTTGACAGTGAACAATGGGAATGTTTCCAGTGTGGATTCAAACAACTATGCCAGCTTTGCTAGTCCTAAGCTTCAGGTTTTGCCTGTTTGTGGAAAAGAGAGTAGGCACTTCTGGGTCTGTCTAGACATGTCTCTCTTAAGTGCATATATGAGCATATGAGTTACTCACTCTGGTAATATTAATAAATGGGACTGAGCCAAAATGAAAGACAGTTCCATTAAATTCTCTGAGCTCATAGGGTGGTTATAAAGTCAACATGCTGTGCTGTGTTAACATCTGAGTAGTAAAATAGTTGCTTCCTGATTCCAGCTCTGGCTCTCATCCATAAAAAACATGAGACAGATGCTGTGCTTTAGTAGGGTCAGGGTTATCAAAGAGATGTGATTAATAGCCAGTTACTGTTCCTTTCTGACACTTTTGTTTTGTGGATTACAGAGAACTCCTAGTCACAATTTTTCATTGATTTGGTGATCTCCAAGACAGAATCTGAGCTTTCCCTGGAAAAATACAGGCATGTGCGCTGTTTGGATCACTAGTTTGCTTTGGGCTTGTTTGATGCTTGTGGGTGCTACTGATACTGGTTTCTTAGAGGGCAAAGGGGCCAATGCCTCCTCACGGAGGTAACAGCTGTAAATGCAAACAAGGTGTTCCCAGCTATTTAATGATTTCCCATCAGGCAAAAATGCTGGAGAATTGAAAACACTGACTTGAAAAGTGCATCAAAGTAATTTGTTAGCCTTTGAAGTGGGAAGCTATTTATAATGGAGGGTGTTCTCTGATGGCGTGATAGGCCTGCAGTGTTCGTGAGGGATCTGAGTCAGGAAGGGGTTTGTAAAAGATATCACAGTATTATAACTTGAATTTGTCAGTGTTTTATTCCCTGAGACATGGGCATTCTGGGCTGTTACCTTGATTCTGGTTCAGTTTTTCTTGTTTTCCAAGTACAGGCCCCACTTGACAGTGACATGTGAAAAATAAAATCCTAAACAAGGCAACACTTTCACTTCCAAATCATTGATAGGGATGAAAATCCTCCAGGTGGAACATTGGTGAGTCAGTTGGAAGCTGATACTTGCACCTGGGTGCATGTGACCTAGATCGAAGGTATAACTCCCATCAGGGCTGTCACTGTAGGAGGCCCTTTAAAACTTTCCCAATAACTTGATTAGGTAGAATTTTGGCTCCCGCGTGCCAAGTTCTGCTGGCTGCAAAAACCTGCTTGTTCTCTTCTGATACTTATCATATGCCAGAAGGGTTTTTCCCCCCTATTTTTCTCACTTTTACTGCTGTCCCCTCTATGTTTTAATAGGTAAACTGGTGATGGGGTTTTTTCCTGACTCAAGGTCAGTAAATTCTGCTTCTGGGACACCTTCTTGCCTTGACCACCTCAACTATCATGAGTGCTGGATGGTTGGTACAAAAACAGGGAGTGAGGAACGCAATGTCCTGTGTTGAGCGCTCCTGGCCATTGCCATATTTAGGGTATTTAAGAATATTTTAGTTTTTTGTTTTTTGGTTTGCTTTTTTTTTTTTTTTTTTCCAAATTATATGCATGGATTGTTGTTGTCCCAGTTTGATAATCTAAAAAAAAAAAAAATTAAAAAAAAAATTCAGCAATGTTTGTGTACCTAAATTTCAGCTGATCATTTGAACATGCTCTCTATTATTCTGTTACTTCCCGTGCTTGTTTGCTTTTGTTTTTGTGAAGCAGATTATACATGGGCAGAATTTTTACTTCAAAGTCAAAAATGATGCCTTCCTAAGTAATTGCCTGAATTGCGATATGTTTGTTATTGTTTCTAACTGCTTATTCTCTTGATGCAGCACTGTTTTGGTTCAAACATCCCAACAGTGAGTCACAAGAACAACAGAAGTTAAATTCATTGTAATACTGCTTGGAAAGTATAGTTGACATAATTTCTCTGCCCTATTGCTCTTTCCCTTGATTTGAGTAAGATAAAATCTCCTTTTGTCACCACAACAGTTGAGCAACAGGTTCATTTGGATGTCTGGGGCAGCAGTTTATAAGATTTGATCCTTGAATGACTCTCTAATCTGCTGATCCTCCTTGTTCCACAAGTGACATTCAATAAAATGTGATTTCAGGAGGTAACTGGAAACTCAGATGTGAATGAACCCTTACTTTTCTTCTTTGAAATGTAGAAGAAAGTTAAAAATAAGGAGAGATTCCTTTCATATAACATGAGGAAAATGGTAAAGGAGGAGAAAAAAAGAGAAAGCAAAAACGGGAATATAGGCTATAAAATGTGAACAGTAAAATATTGATGAACTTAAAGGAATGTTAGAATACATTCTATGGTTCCATGGTATTGCTTACAGGAAACAGTGTCTTGTGGAACTAAGATTAAAAATTTACTAAAAGCAATGAAGGGAACCATCAAACATCTGAGGAAAGAATGTTACTCGTATTAGGAGGAAAGGGTTTTAAGGAGAGAAAACAGGCTAGAGAAAGCTGGGCAGGAAAGCAGTGATTTGTTGTGCTACCAAGAGATCCTAGCTTGTCTTGGCCAAAGATGGAAATTGAATTTGGTGGGCTTAAGGATTATTAAGAGCAAGTGGTTCAAATAAGGTGATATCTCTGCATCTTAAGGTTGTTTCTGGAGCAGCATTTGGTGCCTGGGGTGAAGTGGCTGCTCCTCAGAACACCTGTGTGTTGTACACTGGAAAAGCAAGGAGGAAAATTCCTCATCCTGGAGTGCAGGTCTTTAGCCTCAGGAGAGTTCTGTGCCTCTGCTGTGAAGAGAAGGGTGGCATAAATGTCCACTCCCAGGCTTTCCACTTTCTAATTCAGGACAAATACCTTTTGCTTCTCCTGAATGCTTTGAAAAGTTTTGGTTTCTGCCCACTGCAGAATAAAAAACATTTCCAAAATCTGCTTGCTATTACGTTTTTTGTCACCATCGTGCTTTTATCTAACTCCAGCAACCTGAAGTCAGAGAGAAAAGGGAACTTAGTATTTCTTTTGGTGGATAAGAGGGAAGAACAAGCTCATGGAGTGAAAGGGGCATTCTCGCCTGCTCTCTTTAAATTTGCTTTGGGTCATGGGAGTCTTGTTTAATAGATGTTGCTGCTTTATTTGTTGTTGGCTTTCTCAGTGTTTTCTTCTGCCTTTCCAACTTACTGTAGAAATTTCTCTTATATTTTTGATGTGGGGAAGTTGGCCTTATACTGCTGTTTATGAAATGGCATTGTTTTTTCTTGGTAAGGACATTGACTTCCTGTCTGCTCTTCATGAAGATATATATAATATTTTTCAGATCTGACCTTGTCAATAGCACCCAGAAAAAGGACCATACTTGGATCCTGCTTTTTCAGATGTCAGGTAAAGGTGTACTTGTGACTTTCAGATGTACTTGTGACTTTCAGATTTAAATGTTAGTTAATATTTGGGAACTTGCAGGTTGCTTCAACACGGGAAGCCAGCAGCCAGAAAACCTCCAAATCCTAACCCTAACAATGTAGAAACAGGTAATTTCTGTGCTCAGAGAACCAAACCTGTGTTCTTGAGCTCTGATTTTCATTTCCTCCCCAGGGCTACACACCACCGCTCTCTGATGGTTCTCCCCTTCATCTTAAGCTCCCCATTTTCTTGCTGTCTCTGCTCTGCTGGGAGAACTTCATGTAGACACAATGTTGGCCTCTATAGAAGTCCCTGCCCTTTGTAACAGTACCCTAGACTACTATGCACAGGGCAACTGAATTTGCAATTAACATTCAGTAGTCAAAATATTTTCCAGATTGCTATATGAATTAAAATACATATATAATATACCCTGAGCTTCATAAGTCCATTTCTAGGGGCAGCCCAGTACAGGTGAGCATTGGTAATATAATACTGTGGCTTTCTGAAGGAGTTTTTAGCTAGCTTTTTAAAATAAAAATGGGAGAGGTTTTTGATATAATGGAGGAAAAGCAGGGGGCAGGAGGAATCTGTTCTCATTTTTCTTGGGGCACTTGGTGAACATCTCATTTGGAGAAAGTTGCACTGTGCCCATGCACTGCTGGGAGTCATAGAGCTTGAAAAAGTACAGGTGATCTCAAAAACTTACGGAAAATACCAGAAGGAGCTCTTCAGGCTTGTCAGTCAGACACTTTTCAAAATAAATTGGCAAGGGGTTGGGAGAGAGGCTTTATAGTCCCACTCAGCATTAAACACCAAATGGAATTAACTGAGGCTGCAAAATAGCATTTGGGCCACTAACTTACCCAAGAGAAGAGTCATCCTCATGGTTTTCAGTTTCTGTGTCAAATGCTGTTTAGCACATGCTACAAGACATGTAGTTACCTGCAGTAACAACAACAATGTGTTGCCACTGCCAGCCTGAGTTCTGGGACTTCTCCAAGGAGCACTGAACCTTCCTTCTTTTCCTCTTCCCCCTATTGTTTTCCAGTCCTTGTTTTACATTCGGTGATTATTCTTTGGGACACACTACAAACAAACTGAAAGTACAAATCTGTTTCTCTCTAATGAGCAATGTCAAAGTTTCATTTAGGCTTTTTTATATCCAGCTATAGCTGGTAGGACACTCTCCAAAGAGCACAGCACTAGGAAAATTATGATATCATTGTAGATGTCTTGTTTATTTTCCCAGAAGAAATAAACATTATCATGAAACTCCAGGGGAAAATCTTGGCTGTGCTGGAGTTATAGAGCTATTAAAGCAGCTGAGACTAAGGTTTGCATTTAAGTCAAGGATTATTTGGAGGTGACCATCATACTCTTGTTATTTGGAGTTCTAAACACAGGTTTAAGTTCCTCACTGAAATAATTTTGTCTGTAATGAGGTTGATTCGGCTTCTTGTCTCTGAAATGCTGTAAAACAAATGTGTTACAGAATCACTGTAAATTCTTTTAAAATTCTAAAGCTATGAAAGAAATAATTTCTTTCATAATTCTTCAGGTATCTGTTTTATAACTTGCTCTAAATGAGAGCTGCAACCTGAAATCACAAAGATTAGCAGTGTACTGAATCTGGCTGTCTCTTCCTTTAAAGAATAAGCTGTCATTTCTCCCTTAAGTCGATTTACCCTTCCAGGTTCAGCAACTGTGCACTCTCTCCGAAGCACAGCAGGAGAGGGTCTGTATTAAAGGGAAGATAATTCCCAAAATGCTCTCCATAATTATTGTAATAATGGCCTATTCCTATAATTTTCAGGCCCGATAGCTAAAAGGACAAGTTTATGTGCACTAGTTGTTTACGGCAGATTCAGATAGAAGCAGAGGTGCAGGATTTAGATGGTGGACACCACCATGGCTCTGGAGCCATTTGTATTGCTTTGGGCAGCATCACCTGTGGTTCAAAAAACAAGATCTGGCTGAGCAGTTGCATGGTATTGTGTGCCAGAGAGGTATTTCTAGTCCACACCACTTGCACTGTGTAAAAGTAGGTGATTTGTCTTCCTACTGTGACTGTATGGATAGCAGGAATTATCCAATTAATTAATTTTTAATTAATAAAAATGAGATTGCTCAATGCATCAATTAGTTATTTGTAATATTTGGGTTATTTGTATTTGCATTTCACTTTCTTTTTTCAAAACTTTTATACCCCCTTTTTATTTTTGTCTGACACGTTTTTTCATTGGTGAAGGACCACTTGACATCTGCAGAAGGCAGGTGACCGTGCATTTCCTTTGTCAGCAAAGAACATTATTTGTCATGGTGCTTTTGTTTCCTTCATCACTTTTTGGCCTGACTTAGTCTTTCTTTCACAACTTCCATCTGGTTTCTTTCTGATCTGAACAGCCATTGAAGATGTACTTTATTTTAAGTGATGGTATCGTTGATCAAGTCTCTTTCATTTCATGGCTGGACCAAAGCTTCACATTACATTTTTATTGGTTGAGTAATGTTAATTCTGAAGATAGGATCATCTTGTGAACATGTGTGGTGTTGACTGTTTTCTTTCCTCTGGTCATAAATCAGGAGGCAAAAATCTCAGTGCTTTATTCTGCCTCTTGTTCTACATGCCCGTAACCAAACTTCTAATTTTCTTTTTGAAAATACGTTCAACTACAATAATTCTTTCAGCTCTGAGGTGCTGTAAGCTATGGAATCTCTTTTCTAATAATGAACCACAACTTCTTTCAACTGTTGTCCATGCAGGAGGAACAGAGTGATCTTAGTGTACACAGGACTTTTGATTCCTTGGCCTTTGAGTAGCTCTTTGTGCTGTGTTTTCCAGTCACCTCAGTGGATGTTACATGCTGATTAGTTAAATGGTAGGTGCTTTGTCTGTTTCTGCACAGAGAAAAGCCAGAAAACAGCAGTCTGGGGTCATAAATCTGAAAACATTCATAAGCATTAAATTCACCTTAAGAAAAAGCAAAAAAAAAAATCAGGAAACAAAAGTGGCTTACACAATGATAGATTATATTTGTACATCTCTCTCAGCATTTGGTTCAGCATTATTAGCATGTAGGGTTTGACTGAAACTCTGCTTATTATTTTATTTGGTTGGGATCCAATTTGCAGTGAGCCAAGGTTAATAATTCATAGGACACAGAAGGGGACTTAACAGACTCTGCTTTTTGCGTGGGCTTTGCACTTCTTTTAAAAGTGTATTGTTCTTGTTCATCATTCTATTCCTAAACCACCACTTACACAATTTCCAGCTACCTTGCTTTTGTTTTCTCCCCACTGCCTCTAGCAACCTTAGTTTTACTTTTAATAAAAAAGCACTTCTGAAAAGTTTATTTTAGAATGGTTTTAGAAAATAAGTGAATGCAAATACAAGAGAATAAATATAAAAGTATCAGAGATGTTGTGTGATTATTGTTCCTGAATATTATTCCCATTTATAAATCAAATATCAAAATGATGATTGCAAAAGCAATTCAGAATGACTTCAAGTCATTCTGGAACAGGCTCACGAGGCAAGTGGGCAAGTCATTGTCCATGAAACTGGCAATTCACTAAATAGTTTAGAGGACACTGGGGTGTTCAGTTGAAGATCAGGCTTGATGATCTTGGAGGTCTTTTCCAACATTAATGATTCTATGATTCTGTGATTCAAAGTGTCACTGAATAACTTTAAGGAACAGCTTCCCATCTCATTTCACGGCACTTCCTCTCCCTTGACAAACACAACCCACAAAACTTGGTACTTGCATACTTTGGGCTATCTGTTGTTTTCATAATTCTTGGAAAGCTCATTTCAAGTCTTTATTTCATACCGAAGAGTGAAGGGACATACATGGGAGATCTCACAGCTGCCTCCAGGATAGGGCAGCAACTCATGTGTGTCAGTGTCCAAGCCTGGTCACTTAGTGCCTTGTAAAGAGAAGACTGGGCAGCCTGCACTGATTTTCTCCATCCTGGCAACAGGGCTTGGATAATCTGTCTACACGTGCACTGGCCCCCAGCTCTATTGGAGAAAAATGTACTTAATGCTCCAACCTGGTTTTCTTTGCCTCAAATCAATCCAGTTATCCTGTTCACATCCTCCTGGCATAGACAGCCCAGCATCAGAGTTGTGTATGATATTTTTTTAGCAGGTTTACCATCCCATATTAACAGTCTGGTTCTTCTGCCACCTCAGTGATTATTGCCCATTTCCTGACTGTATAATTCTTTCCCCTTAGCTGCTTGCTGCAGTTACCATGAACTGTTTTATCACAGAGGTGATTATTAGATAACTACAACAGGGAAAATGATAGATACAGAGCCCAAATGCATCTGCTGTTCAGCAAAGATTGTCACGCAGTTCCTAAATTTTTGTAATCTCTACTATACCCTTTGTTATAACAAGATGGGAATTGTGGCTGTGCTATGAAATGTTGTAAGGTATGGTGAAAGAAATTACAGCATTGGTCTATTTTCCAACATTTTGACAGTTTTATTACTTAGTGGTTACCATAGGCTGCTTTTTTCTTGTAGTTATTAAAATGGAATCTCTTTTACTTTGTGTCTCTGTGGCACCCAATGTTACCTATTATGTAGAAATTTGGATGCTGCTTTCAGCTCCCCTACCACATCACAGATGGGGAGCAGAAACTTGGGTAGCCCTCAGCTTAGGGAGGACTGACCCAAACCTCAAGTACTCAAAGATTTCTGTTAGCTCCAGAGCTCTTAATTTGGTGAAAAGTGCTCTGAAAACAGAATAATAGGATCACTGAGGTTGGAAAAGCCCCCCTGGTCCATCAAGTCCACCCTGCACCCAATCCCAAGCGTGTCACCCAGCCCAGAGCACTGAGTGCCACATCCAGTCATTTCTTGGACACCTCCAGGGATGGGGACTCCACCACCTCCCTGGGCAGCCCCTTCCAATGCCTGACCATTCTTTCCAGGGAGAAATTCCTCCTGATGTCCAACCTGAACATCCTCTGTTGCAGCTTGAGGCCTTTTCCTCTTGTTCTTGTTATGAAACAGGCCCACAGACAGATTTTAGCTTGGGAGGAGCCTGCCAGTCCATCCCAACCTGTCCTTCACACTTGGCTGTGAGTGTGTGAAGGTCTTACCAGCTCCATGTTTATCTGCATTTCTGCATCTCTTTTCTTGACCATTGAGCTGTTATAACAAGAAGCCTTATGCAGAACAAGCTAAGCTACTCCATCTTCTCCTGTTTTGCAAATTTTTTTTCTGCTTCTGAGTTTCAGGAAGCATCTTCCTGAAGGATACAGGCTTCCTTGGATATACAATGTAGTCTGTACTCTGAAATAAGCCCTTGGTCCACAGTGAGTCCCTGGTCCAGCTGATCTTCCTGCCAGTCCTTCCCCAACCTGCTGCCCTTGCTCCCTTGGACCACCTCCAAGGCAATCCCTCTTCCACACCACATACCTCACATCTCAGTTTTATGTTTCCCAGCTTTTGATGTCTACCAGCATTGACCTTGCATTTACTTCATACACCCCACGTGGCAACCAGGCAGGAGGAGGGTTGGGCCATAGGGACACATGAAGGCTGGAGGGGTTTGTGGAGATGGTGTAGCACTTACCTGGAGGTGGAGAATGGAGGCAGTGAACTTCTCCAGATCCTTATTTCTCCCTCACCTACCCCCGTGCCACCAGTGAATGCTTAGGTTCATGGTTTTGTTCTCTGTTCTTCTTCCAGGGATTACATGTTCTAGGAATCTGCAGTTTAAATAGCCCAGATTTGGAGACTGGTTTTATAATTTAGTGCTGAAAATCCTGCTCTAAGGCAGTCTAACTATTAAAATCCCTAGTTTTGCCCAGTTATCAGGCAAAACTACATGGCACCTGGCAGATTGCCATATTATGAAAAAGAAAATGTGAGGTTTCTTCTTCTAGTAGTGTGTCAGTCCACAAAATATCTAAGCCACTGATTTTTTCCCGTGGGGAGCAGGGGAAGATGCTGTTCTTTTACACAGAGAAGTTGCTGTATAACACTGAGTACTCGATACTGTATGTTATGAGACCAAAAGAGAATTTTTCACAGTCCCTATATGGTTTTTTGCTGTATTCAAATATGCAAGTAACTCCATAAATCAATGTACATACAGTATGTATGCTAATTTGCATATACTAAGGTATAGGCAGCATGTGCATCCAACTTCTTCAGGGAAAACTTCAAGACATCTTCCAGAAGCTGGAAGTGTGCAAAACTCAGCATGGGCCAGCCATGCTCCCGAAGTGTATTATTTTAGTGGATCCTCAGGAGAGTTCCTCTTAAGAATTCTGGTCCCATAAAAGTGGAATCAGAAACTGTCTCTTTGGGATGGTAAAGGATGCTTCATAAAACTATAAGGGCAAAACCCCCAAGTGCCTGGAGCATATATTTGGAAAAAAAAAAAAAAAGGCTCCATAGTAGTACACTGGTTTTAAAAATAACTTTCAGTATGTATTCAAATTAGAAACGTTCATATAGTGTAGCTTATCAGAGTTTGAGCCATTTTTCTTTTCCCTGTCAGTCAGATTAAGTAACTAATGTAACCATTTGAATAAATCAGCCACTGGACTCCTTTTATGCACGATAAATAGTATATCTGCCAGAAGAGTAAGGTGATTTAACAGCTGTGCTTCATACTATACATCTCTGTAAGTTGGAAATCTGGATGATAAATTATGTGATAAACATTGGAGAGGCACCAAATTCCAAGGAGATTACTATTGCCTCCATTATATAAAACTAAATGAGAAAAAGCTACTTTATGTTAACTTTCCTTTCAAACTGACAGTTGAAGAAATAGTAAAATGTGGCTGGATGGCAATCAGACTTTCTCCTTAGTTATTTCACCACGTCGTCCTTTGTCACAGCCACTCTGATAGTACTTCCTTTGCAGAAATCCCTGCAAAGTCACAGCTGGGCGTGGGATGCCCTGTTCACACTGGCAATTTGTTTCAGAAAAGCTAGTCAGTGGCTTCTTCTCCAGACATGTGCTCACAGTGCTCTCCACCCATTAAAACAATGTTGTCATTAATTCCCCCCTCTTCCCAAAGGTGATAGTTTCAAGGTTCACAGTTGCAGTTCTCTTTTTTCTCCTAGCAGTGGTTCTGTAGTTTTTATATCAGTCTGGCTCGTTCAGTTACTAGCCTGGAATAACTTTATTTTTTTCAATAAGAGGTAAATACTTGTGAGAACTAGCAGTGAGGTATTGTTACTTTAAGTGATGCTGACTTTTCCTGGAGGGTTTCAACGCCAGGATGCTCGTTGGCTACCAGACTAATTGCTTTACACTGCAAATGATGCCCAGGGGTGAAATAACACAAATACTGAGGAAAATTTTCCAACACGTGTTCTTTAAAATTCCCCCCTGAGCTGGAAGACTGACCTTTGGTGAACAAATGTTCTTTCACCTTCAGTGTTCAAAACTAATAATGTTTTAGTATGCTTACATGATTAATTCACAAGCTTTCTTTTCAACACAGCAGTTTCTGGGCTGTGCCTTTTCTTGTGGCCTCAGATTTGAGGCTGTTTGTTCTTCAAGTCTGTCAATGTTTTATTCAGTTGTTGTGTGATTTGGTACACTACTTATGTAGGATTTGTTTTGCACTTGTATGTGACTTTTTTAGCACTTACACAGGACTTGCTCAACATAACCTTCTTACCCATAACTTACTTACAGCTACCCATCGTAGCTAAACTTGCTGAGGCCCCAGGCTGAAAGCACTGAACTTTCACCCAGTTGTGGTGAACTCAAGCAAAAAGAGGCCCCAGAGCTGTTCAAGCCAGAGAAGGAAGACACATTCATTAAAAAGTTGTCACCTCAGAGAGAAGAGATGACCCAAACTGAGACAGTGGAAGGGCCCAATGAAGAAGAGGAAGACCTCAGACCCAATTGTTTCCTCTGGTCCAAACTATCCTATGAGGGATGGGGAACTTGGGTTCTAAGGAAACGAGTGCCCAGGGATTTCTTTGTTTGAGGTCAAGTACTTTTATACTCAAGTACTTTTATAGAAGAATCTATTTACATAATAATTCATCAGAAACCTAGAGCTGGGCCCCGTTCTGCTGGGGTGTGTGTGTGTAATTTCCATAACACAGCGCAACTATGATTATGTCTTTAATAGTTACTGGATAAGAATGGTTTTCAACGACCTTGGCTTTAGTCTTTAAAAAGAGAAGTCTTTTAGCCCCTTTACTCTGTAATACTGGTCCTTGCATCTTACTGGAGGTTTTGTAGGCTGGGAAGATGCGTTAGTCATCATCACGGCTAGGCTTCGTGAATGAAGATTTGGGAAGGGCTCTACCCATGTTTGTTACAAGCACGTTGGTGCCTAAAAAGGCCAATACGAGATAAGCACGTCCAGTTGCAAAAGGTACAGCAGAAAGACTCCTTAGGTGGTATATTCTGCAAGACACGATTCTTTCTGCGTTGTCTTTTCTCCTCAAGGGTGATCCTGCGTGCGTTCTCAAAAGCATCAGCAGCGTTATAGATGGTGTGTCTCCAGACTTCCTGATTGGAGGCCAGAGCAGATCAGTTATGATGATCAATATGGCCAAGGCTGAGATGTTGTTTCGGGGAGTTCTTGTATCTTCTCTTCAGGGCTCTTCTCATGTGGCAGCCAGTGGCAAGTCCACCATAAAGCAAGATCTTAGGGAGGTGGTGGTCCTTCATCCTTGAGACGTGTCCTGCCCAACGCAGCTGTGTTCTCAGCAACATGGCCTCAATACTTGTGACTGCTGCTTGTTCTAGAACAGATGTGTTGGTCACATAATCCGATCAGTGGATGTTTAGGATTGTGCAGAGACAGCGTTGATGGAAGTGTTCTAGGAGTTGTAGGTGGTGGCGGTAGATGACCCATTATTCAGATCCGTATAAGAGAGTAGACAGCACTATGGCTCTGTAAACACTGATCTTTGTACTTTTCCTCAAATGTTTATTCGCCAAACTCTTTTATGAAGCTTTCCAAAGGCACTGTATGCCTTTGCTAACCTGTTGTCTATCTCTCCGTCAGTCTTACCATCCGAGGAGATGAGGCTACCTAGGTAATTAAACTGCTGGACTGATTTGATCTCTGATTCAGCAATGGTGATATGGGGATGATGGAAGACTTCCTGAGGTGCTGGTTGATAGAGAACTTCTGTCTTCTTTAAGCTGACTTCCAGCCCAAAGAGCTCAGCAGCGTCTGCAAAGCAGGATGTTAAGTGCTGCAGAGCTGCTTCTGTGTGGGTGACAAGGGCGGCGTCATCAGCGTAAAACGGCTCCCAGACAAGATGGTTTAAGGTCTTAGTGTGGGCCTTCGGTTGCCTTAGGTGGAATAGGCTTCCATCAGTATGGTATCGAATGTAGATACCGTCCTGATCATCGAGGTCTGCCGTGGCCCTTTGGAGCATCATGCTGAAAAAAAAAGACTGTGAATAGGGTCGGTGCGAGAACACAGCCTTGTTTCACACCATTGGTTATTAGAAAGGGCTTAGAAAGTGCATTGCCATATCTGACTTGGCCATGCTGATCCTCATGGAGTGAGATGATAATTTTAAGGAACTTGGGGGGACATCCTAAGTGTTCCAAAATCTGCCATAGACCTTTTCTGCTCACAGCATTGAAAGCCTTGGTGAGGTCAACAAAGGTTACATAGAGACCTTTGTTCTGTTCCCCACACTTCTCTTGCAGTTGTCTGAGAACAAATACCATGCCTGTGGTGCTCCTGTTGGCTCTGAAACCACACTGACTTTCAGGTAGAATTCCTTCTGTTATAGCGGGTATTAATCTGTTCAAGAGTATTCTTGCCAGGATTTTGCCAACCATGGAGAGCAGAGTAATACCACAGTAACTTGAACAGTCTGATTTAATTCCTTTCTTCTTATACAAGGTGATGATGACTGCATCATGAAGGTCTGATGGGAGTTCGCTGAGTTCCCAACAGCACACCACAAACTCGTGAAATTTAGCATGGAGTGCAAGGCCCTCATGTTTCCAGACTTCAGGTGGAATTCCATCAACCCCAGCTGCCTTGCCAATTTTCACCTGCTGTATGGCCTTAAGGGTTTCTCCTTAGTGAAGGGGGGGCAGTATCCAATTCATACTTCACTGGTTGTTGTGTGATGGACTGAATAGCTGAGTCTTGGACTACACAGCTGGTACTGAAAAGAGTCTGAAAGTGTTCAGACCATCAATTCAGAATGGAGGTTTTATCTGTAGAGGGGTTTGGACTTGGTATGTAGGCCCGCATGCTGTTTTCAGGGCCTCATAGAATCCTATGTGACCACCCGTATCTGCACATAATTGAGTTTTTTCAGCTAGATCGATCCACCACTTGTTCTGGATGTCATGGAGTTTCTGTTGGAGCTTGCTGCATGCAAGACGAAAGGCTGTTTTTCTTGCGTGACAGAATGGTAGTGCAAGGTGTGCTTGGTGGTTGGTTCTCTTCTTCCTCAACAATTCCTGGATCTCTTGATTGTTTTCATCAAACCAGTCCTTGTTCTTCTTGAAGGACAACCCTAAGGATTCTTCAGAGGACTGCAGGATACTGTTTTTAATATGGTGCCAAAGTACAGGAGAGGCATCTGTAGAATCTATGGAATGGTTTTCGAGCCTAGTTTGACAATTTGCCTGGAATCTGTCTTTCACTGTCTCTCATTGATTGGAGATTGTTAACTTGGAGTCTCCTCCTTGGGATACTGCCCCTTTTAGGTTTGAATTTAAGATTGAAGTTAAGTTTACAGTGCACCAGTCGATGGTCTGTTTGGCATTCTGCACTAGGCATCACGCAGGTATGGTGGACATTGCGGACATCTCTCCATTGCACCAAGACATAATTGATGAGGTGCCAATGTCTGGATCTGGGATGCATCCAGGTTGTCTTCAGACTATTTTTTTGCTGAAAGGTAGTATTAGTGATGGTGAGCTGTTGCTCCACACAGAATTCTAGCAGAAGGTGACCATTATTGTTGCAGTTTCCAACACCATGCTTGCCTAATATTCCTTTCCAGGCTTCAAAATTCTTGCCTACTCTGGCGTTGAAATCACGAAGGATAATGATCTTATCATCTGCAGGAACCTTTTGGGTAAGGTGGTGCAGGTTGGTGTAAAATTTATCTTTTTCAGCATGGTCAGCTTGGAGAGTTGGGGCATATATACTAAAGACGACTGCTGGAGGAGAGGAGACGGAATGGCAAAAATACCAAGCCTGGAGAAGGATCTATGATCCCTGAATGGACACTTTTACACCAGAAAGGACACTGTATTACTGAAATGGACATTCTCGCACCAGATGTGACATTTCCTGGACTTGACTGTTTTTACCCCAGTTTTCCCTAGTTTGTTGCTGTGTTCCATGTACCCCAGTTTATTGTTTAAAAATCTATGTCCTCCATATTGTCTTCCTCTCCCCTCATGTTTTCCCCCTCCTCTGCCTGCGATTGGCTGTGGTTTGCTGCAGTGCAGAGGTAGCTCCTATTGGCCCATTTCCCCAGAGACACCCAAACTCCTCCCACCTGTGCCCTGTTGCCCTATCAAGTGTTTCCCTAGGTTGTCAGTCTCTTGCTCCTCCCCTAGCCTGAGTCCGCCCCCTGAACTTACCCTATTTAAGTTGCTGCTTCCCTCAATAAAGTTGGCATTGCTTCACGAGACCTCAGCTGTGTCAAGACCCTGGTTTGCAGTGCCTGGTCCCCATTCCCTTTCCCCGCGGGCCATGGCAGACGACAACGTGTTGCTTGTTGTAGTGGAAGGCGTAAGGAGATAATTCAATCAGAGTGACCTGTTGGCAGATTTTCGAGTTTAGGAACAATGGAGTTTTTGATCATGAAGCCAGCTCCTGAGAGATGCCTTTCAGTTCTGGGTTTATCTGATCAAAAGAGTGTGTAACCAGCACCATGTTCTCTAAGGCTGCCTTCCTCATGGAGACGAACTTCACTGAGAGCAGCAATGTTGATGCTGAGACATGACAGTTCATGGGTAATTAGGGCAGAACGACACTCAGGACATCCACTATTCACAGAATGAAGCATGGTTCTGATGTTCCAGCACGCTAGAGTTAATTTGGGTACACCTTTGGAGGCAGGTGTATGCCATTGTCTTTTGATCTTTGTGTGACTGTATTAGTAGAAGATGCCCGTCGGCCATGGTTAACCAACCAGGTGAAGAGGGAGATGACCTTTGTTTAGGCCACCTTTCCTAGGCCCTTCTCTGAGTGGAGCAAGCAGTGCTGTCCTTGAAAAGGCTGCTTGGACATTCAGGGTGCTGCCCGAAGAGACTGTCATCTCCGGTCAGTCTCTAATGACCAATATCCTGAACTGCCTGCATGCGGGGTTGGGTCTGCGGCTTCCAGTGCACCTCTCACCTGCCATTTCGCCCCTCGTCTGTCGCTACAGGGCTTTGCAAATGTGGGTAAGGCCTTCAAGCCTGTGCAATTGATTTTTTAGGTGAGACGCAGTATACACAGAACTGAACCCATCCTTTAATCCTAAAGGTTCATCTGCTGGGGCCGAGCAAGCTTGGATGGTGGCAGTGAGGTCCTCAGGATGTAGGTTTAGTTGGAGTGACCTTCTCTTAGATGGATGGCCTTACAGGGCTAAGCGAGCTCCATCTGCCACGGTTTGGGATTAGAGTTGTCCTTCTCCTAGGATGACTGCCAGAAGGCTAACAAGCTCATCCTGCCCAAGGATGTATTGTATTTGGCCCTACGGTTTTGACCTGTCTGGCATGGGTGACCCTACTGAAGGCATGACTGCCGCCAGCATAGCTCGCAACCACATAGGGGTACACAGGCTTCATTCCTATTAAAACAATTAGGGCAGGTCTTTCACTTCTTACTTTTCTGCCACCTATCTATATTCAATCCCAAGGAAATACCCAGGAACAACCCTTTGTCCTGACCACCCTTTCAGGATGTAACAAATATATCCAGAACATACCAAACCTGGGCAGTAGCCGCAGGTGAGCCAAAAACAAACAAATCAACCGTTCCAGACCCCGTACCCACACGGGGCTCAAGTACCTCTCAAGGTCCCAGCCCAGCCGGGACCTCCAACCCCCCAGAAGAAACCATCATCCACCCTCACCTTATCCTCCCCCCACCGTGTTACCTCATATCTTCCCATGCACCTCTTATCTGAGACACGTCATGCAGGGCTGCCCTGCCCGCCTTCCCACCAGTCCGAGGACCCCCACGGCCTGCCTGGCACCCTTCCTCTCCCCCAAACCAGACTGGCAAACCTCTGTGTGCTCTGAGGCTTCCCCTCTCCTCTCCCACGAGGGCGCAAAGCCATGCCGGCGAAGGTCCCCGTCTCCTTTGCCCTGCTGGGAGTGGCCCTGCGCGGGCCCGGGGGTGGCCCTGGGCCACGCGGTTCTGAGGGGGAAAACCCGGTGGCCCCGTGCCAGATCCATTAGTACCTTACTGAGTTTCCCAGCAGTGCTCCTTGTTTATGGCTTTTCATGGCAATCAGCACTTCCTATTGTGAAGCTTTCTCTTACCTTGCAAATATTTGATCTTAGAGGTCTTTTCCAAACTTAATGATTCAATGACTCTATTTAAAAACCTGTTAGGAGAAAAACTGCAGATTTTTCTTTTTATTTATTATTTTTTATTATTTTAAAGCAAAAATAGTAAAGATGATATGTATCCCTGAGTCTGAGCTGTGGAGGCAAAAGTCTTGCCTGATGCTCTTTAGGTCAGGTAGTAGCCCTGATTCCTGCTACCATTTAGCAGTATGTGTAAAATTGAAAGTCTGCCTTACATGAAGTGGCAATTACTTTCCAGTGGTGAACTCCATTTACTTTTTTTAATTACACCATCATTTACTGTCCAGTAACTACTGCAGCTCGAAGACAGGGGAAATTCCTGTATTTCTGTGTCCATTTACTTCCGAGTTCCTCTAGACTCTGTGATAGTAGATTTCCACTTGCTCAGATTTCATCAGAGCCTTTGCTCAGCACTTGTGGGATTCCTCTTTGAAGAGCCTGAAGCACAGCTCAAAAAATCACAGGCTCAGTCAAGACATTTTACTGGATGACTTTTTTGTTGCTAATAATTCAGTCCTATTCTTTGACCAAGATGGTGCTCTCTCCCTAAGGTTTATTTCTTGAAAAATTCTGAGTAATTCTCTCTCGTTTGGTTTTTTTTTGTGATCTCATCTTTGTTCACTTTGTGAGTATCAGTGAAGAATCCTGCTCAGTTAGACTTTGACCCTTCAGATTCTTGTGTGTTTCCCCCAACACTCTCCTACATTTTATAAGAAACTTGGAATCTTTTATAAATGTGATGCCATTTACCTTTTATAAATTCAGTGTATCTCTCCCAGTCCAAGCTGGGATATATCTGGTAGTGACTTCCTGTAATGCAATGTCAGATGGCATTTAATGTGTCTGCTCAGAGGGCAATTCTAAAACAAGGATGATAAAATAGCTCTACGCTAGAATAAAACTTTAAAACTTTTCATGGGTGGAACATTTCCTTTCACCTCTGACTAAGTTTGATTTGGCTCCCCGTCAAGTCCCCAGAGACCCAGCACAAAAACCTCTGGCAAAGAGCAAAAGAGGAAAAACCTATGAAAAGATCCAGACTAGCCAAACTATATTAAAATATATGTATTTACATATATTACAGTTATATACAGTTTATACAATCCCAAAAGGGAAAGGGAAAAGGAAGGGGGAAAAGAAGGACAAAAAACCAAAAACAAAACAGATATACACAATTAAAAAAAACCCCACCAAAACCTTAGGATCTAGCAAACTAAAGAATTAGCAAAAGAATATCTTACTACTTTCCTTGAGATAGCACAATTGCCCAAATGCCGCCACCATGCTACCAGACCACGGATCATCAGGAACGACAGGCCCCGTAGGCCTGGCCAGGCCTCAACTCCCCCCACAGGAATGAGACTGGCCTTGCGGGAGTCTGCTGTCTCCAAACCTCGCCAGAAGGGAAGAAAAGAGAAGAGGCTTCTCTCTCCGTCTATTTATATGTTGGGTTATGTAAAGGGATAGGATGGAATATTTCCTTCCTTCCTTCTTGGGACTAGGAAGGAAGGCCTAAACTCAAAACCATTACAACCTGTCTTCAAAACAATATTGATGCTGGACTTCCAGTCGGCACAAAACCCCTCAACCGTGGCCCCAGGTACCTGGATGCTTTTTTGCTGTGCACACAGGAGGTTTAGGCTGCGGATCTCCCAAGCCTCTGTGAGCAGAGCAGAGCAGAGAAGTTCTAAATACTGTGGGTTGTGTCTTGGCTGCCTGCAAGGTGGGCTACTGTGCAAGCCTGCAGGCTGGCAGGGAACCAGGCAGCTGGTTCCCTTCAAAGCATTTGACAAAGTCAGAATGTTCTGTGGGAGCATGCTGATTTCATGGAATCATCATTTTTCTGACAGAAAAAAATTAGGTCGGAAAATTTCTGACTCTAATTGTTGTGTTCCTGTCCAGACCAGGACTTTTGACTTTTCCCATGGGAAATTATGGAAACTCCATCCTTGACAATGGGTGTATTATTAAAATAAGAAGAGGTAAGGTCTTTGCATATGTATTATACTTCACCTGTTTATCCCTGTTCTTAGACTATGATGAATAAATCCTTACCCATTCACACTGCTGGGAATTTACTGAAATTAACACTTTACTGGAGTCTGTATTACTGTAAAAGACATTCCTGACTCCATTTAAGCATTTTAAGTTAATCAGCAGTCATTCTAATGGTGATGGCCAAATCTCACTCAGGGCTCCCTGATCCAAAGAGGGAGATAAAAGCAGGGAGCACTGTGGATCCAACAGGTTATCCTGAGATTTGGGATGCAGATGGTGCAGGTTAGGAGAGGGAAACACAAATTCTCCTGAAAGCTGTGTTTGCTCCTCCTACTTCCTCTCTGTGCAGCTGGTTCACATATGCTGCAGCAGGATTGGGATGGGGAAGAGTCTGACCTGTCTGCACTGACAGCAAGGATAAAGTGTTGTCCATGGCAATAAAGGAGCATTCAGATTTGGGAAACCTCACTGACACGTGGAAACAGAAAGTTTCTGTTGGGAGTAGTTCATCTTAGATGAATTCCACTGTGTGAATTGTTCTGGAGAAGAAAAAAATTAAAAATTGATGAGATGTGTTTTGAGGCTCAAACCTGGGGCTTTAGGTCATTGGTTTTGTTCAAAAGCATAGTACTGTGGGAAATATGGCTGAAGTTAAAAGAGTGGCGAACAATACATGTGCTTCTACTTATCTGGCATTTTTTTTTAGCTTTTTTTTGACTGTGAAATTCAACCTTTCCTCCCTAAATAAAGAAGATAAAAACATCCAAAATTCTAATGTTATTTGATGATAAAAAGGTGGAATTTCTTTTGTCTGGTTATCTATAAATTATTATGTCTTCTTCTAAGGAAGAGTATCAGAAAAGGCCATGTGATTTAGGTTTACAACTTCCTGATAAAGCAGCTTTTGGATCAGGACACCTTTAAGTACTGCTTCTTGTTCAGGATTTTTGCTAAAGATATGTTCGAGAGCCACTTCTTCTCCAAGCAGTTGTTCCTTTTGTGCATTTGCTAATGAAATAAAAATGAAAAAAATATTATTGGATAAACAGAAATAACAAGTGAAAATAAAGAGCAATGAGAGAGTTTATTTTTTTTTCATCTACTAGCAAGCAATAACTGTTTTCTGTTCTTTTATTTTGTCTGCTTTTGCTTAGAAGTCATAGAGCCTATTTTTTGAGAGAAGGCAGGTGTGCTCCAAAAATCAAAAGGCACTCAAGTTTGAAGGTGGGGGAAGGATTTATTTTTCTTCCTTATTTTTCTTCCAACACTTCTTCTCCTGGCTGGAAGTGTGAGCTGTGGATGCCTCTGTTCCTTGCACCTTTAGCCCAGCACAGCTGCTGGCGGGGGGGAGAATCCAAAAAGAGTGGTGAATTTTTGTCTCCTGTGGCCTTCCTTCATCGTTTTATATGTTGTGTTGCAAAGAGAGTGATTGACTCTGTGGTGGTGGGAAACAGTTTTCCCCCTGAAGTTATAAAGTGGTAAAACCCCAGGGGGTGGTGACCCTTGAGGTTTTTACCCAATGAGCGCTTTTGCAAAATATAAACATATCACAAGCAGAACGGAAGAGAAGGTAGTTGTAGTGGTTGTTGAAGAAGTAGCCATGTTGTAGAGCCACAAAGAAGGGGTTTGGAGCCCCTTGGAGCCTCTGGGCCCCCCAGCCCCCGGCTGGGGGCTGCAGGGACTTGGAACAATGTTAGACTGGGCTAAGTGCCTGTAGCTAGAAAGCTGAAGGAGTTTTCTCCACCTTGAGTGGGCAGCAGGAGCAGTGGCAGAGACAGCAGTGAACAGAGGCTATGGCTGAAAGCCAACAGATAAGAACTGAACTGGAGAAGCAGCAGAAACAAGCCTGCAGCCGAGCAGGAAGACACAGAGCTGTCTGAGAGAGCCGAGAGAGAGCCAGCAGCAGAGAGAGAACTATGCTCTACAGAGAGAGAGAGAGTTTGGGTAAGAACTGAAACACCCCAAACCCCTCTGAGAACTCCGAGAGAGAGAGAGGAGGATGATGAACTCTTACTTAAAAGAGTCTTGAAGTGCTACAGCACTGCAGAGAGGAGCTGAAAAGCTCAGGAGTCCTGGAAAGCTGTACTGGGACTATTAAAGGAATGTGGAGGGGGTGACCTTGGTCCCCCTCGCCGCTGCTGCCAAGCTAAGCTAGCAGCCTGAGACAGAGCACAGGAGCTCTGATAGAACTCTTGAGGCAAAGGCCTTCAACTGAAAGCTGCCCGAGATGTTCTGACTCAGGGGTGAATCCCCAGAGGAAGGGACCTTTATGGGGATCTTACACTCCATGATATGATGTGGTGACGTGAGTTTTGTCCCTGCTACACAGCCCACGGAAGAGAAGACCCTCGCTTGGAGATGAAGGGCCACGAGGGCTTGGATACCCCTCGTGTGTACTGACAGAGATCCAAATACAGCTGCTGCATGAGAAGAAGAGAGCCTGCTGTCCTAGAGAGAATGCTGCTCTGAGAGTGGAAAAGATCTTTTCCTTCTTCCCTCCTGGACTTTTATTTGGAGAGGAGAAGAGATATGATCCATTGTAAATACTTTTATGTCATGGTAGAGATAGCTAAGATTGTGTAATGCATTATTTTGTACAGTCATTGTAATATATAATCCCTTCCCCCCATTTTGAGTCTTGTGTGGTGTCTGGAAAATCCACCTCACACTGGGTTGAGATGTGGGAGGGGGCTTGGACTAGGGAATTGGATTTTGGAGCTCTCAAACCATGACAGACTCTCAGATGGTTTGGAAAGACTGTTAAAGGGAAAGGAAAATGCAGTTTGAAAAATCACAACCCATGAAAGAATTCAGATTAATTCTGTGCAGCACATGTGCTCAGAGGTTTAGATAAATGCAAAAAAGTCACTTATACTTGCTACAACCCTCTCTTTGAATAGACCCATGGGTATCTAAACAACACCCCCCTTCTTTTTTCTCTTCTGAAAAGCAGTCAGTATCACCTATAACTAAAGAAGAGCAGAAAGCACACAAGGATGATGCCAGAATGTGGCAGCATTATATGGAATATTCACTTCAATAAGTTCAGTCCTTGTTTTTCCTTAACTGTATTCCAATGTGTTCTCTCCTAGCATGCAACATGTACACTTTCAGGTGTGATCTTTTCTTCTAAGTGCAAGAGGAAAACACTATGTGAAAAGAAAGTAGTATTTTATTACAATGCCACCTGACTATCCAAAGTATTAATTGAAATAAAGAGCACAGGGCTACAAGTGGAGGAAAGATCATTATAATGCCGAAGCTTTATCCTACTGAACCTTCTTTGCTTTACTTCAAATACATATCTTCTTGTCACATCCATCAGGAAATAGAGAAATCTGATTGTTTTCCTATCCCCATTCTACTGCTTTCTATTTGATGAGTATTACTGTGTCTCCCATCTGTTTCCTCTGGTCTGAACAACTTCATTGTTTTATGTTCTGTTCTCTCAGGTCATGATTTCTAGACCTCTATTTCTTTTCATTACTTCCTGCTTCTCCTGAATAGAGATGTAACAAAAAAAGCATGTTCTTCCAGGGAGAGCTTAGCTAAGTGTTGAGGATAATACTGACAAAAATGATTAATGTAACATGTCATTGTCTTTCCATTCCCATCGAAGAAGTAAGTACCAAAACTGTTACTGGCAGCATTATCTATGACTTGACTAAACAGGGTATTCTTCTAATCTCCTCCCTCTTCTTTGAGATAGGATTGATTCTGAGCTCTGAAACTTACACATTGCACATTATAAATACAATGCAACTCGAGTTTGGAGGCTTATTTTTACCCTGGCTTTTAATTTTGGTGGTATATAACGAATTAACTCCATGTAGAAGTATTTATATAGTGGGTTTTTTTGTTTTATTTGTTCTAGGTATAGGTGCAGGTTTCCTCTCACTGGTGCAAGAAGACTTTCCTGGAGAGTGCTTGTAAGTTGTCATTTCAGCCAGGGAGCATTGAGCCCAGAGTCTGTGGGGGAAATGAGGACAAGCTCTCTGGAAAACACAAAACAGCAGTAACAGGATTACATTTGCTCTCTGTGCTTCCTTAACTTGTTACATCCCTGCTTTCTCTGTATCTGGGCTTTCTCCTCTTGGCCCCTTCTCCCTGTGTAGAAAGGGACATCTCAAATACTTCAGTTCCTTTATGATAAAGAGCAGGAACATCCATAATATTCCCCCATCACTCTTCCTGGGAACATTCTACTATGTACAACCTGGAAGACTGAAATTTCTTTCACAGAAGTCAATCTATTATTTGAAATATTTTCATAGTGCCTGAGAGCTACTTAGCCGTATCCATGGGATCTGAACCATTTCTGTTTTACATAGGAAGATGTTTGCACAGGACAGGTGTGGGAGAACGACGGAATTATGAAAGCTGGAAGGAACAGCTTTAGAAGCAGACTCACCACAGCGGCGGCTTCCCGGAATCGATCAAAGCAGAAAAAACAGCTTCTTGCGTTTTTACTGTAACAGTTTCCCTCTGAGTTATGTGTTTTCCCCGGTCCACGTGGCCCCCCCCACTCACATCCATGTTGTCTCCCCTTCCCCTGATTGGTAGATTTTGCTGTGCCCGCCTCTCCCCAAATCCTCGTGTCAAGACACAGCCTTGCAGTTGCACTGGAAAAAGAACAATTAACAATGCCATGGAAGTACCTAGGATATCACATCAATAACACCACAATTCAACCTCAAACTGCCTTACCCTCCATCATCCACACCTTAAATGACTTACAATCCTTGCTAGGTTTAATTAATTGGGTTAGACCTCTCCTAGGTATAACAACAGACTCTTTAAAACCACTATTCCAACTTCTGAAAGGGGAGGCGGACCTGACATCTCCTCGACACCTGACACCAGAAGCCCGAGCAGTGTTACAGGACATAAATCAGAAACTGAGTGCATGTCAGACTAAGCGGAGAGTGTGTGGGTTACTGGTGGTGTTAGTAATTTTTAAGAGTATCAAGCAACCCTATGCTGTTCTAGGACAATTAGATTTAAAAGGCAAGAAGTTTCTGTTATGGGAGTGGGTTTTTCTAAGCTTTCAGTCTTCTAAATCAGTTACGACATACCCTGAAATGCTCTCCAAGGTGTGTCACAAAAGTAGACAGCGATTATGGGAACTGTTGGGTAGGGACCCAGAAATCATATATGTTTCTCTGTCTACTGTTCAACTAACCCAGTTGTTGATTCATAGTGACGATTTCCAGTTAGCCATTGCTGATTTTAAGGGTCAATTTTCAGTACACTTTCCACCTATCCCTTTTTTACAGCTACTGTCTCTCACTCAACCAGAACTAACAAATAACTATTCACCTTTCCCGCTAACGAATGCTAGAATGGTTTTTACAGACGGATCTGGGAGGATGTCTAACGCAGTAGTCACCTGGCAAAAAGCAGGGAAATGGGTATTTGACATGGACAAGGTAAGAGGTTCCTCTCAGATAGCGGAGCTGTCTGCAGTAATATGTGCATTTCAACTGTTTCCAGAGCCTTTGAATATTGTTTCTGATTCGGCTTATGTGGTTGGAGTGGTCTGACGAATTGAAAACTCTTATATAAAGGACCTCTCCCAATTACAGTTAGCTCACATGTTCAAAACACTATGGTATGAAATTAATCAGCGCAGACACAAATTCCATATAATCCACATCCACTCTCACACTTCCCTCCCAGGGCCCATTGCAGAAGGAAACCGTGTTGCAGATCAGATAGCTGACACAGGACACCTAGCACAAACTGCAGTAGTCCCAAATAATTTTGAAAAGGCAAAACTGTCCCACAGTTTCTTTCATCAGAACATAAAATTCCTCACAAAAATATTCAACCTCACACTCTCTCAAACTAGAACCATTCTCTCTGCATGCCCAGACTGCCAAAGACTTACTCCCCTACCACCGGAGGGAGTAAACCCTCGTGGAATTAATCCACTAGACATCTGGCAGTCAGATATAACACATTATGCACCTTTTGGAAAATTAAAGTATATTCATGTGTCTATCGACACATGTTCTGGTGCTGTTGCAGCAACAGCTCAATCAGGAGAAAAGGCTCGAGATGTCAAAAAACACTTCATGTATGCTGTATCAATTCTCGGCATCCCCAAAACCATGAAAACTGACAATGGCCCAGCCTACACCTCTCAATCATTAAAAGAATTTTTTAATATGTGGGGAATTACACGTCACAGGTATCCCCCATTCCCTGACTAGCCAAGCTATAGTAGAACATGCCCACCACACGCTAAAAAACATGTTAACCAAACAACAAAACACAACTATCAGGCTCACACCCCAAGAGAAGTTAAATAAAGCCTTGTATGTCATCAACTTCCTAAATAGGTTAGAACAGGACACCTCACCCATAGAAAGACACTTCAATTCACACCGGAATCAAGTCCGAACTGATGCAAAAGTTATTTATAAAGATGTAATAACAGGTGAATGGGTTGGCCCTGTTCCTCTTATCACCTGGGGAAGGGGGCATGCTTGTGTTTCCACAGGTTCTGGTCCAAAGTCGGTCCCTTCTTGTCTAGTGAAATTGCACCACAGCGACCAAGTACCATCATGATCTACATTATTTTTGCCGTCTTAAGCCATCTCGCTGTCTCCTTGAAGCAGTTTCCTCCCACAAATCCTCCACCGCCAGACTGGGTGGTTGCAGACCCTGGAAACATGTGGACTTCCCTAGCTCAGTCTTTAGACATTGATTCCTTGTGCCTCTCTGTCTCAGACCCTTCTAACCTGCTAAAAACATGTTTAGTTGCAGTTCCCCGGTCCTCTCAAAAATGGACAGGATTTAAAAATCAGTATTCCCCTCTGTGCAACGATCTGGAAAAAATTGGAAATCAAATTATGTCCTGCTTCCCACAACCCCCAAAAACCGAGTCAGATCCACTATACCTAGATGACTACCCTGAAGAGTTACAAATTTTGGATACCCTCCCCTCATCCCACTGTTTTTATTTCAATACAAAAACAGAGGGAAGAAGTGAAAATCAGTTTAATGTAGCATCCAGTGGAACATATTCCAACTTTGAATTCTGGTGTAAAGAAAAAATTGAGAACCCCCCACTACCCTTTGCCCTCCCCAAGGGGGTATTCCTCCTCTGTGGACTTCAGGTGTGGAAAGTAATCCCTAAAGGAGCGGTAGAGGGACCTTGCACATTAGGCCAGATATCACTCTATAATCCTGCAAAGATAATTCATTCATTAGCTATTAGCCCCCTTAAAACGATCATGAAACAGGACATCACCTCCTACTCGAAACAACTGGACTCACAGTCCAGCGATTTAAAAGAAGCGAAAAACCATCCACAAACACAGCCTCTCAACAACTCCCTCACCCCCTGGATAAGCAACATCCCCTTTTCAAATCTCAGAATTTACAACAATTCACTGAAAATTGCGATTCTGACCTCCACTTTTGGTCCCACAGTAAGAATCTCTGGGGAGGTTTAATAATTCTGGCCATTGGCACAACACATGCCTTAGATCTGCTCACGAAAATGGGATGTTGGTTAGCCAAGGAGGCTAATGCGATGAGTGCGGCACTAGAGGACTTACTACTAGATTCACAGCAGATTAAAAAAGCCACCTTACAGAACAGAGCAGCCATTGATTTCCTACTGCTAGTTAATGGACATGGCTGCTATGAATTTGAGGGGCTATGCTGCTTAAATTTCTCCGACCACTCTCAATCTATTCAGTCCCATATAAATGAACTCCATTCCCTCATACAACAAATCCTAGGGTCTGATGACGTTAGTTGGGACGACATGTTTAGCTGGCTCTCCTTGAAGGGACTCTGACAGCCCCTGAAGAAATTTCTGTTATTTCTACTCTTAGGCTTATTCATACTAGCAGTCCTTCTCTGTGTTCTTCCGTGCATAGCCAAATGTTTCCAGGGTCTCATAACACACAGTGCTGTGCAAGTTTATGTTTCATAAATAAATAAAAATGGAGGAATTGTGGGAGAACGACAGGATTATGAAAGCTGGAAGGAACAGCTTTAGAAGCTGACTCATCACAGCGGCGGCTTCCCGGAATCGATCAAAGCAGAAAAAACAGCTTCTTGTGTTTTTACTGTAACAGTTTCCCTCTGAGTTATGTGTTTTCCCCGGTCCACGTGGCCCCCCCCACTCACATCCATGTTGTCTCCCCTTCCCCTGATTGGCAGATTTTGCTGTGCCCGCCTCTCCCCAAATCCTCATCATCTATTGGACACAATCATCCCATATCTCCCATTGGTCAGTGGGCTCCCAAGCCACTCCCCTCCCCCCGTACCTCGACCCAATCACAGCTCTCCTTCCTGCCCTCCCCCTGAACACATATAAACCGCGCGTTTTGAAGAATAAACGCTCTTTCTGCCACAGGACACCCGGGAGGTTTGGTTTTTCTATCCCCTGTGCAAGGGAACAGCGAGACTGAGCCCTCCCTGGGAAAATCAGCGGAGGGCAGCACTCAGATCCGTTAGGCAAGTAGTTAAAGCCAAGCATTTTCTAAAGCAGTAACATAAGTTCTCTTTGGGAATAATATCCTAAGGGTTTTTTATTATTATATTTTTAATTTTTTTCTCTTTTATCTTTTCTCGGAGGCAGATAGATATAGAAAGAACAATTTTTATTTTTTTCCATATGGTAACTCATTATTTTCAAAGAGGGTGAGAAATTGATGCATCTTCTTGAAAAAACCACCAGGTACAGAAACCATTGTAATAATATCTAGAAGCTGATATGCATTCACACAGAACTTCATTCATCAAAAGATAAACAATACAGCCCCATAATGCTGAATATCAAGATGCCCATTTAATGCCAGTCCTATTTAAAGCACTTACACTTGTCTTATCATCTTTCAGTGCAGCAGAAATTCTTATTCCTTAAGCCCAGAGGGCCATATTTCTTCTGGCTGCCATATTGTCAAGGACAAGGGGGGACCGTTTCTGTCTATTGTCTTACACTTCTTTAGTTGTTCTGGTGACAGAGTCCATTTCTAGCAGCCAGAGTCCCCCATTCCAAGTGCAGAAAATGTTAATTGAGCCCAAAGGGTGATTGTGGAATTACAACATGATATTAAGAAAACAAAACATTAAAAGCCATTATGAGAAGAAATTCTCCTCGGGAATCCATGGAGATGAGCAGTTCCATAACTGCTGTGTGTTCCAGGGATACAGGAGAGCCATGAGTATAAACTTGGAGGAGCGTTTTAAAAAAAAAATGAAATCCCAGAGTGTCTTAGCACCAGCTGAAACAGGAAAAAGCTGGAGGTGGGATGTATTCCTGAAAGACCCTCTTTCTCTTTGTGGAATAATTAATGTTTCAGAAATGTGGGCTTCTGATGTGACTTATAAAGTTTAAGAGCCCTCTTTTTCATGTATACTTCTCTAGGCTTTACAAAGGCAAAGGGTTTCATTTCACCCGTTACTTCTTATATCTTTATAATACTTCAAGGAGTTGATTATGGATATCTCTGAGGCTGAAGATCAGCAATTCCAGCAATTTGATAGAACTGAGGCATAAAGAACATTATTTCTGACTGTCTAGATCTCTATCTTCACAGCTGCAGATTTTCTGTCATTGGTTTCCCTCCACCTGGTTGTCAACAGAAGCTGAAACCTATGTGGAGACTGGAACCCAAATTCTGATCTTGAGTGTGCAATCTCTTTTCATATACAAATAACACCCTTTGCACCTGTCCAGTGAGATCCCTGTGGTTTAGGAGAGTGTACTGCAAGGCAGGCAGCTGATCAAACATGCTGCATCAGGGAACATATTTCACAAAACACTACAGTATTTTTTTTTTTAATTTCAAATTTGCTGGTGTGAAGCACCAGGTGATAGGTGTGAGGCTGGGGTGAGCTCAGGACTGAGGATGGAGTGACTTTGCTCTCCCATCATCCCACCTTTGGTGCTTAGTCAAGAAATGTGGGTTGGATGAATGGACAGTGAGGGGGACCAAGAACTGGCAGAGCTCAGAGGGTTGTGATTAGCAGAGCAGAGTCCAACTGGAGACTTGTAGTCAGTGATGTTCCCCAGGGATCAGTGTTGGGTCCAGCCTGATCCAACTTGTTTATCAGTGGGTGGAATGGACTCTCAGTGTTTGCTGATGATATAGAACTGGGGCAGGGGCTGATTCACCTGAAGGCTGTGTTGTCATTCAGAGGGACCTGAACAGGCTGAAGAGTTGGGTGGAGAGAAACCTAAAGAGGTGCAACAAGGGCAAGTGCAGGTCCTGCACCTGGGGAGGGATGACCCCGAGGACCAGCACAGGTTGGGGATGACCTGTGGAGAAGGACCTAGGGGTCCTGGTGGCTGACAAGTTGGCCATGAGCTGGCAGTGCCCTTGGGGCCAGGAGGGACAATGGGATCCTGGGGTGCATCAGGAAGAGCATGGCCAGCAGGTCAGGGATGAGATCCTGCCCCTCTGCTCAGCCCTGCTGGGGCCTCATCTGAAATAATGTGTTCAGTTCCTCAGGATAAGAAAGACAAGGAGCTGCTGGAGAGGGTCCAGCAGAGGCCACACAGATGGTGAGGGGTTTGGAGCATTTCTCTGATGAGCTGGGCCTGATTAGTCTGGAGAGAAGACTGAGAGGGGATCCCATCAATCCACACCAATATCCCCAGGGGGTGTCAGAGGATGGTCCCAGACTCTGTTCAACAGTGCCCAGTGACAGTACAAGGAACAAGGGCCATGAGCTCAAACAAAAGTTCCCTCTCAACATGAGGTACAACTTCTCTCCATGGATGTGGCAGAGCCTGGAACAGCTGCCCAGGGAGGGTGTGGAGTCTCCCTGTCTGGAGACATCCCAGACTCACCTGGACACATCCCTGTGTCACCTGCTCCAGGTTACCCTGCCTGGATAGAGGGTTGTATGGGGTGATCTCCAGAGGTCCCTTCAACCCCAAATATCCCAAGATTCTGTGGCTGTACAGGGCTCCTGGCATTTCTTAGTCCACCACTACCACAGTGACACCAGGGCAGTACTCTCTACTCTTTTTATGACTTACTAAGTAAGGAGGAATAAAATTTACTCCATAAATATCTTAATCTAATTAATACATTTGGATAACTGCCCAATTAAGCTGTTCACTAAAATCTCAAGCAACTCCACTGTATGCAGAAGAAAATGCTTTAAACAGATTTCTGAAAAGTTATATTTTGGATTTGCCTATAGGGCAAAAATATATTCAATATCTCCCTAGAGGGCTCTTATACAGTTGGCTTTATATCTGTGTGTGGAAAATGTGGAATTGCGATGATTGTTCAGCTTCTTCCCAACATTATAGTTGATTAATTTTATGGGGTTAATCTCTAAATAGAGGCATATGTAAAAAAGCAGTAATTTAAAAATATATTTGTAGGAGTCTATAAGCTTATTGCAAAATACACATATAACCTTGTCTTCTAGAGTGGACTTTAGATCTTGAATATCAGGGTTTTTATATTATACTTTTGAGACATAAATCCACCACGAGGTGATTATAAAATTGATGATTTTTGAGCTGTATTCTAATGTAGGATCGACCTCTTGCTTTGATTGCTCTGCTGCCATCAACACTTCCTTGCCTTTTCCAGGTAACACAAAGCTGTTGTTAAGCCACTAGGAGTAGTTTAACCACAGAGACCTGGGACTCAGTGTAGAATTTGTCTGAGAAAGTGCCTGGGAATGGGCATGGGGAGCCTTGTGAAGACTTACCGGATCTTCCCAATGACAGAAGCTTCCCACCTGCCACACTCTTCATATGTCGTCCTTCAGGATTTTGGCGCTGGATATCAGGAACTCTGCTCTGGTTGTGTTTTCCTGAGGCAGCCTGATTGTTTTAGCCCAGTATTCCTTAGAATTAACCATGCTCCTAGCTGTCTAATCCTGATCAAAAACCAACCTGTAAAGCATGTAAAAAATAAATACTCATACTGTTATTACAGAATGTACTTATTCTAAGTTTTTCTTTCTACTTCATTGTTTGATTTTGTATTAATCTTTGTTCTAGTGTTTATAGATGAGAGGCAGACTGGACTGCTAGATTTGCTCTAAGCTGCCTTAAAAAAGACTTTGAAAGAATATGTCCCACAGGGTGTGATAAAATAAAATCTAGTACTCTTTAGGCCAATATAAACTCGGCAAAATTGAAACCTTTTGTATTGTTGGAATCACCACAAAGAAGAAGCTTTTCAAAAGTGCCAGAAAATAATTTTCTGTATGTCTGATTAACCCTGTCTGAGCAGCAAAACCATTAGCAGCTGGTTAGATAAAATGCTGATCTACACTTGTGGCTTTGTTTTTTATTATTGTTATTTTTTAACCTGTTTTTAAGCAGTATTACAATGTACTGAAATTAATTCCTATAAGATTCACTGTTTCTGACATAACCACAGGATCCAGGCTTCTCTGTGAATGAAAAAAATGCCTGTCTGTGTTTGCAATTACCTCGCGTTCACAGCTAAGGTTTTGTTTTCCTGTGGAGTATCTCAGTGCCTGGGCTCCAGAGGGGACTGTGTTGGAATATGGAATATTGGCTCCTCCCGGGGAAGTTGAGCTGCTGTGAAATTTTATTCTAGGTCCAGGCTGGTGCTTTTCCAAGACATGGTGTGACAGTTTGGGGATACTCACTTGGGCTTTCATACCAGTGCTCATGTTCATGAATAAACAAATATTCAAAAACCTTAAACATGGTTGTGTTTGTCTTTAGTGAAAGGGATGCATATTATCATGAAATCAAGAGTGCTGGACTTGCTCCCCCCACTCCCCTGTAATGGGTTTGTTATCCTCCCTGAGAAGAAAAACGGAAATAGGATAGGTCACTTGATGTGTATTCTGCCAATAAGATATTCTGTACCATGTTACGCCGGCTCGGATATATAAACAGATGGGAAGGAAGTGAGCTCTCTCTTCCGGGCTTCTGGGTACTGAGCAGAGTAGTTCGGGCAGTTCCTTTGGGGGGACAAGATCGCTGGTTGTGGGAAGTATCTTTATTTATTGTTCTTCTCTGTATGCATGTTGCTTACAGTGTTTTCTATCTCTGAGTAAATATAAAACTACCTTTCTTGGTAAGCCCTGGGTTTTTACACTTCTTTTTCATCTTCCCTTTGTGGAGGGAGATCTGCGCGGCCTTGGTGGACACCTGGCGTTCAGCCGAAGTAAACAGCTACACTCCTCCCACCAATATCTCAAATGCCATGGAATCAATTGTAATCCAGTAAAACACATTTTACTCATTATGCTTAAATTAATGATTCATATTCTCTTCTGTGGTTATGTTTGTGAACTAGACTATTGTTACATTAAGATGAATTTGACCTATTCTTCACACATCTGCCAAAATTTTCATGTATTTGGCCTGGTCTTTTATCAGAGGAGCTGGGTTTTTTCTTTCTCTTTTTTTTTGCAGAGTTATCTTTCTGGCATGAATTGCTACTCCTTAGAGCCAGTTGTTGTTACAACTTAAATTACTCAGGAGAAAAAAATGAAATAGAAAAGACATGAAATGGGATCAGAGGTGGACAAAATTGACAATTTTTCCCCCAAAAGAGCAGACTCTGTCCTCTCTGTACTGTACAGTCTCATGTGTCAGGAGCAGTGTTGCCTCTCCCATCCTAATTCTAACACTCGCTCTGGACTTCTCTTGCTGCAGTTCAGTAGTCTCAGATTATTTCTTGCTGGATAAGCTGTAATTTTAGATGGGTTGTGGTTTTATTTTAAATCCTTGAAAAATGTTATTCTGTTGTGGTTGAAGGATAGACTAATTAAAATCATTGTTCCAACTCTTTCACAGGGAAATAAGATCCTAAGTGCCTTCTTTGAGTGGAGATGGAAATAGATATAGATATCAGAATCTATTGTTACTGTATTTTGATTTTTCTTTTTGAGCACTTCTCTTTTGGAAGCATTTTGACCAGTGAGCTGAAGCATCCTGCTTTCTTTGTGGCTGAGAGAACAGAAGTGGAAGTTTTAATTTGGCAATTATATCCCTTTCCTAAAGGCCTCTTGCTGAGTTTTGAAGTTCTCTCTCACTTGGTAATTTAGTGACTGCACTGACATCATTGTTAGTTTATAAGCCTAAAGCACAAGGCATCAATGGGAAGAACGAGCAATTTTAGCTTGAAAGTTGTTAATTTTTTTCTCTCCTCCCGTGCAGTTGGTGTTGCAGGATTTGGTTCTGATTAAAATGTAGCCTGAGGTTTGATGTCTGCATGGAGCAATACTCTGTATCTGGCACATTATTTAATCTACTGAGCATATAAACCGATATGTTTAGTACAGCAGGCTTTGAAACCAAGTTGAATTTTTTTTAAATGTACAAATTTCCTGCTATTAGGGAGTATCAACAAAATGCTGTAGCAGTTGCTGCCTGAAAGAACTATGTGCTTGCTATCAGATTGTTGGTGTGTGAGTTTCTACAATGACAACATGTAAAAGTAAGTGAGATTCAAAGGAGAGAAAAGCAACAAACTTCGGAGTATCTGTAACAAAGCTCCAGCCCCCTCTTCCTCATCCTGTAAATAACAATCAAACAGTTATTTGCCAGGGCATTACAAATCTAACTGCACTTCCCCCTCCTCCCCCCCCTCCTTTTGGGTTGGCAAATTATGAATATGAATAGGTTCCTTCTGTTGCTGGCAGTTGGTTGCCGACTCTTGTTTTTACTGCTCTTGCAAATGGTCCCTCTTCTTTGCAGAACATCACTTGGACTTTTCTGAGCTTAAGGGAAGGAAAATGCTGGGAAGTTTGGAAGAGGAGTTTTAGAAGTACTGTCAAGGGTAACAAAACATTAACTAGAACTACTGTGCACAAGTTGTTTGTAAAATTTATGATGAAAAAGTAAGAAATATCAATGCAACTATGAACTGTTAGTACTGAAGGATTATTTTAGAATTGTATTTGGTACAAAACCAGAGTGAGATGAGACACAATTGAACCAATCACTGTGTGTTCCTACCTATTAGGAAAAAGAAGACAGCCATACCTTTACCAGCAGATAATGTTGGCCAAGACCCTGATAACAAGTTGCATGGTGCATTTGTGTCCTCATTAGGGACAGAATTGTTGCAGTAGTAACCAAAGGGAAGTTTGTTGGGAAAGGGGTAAATTTTGCCACTGATGCCGTTATTTCTATAAAATCTTGGGATTCTATGTTTAGTCTGATACTGCTGGGACTTCATCATCCTGAGGAGTTGAAGCCTGTCTTTTTTCTTTTTGTTCGCTTTCTTCCAGACTGATGCCTTAAGCCCCCATTAGTTTTTTATTTTTCTAATTTTTGTAAGTTTTATAAGTAGTAGAAGTAGATTTTAAAAGCAGCAGCCATCATTCCCTTACCCTGTAGCACAAGTAGTTTACACATTCCTCAACCCTCTTACCCCATTCCATGCACCCTATATCAATCCTACCCCCGAATCCAGTAGAAATGTAAGGCCTATACTGTTTAGAGGCCTTGTCAAGGCAAGGCCTATACTGTTTAGAGAACACCCATATCTAGGCCTCAACAACAGAACAGAGTCAAGAACTAGGTGACTATGTACCCTTTGTGCTCTGAAGATGGTGATGGTGATGAAGAGGTAGTCCTGAAATACACCCCAGACTCAATTCTAAGGGGGTGGACCCAGGGCGGACCAGAGCAAAGGCTACAGAGTGGACACACTTGGGATTGGACAAATATTATAAAATGTAACATCTCAAGCACAGCGGGCGTGCGTATCTTGTAACGTCTATTGCCTTGGAAACCCTTTCCTTATCTCACCCTCAGTTAGCTGCTCCTGAGTTTTTTCTTTAGCACCAGCTGAGCAGGCATCGAGACCCATACTTACTTTCTTTCCCCTCCCTGTTTTGCCTTCTGCTGGAAACCGTTTCCCCTTATCAGCCTTGTTTTTTAGAGTTGCTGAGGTTTCCTAAGCAGAAGACACTAAAAGTAGCACTTTGATGAGTACAACAACCATGTTATAGAACCACAGAGTGGTTTGGGTTGGAAAGGGGCCTTCAGGATCATCCCATTCCAACCTCCCTTTCCCTTCCAACCCAAATCATCCTGTGTCTCTATGATTAATTTCCATCAGATTTCCCACCTGGGCTCCCAGGATGAATGAGTCAATAAAACAACCTCTGCGTGTAGCACTGCTGTATCAAAGGTTTCATGAGGAAACCTGTATTGACTGCCAGCAGCATTCCTGTTGTGGGGGTGTGGAGCTCACTGCAATACACATTTTGCTAAATATTTTTGTTAGGTTGGTTAGCCTAGCTTCCCCCACCTCCCCAAAAAACTCTCTTCCTGCTTTTCATTTTGTAGTGATTCCTGTTCACAGTTCTAACACCTACCCTGTACAAGCTGTTGCATACTATAATCTGCTAAATTTTCTAGCAAAACTTGGCAACTGTACTTATATTTTACCTTTTTTATTTTTTTCCCTTTTCTTGACAGCATCAATGCTTTCTCCAAAATGTGGAAAGAATCAGCACGAATTTTAAGGGTCAAATTTTGCTTTGGATGGGAACACACTGTTCCTATTGAAGTCTACTGAAGTCGAGGGGAAAGTCTGGTGGTAGAATTTCACTCCTAAGCAGAAAGGGCTTACAAAGAAAACACATTTGATACGATGTTGTCGAGGAAATTTGATGTGATCTAGACCATAGCTGGAGGGCACAAAACCTTACTTTGTCTGTTGTGTGGAGTACCACAACATTTTCTTGTGTTTCCATTGCTAAGTCTCCGATATCAAAAGGAGATCACGCACAACCCCCTAAACTGGTGGATGTTGTATATAGAGCTCCACACTTCTTTCAGCACAGCTAGGAGTCCTGAAGTTAGCATAATTTACTGAAATGGAGACAATTTTGTAATTTTTCAGTGTTTTATGTCTTTCTGGATTTACTAGACCAACTGTACCTCTCACTTTAGAAATGTTGTAAATCTGTAGTAATTGCTCCAAGTCTAGAAGTGGGCCAGAGGCATTCACAAGTTAAGTAGAGGACTTGGCCCCAATTAGCTGCTCACTGCTGGGCAATTTTCATCAAAAATAGTGGCTTGTCATTCTTTGAAGAGGGTTGAAACAAAATGAAATAATTGTGCAGGGGACAAAAGAAACCTCCTGGTCCATAATACCGGTTTTATTAAGTTTGCTGCTGAAAATTTAGACAGAATGTGTTGGAGGCACTGTGAGCAGATCTGAGCTCCTGGACAGCTGTGGGAAGGGTGTGGAAGCTTCTGAGAGCATCCTGGAGATGTCAAAATGGTAAATTTATGGGTGCAGATGATGTGGGGAAAAACTGAGAATAGAGAACACTCCAGGAACAGAAAGACAAGTGAAAATTAGTCAACCTGGTTCAGTTTTCATCATTTTGGGAAGAGTAGTGATCTACTAAAAAGACAAAGGGTGAAGAGAAATACTAAGAAAACTGGAATATTTATTGTTAAAATCACATGATTTAACAATTGAGGAACAATCAGGAGCTGGAGAGGGTCAAGGACAGTGGGCCAGCATGCAGGCTGAGCAGAACTGGAAAGAAAAGAAAATATATTTAGATTGATGCTCTATGTTCTGAACTGTAGATCAAGGAGAGATCATTCTTAATAAATCCATTAATCTTCAAGAGTACTTCAAATCAAATAGCATTATAAAGGCTACTTGAGATAGATGTGTATCTAAAAGCAATTAACCTGACACGTACGACACCGAGTGTCTTTCTTCAGTAACACTGAAAACAGCCTGCGAATTTGATGGGATATGGTCAAATCCTGTCCTCACAAGCCTCTTTTCCTCTAAAAGTTTCAGACTGAATTGTTCATGTTTTATTTCTCTTCTACTACTACGTGTAACACCTTGTTTTTAAAGAGATAAGAGCCCAAACAGCTGACTGAGAACAGTCTCTTCCTTCCCTGGGACCATTGTACAAGACTTTTCAAGTTACTTACACTTAATTTTTTTCCCGTGCTATAAGTTTTGATTCTTTCAAAGAGTATAATTGCATATATTTTCGTAGTGTGTCCTTTATGTTTTGCAATCTCTCTATTAATGAACAATTAGAGTGCAAAAATATCTTCAGAAAATGCATGGGGCACAAGAAAAAATGAATTTATTCTTTGTTGTGGAACAACTTTTCCCTTTGATTATCACAATGAACTTTCTGCCCCTGCACTGGGGTGTTTAGGAGCTCTTTTTATAGACCCTCCATTACCTGGTAACCAAATCATGCACAACACTGTGGATGTGCTAAATCTGTATTACATTTATGGTTCACTTTGTAGTGTGACAAATACTGTATGTGAAATCTAAAGCTTTTTCATTCTTCTGCTAGTGGTTCTCTCTTTGGTATTGAGTGTGTTTACTGAAGACTAAATTATGGCATTTGGAAGTGGAGGTTAGTGAAGAGTGCAGGGTTTGCTATCCAGACTCACATTCAAAAGCTCTTGTGACTCAGTTTTCTGTCTTTGGCCTCAAAACTCAAACCCTTGAAGGCACAGGTGAAGTTAGGCATATGTCTTTTAAAGTACTTTCTCAAAAAAGAGAGCTTAGAAAAGGATGGACAGCCCATGCTCAAAGGAAGGTTAACTGTTCCCTATCCCTACAAAAAGGGTAAAGCCTCCTGCTCCCACCTCACTGCTCCCCAACACCTCAAACTGGCAAATAATTCTGTAATAACTTGTGCAAAAATGAAACTTCCTCTTTACCACATGCAATAAATGGGCTCTTTCTGCCTAGTACCTGAAGCTTCATATTTATTATTAAACAGAAACTGTCCCGTCTAGGCAAGTAAGGGTGATTTTTATTGCTCATCCCTTTTGAATACTTTTAATTGCTGAGATATGTTGTACTGATCAATTTCACAATACATTGCTTTGACATGTCCATCTCTGAGGTCCCCAGGACAGGAAGGACATGGAGCTGTTGGCTGGAACTGGTTGAGCTTTAAGGTTCCTTCCAACCCAAACCATTCTGTGATTCTATGATAAATATGAAACCACTTTTGTTTATAATAACATTCAATAATAACTTGCTGTGTTCTTTCTTATAGATTTTGTAGAGATTGTTACTGGTCAGATAGCCCAAACCTACTGTCTGCTTCGAATAGGATGTGCAGTGTCCAAAATATAAAACTTTGACTAATATTTGTCCCCTGTGTTTCAGAACATAAGCCCTTTAAATTCTCAGAACTCTCTGGCACCTTGCAGTCCAAAATCAACAGGCTACTTGTCCCTTCAGTGCTTAATTTGAAAAATGCTGTAAGTTTGTTAAAATCTGGGGAGATGCAGTGAGTTACAAGAATAAATAGTACTTGGAATTTGTTAAACAGTCATTAAAAGCTATTTGATATGAACATCAATATTTTCTTTGAGTTATTTAATATGCAGACTTCAGGATAATATCAACCAAGAAGTATATGTGACACTGAAAGAGACTTACTCTTCCAATAATGAAAAAATCTTCTGGTAAGGTATATGTGGGGACCAGAGGCTTTGACTTGAGATAGATGGCAAAAAGAAAGAAAAGTAAAATATTTACTTTCTTTGGGTTTTTCCTTAGCCAACCTGATGCCAGCTAAGTGGCATCAGGGGGGTGAAGTTCACTATCTTTTAAACCAAGCTTCAGCAATGCTGAAGTTACAGGTGGATGATGTTTTTTCTCCTTTAATGAAAGGAAAGAAAAGGTAGAATTTGTTGTGGAAGAAAAATAACTTCAACTCAAAGAAACATGGAAAGGTTTTGAAAAGCTTCAAGAACTTAGTATGACGATTTCAAATTAGTTGTTACATTTTTCAGAGGTGCCAAGAGACTTTATTCCACTTTCTGGGCATCTTTATTGCCCAATGTTATATTTGAGACTGATTTAAACTACCACAATAATGGTTGGTGATGAAAACTTTTATGCAAAAAATTACACAGCTTGCCAGATTGTGAATGAAAGTGACTGTGGTGGGTAGAGTAATTCCAACCTAGTGGAGTAAATGTATTCAGAAATTAAAGAAGAGACAATGAAAAAACCAAATCCTAATTACAAGACAAGTTATATTTTCATTTGGCTTCATTTTAGTGAGACCAAATTACTCGAATGTGACCTTCTCAGTAATGAATGTCACTTCCTACACTTTCCCTCCCACGTCACAGTGTCCATCTGCACCTTGTTAGGAGGAACTCCATGTAGTTTTGACAGTGTGCTTAGAAAAATTTTCAGCTGCAAGTGGAGAATTCAACAACACATCAGTAAACAAGGATAATCCTTTTCCTGCACATGTTCGCTCTCCAGTGTAAAGGTGACATTTTTCTTTGCTGCTGTTTTTATGGATGGGAAAAGAAGATTTTGAATTAAATGGTATGTGCTACTTTAATAAATCTGTCATTTTCTTCAAAAGATAGTATTTATGTTTCAGACAAGCTTGTGAAGATTAATTAAATCAAGTCTGCACAACATTTTAAGATTCGTTGGCAAGGGAGTGATAGAAATGCAGAAAAATACTAAATAATATGGGTTTTACGCCAAGGTGAAAAAGAACTGCGAAAAAGAAGAGTCTTTTTGTTTAATACAGTCATGTTTACTGACATTTAATCTATTTTTCTAATGAGTTTGCAGGTCAGTCTCTGGAATAGGATGGTGGGATAGGATATCCCAACGTTCAGTTTCCACTATCAAAGCATATATCAAAGTATAAATTACAGTTTAGGAAACTGCTTGGGCTGAGATATTTATCTTTAATGCAGATAATCCTGGCCAGGATACTTTAAAGTTTTCACTGGTTGTGACTTATTAATGTACTATAATAAAACATGACCCAGCAGCTCAGTTGGCAACCAGCCAAATCTCTTTATTTAAAGGAAAATGCCTCCTCTATATACCCTTTGGAGGGGCATGTGACCTGCCTGGCCAATGACAGCAGAGCACACACTGCTCATGTGTGTCAGTATGTTGTCCGGGCAGTTCAAGACCCAGAATGCATCCCCCTGCATCCCTGGGACACGCCCTCTACAACTGGCCTTCCAGTGCGGGAAAAAGAAATTGAGAGTGATATGAGAAGAGACAGACCTTACGGAGGTGGAGAGGCTATCAGTGCATCATGGGCCAGAAAATGATGACAGCTGAAAATCGCTCCAGAAAATCTGAGGATGGTGAAAGTCTGGATAAATGAGCCCCTTGTGGGACTCAGTGTCATCATTTTTGAGGAGGAATCTGCACTCAGTAGCTGTATTGTGTTCTGTATCCTTTCCCCTGAGGTGGGCTGGACTCAATACCTGGTTATTAAGCATTATTAGGATTACTTTTTTGTTATTTTCTGGAGATTTGCAAATAAGTTTTCCTCATTTTCATGTGACAGCATGAAGGGCATGACACACCTGCTACATGGCTGTGCAGGTTGGAGATGATTTAACGTTCAGTGAGAAACTGCAGAACATCCCATTTTACTGCAAACTCCAGGGAATAATTTTGATTTCTATTTTGAGGGGGAGAAAAAATAACATTATCTGAGGCTAGAAGGTAATATGGTAATAAGAATGGTGTACTATAGTAGTAGTTCTGAAAATATATTCGAAACAAAAAAAAACCCCAAACCCCACCCAACCCAACCCAAAAAAAAAAACCATACAAAAAAACTCCCACCACAACCAAAACTCCCCCAAAACATCCAAACCGACAAAAAGGGGAAACTGGTAATGTTTTCTGTCTAGATAACAAGTTATATTAATGTCGGTAAAGAGTTTTTCTTCCTGTCTTCCACTATAATAGTCTTAAGAAAATCTGAGAATGCCTATTTATTATTTAATAAACATCTCTTCTTCCTCTTTTCTACTGATTTAAAACTATTAAATAATTCTGTTCCAAGACCTTTCTGCCTGATTTATGCTGGGCTAAGCAAGAAATAAGTCAAGACCTTGGTGGAAGATATCAAATGTAAATTGCTGACTGTTTTCTCCTAGATAAACCTGAGGTGGTTGGACTGTGTAGAAGACAAGGCTGGGCAAGTCAGTCTTGACCTGGACCTTACCTGGAACTTTTCGAGTTTTTTTTGGTGTTGGTTTTTTTTTTTTTTTTGTTTGTTTGGTTGGTTGGTTGGTTGGTTTTTTTTTGGTTTAGTTTGGTTTGGTTTTTTTTTAATAAAATTAAATAATTCAAGTTTATTTCTTTTTTTGGGCTGGACAAGACTCCTGCAGTCCAAGTCACCTGTAAGAAGTTACTTTTTGCAGTTTTATGGAGAGAATCAGCATATGCAGTATGAAAGGTGTAAAAGTCAAGGACTATCTGCCAGATGCCTGCAGCCTCATCAGCCCTGCACTTACCTGAAAATGCTTTTCACTTTGCACTTTGTTGCAGGTGATTAATTTTTTTAAAAAATTGTTAATAATTATTATTATTAAAAATCTCACTGTAATATACTACCCTAATTTTGTATTGAGTATATTAAAATGATTTTTTCATTGCACAGATATCCCCTGATCGTTATTATCTAATCAATACTGAGTGAAAGTAAGTGAAAAATTATAAGTATTTTAGAACACATAAGGTATCTGTTTTAAATAAGAGTAAAAAAAATATATACAATTACTGTTTGTAAAGTTTGCCACCAGTTTATTCATCTTCAGCTTGCATTTTTTATCTCTTTCTGAGGGTACAGAAGTAGAATAGTAAGTGTTTTATTCTTCTCGGGCAGACTTACCTGTTTCAGAATTTAAAATATTATATAATATTTATATATAAAAATATATAACATAATAATTATAACATATAACAATATTTTATATAAATATATAATAAACAACACATAAAATATAAATATATTACATAAATAAATATATAAATATATTATAATATTTAAAACATATTCAAAAATATATTTGCATAGTCTGTGCATCAGCAACAGGAATGATATGCCTGTGCTTTGCTGTGCAAACCCCTTGACATCCTGCAATCCCAATTCTGCAATGATGTGTTTGTTGTGAGGAGGAAAAGCAGGAGTGTGCTACAGGGAGTGAGAAGGATCTGCTGACCTGGAGCCAGTCAAATCTGCAGAGGCGTGGAGGCTGAGCACTACATGAGCCAGGAGCACCACTTAATAAAGCATAAATTAAAACTTGGGAGAGATCAGTTTATTAAATGTGTAAAGCATCTGCAGTTCCCACTTTAAAAAGCACTTTAACACCCATAAAAATGAGGCATGTCTCAAAGCAAGATCTAATGGCTTTTGAAGGTTCATAAATTTCGGTAACAATGCACCTTTGAGCACAGATGAACTTAAGCTGTACATACAGGATAAAGAATCCCATCAAAAACTCATATTATAGGTGGCAAAAGGGAACTGATTTTTTAATAGGTAATTGGAATGTGTGAATTGCAATTTCCCTGATTATGAGTTCAGTTCATTTTTACAGGCAATTGTAATTTTTTGGCGTGCTAGAGGGAAGGGATGAGGCATCCTTCCCTATGAGGGTGGTGAGGCCCTGGCACAGGTTGCCTAGAGAAGATGTGGCTGCCTCATCCCTGGAAGAGTCCAAGGCGAGGCTGGATGGGTCTTGGAGCACCCTGGCATGGTGGAAGGTGTCCCTGCCCATGGCAGAGGGCTGGAATGGTCTTTTCCAACTGAAACCATTTATTGATCTTAGAAAGGCATGTTTCCTACCTATTAGTATATTAATGTGACGTTAATATTCAAAGACTGCTCTATCATTCTAATAAGAACTTCTGACAATCTACACTGGCATGTTGGCTTGCAGGTGAATCTCATGTAACCAGTCTGAAAATGGTGGTTACAACCATTTGGGCTGTACTTTGCTTTTCAGTCCTATGAAATCAGCATGATTTCTGTTTTCTACTCATCAGTTTTGCTGATGTGAAAGTTACACTGATACTATCTGAATTTGTGTGGTATAAAATCGGCCACATAAGAGCAGAATCAGGATTCGCATATTATCATTTGGCACTCTTTGCTGCAAATAGATGCAATTTGAAAGGGCAGATATGTTCTGTCATCTAAATCTAAGATGTTGGAGCTATTGGCCCTGCAACAATACTTCTGGACAGCTTTCTTTACAGGGGTAATTGTAAAATTCCTGCTGTACATGGATGGGAAATGACTTCTTAATTATTTTATAAAGTTACATGTGTACATACATGTAAATAAATGTACAACACACGCACACAGTTTATCTACAGGTGGACAAGAAGCTCATGATATTTTTTTAAGCAAAGCCACCAGTAGTCTACCTTTTCCTTACGTACATGAAGGAGATAGATAACATGCATACCTTCTTTTAATTTATTAGGAAAGGATTATTGCTAATAGAAATAGAGGAATGGGATATTAAATATTTTCCTTCAGCTATTCCCAACTATCTTCTTATTTTTTTACAACAGATAAATGAAATAATAATGAGAACACCTGGAATGAAAAATCAGCAGGTTTAAAACAAATCAAACAAATCAAAATCTGTTCTTTACTAATTGATATGCAGTTTGCTTGCTCAGTGAATAAGCTTTACATCTCAGCAGTGCAAGCAAGTTAGTGTGGGTATGATTTTTCTTTCTCCTACAGGCATTGGACTCACCTTCACTAACTTACCTACTACTTGGGAAGAGAAAACGTTTTTAGTGCATTGTCCCTGCTTGCTCAAGATTTACCTCTAGGATGTACAAAACCCTGCAAAAAAATGGAGGAGGAGTTGGGGAAAAAACATTCTTTTCTCGATTTATAACTGAAAAACGGCCTTAATGTTGGTTGCTGCTCATCGCTGGATATTCCTCTGGATGCTAGACTTTATCACCTAAGATAAATCAGACTGAAACATAATTTGCAGTTGCAATGTACATATAAATGCTCTCTGTGTGCAGCTCATGTGGATTATGCTGGAACCAGTACAACCACAGTGATCCAGCCCAGCTGGGGGATCACATTTCCTGCCTACGTGAACCCGTTAAAACTGGAATGACCTGGAAGGGAGGGAGGCGATCCTTTCCTCTGCCCAGCTGCATGACGGATAACGACTTCACAGGAATTGGCAAGAGTTAAATCATTACATTTCCAACAAGTTTCAAAATTTTTGGAATGAGAGTTGGTGTAGGAGTGAAAACAGAGTCAGTGTCACAACTGTCCAAGTCCGACAGCTCGGAGAGAGCCAAACACGAAAAATCTTTGGAGTTGGTCAACGTGAGTGTGCTCTGGACCTTGGAGATCCTGTTTTTTAACATTAATGTGTTTACTTTATGGTAGTTTATGTCTCAGGTACCAGTGAAGAATTAGCAAAGAGGAAAAGCAATGTGCGTGTACCTTCCCTAATACGTACATATGTAATTAATCTTCTTATGCAAACTGCAGAAATCACAGGGAGAAGGTGCAGTTACAGCAATAGGAAATGGGCCATTTTGAGAGGGCTTAGTTGTGCTTTTTCGACGTGTGTGTGGTGGCTTTGAACGGGGAAGGGTTATTATATTAATAACTCAGGAAACAGTAAATAAATATAATAATGTGAGAGAGTTAATCTGAATTTTAGTGCCAGGACTGCTTAAGTCCAGCTTCGTTGGATAACACAGGAAACTCAGCTCTTTGCAGGGAAAGCTTATCTCAGTGTTTCTGTCTGGCAGCGAAGGATGACAGGCACACAGGGTTGGTGGTTTGGGCAGCACAGAGGGGTTGGGTTGGCAGTTGGCATCTGAGAGGGGTCCCTGCCCTTCCACCCACCAAAGTTGCCACCAGGAGCTGTGCAAGCCATGGAGGTGGCACAAAGACTAAGGGTTCTGTAAGAGTTTCTAAGCTGATAGTTATTTCACTTTCCAGGAGGGGAAGACCAATGGAAAAGAAATCAGGTCTCTGTTTCTGCCGAATGTGGCCTGGACCCTACTCTGTTGCAGAAAAGCTCATGAAATTACTCAGTCATTAAACATTACCAGATATTTTAAGGTCTGTAATAACAACAGGTACTGACAGCCACTTTTGTTCATGTGCTTGCCACAAGAATGATGAATGTTTGATGTACAAGCTCAAAACTGGGGTTTATCACTTCATTTCCTATGGATGTGATGTTTTTATTGGACATTTTCTATTGTACAATAGAGCAAAAGATGGAACTTGCTGTAAGAGACCCACCTGTAATGTTCAGCATGAATGAGTGTTAGCTAGAGCTAGTCAATTCTGACAGCTACTCACAAGTGTAATTAAACTCCTTAAAGTAATGACTTCCTAGGGAATAAACTGAATTAAAGAGGAAAATGATTTTACACTCCCTTCTCCTATTTAAGAAGTGTCAGGTGTATTTCACATCCCTTCCAGGCTGCTTCTTACCCAATGCTTCTTGTGTAATCTGTTACTCTTCAACATCTTCATACTGAGATTTGTACAGTAACTTGTGTGCAGACTTCAAGGTGTTCTCAAGTATTCAACCAGTGAGGTCATTCAGATGTTTTATTATTTTGGCATGTTCCAAAGACCTCTAATGTAATGGGTATCCTGAAAATAATAGGCATGACATAGTAACTAAGAGTAGTAAAAAACCACTGGAGACCAATATGACTCCCTTAATAAAGTTGTGTAGTATAGATTTTGTGAAATACTTAATATTTTGCAAGAATCTCATTAAAACACAGGTGCTAAAATGAAGGAAAAGGCAATAGGGTTTAACCTTTAACCTTTAACCTTTTAGTATGCATTTCCTGCAGTTTCATCAATATTTTCTACTTGTGGCTTTGTCAATAAATTACACATTTCTTTCTGCTCTGAATTCTTTTGAATCAACAGTCCTTATATCCAGTTTGGGGTTTTTGCTGGTTTTTTGGTGGGGTTTTGTTTGTTTGTTTGTTTGATGCTTTTCTGAGAGCAAAAGTTATGTTCACCTTCACTCCCTTTTTGAAATTCTCAGTCATCTCAGATTCCTCGTATCTCCTCTGACAAAGTGCTGCAAAAAGAGTGGTGGAAAGTGGGAGAGCAGATTTTCCAAAGAAATATTTCCAATATGGTGCCATAAAGGCAAGTTTTTGGCCATTTTTCTGATGCTGTTTCTACCTCTTAGTGAGCTGACCCTCATTTCCTTTCCTCTGCCCCTCATATTTGGTGTTTTTGAATATGCAGATACAGAAATAAACATATGCATGTTTGTTTACACACACCCCTACATGTAAGTACACTGGGTATAAACACAACAAAAATGGTGCCTTTGTAACGTGTCACACATGTTCTTTAAAACTGTGATTCTACTTAAATTTTTTGGTCACTTTCTGTGTTGTACCTGCCTTGTACAGACATTTTTTATTCTCATTCTTGGAGCTGAGGTTGCTTTGGTTGGTGGTCCATTCCCTTCCACCCCAATGCTGAAAACTTCTTGGTCTTATAGTGATTTTATTCTCAAGCCACAGTAGTCACCAGGAGAAAAATATATTATTTTGCTTTACAGATTTGAAACTCTTTTTTTATGCAGTATCTGCCAACACTTAATTTAAAAATATTTCAAACATCATATATTAAGTTTCTGGGAGTTTTCCAGCTGATGTTAAAGCTGTTTCAGAGGCATTGCTTCATATTTGTGATAGATATTATTTCATTGGTTGCTATTGTAGTGAGATTAATCAGAGTTGTAGCTATGAGTGAGAGTTATATACCTTTCTAAAATATCTTTTTGACACCAGGTGTGTAACATTAAGACAAACTTTTATGTTGTGACCCCCTTCCTGCTTTTCTCTGAACCTTGTCTCACCAAGCTTTGATTCACTCCCCCAAAAAAACCCCAATTAAATGTATTTTCTCGTCTCCTGCATCAAATACATTTCAGAGGAATGGAAGCCATTACATTCATTTTGTGTTCGTGTTGGGCAGACAAATGTTTCTGATTTTCTTTCCTGTGATGTGATATAGTCCTGAAAAGGGATAGACTCATCTTATTAGAGTCACTTTATTATTTTCTTAAGCTAGAAAAGAATCTGAAAGTGCTACTTGATATTGAATCCACTTTTCTGCTGTTACTCTGACCCTGTCTTCATTCCTTGGGAATTTTACCTTTTTCTTGCCCCAGCTGTCCAGGGGAGAATAAAGTTGCGCAACGTGAAAGGGACCTCTCAATGCTGGAGCTCTTTGCTTCCTAATTTTGCAGACACCCCAGCCTACATAATTCCGTGTCAGGAATACTCTTCATTATGAACCCTGTAGGAATATTCAGGCACAAAACAAAGCATTGAGACTACATCATGAATCAAAGTTATTTGTTTGGTTTTGGTTTTGTTTTGGTTTTGGTGGGTTTTTGGTTTTTTTTTGGTGACATCAGGTCTTTCCTAAATACACCATCACCCCTCCCCTTTTTTTTCTTTTTCCTGGGACCAAACTGAAACAAAGGTAAAACAAAGGTCTTGGAAGAGAAGATTTAATACCCACCCTCAGAATTTCACCAGTATCTTTGCAAGATCTGTGACTTGAACATGCAAAATGTTTTAAAATCTGATTGTAGGATGTCTGCAGCAAAAAATAATTTCCTTGTGTGAATGGTCTAAGCTTATAATTTAGTTTAATATACATTATTACTTAGCTCAAATAAATTAAGAAACTTATGTATGCAGGTTTTGCTGGGCTACCTACTGAGAAATGCTTATGTAAGTTTTCATTTGTTGTGCAGAGTTATTGCTTTTGTAGAATAATAACTCTAATTAATCAAAACAAACCTGCTAATGGTTGCATGTACCGGAGTGATTTTTAAAGATTTCTTAGTGCAGTGTATTTTTTTAGTGGATACATGGTGCTTTCATGTAATACTAAGGATTTAAAGATTCTGTAAAAATTTTTCTCAGGATTGCACTCAACCATGAGGAAGTTACCACTTCTCTCTATTACTGTCGTTATTTTCATTTCACTGATGACATGAAGCACAGAAGTAGAGGAATATGATTAAACCTCATGCAAGTGAGATAAGGGTTTAAAAAGAGTTTATGTGAGTTGTAGTCATCTCCTCATCCAAGATTTACAGTTTGGACAAAACCTGAAGTGAAGTTATTTTTTAGTGCAAGTTTACAAACTTCTGTACAGACCACTGTATGCAGTCAAGGTATCTAGGATTATTTTGAATAGATAGAAAAAATAAATGGTGGTAGATCATGTATATGGTATAGTGGTAACACAGGACCACTGGCAGGTGAGTTTTCAGGAATTCAGCCTACGAGACATTCAGAAACTTTCACCTGATCCTTCTGATGATGCTGTCACTCTGTATGAGACACTTGAGAGTTATGCCAAGATCCTAATAATTTAGTGCCTTACAGCCAAAATTGTACAGTTTTCAGCTGTTTGTGCAGAATTTATGCATACTAATGAATCAATTTTGTGGGACTCAATAATAAGCTGACTTGTTCTTTTATGTCCTTTTAACACTGACATTTCAGAGTCTGGGAAGAAATGTAATTGCAAAATTCAGATACAGGCATGTATTTCCTTTCACAGGAATATCCTTTGTCCAAGCTTCTGAAAATATAAGATGCCTTTTAATAAGAAAGGCAAGACCAAATGAATTCTGTGTTTGTGTTGAACAAGTCATCTAGAACAGATTCATAGACATGTGGAGAAATATGCCATTGATTTAATTTCAGAATAGAGTCTTATAAATGTTCATCCTTACAAACACAAACTACTGTTTTAAATGCCATTTACTAGGGCTAAAAATAACTCTAAAACCCAGTACTTTTTTTATATTTTCAAAAATATTGCTCTTCACTAGAGAAATATCCCCTTAGAGAGGAAAAGTGCCTTTTGGTTAGTTTGAGAAAGGTGTGGATGCTCACAATTTGACCACACCTGTGGTATTTTTCTGACTGGAGGGAGAAAGAGGGAAGGTGCTCAGAGCTCCTGCACGTGCAGACTGTTCTACAAATCCTTTACATTTCATAAAAAGAGAACTAATTCTTGCTGTATGTCATCTTAGATTTTTTAAATTAAACTATAATCTGTTGAAAACTCTTGAAAGGAAAGGTAAATAGATGACGTGGCTGAAAATGCAGCCAAGGAGATGAACTCTGGGCTCTCCTTCAGAGAATTGCAGTTTCTTGATCCCTGTGTTTCCATAGTGTGCTGCCTAAATATTGACTCTTTCGGGATCTTTGTCTTCAGGTTTTCCGTTGGCTTAGGGAGTTTAGGTGAGAAATCAATTGTAGCTCTTTGTGATACAGTGGGACCATTCATCCAATCTGCAGATGACCTGGAAGAAGGAGAAAATGATTTTTCTAACAGTGGGGAGGTTATTGTTATAACACATAAGCTATCAGTACTCCTAAGTTTTTGTTGTTGTTTGGCTTTTCTGAGTTTTGTTTCTGTTCAGTTTGTTTTTGTTTTGTTTATTTTTTTTTAAATTTTTAGTTAAATATGCTAAGGCATTTTTAATTGGAAATGAGTGTATTCAGTTTGCCTAACTTCTAACATACCTGAATAATAATGGAGTTTAAAAGTTCAGTTAGAACCGAAATGTTTGAGCTTATATTTTTTGTGTGAATGATTACCTTAAAAAAAAAAAAAAGAAAAGGAACTCCTTACTGACAATACAATATACAAATTAAAAAGTGTAGTAGAATGATGATGGGGCAGTAAAATGAAGTGTGTGGATGATTCTCTACTTTCCAATAAAAGCATGTAGAGATAGAAAAGAAAAGAAATCCACATCTTAAAATAAATAGAATTCACTTTTATAGTAGTCCAGCCATTTTGAAGGAATACATACAGGATTACCTAGATTATTTACACAAAGTTATTGACAGAAAAACCTCAGTTTTTAAACTGTATTGCTCTTGGGAGAGAAAAATGGTTTTAATTAATGGAATGAAATTTTATAGATTCATGCTAGTTTGAAAACCCAAACAGCTGTCTGAGAGGATTGCAAGCTCTGGACTTTGCAGCATTCATCCATTCTAGTTGTTAAAGATTATCCTAAGCCCTGTGGAATTCAGAGATGATCAGAACTGCTCAAGAAACTGAAGGTTTAGCTCTATGTCTGCTAGAAAAAAAAAAAGAAACAGAAAATGACAATATGTTTTGAATGTGATTTTATCATTCGGAAAGAATTTGGAGGAAGAGCCCATGGTGATTTTGCATGGTTTTATTGTGTGTAGATCTAATTTCATGTCCCGTTTCTACCTGTAACTGTTTATATACTTCCTCTAAAAGATCTAAAAGAAAGTGTATTTTCCATGAAGAAAAGTACAAAGATCAGTGTTTACAGAGCCATTCTACTGTCTACTCTTTTATATGGATCCGAATTGTGGGTCATCTACCACCACCACCTGCAACTCCCAGAACGCTTCCATCAACGCTGCCTTCGTACAATCCTAAACATCCACTGGTCAGATTATGTGACCAATACATCTGTTCTAGAACAAGCAGCAGTCGCAAGTATTGAGGTCATGTTGCTGAGAACACAGCTGTGCTGGGCAGGACACGTCTCAAGGATGAAGGACCACCGCCTCCCTAAGATCCTGCTCTATGGTGAACTTGCCACTGGCTGCCACATGAGAGGAACCCCAAAGAGAAGATACAAGGACTCCCTGAAACAACATCTCAGCCTTGGCCATATTGATCATCATAACTGGTCTACTCTGGCCTCTATTTGGGACCTCTGGAGACACACCATCTATAACCCTGCTGATGCTTTTGAGGAAGCACGCAGGATCACCCTTGAGGAGAAAAGACAACGCAGAAAGAATTGTGCCCTGCAGAATTTACCACCTAAGGAGTCTTTCTGCTGTGCCTTTTGCAACCAGACATGCCTGTTTTGTATTGGCCTTTTTAGCCACCAACGCGCTTGTAGCAAACGTGGGTAGAGACTTTTCCCAACTCTTCGTTCATGAAGCCTGGCCATGATGACTGATTGGTAGGAGATGGAAGGTCTCCTTAGTTGGTCTTCTGTTCTGGACTCTCACCAGCAACACATGCAGCTCACATTTTTCATAGTAAATTAGGTTTCTGCACTGGTCAGAAAGGAAGAATTAAACTGAACAGTGATGTCTGGCTGCAGCTCATAGCTCAAAGTTACCTCTGAAAGGAGGTATCCAAATTCATTATAACATGCCTGATAAAGAAGTCAGTTTGTCTACTTGTAAATACCCTCCAAGTTTAACAACATGGTAAACCAATCTCTTTTGGATGCTGTTCATTTTCTCAGGTGTCCAACACAGCCAGAAGTCCTTACAGAGCTTTTTGTTAACAGGGAGAATGGTGGATATCACTTGTGCTAGATGGGTTTAAAACACCAGCTGGAAAGCCACTGAAACAAGAAAAGTCTTGTTTTATTTCCAGGGGATATGTTGCATACTTTGCCTATGGATCTGGGAATACTTGGCCCAGCACTGAGCTCAGTGCCCCACTCACTATTTCTACATTCTATTTTTTTTTAATTGAAAATACGTTGATTTTTGGCCATGGGATGCACTTTGAAGAAACACTGCTTTCTAATTTTCCTCCCACAGTCCTATCTGTCTCTGCTCAGCAGTTATGTGGTTTCTCTCTCAAAGTGAACTGCTCAGTTGTGAAGGGAGTGAGAAATATTTCTAAAGGTTTTACCTTATTCTCTCTGATTTCATTTGAATTCCCGGTACTTTTCCTGATTTAACATTTTCCTGCTTCCGAACTCTCCCTGGAATTCAATTTGGCAAGATAAATCAGCAGTGTGTGTATTTCCAGAGTTATGGATCCTATTTGAAACCTCTAAAGATAGTTAATTAAAGTATTGAATAATAAAATGAAATCACCAATTGAGCAGCAAAAAATGTTTTCTGATGAATATTTTTTGTGAAGGTGAAGACAGGTGGAAAAAAAATTTCACAGCTTATCTAGGGAAAATAATTTCCAGGTTCAAAGAAGAAATGAGCAGATCTTCATGAAAACGTGTAGTTCAGAACAACCTCAGCCATGAATAAAGACTGTAACAGTATGCTAGTAATTAACAATTATTATGTCAATTTTTTATATTTTACAACAAGATTCTTGATTTATAACCATTCCATCTACAGATTTTACTTGATAACAGTATTTTTCTGTAGGTCTCATAATTCTGTAAAATTAAAAAATACTAAATTATTTGTCTGCTTTGGATAAGTATTTACATGCGCAGTATTTCATTTCCACATAATAAATTCAGAGGGATTCAAAGACACCCAGTGACTGGTGAGAGTCCATAAAATATGAATGTAGTACAGTTCATACAACAGGAATAAAGCCGTATTCTCATGCTGCACGAACTGAATGCTGTGGTATGTCTAGAAATGAAGAGTGCTCTGGGCATATTTAGAGGAAAACACATTTTGCTTTGTGGGATGCAAGAATTATTGATTTGTAATCTCCTTCTAATTGAATTTCCAAACCACATAGATCAGCGATACATTTATGGTACCTTGATTCATCACAGTGCAGCTGATTTTTCCAGCCTGTACTTAGCAATTTTCAAAGGATCCTTCCTCCTGTTGAAGTTTCACAGGGAAGAAAAGAAAATAAGATTTAGACCATGAAAATTCTTAACAATGTTGCAAACCTTTCCCCCACTTTTTTGAAATTACTTCGACATGCTCACTACACAGTGAGGGATGTACTGCAGTTTGTGGCTTGGATTTCCACCCATTTTTATGCTTTGTTATTTTCTTTCCCAGTGGCTTTTCATGATACCAGAAAATTAAATATATATGGGTCTTTAATTTTGGGGTAGGATGCAAAGTGTAGGCAGGGGGGAGGAGGTCTGTTGCAGCATAAGGTAAATGCATGAGAGGTAAATGCATGTTTCTGATTAGGATTCCACAAGGTACATCATATGTGGATACGTGTTTTAAGGAGAATTTTAGTGTTTTCTCCTCATAGATTTCCAAACATCCTCTGTTTAGGCACTGCTGCAAAGGTGTGGCTACTACAAAATAGGCACCACATGTTTTCATACCCTGAGTATGGATCAGTAAGTCAACTGCTGTAGTGCACCTGTTTTTTTAATGTGAATATATTTACTTTATCAGTCATAGTTATAATGTCAGAAACCAAAACAAAACGAAACATTTTTTTCCTGGCAAGGTGCATTTCCCATAAAACCAACAGATTGGCATTTTCTTTAACCACACTGCTGCTTCCTAAGTGGATACCTCTCATATCAGCCTTTCACATGTTTTGTTTAGATCAAAATCCCGCTAACCAGACTGTGATTTCCCATGGTATGAAGTGTGTGCTTATTAAATTCTAGCACAACATTCTGCTTTTCCTAGACCTTTGAAATTTCATTGTCATTCAGAACTTTGTCAGAAGTAATTATCTCTGTATGTAAGGACCTGTTTTGTTCTCTAAATGTTATTAATGTTTTGTTTTAAATATAGTGATTGTTACTTTTACCTTAACGTCCTCCATGGTTGGAGGCCAAGAAACACAATGATATCACTTCAGAATCCTACAAGAGGCTATTCCTTGCTACAGCCTGCTTTGAAGGCCAGACTTTGGTGCGTCTTTCCATCTGTAGTCCTTTTTCCTGTTAAAATTGATGGTAGAGATGACAGGGATTTACAGTGATGAGTACAAAACCAATACCAGAGAACTTTAGTCTTCTGCAATTAAAAACAGTACACTGCACATTTTTTTTCCATTAGACTGAGTGTTATCACAAACCAGATTTGTTGACCACCAGGGAATATCCTATTTTTTATTCAGTTATTGTTTAAAAAAAATATTTCTTAGTGCTATTAAAGCATGGATCATTATTTCATCTTTGCACTGGCTTCAAACGTTGACTTTCTGACAGTTCTTCCTTAACATGGCAGGTTTTTCTTTTTTTTCCCCCGTAAATTAATTTATTCTAGTAGAACAAACTACCCTATTTCTCTCCTTTGTTTGTTATCCAAATCCAAATCACAACTTACCAGCCTAGTCATGGCTAGGTGAACTAAACTGTTTGGAGCTGTGTTCAGAACAATTTGAATTCAAATAAAAATTATGATGGTAACTGCTGAAAGTCCTATAGAAGTTACTGGAGATGCAGATAACTCAAGAAGTTGGTAATGTAGCAGGAATCTTCTCTGCTTTTCTGTTTCTGTAAGGATGCTATGACCATTCAGCACCTCAGAGACGCCAGGGAGCTTGAAGAGAGACTTTGCACTAGCTGTTGTGGCATGATGGTAACTTGGTTAAATTTCTTTACAGTTTATGGAACTTGTTCACAATATTTCTTTCTTTTTTAAAAATTATTATTGTATTTTACTTAATCAGAAAATTTATTTACCAAAAACTCTGAGATACCTAAGACTGAACACAAAAATACCATGGTACTGCTGGAAACTGAGTTTCACAGAGGCAAAAGTGGTTCCCTTTCAAACCCATCTCTGTCTCTACTGTAGTCATCTCTTCCAGGAAAAGCCAATTCTGAGAGTGAAGACCAAGTCAACTTTGACTGAATATAGAAGAATTAATGATCTAAACATACATTTCATAAACTTATCTACTTTTTACAGCTTTATACCAATAACTACATAGATTTGGGGCAGGGCAGAAGGCTTGGCAGTTTGGAAACTGAAGTGCAGAAAAATAAGGAGTGAAAAAGTTATCTGGTTGTTTGTTTTTTTCTTTCCATAGAACAGCATCACAGGATCATGTAGTGGTTATATCTAACTGTTTGCTGCTTTATCAATAAAAATTGTTATTCCTTCCTCCCATTTGAGAACCAACTGGGAAAAAGTGGGAGAAAAACGGTGCACCTTTGTGTTCCATATCAGTATTAAGTGCATTTTAACTTAGGAAGAAGAATATCACAGGTCATAAGGCAGTGGTACTAATTGACAGCTTTGTTAAGAATCTCTATTTGCTTACGTGCACTTTAGCAGCCTCCAGAAGATCCTTTGTAATTACAAACCACACCAGAGTCGTGGCTTCAGATTTTTCTCTTTCCTATCAGTACAAAGAGCTTTCCCATTCTCTGTTATAATTAGTGCAAGGGATTGATTTATTTTAACATATTCCTTTCAAATTAAAGGAAGAATAATAATGATAATAAAACAGAGACCACCTCCAATCAAGGTTAGAGGTGATTTTATGTTGTGTCTTTTGGGATGAACCCTCTGTCAGCAGTGTGATTCTTAGTTCCAAGTGGCTGCACAATCCTACCTGGGAATTAATGATCCACTGCTGTGGGGGGCAAGGTCATGTAGGTGCAAATCCCTCCTCAAACCATCCATTGAGGGAGGAGCATCAAGATGCATCTTGATGCTTGCATCAAGATTTTTCTGCTCTGTTGCTTGATTTTGGGTCAACTCTGCTTTCTGGGGATGCCCACCTCTTCCCTGTCCAAATTCAGCCTTTGCCAAGCAGGAGCAGACCTGGGACCACATGGATGGGAATGAGCAAACCCTACTGTGTGCATTGCAGGAAAAATTAGCAATGTGTAAATTTTCAGAACAGTTATCTGAATTATGATACAGCTCTTGTGAAGAAAATGCAGAGTAGAGTAAAAAAAAAAACCAAACAAACCAACCAATATAGCAGGAGATGAATAGAAGCTTCAAGAACTGCAGGACAAAATCTCCAGAGTTTAGCAGCATAAAGGGAGCCTTTAACACAAAAAAGAAAAAGGCTTCCAAGTCAGAAACAAAGAAGATTTTGAAAAACCTTACAGTTTTTCTGACTTTTCTTTTGAAAATCAGTTACCAGAGGTGATGTATTTCTAATATGGTTTTATTTAAAAGCTTTTAAACAATGTTGGGGGAAAAAAACCTGCTACTCAGCTTGACCTTAGCTTGGTGTTTTAGCAGTACACATGGTAGGAGGCCTTTTTGGTAACAAGAAGCAGCTGTTACTGCCCTCAGCACATAATCTACAAAGTTATTCAGTGGAAGTGAATAACTATTTATTATCCCTTTTCTTGCAAAACTTTAGGAGTAAACAGTAGATTCATAAGCACGCCAGAAATAGCACCTCATTTTCCATTGAATAAGGTCAAAACAAGCCATTGGAAACTGATGATCACCTACTTTAGCATATATGAAATGCATGAAATATCCAATGCAAATCAACTGCATGGGGACATCTTGCTGTCTGGAGCTGCAAAGAGGGTAGCTCCTGGTAGCTAACTGCTCGAGTTTTTCCTGGATGACATCCTGAATTTACAGTACTGAATTTACAGTTTTGTAAATGTTCCTTGTCTCGAGGGAGACTTTCAAAAGAAAAGGAAAAGATCCCCAGGAAGATCAAAGACAACATTCAATCTCTGGACATGCTTTCTGTTCCCTTTTTCTTCATAGAGGTATTGAGAATTAAATATTATTAGTATTTGAACTTTTTTTTTGTCCACAAAAGAAGCTGTTTTATCCACAAAAATCATGTCTTCCATAGGTCTGTGTGAAAATCCAGTTTCCCCTTAGCAAGGTGTAGATATTCTCTCAGGAAAGCCTCAACCCAATGTTTTCCTTGCTCTGACAGTATAAGCAAGAAGAGGCTTCCTGAATCCATGTGTATGAAAATGATGAAATCTGGCATATTAACTGCTGATACCATTGCATAAAGATTAGACCAACCTGGATCACAGACATTAAATCATACAGATCCCTGAAACTATCAACTACAGCAGCCTGCAGAATTTCTTAGCATGGCAAATTAAAAGTAAGGAATTTGTGTGATGTGAGAGAGCAACGAGGCTCATATGGATCAGTTGCTGAGTACTAAATTCTCAAAAAAATACACACATACAGAGTTTTAAACATAATTTCACAAATTGGCTGATTTAATGGATATGTTTGTAAAAATGAAACAGGAAAGTATCCCTAATAACTACCTTCTCCTTGATCTGTTCTCACTGACATTTCTGTAGCCATTAGAGCATGTCAGGCTAAAATCTGTCATCCAGTGCTGACTGTTTTAGAAGTGGAGGTATGGACAGTGTGGCTTTGTGAGCAGGGCAGTAGACAATGGAAATAGCTGAGTAACCAGCTGAGAGGTTTGGGTGTTTTTCATCTGCTGGAAAACAGGCCACCAGTTAAAAGGCACAAACCACCAGAGACGCTGGATAAAGCACAGAGATTTTGCATTGTACCATGTGATTTTCCTTTGTTTCAGGAAAGAAATAAACCCCCTAAACCAACAAGCTGAAAGATAATAGATTCCTTAACAGCTGTTCTGATTTCTCTGAAATAAAGGTGAACAGATTTGAGAAGGCAGTGTTATAAGTTAATCTCTTCACCTAAAAATCAACAACTTTGGAGCTTTGTATGGCAAGTCTTGGATATCCATTTCTGTTAATAGCTGTGTTGTTTTAAATAAAAAAGAGTCTTTTAACTCATGTTTCTCATGTCACGGGGGAACTAAGAAATGTGACTTTCTTTGAGGGACTCCTTATATGATTTTCTCTTGGTTTTGCTGATAAGATTTGACTTGTATGACTGACTCAATCCTGAATTTGCAGTAAATAACTGAAAAAAATGTATTGAAGTAGTTGTTTGAGGTGTTTTTATGCTGTAAGTTTTAATTAACATAAGAGTATGGCACAATGAATTTTTTTCCGCAATAGTTGCCACAGAAACATGACCCACCTTTAACCTTACATACTGCAGAATAAATATGGAAATGGTTTATGAGAGAGCAGTACTTTCCATTCACTAGTTCTGAGAAAATTAGAAGCATATGCTTAAGCTGTGTGTCATTTTTTTCTGCCTTTTTGTTCATCTGATAAAATACAAATGAGAGCAGGTTAAGGCTTTATTAGCTCCTTCAGTACCTGAAGGATTCCTATTTACACTTGGCTGCCTTGGTTTTCGTATTTCCCTGATTGCCTAATTAAGTAGCAAAAAAGAAATCCTTGAGTTAGTTTGTAAATATGTGACAGGCCATGACTGAATCTCAACTGCTTTCAGCAAGAATGGTCCAGATTTGTCTGAGACCTTCTGTTTCTCAGGGCCTCCAGTGGTTCTCAGGAAGTTTTTGGGGGACACTAATTTTGCTTAGTTACCAGTGCTGTAGAGATGCAAACAGTCTGTGAGGTCCTTTCAGGAAAACACTGACCATTTTGCAGAAAGGACACAGAAGTTTGGATAATACCATGGAGTGGCTTCACCACCTTGTGTCTGTATCAGATGGTGTTAATGAGAAATCACCCTTCTCCTCTACTCATTCTCAATTAATATTGAGTCATTAATATTGAGTGAAACACACACAGTGAGGAGCACTGGGTTGATATTAGAGTTACATGGAAAAGAGGCTGATTTTAATGAGTCCTTGTCATCCTGATGGAAGATCAAGAAGAAGCAAAGCCATGTGGAGAGATGTTTTTGTGGGTATTCTCCAGCTGTTTGGGCCATCAGAAGGGGTTTCACTGGGATATTGCAGATTCAGGGTTTGTCTTAGCAAAAACAACAGCATGACACTCACCAGGAGACAACAGCACCTCTGCACTGGCTCTGGTTGCAGAAAGTTCATCACACACGTCTTTGCACCCACTCACTAAAAGATGTGTGCAATGCAAAATCCACATTTTGCATCTACTGCTTGTTTCCAAGCCCTGGGCTGCAGTGCCGTCACCATTTTCATGAGTCCTATATTCATTTGGCTTTTGCAGGCTGGTTTACGGAATGTACCATCTTCCCACTTACATTTTGGGGATGGCAGATTGCTTGTACAAGATAATGTACCAGAATGAGTTAAAAGTGTTTGAGGTTGTCTGTTTTCAGAAAATGGCTCTCTAGATGATAGAATTTATTTAGCTGACACTAAATAAAGGGAGTGGCATCTTAGGAGTGCTAGTTTTGGGCATGATCTTGCATCCAAGATCTTTGACCGAAAGGATTCTGGTACCTGTTTGTACCTGTTTGTGTGTGAGTGTGAGGCTGAGGGGAAAATGAAACATTCTATCCATCAGAAATATGCAGGTGAAGAACCTGATTTTGTAAATCCTAAGTAGTGCTGTTGATATTTTCTGTGGAGGTGTAATATGGATCCATTCTTTGGAGGTTTCCTGTCTGTTTCTGCACTGCTGAACAGAGAACACAGACTCAACAGCGAGCGAGGAGGAGCTGCATGGGGTATTGTACACATGTGGTGGGCACACTGTTTTCAAAGACTTGTCTTTGTGGCTGTTCAAAGACCTGTAGTGCTCTGTCTAGTATTTTTTTTTTTTCTTTTAAAAAACATACAAGCTCTAGATTTTACTTTCGAAATTTGACTGGCAGTCCAGGTCAGTGAGCCGACTCACAAATCCCTCATGATGATGTCTCCCTTTCAGGTGTCAAACACATGCATGTTTAAGAAACAGAGCCCTTCAGGCTAGAAAAATAAACATTCAGATGAGATCCTTTTCCTACTGCTACCACAACCCTAACTCACAGACAAATGAAAACCTGGTGAAGGATATATGACAGGACCTATTCCACTCCCCCTCGAAGACCTCAATCTATCATGAGTGCAACTGGCCTGTATCATGGCAAGCAACCCAGGCAACTGTCAGTGCTGCCAATAAATCACCACGACCCTGGAGTTACGAGCTCCCCACAAAGGCTGCCATAATTGTTGATGTTCAAGTAGCCACATGCTTTGGGGTTGCTGAAGTTTTGAGCCAGGTTCTCTCCCATTGGAGATCAGAAAGAAACATGTCCCCCCTCGCAGAGGGAGAAACAAGAGTGAGTTTACTGTTTTTTCATTCTTGGGGCAAAATGCCTCCTTTGTTCTGCTGCTGGCAATAATCCGAGGCATCCACCATCATGAGGAGCATATGACAGACGCCTTTCGTTCTTGGAAGAACAGAAGGTTTTCTAAAAAGGAGTGGGGCTTCTGGTTCCTCTGAAGTAGTTGCCTTGTAAATAGCGGCTGGTAGGTAGGGCTGTGCTGGAGACAGCTTTGAGCCTGTTTTGCATAAGCTGCAGTGCCTATATGGGAGTTTGCCTGAGCACTGCTCCTTTTAGTTGTTCTACCCTGTTTTTGTCTCTTTCATCCTCCCCACCATGACACAGGCAGTTTTCAGTAATGGAGAAACTTTCTTTTACACGTTTCAGCAGCTGATTCTCCACACTGATACAATAGTCATAATAATAACATGGTAATAATTCAATGTCACATCAGTTTCTCCAGTGTAAAGGTCATTTCAGTTGGTCCGGCATAGGTGCATTTCAACAGACCTGAGCCCAGAAAATATTCTGTGCAGAGATAACATCAGTATTCCCAGTGGATGGCACTATGGTTAGTCCTTGCATCACAGCACAGAGCCTTCCAGTACTTTGTACAATGTAACATTGGAAGCAGCATGTTCACAGCTTTGCTCATTCCCGGCAGAAGTTTGTTGATCCACTGCAGAATTTTTAATTTTTTTTGAAGTGGAACTATGCAGCCATTGTTCTATGCTGAAAAGAGAGATGCTTGTGACTATTTGATGTTTCAGTTCAATAACTTTTTTTTCTTTTCCTTTTTAGTGACATTATGCTCAAGGAACACAGAAGCTCTCTTGATATCCTCATTCTACTATCACTTCTGTCTTTTGCTTCCTCCAGGATGACAGATACATTGCCTCTGAGCAAGCAGAGGCTTCATATCAGTCAGTCAAATGTAGTTCTGCTTAAAACTGAATAAACTCCATATTTAGAGGCACACACCAGAATAAAAAGACAAGAGAAAATAAAACCTTTTTTTCGAAATAAAATGCCTTTCCAGATGCACCAAATGATAAGAAAAGCATAATTCTTCTGTTAGAAACAGGAACTTAACAGCCATTTTTAAAGTCTGCTTTCAAATATGGTAGTAATAGTGTTGTGGCTAGGAGGATCTAGGATTAGAAAAAAAAATTTATAGGGAGGACCTGTAGTCTTTGTTACATCAACTGGTAGAGTACTAAAAGAAACAAGCTTTAGGGTATGAAAAAAAGCCTTCTCCAGGTCTGACATTCAAGTATGAAATACAAAACTAAGGAGAAAAAAACTTGCCTTGATTGTAGTAATCAATTATCAACTTGTGAGAAAAGAGGGCAGCAATAATCTGACAACTGAGCAATAGATATACTGGTGAACGATTCCTTATGTGATCGTAGGGTGAAATTATTATCCACAGAAATTAGCAAGGATAAATATATTTAAAATACTTGGGAAAAGAATGTTGAATAAGAAAAGATTCCCCAAGCTATTTAAAAGGACAGAAAAAGCTCTTTTTACATCATGTCCTGAAACGAACTTAAAACACGGAGTCTGAAATATCATCACAGAATTAATTGTGATATGCTCTACTACAAGACTGAGATGCCCTATTCTTCATTTTATTTTGCCTTTTTCTCTCACTTTGGCACTAGGTTACATGTCATAGCCCTCCAACTATCTCCTCCCAAATTTCCTGGAAGACCCATGGATGGATTTAGGCTCTTAATTAGAGTCCCTGGCTGCCAACGAGGTCTCCTCAAGTGCTTTAACATCAAAAATGCCTGTGGAATGTGCAGGTCAGGACATATATTTATAGATTTGACCTGAATTTCATATTGTTTTGCCAAAAATATCTTGCTGCTATTTTTATAGATTGGGTTTTTTCACCTTGTTGGAAGCATTCCTGCCCAGCAGCAGCATATGGGGGCTGTCATAGGTTTTGTGAAGAGTTAGACCAGGGATGAAAGGACTGATGGACACACATCATATCATTCATGCAAATGCTTCTCACCACTGGTGGAGTTGTGTCAGTGGGAAAATACTGCCCCTAAATCCCATGGCAGAAAAGGCCTTTGTGTGGGTCAAAGAAGGGCTTTGCCGACCCCTCTCCCTTGTTCTGCTACAGCTGGATAAACAGGGTTAGTTTTAATGTCCCTTGTTACTCAGATCCCATTCCATATGTCCTAATTAACCCTACCTTATTCTGGCTAAAGGTTTCTGTTAACATCTTCTTTTCAGTGTCCCTGACATGCTGAATAAGCAGCCTCGTGTACAAAGCTCCATTAACATGCAAATGTCCAGGCTTTGTGTTGGACTTCATTAGTATGGAAAGATGCATTTCCCAGTGGGAGGTCCCTTGGACAAAAATTATTGCAATTATTCAGTTTTGGTGACAGCTCAATATCATGTAGGTGAATACTGCAACATTTTCATGGAATGCTTCCTGTAGTGGAAATTAATTTTCTTTGATAATATATTGCACCCATTTGCTCATCTTTTCTGCTGAATAAATATATTGGCAATTAACTTTGCCAAACCAGTGAATTTGAAATCAGTCTATGAGAAGCTCTGTGTAAGGTAACATTTGAATGTATAAAAAGAGTTTTCTAGGGCCAAGTTGAAGAAATGCACTTTCAAAATGATTTTTCATTAGTAAGCCTGTGTAGTTATGCATGTCCAGTAAAATAAAGTTGGCTTAGATTTTGCTAGTGATTTTCCAAAGAATCAAACAGAATACTTGCAAGCTATCTTTAGTTCAAATAAAAACAAACAGAAGAAACCCCAAAACAACAACAAAAAAATGAACAAAAAAAACCTCAAAAAAAACCCCCACCCAAGCCTAACTATAATTTATTATGCAATTGTAGATCTTAAGATCTGGGCATCTTTGAGTTCATGCACACAAAATTAGGATAAATTGATTAATCTTAACAATTTTATTACTCGAAGTCCTTTCCCCGTATAGTACTCATTATAATACTCATTATATTACTCACCACTCTGCCGTGGTGAATGTAGAGCATCAATACTTATTATCTTCAATTTTAACTCAGAACATGTTTTCACTATTGTATTCATTCTAATGTGTAATAAAAATGTAATATTTTGCCTGGAATATTATAATGGGCTCAGCTCTGCTCCTAGCCATCCATCTAACCTTAAGTGCTTATATTATACGTGTAGAGATACACAATTAGCTATGTGCCCAATTAAAAATGTTATAAAAGTACTCCAAATTCTTAGACAGTGGCTTAACTGCTTTTTGTATCAGCTGAGATGTTTATATAATTTGAAGGAAGCCGGAAGCATTTTGGACCTGTGGTATGTTTTGGGCTGCAATACTGCCCTGTGACAATGAGTTTCACAGCTTTATTATTATACTGCGTACAGTAAAGTATTTTAGCCTTTAATTTATTGCTGCCAGGTCACTGAATAGTCTATTGTTTCATAATTATTTTGAGAAAACACAAGGCAATGACTCAGTCAACGCAGTCTTGAAGTATGTGTGTCATTTATCTTGTCTGAGTACCCTCTCTGAAATAACTGCACCAGATATTTCCAGTTTCTTTTTTTAGGGAAGCCTTTTCATTGCTGTTATGCCATTCTTTTGAGACCCTTCTATCATTACAGCATCTTTTACAGTAGCCAGTATTTTAGATGACTGACTGTAGTCAACTGACTAACTGAGGGACTCCATAATCCCTTTCCTATTATTTTGCGTACATTTGTTTTGTATATCCTTAAAAACACATATCTGGCCCTGCACATTTCAAAAGATATTTGCACAGATCTCTCCTTAGCATCACCAGATATTTTTATGAATGGTTTTCTTGCTGTAGGAGACATTATTTCTTGCAGTATCTATTGTTTTGTGTGTCTTTCACCTGCCAGGCAGGTGTATAACTGTAGCTCTTTCAGGTCTTCTAAAATTCTTCATAGTGTTCTCTCATCGCAGCAAATTGAAATAATGTTGCCTCTATTTATAATATATATTATGAATATATATTTTATAAAATAAATTGATAATATATATTTATAAGATATTTTTCTCTTCTTATGACTCTTTCTACCACTCTTCAATTCCTTCTTCAAAGATGTTCTTGAAAACCTCTTTACTTCCAAATATAGTCCCTTTACAGCATAACATCTACTTCTCTCATTACTGTTGTCTCACTTTGCCTGAGAAATTTTTCCTACAAAAATTATCTATTGAAACATTAAATATGTATCACATGGAAAAAAACAGGCTAACATTTTTTTCTCAAAGTGTTTGTTTTATGCCACTGAATTTGGGGACCATCAGAATACTACGGTATGTGCAACTCCATAAACATCTTAAAGTAGAGAAGAGGACATATTGGTCTCCTGATGAATTATTGACTTTCTAACTAGAGTGAAGAGAGGTATAACTTTACCTGTTTTAAGTAGGCTTATAACTCTACCTGCTTTAATTGGCTAAATTCTTCTAGATAACTTCAGAATAGACAAATCTGAATTAAAGTCTAAGTGACATTATAGATAATTTAGATTACCTAAATAATCTGCTTCTACAATTCATTAAAAAAGACAACACGCTCCTCTCCACGGCCCCTCCCTCTATGACAAGAACAGCAGCATAGAAGACCAAAAAACTCTAGTTCTAATGTGGACAAAAAGATGGTAGTTTTGCAAATCTCTCTTCTTTATCTTAAAAGACTCTTTTGTTTCCTAATTTGCAAGGTTAATATGCTTGTAGCAGTTTATTATGCAGCAGTATTTTTCTGATGTATGCAACCTTACAAAGACTCCAACTTGCTGAAAGATTAAAAATTCAATTTTCTTTGTTCCTTAAAAGTTCAGCAGCTGACTTGAGTTAAAATATCCCTCTCTCTTTTTTTCCCTAAAAAATTGAAATTTTCATTCTGAATTTTAATGAAATCAAAAGCAAAATCATAATTAATATTCAGGAAAGGGACATTACAATTTAATGTGTTTCTATGGTGACCTAAGGAAGCATTCTGGCACACCATGTACAACTGTCTATACATTTCAGAAGGGCAAAGATTTCATCACTACTTTTTAATTTTAATTTTTTTTTTAAATTTTGTAATGATTGCTAGGAATGTCTTCATTGACACACTATCAACATAGGAATCTGAGGTTTGCCCACTCCATGTTGTTCCAGTACTTTACAACACAAAATTTTTTTTCCTTTAGAAAATTTTTATAGGGAATTTATGTATCAGAGAAAGCTCAAAAAGTATCCTGTTTCAGAGAAAAAAAATGAAAAATTATCTGTGTTAGTTTTATGTGTAAGGGACTCTTCCATGACCATGGCATTTTCTTTTCAAAAAAATCCCCTTTCAATAGCAATTTTTTGATGAAGAGGTAGTTTGAGACTGGGATAAAGGTATTATAGAGGCAGACCAGAATTGTGGAGTCACAGTCAAACATATCCTCAATATTCAGAAATAAAAACGTCTGTTTTCTTCTGTCCATGTTGCTCAGCATCTTGTTGCTTACCTCAAGATGTTAATATTTAGGAAGCAAAATCTCATCATTTGCAAATTGTTGAGGGAATGGTTGGAGTTTTCTTGTTAGCTCCCAGTACATGTGGAAACAACTGCAATAGAAATGTCTGCCAAGATCCTTGTTTTGGGTGAGGACAGAACCCCCCCTCATACCTTTCCACTTCCCAGTAACAGCTCATTTTTGGCATTTAAATCATAGTAAGTGGATGTTACATGTGCACTCTGCATGAACTGCATTCTGAAGTAAATGAAGTTACAAACTCTATTCTTTAAATTCGTTTGACTCCCAGCAGAACATACATAGTATCTCATAGCAGACTGCAGACAGGATAATATTTCTGCCATTTGAATTACCCACAAATCTTTTAATTTATGAGTTTTACTCCATTTTTAGAAGACTGCTTGGCCAAGTAGTTTTGTTTTCATGTTAAATACTATGCACAGCATTTATTCCTTGAAAAGTTACTGAGGTCACCTTAATAAAAACTTACCTTTTAAAAGATTTACTTCAACTGTACGATATGAAAATACGTAAGATTTTCAAGCAGTTTGAAAAGGAAAAAAAGTAAACCACTACAAACCTGTTAGTATGTAGACTATTATGAGACATTTGTAAATAATTCAGTATAAGAAAGTCTGATTTCTACACTGTAGCAGCACCCAAAGCTGCTGCCCTGTTGCAATTTGGACATGCTGTATCTTTACTCCAGAGGAGTTTCCAAGTGTGCAATCAGTCAATACCAGAATCTGGATCACGTGTCAAGTTTTGGGCTCAATTCGGGTTTTCCTGTCACCTGCACTTGTTCATAGTTGTAGACTTGGAACAGGACAACCAAACTCTGTCCATTTCTGTGATGCAGCATCTGCTGTGCTGAGCTACATCACTGATGCAAGGATTTGAAGGGATCAGCTGGGACAATCCTGTAATTCTGAGAGCATACCAAACTCTCGATGTTAACCATGGCTGTGAGATGGGACTACAGTTCAGGCTGGATTTTGCTGTGAAGAACTGTAACAATGGGTGGTTTTCATATCTACAGATGGGCTGAAAAGCTGAAAACACAATTTTTTTGAGAGTGTGAGGCTGGATATATTTGAGCCAGATATATTTGATTTTTTCAAGTGAAATGAAAAAAATATTTGTTTTAGATTAAACAGCAGTTTTATACATATTTAATGTAACCTCCTCTCCGGGCTCCCCCTCAAAAAAAAAAAAAAGAAAAGAAAAGCAACAGCAAACAGGCATTTAAAAGTGAAACTTTCAGATGTCTGTTAGGAAAAAAAATAAATCAAAAAATTGAAAAATTTGAATTTTTCTTACTTGGCTAAAAGCATTTGTCAGCATTTAATCATGGTCTCTAGTCTGATCTTGCATTTTGTATTAGGAGTTTTATTGTAGGTTTCTGCCCACAACTGCAAAAATTAAGGGGTCAAGAGTGGGCTTGGGTGGAGATTTTGCATAGGATTGGAGGCAGAGAGAGAAGCCAGTTCAGAAGGACCCTTTGTAGCACTGAAATGATGGAAACACTACTTGTTTGAACAACCTAAGATAGCTAGAAATAAGTGATCTTATAACCCTAATGCATCTATTGACTGGAGGAAGAGAAAGATCTTGAGTTTTTGAGCTGTGGTGGAGTTTAGATGTCAAGTACACTCTTGGATAATTTTGAATTCTACTGAATATTGAACAATTGACGGCAATTTTTGGTGTTCATGAGGTTTTAATATACAGTGTGATTTCCACAGGCACATTCTTTATTTGCAGGTTTGACACAATGGCTGGAGGTTATTGGTAAAATACCACTGCTACTGCAGGCATCAAATGTCTGGTAACTCACCTCAGTTGTGACTTTTGCTTTTTAACTGGCTTATTAAAAACCTTTAAATGACAATGCTACTCCACAAACTGCAGTAGCACAGCTCAAGCATCACACTGTGCTTTGAAACTTTATCCCTTCCTGTGGAAGCTGTTGCACTAAAGAAACATCTTTTTCAGCCTTAATAACTCTATGATTCCACGAAATCTTTCTCAAGATCTTATTCTGTATTTGTTGAGGGGGTGAGGAAACAGAGGATATAGCAAAATTTCATTGTTAATTTGTTACTTGAGTATCTCTAGGAAATTAATTTACTTTTTTAACAGTATTAGACAGTAACAAAGAGCTACAAGTTTGTGCTTTATTGTGCTTTGTGGGCCTTTATTCAGTGTTACAGCCTATATGCTTTCTCACAGGCTTTCATCCAAGCATCTGCCTAGGGACAATTAGACAAGTATTCATTTTGAGTATACATTATGAGACAATTAAATAAGAGCTGTGCTCCTCGGAGAGGAGATGGAGTGAGACCTGGGACATTAATTACCAGGATGTCATGAGAAACTGCAATGAAGTAACTCATCTGATTCCGGCCTGAGCTCACAGCCAAAGCTGCAAACTCACTGCAATTTGACACTGAGGCAGTGACAGCCCCTTGACCAGCCCTGTGTGCCAGGCACCGGATGGAAAAGGGAGGCAGGACCGAAGGAAAGAAACCCTTCTTAACAATTTAGGAAGGCATGGGAGCTCTTCATAAACAAATAAAGTTGTCATTAATCCTTCAAATAGCAAATGAAGGAACTACTGAAAGTACCCACTGGTTTTAATTTCCATGTTGGTTATTGTGAGAAAAGGCTGAGAGAGCCAGGGTGTTCATCCTAGAGAAGAGAAGGCTCCTGGGAGACCTTGGAGCCCCTACCTAAAGGGACGCTAAGGGAGGTAGAGAGGGACTTTGGACAAGGGATGGTGTGAGGGCCAAAGCAAAGAGAACGTGGATGTAAAATTGGTGGTTAATTTCATGTTTTCCAAGCCAGTCCCATATTTTTTCCTGAGGGTTGTGTGTCTGACTTATAATTCCAGTTACTCCTTCCTGCTCTGTGTGACAAGATGGCAGGCAGGACAGCTGCAAGAAGGCATTCGTGCCTGATGAAGGGAGGAGGAGGCTGCAGAGGATGATGTTGCTGGCAGACCATGCCTCCAGCAATATTTTGGGTGGAGATGAGTAGTGTGAGTTACAGTGACACATCTGGTGTCACTGTAACTGGTCACAGAGGGAAAGCTGTAATAGGTGTCTGGGCAGGAGACAACTTGTGTTACTCAGGTCTCTCAGGAGGCATAGCATCCTTAAATGCCATTACATGGTTTTCAGGCTACAGCTGATCTTATGCCACCTGCTTTGGAATCAATTCTTGACTAGTGCTAACCCTGTGTGCAGACATTCCTCAAGATGATACAGTCTTTAGTAAGATCTGGGCAGGAAGGATTAAGTCTTCCAATGTTCTTAAACTGAAGGTAACAGGCAAAGGGTGTGATCTGCAGAGTGTGGACTGACAACTGTGCTTAGGTTGTGGACTTGAGCATTTGAAGGTGGAGGAGTCGCCCACAGGAATGCTGGAAAATGAGCAGATGAGAAAGAGGAAGAGTTGGAGAGGAAGATCAGAGCTCAATTTTGAGGGGTTAAGTTGCAGATGGATGTGCAGTAGGAGATGCTGTCAGGGTGGTAAGAGAACCCTAACAGGATGTTGTCAAAGGCAGACTTGTGGACCTCCTCTGAACAAATATGAGTGAGCTGTTTTTAGAGAAGGCATGGGAACCAGATTTGAGTGTCAACACTGAAGAAACCTGCTTGATTTTTTTTTATTTTATCAATTATTTTTGTATGTGGCACTTTCTGTGTGCATTGGCGTGGCAATGGATTTGCCATATGCAGGATGGAAGAAGTCCTGTCAGAGATGGACTAGTGAAGAAAAAGAAGAAAACAGCTCAAATGTTATAGAAACAGAAGTTTTTAATGTGGTTTAAACAGGTTTCAAAATGGCTTTTTGTATTTTCTGCAAGGCTACTGTTTCTTCTTCCCGACACCCCCTGTGAGGGACTTGTCTCCCATACAGGGTGTCCTGGGAAAGTGTTCTGAGGTGTTTCCCATTGGTCCTTGTTAACCCCTTCCTGTTGGCTGTTGACCCCTTACCTGATTGGTTTTTTCTGTGCCCCTGAACTTGTGATTGGCCCCCTTTTGACCCTCCTAAAAGCTTTATAAACCCCTTCCCCACAATAAACTTCCTCTTTCGTCCGTCCCTCCCTGGTGGTTTGTGTGGGCTCCTTGCAGGGTCGCCGGCCACGTGCGGGGGCGGGAGGAAGGGTATTCACCTTTGCAGGTAATGGGGCTAGCAGCCTAAGGCCTGTAGGTCTCCCCCGTCCCACTGATCCGTCGTAACATTGGGTGCACACAGAAATCCAACTTCTCAGCACCCTCCAAGTGGGCCCTTTGCTGGTGCCAACCCCCCATGGTGCCACCAAATCATTGTCAGCAGAGAAATACCACAAGAATCATAGAATTATAGAATGGTTTGGGTTGGAAGCGACCTTAAAGCCCATCCAGTCCCATCCCGTGCCATGGGCAGGGACGCCTTCCACTATCCCAGGTTGCTCCAAGCCCCATCCAATTTGGTCTTGGACACTTCCAGGGATGGAGCAGCCACAGTTTCTCTGGGCAACCTGTGCCAGAGCCTCGCCACCCTCACAGGCAAGGACGTCTTCCTAAGATTTAGTCTAAATCTCTCCTCTCTTAGTTTAAAGCCATTCCTCCTTGTCCTTTCACTATCTGCTCATGAACAGAAAGCTGAATGTGGCCCAAATTTTGCCTGGAAGTTTGGTCAGCTGACACTGGTAACAGAGCCAAGTCTTATAGGGAAGAATGTAAATGCCCTGTTTTTTACTGTCTGGAAGGTGATTTCTGTAAAAAGCAACAAAACATCACAAGAATGGGTAAATTTAACAGGCCCTGTGAGGAAGTGTCTTTCCATGCAGCAAGAGGGCTCTGTGCATTACAGCAGGGAAGTCATAGCTAATTGGGGCATAGGAAGCCCGATCTGCTCCCTGGGCTCTCTGTGATCACACCCTGAGGAGCTTTGGAGCAGAGGAGCCTGAAAATACCCTGTTTTAGACACTTTGTTCTGCCCACACAACCCCAGTGGAGCCTTTGGCTAACTCTTGAGCCCAGCTGAGCTGTGTTTTCCCTTTGGCAGGGCAGGGACAAATGCAGCCTTGGATGGAAGTCAAGCCCCCCCTGAGCTGTTCTCATTCACATCCAGATGTTTGCTGGCCACTGGGGCTCTCGTGGTAAGTCAGGACAACTGTGGACAACAACGATCTGTGAACGATGGCTTTTCCTCTGGTTGTACTGAGACAGGGTGAGGGAGACATGAGATATGCTGTGGTGGCTCCTAAAGACAGGAATATTTCCCATGGGAAGGGACATGGCTCAGAGGAATGTGGAGGAACATAGGTGGGAAATAAATTAATGTTAGGGGACATTAGGTGTGGTGGAACACAACACCCTAAATTTGCCATTAGAAGCATTTTTTCTATGTGACTCAGATCTGGTTTTCAGAAATTTTAGCTATGGGTAGATGCTTACAGCTGAGTCTTTATATTTTTGGGGGCTAACAAAAAAAAAAGAGAAAAGAAAAAGAAAATCTTACCAACTCATTGCTCAGCTTTCTCTTCTGTTAGGTTTGGAGGAAAAAAGAAAAGAATCTTGAAAGCCCACAAATATTCGTATTTAGCAATTCAGTGGTTTTATCTGTGCATGAGACCAGGCTAGGACAGAGAATGCCTTGGAAATACAGATTAAAACATGTCTTTAAATAGAGGCTCCCAACCGCCTCCATGAAATTTCTCATGGCAATTTAATTAAAACTAGAGAATTAGTCTGACTAACACCTCTGAAACTCAAGGACTGAAATACCTAATCAGAACTTCACTCCATTTATGCAATTTATGCAATGTGCCTGAGCACAAATACATGTCTACATGTCATGCTACTTAAAAATGTGTCATCCATTAGTATTAGTATTGTTATTTCTGAATTCTCCATCTAGGAAAGCCATTGGGAAACAAAACATATTTGTTTAAAGTAGTCCAGAAAACTCAGTCTGTGAACAAGCTGTCTTCAAACCAAGCCCAAAACTAATCTGACAAGTCTTTGAAATAATTTCACCTTCTCTTTGTTAGCAAATGAGAAGCTTTCAAAGATGAATTTCTGCTTGCTGAGTGATTTTCTGAAGTTTTCATAGTGCACTGCTGCAGAATATTGTGATTTTCAAGATGCAATAAGAGATTGCCTAGGTTTGGAATGATTAGCATCAGCCAGGGTCGACTGTACTCAGTTTGCTGGCCCACATTCCCTGCTTGTGGTGAGCTTTGCTGTGGGGTGAGAGCAGTTGGCAGCTCACATGTGATACACAGTGGACAGTGGCAGTGGGAGAACAATATGGAGGGGATAGACAGGAATATGCTAAGAGAAGGTATCTAGTTTTAATGCCACAACTTTCCATACAGCTGGAACACAGGACAAGGTACCTTGTCCACTGCTACATTTTTAAGGACATTTCTGGGGTGAGAAGGGTCATGAGAGAAAATATTTCCCCCTGAGCTCATTCCTCCTCTTTCCTTATACCTTCTGGTCAGTCTTTTCTCCCAGGTATCAAATGACAGGACAGGAGGAAATGGCCTCAAGTTGAGTCAAAGGAGGTTTAGACTGGATATTTTCTTCACTGAAATGGTGGTAAAGCATTAAAACTGGCTGCCCAGGGCAGTGGTGGAGACACCATCCCTGGAAATGTCCACAAAACATGCGGAAGTGGCACCTGGGGACATGGGTTAGTGGTGGTGGCCTTGACAGTGCTGGGGGAGTGGTTGATCTCAATGATCTTTGAGGGCTTTTCCAAGCGGAATGATTTTGTGATTCCATGCTTCCCATGTGGCATTAATGGCATGCAAGGGGAGGTCACAGAGCTGAGCTGCAGTGTGTGGGAGCTGGGTGTCTCGTCTCTCTGCTCCTCGAAGCTCCTCTCACGCCCTATGAAGAGAAGCAGACAGTTCCAGGAGGGGATTTATGGCAGCCCTGGCTTAGGATGGGAAGAATCAATCATGAGAATGGGATACCTCTTCCCTGTGACCACAGAGGGAGAAGAAGCTGCTGGTTCAGGCAAGCCTATGAGTTTTCAGTGGGTTAAATTGGGCGGGGTGAAACCCACCCTCAGAAACTAAGTGTACATGGAGAGACAGCTTAGCATGACAGCTGCCACAGCAAATACTAAACCGACAGCAGGGTCAGCCTGAACTGGAAGCCAGGAAGCCACAAGAGTAATCAGGATTTCTCTTGAAGCTTGGTAATGCCTAAAGCAATTCTTGTTTCAGGGTGCAATTCATCTTGCAACTCCCCTTGTTCTCCCACAGCATCCACAGGAGTCTCTGTGGTTCTCTGAGACCTGGTCACAGGTTTTACAGGCTCAAAAGGTGCTTTCAGACTCTGCCTAAATTCAATGGGCACCCTCCTGTGGAGTCTTGGGACCCATCTCCTGCCACCTCAGGAGTCATTACCAGCACAGCCAGTTCCAATAGCAGGTCAACTGGACCTCAGATTGGGAAAACACCAAAATGGACACAGGCTGAAGAACTGGGATAAATAATTTACCTTGTCTGCCATGTCCATGGCTTGTGAAAACTTCAGGTGGAAATCCACAGCCCAGTATGACTTTTCTCAACACCACACACTTTTATTTTTCGGGTTTTCCTCCATTAAAGGGTCCTTAATTGGTGCACATCTGAAGCAGACAGGTTTTACCTTGCCAGAGTAATGTTATACTTTCTTATGCTCTTATGATGTGCCTACATTTCAGTGTGTAAAATATCAAAACCCTTTTGGCCAGACGTATTAAGAATGCTTTAAAATTAAATTATCTTATTCTGAGCATTGATCTGTGGTTTTTTTTCGGTCCAAAGTTCTTGAAACCGTGAAAGTCACTGTTCTAGAAATGAGAAAAATAATGCATTTGGTGATATATCTTGATATAAGAAGGACTTTTCTGATGGTGTCTCATGAATCGTCCTTAACACGGTACATACAAAATGGAGAGATGAGAGAAAAGGCTCATGAATTCCTAACCCCGGGTGGAAAACAGCAGTGCAAACCTATATAAAACCCAAATCTGCAACCAGACATCCCCATGAAACTGGCACTGAAAGCCAGTGGCACAGATTTAGGCTTGACTAATCTTGTCTAAAGGATCTGACTTAAAGAGAAAAAGGAGTCTAATAATAAAAGCATCCAAGGATTTTGAAAGCCAGCACAAAATTGCTGATGCGAGGGAAAATGTGAAATAATTTCGACGTGGTTCTGTAAAGGACCTGAACAATAGCAAATGCTCTTTACACATCCAATGTGAGGAATAATTAACAATATTAACTGAAAAATGGAAGCTGAGTGCACATAAAAAATGGGCACCAGCATGAAATGTCTTACTGCTTGCAGTGGAAGCTTCATTCATTAAGAGCTAAAATGTGTCATCTCACAATACTTTGCTGATATAATATGTAAATTTTGCTGCCCTGAATGCTCAGTTGCCTGCACAGAGGATGAAGAGAAGACAGTCACAGGGGCTTGAACCCATAACATCTATTTCTGACTTCTGTAGTTACTACCAGATTTTTTGTATATTTATCTTATTGAACCTGGTAGGAATTTTTCTTTCAAAATTAGTGAAAAGCTCCTTATTTGAGCCACAAAGTCTAAAAAAAATAGGTGCCACTAATCAAACCCAGTGTAAATACACTGAATCATAAATTCTTAAGGTAAACGATACAATTTTTTTAAAAAATGTTTAAACCCCTACTTTTTCTAGTTGAGATCTACCCTCCTGCTTCTAAACATTTATGTTTATGATGAATATCAAGCTTTGACCATTTTTAATGGACTTTATTAATATTATCATACTGGCATGGTTTTCTGTTCAGTAACTAAAGAAGCCAGGAATTAGGAAAGTCTTTCAAAAACATAGAATTTTATCCAAATATAACTGATGTCAAAATTAATTGCTTTGCTTCATGAAAAAAAAAAAAGTTTTGGAGCAATCATTTCATTTAATCTCTTGGGTTGGAAGAGAATAGTATTATCTTTGCACTTATATCTGTTATTTTTTTATGTCTGGTCATAGCAAAGTGCACACCAAAGACATAATTTCACTGTATCTCTATTATAGAACTATAACTATTTAATTGTTTTCATTTGTGTAACTGTAGTGGCCAGAGGCAAAACCACTTTTGAGCTGGGTGCTCTCCAACCCAATATTGAAAAGATGATCCCTCCTTCTAAAATCTTGCATCAAGGAAAAAACAAGCTTATTTTATTTGACAGGAATCACTATAATCACAGTGTTTCAGCAACTAGATATTGTGCTTATATCAAGCGACTTTTATGTCACTTCATTAGGAGAACAGAGTGCCTGTGAGATATCAGCCATTTACCTGACACCCGTGAGAGTTATGAATATTTCTAGTTCTTTTAGAAAGATCAGAATAAGTCTTTTTTTTATTTTGATGTTTAAAACAATTCCTAGGGTTAAGGGAAATTCTTATCTCCAGAAAAAAATTACTTTGTGAGGTGAACTAGGTTCCTTTATAATGCAAAAAAAAAGGATCTCCAAACTGTTTGTTGTCTCTTTTAGTCAGCTCTGCCTAGAGAGGAAACCAAGTTATTTTCTGCTTGGAAGGTGTAGTTGTGCATGTGCACACACACAATTTCTCTCTCACTTTTAGCTCATATTTTGACTTACAGGAGAAGACCACCCAATAAATAAGGATTTAACTTATTATCTGCAGTGGTTTCCCCTCTCTCTGTCCAAAGGCCCTGCTGAAGAGCAAATCTGACTAGTGATATGGCAAAATCCCTATGGATGGAAAAAAACAGAGCACCTGTTGCTCTATTCCAAAGACACTTTAACAATATACCATTAATAGACCATTTTTAGCCTATAAATCCCTTTCTGTGGCTTGAAACACTGACATTTTCACACCTACCTGGAAGATCAGCTTTAGCCACTTCAGGCTAAAATAAAGATAAGCAATAACAATCGTTTACAGGTATAAAAATGCAGTTAAATTATGAGCTTTATGACCTTATGTGGGCATATGTATAACTGATGCATCTTTTCCCCCCTTAAATGTCTGATCTGTTTGTGAAATTGTCTTTCTTTTTGCAAAACAGGCCCTGAACCTTTGAGGTTGAACTGTCTTGGGGTAAGCAAAGAAAGGGTTGCTGTGTGGGTAATGCTTTAAAACAGTCTCTCCTCACCCAGAAACAGGTTGGCTGGAGCGAGACCTTGTGGACTTGCTTGAAATCTGCTTTGTTTTTCTGGGGTGTAAGGGAACTCATGGGAGAGAACTGTGGCTGCAGATGCAGGAGAGAGCAGTGAGTGATCTGAAATCACCACCCTACTTCAGACTTGGTGAAAGCTGTTTGGTGTGAGTGTAAGTGAGCACTCCTCTAGAGTAGTTCTAGGAACCAAAACTGTGGAATTAAATCTGTATATATTTAACTGTTAAACTGCAAACAAGGCTACCTCTTGTCCTGCAGCAACCATATTTACTTTATCTCTCCTCTGTTATGAAGCTGATGTTCCCTCAAGCAAGAAGCAGAAATCCACACAGTTCTCAAATGTGATTACAAGTTAGGTGAATGATATGAATAAGCCAAGAGTTCAGGCTGATCTAAACCCTTATTTTAACTAAGTTATCTAAATGGGTCAATTAAATTACTATAAAGCAATTTAAGACTTGGTTTCCTATGGTTTTTTAGATTCTCTTGAGTGAATACATTTAGAAATAATTTGTGAAAATGCAGTGCAGCAGAAAAAATATTCAGCCACTTCTTTTCTCAGCTGTGCTATTTTGCAGTTTGCATAAAATCGATATTACATTAATCTTCCCTGTTTCTGCAAAATGCTCAATGAGTTCAAATTACTCTCAAATCTACTGAGACAGTTGAATTATTGCAAAAATCTGTCTAGGGCTATAGACGTGTTCTTTTGACTCCTCCTCCATCTTACTGAAAAATAAACTACTGTTCTTCATGGCTTATTTTATCTCTGTCAAGGAAACTTTCTGCTCTTGTCTCTGGAGAATTGTACAATAGCAATCTGATCCTGACCTTTCTACCTCTTCCTTGAATAACAGATGAAAATTGGACAGTGAGAAGTGGTGTATGCTTCATAACTTGCATCCCAGGCACAATCTAATGACACTCTCCTTCTAGTAAAAACAATAGTTCCATCAAAGGTTAAGGTAAACAGGTTCAGCTAATTACCTCTTAATCAAATCCAGTTATAATTTACTGCTGTCCTCTGAAGCCTGCTAAAACATTGACTTTGGTTAGATTAGCTTATCTCTGCAAAATGCAGCGTGATTAATTTCTCCTACAGTACAGCAGCATGTAAATATAAAACAGGAATAATATATGACCAGATATGACTCAACTCACACACCATCACAGCAGAGCTCTCCACGAAACCAGGGTGCCAGGTACCAGATCCCCGAGTACCAGGAGCTGAAACCAAATCCCTGTTTTTTACAGAAGGGGACTGTGGAGAAGGAATAATTTTTGTGTTATTCTTTGTCCCAGGGACAAGAAAAGAAAACATCAGAAGCCAAGTGCACCATGGCTTTCACGGTGAAGAAAGTCAGATGGCATGTGTACGGCGTGCATTTTTGCATGTGAAAATTCTTGCTACAAGTAAATCAGGTGTACACATATGACAGAAATATGTTTTTTTCCTATCAAGTTTTGAAAATGTGGCTGTGAACACCTCGAGTGCCTTATTTTTTTTGTTGTCTTTCTGAAGTATGAAATAGTCTGTTTCTCAAGGAAGTGAGGGGGAATAAAGAGAGTTCAATTAAAAATCCATTTGAAGCGTTTATATGAGATCTCTGAAACTACATATACTTCTTGAGTTTACACTCTAGTTTCAAGCTCAGACTGGTTGAATCAAAACATTGGTTGCTTCTTGAGCAAACTTTAGACTATTTTTTAAAGAAGCTGCTCTGAGATAAAGTTCTGTGTCAAAATAGAACGGAAGCTGTAATCCCCAGAGCTTTCTTAGAAGCTGTGTGAAATGCAGCAGTTTTGATTCAGTTGCAGTTTGTTTTTTTAACTTTATATAAATCCAAAATCCAAGGAAGACTGAAGAAAATGTCTGCATAAAGTCTTTGTTGCAGCTGGAAGCAGCAGATTTGGATATATCTCTGTCTGCTGGCAATTCTCTATCATCCTCAATGGGATAGGAGCAATTTACCTGGCTTGAGTGACCTTAAATACAAATCTCACCTTGCTTTGGCATTAAATTTACTTCAGTGCCATTTGCTTACTGCAAAGCAGCAGGTTGTCCAAACAATAATTTCACCAACATTGCCCTCACTCTCAACACTTTAGATTTAGAGTAGATATTAAGAAAAATTTCCTCATGGAAAAGGTTGTCAAATATTGACACAGGGTGCCCAGGGCAGTGGTGGAGTCACCATGCCTGGAAGTGTTCAAAAAACACGTGGATGTGGCACTTGAGGCCACGGTTTAGTGGTGAACAAGGTGGTGGTGATGAGTTGGTGACTGGACTCGATAGCCTCAGAGATCTTTTCCAGTTTTAATAGTTGTGTGATTCTGTGTCCTTCCCCACGCTCCTGAAGAGCTGTTATTACACTTAACAAACTTTGAACACTAATTTGCACTTCTTCATTTTCAGCCAGAGAGTGATTGCTGTTTTTTTGTCTCTTCCAAAAGCCAGGACAAATTGTTTCCCAGATCTCAGCACCAACCTATATTTAGTTTGTTGGGCAGCCCTGATTGCTGAGATGTTTGAGGAGGAATTCCTCTAAATCCAAAGCACAGAATCATAGAATGATTTGAGTTGGGAGAGACCTTAAACCTGATCCTGTTTCACTCCTTGCCATGGACAGGGACAATTAGACAACTAGACCAGGTTGCTCCAAGCCCTGTCCAACCTGGCCTTGGACACTTCCAGGGTTGAAGCAGCCACAGCTTCTCCAGACAATTCATGCTTTGTGACTGTTACTCTGAGCAGTGCTGTTCTATAGACACTGGGAACTGAGAAATCCAAGCTGGGCACAACAGCTTTGAATATGCTAAACAAGGAGCTAAACCCCCACTGATTACTACTCTACATCTTAGAACAAAATACAACATCTTCAGCACAGTTGAATTGCCCAACTTGTTGAAGGAAAGTGAAATTTAAATGGGAAGAGCTGGATGTAAAAGTGTTCCTGAAGTAGCTATGGTAGAAAATTACATTGAAACTGGTCCACATCTTTTCACAGAAATTAATAAATCCCTTCACTGGGATTGTGTTATAGTGACATACACACTATAAACAGATGATGGGTCAAGTTATAGGAGGCTCCAAGCCTTCCCTCTGTTGGACAGATTTGCATTTGTCACTGCTCTTTGCTTTTCTCCCTTTTACATGTATTTTTGCTACTCTCCCGTTGTGTATCTTATGAAGAGAGAGCTCAGGTTCAAGGCTGTGTGGGATTTTTCTCAAGCCATTGGAGTTCCAGCCAGTAAGCAAGCATCTCAGCGCACAGGCCAAATTAATTCCATCATCATCAAATAGAAACAAAGTGCCTGAGACAAAGTGACTGAGAGGTCAAGGAAATCTGCAGCTGAGAATCAGACCGGGGCAGGTCAGGAATTCAATACATTAAAGGTGAACTAGAGGGCATTTGTAGAGCTTGGGGTACACTCCAGTGATTGCACGCAAGCCTTCATGACTCTTGTGGCTTTATCTCAGATTTATTCTTGACTGATGCACAAGATGAAACAACAAGCATTATTCTGGTATGTGAATTTCCTTTTTTTAGTTAATTTCATAAGGGCTGATCCCTGTAAGAAGGGATTTTTTAGAAAATGTTGTTAAACTCTACACCAGTGCAGCAAAGCTTTTGTGTGTCTGACATCTCTGGAGTTGCCTGGTCAGAAGACAGGTCAGGGTTCAACCTATTAAACTTCCGGTAGCTGTCAGATGCGACATGGGCTGAATTCCCCATCCACCAACACAGGCCTGGTTCTTGCTCCCATTCCCTTATATAGAGAAGGAGAAAGCATGAAAGAAATTAATGCATGCATTCTATTCCCTGCAGGGCTGACATCTTTCTGGCTGACTCATAAAAACCTTCAGATGATCAGACAGGAGAACTGTATCAGCTACATAGTCAGTATGCCTCAGAGCAGAACTGTTCTTTTAGGCTCGCTCCTGTTCAATGGCAGGTCTGGGAAAACAGGGGAAAAAGTTTTTGGGTGAAAACAGCTCTGAGTTTTCAGTGCAATTGTAATCTTGCACTTTAAATTCATGACTCTTTAAATTTGGTGTCATGTGAACCCTGATTACTCATCCCTTGGAGGAAAGGAAGCCTATCTGAGAAGCTCTCACACCTCCAAACTGCCCCACTCTTTGTGGCCTTAAGCCACATAAAGTAATAACCCTTCCATAAGATACTGCTTGATGGCTCTTGGAATCAGAGTTATTCAGCAGATTTGAATAAAATTCATCTCTTGGTTTTAGAGTTTATGACGATTAAAGCGTAAAATGTAACCATTCTGATTAAATATGTGGCTTTCCACAATGCTGTTTCATAGCAAACCTGGTGCTTTGTGGTTGGCTGTTATGGGATGCCATCTGGCTCTGTTCTGCCAGAACAGGGCACTGGAAGATTGAGAACATTGTTTGTGTTTCAAAGAAGCATCTTTTGTATCTTTCCCTGCCCAAACTGCCCAACAGAGACAGGCCACCCCTGATTGTTCTCCTCTTGCCCTTGGAGTCCTTCTTACCTCCTTGCTCCTGTTTATTTTGGCTCCTCTCTGCAGACCCTCAAACAGCAGTGAGCTCATAATATACTTAGTCTTACCTCTATCAAAATCTTCTACTGGAGCTTTGCATCTTGCCCCTAACTCCCCTTCCAGACAATGTGTAGAGGAAATTACATGGAGAGAGTTATTCAACCTGTCTAAAATCTTCATCACCGTCTAGATGTAGAGTTAGTTGTCCTGGAAGGCTCTAGAACACAGGACACTACAACTTTTCACTACTCCGTTATTGTCTTGTGTGTCTGGTCTAATCCCCTTAGATATCCTCCAGAGCTAAGGAAGAGAAAAAGAGGTGCGTTAAGGTTGTCATTTATCTCACAACCAAAGGTAGGGACATAAATCCCTCCCTTGTATTCCCAGGGGACAGTGGGATTGCAGGATGATATGGATCTAAGGGGAACTGTGGCATCTGGTTGCACTTGATGTCCCCTCTGTGTCGAGAAATCCCATCCTGTAGTGACTGGGTTTTAAAGTCAGAAGCCTCCATTAGAATTCTGAGAGATTCTTAGGATGAACCTGAGCAATGGAACCCGTTTTTTCAGAGCAGTGCTCTGTGGGACAATTATCTGTTAAGCTGTGCTAAGACTCTTTAAAACAAATAATTCTTGATGGATGTTAAAAGACTGAGAGGTGCAAGTTATTTGCATTAAATTGTTGAATCCTATTGAGCTAAGTAAATTTTAGATATTTTTTTTCCCTTCTCATTAATGCACAGAAATAAATACTTCCTTTCCACAAAACCTGGTTTGTTTTGTCTTAGGGGGTGTTAAAACCCTGTTTATAAGGTTTGGAAAGACTGTTAGCTAACTATGAAACTGATGAATTTGGAGGCATTGGTAAACATAACCTGCACTGGGAGGACTGCATCAGTTGGAAGTTCAAAAGCTCATTTTCAGTGACATGAGCTCTGAACAGCATTTTACTTTTGAATGATGGTGGAATTCTTCTTTTGGCATCTCCAGTAAAAAGCACAGATTAAAATAAACGTGTGCTTTCCCCTCCCATTATTACAGTGGGGGAATTGTCTGTGTATATTTATGGCAGCCCTAGCCATACAACACAGGTCTCTGCTGTTCATTTGTCAAAAGCCACAGATTTATTGGTCAATAATGGTCAGGGCACTACGAAAAGGTTTTAACTAATACACAGGTTTTATCTCACTGTATGTGATGGTCACCAGCTCCTTCTCTGCTACATGAGAGCACCAGATTCAGGTCTTTGGGTTCTGGTAGGAGTGAGCTGCTGAAAAGTTGATTCAAAATCCCTTTTGTGAATCCAACCCCTTTGTAGATACCAGCTCTGCTTGGAAATTTGGCTTAGGATCTTAAAATCACTTTGTAGATCCAGCCCTCAGGCACCTCTGAAAACCCTCCATAGGAAATGAGGGTTTTTCCACCATGAGTGTGAAATAGAGTATAACTCTTACCAGTTTTAATGTGGCTAAGATCATGTAGCACTTTTTATAGACTGCCAAAGGGTCTAAATACGGTCAGTAAACCAGAAGGTGTTTTAAAGGGAGCAGACAGAAAGGGGTTAGGTCTGCATGGACTCATTGACATCTGTATTTAAAGCATGAGGGGCACAGTGATGCCTTTGGGGAGGAATGCAGCTACTTGAATTTTATTTTATTCCTGCAATTTCAGTGCCAAGTTACTGGACTTGAGGAGAGATGATTCTTTTTCTTTTTCTTGCCTCTGAACATACAGGTAAGTAAAAAATGAAACATTGTTTGCTGGTCTACTGTACAGAAAATTAATTTGTTGAAGAGCTTGGTCTTTCGATCATTACTTTTATTTCGGTTTAGTTATTTTAAGCAGGTTGGATTTTCAGCACTCAACTTCCCCTGGAAAAAAAAAAACAAACCAACAAAACATTTTCGTACCTTAAGATGTGTACATGAATTTTCAAGCAAAATTGACTGTGAACCATTGAATGCTGCAGGCTGAAAAAAGCCCCTGAACTCCATAGCTCAATGGATGCATGTTCTGCTGTAGTGAAAGGCTCTTACAATCAGGCTACTGTCATCTACCTCCTGGTGCCTGAGGTGAACGTTGTGGGTCTTATGGAGACAACAATCACTTTTGTTTTGTGAAGGAAAAATATGTAACAGTGTATTTGCTTTAACAAAAAAAAAAAAAGGTATCCTGTGAAGTGGACTCCTGGGGAACTGAAATTTTACCATGCAGACTCCAGGCTGCAAGCCTTGGAAGTTTGGGGATGTTTTGTGGTCTACAAATGCATTGATAAATGTGTGATTTAATGTGGAGAAACATCAGCACAATGATCCTTTCATAAACCTCTTAAAACATTATTGTTCCTGTCTTCCAGCAGTCACTTCTGGAAAACTTGAATGTAATGCTGAACCCTTCACTGGTTTTAGTGTCACCTTTGCATAACTGCTCCCTCTTGGGAAGGGATGCACAGGTGTTAATCTACTTATGCATTTCATCTGCCTCAAAGAGGGCTGTGAAAAAATGTTCTCTGTGTTTCACATTGACCAACCTTCTTTTCCTTGCCTTACAACGAGGCTTTGTCAAAACATCCAAAAGGTTTTCTTTTGCAAACTCTGGAATCTTCTGAGGAAATACTCCTTGAGTTTTATTTTGTGCAGCAAGGCTGTGGGAAAGCACCGTCAAAACCATTAGCTCTAAGTTTTTTGCTTTGAAGTAAACTGATATCTTCTAGAAGAGAGTTTTGGGTACTCGAGCTAAGGGCACAGTAAAATTTCTTCTTGTGTTCACACAAAATCTCATTCTTGATATTCAGTCACATCCCACTTGCAATCCCTGGTTGTTCAGTTCCTTAAATGACACAGTATATTAAAATCAACTTTTATAGTTACTTAAACCATAATTACCTACACCAGATAAAGAGCTATCCTTGAGGTTTTTGACTGAAATTTTCATTTCAGTAAATAGATGTATCAAAACTTTAGCTCTCCATATTGTGAGCTTTCTTGCTACCTTTTTTATGCTGCCTAAAAGGAATTTAGCTGCTTAAAAGAGAGATGGTTATATTAATAATTGTACTTGTTGATCTTAGAGGCATTTTCCAACCTTAATGATTCTATGATTCTATGTGAATACGGACATATGAAGTTGTTGAAGCAAACACAGGGAGAACAAACTAATAAAATAGACATTTCTTTGCTGACAGAGCCATCACTGCAGTTTTCACCATCTGTCCTTGCAGCAGAAAAATTTATTCCCTCACAACCTCCTTGGTCAGCTCCTCAGTTCTGGACCAGCCCAATCCAGAGAGAGTTAATGCACTCTGTGTACCTGTGATTGCACCAAACACACACTTCAATGGCATAACCAGATGCCCATGGTCTGAAGAGTGACACCATATTTGCACATGCGTGGAGTGCTGTGGGCTGTCCACCAGGCTTTGGTGGTAGAGCAGCACTCATGTGTGAAGGCAGGTGGTGGCAGGGGACTACTGGAGCCTGTGCCTGTGTGACACCACCACACCAGGACCTCCAAAATCCACCTTGTGTGAGATGCTTCCACTCCTGCAGTGCCTGACAGATTAGCTGCCTGCAGGTGTCAGGTCTGTGTCTGCTAAAATGCCTTGCTTGCACATTGTGCTGATTGCCCACCAGCTTGGCTCCTCAGAGATCTGTCAGCTTCACGTCCACCATCTGCTGCTCTGCAGCCTCTCTTTTTGTAACATCTGCCTGATTTGCCAGGAACTGGGCAGATAAATGAGGTGTGACTGCTGCTGAGCGCTTCGCAGCAGAGAGGCTTGTCAATGAGGTCATGCTGCAGTTTTGAGATCCTGACTGTCCAGGCCGTGGTTATCAGACCTGGACTTTCCAGGTTTGATTTCAGCGTATCATAACATTCCCTTGATTTGTCTCTATGGATTGCACTTCCACAGACATAGTGCTTTTATTTAGGGTACAAATGAAGTTGGTAACTTTAAGGTCACCGAAAGAATTAAGCAGAACAAGATGTACCGTTCTTTTATATGTGAGCTTTCTATTCCTCTGCTTTCTGCTGACTCAAGATGCTTACCTAAAAATAAACATTTCAAAAATTAAAATAAAAATCCCCTGCCTTCCCCCAGCTCTTTGACTCTTATGTCAGGAAAGCACAGTGGAACAGGGCCAAAGCTGATACAGGGTTCATCAATGATGAATTATGACTTTGAAGTTGTGTTTCTTGAAAAACCAAGAAAGCTCCATTTGAATTGCTTTAACAAATGTTTTCCTTTAATATTTAAATTCGGGAAGAGGATCTGAGGGTGAGGAGACCCAAACAACTACTTCACAAATGAAAAAGTCAGTCTATTTTGTCACTGGCAGCTGAAAAGGTCTCCTTTCTATACAAATAAATATATCATTTGTGCACAATAATTAAATGTGGGTGTTATTTGGGCCTTGTCTACTGTTTTAACAGCTTTTAGTATCATGTAACAGTATCAGACATAAGTGGAAGAGTCTTCAGCATCACATGTGGAAAAGAAGACAGGATAAGACAGTCAATGACCAAATCCAGCCTAAAATAATGGATCTGGTTGCAAGAGAGAAGGAAAAGCAGCATCATCTTGTAAAGAATGGGAAAGCAATGAGATGCAGGAGTGATTCCCACAGGTCAGCATGAACATGTCTGATGGGGAAGCAAGATCACTGAAATCTCGTGTCCCGGAAAAACATCACCCAAGACTAAGGAGAAAAACATTTGGGTAAACAGAGAAATTATTTGCCAGCCATAACCTCAGCACCAAAACCTCAGCACCAAAGGATGTAGGATGGTGTCTGACTTGGAGATCCCAGTCTGAAAATTATCAGGATGACCAGGAGATCAGAGAGTAAAGATGGGCTGAGGAGAAGACAGAGCTTTGCTGGAGGTGGGAACTGGAGTTGCACAAAGAGGTGTCAAAGAGGCAGCCCAAGATGAGAAAAAACAGTTTACACTTGTCAAATTAGGCAAAAGGAGACAAACCAGAGTAGAGAATATGTACAAGGAGCCCGCATAGAGATGGCAGTTGAATTCATGGGAATGATGGATGTTCAAGAGAGGCACAGAAGTTCCTGAGCTGCAAGTAATGATTTTTAATGCAGGAAATATTTATGTATGGCCAGTCTTTGCGAACGAAGATTTGGGAAAGGTCATTACCCTTCGAGCCTGCGCAGTGGATTTTTTAGGTGAGACACAGTGTGTGCTGAACTGAGCCCACCCTTTAATCCTAAGGTTCATCTGCTGGGGCCAAGCGACGCTCAGACGGTGGCAGTGAGGTCCTCAGGACGTAGGTTTGTTTAGAGGGGCCTTCTCTTACAGGGCTGATGAGCTCCATCTGCCTGGAGGGATTCCCTGACCGGGAATCGAACCGGGCTACGGCGGTGAGAGCGCTGCATCCTAACCACTAGACCACCAGGGGGCCCCCTGCAGGAAATATATTTTTTTATATATATATATATATATATATATATAACATATATATATGAAATGTTCATATGTATATGAATTGTCTAATGTTTTCTTTGCAAGGCTTCCCTCTTTTCCCAAAGAATATAAAAATGAGTGCTGTGGCAATAGTCGCCAAAATGGAGATTTATTCAGGGTGTAAAGGAATTTTGCAGTCAACAGTGCTTCATGATTTATCAAAGAGGAACTTCTTATATATGAAATATCACTGTATCTGACCATAGGAGAAACCACATAACTATTTTCTGACAAATAAAATAGCACAGTCTTCCCATTATTACAAATAGTTCTACATTGCAACCGGGGAACCTAAGAGATAGTTAATCTTTTGTCATAATCTGCACAAACAGAGACAAAACTGAATATATTTCCAGTATTGAATTACTTGTCCATTTATCCCAAGTTAAAGATGCTAATTACTATCTGTATTTTCACAGCCTTATCTGATTCTATTAACCTGACAAAAGTGCAGCCAAAATTCAAGATTAAGTTTCAAGATAATACTAATAGATTCTTTCCCCCTCATCTCTTCTGCCTTTTGGCTCATCTTGGTTAGTTCATTTATAACGCTGCTATTAGCCCTGTGGTTATTTCAACACAATGTGCAACATAGATATGGAATTCGATCTTGATTTTATTCTCCACTATTTAGAATCTGACTTCGGATGTGCCTTTCACTCAAGGAAAGCAGGAAAATGCAAATAATGACCTAAGATTCAATAAAACAAATAGGCAGGGAAATAGAAAAGTCTGCTTTGAAAATGCCTCCTGGAAAGGAGGCATAGAAGGATGGTGACAAGCAGTCAGAAAAGTGTGTTTTACTTACTTTCAGGATGAGAGAACCAGTCAGCAACATGCTCTGAAAATTTTCTAAAGCACCTCTCATGTCAGTGGCCTTCATACTCTCTATGGGATGTGTGATCTATAAAAAGGGAGGAGAAGGCAGTAGTTTTGTCAGTGTTTTTAGAATTATTGTCAATTTGAGGATTAAAGAGTCAGCTCCCAGATTTTATGCTGAGGTCAGAAACATCGTTTATGTTAAAGGAAGGGAACATTCCTGGCCCTCTTGGTTGTACAAACCCCAGTGAAAGGATGTCTTCAAAGACTATGACAAAAAGAAAATGCTATTTTTAAAATCCTTGTGGAGCTCCAGGAAATGCTCTGAGGTCCTAAATCAAGATTTTTATATAGCTAATGTTGGTGCTGGGGAAATTATGATTTTTTTCTTGTTTTTCTCAGATTTAGTGGTAAGTGATATCTGGAATCAACTTAGATTAGAAGGTGATTGAATTTTCAACCATTTGCGAACTTCAACCATTTGGGATTCTCAACATTGGGAAGATGTTTGTGTCCTGCAAGTGCCTCCGTACCCCCAGAGTTCAGAAGCTCAATGACATGTGTGTGTAGGTCTGAAAAGAAAGATGGGTGGAGTTTCTGTGGGGACAAAAGTAAAAACATAGGTTGGAGAAACATCTGAAGGGAAAAGAACAGTAGGAATCGGTGGGTGGGCTGTCAGTGTCAGTTCTGTGAGAATGAAATCTGCAGGTAGTGGGTGGGACCATCCCCAGGTTTGCCACCTCTCTGTAGTATTTTCCGCAGCTGTGTAAGTAACCAGCAAGGAGTTTGTACCTCTCCAGAAGGACCAACAGCACAAGCCATGTGTGCACACAGAGGGGGCTTTTACTTACACGGCAGGAGATGTTTTACAGGAAGGATGATGAAAGCCCTTATTTTTCTGCTGCTCAGACACACCGGGAGCACCAAATAACATATCATGTCTAGTATACGTTATATCTCCAGCACTGTATCTTGGCTGCTGCAAATGGAAGAATGACTGAGGAAATTAATGTTTCCTATGGAAGAGCTGAAACAGCTTAAGTACCTTGTCTACTGAGGGCTCATTTATCTGGCTTGCTGTCCTTAATGAAGAAAATGACGAATCCATTTCCACAGGGAAACTCTTACATGTGGGGTAACACACAACTCCCACCTCCTGGTATTTTCCTCCCTGCCTTGTTGTGGCAGAAGAGGATTTGCCCAGGTACAGCTGACCTATGTAAGCATGGGTGTGGTGCTTACATTTCCCTAAGCCAGGTTAGATGAATTTATGTTACAAGAACTTATTTGTCCCCATGGATGACGAAGAGATTTCAGGTGATGGAGTCAGATGTAGATTTTTTTTAGTCTGTATCCTTCCTGTTGACCCTGTTCTGTGTCCTGGCCATGCCGACTTCTCCTGCTGTGGTTGTGTTGAGTGAAGGCTATGCTTCACTGCTGCTGGGGCTGTTCTTCTCCCTTCTCCTCAAATTTGCATCTGTTACCACCCCTAAACCAATTTCAGCCAAAAGGAGTTTGGAAAGAAATACGTAGCCCAACTTTGCTTGCCCCAAAGGCATTTCAGGGACTATATGAACTGATTTGCACACAGGGTGTGGGAGCAGTCTGGGACCCACTGAGGGGGTCAGTGCTGGGACACTGTGGGTAGTCTGGGGTCACAGTGGATACTATTGGAGAGAAACTGTGCCTGAGACACCTGAGTGAGATCTTGCCCATGGACCCACTCTGCCAAAGATGCAGAGGACAGACCAAAGTTGGTAGGTTCTATTTTAAATTATTTCATTTCTTGGATAAGAACAAGGTCAGACAGAGGTTTTTGGTGTGAGTTTCACTGGTCTGGCTGATGAAAAGGAGAAATAGTTGTTGTGGATCTTGAAACAGGAGCAGAGGAGCTGGAGCAGGCAGAGCCCCCTGAATGAGAGACTACGTGCACTAGTTTGCTTCCCTGGCAAAAGCTGGAGACAATCTGTCCTCCTCTAGATGGTCCAAAAACCTACTTAAAAAATCAAATATTGAAGCTTATTTTAGTTGAGATTCTTTGCAGTGGATTCAGTTTTTGTTTTCAGAAGGATTTGATGTCTATATACATATATATGGCTTTATATTAAATATTGTATAAAAATAATGAAAACACTAGTGAAACTACCACTGAAGTGATCACAGAGTTCATTAGTTTACTGAAAGTACATTTTTCATTATATTAAAAAGACCAACAATCAGAAATTGGCAATAATATATTTATTTAAATAATATCTAAAATAGTGATAAGGAAAGAATAAAATGAAAAATGTCCATAATTCAATGTAAATGAGTTCACAAAGCAGAAATGAAGGGCCTTTTCTTGAGAGAAGCATTTTTCACCTGAGCTGTTCACATGCAAATTTTCCTGATTAATTTATCAATGGGTGTGTTTTTGTCTCCAGGTTTTAAAAGTTTTTCCCTCCACCTAGCCAGTTTCATTACCATTCTTGTCTCTGCCATAGCTGCAGATCTGTTTGCTCCTAAACCCGCAGTCTTGGTGCTGAAACCTCAAGATATTGTAGATCAAAATCTTCTTTTCATTGATATGTATTCTGGCTGAATTATATGTAAGACTTTTAGCACTATCACTTTTTTTTTTTTGTGCACAAATGTTAAGGCATCCTGGACATAAGGGTAGGGGGCAAATTATATATTTGTGTTTGCATTAAGCAAACAGGGGCCACATCTGTGATTTCTGTAGAGAGTCAGCTTGCAAAACCAGGACATTAAAAAAGGAGAGCCTGGTTCCTCTAAATCATTTCCCTGTATTTACAGGCAACGTTTCTACCACTCCAGGTAAATTTAAATTCTATTTAAATAATGAAATGACACTGCAAGGCATTGATTAGGGCATCTCCGACAGATTGCTGCTCATACAACACCCAAAAGACTCTGCCTGTAACACCATGTTACCCATTGACTGCCAGAATTCCTGGGAGCTGGATCCACGCAGCACTAGAGGGCAGTCTAGACTAGAGTTCCCCCCCCCCGAAGTCAGCAATAAAAGGGATTAAATCCATGATTCTACTCAAAAACACAGTTAAAGAAAGCCTCACATCACACCTAAAGCCTTTAACAGCAATCAGACCACTCCATGGGGATTATTTTACTCTTATTGGGACATTTTGTTTCAGAGCACAAATGACAAGTGGCTCTGCAAGGAAGCAGATGTGAGTTGCAGCTTGGTGTAGCCACAGTTCCCTGAGGAGTGTCTGCTCCCACCAAAAAGGATGCTGAGGGCTGTGTTCCTCAATCCTCAGAGGAGGCAGCTTGCTTGGAGTAACCTGATCTAGCGGATGGTATCCCTGCCCATGGCAGGGGTGGGACTGGATGAGATTTAAGGTCCCTTCCAACCCAAACCACTCTGTAATTCTATGATTCCAGGGTTCAGTATGTTGAGATGCAGAGCTGATCTCTCCAACCCCTCCTGTGTAGGGAGTTTCTCAGTTCTGCACAACCCAAACTGCACTGACCTATCCTGATGTCGCTCCTGATGTTGGGATGGGATTCCTTTCCTTTCCACGTATTCAGGTGTCAGAGAGCTCTGAGCTGAGCAGGGTGAAGTAGCCTGGTGTGGTGGTACAAAGCCATTGACTGACAAAAAATACCAGTGTGAATAAATTATCCCTGCAGCAGTTCACACAAGAGGCACAGAGCTTGAATTTTAGTGGATATATGTATTTTTTTGTTCTTTCTATTGCATTTCGTTTTCAGCCTTTATCACTTTCAACCCAAATTGCCAAGGAAACCTTAAGTCTGTTAATGATAAGCTTTAAGTGTACTGTTAAAAAATGTATACTAACTGTGAAGGAGATGTCTAAGGTAATTTTGTCCATTCCTCAGTCAAAATATATTATTTTTTATAGTGTGTTTCTTACCACTTTGTCCAGTTGGAAAGTGCCTTTAATTTAAGAGTTTATTCCAGGAACTTTGAGGCCAACTTTATCCCTGGTATAACATAAATTATTGAAACAGTCTGATCCTTGGTCAGAGTGAAAGTGCTCAGCATTAAGAATTTTATTATTTTCAAGGTATATTTCCTGATTTCTTATAGTGTCCTTCCCAGACTTTAGACTAGCCTAATCTGCTCAGCCTATGTAGGCTATCAGTTCCCCTTTCGCTTTTCTAATACCAGACTGCAATAATTTACAAGGGTGGTAAATGAAATTAACAAATTCGCATAAGGCTACCAAGCACACATAATTTGAGGAGTACATTGCTTTTCGTTGTCTTTCCTGACACAGTAGTGATGGAAAGAATGAGATGAAAGGAATTACCAATCTCTGCTCCTAGTTCTTGAGATTTTTCTTTGTGAGTACAACAAATCCTGAGTTCCCAATATAAACAGGAATTTGGCTGAGCACCAGCCAAATAAAACCTTCTTTAACACCTTAGGATTGTGCCCGGACTGAACAAACATCCTGGAGGGAGTTTTCTGAAGCTTTCTGCCTTCACTTGACCTCATGTCATGGGAACTGAAGGAGATTTGGTATTGATTTGGGGGGAATGGATTTGCTCCAGTGCTGATGCCTCAGTGGACCACAGCATGGGTTTATAATATGACATCCTGAGCTAGTCGGCAAGCTGGCCTGAAGTGTGGCCTCAGAGGGAGGGTTAGAGCACTGGCCTCTCCTTAGAAAGGAGAGATAAAGGTGAAAACACCAAAAAGTTTCATTTTTCCTTGTTAAATTTGGCTACTGACCTGCTGTGTGTGCTCCACAAGGCACTGGGTGTAGAAGTCAGGGTGCAAAAGCAGATGAAGGGTGGAGATCATGTACTGAAGTCCATTGGAAATGATGGACAGATCCGCATGGCTTTTGAGGGGCTGGAGCATACCCAGGGAAGGGAATGAAGCTGGGGAAGGGTCTGGAGCACCAGGAGCAGCTGACGGAGCTGCAGGGTCTCAGCCTGGAGAAAAGAAGGCTCAGGGGTGACTTTCTCACTCTCTGCAACTCCCTGAAAGGAAGGTGGAGCTGGGGGACAGTTGGGCTCTGTTCCCAGAGAACAAGGGACAGGATGAGAGAAAGCTGTGCCAGGGGAGGCTCAGGTTGGTTAAGAAAGAGTTTCTTCAGTGGAAGGGCTGTCAGACAATGAAGGGGCTGCCCCTGGAAGTATTTGAAAACCGTGTAGATGTGGTGTTTAAGGACTTTTTAGTGGAGGAACTGGCAGTGCTTGGTTAATGGTTGGACTTGATGATCTGAGAGGGCCTTTCCAACCTAAATAATTCTACAGTTGTGTGAGTCCAGCCTCAGAGATGCAAGAGCAGCACATTCCCTCACTCATACGCTGCCTCCGCCCAGGCCTGCTCAGGTTTGAGTTACAGAACCCAACATGATCAGAGTGCCACTACTTTCTGTGTTACATAGCTCCATGGAGCACCAAAAGGAGAGATCTTCTGTGAGCCAGATGCCTTCTGTCTCTGAGGGAATATATGCTGTAATGTCTTGAAATTCTGCAGCTGATCTGTGTGATTTTATAGCACAGATGGTGGTTCTTCCTTGCGTTATTGTACAGTCCTTCTGAAATTCCTCTGCAGAACTCCACATTCAAGTTTAACAGCATTATTCCCTTCCAAGGAAAAATATCAACAAAACATTTCAGCATGAGCTCAACTTGATCTCTTTGATGAGCTTTCACTTCATCCTTGTGCTGCTGAGCTGCAATTTAGATTATTTTCACTACAGAATGGGTTCCATGGATTGTCAGAGAATTTGTGACCTCCAGGCTACATTGAACAATCCCATTATTTATATAATATATAATACATAATGCATAATAAATAATATAGAATATATTACATACAATATAAGATATATAATAATAATGTATACTGTATAACATAATGCCATATAGGACTACAATTATTGTCATGGCTAGGCTTCGCAAACAAAGATTTGGGAAGGCTCTATCCACATTTGCTACAGACTACAATTATTACAATGCAATATAATACAATGGATTTTATATTCCCTATTATATTTTACATATTATGTATTAAATATTAATTACTAATATACTACTACTATTACAATAAAATACTATGTATTTAGATATTATATGTAATATTTTTAGCTATTATGTTTCTACATTTATTAATTCATATTTATTTTACATGCAATTTATAATGTATAACTATACATACTATAGTAGATAACTTTTAGAATACAATACATAGTATGTGTAATAGTATATAGTTTATATACTATGTATATATTTTATAGTGAGGCAGTATAAATTATGTTATCTGCATTTTAGCCCTGCATTTGAAGCTTTGAACATTGTATCTTCAGGTTAGTTTTGCAACTGTTGTCTAATTAAGTGCATATAAAGGTTCATTAAATCCCAGTTTTTGCATGTTTAGAGCATTGACTCAATGTTCTTCCTCCCTCAGGAAGGAGGTATAAGAGCAATCAGGGAATAAATGTGTGAACGAGGTTGTGGTGAATAAGTCTGGTGGATTTTAGTTACTGTACAGTTATTCAATTTCCTGTGGTTTTTCAGTTGCTTTTTGTTCGTTTGCTTGGGTGTTTTTTTTTGTTTCATTGATTTTTTGGTTTCAATCTGAATAAAATCTTCTTATGGATGAAGAAAATAGAAATTCAAAATGATAGAGAGAAGTTACATATGAATGATATTTGCATTAACCTGTTCTTCTGAGAGCCTAATTTCTCTCTCCATTAATGAAGTCAAAATTGTATGTTTGAAGTAAAAATTAATCTTGAAGTCAAACTAGGGGCCTTTTAATCCCATTCCTTAAAACATGTATTTACATAACATCATGTTACATAGTCCATTCCTGCTATATCTGCTCCGGTTTGTGTATTCTTCCATATAGGAAAAGCAGGTAATGTCCTTGCTATTTAATTGTAAGCTTGATTCTTGTTCTCAGAAACAAGCATGAACTACGTAGCTGAACAACTTGTAGCACATTGGGTAAATGGAATATAATCTTGTATAAATATTTAAGAAGTTTTCTGTAGTTATAGAACTTCCCTGAAGAACTTTAGAGAATTTCCCTGGAAGGAACAAAGTCTCTCAGGGCGAGAGTTAATTCAAAGCCAAAGCAGAGCAGCTGACTGCTCATATCCCCCTGCTCTGCTGAAATGTTGATTGATTCAGGGGATGCTCTGGAAAGTGACGACATTGGTATTAAAAATATATAAAATTACTCGCCCTCAGCAAAATACACAGAGAAGGAACCCCACAGCAAGGTCTGATCCCAAAAGAGATGTTGCACAGAAGACAAGCTGTTGCTGAGGAGGGAAGTGTGTGTTTGATGGTTTTATGGTGGATTTTTGCTGTTCATCCTTGTCTTGAACAAGTCAGGGCTCATCACCCAGAAAGGAAGAGCATGGAGACCTTCTGCTAAAGATGATGTTAACAAAGTAAAAGTGCCCTCTCAGAGACACACTCTGTGGTGAAAACCTAAGAGATGAGTGATTTAACCAATGGGAATTGCAATTAAATGGAACTTTTCTACCCATAGCTTGGTCAATGTAAAATTTCAAGCACAGTCTAGGCAAGGCAATTTGCATACTTTTTGTTTAACACTATAGCACTGCTCTAGACCTCTCCATGATAGCATCATAGAGCATCAGAAATGCAATTGTCTTGAAGAAAATTCAATTTTAATCTTCCTGAGTGACACATTCACTGTTAAAAAGAAGTGTAATAATAAAAAAAACCTCTTAGAGTGCTAAGGAAATCTGCCTGCACTCTTTAATCAAAAATGCTCTTTCATAAAAAATATTGTTTTCAGACTTTAATATATATATATTTTAAAAATATTAGGTTTAACTGTATTTGTAACACTCTACTGAAAGGAAGGATTAATAATTTTTGCCATAATTTTAACACAATAATATGCGTAAAAATTTAGAAGAATCGGTATGGTCTGTCATTTATAACATTGAATCGTTTTGTAATTTAAGTTTTAGAGGAAGGAACAGCAATATTTAAAAAATATAGGAAGGAAAATGCATAGAAAGGAAAAATACAGAAAGAAAAACGTAGTAAGAAAAGACATACCTTTTTTTTTCAAGAGAAAACAGCAAATACAAACCTTCCCTTCCACAGGTTCTGCCCTAGGCAATAGAATTTGGTTTTGCTCCTTAATGTGTTGGTGTCCCTGGGTAGAAGTATCAAGAATTATCATCATTATCATAAGGAAACTGTAATATCTTTTAATTCTCTTAATTATTTTTTCAGTGATCTAGGATTGTGCTTGGAAGTACCTATGCTTCTCAGAACGAATACAAAGAAACTATCTAAGAGAATGTTCTCAGGAGAAATCCTGCCTAAATTTTTCTTGTTTTACTGGTTTTGTAGTGATTCATTGTTTTAACTTTAAGTGTTTAAGTCTTGAGCACAGGGGCGGAGGTACTTCTGGTAAAATGCACAACTCTTTGTTGAATTCCTTTCTGGAGGGCTCACCTGAGATGGAACAACACTGTACTGACAACTGTGAAAACACTTTGGGATGAGTTTTGGCCCATTAAATCTAGTGTACAAAAAATCCCATGGTGCCAAAACCAGGTTTCACTAGCAGTGAAACTCTATGTTGCACCCCATTTGTGGGATTGTGAAGCTTTAGAGGAATGGATTATTGAAAGTCTTAAAAACTGGGTTTTATCACATCCAGGTCCTTACCTGGAAATTCTAAACCTCACCACATTTGTGCTTTGACAACTTGGTCAGGACACCTCTCCAGCCACCCTTACACTGTAAATGCTCCAGGAGGTTCCTACCAAGGACTCAAATACAGACAAAACCCAGGAATGTGGCCCATGCAGCAGCACAAGTCCCTTTGTCTTGTTTCTGGAGCTCTTTGCGGGCCCCTCGATCTCTAATTGGAGTCTGCAAAACCGACAAATTCATTGTTGTCTCCCCATTGTGCTTCTGGGCAGAAGCAGAGGCTGTTGTGTGTCACTGCTGGTACGGGCAGCTCACAGACACATTGACGCAGACTTCATCTGCTGTTGGACCTCTCTTCTTCCTGGAGTTTATTGTTTGTTTGATTGTGAGGTTTGGGTTTTATCTTCTTTTTTTTTTTTTTTTCTTTAATAATAGTCTCAGACCATAACTGCCTGCATCTTTTATCTCCTCTTTTGGAAATACCTTCCCTCCCAAATTCTCAATGTCTACAGTGTTCTCAGCTTGTAAGGTTTCTCACATGTCTTATATTTTAAGGCTGGATAATTCTACTGAGTGAGAAAAGTCACAGCTGGATTCATCTTCTCTCGCTTGTGGTGGGAATACTGGAATACTGGGCTTCTAGAACAGGAAGGAAAAAGAGAATCAAGGCTTGGTCAAAGAAACAGAGTATTGATGTATTTTCCCTTCCAACTGACTCTTGCTTCTCCTGAACATACAGGAGACATACATTTCAGGGGAATCAGGCTGACTCTGCTGCATTTGTGGGTTTGGTGTTGCAGTTTTCATCTGAGTGAAGTCATCTAGACATAAGATACAAACAAATCACGGTGTTAATCTACCCTACTCCTTCTGGCAAGATCTTTTGGTGACTGAGATAAATTTACATCTGCAGTGGGTTTGTGTGAAGAGTTATTAACAATTTCAGTCAGAAAAAAGGAGCAAAGCTTTTGGATATGTAAGTTAACTGGCCATCTTAGCTATTTTAAGACATTGCTCTTCCCTACAAATGTTGTCTCATTTATAACCTAAGGGCATCACATCTAGCAGCTAAAGCATCTTTCTTGTATTTCTTCTGTCCATGTATGCAATGTTTCTTGTGAATTTCTTTTAAAAGCAATGAAAAACTGGTAAACTCAGCATTTCATGGTGTTAGAACCATGTTCTACTGCAGAATGCAAACAGATGAGGCTCTAATCCACTTCCAAAAGCAATTCAGTTTCTCTCTTGACTGATCTTTTTCAGATAATCTATGTTGCATCCCATTTGTGGGACTGTGAAGTTTTAGAAGAATGGATTATTGAAAGTTTTAAAAACTGTTTTTTATCACATCTTATTCTGTCACCAGATTTCATATTTCATTAAGCTTCTCCACATTTCAGTTCCATCATTGTTCCCAGAGTTCAAGGGAAAAAAGCCAGGGAAGACTGAGAAACATAAAAGGAAAATATGAACAAAATAACCATCTCAAGCCAAGTGTTGGTGGGAGGTGCTATGCATAATGGGGCAGTCCCATGTTCTTACAATAAAACAATCATATGATAGAGGATAAAGAAGAGTCACAAATAATGGTGGAAAAGTATTCTATAAAGAATTTCAAGTATAATTACCAAAGGCGTTATTGATTGTGGGGAAAAGCACTTTGACCAGTGTTTCTTGTGATTTAGAATGTTTACCAAATGTGCCCACACAACTTGCCAGACCAGTAAAAAAGAAAGGCTATAAAAAAGTTGGGCCAGGGAGGGAGGAGCCTGTGTGTTGTGCTTCCAGGGGCATTTTGATGGTGCTGAACAACCTTCTTAATTCATCCAAGCTTGATTCATTCTCATGCCTGGTGCCATGTCTGATGTAACCTTGCCAGGCTGCACTGTCAGCAATCTCCATAGTATAGCTTTTTTCTGTGTCTTAAAGCTGTCTGTCTGCAGTGCCATGGCTGCAGCTGGTATTTCCTCCCTGTTCTCAGCATCATAATCCATGAGAGGTCCTCAAAAGGTGAAGTTCAGTGCTTTCTTTCGTAATTTCTGCACCAAATCTCTTTGTGGATCTTGGAGACAGTATTCTTGAACTGTTCTAGCTGGGACAAGAAACCACAGAAGGGTCAGAGCTGTTGCCTCATGGAGAGATCCAGCTTGGAATTAGAGACTGAGCAGCCAAGTTAAGCACAACATGCTTGCATGGTGACTGCTTTGCTAAATGTCAGGATTATCATCTATGAAAATTATCTATCTGCTACTCTCAAGGGAGTCCTGTAAAGATACAGAAGGAAAACTCTCTTCAGGGTAGTCTTCAGACTACAAAAGCTCCAGACGCCCACAAGGACAGTAAAACAATGTCTAAGGCCAGTTTGGATGGGGCTTGGAGTAACCTGGGATAGTGGAAGGTGTCCCTGCCCATGGCAGGGGGTTGAAATGAGATGAGCTTTAACGTTAGTTAGTTGTAACTAGCTGTAAAGTATATTTTTGTTTATGCCATAGTGTCACAATGATATACGGCTCTTTGCAAGTCTAAAGACATATCAAAGGATTCCTTATTTATTTTTACCTGTAATGGTCTAAAATATTCCCTGTCATAACTTAGCAAAAACCAAAGTGAAGTCACAAAAAAATTATAAGCCAAATGAAATGGAATCTGAGAAAGATCTCATTGAAGAAATACATAGTAATTGGGCAGAAAATATTGTCCCTAGTCCCAGCAACTAGAAATCTGGAAGATTTATCATGTATGGCTCTCCAGCTTCTTTCAAAGCTAGTATCCAATCCTGATTTAAATGTATAAATTCTACGTCATATTTGAAGGGATAAGGTCAGTATTTTCATGGGTAAATTGTACCATATCGTCTGGAGTCTATTTCTGTGCTAAACTTCATATCCTTTTATGGTCCTATCACAGGACTGACAGTATAGAAAGCTCAGTGTTTTCAAGTTACAAAGAGAAGCTTCGTCCTTCATGAAACAGAATAGCTTTTAGCTCTGTGGCACATCCTTCGGTAGAACCATGTCCTCAGAAGCACAGTTTACCATTGCAAAATGGTGTGTGGACCTGGGGACTGTCAGTAGTGTCCTCTAGAAAGACCCAGTTCAAAAGTCGTCACTTTCTTGGCTAAAAGGAGGTTGAAAAAGCCCCTTGTGGTTCCTTGCAAGGGACTCTGCCCACCAGACTGAGCCTCCAGACAGCTGCCAGGATTTATCTGGCTAAGTCCATTATTTTATCTTGCTGCGCAATCAAAGTGAGAGAAAAAGATACTCGCATAGCTTTACGAGCACTGAGCCCACATGAGGCACATTTGATATTTTGGCTGGGAACTTTCTATTTTCCAGCTTTGCCAAGTCAAGAAACATGCCAGGAAAAGAAACTAGTGAATAATTAAGTCTTCCTTTTTCTTTTTTTTTTCTCCTTGGAGACTTCTCAGTTGACTTTAATTATTCTCTCTTTCTCTCTTTTTGTCTCTCAGCTTGAGAATTTTCTTTGTTTTTAATTTTGTTTTTTTCAAATAAGCTTTTTCACCAAACAGGTTTGTTTAAGTTCTCACCATTCTACTGGTTACTAACAAAACAACTCAGCTTTCAAATACCAAGCCAGAAGAAGAGTTATATTGTGGGGAAAGGGAAATGGGGATGCAGCACTAATTTTTTTTTATTACTATTGGTGTTAGGTTGTCAATGCTGTTAAATGCCTCCTGCTGTTGATGTGATTTCAGTCATGGGTCCTCCCTCTTTTCTTCCTGCTCCTGGCTATGGTCTGCATCCTTTTCCCTGCCCCTTATGTGAGATTATCCTCCTGTCATCTTAACACTCATCTTCTTTATGACTTGATCACTGTGGTTCCCTGGACACATGAGAGGAATTACTGTAGGAAAGACAAAGAAGATGTTAATAGCAAAAGTTTTTGGGCTTGACTGGGATATCTTTTCTTGCCAGCCCTGCTGAATCTAGATCAAGAAGCATTCTAAAATATAATTCTTAGTAAAGAAGATTATTAGTGAATTGATTATTAGTAAAATAACTATTAGTAAAGAAACTTCTCATGCATGTTTGCAAAACCCTCAGTGAAAGGTCCAACATGATTGTGATCCCAAAGATCCTAGAACAGACAACATACTTTATTTTCCTTTCCCACCTGTCACGCTGGGGAATTTTTGTTTCTTCTCATTTAAAGGAAAGCACCAATTTCTACTACCTGAGGGTGGCTCCTCATTTAAAATATAGGTCCTTGCTGGTAAAATCTAGGACAGTGAAAGCCAAGCCGTGGAACTTGGCTGGTGGAACTCTCTGCAGCTGCTTGTGGGATTGTACTAGTTTTAGCTGGGGTAGAGCTGATTTTCTTCCCAGTGACTGATATGGGGTTGTGTTTTTGGTTTGTGCTGAACACAGGGTTGATGATATAGAGATGTTTTTGTTGGTTTTGAGCAGAGCTTTACAAAGAGCCAAGGCCTTTTCTGCTTTTTGTACTGCCATACTGGTGAAGGAGTTAGAGCTGCATGGGAATTTGGAGAGGGACACAGCCTGGATAGGGGACTGCAACTGACCCAAAGGATATTCCAAACCATGTGATATCATGCTCAGCATAGAAACTGGGGGGTGGGGGAGGGAAGGAAGAGGGAGTACATTTGAATGTTGTTCGACTTCCCAAGTAATCCTTGCACATGAAGGGGCCTGGCTGTCCTGGAGATAGCTGAATACCTGCTGGCCATTGGGAAACAGTGAATTAATTCCCTGTTTTGCTTTGTTTGTGTGTGTGTCTTTTTCTTTCCCTATTAATGTATCTTTATCTCTCGCTCTTCCAGTTTTCTCTCTGATCCCTCTGATGGGGTGATGAGAAAGGAGTCATGTGGGACTTGGCTCCTCGGTGGGGTTAAAACACTACAGGGATTAAAGATACACACAGATTATGCACTATTTACATAATTAAAAATTATAAATTGTTTCTGAAGTGAGGACTATGGCACCATGGTCCTTCTACTCTTGAGAATAGAATCATATGATCATTTATGTGCCAAAAGTTGATTTCCACAGGATGATTTGCCTGCAAATTGATACTTTACCTAAAAGAAGGATTGGATTTTTAAATTTTGAAATATCTTAAAAGAATATTTTTTGAACTATCAAAGCATATTGTCCTTTAAAAAGAAAACTTTTGGATTTGCTTTTTTTTTTCCTATTTCTTTTTTCTAATTGACTAAGTTTGAAAAATGAAAAAACCTGAGTTTAATGAAAGAGGTACCTTGTCTCAAAATGTTTTCACAGTGTTCTTTAAAAAAAACCCAAAACCTTGAAGATCTGTCTTTTCAGCCTAAGCATACTTAATTTCTCTTTTAAAAAACTTTGTTCATCCAAAGACAGGAACTGTTTTTCCCCCAGGTATAATTAGGATCTTCTATGCTGTCACTCACACTAAAAGCTGTCTTTATCTTATGTGTTCCTGAACACAAAGCCAAGAGATTAAAAAGAGAATCTATGCAAAACAAATAACTGCTTTGTTGGACTAAAATATTTAATGCTTAGAAAAAATGTGAGAGAAAGTATATTTTGTACTGTATCCTGAGAGTTGGTGAGGAGAACATTTACGTTTCCCTACTTTGCAAAATTTAGCTGTAAAGGTTCATGCAGTTGTTCTTTTAGTGCCTTCTGATTCCTGTCCTCACATTCAGATAAGATTTTTCTTGGGATTTCAGGAAGAAAGGATTGCCAAGCACTCAGATTTGATTTTTACAACTGCATTTAAAAAGAGGTTGCTTTTTGCAGGGATGCCTAGGGGACCCAGACACATCTTTTCAAGAAAAATGAATGTTAACTTGGAATCGCAAGATAAAATTTTTTCACTCCATTCAAAAAATATCTTTTTGCATATACAAAGTATTAGAGAAGTGTCCCGTGCTAGTAATTATGTTTTCTTCATTTGTTTTTATATGTTTTATACAAAGAAGAGTAACGTGAAGCTCACACCACAGATTGTAGAGACAGCTTGAGTTGACCCAGACAATGAACAACAGGGATCCACGAAATTAGTCAGGAGGGACATTTCTGCCCACCAGAGAAGAATACCTCTTCACCAGCTGTGATATCATTTAGCGGTAACAACATACATTTTCAATGCCTTGTTTGCAACTGCTCCATGAAATGATGATTTAGGGTCACATCCTGCTTGCTGGAGCTGCTCATGGCTTCTGCTGTGACCAGACAACTGCCATGGGGAAGGTGCAGAGGGTTGTGTCCTCCAGAAGGGAATTCCCAGTGCTCCAAACCCTGGGCCCATCCTTCACCAGTGAGAGTTAGAGATAAACTTTCCCCGTAGGTGGTCTGGGCCAGCCACGCCTGTCTTCAAATTGGCCACAAGGTATGAGATGGGGCAGCAGTTCCTGTGTTCATGAATGTTTTGCTCCAAAAGCATTGCAAATACCTTGTTAACAACATTTTGCAGGAACTGCTTTGGGAATGGAAGCGGCTGTAGACGTTCTCATGAACTTTGTTACCCCTCCTTCCACTCACCCCCCTTGAATCTCAGCCTTGGAGCAGCCAGCACGTGTCTGATGAAAAGCCTCTCATGTATATGCTCATCTTGCACTGAGATGTAGCTGGATATTTACATGGCTTCAGGAGTGCTTGGTCTTTCTCAAGGCCAAGAAAAATAAAGTCATCAGTCACCCCCCATAATGAAAAATGAGGTGCTGCTCCCAGCCATCTGCAGCAAGCTTTGCTTGATTGTTTGTTTGTTTTATTTTTTTTAATAACCTTCTAAGACTTAGTTCAAATTATTTTGCTTCCAGAGCCTTTGCCCCTAAAGAAGCAAATAGCCTTTATTTTTTTCCTTTTTTCAAGGAAGTATATGTACAGAGGGACATCTTTGCATGATTTTTGAAGAGCATGGCCCCGGAGGAAATGTTAATTTGGGACAGGCTGGGACTACAGACTGACAGCAGGAGGTGCAAAGAGGGATATTGTCTTTGTTAAAATTAAATGAAAGCTGGAAGAAATCCGTTCATTAAATTGAAAACAGCATTATCCAAGGAGTTTGCAGTATTAATTAAACATGTATCTCTAAAATACAGTTTTTGCTTTCCATTTGAAGTCTCAGGCAAGAGATACCAGCATATGTCTGACTCTCTCCCGGAGCATGAGCAGGTGAGAATGCGTTTGAACAAAGGATTACCTTTTATGAAAGCCTTGCACAAGGCTTAGGGGAAGGAACAGAGACAATACTAATCACCACAAACCAAGCTTTGCTGGGGGCTCAGCCTGCAGGAGAGGAAGCCCACTGGCCAAATATGTAGTGACCTGTAAGCAACAGGATAAGCCACTGCTGGCTGTGCTCACGGGGCAGATATTTTTGTACGAGATAAAGCCATTTCTCTGTCAGCATAGTGACTAGTATTGGCAGGAGCAGATTATTCAAAAATAGCTGCAGAAATGTTTGTTGCAAACAATAAAGAGAAATCATGGATTTCAGAGATTCTGTTTTTTTTTTTTAATATATATATAGGTTATATATTATTTTGTGGCAGGACAAAACATGCTGAAGCAAATTATTTTATCAGCTTCAAAAGAGCTCATTAGAAGGGAAAGGTTCTCAAGAAATTAAATTTATATTTACAAAAGCCAAGTATTCTGCTGCAGGTTTAATCCACATCTGCACAGGCAGCCACGGTATTTTGGTCCAGGTGTGTGTTGCTTTCATGAGCTGGACACCACAACCTACTGCACCTCATATCGCTTAGTCCCTGTGTAACAGAAAGAAAAACTGTGGGTTTGTAGGAAATGTGTACATGCAAAGGAGCCCAGGATACAAGAGAGATGCCAGTTCCCAAGATGACTCCAGGGATGTTCACACTATTTGTTTAGGAAAGTTGATATGGGGAGTCTCTGCTCTGGGCTTCATCAATCACACAGTAACAAGGACTATAATTATAACATTTTACTTTAAAGTTCCTCCATAACTTGCTATAAAATAGCGTGTTTCTCCCAGTACCCTCCCATGTGAGGGTAAAATTATAAATAATGATGCTCTTCTGTTTGCAAAATTAAGTTTGTCGTCAATAGTTGGCTAAATTGGTGCAACGTATAGGTATGAGGTATCACTTTTTTGTTCAGTATTAGCAGACCAGCTACATATTATAAAGTACACTGTGTCAGATACTAAATAGATTGAATTATTTTAATCAATTGATATAGAAGGTGATGGTAATGGGTTGCAAGACTTAGAACAGATGAATCCTGTCCTTCTGTTTGGTGAGGGCTCCTCCATAGTGGGAGTGGAGGCAGAAAGGTGGTAGGTAGAATGTGAAGTGTGCAGAAGGCATTAAAATGATATTTCCTTTATGACAGGTCTGCTCAATAATATTTAACCACTTTCCTCCTTGTTCATAAATGGGAAATTATGAGAGTAGAGAAAAATTAGACATACCATGTTTCTGAATGTTCTGATTAGTAATACATGAAATTAAGGGCAATAATGACTCTGGCTGTGTGAAATAAGGGTATAATTCCTGATGGATTAGTTCAGAGACATAGGAGCAGAGTACTTGTTTTAATTATTTTTAACATAGCTATGAAGCTGTAAATTCCACTTTTCACTGTTCTTAATATTCTGATGGACTGTTCACAGAAGACACAGAATCACAGAATGGCTTGGGTTAGGAGGGACCTTTGACACTACGTAGTTCCAACCCAATAGACTGAATTTTTATTCATCTCTGTGGTATCTTGGCACTGGAGGAGTTGCCACACAACCCAGAGGCTGTGTGGGGTAGTTGGCAAAGTGTTGAGGCCCCATTAGGGCAGCCAGGCTACAAATGCTGCTGTACACAATAAACACTGTTGTAACAGCACTGGCAACTCGGGGAGTTTCAGCCACACAGCTGCTGATTGTGTCTGCTGGACTGCAGGGGAGATATGCCAGTTCTTCACTCAATTAACATCAGGATTTCACCTTTGACTTGCCCTTGCTAATTAGCAGAATTCATCTTTTGTTTTATGGCAATGCCCGCTGAAGGAAATTACCCAACCAGAGCCTGAGAGGACATTTGGTTACACTCAATGTGGTGTTTTCTTTCTTCTTACTGTTTTTTTTTTTACTCAACTGAGCATGGCTCTTCCAGCAGTTTATGGGCAGAAATACTCCTCACTGTGGGTTGGTTGGCTGATATCTCCAAGCCCCAGCTCCTGTCCCTACCCCAGAAGCCTTTCCTCATCCTCATCCTTACCTTTTGTCACAGCCAGGTTCTGCCACAGCATCTGTCAGCTTGCAAATAAAAGGAGGCATTTTTTTTTCCTGTTAGCCTTCCTATAACTTCTTCACCAAGACTTTTCCCAGGCCTGCCTCTTCCCCAAATGTGAGTCTTTCATAGTGGTATCTGCTAGTATGAAATGAGATAAATCCCCATTTGTGTGGAACAAAAATAATAAACCGATGTCACATTCTGTGTAATACTTAAGGCTTTTATTGCATCCCCTCTCCTAAAAGGGAGGAGAGGTGGTTGTGATAACAAGCTGTTTGTCTTACATTTGGCAGCAATTAGCCTGGCAAGGTGCTTATTCTGAAAACTTTCTGATTGGGAGACAGGATGCAAGGAAAAGTCTTTTGTCGGGGTGCATTTTCTTGCTGCTGGTAATCTACTCCCTTTGATTGATTATTGCCCAGATAGATTGTTACCAGAGGGGGATTATCCACAGCACTGACAGTGAAAGGCAGAGGGGGTCTGGTTTATTTCTTGCTTGATTTACAGAGGAGAGTAAAGCCAGGAGGGAAGGAGGAGTACGGAAGGAGGAGTACGTGGGTGTGCATCTTTTGGAGTGTTCAGTCCCAAGCTCAGCTGCTCTGTTTGTGGTTAACACACCCAGGTAGGGAAGGTGCACCCAGCACCCAGAGTGATCCTTGCTTAGGCCACATGCAACCACAGGAGGAAAGGCCACTGCAGAAAGGTTGACATCAGTTTTTCTCCTAAATTCCTAAACTGTCCTGCGGACTTGGCTGACTGGGAAGCTGAGAGCTTATAGAAGGCTTTCATAAGCAAAGAAAGCTGGAGGTAGACAGGTGATGTTTTGAAGATGAGGTATTTTGAGCTCTCTCATGCTACTAGATCATAAGAGCACCATCTCCTCTGTCTAAGTTTTAGACTGAAAGAACTTTGGTGTGTGACACTGGGTGTTTTCCACTTGCTCTAAAAGTCACCTGTCTGACATGGTTGAAAATATTTACAAGTCTAAGGACACAGTGTCTTAAGTCAACTGATGACTGAAGACACTCCAGCTGACATCAGTGTAAATTTGTCTTGACCATGGCGGGATGGGGGGGGTGGGGAATCAATGTGACATTGTGTTGTACTAAAGCTTTGAATGAGTCAAGGTAAAGCTGCCAAAGGTTTCAAGTGCTTTCATTCTTTCCAAAACCAACTCTGAAAAGAAGCTTACCAGCCATAAGGTTTAGGTTAATTATTTTCAAGGAAATGAAGAATAATCTTGGTTAATCTTAATGAAAATATTTATGATGAGCAAATGCACTAAAGAATAATATAAGAACAGATGTATAGGGTTTTTTTAATATATCATTTACTTAAGGTGACAGAAAGCTTATGACAATTTTTTTTTAGTTTATTCCTAACACCTGTTTATCAGTTGTTTTCTGAAACAGTTACTTTTAAAAGGGCAATACTGGGTTAAAGGGTTCAGCTTTAGAAATTGGGATTGTAAAATAGTGGGAATCGCCCTTTTGACAATACATTTAATCATTCAGGTTTAACTTTTGTTTTGTGAATTTATTCCACTAATGTCTTATGTTCACGTGTGCCAGACTCTGAAATAGAGAGAGTCACTTTGAGAAGGTTTAGTGATGCCTTCTGTCAGAAGTGAGTGAGAAGCTGAGACATATACAAGTATTTAAGGGAGTCTAATTTGAAAGCTGTGTGGACAGATGAATTGACAAAAGCTTCCTACTTAATGTACGGTTTATGTAGGGAATACTGGTTTCTTTGGTTGAATTTGTGCCAATAGCAGAGGTGAGGTAACCTTTTTTTTTTTTCTCATGTAAATGCTCTTATGTTGTGAAATTTGACAGGATAACAATACTGCAGCTCTCAGAAATTGCTGCTCACTTGAATAAATCCATAAATGAATTAAACCAGGCTGCAAATAATTTCCAAGTAAATTAGTGGGTGTTTTTTAAATGTCATTGCAAACTCCAAAAAAATTCTTATTTTCATATTGATTCTGTTTGGAGTTGCTGCTATAGGACCTTCTCTTTGTCAGAGATGAGGTCTTGTAGCTTTAGATCATTTTTATATCCCCCTATCCCAGTAGTACAACCTGAAGCTTTCTGTATGTTAAAAGGTGTTTTCCAGAAGTAAAAAAAAAAAGTTAATTGAATATCTGTGAAACTGGTATCTGAACACCTGGATTTGAGTTGGGGAACAAAATGTTGCTTATGTAAGGGGATAAGTGGGCATTGTGTGGTGGAAGTAGGAAATGGGGGCTTTGGGATGTGTATCAAGTCTGTTAAGTTCTGCTGGGGAGTGTTTTTGTTTCTCTCCATAAGGGACATGGGAAATGAGAAAGGCTCATCTCAGTGCACAGGCTCCCCTGAGCTGTCCACACTGAGCAAACCCACAAAGTTTCAGGTTTCAGATGAAGTTTATCTTAAAGTTTGATGGACTGTAAAATGATCCATGTAATGCCTGATGAACACTTTTTTTCCCAGGCCAGAAGGGAAGTGAAGCATCTGCTGTCTGTTCTAGTTACAGGGGTTGGGACCAGTTTATCACTGTGTGGGTATAACCAAAACTCTGTATTCTACACCCTCCATGTCATTTCTCATGGACTGTTAATAAATGTATTGTTTGCAGCAGCTGCCCAGGGCACACCTGACATCTCAGGCTACAAGCTGGGTGTTAAAGAAACTCTGTGAGGCAGGGGAGTGTTCTTTTGTTTTCACACCAGTGACTCAGCTGTGATAACTCCCCTCTGGAAAGGCATTAACACCACACCCAGCCTGAAGGGTCATCTCTGCTAATGGGTCACCTTGAACTGGCATAACAGGCAGCTGCAACACCTAGACCATCAAAGATTCCAAAAATATCCCATGACTCACAGAATTAAATCACCCATTGTGAAACTCCCTACCCTGAGGGAGGTATTGGGCATTCCCACCTGAACTTGAGCACATATAAAAGAGTTTGGGGACTTCTAGTAAAACTCATAGTATCCAGAGGAGGACCAGAACTCCAACAGGACTGTGACTGCCACTCTCAACAATATTGTGATCAACACTTCAACAGAACTTCGACCATCTGAACCAACAGGTTTTCCTTTCCTTTTACTTTGCACCCTGGAGGGCCACGTGGTGCTCAGCACAGGGGCTAATGAACACTGTTCTGCACTTGTCCCAAAGTGAGGGGTAATACATCTGTCTTTGGCAGTTAAAACCAGTTTTTCTCTGTATCATTGTATTTATCATGATCTTTTTAGTCAATTGTAACTCTGACTTGTAATCTCTCTTGTTGAGTTAATTTCTCCCACCGGTTTACTTTTAAACCGTCATACTGTCTTATATATATTAATGTGCAAGTATCTGTATTTCCTGACTGACACACCTGTATCAATGTCAGCAATTGATCCATCTGCGTCCAGAGGTCCCTGTGGACTTCAGGCAGCAAATCCAATGGGATTTGGCCATGTTAGCTTCCTTCCTTCATCGATTTGAAATTATTTGCGAAAGCAAATAACAACAAAGAAAAAACCTATCATAAACGAATCTCTTCCTCATCTCTTCTCTTTTTATAGATCACATTTCACTTCCCCATAAAGCCTGCAATGATAGTTTTCCCCTCATATTTGAAACAAACAGGAGTTGTGCAGACACAGCCACACAAAATGTGCTGGACAATTTTGCGTCCAGCTTTTCTGAGCTGAATTACAATGGATTTGTTAGAACAAAGAAGTAGAGGCACAGATAAAGCCTGAGCACTGGAGGCTTCTAGAGCTGCACCAATTTTTCCCTCAATCCAGCATTTTCAGTGTTCAGGATAAACCATGTATAGAAATGCAAGGGGTGAGAGATATGCAGATATTCTGCTGGGTGTTTTAAGGCTCAGGCACTGAAAGGGTAAGAATAAGCATGGGAGATCTTGTTAGTTGGAAAACAACAGCAACAACAAAATCCAACCCAAACCCTGTCATTTCCAGCTGGAAGAGACTATACCTTGCCACTGTTTCTCCTTCTCTGCACATTCTTCAAGGAAAAGTAATATATTTTTATCAATTAATATTCATTGGAAAAGATTCAGGAAAGCTGCTAAAAAATAGTTTTAGAAGCAGTTTTGGCATTTTATTACAGTACATTTTCAACATACATTTCAGTGTCACTAATTAGAGAGGAACATTTATTTCTACCTGTTGACTTCTTTTGGGTGCTTATATGAATTTCTAGTTTTGACTATTTTGGCTCTTTATTTGAACTAGGAAAAAAAACCCCAAACCAAACCAAAACAACCAAATAGTATTATTTTTTGTTGGCATAGTTGCTCAGCTTTTAAGGCCATCCACTTTAGGCATTTGTTTTATAAAGAGATGAAGGGGGAAATATTGCTGTTTAGCCAGAAAGAAAAAAAGATAAGGTTTGTTTCTCCATCCTGAAATAATTTAAAATGCCCACAGGGGAGGGGTGGAACAGAAAAAGAATATGTCAGGGCATCCTCATCTTCATGTTTATATTGAGAAGAAAAGATAAGGGTAAAAACTGATGACTACTGAAAAACAGTTGTGCAGGTAGAAGAGGTTACTCACCCTTGGTCTTCTCCATGTGCCATCATCACCTCTCCAGCAGAGATTACCAATGAAATAGTTCATCAAATCTGGAACTTCCATGGTAAGATTATTCCTGAAATCACTTTAGAAAACATTGGATTGGACAGATTGAGTTGAGTAGTGTAAACACATTTTAGTAACTTTGATTTTCTAATGGTTAAAGAAAGTTAGCTGACATAGCCCAAAACTTCCTGCAGCTTAAGGGAGAAATTTTTCTTAAAGACCAGTATTAAATTCAAATTAACCTTCCTTAGGTCTTCACATTTATTTACAGAACTTCAGTTGTCCTGATATGGCACCAACTATGTTGCATGACAAAATTACAAGAAGTAGGTTAATGACAACAATACACAGGAGGCAAAGTCACCTCAAAATCTGAATATAACTCTTCAAATCAGTGACAATGGCCTCCCTCTCTACCACTTCTTCTTCTTCTTCTTTTTTTTTTTTTTTAAAGCATTTGATCAGGAGTCCCTCACCTATTTCTCTTCACTGGTGATGGTGATCTTCTAGATATCATGTCTTTCAGACATATTTCTGCTATTTTATAAAGACTTGGAGAAATTAACCATCTATTCACAACTGTTCTTTCTCAGTGATGCTCCTTTCTAGCACTGATACTGGGATAATATAAAATCAGGGCCTTGGAAGAACTTCTTCATTCATCCCTGGACAGCCATTTTTGACAGGAAGTGTGGGAGGTTTAGTCAAACCCATTAGACACACAGAGCATGAGCCAGAACTTTAAAATTTACCATTTCTCTACCAAATCAGAACCGAACAGGGTTAGAAAGACTGATTTAAAAGGTCAAAAAGAACTTCTATGACAATCCCAAGCTAAGTAAACAACTGGTAATGAAGAAAATTAGTTATTTATTCAATAGCACTAAGTAATTTTAAAAATGCTAATAATGAAAAAAAAGGTTAAGATTTAGGAAAGTGAAAAATCCCTACAAACACAATGTTTCTCTCTGCCATAGGACAATCATATTTTAGTAGAAGGTGAATGGGTTTTATCCCTTTTTGTGAGAAGAGGATGTGTTCAAATACCTCATGCCTTTTGATCCAACAAGCTGCTTCAACCATATTTTCTAAAAGTTCTCTGTTTTGCCTTTCTAACTTCAGTAAAGATCACACACTACCTATGCTGGGGAGACCAATCTGTCTTTTTTGACTGGAAATACTGAGAGGGAGATTATTGCAACATCTGTAATGACCGAAGTAGTCCCATTTACAGTGTTCTCAGATTGGGCTGGAACAGGAAATAAGTTTTTGGGATGCAAAACCAATTCTCTCACTTTGGAGGGGGAAAGAAACTGCAGGACTATTGTGCCAGCCCAAGAATAATAGTGCTCTTATACCTCTTCTGGAAGAGTCTCACAAAGTTTCCAAGTGGTTTAGTCTTTCTCTGAGAGCTTGTAAAGTTTTGGAAGAAACAGAGAAAAAAACCAGGAAGTGCCAACTTGATGAAACTCTCTTTTGCCTGTGCTGGTAGGTGGGTGCAACCACAAATAAACAACCTGTTTACAAAGCACAGGTTACACCATTCTGCATTTATTTGGAGCTAGATTGGTGCATACAGAGAGAGGGTTTTGAGGAGACGTGGACATATTGTACTGGGAAGGACATAAGGACATGTCCCTCTGGTTCTGCTCTGAATCATGATCGCTGTCCAGGTTACCTGTGAAAAGGGAGGAAAAATTATGCTGTTACCTTCACAGGTGAAGTATCCTTGAATTTGGGAATTTTCTCATAGGGATATATTTCAAACTTATGATGAAAAAGCCACACTAGAATGTGTACCTTATCATGGCTTCACATAAGCCATTCTTCCTGGGTTTAGTCCCAAACACAGCTTTCAGTTTGCGTGTAAGCAAACGCAGAGCAAAGCTCTTTTGAAATTCCTCAGTTTGATATATTTTTTTGCTGACACCATAACAAAATGTAAATGCTGTGTGAGTTTTCTGCAGCTCTGCATCTGACCCCAGTTACTCCAGACATTTGTCTTGAGTGTACTCTGAGGGTTTCTGACTCATAGTCATCCTCTGGCTCTGCTGCTCTGAGCTTCAGGTGTGCAACAAAAGGCAAACAGTGACAAATTTTGTTCAGTAAATGCCTAAGGAATTACTATAGCCACTGCCAGATAAAAGAGTCCTGCCTTTGAAGGATAAATATTAATTTACATCACATGAATTAGGCATCTACCAGAGAAATAATTGGAAATTCCCTCTGAGATATGTCTGGAGCTTAGAAATGCATCTCCTGTTCCACTATATTTGCTATGCTTGTAGAGGAGTTAACATACTGGATATCTGCTTTCAATTACCAAATTAAAATACAATTAAGCAGTCCAAGTGAACAAACAATGATTTCTTTAAAATCTGATTTTAAAAAACGTAAAAATGTTTGTGGGAATCAGATTGCCATGGTTAGGATGTTTTCACTTGGGGAAATCCTGTGCGTTACCACCTGGAACAGGCAACAGTCTCCCTTTCCCTTTCCCTTTCCCTCCCCCCCTCCCCTCCCACCCCCTCCCCTCCCCTTGTTTTCCTGCCTTCCTCCCTTCCTCGTAACCGCATTTCCACCTCTGCCATAAGTCATTTAGGTTAAGTGGAAGTAATCTTTGCTTTTTTTTAAAGTGATGTTAAAGGCAGATCCCCAGCTGAATTAAATGATCACAGAAATCAATGTTTGTGCAGACACAAAATGGGAGGGACCAAAATGGCAACTATTTGACAAAATATGCACTTTATTTGTAATTCTGAGATGGAAACTACATTAACACAGCAATAAAATTTCACAATTAAACACTTCATGTTTGAGAAGTCTGAAAGTAAAGGCAATTTACAGATTAAAATATATCTCTATGCTTCCTGAAACTGAAGCAGGATTTTTCTGTCTAAGAAAGCAGTCGATCTTCCTGCACTCCCAATATTTGAGCTCATCCTGGGTAACTAACACACGTGCTCTGAGCTTGGCTTAATGGGAAATCATGGCTTCAACTCCTGACTGCTCCTCTACGGCTTATGTGATGTGGGATGTCAAAGAAAGCTGAAACGGAATGACAGCAAAAAAGGAAGGATCAGGGTGCCAGAAACCCCCTTGACATCCCAAGTGTTTGTGCAGCTGAACTGAGACTTTGATGGTCTTTCCAGTCCCTCTGCCTCCCCATCCACTGTCGTGGTCTCTGCTCCTTCTATTCCAATGTCACAGGGAATGGAACCCCCTCCTCTGCTCCTGCCTTGTGATCAGCTGAAGATCCTTTTGGGTACTTCCCTTCTCCTTTAAAAAGACCTTGCCTGTTCTCTTCCGAAAACGATCCCTTCCAGCTTTAATATGCAATTATACTCCTCCTTGAAGCAGTAACAGATACTCATGGTGTTCTAATGAGCTGTTTCACTGCAGGCTTGAACAGATACTTCCATACTATGTGTACCCCATGGGGATATTTCTATGTATATTACTTTGACAAATGGGCAATTAAAATCCCCACACAATTCTAGTACCAGCATCACTGCCTCTTCGTCCCTCTCTATCCTGCTCACTATTCCCTCAAATGTGATTTTTTGAGTACTTGTCTGTTTTCAACCACTTTGAGGTATTAGCACTGCATGCAAACCTTAAATTGATCTTAAACACAAGATGGACTCACAGAGCTGAGACCATATTAAGCATTTACATATGTCTCCCTGAGATAGTTGGCCCTTTGGAGTAGCACACAATGAGCACTGAAAGTATTATTGACCTGTCTTGTATTCTGGTTATTATAGGTTATGATGTAAACTGGAAAGTGGACAAGTAGCTGAGCTTTAATTCCTCGTTAAATGGCAAGGTAAATAATGATTAAGTTTTGGGTTTTTTTCCCAAGGCTAAATGGGACTACTCAAATTCAGATTACTGTCAAACATTTCAGTTTGCTGATCCATTGCAAAAGGACAGTTTTTATCATACTCCCCATGAAATGAAGGAGAGGGTGCAGACATTATTGTGTCTCAGCTTGTGTTTTTTTGTGATCCTCTGGAGTGACTCTCAAGCTGTACCCACAGTGAGTTACACTTCCAGTCGTGGGAATTTGACCTATATGAAGGAACTTGACAAGGCATCATCTCTTATAATTTCTTATACTATTTTTCACTACATTAACCCAAATGACTGGGTCATTCAGTTTCTGAGAAGTATGACTGGAGAGGAAGATGCAACATGAATTTCCAGGCATTCCTGTGCACTCTTCAAATCTGCACGAGGAGAACCACCACCAGACTGGCTCAGTGAGTTTATTTGAAAAGACAACGATGCTTTACAGACACCCAGGGACACATTTCCAAGCCCTTCCTGGGGTTTTAGCTGCATGAGTCCCATCAACATCAATGGGACTCAAGCAGCCAAATCCACATGCATCACGCTACAAATGTACCCCTGAGGGCCCAATTCATAGCAGCAGAAACAACACAGGCCATTTTTACCCCCAGAACTTTTGCTCCTGTGATCCATGAAGAGAGCAAAACATACTTTGTGGCTCATTAAACCCTTTCATAGTGCACAAGTGGAGAGAGCAGCTGGGGAGTGGTTGGTGCTCTCTGGTCCCTGCATGAGGAGCCAGGGAAGCTCATGCATTTAAATATTGCTGTGAGATTTTCCCCATACAAAAAAAAAAAGACACATTAGTTATCTTGAAACCCTGGTGCTTTTAAAGCGTTTGCGCTTTTCTCTGGAGAAATGTGCTTAATGAGCCTTTTAGCTTCATGTCTGACTGTTCCAGGGATTGGCAAATCTATCATTTCTTACCTTCTTTCCTTAATCTGATCACTATTTGGTGTCCTGTGTAAAAGTCTCAATCTTATTTACTGTCCTGCAGGGAGTAGGAATCCTAAACTAGCATATGAGACTAACAAAGAGGTAGTAAAGGTCTCCAAAATAAAGATGAAATATAAAAAAAAATAAAATTACTACTTTTCTCCTGGCTTCCAGTTGCTCCTATTTCTGCTTACTACATCTGGGAAAAGAAATTCAACATTCAAACACGGAGTTAGCAGTTATTCTTGCTTCATGTTAGACCTTCCACATGAAAGAACATCTGTCATTCTGCTGTTCTACACCAATTTTCATTGGGATAACTTGATATCCGGTAATTCTGTAGTGTAATAGCTGTGTTCAGCTTGTCTAACAAAGCAGAGAATTGGGTTTAAAAGTTCACTTGTAAATTAACTACTACACAGTGTATTCTTGGGTATCTCTGCCTATTGTGCATTGTCACTAGTGAAAAAACATATGTTATTTGGGCTGTTATCTGTAGATTCTGGGGGTGGGGTGAATTATTTGAGTTTTCTAAACAGCTGAATTTTATAAAGCTGTTGTAAGCCATTCTTCTTCTTTGGGAACCTGCTGGTAAGAAGATATATATTGTGACCTAAAGCTCGGGTTTGGAACAAGTCCATGAAAAAAAAAAAAAAGGCATTTCTATCTGTATCTGTCTGGTCTTGCTCCAAATTTTAATGAATAGTGATCCATATAATAAAACTCATTGCCAGAGTTGGCAACCACAGTGGAATTTTCCCATGGTGTCTGTGCTTCCAGTGCTGAGTCAGTGCAGGAGGTCCCTTACGCTCTGTGTTGTCCCAAATTGATGAGCAGGTGTCAGACACCAGAATGCTGCTCTGGGACAGGTCACCAACAACAGCTCAGCTGGGACCTGCCAAGCACCTTCTCTGCCCTCTGGGAAACATGAATGGGGAGGCAGCTTCATAATTAATAATGGAAGATTTTGCTGCTTGGAATCTTAAATTAGTGGTCAGGATATTCACTCTTTACTTTTTCACTCAGATGGAGGATTTTTTTGGTGAAAGGTTCACACAGGCTATCTTTTTTTTCACCTTGCTTGAAGAATGCATGCCACACTGTGCTGAGACTCTGTGCAACCAGACTGGTGCAACACAGCCTGGGCACACATCAGAGTCTCCAGCATGAAGGTAAATGAGGTTTCATTTGTCACTCAGTCCCAAGGTCACTTAGGTCCCCTGAGATGTAGGTAACAGGTAGGATGAAGCACATTACTAACCATCTGAAAACTTCCTTCTGCTGTCTTTCCTGAGATGTCTGAGCAATACAGCATCTCTTGTCCTGAGCTAAATGAAACAACCTCAAATGATTTCTTTTGTGACATAGCCCATGGTCAGGATGTCCATCAGGATGGCAGCATGGTTGAAACCAGTGACAGAGACATGGGGCTCTGAAACCACCCTGCTCTCATACCTTTTCTGCTTTTTTTTAGTGGCTGTGACACAATTAATGCTGCACTTCAAGCTTTTTGTGGCTTTGTGTCAACTCTGCGTCTCAGATGGTCGACCCCTTGTTTCACCAAAAATCACAAGAGTGTCAGGGATTGAGGCTGGCTCTGGGCTCAGGGTTCCAGCAGGAGGGTTTGTGGCTGCTGCTGAGGCAGGAGTGGCTCTGGCCGTGTCCCTTGGTGTGTCATGTGTGGTCAGGGTTGGGTCACAGAGCTCCAAACCTACTTCCCACGTGCAGTGCCCTCCAAAAATGAGAGAATCAGACAGAGCACACAATGCACCCTAGATCTGCTCCCCAAACCAGGATTGTTCTGCCCAGAACACTGCCTGGGAATACCTACGTGCAGCCCAACAGCAAAACCCCACAAGTGTTTGACCAAAGTGGAGGGAATTAACTGTGTCCTGTCAGCTCGTGTCACTGTAAGAATGAGCTAAATCTTTGCAGTTTTCTCTGCAGCAGAACTAGTGCCTGGTCCTTTGGGAACACACATACACCTGGTCTTCATAAGACAACCAAAGCACAGAGTGACTGTAGGTGTGTCTTGATTACAACCTTGATACTTAGTTTATCCCATAAACGGGAGATTTGTCTGCAGTCAAAATACCCCAGAATCAAGAAACCACAGTAAATAAAAAGGGAGGCAAAACATCAGCATTTAATTAAGAGATGTTATTGTTGGATTTTTTTTCACTGGAGGAAAAAAAAAAGGAAATTTATCTTGTTACATATTTTGTTTGAGATTCCTGCTTTAGGATTCAAGACAAAACTTTGAATTAATCTTGAGCTTTTTCTCAGTAACCTCTCCACTCCATTTACCAAGAAAGAGAATTGCCCCCCTCTCTGAGGAAAATGGAAAATTTTGCTTAAAAATGAGCTTCTCTGTGTGATAGTTCTTATATTCACCACGTCCTATTCTTTTAGGTGCTTATTTTCAGCTGCATGCATGAAGATGGGGATCTCTCCATCTGTGACAGAGACTCCCTGGGGGCAGTAATATGAAGCAACACTCCAGAAAAGAGTAAACAAATTCCTGCACAGAAGCAGGAAGGAGAAATTATGGAAAGTAGGCCTCAGAGCTAGAGAAGAACAACAACTTTCTCCTTTGCTGAGACTCAGCAGAGCACACTTCTCAGACAGCTGTAAGCATTTGTTAGTTGAATTTTCCTGCATGTTTTATTATCCTGGGTCTCTAAAGCAACACCTAAAACTCAGTGTATTTCCTCAGTTGCAGGTACTGTAATTGTGAGTGCTGTTACTGGTGTAGTTAGAGACTATAGGTCTATGAAAATATTCAGTTTAAACACTTTATTAGTGAGTACAAGGCTATTACTCATTTTAATGGATTCTGTGGCTTCAAATGTGATACAAAAATACATGTTTAGCATCACATGTTCTCCACAGCATGACCAGCTCTTCTTTGGTGTCTGGTTTTTATGTCTCTCCAGGTAGCAGCGTGGTCTCTGTGCACAATCACAGCACAATGACTCTTTTCAGGGTGGGTCACCTTGTGAGCCAGTCACAACACACATATGCTGGTCTTGTCTTTCCTGAAGTTCAACCTCTGTTGATAAGAAACTATCAAATGTAGCACTTCAAAGGACTGAGAAATACTCTTTTCTACCTTAGTCTTCCAAGTTCTTTGTTGACAAAAGAGCTACTTTAGCTCTTTTACAACTTGTAGTATCTATCACTTATTTTTTTCCCTACTCTGTTTCAACCCTTAGCAAATCTGTTGTCTCTTTTCCAGTTCAGAAGCCTGCCCCCTTTCATAACTATCAGCCTAGGGACTAGAATTTGGTTTATGTGGTTTATGTTATACTCTCATTATATTGTTCTCTTAATTCATATCTTGGGGTAGAATGGCTTGAGCTACTGAAAACTCCTGTTTTTATGAGCCAACTTGTTTGCAACATCATGAGCTGTGCTATTACCATGTGCTGTGCAAACAGTGATGAGACAATGCAACATTCAGGCTTTGCTTCTTCATCCAAATAGAGGATGAAGACTGGATGAATAGATAGATGGATGGAGGGGTGGATGGACAGAGGGATGGATGGATGGGTGATGAAACACTAGTTACCTTTTGAAGGTAAAACAATATAAACATCTGAATATTAATTTTGCATCAATGCCATTTAGGAATGGGACCTAAGGTGAATACTTGGCAGAACTATATGCTTTTTGCAATCTTGGGACAGAGACCAGGAGAAACAAAGACAATGGTTTTAGCAGCGTGAAGGTGCAGAGAGGGGCTCTGGTAGCCTCCTTGTGACACTGGCTCACAGCACAACTTTCCAGTTGAAATTTGGTGGAAAAAAACAGGGAGAGGTGGCATGCAGGCTAGAGGTTAGACTATCACCTGGGACAGGTCAGCCCCAGTCTCATTTTACATCCATCAGTACATTCACAAGTAAAAAATTAATTAATTAATTCAGAGCCCAAGTCTCCCTCATGCTCCTTCTCACAAAGTCATGCTTCCCCCTGTTGTACATTGCTCCACTTATTTTTCAAACTAATGTTAATTGTGTCCATACTTCATCTTTTATCACAAGAGGAAAGGCAGAATTCCAGCTTTGTAGGGAGTAACATTCTCTGTGGGTCAGTTTTTGTAGTACCTCTGCCTCACTCCATTCCTGACATAGTACTCTCATTTGAATTTTTTAAAATAAATGTCTCAAGGGAATCATTCCAAAATGTGACTATACCACTTGGAGTGGTTTGACATGTGTGCAAAGCCCTCCTAAGGGAACAGTTCCTATTTAGGGAGCCATCCATGTGTGTGTGCACTCTCAGTCCACACAGACAGCGTGGACTCACTCTTCCAGAAGTAATAAAAACTTTAATATTCCAGTATTCATCTCCCAGTGGAAATAATTGTTTTATTGACTTGACTGTGGTAAGACCATTCTCATCAATGCCATACAATTTCAGCCCAGGGCTACTGGAGTGTGGAACAAGAGGGAAAGGTGCAGGATGAAGTAATTCTCAATTTAAAGCAGTCAAATGTACTGTGTTTTGAATTCTTTCCCTGGCAGAGATAAACTCTTCAAATAGGAAAACATCTAAAGGGTCTTCAGTTTAAGCTGATGTTCAGAAACCAGAGACAGCTGATGGATATGGCAATTAACATAGCAAAGAGGTGATAGAGGAGTGAAATGCTATGAGGAAGGATCAATCAGGACTGTGAAAGGAGATGGCTGGATTTGTGTTGCTGTTGTTTTCCCTTGGTACCCCAGCTAATACATACGTACTGTGAGTTTAAAGATACATGAAGATGGTATTTGTAATGGACAGATTTCTACTTTTCATTTATTTGAGACACAGTTTCAAACAGGTTCAGTAAAAGGGAGATAATTGCTTTTTCTCATTGGGATCCTCTTTGGATCAGCTGCGAGTCCGCATCCCTGGCATGACATCTGTGGCTTGAGATGGTTCTGCTTAGAGCATTCCCTTGCATTAAACTCCCTAAGAAAAGGTTTTTAAGAACAAAGTGGCAGGATTTATTTGAATTTAAAAAGAAAAGAAAAAAAAAGGTAGCACCATCCATCTTTTTAAGCAGTGTTAAGCTTGGAGCAGCTGGGGAAGACAGTGCAGAAGTAAAAAGGTTTGTAAACAAGGTTGCCATCACTCTCTTAGTCTTCTGGTGAGCCTGGCTCTGAGCCAGCTCTGTGACTTGCTCAGTTGTTTTACTTTTTTCTTCCATATTGTCCCACAACTGTGTTTGTAAAAGGACCCCAAATCCAACACCACACATGCAAACTCTTGCTGTTAGGTGGAATGAGAACTTGGTGTCCACTCTTCTCTCACCAGAGGTGATCCCACCCTGCCAGATGTGCCAACCTCCCTGAAGGACCACAAAGGAGAGGTTTTCGTACCAGGCATCCTGCAATACCATTAAAAAAGGTGAAAGCCGAGGTACCTCCCATCTTTAGTAGATCAAGAGCAAGCACATGGTTGGGCACTTGGCTCACTGTGCTGCCACAGTTTCAGGGTATGTACTGTGGCCCTTGTCAGGGATCACTCAGATGCTCTTTAATAGAAGAATTCAAGAAGCCAAACATGAAGGATTTTTATTTTTTTCCCCTCAGGCATAATAGGTCCAGGACAGTGTAATACTGCAGCGCCCATGCAGAGTTACATGAGCTATTTGATAACCATACATGTTTAATACCACAGATTTATGTTCCCTGTGAAAGATGAGACTTCCAATAATGTATGTCCCTTCCTACAAGTGGATTTTATCATTCAAAGCAAACTCAAGGAATAAAAATGTACTTCTATTACCTCCCCTTACAGAACCAAAATTTTCTTGGCTCCCTTTCCTGAATAATGTAAATCTCCAAACCCACTTACTTTGAGTGCTTAAAAGCCACAAAGCAACATGAGCAAATGCCAAATGTAGAAACGTAAATGCTTAAAAATTAATTCTACGAAATAGGGTAATTCTTGCTCCTTATGAGTTTTCATCACTTCTGTCTTCAGATAATCAGACAGCCCATCATCCAAAAGGTCTCTCAGCGTGATGTGGACACTAAGGTATCAAAAGGATTTTTAAGTTGTTTTAAAGAACTGCACAGAGCTATTTTTTACTAGTTGTGTTGCCTGAATAACTGCTTGGATAATTTATCTGCAGTTTTTGCCGCAATGGACCTATCATTGTCATCCTCAGTTATACTCTAGCCCCATGAGGAATTAAAAAATTATTTAATGATTAAGATCATTCACCTTAATCAGTGTTAGGATTTATGCTTCACACTGTGCAGTAGTTTTAATATGAAACAGCACCTGTCTATATGTTGATTTATTTACTGGCAAGTACATTCAAAATGATGCCGGAAGTTCAAGGCTTAATTTTATTCTAAAGCTTCTGTGCAAGGGGACCCTCCTGGTGTTTCTTAGAAGTTATTTCCCTGTGCCTGCAGCACAGCATAAAAAGCTATGTAATGAATATGTTTTTTTATGTCTTAGAAGGGATGTTCTGTGAGAACACAGAGTAAGAGGCAAATACCAGTACGATTATGAGGCTGAAAACAAGTAAAAGATGAATCTGTTAGAAAAAAAAGCAGCCTTCTTTCTCCTCACTCCTCTCTGGTATTAGAAGAATATTGGAATATAGAATAAAGAGTATTAGAATAGCTATAACTGTAGTCACTTTGTTGATACTATCCTTGAAGAACTCTGCAATATGTTCACATTAATCTTAAAATGGAATAACTGTGGAAGTTGAGTCCTGCTCTGAGGCTTGACAGACCTTCCAGAGTTGTCAGCAGAGACCCCCTTCAAAAATAAACAGAGAAGTGATTCAGCATAAACCCCTCCCCAAACAGGGGAGGCAATCCAGAAAGTCATCACTCAGGAAACCTCCCACGAGCTGAGAGCCTGCACGTGCCCCCGAGACTGAGCCTGAAGGTTTTGTCCCAGCTCACTGAGCACTTCTGAGCTTCATGTGCTTCCTTAAAATTCTATTTCCTAAATGGAAATAGAATTTCCTAAATGGAAATGGAATTTAGGGAATTTCCTACAATATAATTTCTGAGGCACCATTTTGATTAAAATGGCCACTCCTTAACTTGAGAGGAGATGTTGAACCCTGAATCTTTTGGGAGATGGAAGTGTGAAATGTAAAAAACCTGGAAGGATCTGGTTGTCTTGACATGAGGGAAAAGATGCTTTCTCATGAGCCTTCAGAAAATCATTAATTCAATTATTTTGGGGTCTGTAGCTGTTACTATGGGCATGAACCGGATGCTTCATGGATGCATAATCAGTTAACTGTTTGAAACCGTGTTAAGATATGACTTGTCATTTAAGAGTAGGATATGCCATGCCAGCTGTGCTGCTGCATTTCACTTTTGTCTACTCAAACAGCTGGAACAGCCTGAAAAAACAAGGGTTTCCCTCAGGATTTGTAGCAGGCAGTTGGAAGATTCAGGGAGCTAGTTTGTACTTTAAAATCTCCACTTTAAATGCTACAGTGTTTCAGGATTGCGATCTCAAGGGCAGATACTCAGATAACACATGGTCTTACAGAGTTCTGTGCATAACTGACTTAGGACAAGAAATAGGGCAGTGCGTGTTTGTGAGGGGGTTAAATTTTTTTGTCAGGACAACATTTTGTTATGGTCTTTCCTGAACACTGACTTAACCTCTCTATGTGTCTGAATATTGGATATGACAGATCAGCATCTATATCTACAGTGCTATCAACTTGTTCAAGGTGCTGATTAATTGATAAAGAGCTCATGAAAACCCACCCCTTAATGACATCTTTTTTCTGCTGGAAAGTCTGGTGCCTTCAGTGTGACTCACTAGCATGGATAACAGGATCACTGAAACCTAACAATATTTTGGTTTAATTAGTGGTTAATCAAGTATTTATTAAAATAAATAATAAATGTATTATTTATTACTAATTTATGACTAGTCAAATAATTGATCAGGTATTAGTAACAGCACTCTTCTCTTTCCACAGCAGCTACTTTAGGAATCTTGTGATCAGAGAAGAGCTGTATAGGTTAACCTTCCAATAGAATTTCTTCTACTTGACTCATGGCTCATTTTACCTTAAACCATCACTTTGTTCCTCGTCTATGCCTCTTCCTTCCTCTCTGCTTTTGTGTGTGTGTGTTTTTTGTTTGTTTGTTTGGGGGTTTTTTTGGGTCATATTATGGTATTAGGTGTAAAAGTGAACTTTTTTACAGCAAAGTGCCTCTGACCCAAAATTATTAGTACTAAAGTGTTAGTAGTAAATTATTTATTACTAAATTATTAGTAATAAAGAGTGAAAATTAACAAAGAAGTCCAGTTTGTGGAGGGATTTTCCCTCTTCATTTTCAAAAATTACTTGATTGGGTAGGTCTGGGTGTCATCCTCAAGCAAGATGAGGTCAGCAGTCAGAAGAGGGAGGAGAAGGATACTGAGCGGATGTGATGGGAAGAGCTAATCTGACCAATCGGTGGTAAATTTCTGAGGGTCAGGGTAGGATCTGTGCCTGGTGATGGGCTGGAACACAATCCATGAGTTTATTTGGAGATATCTCAGGAGGAATAGATAAAGCCTTAGGTTTGTGGAAGGTGTGCATATTTCTGGGGCTGCAGTTGGTCTCTAACTGGGATTCAAAAAATGCCCATTTAAATATGTCATTTTTGAATATGGTTAATTAGTGACAACTTAAATCAAGTTTTATTGGAATTTGCCTGCTAATGACAGCTGTGAAATCTGTTCAATAAATTCTTATCACTACATTTAAGAGCTAATGTTTAATTCCCAGAACCCATTCCTGACTATGGAGCTTTTAAAGCTTGTACAAAAGAGATTTGAATAATACAATGTTAAGTAAATTAACTGAAATGGTGACTAGCATAGTTGTGCTTTCTTCACGTGCAAAGAGAATTATATTGCATTCATAATTTGGAAAAACAAGGGTTTAGTTCAGATTTGCTATGGTTCACCCTGCAACATGGATTTTATCTTCACATGGTGTGATAGTTTCTTGGTCTGATCCTTGAAATTTAGCTCATTTCAAAAAGCTTCGTTTGGGGTTGCATGTAGTTCTTCAAGCTGAAATCATTCCTTTCTTTCACCAGGTATGTTTTTGATTAAAATCCAGATTTATTGTTGGTGTGTATTTGCTGTTTTCCACCTATCTTAATTCCCACATATCACATAAGGACCTCCTAATAGATGGGTTTGCAGAGAGATCTGTTAACATCGCAATAACCACAGCTTCTCTCTCAGCTACTGCCTATCAGCACACACCCCAAAGTGAGCTCAGAGATGTCTCCTTCTCCTTGTTTTTTGTGCATCAAGGCTTTTCCGCAGGAATGGTTGAGATCCATTGATCTGCTGTGGATAAACAGAGCTTTTTGCTACGCGTGACCAGAGAGCATTGGATGGACAGTCATTAGAGGGTGATATCAGCACAACAAAGCAGTTTGGATGGAACTTTCCTATTGCCTTCAGAATCTCTGGTCAGGGAAAGACAAAAATCTTATAAAATGAGCAGTAGTCTTCAACAGTAATATTAAGGATAATAAAAATCAATCATTGATTGACATAAGTCTGTGGTTTCTGTGCTGGTGTTAACACAAAGGAAGCTTTATATATTTAATTATTTTGGCTTTTCTAATGCATAAATTGAGTGGATTGGATGCTAGGAAAAAATTCTTTACTGAAAGAGTGGTTAAACATTGGAACTGGCTGCCCAGGGCAGTGATGGAGACACCACCCCTGGAAAACAAGTAGACACTGCACTTAGTGCTATGGTTTAGTGGCATGGTGGTGTTCTGTTTACGGTTGGACTTGATAATCTCGGAGGTCTTTGCCAACCCTAATGATTCTATGATTCTATGATTGCCATGCTTGTTCTGGATGCTAGCCTTTCAGAGTTCAGAATCCACTTTGGGAGAGAATGGAAAAAAAAATTGAGACAGGACAGAATAAAACCATTCAGTGTGAACCACAGGTACAGGTGATGTGAAAAAAAGTAGAAAGGGACAAGAAGGAAACCAGTCAAAGTCTGTGGTGGAGACCCATTGATTTAAAAAAAAAACATGTGTCTGCTTCATTTTATAGGAATTCCTTGTCCCACCCCTTTCCTTTTACCATGTATTGAACACGTGACTGTGCCAGAAGAAAAAACTTCCAGAGAAAAAAAGGTCAGATCCTGAAATTCTGTGTATGAGCTCTTGCAGCCCACCTCTTTTCACACATTCAAACCAGCATCTTAAGAGCAAACATCAGCCTGCTTCAAGGTCAAACGCAGCAGAGGGTAGCTCATTAATAATCCCTCTGTGTCAGTATTGCTAAAAAGCCTATAATGCCCATGTCACATTGCTTTTCCTCACATTGATTCTGACTAGGATAAATAGATGTGTAATGCCTCTGAGTGAAGCCTGATGTTCCCTAGCACATAATAACCAGTGCTATTAATTTTGTGGAGGACACGTAATCACATGCCACTTAAAAAACTGTCTTCCCCATTTTCACATTTCCCTCATTACTACTGGTGTTATTAATTGTTAGGTCATTGCTGGAGGAAAGCTGCTAGAGGCACAGGTATGCCCAGCTAAGAGGATAAATGCTCCTTGCCACAGGATGGGAGTTGGGAGTTTTTTTGTCATTCTTTCCTACTCAGGCTTCACCCAGATGTGGATATCAGGGATGGTGTTTGGAAAAGCCTTTTGTTTGTGAACCTCTGTGCTGTGCCTGCAATTCAGACCAACCTGGGATAGCAGGAGGTGGGACACTGTAACTTATCTCTGGGCAGCTGAGAGGCAGGGACCAGATGGGGAAGGATTTCATCATCACATTCCTCCAGAGATAGCCTAATTAGGATCATTCCTCTGCAAAGGAAAGAGAGTGAATGAACAACTCGATAATGCTTCACAGTTTGCAGATTGCTTCTGGATGAATAACTTGCTTGTCTGCAAGTGTAAGCACAGGACTGCTCCGGCAAAACATCATAAGAATAGAGAATTTATTTCTTCAAAAAGGGTTTTTCATTTGATGGTATCTGGCATGTGCACACATTTGGAAAGTGTTCTCCCTTACACCTCCATTTCACCATTAATTAAAATTAAATCCAAAGGTACAGTTTACATTCAGCACATCCAGTTTTGGTCTTTCTCCTATTTTACAAGGAAACTTGATATTTTTATTTGAGAATTTTATTATTACATTCCAACTAATCCAGCAAATTATTAGTAAGAGCATGTCCTAGCCTGTGGCCCTTCAGCCTGTTTGTTACGTTGGTTCGTTTGCAGTTCATAATTTGTCAATATTTCTCAGTAATTACCACTAGCTCACTTGCTACTCTTTTAAACCCTATGCCCATGTTCTCCCAGACCAGAGCTGGTGGGTGCAAGCTTCACAAACCTTTCTTTTTGTAACATCTTTTTGTATGTCAGTACTGAACAGGTATTCATACAAGTGGTCATGCAAACCATTTATGGGATTTGATCTGCTCATTAAATGCTGCATCACAGCATTATTGCACAAAAAAATTTTATGTAGTAAAAAAGAAAAAACCCAGAAAGCTGCTGGTTGTGTGGCTGGAAAGGGGCTTTGAACACACACCTTGTCTTGCCTGTAAAACTGTCAGACACAGGAGGAATCCATTTTCCTGCTGTCAGAGGAGCAGTTTACACCAAATAGTGCTAATAATGCTCCTTCGTCAAATATGTTATTATCACTTTTTACCTTCTACCACTGGTGAAAGGGATATGCCCTTTTTCTGGTGGGTACCTGTCCAGCTGAGGCTTCTGAGCTCATCCAAAATCTTGAGCTAAGAAGCATTGAAAGGGAGGTAAGAGTGGCTCCTGACCTCTGAATGTCGCCTGCTGCCTCAGAGGTTGGGCTTTTTGGGATGGAGCTGTGAGTGAACAGAGGCTCGCTGTTCAGAGAGGAATAACAGATGTGGACATTTGAGTGAGGTTCCCTTGGAGGCTTACCGATGCCTTATGTGAAGGTTCACTTTTGCTCATCATGGTGCTTTTCTGTGTGTAATTTTTTCCATTTTTCCTTTTATTTTGTGTGCTGGTGTTTAAAAGAGGCACATTTGAAAGCTCCTTAATTGCACATACCATGATCCAATTTTTATCATACTGGCATGAATATCCCTGATGCTAATGAAGCTGGGGATAGTTTAGGAAATATTAGGCATGCTGACCAACCTGCCCTGCATCCACCAGCTCAGTAGCTCTGAACCTTTCTGTAAGACTTACCACCTAATTAGAATGCATTAAAAATGACAGTGCCTGTTGATTGTGGGGCTGGAAACCAGAGATTATGGTATCATGCAACACCACGCAATCTGTGAGTCAGTCGGTGCCCTTTGAATGCTCCTCACATCTGGCTGGCTGTGAATAGGCCCACTGTCCTAGGGGCTGCTGCTGCAGTACCTGGTTCCTTATGTACTAATTACAAGCCCTGAATGCAGGAGTTAGGAGAGTCTGGGGACTTGTGGCTGGAGTTCACATGGGCTGGTGAAACAAAAGATTCCCTGTTCCTCATTACGCTCCTACACTTAATTAGGAAGTGAGTTTGTTGATCACCAGCTGTGCTAAGAATCACTCATTTATGGCAGGGCACTTTCTGATTTTTGTGAAAGTTTATTTAAATGACATCTTACACTCTGGCCATGAGGGACATGCCTTTATTTTATCTGAGTTTAAATATGTCTCTTGTAGTCTCCCAGTCTGATGGAAAGAGAAACAGGGGTGTTTTGTTTCACAGGGCAAGGGGGGATGGGTCAGGGGAAACATGTCTTTGCAGGGTTGGGGTGATTGTTTGGGATTGGCACTGGGTCGTGTGAGCGCGGGGAAAGCCATTTAGAGTTTTGTGCCTTGAATTTAGAGAGGGCTGGCAGTGCCACTCTCCTACCTTCTAGTGGGGGGCTCCAGGTCAAAGGATTTTATGGATCTGACAGCTTGTCAGGGTGAGCCTGGACATGGAGCCCAGCCAGGTCTGTAGGCTGGGGCAGTGTTTTCCCTACTGTCTTGTCCGGAGGTGGCTGAGACAGGGGTGGAGGCTTCGTGGAGGCTGCATGGAGGCCATTGACATTCAGGGATGTTTCATCCTTTGAGGAGTGAATGCTGCAGCAGCCCTTTCAATGCAGCCTGTGTTGGGAGCCAGTTGCTTCCCCTTCTCTATTACAAGGATGCCATTAATATCCAGTGCCACTGTAGGAACTAGCAATTCTTCACTGCTGCAGCCAGTGCAGATGAATGATGGACTGTTTCCCTTGCCCAAAAAGCAGAGTTCCTGGGCTCTGACACACAGTGGCAGGGGAATTGTGACAAAGCAGAGTGCAGAAAAGTTTTAAGAGAGAAATCAAGAGTGAGATATAATGGGAAAAACAGAGACCCATCTGATTTTTCTATAGTAGCTCTAACAGGGATTAATCAGCCTTTTATGGAAAGAAATTTAGTGTCATCTCTGCTCAGATACCATATACCATTATTACTTAATTATAGACACCTTGGTGCTGTCTGCTGTCCACAATGATTCCTCAAGCATAAAATTCCTCTCATCTCAAAGCTATTATGTAAATTCTCTTTCTAGCTGCAAGCCTTCAGAAAAGCCACTGAGCAGTGGTGCAGGGGAGCCAGTAAGTGTTTCTTGGAGGTCTCTTTGTAAGACAGCTTGGGTTTAGTGTATATGAACTCAGTTCTCTAGGCTGAATACACAGTTTGGAGACTGGAGGAAGGGAAAAACCCCATTTGGTAAAACCTTTTCCCTAAATTTAACTAAATTAGAACAGGTGTCTACAGTGGTTTGTAAATTGCCTCTGACTTTTACACTCACCTGATAACAAAGACCATTTCAGCCTCTATTTTTTGAGGTATGTTTGTTCCTCCCTGACCTGAAGGAATAAAAATCAACTCATAACAGTTTCAGCTCTGGCAGGTAATAGTTGACCCTGAGCTTTTGCTCACATAATATTTTCCAGATGAGAGACTGAAAATTTGCCTTGTTTAGAGGAAACCATTTATTCAATCCACAAGGAGTGCTTGGACCCTACCCAGAAATGTGAGTGGATTCCTTGTTATTACTGTTGTTGTTTTCAAACAGTACTTGTCTGTGAGTGAAGGAAAAATATGACATTAAAAACCCAAACCAATCATGTCAGTGTGAATGGTTTGCATAAAGGTTATTTTCAGTAATAAAGCACTGCAGTGCTCATGTGAACTAGGCAGATAATAGGGTGTTTCAGTATGTTCAGATGCATGAAGCATTTGCAGATTATCACAAGGAATTATTTATAACTCACAATCCACCAGGAAAAAATAGCAGAGTATATGATTATGTTGCAAAAGTCTTGCTTCCAAAAAAATTAAGTCCAGCCTGGAGTCTATAAACATTTACATAGGCATTTAACTTCATTAAATGGCAAACAGCTGTAACTTCCTTTACAGTTATCCACTGTTCTTCCTCTTGAAAGAGCTCTTTTGATCTCTTGGGCACATAGGGTTTAGACCTTCCTCGGGTCTGGTGCTGACCAGTAGAGAAGAGGAAATTCTCGTCTTTGATTAAAGCAGTGGAGGGCTGGATACTCCAAACACAGACTTGTATGTGAGCTCCACTTAACAGCATGTCCCACTTCTTCTGCGGGACCTGTCTCCAGCAGTAAGTCAACATAAAACACGGAAAGAAATTGAAGAAAAACAAGAGTAAAAAAAATCACAGAACTTATTGTTTTGTGATGAGTGTTTACTCAAGTTGCTAGAGTGGGCAATGTGCCAATGATTCCTGAGTTTGTACTCATCCTGATGGGATTCACTGCCCTCAGAGTGTTTTAAGCATTGTCCTGCTTCAGCACAAACACCTCCACTGCTTTACGTGTCTGTGGAATCAGGGGTGGGATCAATTACCACCCAAACCAACATCCACCAAACCTCCAAGTCACTCACTGTGATATTTCCTTAATACAGCTGAGACATGAGACTCCTGTAACTGACTAAGATCACATAATCAGAAATTATTTAGATTGGAAAAGAACTCCAAGCCCATTGAATCCAACCTGTGACCAATCCCTACCTTGTTAACCAGACCAGAACACTGAGTGCCACGTCCCGTCATTCCTTGAACACATCCAGGGATGGTGACAAAATAACATCCTCTTGACCTGAGCCCTCAGTTCAGTATGAATGTCATTGAGAAAAACAGCTGCTATCACTGTTGGGTTCCACTACCTCTCTGAACTAAAGAAAATTACTTGTTTTGCTTCTAGTTCTGAGCTGACCAACTCAAGATATGGGCCATTTAAAGTAGGTCTCTGCATACATAGTGTTATAATGTTAAAAAGCCTTTAAATTAGTACTGTTGCCAAGGAAACCATGTCCAGAACCAAGGTTTCAATCAGAAATCCATTGTGTTTCCATTTTTTACTATGTTGTTTAAAAATATGTCTTTCAAATACTTCCTTTTTGAGTGGAAGACAGTACCACTCAGCTTTCTCTGCTCTCATTTAACTTCTTCCATGTGATTTGACCCATTTTGTCTGTAAATTTTTGTGAGATACAACAGTAAGACAAGAATAGGCCAAAATGCAAATAGTGAGGGGTTGTGGCATTTATCTTTAAAAAGGGAACTTGAAGCAACCCTATGAGAGTGCCCTGAAAGCCAGTTGCTGTTCTGGAGTTAATCTCTCTGACTCAGTACAAAATGCAGTCCTTGCATGCTTCTGCAAATAAAATCCAACATCTGAAACACTTGTTTGCCATCAGATCCTTGTTCTTCAGGCACTTTTCAGCTACCAACGACAGCACAATTCTGAAATGACTGTTGTCTACATAATTTTTTTCCATTGTTCTCTATGATTCACATTGCTGGAGGAAAAAAATCCCTTGTATATTATGTAGTACCATTATTGTAATTTCTCTTAGCTACCCATTAACTCTAAGCCTTGTCAGGTCCTGCTTTTGTTGTTGCTTTCAATTTCCAGTTCTGGATTTAGCAGAGGGCTCTGAGAAAAGGTTGCGGGTAAAATCCCGCATCGCAGCAGCAGAGTTGCTATTGCATGAGGGCCTTGAGTACTCTCTTGGAGATATTTTTGGGCAATGTCTTCACACACTCATCTTGTACATGTGCTTCAGTGAACTCTTCCTGGTGTATTTACCATGCTGCCAGTGGATGTTGTCATCACAGAGTCAATCTTGACATCATCCAAGGAATACAGTGCCTTTCCTGCAGAAGAATGGTGTAATGTTGCATTTCCTCACCTGTGGAAGAGGAAGTGCTGTAGGATGTGAACTGAGGGTGACTTCAAATGGGTGGCTGCTCTGCATGGAGCTGGGAGTTAAGCCTTCAATGAGAAGCAGTTTCACCAGAGAAGCCTTGCTTTTCCATCTATTCCTTGGCTTTGGATTTCTCATGTTTTACTGTGTCAGTATTATCATCCAGCACTCTGTCTGGCATAGGTATTAAAATGTCTGGGTGTTCAGGTTCCATAATCCTACTGCTGGCTTAGTGTTCCATGGGCTGCAAGACTTGGTTTGCTGTGTTTTTATTGTTACAACTTTAATTGTATTGTGAGGGCCCTCACTCCAGCTCTGGCTTGCTAAATAAACAGAACATATCTTCTGTCTCATGCCTCTGTGTCTGGAAGGGATTTAAATCTGTTCTTTTGTCTGCGTGTTTTGGCTGAGCTCAGATTTTCTCTTGAAAGACCCTGCAAGTTTCAGGGTCTGTGTGTATTATACAGAGTTTGCTTTCATTAAGTTGTGAGTTATTACAGCTTTGTTTGTGCTTGGGGTGTTGAGAATCACAGAGGCCAGTTCCTTTTAAACACTGAGGAGTACAAATAACCTAGGAATAAGAGTCTTGATTGATGTAGCTGCTGCTGAGGTTCACATGTGGAGTAGCTCTACATTGTTGTGTTTCCTAAACAGTGCGTTTCATAGACTGTATCATCCCATGGTGGCGCCTGGTAAAAGGTCAAGAAGTACAAAAAAAGAAAGAAAGTCTCTTTAACACTGCAAAATAATAAAGAATATTTTTCTAAACTTCTGCTACTGTTATTCAGCCATGTTCTGGCCTGTTTATTTTCCATCACTCACTCAGAAATAACCTGAAAGGCTGTTTTATTTATGTGAATATATTGGAAGGATTAATTCTTCACAGAAATGCTGATATTCAACACACAGAAGGCAAGTTTTCTGTGAAACCTGATTTTGGAAGATGCCTTGGATCTTCCAAAAGATCTCTAACTTGTCCTTCCAGCCTCAGCCAGAGAAAGAAGGAATGTGTGCTTTATGCATGAAATCTGAGTGGGAAAAATCCGTTATCTAAACAATATTTAAACTCTTTCCAGGAACATTAGTCTAAACACATTTTAACATCCTAATGAGTTGAAGATTAAACAGTATCCTTAGTCAATTTATGTTAGGCCTTGGTCAACCTGACTCTTGTGGTGCTTCCCATTACCTAGCCTACATTTTCTGCGACTAGATATAAGTGTATTTCCTGCATATAAGGGGAAATGGTAGAGATTTACACTGTTGAAGCCATTTTACTTTATTTGTAGAATCCCCAACTCCTATCTACACCAGTCATCTCCAGCCACTCACCCCCATCTCCTATTCACACAGTCAGTTATTTTATCTATATCTGATACTTTTACTATTTATTTACATTGTTTTGTTTTCTACTTATTTCAGACAATCACCATAGTTGTAGAAGATTTGAGTACTTTCTTACAAACTGGCCCAGTTACAGTCTGATATAATCTGTATATGTAACTGAGATACATTTTCCACTGGTTAAGACACATTATAATGCCAAATTTTGCCAAATCCCAGCCAGACTCTTAACTGATGGTGTGTAGGTTTGTTCATGAGTTGTAAAGCCTTTGTAACGCTTGGGATGAAAGACACATGGCAAATAACGATTTACTACTGGGTTTGCTAACATATTTATGTTTAATTTATCAATATAATTGATATAACTCCTCTTCTCCAAAACATCCACATATGCTTTTTCTTTAACTGATATCTCTTTCCCTGTCCCAATGTAGAGCAGCATTTTCCCCCCCTCTTCATGTTTTGTAGTCCTGTGAAGACAATAGAGATTTTTTAATTTTTTTCCCTTTAGCTTTATGGACTGAGTGAATTATAGAGGGGAAGGAAATTTTCCAGCCTCTTAAAATGAGGAGGAACTGCACAGGCTGCAGATAGGTGATTCTTCAACAGAGTGAAAAGATGTGTGCTGGGATAGATAATTAGTTACTGAGTTTTGGTCCTTCCCAAGCCCTCAGCTTGGACTGCAAACCAAGTTGCTCCTGTTCCTTCCCCAGCCCCTGTTTAGGGGTGAGCTGGGACCTTGTGGGACCCATCTCACGGGAGCCACAGAGGGCTCCTGGAGCACAGCTGTAGGAACAGCACCATCTGAACACAAACATATGCAGAGACAGTTCAAGGCCCTTCTGCACCATGGGCGCAAATGAATTTTGCTGACCTAGGGCTGTGAGGCTGGAGCAGGGAGAAGCCTGTTGCTTGTGCAGCTGCAGAGGCTAGGCTGGCTCATCGAGGTGGTCTTCCCTTCCCTCAGCACAGCCCTTGGTCGCCTCCTGCCCTGGTGACAGAGACCAGCCGGTGACATTGGCCTCACAGACATGGCATTCTGCACCCCATCAGCACTCTGCTGTGCTGAGCTTGCTCTGCTGACACATGAAAGTCAGCCCTGAATATACACACAGGACTTGGTGCGAAGGATATAATTCTTCAAGTCTATATTTCAGATTAAATTACTTGAGAGTTTACATTATTCTGCCTGGTTGCAGTTTAGAGGCTGGTCAGAATTATTAAGAGTGCTGCCTTATAATCTGAGTTTCACATTTCCACATTTCAGTTGTTTTGCTGGATGTATCTCCTGTCAGAGTGATCTGTGCTGTTAAAAGAGTATCAACGTTGTCTGAGTTGCCCTGGGTTTTACTGGCTTGGCTGAAATTGCAGAATCACAGAATTATTTGGTTTGAAAGGGACCTTCAAGCTCATCTCATTCCACTTCCTGGAACACCTTCTACTATCCCAGGTGGCTACAAGGCCCATCCAACCTGGCTTTGGACACCTCCAGGGGACAGCCACAGCTTCTCTGGGCAACCTGTGCCAGGGCCTCAGCACCTTCACAGGGAAGAATTCCTTCCCAATATCCAGTATGAATCTTCTCTCTTTCTGTTGAAATCACTTGCATGTATATATTTTTCATGTTATTTACCCTGTGATAGATTCTGTGAAAACACATGGACTACTGAAGGTACATTTTAGGGCATTCACCAGTCTTGTAGAGTCATGAGAATGCAAAAATTTAACAAGAATTATTGCTGCCTCTCCTTGTAAAACATCTGGTCTTTTTCAGGTAGGAAGAGCTCCAGTGACCAGTCAGGGTGTTACCTTCCTTTATGTACCACAAGGTTTTACCAAATACTTGAATTTCAATAGGAGTACCAATAATTTTTTAGTTGAATTTGTTTAATTCTTACTGTGAGAAAAACACCAGACTATAGCCATGCTCATATTACTTAAAAAAATACAGTAATATTATGCCTTAATGGACTAAATGTGGTTTTGGACTGTAGATGGTGATCATTATGTTTTACTATATAGAGAACCAGCCTGAGGAAAAAAAAAGGCAAGCTGAAAAACTTTATAAAAGCTTCTACCTTACAAGAAACCATGCATCATACTAATATGGTGACTGGGCAAATACACAGCAATATGTGTGCTTTTTGGAGTCCTTATTTAATGGCTTCAATGATTTCCTCCTCAGACAGATTATGCCTTAATGATGGAGCTGAAGTCTGTTCTCAGTTACAAGAACAGCTCCAGGTTTAACATATGTGAGAGAGACTGGTTTGGAACCAATCTTTTTGAGGAAACTTCCATTATTTCTCATGTAGATTGTGTAGCCTTGTCATCAAACATATAATTGAAAACACTCTGGAGATAAGTGAAGTACACTTTAATATGGATTTGCAGTAATTTAGCAATCTCCTAAAGGCCAGCAATGATCAGCAGACAACAGTTTGGAAATGTCTTAGTCTGTTTACTGAATTGCATACCTGTCTCATTTCTTTGTGTTGTTTCCTCTGTTGTATGTCACCTTTTTTCCACAAGTATCTCAAAAAATTCCAGATGCTGGACTGCTTGGAAGATCTCTCTTCAGATACCATTTCTGCAGAATTCTGAGTCTAATAAAAATGACCAATACAGACACTAAGTAGACAAATGACACAACAGTTTAAAATTTCCAAAGCTGTTTCACTTTGACAAAGGTGTTTTTGCCTATCAGTGAAAATAAGCTCAATATTTTCAAACACATTCAACTTCATTGAGGAAGAAAATGTTTTACTTTAACTTTTGCTCCCTGAATGAAATCTCCTTATGAAATAGATTTAAAAGCATAAATCTTCTTGAGGAATCGATACACAGGAAAAAAAAGAAGTCCATAATAACTTTTCAAAATGTCTTTCAACGTCAGTGCTGGGATCCAGGCTTTTCAGTATATTCATAAATGGTATGAGAAAGAAACAAGAAGTGACATAACTTGCTGATATGCAATTGTTTCAGGACAGCTGAATTTATACATATTTGCAAAGATTTTTGGGAATATTTTTGAAGATTGGCTAGTAGGTAACCTGATGAAATTCAACCTATAGAAAAATCCCTCACTATACACACCCTAAAGACATACTCTTAATGCAGTTATTACCACTCAGGAAAAAAGGTTTGGCAATTTTTTTGGGTGGCTCCCTAAAAACTGAGCTCATTGGTGCAGGATGTTATGGAAGATAGACGTAGAAATGAATTGTCTAAGGGCTGAGATGTTGTCCTAGTTAGGACAGATGAGACCAGTTCATCATGGTATGGGTGTAACCCAAAACTGTGTATTCTATAGCCTTCCATGCCATTTCCCAGAAATTGTTAGCAGTAGAGGCCTGTAGATGTTCCTGTCCTCATACCCTTTTATGGAATTCCCCGCTCTGAGGGAAGGACTGAGCATCCTCACACCCTTTTATGGAATTCCCTGCTCTGAGGGAAGGACTGACCATTCCTGCCTGAACTGGAGAATATATAAACTTGGAGTTTTGGAACCTTTTTACCACTCGTGGGATCCAGAGGAAGACTGCAGCTCACTGCTCTCAACCAGACTGCAGCTCACCACCCTCGACTGGACTGCAATCACCACTTTTGACCAGACTGCAACAGCTCTCCCACCAGCAGGTTTCTCTCCCCTCTCCTTTTACTTTGGACTCGGGGGGGGGGGGCGGGGGGGGGCAAGAAACACCACTTTGTTCATGCCCCAGGGTGCTGGGTTATATATTTGGGTTTTGTGGGTTAAAACCAATTGTTTGTCTGTATAATTGTACTTATTGTATTATTTTATTAAATTGTTATTCTGACTTATAATCTCTCTTTTGAGTTGAGTTCATTTCCCCTGCTGGTTTACCTTTAAACCAGCACAGATGTATTCATGGGACATATATAGTTTAAAGGTGGGTTAAGACCACTGCACCTGGGCAGCTGTTATCTCAGTCCCTACAATGCTGATTGCTGGAGACAACAGAGGACAAGCCAGAAAAAATAATGCTCAGCGACTGATAATTTTTTATATATACTATTCATATACTTCATATTTCTTGTATGTGCATATTCCTGAGACATACACAGCTCACCATCCTGACAAGATCTTCTCCAAATGGAGAATGGTCGTTTTCTGCTTTTGTGGGCATTATCTGGGATATCCTCCTGTCACATGTCCCTATCAGGCAGTTGCAGCCACAGCTGGAGCAGGTCTGGCAGGCAGAGCGTTCTACAGTTGGAAAATTCCCATTTTGGGTCTGCCTTGGGAAACGTGACCCAAAGTGGAAGTCTGTCAAGTTTCAAAACCACTTGAATGAGAATCATTGCTAACTAGGCAAATTCTACAATGACTTTGAGAGCTGTCTGAGATAATACACAAATATCTTGCTTTGTCTTTCTTTCCAGCTGAGTTATACAGTGGCAATCAGGGGAAACAGAAGTTGGTGTAAATTCAAGGCTTAGTGATTTTGGCTGGTTTCTTTATTTTCTGTTGCTGGTGATCAAGAAAATTCTGGATTTACTCACTTTGTAAACACTACACCCGTTGGGATTCTTTGAATGTCTCCTGTTTGCAGTGTGGATTAGCTGCATTGTATAAATGTGAACAGAATGGAATCCCTTCCAGCCTAAAAATTAATGATACACTTAACCACAATAATGCTGAATTGATTAATGGGGGAGTGATTTTTCTTCAGTTATGGGTAATCAAACATACGGACATATAATAATATGAGTGTTACTGAGAAGTAATACATTATTTTTCGAAAACAGAATTAGTGTCACAAAATATCTGTGCGATTTTTTTTTTTTAATATCCTGACCTTTTCATCTTCTCTCTTTTACCTCATAAGTGGCACCTGGAAGCAGTGAGGGAAAGGGAAAATCATAATCTGGAGATTTAGGAAACCTTACGAAACCTGAAAATTTGAAATGCATAGAGAGAAAGAATGAAGGAAAGAAGGAAAGAAGGAAGAAAAGAAAGTAGGAAAGAGGGAAACAAAGAAAGAAGGAAAGAAAGAGAGAAAGAAAGAAAAAGAAAGAAAGAAAAGAAAGAAAGAAGGAAAGAAAGAAAAGAAAAGAAAAGAAAGAAAGGCAAAGAGAGAAAGAAAGAAAAAAAGAAAGAAAAAGAGAGAAAGAAAGAAAGAAAAATTTCTGGTACAACATTGATTATTATTAATGTCTGTTTTGTTGAAACTATTTTTCACCTTTAAAATGGGAATAGTTAAACAAGCTGCAGATGGTTCAGTCTCCACATCCTCACTTAGTTCTAACTGCCTCTCCCAGAGTTGAAGATAAAGCAACTGTTTACATGGGCTTTTCCCTCCCGCAAAGGAGCAGCACCAGCAAACCATGGCAGCCTTTTGGAAACTTTCTTCCACAGGACTCCTTCAAGAGAAGTTTCAGGTGGATTGGGAGCCTGTGACCAGAAAGGGACAGTTTGCAGACTGGGGAGCTGCCCCTCCTTTCACATTGCCTTGTTCAGCCCTGTTACCAGAAACAAAGCTTTGTGTAGGGCCATGGATTCCACTTTCTTCTGGGAGATCATCCTCCTTTGTTGGATAACCTGGTGGTAAAGTTTGGTACTGTGATGGGTCTCAGTTGACTGATTCAGGAAGAAAATTCTCAGTAAAGGAAACTATACAAATGCTCCTCACTTTGAAGGGGGCAAAAAATGATGCCTTGTATTTTACTCAAGGCTTAGTCAAGAAAGTACTCTATGGACAAAACATGAAGGAGAACATCAGAAATATGACATTTATTCTACACAAGTGGCAGCAAAACCTTGGATGGTTGGTTGAGTGTCAGTCAGCAATGTGTGTGTAGGCACAGGACAGTTTTCCTGCCCTCAAACTAAGATGATGGTGGAATTACAGGATTGTTCCCTGAAGCAGGTGTTCGTAAGAGGCCGGAAAACACTGGTTCCTCCCCTCTAATATCTTTGTAGTGCACCAACACAAACCCTGAGTTGTCTTCAACCTCTCCCATGGAGAGAGATACAGGAAAGTTCTGTGATGTACTTCTCCATCAAATTACAGTTTGCTTTTACAGCAGTTCAAAATAATTGACTCTTTTTAGAAGTAATAATTTCTTAACAAATTCTGATAAAAGCTTTAGCTTAACTATATAAAAGTAGATCTTTCAGATAAGATGAAATGCAGTCTTTTTTTTTAATGAGGACTATGTTCTGAAATTAATTCCCATTAGTATATGTCAGAATGACCTTTAGGTTTGGTTGACGTCCAATAGCTTGTGAAGATACAGCTGCTTTTGGTCATTTTTATGAGTGAAAATCTAAATAATGTTTTACATCTATTAGACTAAATAGAAAAGAAATTTGGAAGCAATTCAGGGATGCCAAAAAATAGAAGGGTATCTGCCGGAATCTAAAGTACATGCAGAGATGCTATGGTTGTAAGAGTAAGTGGGAGCAGCTGCTAAAGGATGGGAAAGGCTTATTGGAAGGCTTTAGGCCAGGTTTCCCTAGGTGTGACTGAACCACATCTGAGTGATAGTGACACAGAGCTCTGGTGGGTCCTGGTAGCACTGTGGGATTTGTAGCATCTGGACAACCAACCCAGCAGGGCTTTTTGTCTCAGGGGCAGCACGGTGCAAAGCTGGCTGTCCCCTCATGGGGCTGCAGCTGGTGTCCCTTCACCTCATCTCAGGGATGTGTGGGTCCCAGATTCTAAATGCTGGGGAAGCAGATAATACCTTCTCTTGATCCACGTGCTGATGCTGCACAAGCAGATTTCAGTGTGGTTTGTCCTCTCCTCTTCCTCATCCCTAATCTCCTCCTCATGCCAAGAACATCCAGAGGAGCTGGAGGTGAGGTGGTCCTGGGTAAGTCAGAAGCTCATGGTAGAGTCTTTCTCATGTTAGATAAACCCTTGTGAATGGTTTTCATCCTGAAAGTGAGAACAAGTCTTATTACAACAGCTTCTCATAAAGACAACAAATGTGAAATAAAGTGGTCTAAAACCTTCTCCAGTCTGGCTTCTGCTCTGTAACAAACAGAATGTTTTCTGGGAGGTGTTATGCAATTTCAACTGACTCATCTAGTTTTTAGCCTTTAGTAGAATTATTTGTGAGGGAGTGAAGTAAGGATGCTCTTTTATTAAATTACCGTTCATTGGATTAACTTTTTAAAAATTTATTTTAATGGACATAAAAAAGAAAATCCTATTTGAGGACCACAAGTCAAACACAAGTACTGCTTCAGCCAAAAATGTGTCTTGACTGCTTTACCCATGGCAAACTACGAAGTATAAAATGCTTTATAAGGAACTGAGACTTCCCAGAGGATGATATAAGGAGAGCCCTGATTTTCAGTCTCATTGTTGCATGCTTGATCTTCCTTCCACTTTTTTTGCTGCAAAATTACCTTAACTCCACTGTTGGCAGGGGAGCTGGAAAGCCATGGCTCTGGCAAAAAGGGTCAGAGTGTCCATCTCTGACTGAAATGATCATTCAGTTGAATTTATTGTTTGTGACATGTTCATTGCTGCTGATGATTAACCATCAATACTTCGGAGGGAGTGAGCAGTGAGCTCACTGCTCACTTCATTGAACATTACCATGTCAGTCAAATGAGTTCTAGCTCTTCAGCAACCCCACACTCCATGCATGAAGGAATGAAAGACTAAAGATCTATTTTCTCCTTTTCAGGCACATGCACTATTCCCAGTAACTCAATTAGATGGCTTTCTTCACATTTACCCGTAAAATACTACTAACACATCAAAACAAAGTGAATCCTTACATCCTGCCATTTTATAGCTCATAAAGCCAACCTCACCCATTTTGCCCAAAGGACCCTGCAGCCAAAACCAGGACAAAGCTAGAGAAAAAAAAAAGGGGTGTGTGTCTGGCTCTGTATATGAATTATGACTGTTCAAGGAGGAAAAAAAAATTGAATGATTGCCAGAAAGCCAAGTGTGTAAAGGGACAGCTGGAGTTTTATGCTAGAGTTTACAATGCATTATTGTTCAATAAAAAAAAAAGGCCTTTGCAACAGCAGCTCATGCACTGCATGGGACATGAGCTACCTCAGAACACAGAGCACCTTCTTCAAAGGAAAGACCATTTCATATTAGATTTTCTTTTAAAGGTGACCGAGCTAGAGGTGTGTCATGGTGTGGAAAAGATCTGATTCCAATGGTTATTTATAGTGGTTTGGTATTGAACCTTTGCACTTCACCAGTCCTTTTCTTCCCATTGCACCACTTCTGTCTCAGCATTGGACCTTTTTCTCCTTTCAAGGGTAATGGGCTTTAAAACCCAGGCCAAAGTTTTCAGATTTGGCAATAGCCAAGAGCTGATTGGGTGCCCACAATGAGAGAGGGGAGAGAAAGATTGAAAAGATGGGAGAAAAGCTGAATCCTTGTCCAAAAGGAAAGCTGGCACTGATCAGGTCCAAATTGTTTGAGGGCCTTGAGTTTTCAGAGAAAGTTTCATCCCTAACCAGCTTTTCTCTGCAAAAGCCAACTGAACTTTGTTGGGTGCTTTTTAAACTATTCCGCTCTTGTGATATTACAAGTTCTTCCTTGTGTTATCCATGATACTTAATTTTCTTTCAGTGGTTTCATGGTCCTTGAGCCTGATTATAAGAACTGCTCAGCATTGGTACATGCACAAAGCACTAAATGGTGGAGAAACTCTGAACAAGTTGCAGATTCTGAAATAAGGAATGGAAAATCTCTTAAATTATAAATGTCACAACAAAACATGATGGAAAAACCTAGACGCGAGACATGATAGCTTCCTGAAACCAACCACTAGTGTTAGCTAAAAGCAAATAACTTGAGTTAAAATGGTGAAGAAGTGGAAAAAAGTGGCCAAAAGAATAAACAAAATACTTGCAGGTGGTCCTGAAATTTTTTAAAGCAGTTCAGTGTAGCACAACTCTATAAATAAATCAAATAAGACTACTTTGGAAAGAAAAAACCAATTCAATAATGGTTTAAACAAGGCTGTTTGGTAAGGCAGTCTATCAGGAATAAACAGAGATATATTTTATGCAGCAAAAAACCAGGGAAACTAGAAAAGATTGTAAGTAAGTAAGCTTAACGGGAAACCTCCATCAAAACAGAAAGAGAAAAAGGAACACAGAGGTCTCAAGGAAGAACTTTTAAAGGCAAAAAAATTAATAATAACCGCTTTCTATAAACATATATATCTTCCAAATTGTCTGCAAGAGCAATGGAAGATGAAAGGATAATTGGAGCACTTGGGGAAGATAAGGACTGGCAGAAAGTTAAATTAATTGTTTGTATCAGTGCTCACAGAGGAAACACTCAGAGAGTTTCTTGTACTGAGTGAGTCACAGCAGCTTCCTGTGTTTTTGGGACTGTCTTGAATGGCTCTAAATTCACCCTGGTTCTGAAGGTGACAGTCCTGTTTCCCCCTCACTGACCCTGCCCATGCCATCCCTTGTGCCAGCATTAACATACTTGCAGCCAGAACAAGAAACTAATCCCATTAATTATCAGGCATGGAGTTTAAGACAAAAGAAATGAGTGTTTATATAGTGCACAGTTACATGGTGCTATGGGACATTATGGGCATCCAAAGGACAATTAGGCTCCAAATGCATCTACTGAATTTGTACAAACCCCCATCCAGGGAGAACAGAATTTCCAGTCAAGGAACAACTAGGTCAGTGAACTATGCTGGGCAATATAAGGGAGATGTGCTTGCTCTGACTTTATGACCTTCCCAAACATTTCCTATTGGATTGGGTCTCAGTAGCAGGCTAAGTTAACCTCTGTCCTAAGGACACGCCTTTATACTCTTTATGGCACCATAAGGAAACTAGCAGCCAAAGGGCACCTCTCTTTAAATTTCATGGATTTAGGCCAGCCTCAGGAGAGCTGGAGATGTAGCACTTCCCCAGTTAACACTCAGTTGAATGTGTCTTGTACACAAAGAAAATATGGTCTTGATTACAGCTGATTTTTCCAATATAAATTGTTAACAATAGCATGTTTTGATAGCATTTTCAGGGAATCAGGAAGAAAGAAGCAAGTCTTTCTTTTTTAATCCACTCTCCTCTTCCAGTGTAAAAAGAAATCAAAAAACATGTCTTTTACTCTGTTCAGAAAGACAGAAGGGTATCACTGCACTCTCACAGGGACCACGATTAATAAGACCTGTCCTTTCCTGCTGCAAAATAAATCTTTTGATCCACACTGAGACTAAACAAAGATTTCTCTGTTTACTTTTGGAAGCACTAGGCATCAAGACACAAACACTAGTGGATTAAAGAAACTTTCTTTGTGCTGAAGTCCAGACTTTGTAGAAGACTTTGTCAACAGATCTTACCAAAATATTGATATGTTACCTTATTTTCCTGGTGGCAGAGATATATTTTCAAATGTTCATTGGTCCTTGACTGTCTTTAAAACAAAGGAACAAAAAGTGTGGCTCTTGAAACATTTTGGTTTTTATCAGCAGCTCACTCAGAGTTAAGGAGTCCGGATGTCTGTGTCTCTTGTGATTGTTGCAAAAGCTTCATCACAGTGTACAAACACCCCAAGTGTAAGTAATTTTATTTTGTGACTCACAGCTTCCACAACCAATGAAAATTTACTACTAAGCTAAAAAAATTAAGCCTGCCACACACTTCCAGGCCTGGGGCTGCAGCATATCAGCTGAAACCACCAGGCTAAATAGTGCCATAGAAAGAACACAATTGATTTCAACTACTGGATCTCTGCAAGAGACTGAGACATTAGAAGGCAGAAGAATGAAAGCAGATGGGAGATTTAAACTGCGTCAAGTGATTTAAAGATGCATGGATGAGCCTTTTATTACATGGGATGATTGATGATTCACCAGCAATTAATGCTGGCTACACTGGTAAGAATTAATTTGGAAGCCCAATTAGAGCTGAACTATTACTTAGGAGAAGAAAATCCAGCCATTTTTCCTGGGGTATCTGAAGTTTTTGGACTGTTATCCAAAGAAGGAAACATGGTTATGCCTGGCTTTATTGTGTTGTTTTCAGTGTGTCTGCCCCCTCATTTGGTCCTACATGTTTACTTTTCTTCCTTTTTAATGTACACTGTGCCACCTTCCTCAGCTTGAGGGTCAGAATGGAATGCTCAGTAAGAGCCTGCATCAACATCAACTGCAACTTTAATACTCAACCATTTTATCAATATTCTCTGACTGGGCTGTAACCTGCCTCTAGATGGACAAGATAGCTTTGTGTTGATGCTGTATGCTCCTGCTTACTGTCAGCAGCCTTGACAAATATGATTTATTTCCCTTTGAGCTGCACCAACAAGCCAGAAGGTTCCAGCAGTGCCTGTGCTCGGGTCTTTCATTCTTTTCTGCATCAAGACCCCCGGGGACAAGGAATTTACTGTATGTAAATGTGTTGGCTTGTTTTGATTAAACACACTGTGGAAAATCCAAACTCAACACCTATACAGCCACAGGCAAACGGCAACTGTATTTCCACCGTGAGTAGTATAATTTGCTGAAGGCCTTTATTAACCATACATGGGCCTATTGTAGGCTGGCTGAAAAGTAAGCATAATGATGGTTCACTTGCTAAAAAAGTTGTCAAAACTGGTTTTGGTTCATAGCCTGTGCCTGTGTGAAAGACTTAGTGTTCTGCTAGAGAGTGCTGGATGCCGTGGTCCAAAAGGGGGGGAGGATGGGACCGTGGTACCGCACGGGTCCAGGACACAAAGGTGGGATGCAGGTAGAATGCTTTATTCACGCATGCACGTGATCTTTTATCAGCTTGGGAGGGGAAAGGGCCAGAACATAGGGCAGAGCATGAGACAGACAAGTGGGGGGACAAACCAGGATAGGGACACAGGCAAAAGAGGGAGGAACGTGGGAGAAACCGGGGAGAGAAGGGGTGAATGGAGGCTGTCCCCTCTCTGCAGCTTCTCCAGCCAATCCGCAGGAAAGCAGGGGAGCGGACAAGCCTGAACATGCCCAGGAAATACAAATTCTGGGGAAGCATACAATGTGTATATACATAATAACTGTAAAGTCTGTATCATAAAGTCCTTTCAATCACTGTACATTTTTTTCCACTTCTGAGATTTTCCCCATTCTGATTCCTGGTCCTTCACAGCTGGACATTTTCCTCCTGTGGCTAAGCCAGTGTGTTGAGCTGAGGTTTTTGAAATCCCATGAAATCATTGTTTAAAACTCTCATCCAGTGAATCTGACACTAATATCTCCAGTAACTGTTCCCAGCACTTTGGTCAGAATTTTCCTTCTGCTCTGCCTCTAAAAACTAGTAACTGTTCACCACAGTGAGTGGGTGATGCCTTAGGATATGTTTCTGGACACCAGATTCTGAAGAACAGCTCCAGGAAAGTGCTCTCAAGCTTTGGTGAGGCATCAGACACCCAAGGATCTCCTCCTTCTGCTCCTCTGACGACAGTCTAGGTTTACAGTTCTGATGCTGCTGATCCTCATCAGGATATTCACAGCTGAGGCTGCCTTAGTTCATGATTCAGTCCCAAATTTGTTTCAAATGCGTGACAGCTGAGTGATGGTGATGTTTAATTTTTTGTTGTGGTTGTTCTAAGGGCTGTAGCTGGAGCAGCCACCTTGCATATACACCCCTGTAATGTTCCACAGACCAACCTCCCCGTCCTCCCAATGCCACGGGGGTTCCTGCAATCCCCAGAGAAATGTTGAAAAATCATCCTTGGAAGTGAGTTAAGGCTTTTGGAGATGCATGTGGTCCCTGAGAGTCAGCAAAACAAACGCATGGAGCATGCAGAGAAGAGCAATGTGGAGGATAAATCCTCTGAATACCAATTCGGGCAGATTGTAATTACTGCTGCTCCACATACATCAATTAACCAGCTCTGCATCCAGGCATTCAGGTTTTCTTCTTTAGCCTCTCATCCCGAACTGTGGTCTGGATTGATAGCAGATAGTCCCAGTATTTTTATTGTGGTGCTAACATCAGCTCTTCACATCTACATAAGAGAGTATTAAGGAAAATAAAAGCTTAGGAGGACAGAAGACAAGACAGATAATTATTTTACTCTGCCAGCTCTTCACTGATGTCTTAAAGAGGCCACATTACTGACATAGGTACCTGGATGCAGGACTAAGGACTATTGGGACAGCTTGTTAAAAACAGCTTCTTGGTGCTTCCCCTACTTCCCCTTCATCTCTACTGAACTCTTGAATGAAAGAGGGTCAACGGAGCCAAGACTACTCAGCAATTAATTGAGACCAAGTTTCTCATGTAAGCTGACTCTTGCTTTTTGCTGGGCAGACTCTTGCTTTTTAATGGCAGAGTGAGAAACTGGGGTTTGCTTCCTTTTTATTTATTTCCTTTTTTTTTTTCCTTTTTCCAGAGATACTGCCCAACAAGAGCTTGGAATTGACTCAATAAAGTGTTTAGCTGCAGGAGAGTTAATGTAATTTATAGCCAGCATGAAGGCATTTGAACTTATAAATAGGGAGAGTGTACCATAAATTCTAAAAACCCCTAATGATGTTTAGAGACTGTGCAGCCAGCGTGGAATAAAGAGGTAAATTTTTGGATGCCTCCCACTTGCACCATGTGGATACATCCAATAATAGCAGAGGTTCCCTGTGAGATGCGTTCTTCCTCCATAAAGTTTGTTTGTGGAACAGCACAATGAGGTACATGCACTGAACCAAATTTAGAGGCTTTGTACAGTAAAAGTACCCTTATCAGAAATCTTGCAAGCTGTCTCTGTTTACCAAAAAACATTTCCTGGCATGAAACAAGTGTGTATTTTGTTTCCACAGAACCAGAACTTGAAAACACTCTTCTCTCCAAGCTTCCTCTGCTCTTCACAGTATTTTCCTGCAAACTAAACCTCTGTGCCCCTTCCCTGCTTAAGGAGACACGTGAGGTATGAGAAGCAGGAAGAAAAGTGAGACTCCATATAGGGAAACCAACACTTAAATATTGGTAAATTTTTAAACCAACATTTAAACACTTGAAGTTTGGTTTAAATATTTACCAACCATTTACCATTGGACTGTAAATTTTGTAAAACTGGGACCAACTGCTGTTTATCCCATCCCAGGGTGAGTGTCCCAGCTGCTCCAGGCATGAGGTTCCTCTCTTCTATCATGCTCCTTGACTGAAAGCTCAGAGGTGCTTCTTCTCATGCCCACCTTCTGCATCTCTTCTTGGTTATCGTCACCCTTCCCCTGGGCCTGGGGTATGTTCAGTCCTGGACAGCAACAACTTCTTAGCCCCCTTACAGCCCAAAGAGATGAAAGTATTTTCATTTACCATTTTAGCATTTGAGAATGCTAAGCTTGATGTGAAATGATAAGCAGAGACTTGTGCAAATTCTTAATTTAATTTAATTTAATTTTCTTGTGAACTTTTCACTTATATCTGCTTCAGGGGGACAGAGGCCATTGGATCTCTAACTAGAGTTGTAGAAATTCTCTAAACCTATTTTTCTATCAAGAGAGCTAAGCCTATACAATGGTACTTGCCACATTTGCATTCTACATTCACTTCGACACTGAATTTCATGGATAAAGTAAAATGAACAAGTTTTGCTCTTGTGTTATTGTTATATTGTTTTTTACTTCAAACAGGAGACACCAAGCACTGCTCCTGCTGTCTTCAGAGGAAGTTCAGGCTATTGCCTTTGTCAGGCTACTCAGATGAACTTACTGCCCCACACAAACACATCAGAGCAGATGCTGAACAGTGTTCACAGTTCCTGAAGAAGCCTCTTACGTACCAGGATCAGCATGAACCTGAAAGTGGATATGGAGGTTTGTTTATTCTCCTTTCTCTTCTTGGATGGCAGGGGGGAAGATATTTTTTCTTTTCCTTTTCTTTTTTTTTTTTTAATCTGTAAACAAAACAAGATATTCATGTTCACCTCAGCAAATGGACGGATGTTTCCCTTGTTGTAAAAATAAGCATTAGTCAATAGCTGAATGTGTGGCCGTAATAAGATACATCTACATATCACATGTGTTTTCAGACAAAAGGAAAGAGAATAAAGGCCTGATCCAAATCATAAGTTCTCAGAACATCCTCCTTCTGCTTTCTGCCACCAGCACCTCATGCTTACACGGTACTCCTGTTGCCAGAACACCACCTTTTTTTTTTTACTGTGACATGCCAAAATCTAAACAGTAACTGTGTTCTCATGTACTGTGCCCGATTTCTGTCATAGAAATAACTTTGCCATTGTTTCCTTCCCTCCTCCCTTTCAGCACCTCTTTTGGGGCAGATTGTGGGCACAAAACACAGGGTGCTGAGCCTGTGCTCCCTGGTGCTGAAGTCATGACAAAAATCCTCTGTTTCAAGTCTCATGTTAGGTCAGAATCCAAGGACTGTGTTGCCAACTCTAAGAGGGAAACATATGGCCACAGAGGAGAGATTAAATGTTTTTTCCTGTGATTTTTCTTCATGGAAAGAGAGTTTCATATATGTATGCACATGGAAGGGTCATGACTCGGTAGTTTTGATGGGATTATCTCAATGAGCTTTAGTTGTCCAAAAGATAAGTATCTAATGTAAACTAAATTTGTTGAGGTCTCTCTTGTTGTTCTTGGAGAACATCATGTTCCTTCAGGAAGTGTTTCAACTTATATATCTTAAAATGGAATATATTATCTGTCTGTCCCCTTTGGTAACTGCTGACTATTGAGTCTAGATAAGTAGTTTAGACTAGAAACTGAACTTGTAAATAGCAAAAATTGGGCTAAAAAAATCCCAACCCAAATCCTTGGTAATTGTATTGCTTGGATCTTAACAGACTTGAGGGGTTTTTTGTCTGGGACAAAAAGATCAAGTCTGAAATGAGACATTTCAGTGAATATGACAGGCAAATGCATGACCAATTGCCTTGCCATTATTATTCTATAACTGGGTACAAAAGAAACTGGAGTTAGGATCTTCCAAGAAATATTTATAACCTGCAATAAAAAGTTGCCAAGATTAAAATTGTTCTTTTTTTCTATTATAAGGATTGATAACTGAAGGAACCAGTGCGAAAGTAAGTTGAGCAACAGTTTTTGTAAGAGGGCAAAAATAATGTATAATTTTATGTCCAGGACATTGTTGCTCTACATTTTTCTGGTAAACAGGCATCTCAGCAGCATTACACTCTCCCCACTGCAGGAAGTGTGTCCAAAGCATAGAATGCAATTTTCTGGGCTTTGTTCGTCCATTAATTGTCTTATTTGATATACTGCTTTGTCATTAATTTCCAAATCTTTTTCAGGTTCTTTGGTCCATCCACAAAACAACCTAAACTCTGCTTTGGATTCCAGGCTGCATATGTTTATCACTGATACTGTACTCATAACACCTCTGGCTGTAGATAATACTCTTTTTCCATAAGAAATAACATTACATGACATTTCATCAGCTTGGATGCCCAATTGCATTTATTGATCTAATTAATTGTTATTGTCTTTAGTATCTTGACTTCATTCAAAGTCACATTTGCAGAGTTTTCCAGTAGCTGTTCTGTATTCCTTTCTTACAGTGTGTGACAACTTTCCACATTCCATAATTTTCCATATTCCTAAGGTACTCCGTGTTCAGAAGGTGCTATCAGCATATTTTATTTACCAGAGAAACAGATTATTAAGGGGGCTGAACAGATAATTTATTGCTTGGGGAAAAGAAAAACTGAGTTTGAGAAAAGGAGAGACATATGGGAAAGGAGTTATTAATCTCCCATATGTGTTTTGAACTCAGGAAGCTTTAACGAAAACACTCCACAGAGGATACCTATCTCCAGCAATGATAAACTGTATTTTCTAACCAAGCAGCTTTATTTTTAGTACTTGTTGGAGAGAGAACCTGCTTTTAGCATACATGGGAATCATGTCTAGAAAGTTAATAATCTTGGTGGATGTGGTCGGAAAGGTATCCATAGTAGTAGATGGCAAAATATTCACAGTAGTAGGTAGCAGTACCTTCAGATACCTGTTTTTCCCCCTGGTACATCTCTTAAAAAGGTTTACTGAGAGTGCAGTTAGGAAGAAAATGCAATTTTGTTATTGTTGTGCTCTAAATTACAATTTGCAAAAACGTGGAAGAGTCACAGGCTTCCAGTTACCTCCTGTAACTGTGAAATTCTAGTGCCAGAGACAGCTTAGTGATGCAGAAAATGTCTCAATTCCTCAAGAAAAGAGGCAAAAGAAAAGAAAATCCACTTTCAAAACCATATTTCGTTAATGTGATAAGCAGAAAGGGCAAACACTCTTCATCTTATCAATTTGACACCTTAGTCTAATAATTAGAATATAAATAATATTGAGCATTTTCCTGTATAAGTCAATAAAATTATAATAGGTATAATGTTTTCTTTGTAAGACATACAGGGTAGACTTCCTTTATAAGATTGAAGTATGCAAAATGTCCGTTTGCATTCCTCCTAATATTTGGGGATTTTCTTAAGAAGAGAAGGGAATCTGTAGTTATCAGACCCCATAGCAAAAACCCGGAGTTTTGGGGTTCTTGGTGATGGTTTTTTGGTTTGGTTGGTTGGTTGACTTTGTTTGGTTGGTTGGTTGGTTTGTTTGTTTTTCTTTTTCAGCTAATACTAAGGTCTTGAGCAACACATTTTCAGGGCTTCAGACTGTTGGATATCCCATCTTAGGATTATGGGTATATTTTGGTCTTTTTAGTATTTGTCATGATGTGATACTGCCACCTTCTTTTTCCACAATTTCTGGTATTTGCTGTCTTATCACCCTTGTGACTGTCTGAAAATATATTTCTGAGTGTGTATGTGGGTCCGTGAGCAGCTGCTCTTCTTGATGGACAGAGTAATGGGAGATTGCTTATTGCTTACTAAAATATTGTTGAATTTTTTACAAGATGTATAGGGTTTAGTTATGGAAAATATTTTGTTTCTGGTCAGTGTTCTCTCATCTGGGCCTGTGACTTTTACAACATATTGGACATTTCCAAGAGGTGGTGTTTGGAGCTATCTTCAAATGAGCAATATAGTTTGAAGTTGGATGGATTGTGCCTTTCCCTTCCTGATCTCAGGAAAGACCACATCCCATGAGCTGCCATTTTGAGGTGAACATGGTTGTGTGCAGAGAGACCTGGATAACAACAAGCACTAGCAGGTATGTGTGTGGAACATGGTGTGCACAGAGAGTAGCGGGGAGGAAACACCAGTGAAAATATGAAAAATACAAGTGACACAAAACAGTGTATTAATGAGATATATGACCATGCTTCTGAGGACTTTGTCCATAAGGCTGTTTTCTTACATGCTTTGTCATCCTCCTTTCTGAAGCTGAGCTCTTCAAGGACGGGATTCTGTCAGTGCTTCTGCAGCTTTTTGTCTGCTTAGAAAGACACCCTTGTCAAAGGTTCCTTGGAGGAAAAGGCAGAAACTGGGACAGAATGAGGTAAATTACACTTCATGCTCTTACACTACCTCATGTCAGACACGATAGCTGAGCATTGCCCAGTCTGAGCCCAGTGCAATGACAAAGATGATGTTTAATCATATTTTCTCTTTTAAACAGTAAGCTATTAAAAGACACGATTTACTTTGTTTTTTTGTTGTTCAGGAGGTAACTATCACCACACTAGGTTGAAGGTATTAAATATTTCCTCCTCTTCCTGCTACCTCTGTGACCACCTCCAAATGCCCAGGAGAATTCATCAAGCTGGAGGAATTTTGCTGTCAGTTTCACATCCTAAAAAACGAGTTGAGAGCAGACTTAATCCAGCTGTTTTCTGGATACTCTACTATGTAGTCTGATGGTGGTAGAACAGTTGCAGATGCGCACTGTAATTATGTATGAATGATCCTAATTATTTTACCAGCTGCCATTACTTTAGATTTTTCCAAGAATGGGTAGTTTGTGAGCAAGTTGTGGAGTGAGCTATTTTGTCATTGTGAGACAGTGAATTTATAACTAGACCGGGGACTGCTTTGGATTCTTATCAAATCTTTCAAGATTTATAGCATATTATTTCCTCTGCAAATGGATTTCTAACATACAATGTGTTTATGTTGTAATCCCACTGGCTTTTTTTTTTTTTGAAAGAAACCTTTAAAATTAAAAACTGCCTTTGAAGTACAAACTGAAAGCAGTCAGTTCAGCAGTTTAAGGGGGTGGAAATGATGAAAGCTTCTGTAAATTATTATTTGGGGAATGTCATGCTCATATCTGTGGCATGTTTGTGTCTGTGTCAGTTGGGTCAACTAATGAAACTCAGATGGGAGGAAAGACGTTATCCCAATGGCAGTAATAGTGGCAGTATTCTAGATCCAGGCAGAGATGTTCCAAAACAGTTGGTCTGTGTGGGGAGAGCAGCCACAGATGCTCCTGGAAGATGTGCCTTAATGAGTGAAAAATGTTACTTAATAAGTGTAAGATCAAGCTTTTGGCTAAAGCACTGTCTGATAAGCCACAGGACCGTCAGGCTACTGCTCTGCCTTGTCTGCTCACCTAGTCATCACTTATTGTCACTGTTCACACTGCTTGGCTGCTCATTAAGGAGCTTTTTGTGTCGAGGAGTTTGTAACACGATAAAAATTTATTAGGTAAAAATCAGGGTACTCAGTATAGTCATACCGTGTTTCAGAAAAGCCTGAAGGCTGGTGTTTAAATCCACTCCTATTCAGAGGAATGGCTGCAGCCAGAAACTAGAGATCTAAAAAAATTAGGCTTACCTGAGAGCCTTGTAATCTTTATATGACTGCAATTGTGGGGGAAAAAAAAAGGTTATAGGTGTTCACCAGGCACAAACATCCAAATAACATTTGTCAAAACCCAAATTATCATAAAACGGGGGGGGGGGGGGGGGGGGGAAGACCTGAAACTGAAAGCAACTCGCCCTTCAGTTTTCAAAAAAAAAAAAAAGCAAACTATGAAAACATCATGAACCATTTTCAAGCGGGAAACTTCCAAAAGCACTTTGCTTGGACACAAACAATTAGTTGAGCCAGCTTGGTGCCACAAAGTTGACATTTTACTTTCAGTTACAGCACTAACAGCTTCAGCGATAAAAATACTGTCAAAAGTACAACTCCCAGAAAACAAAGGTACTGAGTGTGCCCTGTTTCCTTGGATAGTGAACGTGGTAAAAACAAACCTGGAGGATACAGGATCTGTAACTAAGAAGAGCTGTGCACAGGATGGTACTTCGTAACTTTTAGTTTTTGACATACATCACATTGAAGCAGTCTCTCAGAGCATTGCTCATTCCTGTTTCCATAAATCCTTTTTGCTGAGAAGAAAGCTCAGATCCCAAAGCTTAGGAAATAAAGCCTGAATTGTTTCTGCCTGCTCCAGCAGCCTCTGCTCCTTGTTTCCATTTCCCCTTCACTCTTTTCCGCCCCCATTGCTCCTGTTGTTTCAGCTGCTGCCTCCTTTCCCTTTCATCTGGTCGATCCCTGCTAGCAGTGAGGGTCCAGATTCTCATTTCCCTGGTGTTGGGAGCAGCTTTCCCCTGCTTTGCCTTCACTGCTGAGATGAAAAGGCCATTGCACTGTTTGTCTCCTGTGATTCCACTGCCTTTCTGATGCTTCTCCCACTTCCACGGTGCCCACCTCTCTCCTTCTGGGAGCCTCTCCCATCCTCAGGCAGGGACTACACACCAGGATATTCAGGATATTCACCTGTTGGAGCTCTGTCAGGCTGAGGATCCCACTGTCCAGGAAGGATGTCCTGGAGGATTTCACCTTCCTAAGACTGGAGCATCCAGAGGGAGATGAGTAAGGCTGAGACTGATTAAGAGGGTGCTATTGCAGAGGAAGCCGCCTCCAAGGGAGCCTGCAGGTGGACACATTTTGCACCCTGAGACTGCAGCTCAGGGGTCTCACCCCTTGCCAAGTTTGTCCCCTACCACCCCCTTGACCAAATTTATGCGATGCTTGAGTTCATGGTTCACATATGTGCTTCTAAACATAGTTCCACAGACTTTCCATTCAGCTTTTCAGCCTATAGCAGCAACTAATATTGTGAGGTCACTGCCAGCTCTGAGCTTTGCTGTGGCTCAGAGGACCCCATGGAGCAGCAGAAAGTGGAACATGGTTTCTGTCTTTCTTGGGGAGAGGAATCAGGTGTGAACTCCCCAGAACAGTGCTAAAGAATAACAGTTATGCAGGTGATTTTCACAGTAAGAGTAAAAATCAAAACTTATATTGGTACATGTGTATTATTGCTCCCTATTTACAAGAGATGAAAGGTATTGATTCCTCTGATTCCTCATTTATTTTATTATTGTCAATCAGATAAAACTGACAGAATTATCTGTGGTATTCTGACAAAACCTTCTTTTCACTACATGACTCTCTTTCTCTTTTTCCTTTTTCAAACCCATCAATATGCTTATTAGCACATTTTAATTCTATTATCAAGCATTTTGGTAATTATCAATTATTACTATATAATAATTTTATTATATTTTCGAACATAGAAATATCAGCTGATCAATTCAGAGTTTTTTATTAAAACTGGGGACTATGATTTCAGGCAGAAGAAAGTTTTCAGTGGAAATCAAAGGTGCAAAAAGCCTGTACTCACAGACGATCTCTATGGTTAGGAAAATGGAGACTTATTTCATACCAGAGAAACTGTTTAGAAACTGGTAAAAAGAAAATGGCACAAATAAATGGCAAGATGCGCAGTGTTTTTTTCTGGAAGGACTCAGCCAAACATGAGCAAATCCAAGTGTTTGTTCCTTGGTCTAGAAAAAAACATAAAAATATACTAAAAAATACTGACATTGTAGAGAGTGCATTAGTGGAAAATGTGACACTGAAAAGCAGAGTTAAAATTAAACCCATAAATTCCCTTTTTGCTCAAGGTAGCTAACAAATACAGACACAACTGTGGGCCTTCGTTAGTGTCATTTAAACACAAATGAAAAAAGAACACTTTTTTTACCTAGGCTTTTTGGCAGAAGTATGAGAGATGTCTGTGTGGGAAACCAAATAAAGAAATTGACCACATTGAAAGTAAGGAGAAATAAATATTAGCAGAAAAATAAAATGAAAGGCCAAGTAAAAGCTGGCTGTGAATGAGAAATAGCACCTTGAATGAAGTCCCAGTTCTTGTCTGTGATTTATTGATACAGTCTCTGGGCATTTGTGGCTTATTTAAACAGGAAAAGTAGTTGCTATGTACAACTACCACTGCAACTCAGCAATCTGTGGAGTCACTGAGCACTGTGACAGACTTCTGAAAGCAAATTTACCACTGTGCAATTAGTGGCTTCTGGTTCTGGCAATATCTGCTGTTGACAGTCCTTGCCTCTGATTCTGCTTCTGATACACTTCATTGCTATAAATCAAATTGTCTTGTTTGCTGAAGGACCTGGAAGAATGATTTGTGGTATGAGGGCAAAAGGTTTCTTTGCTGATCTCTCCTGGGCATCAGACATGCAGAGCTTGAATAGCTGAGTAGCCTGACCTGCAATTTTAGGGAACATTGTGGAAGAACTTCTGCACTCTTAAAATCAACAGCGATTACTCAACCAAGATAATGAACCATGGGAATTAATTCAGTGGCTGTCAGCTGGAAAGAGTAAGAACAGAAAAGGAAATATTTACAACCCATCGTACAAAGAATTAGAGGATGCTTGTGTGTCCTCAAGAATGTAACACTTAGCCTCGGGGTCTCAGCTTTGTGTGAGGGCTTACCAGCCTCACAAGATCAAGAAACATAACACTGAGATAGATTATAGATGTTCAGTGACTGTTTGGATGTCTCTGTAATCTAAAACTCCTCAAGAGAAAGCAGAAGTCAATGAACTGACCCCCTTTGAATCCAGGATCACAGCACCTATAAGGAGTAGGGAAGGGAGAGCACTTAGGTGTCATCAAAGGATGATATGAATTACTTAAAAGCATCCTCAATGCTGACCTTGGACAATATCACCTTGAATAATTACTTTATTTAGTGTCCTCATCTGAACATGACTTAGTCATCTGCATGTCCTTTCTAAAATCCTTATTCTTGGTGACTTCAGTCAAAAAGTTAATTACTGTACTTTCCTCTGGGAGGAAAAAAGCCGTGTGGTGACTTCTCATGATGCTATTTGCAATATGTGTATAACCCATGACAGGGGATGCAACCACTTAATAAATAGGAGCATTTAAACAGTTTGCTGAGCCCCAGTTGAAGACTGTACCATTAGGAGTGTAATTCAATGCAATGGGTGTAGCAAACATGAAATATTAAGAGAGGAGGAGCAGGTGCTCTGCTGAGCAAGACTTACTTCAGATTGAATCCACTTGCTCATTGTTGCTCAGCACGTGCCAGCTTGCCAAGTTGCAAGTGACACTGAGTGACCAGTGACAACCTCAGGGGTCTGTACCGGGACCAGTGTGATTTAATATCTTCATTAATGACACAGATAGAGGGACTGAGGGACCTTCAGCAGGTTTGCAGGTGACCCCAAGCTGAGGGTGCAGTGACACACTTGAAGGACGGGGCCATCCAGAGGGACATGGACAAGCTCCAGAAGTGGCCGCTGGGAATCTCCTGAGGTTTACCAAGGCCAAGGGCTGGTCTTGTACCTGGATCAGGGCAACCCCCAGGATCAATCCAGGCTGGGAATGAGCAGATGGAGCAGCGCTGCAGAGAAGGACTTGGAGGCACTGATGGGGGAGAGGCTGGACATGACCCAGCACAGAAACCTCTTGTGCCCTGGGCTGATCCCACAGCGGGGGCAGCAGGGCAGGGGGGGATTCTGCCCCTCTGCACCTTCAGGTGAGATCCCACCTGCAGAGCTACCTCCAGCCCTGGAGGCCCAGAACAGCAAGGACATGGAGCTGCTGGAGCGAGTCCAGAGGAGGCACCAAGATGATCAGAAGGATGGAGCAGCTCTGCTGTGAGGAAAGGCTGGGAAAGTTGGGATTGTTCAGCCTGGAGAAGAGAGTCATAGAATCATAGAACCATACAGTCATACAATCATACAATCAACTGGGTCAGTAAAAACCTCCAAGATCATCAAGTCCATCCCTTAATCCAACACTGCTGTGGTTACTAGACCATGGCACTAAGTGCCACATTCCATCTTAAAGACCTCCAGAGATGGTGAATCCGCCACCTCCCTGGGCAGCCAATTCCAATGCCTGATTACTCTCTCTTAAAAAATTTCTTCCTAATATCCAACCTAAACCTCCCTTGGCACAGTTTAACTTTGTGCCCTCTTGTCGAACTGCTGCTTGCTTGGGAGAAGAGACCGACGCCCACCCGGCTACAACCTCCTTTCAGGGAGTCATAGAGAGTGATGAGGTCTCCCCTGAGCCTCTTCTTCTCTAGGCTGAACAACCCCAGCTCCCTCAGCCTCTCCTCACAGCACTTGTGCTCGAGTCCCTTCACCAGCCTTGTTGCTCTTCTCTGGACCTGCTCCAGCACCTCAATATCCTTCCTGAACTGAGGGGCCCAGAACTGGACACAGCACTCCAGGGGTGGCCTCACCAGCGCTGAGTACAGGGGCAGAATCACTTCCCTGGTCCTGCTGGCCACACTGTTCCTGATCCAGGCCAGGATGCCATTGGCCTTCTTGGCCACCTGGGCACACTGCTGGCTCATGTTCAGCTTCCTGTCAATCCAAACTCCCAGGTCCCTTTCTGCCTGGCTGCTCTCCAGCTACTCTGTGCCCAGCCTGTAGCACCACAGGGGGTTGTTGTGGCCAAAGTGCAGGACCCAGCACTTGGTCTTGTTGAACCTCATCCCTTTAGAATCAGCCAAACTCTCCAGTCTGTCCGGCTCCCTCTGCAGAGTCCTCCTGCCTTCCAGCAGATCAACACTCCCCCCCAGCTTGGTGTCACCTGCAAATTTGCTAATGGTACACTCAGTCCCTTCATCCAGATCATCAATAAAGATATTAAACAGGACTGAAGGCTCCAGGGTGGCCTTACAGCCTGTGAAGGGGCTACAAGAAACATAGAGGGAGACTCTTTACAAGGGCCTGGGGTGGCAGGACAAGGGGGAATGGATTCACACTGACAGAGAGTAGGTTTAGATCGGATATTAGGAAGAAATTCTTGGCTGTGAGGGTGGTGAGGCCCTGGCACAGGTTGCCCAGAGAAGCTGTGGCTGCCCCATCTCTGGAAGTGTCCAAGGCCAGGTTGGACGGGGCTTGGAGCAACCTGGGATAGTGGAAAGTGTCCCTGCCCATGGCAGGGGGGTTGGAACAAGATGGTCTTTAAGGTCCCTTTCAACCCAAACCTTTCCATGATTTCTGATGTATCTACCCAATCTGGTACTGTGGAGACCTTAGGAACATGAACAGTTGCTGAAATGCCCCTCATGTATGACAGTGACTTCCATGAAGGGTGTTTTGTGTTATTGCTCTGTGCTGTTGTGATACCTTTATTACAAATAATAATGTGCATAATTGAGATTTCATGAAATTATCATGGATTTGTTGGGTGGGGTTTTTTGTTTATTTGGGGGGTTTGTTTGGTTTTTTGTTTGTTTGGTTTTTTTAATGAGATATAAAAAAAATTAAAAGACTTGAATAAAACTCTTCTTCAGCTAAAAATGTGCTACCAATAAGAATGATTCAGGTCCCTAATTCTATCTCTCCAATACTCTTTTAGACACCTCTGAGTGTCAAGAGGCATTTGATTGAAGCTGAGAAATATGTTACAGGACCTATGAGACACCTACTCTCTTGGGAGCATCTGTGGAGGAGAGCTGGGGTATCTATGGATAAATATATACTTTTGAATACTTTTAAATGTTAGATGCATTTGTGTAGGCACCTAAATCTAACCACAGAATCAGAGGCTGGAAAGATGAAAATGAAAAGGTGTTGCTCCATGAAATTAAAGGCAGCAGAAACACATGGGGATGAGTATTCAAAACCTGTAGTCTCTGTTGGGATGGGTCTTCTAAATGGTTAATTGCCTGACTGTCTTTGCTTAGGTTTGGGCTGATCATGATGTTCCAAAGTGGAAAATATGACAATAAAGAGAGAGATCAAGTTCCACACCAGAATGCAAAGAGGAACTGAAGAAAAATGGGGGGAAAAAAAAAAGCGCGCATTGTTACATGTGTGCATACTTATCTATTCTACATATATTTTTTCCCATTTATTCCACGATAAGGCATTGTGAGAATATATTAATGTTCTTCTGCTAATAAATATCAATGTTCCTATTTTTAAAAAAAAATTGTAAAGTGAAATAATTATCTATAAAATAATTGCACGGCAGAGTGGTAGGCATGTGATGATGCGAAAAACTCTGAAAAGCTACAGGTTGCTACCCAAAAGACAAGCATCCAGTGCATAACCCCAATAAAAAATACTCTGCTTTTACTCTGTTATAGCACCACGTGGAGATTGTGATCATGACCTTTTAACTTCTTTAGCAGTGAACTCAAAAGAAAATTCATGGTGTTTTGCTCTAGATCTTCCTGAGTCTTGGCTTTTCCCAAGATATTATGTCTATGAAACATTTCAAACCAATTATTTAGAATTTCAGTCCTTCCTTTCAAGTTATGCTTCTTAGAACTCTGATTGTTCTTTTCTCTTCTCATTCTCCTTAGTAGAGCCGCTTCTTGAAGTTCTGTGCAAAAACTGGGCACAAAATTCCAGCTGAGGGCATCCAGTAGAGCAACAAGACTATTTCACATGTTTTGCAGGATGAAAGCCATTGTGACCCAGGACAGTGTTAACTCATTTTTATTACAGAATGTTCAACTTGTGAGCCACCATCTGATCCCACACTCCTTCATCTGCAACCACAAACTCTGTTCCTTTATTTGTACAGTTGATCATTCCTGCCGAAGATAAGTATAAGCCCTACTTTTTTCTTTCAAAATACTAAAAAAATTTTCATCTTACTGCTTTTCACCAACAATCATTTGAGGATTATTTTGGGCAAATTTCATATGTGTACTTTGTACCTTCTTCAATTTTCTTCAGGAAAATACTTTCAATCAAAAGAAAATTATTGCAATCAAATGATTAAAATATTGACAAACGTGTGTAAAAATTTACTTGAGAGATTCTTTCAGTTTAAGAGGGGTTACCAATAGTAACCCAGCAGGATAATATCTCTGGCAGTTTTTGCTTCTGGAGTTTGCTTAGAATCTTCTATGAAGTGGCATTAAAAGCTATAATTAAGTCATGATCTTTTCCAAGAGTAGCAAAGTTCATGGAACAATGACAAGAGCTAGTTTATTTGATTTGTCTTGGTTTCCTCTAGACACAACTGTTGTCTATTTATCAGTGTGTTGGGTTTTTTTCTGGCATCCAGGTTGAACATGTAGCATGACTGTTTAATCTGGTGCCTCTCTTTTCCTGTCCCACTCTTCCATTTTATTCCGTTACATTTGCCCTTTTCACCTCTTCTGGGTCTTTGCCCACAGACTGTGAATTTTCTGGGAAATAAAGATTCAGAAGGTTCCTTATACAATCCCTCAGCCCCCTCGTAGAATCCATCACATCCAGGCTGCCTGAAATAATTAAATTATCTATATACTCTGTTAGCTTACTGTAACATCTTGCCTCCTTGTCCTATGTGTTAAAAAAGTCTGTCATGATGCAGGTTGGTCCCAATTTAGTTATTTAAAGTACATTCAAGTGAGAGTGGTTTAATATTAGCAATGAATCCACTTTGTATAGGAGTGCAAATACTGTAGCACAAATAACTGTTTAAATGAGAAAAACTTAGTTCCTTCATAGAGTTTCTTTCTTGAAAGAAGGTTGTAAAAACCAATTAAGAGATATTCACAGTAGGTTGATGTTAAAAACTGCTTTGGTCAACACAGAGTGATGACTAAAGAGGGAACTCAAAGGGGAAAATTTAACCCAAAGATTTAGGCTCCCTTTGCCAGATCAGCTATTGGAAGGACAATCTCTGCAGTAAGCATGTAAAAATGATGACACAGAAACACAAGTCAAGGCACACAGAATGTCATTTTGCTGTGATAAGGAGTTTTTACCTTCAGATGAAGAAATTAACAGTGATAGATCCTTAGCAACTTTTTGTAGCAGGATGGGACAGCAGAAGCTGGAGGTGTGGAACAGGACTCTGCTGAAATCTCTTTTACATGGGTCTTAGGAAATGGAGAGGTTTTTTGGGAGGAGATGAATTTGCACAGCTCCAAAACCTCCTGCACACTGAATAAAGAAAGATCACTGTGAAGAGAGCACCGTATCTCACCAGCAACAAATGACGTAATTCCTGCACTGAATGGTGCCATTGTGTTCCTGAAGCTTGATCTCACCAAAGGATATTACCAGCTGCAACAAGCTTCTGCTTTTATCTGACAACTGTTTCAGCACATACTTGTCTGAGATGGTATGAACAGCTAACATCTGGAGTTTATTTAGCCACAGAAATTTGTCAAGATTCTTCCATTATTTTATCACACCTCCAATATCTTCAGTGGCACTGATGACTTCATAGAACATGACATAACCCATAGAGTCATGCTTCACTGTCTCATTGTATGAAAATTCCCCTCAGACTAAATAGAAGAGCTTCTTGAACAAAGCCATCCTTTAATTTTTGGTCATATTCCTTCACCCAAGTGATTGCCTTTTAACCTGAGGAAGGTAACAGCAACTGACACAGCAATAGATCTTAGAGGTGCAAGGCAAGATCAGGTTTTTCTCAAGGATAGTGTGCAGACACTCATGATATTTCATCATTAATGCCTCTCTTTATGGCAACTTAATATTCATACCTCATGGAATCACTCAGGTTGGAAAAGACCTCACTGAGTCCAGCCGCTAAACCAACACTGCCATATTCACTGATGAACCTTGTCCCCAAGTGCCAGATCCACATCTTTTTTAGCACTTCCAGGGATTGTGATTCCAATACTGTCCTGGGCAGCCTGTTCCAATGCATGACTTGGATAGACTTGAGAGATGGGCTGATTCCAATGGGATGAAGTTCAATAAAGCCAAGTGCCGGGTCCTGCACTTTGGCCACAACAACCCCCTGCAGTGCTACAGGCTGGGGACAGAGTGGCTGGAGAGCAGCCAGGCAGAAAGGGACCTGGGGGTACTAATTGACAGGAAGCTCAACATGAGCCAACAGTGTGCCCAGGTGGCCAAGAAGGCCAATGGGATCTTGTCCTGTATCAAAAATAGCGTGGCCAGCAGGAGCAGGGAAGTGATCCTTCCCCTGTACTCTGCGTTGGTGAGGCCACACCTTGAGTATTGTGTTCAGTTCTGGGCCCCTCAGTTCAGAAAGGATATTGAGGTGCTGGAGCGGGTCCAGAGAAGAGCAACAAGGCTGGTGAAGGGACTGGAGCATAAGTCCTATGGGGAGAGGCTGAGGGAGCTGGGGTTGTTTAGCCTGGAGAAGAGTAGGCTCAGAGGTGACCTCATCACCGTCTATAACTACCTGAAGGGAAGTTCTAGCCAGGTGGGGGTTGGTCTCTTCTCTCAGGCACTCAGCAATAGGACAAGGGGGCACGGGCTTAAGCTGCGCCAGGGGAAATTTAAGTTGGATATCAGGAGAAAATTCTTTACAGAGAGAGTGATCAGGCATTGGAATGGGCTGCCCAGAGAGGTGGTGGATTCACCATCCCTGGAGATTTTTAAACGCAGATTGGACGTGGCACTGAGTGCCATGATCTAGTAAATGGACTGGATTTGGACCAAGGGTTGGACTCGATGATCTCGGAGGTCTTTTCCAACCCAATCGATTCTATGATTCTATGATTCTATGACCATACTTTCCATTAGGACATTTTTCCTTATATCCAACCTGACTCTCCATTGGTACAGCTCAAGGCTGTTTCCTCTTATCCTGTCCCTTGTTCCCCAGAAGCAGAGCCTGACTACCCTCTAAGCTCCACCCTCCTGTCAGGGAGTTGCAGAGAGCAAGAAGAGCCTCCTTTTCTCCAGGCTGAGCCTCCTCAGCTCCCTCAGCTACTCCTGGTGCTCCAAACCATTCCCCAACTCTGTTCCCTTCCCTGGACACGCTCCAGTCCGTCAATGTCTCTCTTGTCTGAGGGGCCCAGAACTGCCCCCAGCACTCGAGGTGTGTCCCCAGCAGTGCCCAGCACAGGGACGGGCACTGCCCTGGGCCTGTGACACACCATGGCTGGGACAGCACAGGGACCATTGGCCTCTTGCCCACCTGGGCACACCTGGGCTCATGTCCAACCACTGTCCCCAGCACCCCCAGGGCCTTTTCCAGATTTCCAACCCGTTTCCCCATCTGGAGTGTTCCATGGGGTTGCTGTGACCCAAGGGCAGGACCCAGCACTTGAACTTGTTGTCTCTCCTGGCCTCATCCCACAGATCCAGCCTGTTCAGATCCCTCTGCAGACTCTTCCTGCCCTCAGCAAATCAACACTCCCACCCAACTTGGTGTTATCTGTGAGCTTGCTCCCCTCATCCAGATCATTAGTAAAGACACTGAACAGGCTCTTCATCCTGGTTGGGTGGTCTGTAACAAAGTCCTACCAGGATATCTGTCTTGTTGGCCTTTCCCTCATTCTTAAGCATTTTCAACTTTACCAACATCATCACCAAACTCCAGACCATAGAGGAATTCCTCAGCACACAGGGCTGGGCCACAGCCTCTCCATATAATCCCGTCCCTTCTGCAGAGTTTATGGCCATCCACTGCAGCATTCAAGTTGTGCCCACCACCCCACCATGTTTCCATGATGACAACTATGTCCTAGTTTTATTGCTGCAGCAATTCTTCCATCTCCTTCTGTTTGCTGCCCATGCTGCTTGCAGTAGTGTAGATGCTCTCCAACTGGGTTATCCATCCTGCTGCCTTTTCTGGGGGAGGATAGAATCTCTAGTTCTTGTGTGACCATTCTCAGGTCTTTCTGTGGTTTCTAACACACTAATAACCCTTGTGCCTTTGCTGCCACAGGGATCTCCATCCCCTCACTCCATCAAGATGACAGACCAAAGGACCTTGGTAACACTGTTGCTCAAATAGTGCTGTGCAACCCCCAGGCTTAAATACGATAACAGGTACACTGAAAGACAGATGTTCCTGAAGGAAAAAAGGTAATTCTATAAGACAATATTTGCCATTAAAGATTGACCTGCTTTTCACCCAAGCAAACTTTAATTAATTTGCTTACTTCTCGGGGAGTGGCTATGCAAGCACAGACTATGAGCCAAAGCATTTCCCAGTGTTTCAGGTATATTTTGTGACCTGTGTTAACTAGGAACTATCCTAAATAGGCCAAGAACTAAGGTTATATTGGTATGCAATTAGCTACGAGCAAAATAAAAGCAAAGTAATACAATGTCTGATCTCTTCAGTGTGGGCAGATAACAGTACTTTTTGATCCAGATTTATCTGTGAAACTAGCCACTGTCAATGTCACAAAGAAGTTTAACTCAACTGAAGCAAGGAAATGACACCCTGAAGTAGGTAGGGTATGCAGATCATGCACAAGATGAGCAGAATAAAACTATTTCTTAAAAAACCCTGAGTGTTTACATAAGAAAGAGTGACAGTAAGGGCATAATAATGATGATGATTTGAGGTCTGTAAAAAAATTTTACTCTTGAGAAATTTAAGGAATTCATGCATTTATCTCATCAAAGAGAAATTTAGAAGGCAGTTCACCTTCGGCCTATAATTAAGGTCTTTAAGTTCTTTCGTAAGCATTCAAGTGCATAATAATATCCCATAGTTAAAAGGGGAAGATAGAAAAAAATCAAATTAAAAGAGTACTTATCTAGTCTTCTGCAGAAACAGCTTTTTTTATGACTGATTTTCACCATTGAATTATCTTGCCATGGCTTTTGGAAGATTCTCTGTCGTTTGGGATGTAAAGCTTAGGGTGGATACTTTCCAAAAGATACTTGTTAAGTCTAACCACAAGTCATGCACTCTGTGTCTAAATCACTGGGGTTACTCTCCAGTCACAAAGGCTTTGTTTGTGTGCCTTGATGTTGCGTGAGAGAGGAGTAAGGCTGGTGAAGTGCCTCCTGCTGAAAAGTTTTTCATTTGAAAGCTGGAAATATGCAGGGTGGCACAGTGACCTTGAACACTCATAAAAATCATTGAGCATCCACCAATATCTGTGGTAATGCCTGAGATAAACTGATGATGTGCAGAAATCTTGTGTTTCAAGGGCTTCAGCTGAGCATAACTGCATTGCCAAAAGGCTATTATCTGGACTACTTATCTTGTCACTTAATGTTCTTTTGATCGTGTCATTTTATTGAAGCTGCAAATGCCTGTGCCTTGCAGAACCATCAAGAGGCATTCAAGGACCATGAGCAGCCTGACACCAAAGATTTAAGAGTAGTCAGATCCAGTCACTTGTTAGAGACAGCAATGGGGGAGGGTAATTAAATTCATGGGAAGGTTTTCCAGAGGTGGCACAGGCTTTCCAGCACTGTCTGCGTTAATACCTGTCTGACCTTCACACTATTTCTTTTCAGCTGCAAGGGTTTAATTCAAGGATGTGCCAAATATTCAAATTCTTTCAAAACTGAGAATTAACATGAGGACACCATTGTTAGAACTTGCTGAAAGGCCTGTGGTGCTCAAGATGATCAGAGTTTGTCAGGACACTTCAGAACGGGGTCTGTCTGACAGCATGAGAGGGATAAAGTATCAGAAATATTACTTAAAGATCCCTTTTTCTTCCTCCCCGCCCCCTGTTTTCAGTCCACATCCGTGGTAAACTAAGGCATTGTTTTGTCAACAAACGCGTGTCTGTTTCTATTCTTCCTGTTCTGACTTGTTTGAGGTTTTTGAAGGGGCATTACAGAATCACAGGAAACTCGGGATGGAAGGACTCCAGGAAGTTCCTCCAGTGCTGTTCTCTGTGACCAATTTAATGAGAACTCCATCAAATGGGATCAGTCAGGTAACCCTGACATGGAGGGCTGGAAGAACACCTGGTATGCATCCTGAATGCTCACAACAGGGCTTTTACTCCGTTCCTGGAGTAATCCAAGCTGAGGGGCCGTTCCACCCACTGAGCTGTTCTGTGCTCTGACCTTGTAAACAAGCTCTTTTCTTTGCTGTAAGTGCTTGTGGGTTTTGTAGTTGCCTTCTTTATATTTGAAAGTGCTAGAACACATTAAAGTGCAGGCTCTGTCTTGGCATCTAATTCCCAATGGAAGCGGGATCTTGTACCCTGTTACTGACCTGCCTTGCAGGGAGAATTGCAGACACAATGCAATAAACCAAGGAAAAGATCACTTGTCAGCCAGGCAATAGACTCATGAGTTACCAGGGACAAGTAGAGAATGAGGTTGTTCTGTGTGATCCAGTTGGTGATTTTTCTCATTTCTCCAGATGCAGCAGGGACTGCAGAAAGTGACCATAAAACCACATCAGTCAACGACCTCTCTTTTTTCTCTGAACCTTTTCACTAAGGGAACTGAAGAGGTGTCCAAGAGCCAAAAAAAATCAGATTAAATCCAGACAGTTGTTTCTTAAAGTTCACTGTGGCCCTTTTCTTTTGATAGCTGTCTCTGTTTCCCATAACTGGGCAGAAGGATAAATGGTACATCATTAATGTTGTATTCCCTTTTGAAATCATTCTTCATAAAGGGTTGACTGGGTAGTGTGCCTTTACCTCAACGTGTTCTTGTTGTAGTCATGGTGGTTTTCTACATTTTCATTTTAATCATTTGAAAGTGATTCCCAGAGTCTGGGTGGACTTTCCATTATCTTTGCATTTATCAGAGAACATTTCTCTTCCTGATCTGTGTGATGGGGGTTCTCTTGCAATTCAGCAATACAGGTATTCTTGTCTTGTTCTTCTGATTCTCCAGGGATGGACTTTTTCTCTGTCCATCTGTCTTGCTGAGGGTGTGTTTTTCACAGGCTCCTTAGCTAGGAAGCTGGATTCCATGTGCTTTCTCAGGTTTCATTCATTAAAAAGAACCTTTCAAATGCAATTTGGTGTAAGCAGCTGAAACATGCCTTTACTTCCAGTCTCTTGCCTGTGTTTCTAAGAAATTTTGTAACCATGTTTTTTATTTTATAGACTGTAAATTACTATAAAGATATTTATATTGTGTAACACACAATGCAAGTACTCATTAGGCTTTAGTGTTAGCCTGTCTTACTTGCTTCAAGTTGACTGGTTGACAAGAAGTTAACTTCATCCAAAGAGTCAGTAAGTCACACAATGGTGTAGAGGAGTGGAGAGGAATGAAAAGCAGTGATTTGCCCTTGCTCAGGACACTCTTCTAGGGTGGGGATTGTTCTGGCTCTTGGGTTCAAGCTTGTTCCATGCTCAGTTTTAATTAAGACTTTGAGTCTCACCTTTCATATCTTCAGTGGTGTGAAAAGTCAGCTCCTGGCATTATGGAAATATTATAACTGATGTCTTCACCTTCAGAGTTTGCCATTACTGTTACTTCTAAACCTCCTCAGCACTTTCCTTTGGTGTAGTGGTTTTGTTTCTTGGTTTGGTTTGGTTTTAAAAATTATTTATCTGTAGCACTGGAGCCCCTTTAAAGTCTCTAAGTAATAAATCCAAACACCAAATCACCAAATCTGCATTAGAGGAAGAGGCAGCATTTGAAAATATATCCTTTGATCTCTAACATCCCCTTCTGCTTTCTATTATAAAGAAATGCTTTTCTCAGTGAAATACATTCTTATTGAAGACTTTGAATCTGAACATAGCAGAAAGGAGAAGTTCTTTGGTTTTACCTTGGCAATTTTTTGTTCGTCTTAAATTCTGGGACATTTCTGATAGGATATGATGGCTGTTAAAAAAAAGTCAAAAGTCACTTCCTTAAAAATGTAAATAATAATAAATATACACTGCCAGGGAGAGACATATAAGGAAATAATATTATTTACTTTAAGGCTATTCTATAATTAAAAGTGTATTTCAAATTTTTTTAGTGATAAGACAGTAGTCTAAGCAGGACAATAACACGAGATTGGAATGACAGTGAGAGAAGACATACTCAACTTTATTAGTCCAGTAAAATTAAGTGGGCTCATGAAGATTTCTGTACAGACCAAAATACGTTTTGTTACCAATTACCTTTTCCCAAGTGCATTATTGGAGATTTAAAGGATACTTAGGTAGCATTTACTTATATATGCCAGTTTTTAAATTAAATTATGCTGGCCAGGGGAACTCATCATGCCAAGGTGAAACACACTGGTGACTTGATTAACAAGCATTCTAATTGTGGTTTTTCTCAGTATGAATCCCTTGCTAATGTTGCCTCACTGGGGACAGGAAGATCCCACCCAGAAAGACCTAATTAGACTACATGTAAATGAACAATGAGGAAAAGGAGGTAACTGACCCATAAGACCAAACATGTCTTGTTAGGCCTGTGATTTTTATTTCTATAATTGGATTTTAATCTGAGTGAAGCATCATTATCACCATTGCTGATGAGCAGGGCAAAGTCTGCCTGGAAGAGCTCAGGGTTGAGCTGGCAGCTCCAGATGAACAACCAAGCAGCTGAAGAGATGTGTTATTGCTGCTGCCTTCTTCCTCATGCTTGTCGTCCTCCTCCTCACTGCACATCTGCCACCCAACACCTCTGTGGATCTGCTATTCCTTTGCTGACCCTGAGCTGTATTATTTCTCTCTCCCTTTTTTTTTTTTTGTCTATCTGCAAAGTCACTATGGTTCACCATACCTATGATCTTTCAGGAATTTTGGAAGTGATACATCCCCAGGAACAGCCCTGCTGGCTTAAGTAATTATCATTCTATACAATATACAAGGAATCAGTTGTATTTGTCTGACTAAACAGATAATCTCAGAGATTTTGCTCTTGCAGATCAAAATCCCATGGATTTTGACTAAGCAGAAGTCAAGTGGTTTCCGTGGTGTGGAACCCATGGGAAGTCCAAGGTTTGCCTGCTCCCACCAGCTGAACTAACAGGAAACTTTTGAGCTGTAGAAACATTTCTGCTAATTTCCGACTTGCAAGGGACGTGTTTATAATCATGGTCGCCCTTCCTTTCTTCACACTTTCGTTATCCAAACAGAAATTAACCTGATGCAGAGCTCAAAATTGCTCAGGTCAGGCTTCGGGTGGAGCCTGACTTGCTGGATGGAATTTTGTCAAACATTAGTGTAATTTTATCAGCCATTAATGTGTGTCCCACATGTGTTCATACACACTTTAGCACGGTGCTTTGGCTCGGAGACAATGGGACTACTAAGACAAAGGCAATAAGACAGCAGCCTGCATGAGAGCTCTTGATACTGCTTGTTTGCAAGGCATCATCCAACCCATGCTATTGTTGGATCTGGAGTGGTTCATCTCCAGAACCTTTCCCATAAGTTGTCAATATAAGAAATACATATATTTTCAAACAGCTGTGTATTTCATTGTTTTATCACTTTTCCTCCTCTCCCAAGTGACTTTCAGTCCTCTTTGCCTTTACCTCTACTTGTGCTACCTGTGTTAGGAGAATGTTCACACTTAATGTTCTTAGACTTTTTAACTTATTATTATTTTATTTATGGATAAATGGTGTTTGATTCCAACTGGCATTTCTTATTCAAAAGTAAAGCACAAAAGCACACAGAAAAAGCCTGTTTTCCTGTAGTGACAGACAGCATGGAGTGGCAGATGGTACTGATTACAGGTACATGTTGGATACACCAGGATGTGAGTCATTGCTCTCTTTATGAGTGAAACTAGAGTATCAAGAGCAAAATTAACAGAAATATCCAGTAGATCAATTAGCATATTTAGATAATGTAAAATATACATTTATAGGCTATGGTTGTTCTGTCATTAAAAAACAGAGGGAAAGGTAATTTAAGAGTAAACAAAGTTATTTTGCCATATATGGCCCCGTTAGACAGGGAGTCCAATAGAAGAAGATTGAAAACAACTATGATTAAAAGGTCAGTTTTGCATCAAAACTGAGTAATTGGTTTAGGTAGAAGGAGAGGCTGGACACAGAACAGACAGTCACCTCTCTATCCATCAGATCCCTTGTATCCAAGAGATATGGCCACAGTTTTGAAGTAAAGTAGTGGCAGCAGTGGAAATGAAGCGTGAAATTAAGTCACAAAAGGTCAAACAGAATTCTCATTTCAATCATCACAGACAAGTTTTATGGTCCAAGAAACACAGGACCTTAAAGGCCTTTAGCTACATTTTTAAGAGGTAGACAACTCTCCAAGTGTGTTTCTCCCACCAAATCCCAAACAGTGTAATGAAAACAGTCCTTGTTAAAATAAAACACTTGAATTATGTTGTCAGAACATATATGAATTAAGGGGTAAGGCTTCATGGAAGAACGTGGAACATAAATGTTAAATTCCCCTCAGCTGAAGTAGAAGAAGAATGTATACAAAAAAAAATTACAAACAGAGAGATGTGTTTTTACATTGCTGGCCAAGAGGCAGCTAACTGTGAGTGATATCCAATATGGGAAATGATGTATTTTTACAAATAATGCTTTGGATGTTGATGAATTAATGTGTTCTTCTGCCAAAGGGTACTTTGTGTGTGGAGCATTACAAGTAACATGTATTTTTTTTCGATTACTATGCTTTTGAAAGTTATTATAACTTATTCACAAAGACATAAAACCTCTACCTATTCAGATTAGCACAACTGTGAGTGTAAAATCCTTCACAGTGTGGAAGAGATGTGACAAGATGTCAGGAAATATATTTACCTGAAGGAAACAGAGGAATGGGTAGAAGGTTTGGATACTGTAATTTATACTGCCAGTTTGGTGAGTAGATGGTGAATTTTGGAATGCAGATATTACATTTTCCATTCCCTTTTGCAGCAACCGATCTTGGACAGGATCATCTCCTGTGGCAGCATCCTGCCTGGGGACACAAGACATGGATACCAGACATCTTGCTGTCTTCTTGAGCTCTTTTCTGCCCTTGCATTCTTCGCAGCTCTTGGACACTTCGGATGGATGTTTACCTGTGGAAATAGAGCTTCTGCTTATTTGTAAAGCAAATATGGGAATCAGATCCACCCCAAACTTCTCCCATGTGTCTTCTTCATCCCCTCAAATTTCCATCCCTAAAAAAAGGACTCCTACACCAAACTGTGCCTCTCACTGTGCTCCTTTTAATAATCAGTCATCATGACCGTTTCAATGAGACCTCCTTTTCTAATGGAGTTAAGTGTAAGCACATGTGCCAGTTGCTTTCTGGACCTAGTTAATTTTCTATTTCAAGCAGGTTTTGTTGCACATCGGTGCTTGTAGGAAACAAAAAGATTTATCTACACTCATTTAAATTACTGCCTGATTTCCAGCACGACTGGATAAAATGGAACCTCTCAAAATAGGACAAATTATTGAGTCAGCCAGTGTCCAGTATGACCATGTAACAAATAAGTATAGTAAAGTAATTTACTCATCAAATTAGTAGTAGTAATAGTTGTAGTAGAGTAATTTAATCATTTAATAGTATTGCATGTTATATTTATAGATATATATATTATTGTAATCAATGTTCTGTTAAGGCCAGAGGACTGTAAGTTGCAAAATGGGTAATTAACCTGTCAGTACTATAGGCTGATAGTCCTGCAGCTGCAGTTCTTAAGCTGACAAAACAAGTTGTTATGCCTTACTGAATAAGTCTTTTGTATATTGTCTAAAAGTGTACGCTTAAAGTAACGAAGGGAAGGACAAGGATCAAAGAGTCAAGTACGAGGATGATAAAAAGGATCCAAGATGGACATCTGGAGGGGCTCACATACTAAGTTTCAAGGACGAAGAATTACCTAAAACTATGGAAGGGAAAGTACCTGGCAACTGAAAGCGAGCTTGCAAAAGAACCAACCAGAACCAGACTTGCGAACTCGGATCCAATAGAAGGATAACAAGTGACTATGGGAAGGGAACTGACAATAGTCTAAAGATCACTGTTTTTGCCCACTGCTTTGCTGGCTGTGTGTGGAGAAGGGGTCTCCCCAGCAGCCCAGTGCACTGTTTTGCTTATTTGCAATTTATATACATCTTTAATAAATTTTGCTGCTATATTTTAACCTAAGTTTCATTTACTTATATCAACCATATGTGGGAAGCAGGATGCCCTTCTTTAATTGAAATATCTATGGTACTGAAGTATTATCTCCATGTACTTGACATTAACTAATTGGTGGTAACTAAGACATGGTGTATCTTTTCACTCCAAATGGTATAGATAGCAAAGGGCTCAGCATCTCCATGCTTTAATGGCTGAATTTTCCACAGTATTTAATAAATTCCGAGTGTACAGGTAACTTTCCTCAGTTAAGGGTAAGTAGTGAGCTAAAACCCCAAAACAATTAAGAGACACAAGATCTGAATAATTATTAAACAATAATTAGACAATAATTCAAAATTTAAAATTTGAAATGAAAACATGCTTTCAACATTTTGATTTCTTGAGATAAAATAATAAGATGAAAAAATGTTTTGCTTTTAACCTGCAACTTGACCTTTATGAATAATGTTTCTTCTTTAGGTAGCAGATTTTTAAAATAACAAATACTCACAATTGCCGCGGTCTGAAAAGAGGATGGGGCCATGGCACAAGGTGGAGTGCAGGTAAAATCCTTTATTCCAACGCGCACGTGGTTTCTTATCAGCTCGGGAGGGGAAAGGGCCAGAAGATGGGGCGGAGCATGAGACAGACAAGCGGGGGGACAAACCAGGATAGGGACACGGGCAAAAGGGGAAGGAGCACAGGAGGGAGCGAGGGAGGAAAGGGCGAATGGGGGCTATCTCCTGTCTGCAGCTTCTCCAGCTACCCAGCAGAGAAACAGCGGAGAAGGGGAATGAACAAGCTGGGACATGCCCAGGAGATACAAATTCTGGGGAAACATACAATGTGTATATACATAATACCTGTAAAGTCTGCATCACAAAGTCCGTTCAATCACTATACATATTTTTCCATTTCTGGAATCGTTCCCATTCTAATTCTTGGTCCTCAACACACAGTATAATAAATGTTTGGCTGATTTTAAAATATAGATAAGTCTAAGCAATACTAGCTTCTGCAAAGTAACATTAGTGATCCATAAAATGTTGTGTGGAAAAAAGAACTATTATTATTTATCCCACATTACAGGATAAAATAGGGTGGGTAAAAGTTCCATGAGAATTTGACTGGATTCACTCCTAATTCCCACAGTCTGATCCAAACTAAAATGTGGCACTGACAACTGGAACAATGCTATGGGACAAAAAGAAATTCTCACTGCTCCATCTCACAAGAGATGGACTTGACCATGGATATTTTAACGAGGGGCCACGCTTCTACAGCAGAGATAATAATCCCCTTTCATGGGTGAGGTACCTTTTATTTCATCATGAAAGCAATACTTGAGTATTACATTTGTCCACATTCAGCTGTGGGATCCAAGGGTGAGGAGCTGCTTTGTCCCCCCCAAGATGTGCTGACACTCACAATGCAAATGTCACGCTGCGGATGGGTGATTTGACATTGACAATTGATTTCTTGGCTTTTAGGGAAAAAACCCCCTCTCCTCCACATGACAGGTCCATCACACTATAAGGCAATTGTGCTCTTTCACTCTCTGTCTTACATGGCAAGACACTCCATGGATAAAATACTGCATGGGGCAAGATTTGGAGGAATGATGTTTTCTCTAAGACACTAATAATATATTTATTTTTCCATTGTACATTTATTTAGCTTAATCACTTATAAATTAACAGATTTATGAACCACTTAGGGCAGTTTACATGTTGTATGCCACTGTATGCACTGATAATGCCACAAGAATATTAAATGTTATAACCCATAACGCCATGCTGTGTAACCCTTCTCAAGTAATTAAGTCCCTGATTTATTGAAATAAATATAAATATAAATTTACTGAAATAGTAATATAAACAGTGGATTTCATGAGCTTTGGATCAGTACTCCTGCTATTCCAATCCTGAACTCAGATTCTTGGTGAGTACAGGTGCTGCAGGTGGAAAATGTGCATTGTGTGAGCAAGTAATTTCTCCCAAGAGTTTATCCAGATGTGCATGCTATTTTTGTAAATCCATAGTGTAAATTATTGGGCCACAAAATTAATTAATCCAGACAGAGCATATCAGCAATCAGCAGTCAGCTAGTGTATAAACTGAAAATGAGACAAATGGGCACTGATTGCAATACTTTGAATTGAAATGAATGAAGTCAGAGATTAAGGCAATTATCAGTTCTGAGGTTTTTTTCCTTTTCAAACAAAATAACCTCAAAGTTATTGGAAATTCATGCAGATGAGATCCATGGTTTTTTGTCAACTCTTCTCACATTTGTTGGCCTCATTGCAGCCAACAATAATTGATTTGAACTGGTGAATCATAACTAAATAACACCCTTTGTTTATTATGTTAAACCCACTTGAACACACAGTGAGCAAAGATGTAAAGCAAGTTGTCTGAGTATTCCAGTTTCATAAATGTGGAAATGGAAGAATTTCCTAATTCAGTGTGCTAGTAGAAATGCAAAATTCTGAGTTATTGATTTCAAATACAGAATTGCAGTGACCTGGCAGTGGAAGGGAGGAAAACAAAGAAAGAAAAATTCAAATGGAAAAGAAATACCCATTGTAGAACTTGCGCATTTTAATATTTATCTTTTCAATTTGTGGTTTAAATGGTATCCTTATTGCTGAATCACATCACCATAAAAATAAACAAATCTAATATAAATCAAATACTATTTACAGGGCATTTATCCACACTGCCAGTTTTTGACAGCTCTGCAGGTTTAAAAATCACATTACTTCCTTTTGATCAGGAACATGGTCACCAAGCTTTAGGGAACAAAAGGTTTTAAAGGAGCAGCAGCACAGTAATTAGGATGGAAGTTAAAAGACCTATTCCTCACAATATCCTTGCAAGTTACATCTAGCACATTTCTTATAAAATTGAGAATCCAGTAACAACCATTCCTGAAGACTGGCCCAAATGGAGGTCTGTTCTTACCTCCTAAATATGCCAAAGAAGTTCTCTGTCCTATTGCTATTCATAGCTTATATTTTCTGTTAGGTTGCAGTTCTATTCTGAAATTCACATCAATCTAAATATTTAATTTTCTTTACCATCTTTATTACATTCTGATGAAAAAGAAATCCTCATTGCAATGTTCTAGATTGAATGATAGGTAATGCCTAAAATAACCTTCTTTATCCAAGCCAGGCTAAATGTGATCCTGGGGCCACCCACCTGTAAAATTCCAGTTTTTCTGGCCTGAAAATGAATTGTTTGGCTGCAAAATGGATGTTGGGAGTGAGATAAGGTGTGTATAACATGGGAAACCAGAGGGTAGGACTGAAAGTGAGGCAGTACACAGATCTCCCAGGAGGTCAGAGAGACTAGGTTACAAAATGCTTTGACCCTCCACTCATACCAATAACAGATTTTCAAAATACTAATGCGCAGGACCAGGTCCTATCTCTGCATTTTAAAATGAGTATCTATGCACAGTGTAAGTAGAGACCACACATACTCATCACCCGAATTTCACAGGTTTTGCTTTATAAGGTTTTCTTATTAATTCTTTTTCAAGAGATCAGACCCATTTTGAATTAATTTTGCCCGGGAGTGTCAAGTTTATTAGCAGTCAATATATCTCCTCGCGCATTTATGATGCTTCCACGCAGAATGAACACATACATATGAAATATAACAGGAGCACGTGTTACCATCTTCAAACCTAGGAACATCTGTGTCATGTATTATATCTTGTTGCAGGTAGTGGGGAAATGCAGGACAACCATCCCTCTGTCAGCACAAAATTGCTTCTTCCCAGGTGAAGACACGTTGCATGTTTTCTCTGTAGTGGTGTCATGCCGCGGTCCGAAGAGGGGATGGGACACGAGGAAGAGTGCAAATACAATGGTTTATTCAGGCGTGCGCAGGATTCTTATCGGTTCAGGCAGGGAAAGGGCAAGAACACAGGGTGGGGTATCAGACAGACAAACGGGGGAGCAAATCAGGATAGGGGCACAGGCGAAAGAGGGAGGAACGTGGGAGGAACCGGGGAGAGAAGGGGCGAATGGAGGCTGTTTCCTCCCTGCAGCTCCTCCAGCCAATCAGCAGAGAAACAGGGGAGCAGGGAGGTGAACAGGCCGGGATATGCCCGGAAGATACAGATTCTGGGGGAACATACAATGTGTGTGTACATAATAACTATAAAGTCTGCATCATAAAATCCGTTCAATCACTGTACATCCTTTTCCACTTCTGAGATTTTCCCCATTCTGATTCCTCGTCCTTCACAGTGTCATATGTGACTTTTGGCACCTTCTAAACATGGGAGGGTTTCTCATAATCTTGGAAGTATGCTGAAGAGGGACAAGTACATTAACTATTCATTCCAGATAAGGGCCAAAAAAGTGCTAAGCAGGGGCTCTTCACACATGAGGGTGGTTTTGTGCAAGCTATGGATAGTGCAGAGTGATGGGTCTCCTACCAGCACTGAGGGCACCATCATCTCTCCTAAGGTCTGGCCACTGCCAAGGAACTAATCAATTTCCTTTATTAGATTTATTACTAAAGTAGGAGGTCCTTTAATCTGAAAGTACAGACTCTTGTTGTTTCCAGTTAGGATGGGATGGGGTCTGCCACATAACCGTGTTTTTCATGCTGGAACGTGGGGAGTATTCCTGTTAAATCCTGGGTTTTGAGTTCAAAAGGGACCAGTAGGTCAGATAACAGTCTGACGTCACAGGTTTTAAATTTCACCTATCATCTCCTAAATACAGTGCATTAACTCAGGATGGTGATTTTCATCCTGAATGGTAACTCAAAGTACTAAACTACTACCTATTAAAAGTGGGGAATGGGAACAAACTGAGATACCCCCAGATCTCAAAAGCCTCTCCAAAGGAAGGAATTAATGAATTGAGTTGTCCATTTTGCTGCAGTGGGATATAAAAACCTTCCAATGCACCAGGCACTTTGGCTTTGAAGGAATTTCTTTTTAGCCCTCAAACAAGGCATCTCCTTTAGCTCTGTGTATACCAGCAAAGCAGGAACCAGAGAATCATGGAAAAGGTTGGAAAATACCTCTAGAGATAGGTCATGGCATGCAGGATCTCTGCCCTTTGCCAGGGACCATCCACCCCACCAGCTGCTGGAGGAGGAAAATGGCAATAGAACTTCGCAGAGAGAAAAGAAATTTTTCCTGGCTCCTGAGGGCACTGGGGAGGTAAATGCAGTTATAATTGTGGAAACAAGGCAAAGCAACCTTGAACATGGTTTGACCTGTTGGTCCATGAGAAACACACTCTCAGCCAATTCTTTTGAAAATGTCAGGAGGGAAACGTAGAAGTCTTACAAATTACCCCGTAAAGATGTAAAATGAAACTCTGAGTTGGAAAATGGCATTTTCATTCAGACTTGACTGCAAAATAAAAGTATCATAATGCTCCTAAATAAAATAAAACATCTCATTTTATTAGACTCTTCATTTTTGCATAATAACATATTCCATTTACCCTGAATTGATTTTCCCCCTCCCTGATTTACATTTCTATTTGGCTTCATTTAATTGAACAAAAGAAATATATTCACTATTTTCTCTGTTCTTATTCCTAGCCTTTCTGTGCTTTGAAACCTGCCATGAAAAACCCTGGATAGCAGCTAGGTGGCATTGCTATTGTTTCTACTGGTTTTCTTGACATTCCTTTTGTTATGCAAAGATTGCATTACCTCTGTTTCCACAGATTGATGCTCAGAGCATATTTAGAGGCAATTATTTATGATGTTCCATAAATTCTTTGAATCACTGCGTTCTAGGAAAAGTTGCCTGTTTTCTAGGAACAGTCTTTTTTCTCTGCACCAAAGAGGAACATTTTATTACTTGCAGTGTTTGCAGACATGATCATCTGAACTATTAATAAATGGTTCCTAGTAAGACTTTTCTGGCTTCTTCTTAACTGTCATCTCAGCACTAAACAAGGTGTTTTAGACACAAAGTATTTGAGTTAACCAATGTTTTTGCAACAGCAAGTGTTACACAAAATGCTCAGTAAGAAATAATCAGTATTATTATTTTGGAGTTCAAAAATCAAAATGTGTACATGGTCTTGGCTTCCTTGTAGACAGGTTTTCCTTTACTAAGGAAGTATCTGTCCCAAGAGCTGACTGTGATTGCAGTGGGATCTTCATGGTGACTGCCTGTGCTCTGCCAGAAGAAATTGTACTGAAAACCGAGTCCATTCCCCAAGGCAAAAGAATCTTCTTTGAATACAGTAAAAAAAAGAACTCTATATGCCATCTGGCAGTCTCAGATGTAAAAATATCACATGTTTTTACAAATATTTGTTGAAGGGGACTGGCCAGGCTGTGTTCCTTGAGGTGTCTCTGTAGAAATCAGCAGGGGATGGAAAGGATCTGGTTGGGGCTAAGGAAAACTTCCATGGAAAGGTGATTCTGGTCTTGCGGAAATGTCCATCAACAAATCTGAAAATGCATCCTTACTCTCAAGTGGGGTAAAAAATAGATGTAATATGTGGTTGGGAAAATACAGTGTTGTAGGAGAATTGCTGTCTTTCAACCAATAAATAGATAGGGATGGGGATATTTTGTAGACATCCCCATGCACACCAAGGAGGTAAAAGCCTGGTTGATCTCCAAGCTGAGCATTGTCAACAAGCTCCTTTGAGGTGGGTGCAAGAGCTGCAGTCACTTGGCCTAAGAGATCCAGATTAAATTAAGATTTAATTCAGATTAAATATCTTAAATAAAGACTTAATCCCAGATTAAAAGGACTTCTCTACCTTTAACACAAACTATATGGGTCACTACTGGTGGATTTGTTTGAAAAAATCATTTTGTTTCCCAACATAATTTGCTACTAAACCCCAACTGCACCAGTTATGAGTGAAGACAGATCCTCAAATGTGCTTCTGCCCTTTGGTGGTACAGAATTGTGCTGGGAACTAAACACGGGCCTGTCAGCCAGAGGAAGCTGTGCCTAGCAGCTCTTTCAAATCTGATGAGGGGCTTGGGTGCCCAAAATTTCCTCAGTTTTTCCAGCTATATCCCTTTGTTCAATAAAAACTGCACATGCTTTGCAGCCCTCCACAGTCCTGGACAAGGGAGAGGCTTTAAGCATGGCTTTCCATTTGGCAGAAGTTATAGCAGACATAAAGCTCCTCTGCCTTAATAGCTAAGCCAAATTAACTCCACGATTCCCCTGCCAGAAGGGAAGTTTGTGAAGTCACTCATAAATCTGCCTGCCTTATCTGCTTTGTCCATAAAATGACAAATCTTAGAATACATGGCATTGTTTCTGTATTGGTTTAAATATTGTTCTCATCTGCAGTACTGTGAATCAGTAAAATCAATGAATATTTCTTACTGTCTCTTCCTGGATGTAGAATTTAGATATGTGTAACAGATTTGACTTATGCTGTTAGAGCAAAACATTTAGAGAAAAGAAAAAGCTATTTTAAAACATTGCTTTAGAGAAGGAATTAAAGGGAAAGAAACTGAGCTTTAGATGCTACAACACCTATGCCTAGAATTACTAGGAAAAAAAAGATTAAATCATTCTGTGCTGCCAAAGCAAAAGGATAACAAGTGGACTGAAAGATTTTGACTCATCTAAATTGTAATAAGTAAATAAGCAGCTTTGTTGGACAGAAGAAGCAGACTTGGGGTGCATCCAAATTTTGTTTGTGCTCCAGTGCCTAGAGGAGAGGTCTGGTTAACAACTTCTGATAGCTCTTGGAGAGCAGGATACTGTTAATTAAGACACGGGGAAGAGAGTTCTTGGCAAAATTGTGTCCTCCACTGAATCTGGAAAGCTGGTGAACAAACCCCAGGAACATGAAGGAAACCTGAGATGTCATGAACACCTTTCTTTTCAAGGGATAGAAAATGTTCCTTTGAGGCAAAGTAAGGAGGTATTGGACAATTAATCAGAGTCCAGAATAACCACAAAAATGGTGAGATTTAGCAACTAATCTTACAGAAGAGAACACACACACACACACACAAAATCAAAATAACAAAAAACCCCCCAAAAAACCCACAAAACCCCCAAAACCTCAAACCAAAACCAAAAGAAACCCAAACCAGTAGAGTTTATTGGATCTGCTCCTGGAAGTAAATTTTAAGCCAAAATGAATATAGTGTACTAAGTATCCAGCACGTACAACATAAACTTATAAGCTTACATGCACGTAAAGCAGTATATCCTCACCAACACACACACACAAAGCACAAACAAATCTCACCAGAAACCACCATTATAAATCTGATCTAAAACTGACTATATATTTTTTAAGTCAAACCCCTGTTGTATTACTTGGATTTGTCCATGTATTTATTTTCTTCTTTTTCCACACCCCAAGCACATTAAAAAAGGTGGATATATTCAGATTCCAGATCATGCTCATTTGAAGCTCAGAGGCTCTGTTGGTAGACACTGAGTTTTCTACAGATAACAGCTCTGCCAGAAGAAATCTGACCTCTAACATGATTCCCAGGAGAAAAGTAAAAATCGCATCATTTTTCTATCACTTGATCAGATTTTTTAAAAAAAAATCTTATGCAATACCTTTATTTTTTGTCTGATAGAGCTTAAAATTTCACTGTTTTCTTCATCTGGTGGAATTATTTTTTTTTGTGTGTCATTTATTACAAGACTGTCTCTCACAAGTTTGTTTTGTACTTGCTCTTGAAAAATATTTCTCTTTGAAGTGTAACTCTTAGAAGTACTATTCTTATAAGACCAGTTCCAATTTGCCATGTAAGTTCTGTTAAGCTTATCTAGTCTTCTGCAACACAAACAGTACTCTTCTTAATCAGGATTTTTCAGGATTTTGATTAAGTTATGGTTTTTACTTGCTTTTAAATTAAGATTAAAAAAAAGGTTGTGTTTGTTTTCTTGGGGTGTCCTGTGCAGGACTAAGATTTGGACTTGATAATTGTATGGATCCCTTCCAACTCAGAATATTCTATGATTCTGTGATTCTGTTTTTACAAAAACTGTAGTGAAAATATCTTTTTTTTTAATCTTGGTTCTGAAGTCATAGGTCAAAATAGGTTTTAATAGGTTAAAATAGAATAGGTTAGAAAGAGGTTAATAGATTAAAAGGAAGTTGCATTGTGGACTCAATCTTACAGAGCTGCAGTCTAAAGTTTTGATATCTATGAATTTTTTATAATATCTCCCTCTTTTGAAGAGGGTGGGGTTATTCAAGAGCATGCCTTTCAGAAACAACTGAATAATTTAGTAAACCAATTCCCATAACAAGGAAAAAGTGGTCCTAAAGTAAAGACTCTGAAAACTCTCAGGAGAGAATTCATGAAGGTTTAGGTTCTCCTTGCCTGTTACTTGGTTTTGAACTTGAAATCCAAGTGCTTTGAAATGAAGACAAATGAGCAACCCGATGGAATTTTTTCTCCTGACAGTGCCTTTGGGAGTCTATATTCTCACAAAATACAGCCGTGGCTTGGCTGCTTACCTGTGTTTGATGGCTGCACTGATAAGAAGAGGTCATAACATTTGGGAATGCCCTGACTTGATAAAATCAAAGTCTCTTCCAAGACTGCAGGCGGGAAGCAGTAGCAAAAGGAAAACTGTTCTTAAGGAAAGAAAAAAAGTACCATTAAGAGGAGATAGGAATTATGGAAAAGAGGAGAGCTATGGGGAGGTAGAAAATGGTAGGGAAAATGAGACAGAAAGGATGAGATGTGTCGTAAAGAAGGATGACAACAACAGTTAAGGAAAGGAAGTTAAGGAAAAAGAAGGAAACCAAAGATCCCGGTGAGAAGGAAAAGGAAAGAAGCAGAGATGATGCAAAAGCTTCAGAGGAGAAATATGTAATGAAAAAAGACAAAATAAGCCCAAAGAAATTGTGGCTTCCACTTCCCTGTAAGTGTCCAAGACCAGGTTGGATGGGGCTTGGAGCAACCTGGGTTGGTGGAAAGTGTCCCTGTCCATGGCAGGAAGTTGGAACTAAACAACCTTTAATGTTCCTTCCAACGCAAACCATTCTACCATTTTATGGTAAGGGAATATTCCCCTCTTGGAGATACTTAGAGTCAACTGATGAGCCTTGCTGGGAAGTCAATGAAAGAGATAAAGATGAGACTTGAGGCAAAACAGCAGTAGAGGAATTGCCTTGCTTGCGATAAAATGAGAATAAATTGTTGTTTACTTTTAAAAACTAAGTGTTAGTTCCCCCATGGGATGGACAATGAAATCTCTGAATGTCTGTCTTCCAGCTGGTATTATCTTCCCAAAACTGTGAACATTGACCTGAGTGCTGATGTTTAAAATCAGAGGAAGAATCATTGTCAATATCCTGGAGGAGATGGTGGAGTGCTCTCCATAGAGTCTGCAGGTAACACCAAACCAGGGAAGACAAGGAGTGCCCTTTGGGCAGAGCTGCCACTGAAACAGTTGACTGGGGGAATGGGTAAGAGGAGTCACACCAAAGTCAATAGGGACAAATGCAAAGCCCTGCCCTGTGCAGGAAATCCCTTGCAAGGGGATGAGTGGTCAGTTTTGGGATGTCCAGCTTGGGAATGACCTGGATAAACTAGAGTGAGGTTGGGGAGGTTGCCACTCTGGGACTGGAGTCTCTGCCCTTTGCATCTCCAATCCTGGGGTCAGTTCTGGGCCCCTCAGACAAGAGAGACGTTGAGGGGCTGGAGCGTGTCCAGGGAAGGGAATGGAACTGGGAAGAGATCTGGAGCACCAGGAATGGCTGATGGATCTGGGGGAAATCAGCCTGGAGAAAAGGAGGCTCAGGGGAGACCTTCTCACTTTCTACAACTCCCTGACGGGAGGGTGGAGCCAGAGGGGGGTCGGGCTCTGCTCCCAGGTGATGATTGACAAGGACATGAGGCAATGGCCTCAAGTTGCACTGTGGAGGTTTAAGTTGGATATAAGGAAAAAAATTTTCACTGAAGAGGTGGTTGTGCATTGGAATAGGTTGCCCAGGGCAGTGGTGGAGTCATTGTCCCTAGACGTGTTCAAAATACATATGCATGTGGCGCCTGGGGACATGGTTTAGAGACAAACGTGATCGTGGTACTGGGTTGACAGTTGGATGGTGATCCCAGAGGTCTTTTCCTACCTTCACAACCCTGTGATTCCATGAATCTGTGATGGGAGGCTGTGTGACTGGGGCTGATTGAAACTGAGCTAGTGCCAGCAGCCTCAGAGCCTAGGGGAAAATGATGGAGGAGATGGAGAAGGGACCTTCACAGCAGCAGTGTGATTAACTGGAATTTCAACAGTTCAATGAATAAGAGATCATTATCTCCACAACTCCTGGAATAAAAATTTTCCCATGACAGTATAATTTGTGTAAAAAACCAAGCTACAGAGGTTGAAATCCTCATGAAAGAACATTGATGGAAGCCTAGTCTGAACCCTCCTTGCATCAAATATGTAATTATAATAGCAGCTACAGTATGAGTAGAGTAACCTTGTGCTGTAATTTCATCAGACACTTAAAAACACATTGTAGTAATTAATTCTGTACTTACCCATGAATGTCCAGGACATTCAGACCATGATTTCCAGCTGTATGGTCAGCAAACAAAAAGGTCTCACCTCCATGTACATTTCACAGTATAATCTAGACAGCAGTGAACAGCAAGTGGAAATCTGACCTTTCATTATCTTCCAGGACATGCCATTAAAAAACCAAAGAATTTGTCAGTCCTGCTGGTGAGGAAAGCGATGTTGTATATGGTGTTTAGCATGAGAAACAGGCAGTACTTTATTTGAAATTAGGAACACTATTATTTTCTATTAGTATTTAGGATTTCTGTGCTTATGCTGATTCACTTCCACTAAAATCAACAGAAGGAGAAAGATGGAGGAGTGACTGCCCTCCTTTTAGTGGCGGATTATGCATTTTCACAAAGAGCCATATGCAAGGCCTTTTGTCTAAAGTGGATTGAAAGACTTTTACTTACTTTGATGGCAGTTGTATCAGGTCCTAAGAAGAATAAAAGTCTTATGAAAAGCTTCTACTACTGCTGTATTTGAAGAAGTAATTAATAACAAGATTACAGGGAGATCAAAGGGCTATGGTAGGTAATTAGAAATGTCAGGAAAATTGTTTAAAACAAAACTTGTACCCCCAAAAAAACCAGAATAAAAAATAAAGCTGTGTCTTGCTATCCTCCCAAACAAAAAATATGTTTCTTATTTCTGTTTCAGACGGAAAATAGACTGTAATTTGTTTCTCCCTGCTACTTTAACCAGTCATGGTAAGATCCAGTTATGCCAATAAGAAGCAATAAGAGCGGCCTAGACAGATGACTGCTTACTCACTTTTTCATTAGGAGAGCAGCAGTGAAAGCCCATTTCACTGCAGGCAGAGAATTAGAGGATTAGGTTCATTTGCTGCGCTTTTACTTTAGGCTCCATGTGGTCCCCATCTGGAGCCCTCAGAAGACAAGTGCTTGACAACACATGCTCGCCAGCTCTTTTCCACTTTGTTTTTGCTGACGTGACTCCTGGGCCAAAGCAGTGCACAAACCCTCCCTGGGCTGCCCCCAGCCCAGCCCTGTGGTGGGTTGTTGCTGCAACCTACCTTGACCCCTCTACATGGGTGCCCACTCTCGCTCCAGCCATCTCCTCCCTCCTCAGCAGGAAAGGGAAGATCACACTTTGAGGGAAAATTTTCTGCCAGTGGGAAGGATCCTGTCCTTGGCAAAATGGTCTTTTGTTTTGGATTCTACACTTTCTATCAGGGTAGGGTGAAGGGGTCTGCAGTGGAAAACCAGATTGCAAAATATGATGCTCACAGCACCTTCCTCAGTGTGCCCTGGAGGTGCCTCCCCAACCAGGATATCCAGGAATGGCATTTACAGCTGTTCAGAAGGGCCACGTGGGTATTTATGACCAGAATACCAGCTGCCATTTAGTAGGGGGCCCCCACTATCAAGTAAGAACTATTGTCCTGCAGCAGGAAGGCGGATGAGCCCAAGGCAGTGAGTGAAGATAATGTGAAGTCTAGGCACAGTCAGTAACAGGGAATCAGGGTTATGGCGTGCAGGAAAGACAACAGATGGCATGGGAACCCACTCTTCCCTCCTTTTTTCTTCAAGGAGATCATACTGATGGGAAACATGCCAAACTTTTCCAGACTCTCAAAGCTTGAGTAAAGGATTATTACGTTTCCATGATTCAGGAAGCAAGTATTTTCAGTCTGTTTCAACCTCAGTGGCTCCTCCAGCTGTGGAAGTCTCCCCACATTTGCTTCACATGGTAACTTTGAGCCATGGAGAGCCAAGGGTGACATTTCTCACTCCTACAGCCAAGACAAGGAAACCCCTGACAACAACTTGCCCATTTCTTCTTTCACATCAGTATGAGGTAGCACGTCCCCTAGTGATGGTGAAATCATCAGGCTTCAAATCTCTTACATCTCATTGACATAATTCACTTGGGTTTTTATCCCCTTTTAAAATCTATGTGAAATTTTTGCCTTTATCCTGTTGTGTGGTCCCATCTGCTCTTGTTGCCCACTGGGGAAGGTTCAGAGCTTGGGAGCCAAAGGGGAGCACAAAGCTCTGGAGAACATAGAAATTCATGTGCTGTGGCACTCTGGTCTGATACAGCAGAGATCCAGGCTTGGCCTCTGTGAGCCATCACACTGCAGTTGGAGATGCTGTCTTTCCACAGACACATAAAACAGGTTCAGGCAAATTGCCGTGATTAAAAAGCCACTTTCCCTGCAGCAGTAGGAGTGTTACCTCCAGTGACTCAAGTTGGCTCAAGCCAACTTTTAATTCCAGAAATTTACATGTTACTCACCTAGAATTCTCCTGATGATTTCAGCTAGATAAGGCAATATAAGTTTTCCTGGTTGCTGCCACACTCTTTGGTGCTGCTTTGTGTCATTACACAGCTGCTGTGTTTCACCTCGAGGTGGCTGCACAACAGCTGTTGACAAAGTGATTCTACATTTACAACAGGTGTGTAGGTGAGGTTTGTAAAGCCATATTGAGTACTTTCTGGATTAAATGTGCATGCAAATGTGCGGCAATTACCATTAAGCACATTTCCTCCCAAATACTGTGTTTGCACTGTGTTTGCAGAATCATCAGCCTTAATGGGAGCTGCTAACCTGCATCCCAAAACGACTAATTCTCTCCAGGCATAATAGCAATGTCAGTAAAAGACGTGCTAATAGCAAATGGCACTGTTCCTTCGAACTTATCAAAGAAAGGCTTCAACTATTTTGCTCAGTAGAGCGACTTCAAAGACGTCTTCATTCATTCATGTGCTGCAAACTTGCCTCGGCCGAGGACGAACGCTGAATAAACACTGTGAGAGGGAAAATAAGATAAGGCGCATAGGAGGTTTAACTGAGAGAGAACACATTTCACTCTTCCCCCTGCCCTACATGGGTTTAAGTGCCTGACCGTGAGCCCCACTTACGTTATTGTTGAAGTCCCTTTGAAGCACTGTGCAAACTTATATTCCGAGGAGGGACAGGAAAGGATGTTGCTGTTGTTTTTTTGTGCAGTTCACCAGTCCTTAATGGACTTCATATGGTCTCTGTTTTTTCAAAGCAGACTTCTTATCACAACTACAAACAGCTTTTTTGTCTTCTGCAAATTCTTCGTGACAAATTTATCACTTGTCCCTCTCCACATCCCTACATAAATAAATCCCCCTCCAATGCTGGAGAAGCACGTGGAGCAACAACCTCCATTAAATATTAGTGTAAGTGGCAAAAGTCTAACTACAAATACTAACTTCAGATCAACTACATTGCTGTCTCTCCTGGTGTTTCATGCCCAGACTAAACACAGAATCCAAATTTGACCCCAAGGAAAGCAGGAACATGAAATCATTGGGTTTGATGACTTCATGGAAATACCACCAGACTGCAATATGGTCATACTTAATGATGTTTCTTCCTGTTTTGGTGTTCCTGGCTGTGTTTCTGAGGAACCCTGAAAAGCAGAGCCCAAGCCTGACCTTTTGGGCACCCAGTTTTTGGTAAATCCAGGGGAACACAGAGCCATGAGCAGAACAGAGCTGGTGAGTGTAAGTCTTGTCTCTTGGAGTTTTAAGATCTCTTGGAATTTTTAAAGTCTCCTGGACTCTTGCTTGAAGCATCTTGTGTTGTGGGTTTTTTGCAGTTTTTTGTTGTTGTTGTTGTTTTGGGTTTTTTGTTTGTTTGGGTTTAGGGGGTTTTTTTCGGTTTTTTTTTTTGGGGTCCTTTTTTTTTTTAAATTCTGTGCATGACCCAGGGGGTGAGTTAACTATTAACTCTGACTTCAAGTGTGACTTGTTGGAAAAAAAAATAGCCATGAATGGTCCTTGACTATTTCAAAGTAATGATGTTATTCATCTAATCCTGTTGTGAAACTAGCAAAGAATGTCCTTTTTTTAACAGTTGTGTATGTGACATAAGCCAATGAGGCTCTTGGCTTCTTGCTTCTAGGCTTAAAGAGAAAAAAAAGAAAAAAAAAGAATGAGCTTATTATCTTATTATCAGTTTCTTCCTTCAGAAGTAGCTGCTCACTTTGTTTGAGTGGGACAAGCTTCCGCAATTCAAAGTCTGAAACCTTCATCTGAACCTTATGCTACAGCTGAGCAGGATTCTCAGCTGTGCACTGCACAGATATGACAATATTTCACCAAGAACTGGTTGGGCTGGTAGGTGAGTAGGATCAGGAAAAAAAATAAGAGGGTTTTTTTGGGTGCGGTTTTTTTCTAGTTGTGGGATTTTTTGTTTGGTTGGTTTTGGTGGTTTGTTTTTTTCTGGGGGGAGGTGGAATTTTGTTGCTCCCATTTCCTGACAGCTGGAGGCTGTAGTCCACAAAATATCTTCAAATTAGTTTACATGCCATCTAACTGTAAAATAATGTTATACAACCCCCCATACAGATACTTATTGTCTTATTAAGGAGAACAGAAATTACAAGGCACAAAAAATCTTGACTTTAGAAGGTAAAAGCCAAGTTATTCCTGGTCATATCCATAGAATCTAAATATCCCCAGCCAGCTTTGCTTTTCACTGGCATATTTAGAACCAATTAGGTTGTACTTTGTCAAAGAAATGGGCTGTGTGACCAAGTTGATTTTTTGTCATCCAGACTTTTACACTGCCAAACCACCTTCCTCCTGTTTATTTTTCCAGTCTGTTTGGATTTTGTCTGAACCTCTACTCTTCCGCTTATAAGACCATTATGTCTCTGAGCAATCTTGTACATCGTATTAGAAGCAAGTTATCTTCTCAGTGCCCTTGATTTAGTTACTTGGTTTGTGAAAACTCGTTGCTGAAATCTGAAATGGTCCTTTCTGAAGCTGTCTGTGCAGAGAAACGCTGATTTCTTGGTCTGCAGCCAGGTTGGCTGATTGCCCCTTTCTAAGTAGGGAGACTAAAGTGGATCTTTCAAACTTAAATTTAAATTTAAATACTCTTAATGGCGTAGGAATGAGATCACCTCCTCAGTTAGTGACTGCCAGGGTTGCTGCTTTACATTGCTCAGTGGAAAAAAGAATAAAAATTGTAGACATTATTAGCTGCACAGATTTATGAGAATTTCCCATTTTATTCTGATATGATTTAAAAAAAGAAAAAATGTTCCATGGCTGGCAAGCACATTATTTTTTCAGGTGGCTGAAATGTACATTAATAATTTACATAAGGAAAAAGAAGTATAAATTACATTTCATGTATTGTTAGTCACTGACTGATTTCTTCTCTTTGTATTAGCTTCTATATTAAATTTGTGTGGCATTCTTTCAGTTAGAAGAATTAAGATGTAAGGCACCATCATCCAAGAAGAGCACCCAGGCAGATCATGAGGTTATTTTGATTCACATATTAAAGAGAGCTATAACTGGTACCTCTATGCAGCATTGCACTGTATTACTTAGGCACACTTTCCTTGCATTTTTCGGTATTGCATAATTTAAAAAATAGCTCAGAAACTTGATTTTTCAGCCATCATATTTTTTAAGAAAGATTTTAAGAAATTTTTTTTTTTGTAGGGAATGCATGATAAGTTCCCTGCTAGTTTCACCCACATAAAGGTGCATCTGTATCTAGGCAAATTTTCTCTGAGGACAAGAGATAAGAGGATGTTTTAATCAGTCCGTTGGACTCTTCTTCCTGATCTCTGCAGTCAGATGTAGTACAAGGAAAAGTCTGGTTACACAGAAAGGCAGAATCAACAAAATAAATAAAATTAAAAAACCCTACACCCAAGTCCTCTATGATATGTACTTCAGCTATTGGTAAAATGGTCCTTTTTATTAATTTTTTTTTAGTTTTAATTTTTGCCTCCCTATCCCTACACCTTATTTTATTGTAATTTGGAGGAAAGATGCAGCTAAGAAAGGAAGCTGAGCCTCTTACCAGCTTAATCCTGGCTAGTCAAATCTGGGAAGCTTGGGTTTGCCTTTGGAGGGAACTTTGAAGCTAATAACCTTGGACATTGGATAAGTGCTGTGTTATAGTGGCTTGCAGCTCCAGATAGGGCCCTTATCTGCTCTGTACTTCAAAAACAACCTTAGAAAAATCAAAATGCCTTCAGCAGGCAAGAACTTACTTTCCACACTCAGGTTCAGATTTTCAAAGCATAAAAAGACCCCCCTTTTTTTTTTTTTTCTCCTGAAAGCAGAGCTAACACAACTATAGCAAAATAAGAACTTCATCCTTGCTGTTGAAGTTCCTCTGAGGAGGAAGCCCTTATGAGTATGGATATACTCCTGATACAGAAGAAATTGTCGGTGTGTGTATTGCTCACTGGAGCAGCATTTGTACAGTCCGACCCTGAAGCATCAATTTATTTGGCCTGAGAAGCTGAAACCTTTTGAAATTGTGTGGACTTCACGTGCCAGCAACATAAATCAAAAAGTCTTTCTTTTACACAGTCACAGGTTTTTGGTATGTTTTTTTTTTTCTTTTCTTTATTCTGGAGTGATAATTACAAACATGTTTAATTGAGCTCAGACTGTGTGGGGAAGTGGGTATTATTAATTCTGGCATTGTGTCCTTGCCAGCCATTTACAAACATGGTGAGAAAGGATTTGGCTCTGCTCTTGTCCTGCAAGGGATTCTGCTGAGACTGCAAACCAGCCCAGCGTGGACCTGTCCATACTGTACGTGCTTTTTGCAGCTCAAAGGAAACAACTTCCCCCAAAACTCTGGCAAACTGGTCCCCAGAGCATAAACAGCCTATTATTCCTTCCATTGTAAAGTACTAGTTCTTATCCTAACTCTGATGTGCTCACACTTATTCCCCGTCCCAGTGTGACAGCACAGAGCTCTTTGAAGTTGATGCATGTGGATCAGGAGAAGAGAATCTCTTCACATCTTTGCCTTTCTGAAACTATGTGTTTTTTTTTTATTTATCTTGGTTCAGAATGATTTCTGAGTCTCTTACAAGCATCACTGCTCTAAATGATCCCACGGAAGTCCATAAAAGCTCCATGCAAAAAGCATCTGGGAGGTTCAGTCCTTTAGTCCTTGGATGAAATCTTGCTTCTGACAAAGCCAGGCAGAGTTTTCCGGGAAAAAAAGGCTGCATCCCTATTGTTTAGCATTGGCTTTATCTGAAGACAACATATGTCAAGTGAGTGGATTTTCGCTGCCTATATCTCCAGTAGCTGTTTATTTGGTTTTATTTAGAGGATGCAATAGCTCATCTTGATTGTTGCTTGCACCAGGCAGTGTCACACTGACCTCCAGGAGCCCTCACACCTCTGCTATGGTGCAGGCATGTTGATCGCCTGCACCATCCAGAGGGTTCCTGAGAGTTCAGAAGTTCTATTTTTATGAGCTGTTAAAGTTCCAGTAAGTGAGAAATGCATTGGCTTGGAGATAACACAAATATAGCACTACCAGCCAGTGGGGAAGGAGGTTTTTGCTGTGTTTTAGAAATGTCACAGCAAAATCCTTTTCCGGTGCTTTCTCACCCCTCAAACAACTTTACCCTCAGATAAATTGAGGCTGATCCTGCCAACGCCAACTACAAAAGTGGGGTGCGTGCCCAGTACCAGCCCCAGGAGTTTGCTGAGCACAGGAGAACCATTCCTAGGATGTAAAGCCACCCAGTAGCCTGAGTGCTTTGACAGAGAAAGGCCAGAGCAACCACTCTCTTAGGGAATTAAGCTCCCAAGCTTAGCAGTAAGATTTGAAGGGACAGGCCTATAATTTCAGTTTGGATCCCCAAAACAGTCTAAATTCTTCTATAGCCATCTTGTGTCTCTTAAAAACAAAGTTCTGCATAAGCTACCAGACAGAGTAACTAGATAGGGTGAAATGAGCAACCCCTGTGTTCACAGATTAATGTTTGATTCACACCAGTACCTTCACAAGCCAGAGTCTATTTGAGTGAGCAGAGATTTAGTAAATTGACAGAAGACCTCCTGTATCTTTTTTTTTTAGTGCCAGCTTATAAACACTTAACAGCTCAGGTCTGAGAAGGACTTCTTGAATCAGCAGCTGCATCAGTGTTCCTGCCCAGACGGGGAGGGCTCCTTTGAAAAGAAATGCCCAACCACCTCCCTGTCCTGTGCTTTGTTTTGCTTCAAGGAAGGATCCAGACACATCAAGGTGTGCATGAAGGGATCACTTGTGGGTAAAACTTTTGGATGGATGGGGACCAGCAGCACCTTTACAGCATCTCAGTCTCACAAAAGTGCTTGGCAACCAATTCAGAAGACCACACCAGAGCTTGTCTGAGAGAATGAAATTTTAAAACCCCAGAAAGGTGTACAGTGGAGACATTGGACTCTGAGCGTCACCTGTTTTGTTCTTCAGTTGCACTTCCACTGTTCCTCACAAGTTGTTCATATGAGCGCAGCATGGACCTCAGAATCTTTCCAGTGGGAATAATTTTGACACTTTCACGGAAGTTGATGTATCACAGCACCTAGGAATGGCATTATTTGCCTGTGATCTCATGGCTTGCCTCATTCTTAGAGATCCCACTGCAGCTTGACATATTTTTCTCAAGTTCACTTCAGTTCTTTCAGGTCCTTTCAGACATAATCTTCTGATGTTCTTGGTCCCACCTTGTCCCATTGTTAATTTTTAATTAAAATATTTTCCTGAAACATCACTTCAGGGCCTTTGTTGTTTCCTGAAGTTAGTCCTTTTACCTGAAATCTTTATTATATGGCACTATAATTTCCTCTTTTTAGTATATTTTTTTACAGGGAGTACCCATTACTGTGGAAAGTGAGAGTAGTTGACCCCGTTCTCACAAAAAATATTACAATGGTTAATTTAAAAATAATGAGCAAATGTTTACAAAATAATTATCAAAGGCTATTGCCCCTTAATTCAGCAAAGTGTGGACCGTTTTGGACCTGGTACTTGTGCCTTTCTGTCAATGTTCAGTTTCCTCTGCCATCACCAGCTGCTTCTCCACCAGTCGGCCTTCATCTCCTGCAGCATCTTTCCCCAAACTGCCTGACAAAATGGGCTGGGACCCATTGGGAACTGGTGCCAGAATAAGACAAACTTACCTCAGCCTTTAGAGCCTGAAGATTTGCTTTTTTCTAGAAAGGATGGGCACCTACAGCTGTGTGTTTTCTTTAGGGAAATCGGTGTTTCACAACACAAATGCATTACAGCCTGATGTCACAGAAAATCCAAGTTGTTGTGTTCCAGCCACAAACGCAAATCTGGAACTGCTCCTCATGAATGCTGGGGCTTTATTCAAAAAATTGCTGTCAAATAATTGCAGTCCCCATCCCTGCTGAGGATTGCTGAGGCAAGCAGCAAGCAAATCCATCTTCCAGAGAAAGGGGCTGAAAAGCACCATCCAAACAGTTAAACTGGAGGCTGTAAGTACAGCTCGTGGCAATTTATAATTGCCATTTCCACATGGCACTAAATGCTAATGTAAAAAATACTGATACATTTCTAATACATTTCAAAGCGAAATTGGAAACATATTTCTGTGTAACAAGTCACTAGGCACAACTTCTTGGGGAATAATGGTCAATGTTTTATGGGATTGCTTGTTAAAGATGTTTCTAAATGGGAAGAACCCCAGGGGAGCTGGCATGAACAGTAAACATTCAAAGGAATAATTTGTGGTGACAAGTGATTCCTTCAGTATTTATTTTACATTTAAAATTTGTCTGAATGGAGAAGGAGGCCAAGGACTGGCTAGGTCTGTGATTTGCTCCTGACTGTCTGTCTCTTGTTCACCACAGGTTTCTCCAGGTTAAGGAAGCCCCTGGGATAGGAGATAGCCCAGCTGATTCCTGGAAGCCGTAAAGCCGACATGATTTGCTCATTGTCCTGTGTGGTTGCTGTGCTCACATGGAGCTCATAACACAGGCCACACTTTGAGTTGTTTCCTGTCTCCTGAAAAATAAAGGGCCACAGTTTATCTCTTAAATGCTCCATGAACTTAATTTTCCAAAGTGCAGCAGTGCCATAAAGACCCAGGACACCGTGCTGCACTCAGAGGTGGTTTCTGCAGGAAAAAAAATAACTATATGAGGAATAAAGGACCATGATCCAGCCTGCTCTGACATTCCCTTGGTCATATCCATGCTCATCTCTAAGTGTTGGGCCTTATGTGAACCAGCATAAGGAGCCTGAAGCAAAATAATCTGTTAGTCAAAGGCAAAAACCAGTTTAATCCAGATTTTTGTACCCATCAATTATTTTTAACAAGAAGGGGTTCATCCCCTCTCCTTTCTGAAATCTGTACAGGAAAGCCCCATCCCTCCTGGGCCAGCCTTACATCTGCCACCTCACAAATGTTCAGAAAGTGAAGATTTCAGTGTAGCATGTGTCAAATATATGACATTTCTTTCACAGGTGCCAAACGGGATTTGACAGAAAAAGAAAATATACATGAAAAATATTATTTCTTCAGTGAACATACCCTGAACTGATGAATAGTGACAATCTTTGTAGAAACTCTGAGTTTTGAATGGCTATATTTTAATCACACTAAGATAAATAAAAAACAGACTCAGAATGGAAAGCAAATACAAAAGGATTTCTGCAAGGCCAAATGAGGTTCATTTTGAATCTGCAATTGGTAGTTAGAGAAGATTTATCAGCGCTTCTCCAGATATATTTCCCCCTAGGAAAATAAACCTGAAAAAATTATCATATTCTAAAGCACTGGCTGATGTAGGGTTTTAAGTTGGATTTGTTTTTTAATAGGACCAGTGTTTGCAAAAGTTTTCTGGTTCCAAATAACTAAAGTAAAATTTGCTGGCTGTTGATTTTCAAGTTTATTTGGCAACTTGCCCAGATTATTTGGCTATTTGAACCCCATTCAGTTACTGTAAACATAATTAGTGTTTTCTTTATATTAAAATTGTTACTGAATTAACCTTGAAGCTACTGAGAACCTCATTGAATGCTTTCAATTGTTAGAAAAAATAATAATATAGATGTACAGCTGGCTTTTCTTCAGCAATATTTTTACCCTTAGTCCAATTGTTTGACAATTTTTCTTGACTTCTGAAGGATCAAAAACCCAAGCCACGGTTTGAAGGTATGTTCAAATAACCTACATTTGCCCTCTGAGTGGGGCCCAACATGCTCCCCATGCACAGTGTTGGGGCACTTGGAGGGAGGGTTTGACAACACCTTTTTATTAAACAAACAGGATTTTGCTACTTCTTTACTGAAGTATGCCAACATATGACTGGTGTTGTACAGGCTGGCTTGAGCTCCCCTCTGAGTGTTCCCCAATCTATAGAGGTATAATGTGCTCTGAACTCTCAATATGACTATGAATACCAAGGATATTTCTGCTCACAAGTCAGTCTTTCTTTTTCTTGTCTTGAAACTGAGTGTAATGATCTCATGTTTAAATTGAACTTTATGGAAGCTGGAATTTATTGGAGATTCAGGTGGCAATAGGGAGCCCACAAGAAAGATGGAGAGAGACAATTTACCCTGGCCTGGATAGAGAGGAAAAGGGGGAATGGCTTCATGCTGACAGAAGGCAGGGTTAGACGGGATATTGGGAAGGAATTCTTGGCTGTGAGGGTGGTGAGGCCCTGGCCCATGTTACCCTGAGAAGCCATGGCTTCCTCATCCCTGGAAGTGTCCAAGACCAGTTGGACGAGGCTTGGAGCAACCCGGGATAGTGAAAGGTGTCCCTGCCCATGGCAGGGGGGTGGAATGAGGTGGGTTTTAAGGTCCCTTTTAACCCAGGCCATTCTATGATTCCATGAAATCTTGTTCAAATACTCTCCTTATTCTCGTGAGACAAAATTATTTTGAAAGGTAACTTGGCCTTGCCAACAGGGAAATGCTGTGATTATGTGTTATGAATGTACCTGAGTTGCATAGATGCTCGGTGTGCGTGTGCAGAGAAATGAATGAAGTTGTTATTAAAGGTATCTATAACACCAGAGAAAGGGTAATGATAATCCCAGCCCTTGGACAGAAGGAGAAAAAGGATACATTAAAAAAAAAATCAGAGAGGAATATATTAAGTGTGGCAATATCTATTTCACTGTTGTGCTGTCACACTGTGGACACAGCAGGAAGTCTCTGGAGGTACTTGAACATGGAGGAGGCAGAGAGCCAAGGGGAAAGACAACCCTTGTTCTCTCAAATTTGGCACTTTTCAAGCAGTTGAGGGTCCAAATCCCTCACATCACCAATGCAGGCCATGCAGGTATCTGCTATAACCACACACAGTGTCATATGTTTTTGCTTCCCCTCAGCCCAGGGCCTGTGGCAGCCCTCCAACATCCTCCTCATGTGTTATTGTACTGCTGCCGTACCCCACAGCAGAGCGTGAGGTTCTTTCTCCTTTGAAATTATTTCCCATGCCATTCCCAGACCTTGGTCCTCTTCCAAGTCCTCCCTAATCAATCTAGCATTGTGCGATGTCAGTTCTCATTTTCTTTCCTATGAGCTTACGTGACTATACATTTTATATTTGTGGCATAACAGTCTTCTTTCTGTTCCTGACTTTAGTTCCTTTCTTCCCTGAGAGATTTTATTCTCTTACTCTTTGGCCTCTCCCTGAATCACCACCACCTCCTTCTTCCTCTGTGTAGCAAAGCTGTGAGAATATTTTCAAGCAAGGGCAAATCAGCAAAATGGTTATTTCCTGATGTTATTGCACTTACTGGAGGTCCTGCACTTCGTCTTGGGAAAAGGTACGTAACAAAAGGAGCAGTCTATGTTTCTACCTTAGGGCTTCGCTGAAGGCAAAAAAGGACATAATTGACAATACAGAACTTGCCAGACTTCCTCTGGGGAAAGGTTGACATGACTGTGGGGCCAGACTGTGCCCTAGATAAGCAAGTTTCATGAAAGCTGAAGAAAAGCCTTTGTTTTACCTTTACTTAACCATTCCTCACTGTTTTCTTATGTCTGTTCTCATGCAAGGCTGGGTTGGTGTTTTGCCACTTGGAGGGCAATGGTGAGACAAGGTCACCCTATCCCCGAGTGCTGGCGCCCTGCATTGCCTCCCCTGCCACGTCTAGCCCCCGAGAGACAAAAGGGGATCAGCAGCAAGGATCTGTTGCCTTTTTGCTCCACAGCAAAAATGCAGGACAGGCTCTGACCCTGGGAATTACCACAGGAAGTGCCTGCCCTGCCGGTGTTGAGGGTATTAGAGGTGAAGAAAAGGGGGGGAAAGCAAAGCAGGACTGAGAAGGGCATTATTTTTTCTCTCTCTCATGCTGCTTCTGCAGGGATCACCCACCACAATGCACAAAGAGGTGATGGCTTTCTCCTGTGCATCCCTTGGTGCAGCTGAGTGATGGAGTTAACTGGGCTTAATTCCAGGGGCTTCAATTTCCAGGCTGATGCTGTAGGGCTGAGGGAGACCATTAGATCGGATGGATTGATTTTATAGTAGGGAATCATCAGCCAGCAAGAGCTGGGTACAGCATGTTCTGGTTGTGATCCTTTGCTTCTTCTTTCTTGGCCAAATAGGATTGGCAAAGCCAAGTATTTTTACTATTGTGTTTGTGTAACATCCCCTCTCCTTTAATGTGTGTAAATAGTGGTTCTCAGGATGATCTCTTACAGCAAAACTTGATTTTTCTGTGGGGAGAAAAAAAGGCTAATTTGTTAGGATTCAAGCAGCATAATGGATCAATGCTCCACTTTTCTGGAACAGATTTTATTAACAAATATTTTTTATTATAGCAGGAGAGAAATAATTGTGCCATCAACATCTATAGAATAATATATTATTCCAGAGTGTATATTTTTTTTTTTTACTATTTCTTTTGATTTTGAGCCAATGTATACTTGCAGGGAATTAAGAGGAAATGAGTACAAAGCAGAATGACTGGTCAATAAAGACCATGGTGATAAGGTTTTACATTTTTCTTCCTTGCTTGGCACACTGCATCACTGAACCCTGCATGATAAATTGTGCCAGGGAGGACACAGTTTTCATTGTAGTGACAGCAGGACCAGTATCCTGAGCAAAACTGACATCTTGGCGGGGGGAGAGGTGAGGAGAGCTTTGTGTCAATACACGGCACTGCTTTGAATTAGACAGGAGCTTCCTGCCATAATCCAGAAATGACAGCTGTGGGTTCTGTCCCAGGGACAGGCGAGTCTCAGGAAACAATGCAAGGCCTTTCTCACCCCAATTCAGATTACGTACATCTTTCATGAGCGAGTGTTGTAGTGAAATAGTGAAAGCCATGGCAACAGCCAGCACTGTTGCTGATGTTTCTAAGGGGAGCAAGGCAGGTGCTCCCTGGGTGAGTCACTGCCTCCTGCAAACAAGCCAAGGGAGAGTATCCTCCTATACCTGGGTGGGACAGACCCCCTCCAGAAGCCTCAGCATCAGCCCAGGGGTTTACTGTGCCCTGCACATCAGAGCAGTGTCTCTGTCACCATCTGAAACCCAACAACTGGGTGCTGTCTGCATGTGGTATGTGACCCTTCCCTCTGCCTGCCTTCTCCTGTTCACTTATTTGGGCCAAGGATATCACAATGGGATGCCACAACAAAAAGAAAATGCACCTTTAGTTATTTTGTTCTTATTTTCTGGAACAGGTAAAATTGTTTTAATTTTTTTTTCTTTCTTTTGTTGGTGTTGTTGTTTTTAAGATTTTTTTTGCTTTCTGGTTTTGGTTTGGCTTTTTTTTGCCGTTTTGTTTTGTTTTGTTTGTCTGGTTTTTTGTGTTGGTTCTTTTTTGTTTGAGTTGGGTTTCTTTGGTTTTTTTTTTTTGGTTTGGTTTGGGTTTTAATTTTTTGGTTTGGTTTGGGTTTTTTTGGTACAGATAATCTATTCTCCTTCTAGATAATTATCTTTATTTGTCCCAGGCTGACAATTTTCTACCTTTGTTGTCACACTGAATTTTAATACCAGCAGTAAGGCAGGGAGAACAGCAAAGGCAGCTCTATGATTGTGCAAGCCAGCACAATAGATCCCATAACAAGAGAAAAAGATGGAGCTGCAGGAAACTAAGGCACCTATGGGAGCAGTGATAGGGTCTGAGCACGGTCTGGTGCACCCTGGAAAGGAAATGAGGAGCTTCAGCTCCTGCCCTGATACAACAGGACTCTAAAGGAGGGGCAGCATTGAAATCAAGGGTGTACAGACAAGAGATAAGACACTGGCACTTGTTGTCCCTGGGGAGAATTTATTTCTCACTACAACTCCCTGAAAGGAGGTTGAGGGTTGTGAAACAGGCTGCTCAGGGAAGTGATGGAATGACTGCCTCTGGAAATGTTTAGGAATTTTATGGCTGTGGTGCTGAGGGACATGGTTTAGTGTTGGATAAGGCAGGGATGGGTTAAAGGTTGGACTTGGTGATCTTAGAGGCCTTTTACAACCTTAATTATCCTATGATTCTATTCCTCATTCATGTGTATCCATGAATATCACATATACATACATTTATCCACCAAAACATAGTGGATAGCTCCTTCCTCCCCCCTTCTCCCTCTTTTACAGTTGATTTTTGTCCCTCACACCACCTCTTCTTGCTGATCTGTGAGTGGATGTGTCTGCTTCAAATGCGACACTAAGATCAGACTTTCTTTTACACCTGCTCTGAGTGAAACATGGTCCCAACACCTTCTCACAGCAAATTTGTATTTCATATGGTATTCCAAGTAGGGAGAAAGTAATATCATTAAACCAGGAGGAATCACTTGGGCTTCTTGAAGCTTGGGTTCCAGAATAATCCAAGAAAATATCTGTAAGAATAAAGGGAGTAAAATATAGAAAAAATAATAAAGGCAAATGGGAAAAAAAAAATCCTAAACCCCACCCCTTTCCTGGCATATCCAATGTACACACTCCTGTCATTTTTGTTAAAAAAACAATTCTTTTTTTGTAGATAGATGAGCATATGCATCACTGTCTGGAAATCAGTCTGAAAGCATTATATGGTCCCTTCAAGTGATTTTTTTTTCCTGACCTCTCATCTGGTTATATAAGTAAAACAGACAGAAGTTTCATTTTTGTTTGCAAGTGAAGTCATAGTTCCCTGCAGACTCACGTGTCTGACAGTGATTGCTGGGAATGTCCCTTTTTTACAAAGTGTGCCTTTTTGTCCAGAGAAACAAGACAGAATTTTTGCTTTAAAAAGGATGATAAATCCCAGCATGGCACAAGTTCTCATATGAAAAGGTGAGTAAAAAAGCTAAGGGTGCAATGGAAGCAAATTTTTTTCGATATCTTCATGCCCTCCATCTTTATGTCATGAAGGAACTCGGAACTTTGTTCCTAATAGTAAATTTTTAGACATTTCTTTTGGCTGAGCAGCTCTTGATTATGATTGTAAGGATCTTGGTCTTTGTCATCAGGAATTTAATTCTTTTGTTGGTTTAGTTTCTCATGGGGGAGGCTTATGTCTTTACCAAGTTGCAGGATCCCTCTGCATTTATGTATATCTTTCCTTTTTGTGGATCTATGTGACCCCTTTGAGGTGGCATGATGCAACATGGAGGGATCCTGTGGCTACTGTCCATTTATTTTTCTCATGAATACATTATGTATTTTTTAATGTTAAGCATTTTTATGTCACAAGATTAAATAATCCTCTAAAACACAAAACTTTAAACGTACAAAAAAGTTTGAAGTTGTGTAGGGCAAAGGACACAGGCATGTACTTCTCACTTGTTTTATAATCCATGTGGAATAATATATTAATACTTGGGGTAGTGTGAAGATCTCTAGTTCAGCAGATTTTGGTCATAAGACCTTAAATTTCAATCAGGATGTTACGCTTCCACAAACGTCAGGTCTGAGGCCTGAATATTAATATCTACTTCCCAAATATCCAATTGAAAAAACCCACCACATTCATCACAATAAAAATGAGAAATGCAAGAAAATGAAAAAAAAAGAACTCTGCAAGTGAACTCTAGTTTTGTGTGTAATTGATTCCTCTTTCATGATGTGGCCATTATCTAAGAACGGTAACTGCAGGCTTGACATTATTAGTGCAAATTATCAGGGTTTAATAGAATCTTTCAGTTAACCTAGGTCTTTCCTTCGTGGGTCCTGACTGTGAGTAACCAGGCTGGATGCTCAGCTCTATCTGTTGCATCCTGCACATTGGGAATCTCACAGGCACTGTAGTTGTAGGAGTGATCTAGATTTAATAACATTTCCATTTGTGTTTGTTATGACCTGAGTGGTGGGTCCAGATGTGTGAATTCCCAAATTAAACTGAGTATCACTCCCATATGCCTTCCCTGGGCCTGTTGTTTGCAAACAAAATCTCTTGGAAACAGTGGTCTTTGTTCCCTTTCTTACTGGCATTCCTCCTTTCTGGACCAGTTAGTGTTAACATATGTGATAAAGGAAGGGGGTTTGTGAGCTAACACACCATATCCATGCATGCCCCGTGCACTGGGCAGATGTTCCCAAAGATAAACCCAGTTTAAAATATAAGCAAGTTCTCCCTTTGTGATGGAAATGAGAACAATCTCAAATACAATAATTTTTTTATGTATCAGCAGTTTCTTTTCATTTCATTATCACACTAGAAATGTTTGCAGCCATGAGTCCCTAGACTCGCATGTCACAACAGGAAGGCCCTGGAATATCCTGAAGTGGGAGCCTGTCACTTCAGCTGGAGTTGCCCAGGTGCCAAAATGAAGCAGGAGATACTGTTGGCAGTATATGTATACATATATATGTATAATTATATAAATCAAACAAGACAGGACAGCAGGGAAAAAAAACTGATATGGCAATTAGGGCATGGTATAAAAATGATAATTTAAAGGAAGATATGATATTTTAAAAGGATTTATTTATTTTACCTTAAAGAATTCTTCAAGGACCACAATCAAATACGTTTATCATGGAGATTTGGGCGCTTTTTTGTTGGGTTTTTTTTTGAGGAGGAGGTGAGGCTGTTGCTAAAAGACAAGTCCTAATGCCTTTGCTTTACTTTAAGCAGACCCCTTTGTGTGGAGGAACAATGATCTGTACACCTAGAATTTAAAAATTAACAGGCTTGATGACAGTGAAAATGTACTTTCTTACTGGCTGATGCATTTTTAGGTTTGTGGAGGGTAAAGAGATGCATTTATTTAACTGTGTTTCTATAACTTTAGTTTTCACTACTTTTTTTTTTTAGCATAGAAATTATTTGTGGTTGGTAGATGCTTATTTCAGTACTCTATAAGGTAGATGTCCAGTGACATCTCTACAAATGTAGCTGCAGTGCATTAACAAGGAAAAAATAATTTTATTCAAAAGATCCCACAACTAATCTGTGGAAGTCATCAGGAAAGAAAGGCATAGAATAGTTAATAAGTCAATTGGGCACACTGTTCTTTGCCATTTGCAGGGCTTAGCTCATTGCAAGCTGCAGATTGTGGAAGAAATTTTGAAAAATATCTTGAATTTTGAATTTTCATATGATTTTGAAAATTGAAAGTGGCAGTGAGGTCTGTACATCTTCTCCTGTTCTGTGTAGCCCTGACTTCAGTGAAGTGTCTCAACTGGGTGCCTTATATCAACTTTTGCATAAGGAACAGTTCGTGCTCTGAGCAGCAGAATTTGGGCCATGGTGAAAACTGATGTAATTCGCATTTTCCGTGTCATCTGACAGTTTGGCCTATTGCTTTCCCAAAACTTTTGAAACAGAAAAATAAGGATTGGGATTTTTTTTGTTGCCATTGTATCTTAGTTACAGAAATCAGGGTTTCAGCCAGGACACAGCATGGATTGCATTGAGTGGCATTAGTTTCTGTACCAAAAAGTTGAAAATAAAGACAATGAGGGCTGAAGAGGGGGAGACTTAGTGATTCTTTCCCTCCAGACAACAACAGTCTCTAACCAAAATGAAACCAGCTAATTGGAATCCTCTCTTTGGAGACGGATTGATTCCCAGATAGTCTAATGAACTGCTAAAGCTTCCCAGGCTAGAACCAATTCTTGTTAAAATCTTGCTGTTCCTTAACTAGAGAAAAAAGAGAAATTAAAGAACAGTTAAACCCATAAATTTTAGCAATTCATATCCTGAAACGTATTACTGCTCAGAATCAGAAATATTTTAACCGCCATTTGTCTTGAAGACCAGCAGAAATATTATGCTTTTGCTGTCACATGTATACAGAGTCTGCACTTTATTCAGTAATCTTTTGTTCTGGAGTTTGTAACTTCATACTGAAAAAAACCCCAAACCAAACCTTTTCCTGATTTGTATTATGATATTAATTTTACTAATGCTTAAATATTCCCTTTCTACTTCAGTCATATTATAAAAATATGGAAATAATCCAAAGGAAAATGAAATTACCAGTTGCACCGCAAATAAAATAATGTAAAGTAAAAATATCAGCTGTTTTGATGTTCAGCCTGTTCTGGTTGAATGAGGTTTTGGGAGGACTGATGCCACAAAATGCAGTTGAGAAAGGATAAAAACACCAAACCCTACAACAACAGGACATAAGTTAAGGAAAGTGTTTGAACATTTGTAGGAGAAAATTATTTGTGAAAGTTATAGTCCATGTAGCACTGATAGGAGTTAAAAAAAGAGACCATATGCAGGAAAAATTAAAAAAGTGATTATTCTGTCATTTCCTCTTAAAAGTGGTGTAATAAGTGTAAACCTCCAATAAGTTGAAGGCAAGGGCGTCCTTTGTTATGTGGATATTGGGTTTCTCTTACTGTCTGTCAGAGAAACCCCTATCTCATCATACTCCCAATAAATTAATTAAAAACCAAGAGACCGCACTGATACATGAACCCACAAGACACCCACAAGAATGTGCTTTTGTGTACTCAGAGAAAAAAAAATCCTTGATATATTTGTAGGGATTATTTCTTTTCAGACTTTAATTTTTACATTCCTCTCTCCCTTTTTCACAAGAGAGGTGAAGCAGAGAGAGATGCATTTTCCTCAAATGCATGCAATAGCTCCAGAATGAGGACTGTGATAGAGAATTCAATATTTTTGGCCTAATGAAACTCTCCTGGAAGTAGAAAGCTCATCCTTGTGGGGATGGCCTGCCCTGTGACAGCAATGGGAGAGATGGAGAGGGGTAGAAATTAAGGAATATCCTCATCCTTTCCAACTGAATGAAAAAACAGAAAATCAGAGACTGTTGCTCCACTTGCCCCCAGGTAACTCAGGATTATCCTGCCTAAAAAGTTCCCTTCTGAGCTACTGCATCCTGGGATCCGTCAAAAATTTGGGACCTTGCAGCCTCACTCCTTTTACTGCAATAAAAAGGTACATTGCAGTGAATGAGATGAAAAAAAGAAGATGGCAAATGCTGCCTGGATGGAAGACATGGATACTCCTACAAAAGAGGCCAGTCTTGTCCCTCCAGAGGTGTGCCCTTCCTAAAATCCTTGTTTTTGCAAGGTACAATACCAAGTGTGACAGATCAAAAGTTAGTGAAAAAGCAACAGTGCAAAATCTCAAATGACCAGAAAATAAGAGCCTTTATGGTTCAAGCCAGCATGAACTGCCTCACGTGATTTTGGGATTCACAGAAATAGAGCGCAGAGTAGAACTGTGAAGCTTTGGGATGTGCCATGCTTCCTGATTCCCTGGTGTTACAACAGACAATATATTACGCCTTTCCTGAGCTCAGTATTGGCATCCCAAATCTATCAGAAGTCAGAGATAAGAAGTGTATTTTATTTGCATATTAATTTTTCTCAATTCCTATTTTTCCACTTACAAAATTACACTGTCCTGTTCACATCAATAGCGCACAATTGCCTGCATTCTTACCTTGCCTCAATTACAAGCTCCTTATAATATGATGATTATAATTAAATTATATATGAATTGTAATATTGTAAATGAATTGTAATATAATATATGCCCCATCCCTGGAAGTGTCCAAGGCCAAGTTGGATGAGGCTTGGAGCAACCTGGGCTAGTGGAAGGTGTCCCTGCCCATGGCAGGGGGTGGAACTGGATGGGCTTTAAGGTCCATCTGAACCCAAACCATTCTGGGATTCAACGATTTTAGGATGTTAAAGGTTTTCAGCAGCCATAGGCAGATGGTGTCAGAGTCAGGCCACAAAGGGTGCCACAAATATCCAAATCATGGATCAAATGCAAAGACTGCCTTCTTTATGTGCTGGCTACTTTTGCCAGTACCCTTATCCCATAGCATGTGCTGCTCCAAGGAGGAGGCAGAAATGAATGATGATTACAACTTAAACTACTATGTAGCCTGCAAACCAACACTGCTTTTGTTTTTGCCAGTTCTTTGGTCTGCCCAGTACTGACTGAATCCCAACTCAGCTGAAAAGCAGTTGAGCTGGCTGCTAACAGTCCCCATGCTTCCAAGCACCCCTGACTACCCTCCAGGTTTGTTACTGACTTTCCTGTGTGTTCCAACTCCATGCTGTCTACTCTGATTTATTCCATATGCCTTAAGTTGATATATGTCATGGTGTGGAGGAAGTCAGTAATCCCTCTCAAGTTTCTGCTGGATACTGCTTGAATCTATCTGTGTCTGTTCTTCATGCTACCTCCAACAAAATCTGAAATGGCCTGAAAAACCAGCTGTTTCTTTCTTTTCAGCTCTTGCTTTATCTTCTAATAGCATACTTTTCAGTATTATGTGCTATAAACCCGCATTTGGGCTTGTATATAAGAAGAAAAGCGACAAGAAACATTAAATTTTTTTAGATCAAGCTGTGTTTGTTGTAGTGCAATTACTCCCTGTGATCTCAGAGGTGCAGGAACCTGCTGCTCTGCTCTGTGCCACCCCAGATTCACCCTGGGGAGAGCAATGGGACAAGGACTTTGACATATCTACTATCTAAAAGGCCTCTCCTCTTTCTGGACTGCATGGCTTCATGGCTGCGCTGGTAGAAGAATAATCCTTTCTGCACTCCCTTGTTTGAAAAAGAAAAAAAACCCACTCCCTACTTTACTGCAAATCTGAGTTGACTGAGCTATTTTTAAAACTAGATTTTAAAAAACAGTCCTGCCAATATATTAAGGTATTGTGTGCTCTGTTAAATGGGCATAGAACAGTGTACTTTTCTATGCTGGATATGACCTACAGGGAACATTAATGTTTCCTTAGGTTTGAATGTCATGAAATGGTTTGTAAAAGGACCTTTTCCCTTTTTTATCTTCCTTTATCTTTTTATCTTCCCCCCCAAGAGAGAAGGCCTATGGCTCTTGCATTAAAAAAAAACCCAAACCCATCAAACTTGTAGGCCTGCACTCCTCTATTTGCATCCTCGTTTATTCAGGGTATGTGGCCTGACAAGTGGCAGGGGCAAAATGCAAGAACCAGTGCTTTCTTGGGGACTTGTGAGTGTGGAATGAATCAAGGGCCTTAATAAGACAAACACTCTCTATTCTGATTGTCAGAGCCACAACTCTGACTTTCCATTTCCCGACAATCACCTCACTGAAACCTACAGTAAACTTAGCTTTCTTGCAGTTGGTTTCTGAATCTACCTAGACAGTTAATACAGATTGTAATATTATCTAGGAATATCCAGTATTTCAGTTTCATCTGAGTTATTTTGTCTCTTCTACTTATACATTCTCTTCCCTTTTTGACAATGAATTCTAGACTATTGAAATATATGATCATCATAATTTCTTAAAACTTTTCTCTTTAAATCCTTAAGAAATGTGTCAGCAATAAAGATGAGAACCAAAGTAACGAGTTTGTGGGAAAGGCCTTTCGATCTAATATTGACTTTCAGGTAGTCACAATATGGTGGTCCATATTACATCTACTTCAAACGCAGTGCACATGCAGCAGCAATGAATGAAATGCTGTTTTAAATAGATTCATGAAAAATAAATGACTTTGGGGAAGAGCAAGAAACCCCTCGATAAATTACCACACATCATAAGAAATAAATCCAGATAAAATCTTCCTGCTATGGTTGTTACTGTCTTTGAGTATCTTTTTTTTTTTTTTTTTAAATTTCAATAAATCATGAATGATCAGTATATAATAATTTAGGTCAAACAAATGAAAAATATGAACCACAGACTGACGCATAATAGTGAATTATGGAATTATTTATCAACCCTGATCAATTTACTGATCCTGGAATTGGTCTCTACTTTCTAGATTTCTTTTCAGTTTATGTGGAAAACTGAACAGAAACCCAGATGCAACTGTATCACACCTGAACCTGCTGTTGTAGGTTGTTGAAGTGGATGAGGTGCTTGGTCTGTTGGCACAGTATAGCAAGTTCCACTCATCAAAAAAATGGAAAATTTTGGAACTGGTGATCCTCTCCACTGCAAATTAGGAATACCATAACAATTTATAATAATAAATGAAAAATGGCCATACTGGGTCAGATAAAAAGTCCTCAGCTTTAGACCTCTGACTCTGAGTTCGGCCAGTAAGTGAAGAGAGGTTTTAAAAAGGCATGTGAGACTTGTGCAGGTGCTCAGTAACCTAATGATGGGCTCTCCTTGATTCTCTGTTCCTTTTCTAGCAATTTCTGCCATTCCAAGTTATGCCAAATATTGAACTGATCCCCTCTAAAAGCATCACCAACAATTCCACAACCATTTGTTTTGCTGCTGTTTGTAGTGTACATAATTTTATAGTAATTCAAACTGTATTTCTCTGCTTTTTTTATCACCTCATTTCTCAGTATCCAAAGAGTCACTCATGGCTCCTTTGAGGCAAGTTTTGATCAGTTTGACTACTTTGGTATCAGCTAATAATCGCTTTATTCATTACTTTCCCTTTTTCCATATTAATTATGAATATTGGCAAAAAATGCATTAAAAATTTCCATCCATTTTATGTAATGTATATGTATTATTCAACATTAATAATTTAATCTTTTACTCTATAAATAATTAATATCTATCAAAAGGAGAACCATGGAGGGAAAAGTTTGTATTCTCTTTGAGAAACATGAGCACTCTTTGAGAATGTTTTCCTGAAAAATGTATATAAAATGTAGTGCTTTTGCTTATGCATTATTCACAGCAGGGAATCTTTATCCAAGTGTTATGCACCATTTTGAGGAATACTGGGGTGGCAGTTAGACAATAGTGGTTTCATAGGATTTTACAACTATGGCTCTTTGTGAATCATCTATTTCACAAATATACACACATATCAGTGTCTGTGATACCTGATGCATCAGAATGGTCCTTGAGAGCCTGTAGCTTGGAGAGGTAATTGTATTCCTGAAATTTTACCTGGTTGGCTGCAGGCAACCCCTGGAAGCCTACGGTTTAATTTTGGAGGATCAATAAAACCTGATGTAAACTGCAAGAAGCTTCCTCTCCTCACCTTCTGAAATCAGCTTTTTTTATCTAGGCCTGGAGCTGGTGAGGAAAAGTGATGGTAAAAAGGGCTAATCAACCCTCCCATCCTCCAGGATTCCTTTTGCTCTTGAAAGTAGAAATGCAAATGTTGTTATTTTTACCCCTACTGTTGCTTACAATAAGCAGTGACAGGATATCCTCTCCACAAAACAAGGGAAGAACAGTCTCATGTATTTGTCTCAGTTGTACTTCTTGTTGTTGTTGTTATTATTTAATAATAACAAAAAATATTATTTAAAATAATAATAATAATAATGATAATGATACCAATAATGATGATGATGACAACACACAAAATAATAATGATAGTAATAATAATCATCATCTACCACTACTACTACTACTACTACTACTACTACTACTACTACTACTACTACTACTACTACTACTACTATTTTATGAACATCTAGTTTATTTTTATACTGCTATCCCCACTCTGAGACATGAAACTCCAAAGCAGGTAAATGTAGGATATGGAAATGGACACAGAAATGAGTAAGGCAGACCAGGAGATAAGACTTAGTGCATCAAGATCATCATCATTTTACAAATAAATCATAAGGCACTGTTTAGATTTTTTGACATTTTGAGTTGTATAGGCTAGAAAAATTGTGGTTGGATCAGTCTTTTGCCCATGTACTTGTGCACAGGGAGCTGAAGCTCTGCAAAATGACACTAATTAGCTGAAGGCTGTTAAGGAGAAAGAGGTCCCCATCGACCATGGTACAGCACCCTGAGCACTGCCAAGACCCAGCACACTCCTGGTAAGCAGCACTGATGAGTTTCATCAGTTTACAGTATCTGTGTTTTTTATGTTTTGTGGAATGAGTGAATAGCATTTAAACTGCACTTTAACATAACAATATGCCACTGTTCTTCAAGCTCACTTTACAGGAAAAAATTGCTGAGATGCTTCCCAGCAGGAATTTTTGTTTGTTTTCTGTGGGTTACATCCTAGTTTCTTGGATGGTGCTTATTATCACTGCTGCAGAATTTTAATGAATGGTGTCAGTCACTTTACTGTTAGTGATGGACAGCAGTGGTTTGGGTTAGCTTGGACAAGCACTGATAAGTCTGGACTTTCTGAACTCCAGGAGGCTCCTTTGACCACCTCTTAAACATTCCAGTTTATTGCAAGTTTCTAGAAAGGAGCTCTCAAAGTCTGTTTGTTTTTATACCCTTTGCCTCACTGATCACAACTTGTTTTCATCCTATGGCAGACAAATTTAGGTTTCAATGATGGGGCACTGGTGCATTGATATCTAGTTCTAAAATAGCTATTTTTCTTTTTTTTTTTTTTTTGTTTGTTTGTTTCTTTTTTGGTTTTTTTTTTTTTTTTGTTTGTTTTTTTTTGTTTTGTTTGTTTTTGTTTTGTTTTGGGTTTTTTTGGTTTTTTTGTTTTGTTTTGTTTTGTTTTGTTTTTGTTTGTTTTTTTGTTTTGTTTTGTTTTTGGTTTTTTTTGGTTTTTTTTAAACATCCCTTATGCATGCTTTAGAACTTTTAGCAAGTTAAATCTCTTTTTCTTCAGAGTTGTGTGGACACTTTTACTACTTAGAGAAGAAGGCTGTTCTTTCTGATTTGATCTTTCTGACTGAAAAATCACTAAACCTAAAGACCACCTTAATGGCTTAATTTCAGAGTCTACCTAAACTAAAGGAAGGTGAGATGCCAATTTTCTGAGGATGCAAAATTTCGACTTATTATGTACTTGACAGATTTCTATCCTTCCTGTTTTCAGGAAGAGATTTCTTGTGAATGTCAGAAATTTAACTCATACCATTTCTTCATTTGGAAAGCATAACACACTGTAACTATTAATAATTACCAGTCAGATTCCTGACTATATTTTTATCATTGGAATGTTGGACCTGGAAACTGCCACAGAGGCACACATGCATACACACTGGGCTCCCAAAGAAAACATTTTCAGAAGAAAGCAGTAAGCATAAAATTTGAAGTGCTAATTCATTGAGTTTAGATGATGAAGTAAATAACTAACAGCCTTCTACTGAATAATATGGTTTGTAGATTATTGAATTTTTTGCCAGTGTTAAAATTTTCCTGTCCCCATAGTGTAGAATTTAAAAATAAATCAGGTAATATCTCATCAAAATTAACTGTGTTTCCTCTGCTTTCCCACTTGGCTGCACTTGTTTGCTAAATCCTTAAGCAGTAGAAAGTTGTGGATATTTGAAATATACATTCTATCCATGCTAAATGTCTGGTAAATATTCTTCTCTAAAAGCAAAAGAAAACAAAACAAATAATTGTTTAAAATAACTCCAGGAAAATAAAACCCCTATAAAAATATTTCTGTTGTCAGTCATGAATTAATATCTAATTAACGCCCAAAATAATTTTTGTTTTCTGAAAAAAAAGGTGCCATTTTCACTGGAGATTTTTCCCTGTAATGTGTTCTTCCTTTTCTTTGCAAAAAAAATATTGACATTTACTGGTGCTTAATAAGGCACAGGGTGGATGCGCTGATTTATTCAGTGTTGCCTTTTGAGAGATAGATTTTCAAATCACTGGGCAAAAGGAAAACAAAGAAAACATAAATTCTCTGTTCCAGCAGAGTGCAAGGATTTTGCAAATCACCCAAATGCAATTTTAGATTTGCAGGTAACCTAAGAAACAAGTAGACCTGAATGATGCTTCTCCTGTCAATAACCTACTGCCTTCCTTCTCACTGCAGAAATTTCCATTATTTAGTTTTATAGGTGAGTATACTTATTTAAGGTTTGAGCTCAGAGCAGCTGGAGCTTATTGATGCTGCGTGTTTTGGTACAGAGGAGACTCTCCAGCCCCAGGACAAGACTCCCAGTGCCACACTTCTCACCTGCACATCAGGGGTCTTAGCTCTCCCAACACCTCACTCACTGCAGCTACTGGTGGCACTCTTGCAAATAATTTATGTCTTAAAAGAGGTCACCTCAAACTGCCATAAAAACACAGGAAGAGAAACAGAGAACCCCTAGGATGCTCTGTGAGCCCATGTTCCTCACCACTGCAGTCTCCCAGGATATCGTATCCCGTTTTTGTGAACTGTTGGGGAGAACAACTAACTAGGCATAGTCTGGATTGGGTTTATTAGTCAGAGGTTTACACAAAACTTCTGGGGAGGCAGCTGCTTGCTGGTTTTGGGTGCTCTCCTCTGACTCATTTCTGTGGGAAAACTTGAGACAGAGGGCAGGCTCTCATCCTCTTGTTTTTCTGGGATCACTTTAATTGCAAGCACTCCCGAGTTCAGAGGCAGAGACTTGGAACAGGAAATTGTAGCTTGACTGGCAAAGCCACGGCTGCATTCTGGCACCTTGTCTGTACATGTGTGCTGGAGAAATGCATACCTTTGAAGATGAACTCCATGTGGTATTTCAGAATGTTTATACATGAAAAAATTGGTTTCAACATCGGCTTTAGTACCTCTCAAATAAACGAGACAAGAAAGTAAAACACTACTGTTTCACAAGCTGACTAATCTGATCCTGATTCTGGGCTCTGCAATGTATTTATAATACTTCACAACATATGGTGTCTAAAGGAAATGCTACCTTCTTTCAGCAGTCTGGGAAATGTGTTGTGAGACAGTTTAATGACAGGAATGATTCGAGGGGTTTCTCTGGTTTGCTCTGGCACAGGAGTAATATGGACACAAGTACTTTTAAATAGTGTTTTCAATACTTTCCATGAGGTAATGGTGGTCCTTACATGGTTTACTTCAAAACAGAACAGATATCTCTGTCCTGTCTTACACATCTGAAGGCACCACACCTTCGAGCCAAACATTGTCTCCATTACAGTGCACTCCATGCATCAGAGTTACATGGAAGAATTTATCTTTCTAATTAAAAGGAACTATTGGAATTGTAAAGGTTTCGAACAAACCTTGTGCTTGTGTCTAAATAAGTGCAATCTTTCTGTTTATTGGTCCTTTCTGTGCTGGCTGCTGTAGGCAGTGGCTATACCAACACACGAGAAAAACCATCAAGCACAGCTGGATTAAAAGCTATTGTCATCTGATTGCTGAACCCACATAAAGGTATTTTCGCTGGTGGCTCCCAACAGCTGGCCCCACCACAATCACGGTTGGTTAGCACTGCTGGTGGTGCATTGTCTATTTTTATGCCCCTTGTTTCCTGACTGGAATGCCTGAAATGTGTCAGCATGTTGTTCTGGCCTGTCACCACTTCTCGAATGTGAGCCTTCGATAAGGTGAGGTGTTGATGGATTGTAAACTGGGGCCAGTCCTATATGATTTGGGATGCCTGAGACCACTGCTGGGAAAAGCAGAGAGAGATGAGCCGATCACAGGGCACTTGGGATAGGAAAAGTAAAGAAAGGGCCGTTTACAGGAAATATTTTAAGCCTGCTGATTTCTTGGTGACCTGCAGCAGACTTCCATTTGGTGACACATTTGGAATGTTTCAGTATCTTTGGCTCTCCTTACAGGCCCATTGATGATCTCACGTGTAAAGCACTGGTTTATTAACTCACACACTTTACATTTTCACCAGAACTGATACAAAATGAGAATGAGCTCCTGTGAAGTTGAGTTCTTCTGTGGAGACACAGCACCAGCCAGGACAGGCAGATATGCTGTACTTTTGGGAAGCACATGTGACGCCAGGGAGAACAGACTTGGAATGATCTCTGCTCCTGTGTTCTTTAAAAGCAGAGCAACACTTCATGTCCCTTTTTAGTTAAATGACCTTCAGGATGTGTCTTGGGAGTTTCTCATCCTGAATCCCAACTTAGGTGTTGCAGTACAGTAGCCATGGAACACTACTACTAAAAATGACTGAAAAGTCTCCTCGTTGCTGAATCTGATGTACTGGTGTCACAAGAGCTGTGTTGTATCATGCTTTGCATAAGCTCAGATATATATCCCTTCAATATTCCCATCCTAAATTCCTCCTAGAACTCATTCCTCTGAAGAAAGATGTTTCCAACTCACTATATATTTTAGACAAACTTCCACAGAGAAAAACAGGCAGACTTTGTTTAAATTAGGTATAATGTACTTGAAATTAATTCTATAGCTTAAGAAGTATAAAAGTAGGAAGTGCTGAGACTGGTATCTAATAATAATTAGCACATACTAGAAGAGTAAAAACCCAGTAAAATAAGGAAATTTTATAAATCAAAAAGCTATTCTGAAACTCAGATACTAAATCTTTGTCAAAACTCATTACTAAGACCATAACAGCAAAATATGGATTATATTTTCTTTTTCTTAAAAGAATAAGCCTTCCTCTTCATTAAATAATTATGAAGGACATTACTGTAGTATCAATAAGGGTCTTTCTTTAAATCAGTGGATAATTCAATATTCAATCTCCATCAGTTTCTATGTTTATGCATCGCTTTGCTGAGATGTTGGGAAAAGTGCCTGCTATTGTTCCTGAACATCAGTTATTAAACAAACTGCATGGATTTTTCTTTGTTTGAAGATAAAGTTCATTTATTCAATTTGAAATATTGCTTTGAGACTCAGAAGAGTCTCAAAAAAAAAAAAAATTGGTTGCTGAGACACAGAATGCACTACTTCTTCCCTTTCCTGTGTGTTCTCTTATTTTTTAATAAAGCAAACAAATCCATCAAAACTCAGAGATAATTAATCTGCAGAGAACAAATTAAGTGAAAGACACTGACCATTTCTGCTTCCCCCCATCTTCCTTGGCCAGCAATATAACATGTGGTAGATCCTTTATCACCACAGTTAATTGTTTACAGTACAAAGTCAGCCTTCCTTGCTGGCATGGATAATCTTGCCAAATGAAGTTATTAGCTCTGGTCTCCAGCCAGAGTTTACTCCCAGACTTCATTATTTAACCATTTCATTGTGCAGAGCTAGGTTGTCATTGAGGCTGGCATGAGTCACTGTGCTACTTCTGTGCACACATTCACCAGGGCTGTGGGAACAAAGTGAGGGATCTTGCACACACACACAGAGATATTGAAATAAGAAGTCTCATTTCCTCTGCCAGTAAGTTAAAAGGGTGTGGAAAAAGGAGCTTGGAAAGCCATGTGTGAAGATCACAAAGGACTCAGAACTTGTTTTTATGAAAAATGTGGATTTTGCATTAGTATTCTTAATGGCTTGCAAGTACTTCCTGGGAAGGTCACTCTGCTTACTGGAAGCTTTCCTGTGAGACTGGTCCCCATGCCTGCACAGTGTAGGTGCATACACACAGACAAAACAATGCCTTGAGTGAAGCAAGTCGTCTTTTGAAGAACACAGAGGTCTGCAGCCCACAGTCAAAACATGATCCTGTCCCATGCTGATGCACTGCAGAAATCTCATAAAACCACAGTGTTGAGCCATGCTCTGCTTTGTGGTCCCCACAAAGGTTATGCAAGTGCTGGAGGGCACATGGCTTATCGCAATACTAAGTAAATGAAAGCTGCCATAATCTCAGAGGAATAATTTATATATTTAAATTGACAGAAGGATGAAAATTCTGATTGAAGGAACATATCAGTCACCAGATGAATTTTTTGAGCAAACAGTTCCTCATTTAGAACACAAAGAAAGATCTACCAGATGCATCATGGGAGTGGGTGTGCAGAGTACAGCAGCAGCATGATTTCCCCTTCCTCCCCGAAACTTCACTGAGATTTCAAAAAATCAGGACACAAGGGTCCACCTGAACAACTGAAAGAGAAGAAAAGTGTTTTTCCCACTCCTTGCATCCTCAGGTTACCATCTTCTTTTTTATTTTCTCAATGTTCTTTAAATAATACTCGTAAGAGAAAATCTTCCATGGTTCAATGAAAGGTTTAGTGAAGGAAAGCCCTGTGAGCTGAGAGCATGTCCCACACCTGCTGTTGCTGGTGCTGAGCTCTTCTTGGGCTTCCAAAGCCTAATTGTGGTCTTCGTGTTTCTGAAGAGTAATTTCAGTGACGAGGAAAATGACTTCTTTAAATTTAGTCCTGCTTCTCAAGGAAATAAGGTGGCCATTTCAAGTATTTTCTTGTAGTGGAGTTTCTAAATAGAAAAGGAACATTTTAGATTTTTTATAGAAACAAGAAGGAATGGTTGAGGAAGACAGACAGGAATGAATGCAATGATGGGAACCTGGAATTCCTGCCTTCTCCATTTGACTCTGATCTCTGGGGTCTTTAGTGCATGACTTCGCTCTTGTTCCTTTAAAATAGCAATTCTACATTTAAATAAAAGCCATGCAAAGTAAATCATCAGCTGATGAGGAACAATTCATTAGCAGATTCTTGGAAGGTGGCCTTGTAATTATGTTGTAGGATGGTTGGTTTACTCAAGTAATATGTTTAAATAGCCACAAGAAAGGCTATTACATGTCATAATTTTGGCATTTTTCTACCCAGGATTTTAAGGCTCTGGGTCCAAGAGCAGCTGTGTGGTGATCTGAAGGCTGGTAAGACAAGCACAAGGACTTGTACAAGCATCAAGGCTCCTTGTCTGACAGAAGAATGAAGAAATATGTCAGTATTGCTGAGTCCTCTTCTATGAATCACTTAAGTTACTGAGAAGAGGAACAGCTGGAGGCCAAAGATTTCCTCAGACATCATTTGGAGTCATGCACAGTGGGGAAAACCTGACCCCATTTAAATCTGGTAAGTGCTCTGGGGCAAATATTGAAATTGTAAACAAGGGTTTTGACCACAAAATAAACAATTTAAAAATGTATGACAACATACGACGGACCGTTCTCCTGTAACAGAATGTGACATTGTAGTTGGGGCCCTTGGAACAACTCAACCTCAGGTTGTATGGGAAGGGCGAAGGAGGTGGAAGCTGAAACATGTCGTTTTCAGAACTCTTGTGTAGGCAGCAAACTGAACTGTAAGTTTTCCAGTTCTCTGCACCACTGCTTGTTCTGGAAGAAATTGGCCCTGCCACAGTCTTGCTCCACAGCTAACTGCACCCTGCAACCCTTTCAGTGAGCTATAAATGTTATGTTGCACCATTCCTCAAATTCCACAGAAGACTCCTTCTGAGAGACTATTTTAAAAAGATTCTTAAGATACCTCTTACCCTTGCCTCATCTATTCTTCTTATCTTGTAACACCTCTTCTCTTCCCTCTGTCTCCTTCTTTCACTTCCTAATGCTGATCCTCCTCAGAAAGCACTCAATTTTCCTTAACTTTCCCTCTTTTCTTTGCATTCTTCCTACCATATCTCAAAAATCTTACATGCTATATCTGCAGATTCAATATCCCAAATTGTTTGGGACCAGAGAGCAAAGGATCACAAACACAGAAAAAAATTTGACAAGTAAGAAGGCAGACATTGTATCTTTTCTTTGCAAGTCTTATTTAGGATCCTTGCTTGGATCCGTCCTAGATAGAGGCAGGAGCCTGAAGAAGGCTCCTCCAGCCCCACAAGTCTTTCTAGCAGATGGCAGCCAACAGTTGGTGGAGAAGAGGGTGATTTCCTCCTCTCTCCCTTGCCATTAATCTCTTCTGGAAGTTGTGGTTACAGCTCGTTGCTGCTCCTATCTTTGGTGACCCCATGAAAAACGATAGTTGTTTCTTCAATGAGCTTTCCTACTATCAAAAGAGACTGGGAATCTGTTCTCAGTTGTGGACTGGAAGAGGCTGTGCTCAACAGCTTCACCACTCCCATATTTTTTACTCCCTTTTAGAAGAAGGAGGTATCAAATAACTTTCCATTTTAAACCATGAGGAAAATTACATATCCTCTACTTCAAGTGTATGACCGTGAAAATCATGAGGCAGGAGGCCTCAGGAACTGCACTAGTGGCTGTCCAAATGTAATTACTCGTTGTGTGATGCCACGGTGCTGTCAGAGATTCAGAGCTGCTGTCTGTGGCACATAGCAGCACAGCATCCTAACACTTCTGCAGCCAAAGACCTTCAATTAAAAGCTGCCAGACCCCTAAATTCCAGTTTGGGTGAAGTTGGAGCATAGCCAGGCAAGCACATGCACACACTAAATAAGAGAATTTTGAATTGGAAATGCTTAAATTTTCATATTTAGACAAATCAGGGCCTTTTTTTTTTTTTTTATGCTAGTTTTTCAGAACACCCCTGCTAGCTTCAGCTCAGCTCTGCAAGGCTGTGAGTGTTGGAAAATCATGGATGGAATCACAAAGTCCTGGAATGATTTGGTTTGGGAGGGAACTTAAAGCTTATCTCATTCTGACCTCCCTGACATGGGCAAGGACATCTTCCACTAACTAGGCTGCTCAGATCTGAGCTTGAAGTTTGCCTCTTCAGTCATGGAAATAATTGATTGTTACATACATCACCTTCTCTTATTTATCCATGCTAAAGGAATGGTTTGCAGTTGTGGTTTTATTGTTTGGGTTTTTTTTTGCAGGTTGTCTCATGGGCTGTATTGCCTGAGCCCAGGAAGAACACTAAGGCATATTATCACTTCACTGAAAACAGGAGAAACAGCTCTGTTTGAAGAATATGACAGATACGGCTGTGGTGCTACCAGAGTTCACTCCATTAACTTTTTGAGTAAGATCTTTTAATTATTGTATTCTATTCAACTGAAATATCACATTCAGCAATGTCACAACGTAATAACTACCAAAGCAATGAAATGCATCTGTAAAACTTCAGGGCCTGATCCTTGACCTCTTTAATGTGCAGTGACACTTTCTGTCCTTACAGATGGCTCCAATACTCTTCAAAAACATCACAGTGGGTTGGGTTTTTTTTCCCTAATGAAACTTTCCTCTTACGCTGAGGAAGTCAAAGCTATAACCCAAAACTTGTTTGGCAAGCCGTAGAAAAATGAGGTTTGAACTACAGACAGAATAAATAGAACAAAACTAAAATGACAGACAATCTGTTTCAGTGGATTTCCCATGCTATTTGTTTATTTTTTTTCAAGTTATGTGCTCTTGATGGTTTAAATATTCATGGAAGTGGAGCACTTATAGCTGAGACCTAATTCAAATTTACTGTGTAATGCAGAAGGCTTGAGATCTGTCTCTGTGGTGATGTTTGACAATGTATAACAGGTCATTTATGTAGCTAACTTCAGATCTGGGGTTAAATGGAATTGCTCATTTTGCTTTTTTGTATTGTCACTTGGAAGATTCTTCTCCTTGGCTTGGATTTCCCAAAAAAGTACAGAAGGATGTCCCAAACTCTTTTTCTTCTCTTAGGCTATGCCATCGTTTCCTTCCTAATCTAAGCATTAAATAAGGGCTAATTTGAATGAGGTGGAATTTTTATATTTTTTTAATGCACTTTTTTATTCATTTTATATGTGACCATGAGCCAACACACCTGAGCTGCAGTTTTACCCTGGTGATGCTGAAACAGAAACTCAAGGTCTGTTAATGCAACAAACATATTTGAAGCAGAACTGAGCTCAATTTGGCAGAAAAACAAGATCAATGATATTTCACAGTTTAGGAAGTTTGTGAGACTTTAATTTTTTTACTTGCTTGAATTTTTAGAAATGCTGACCTCAAAATCCACTTCCTAAAAGATGATTCTCTTTCAATTACATCCCTTGGCATTTTGGAAATGCAGATGAGTTTGTGTAAATGAACACATGCTAATGTCATGTGGGAGAAAAGGCTATTTCCCCTCCCCCCCCTTATAACCAATACGGAATTTCTGAACCATTATTTTATTTTTCCTGATGCTTTCATTTTTTTAATAATGTAAATATAGGTCTCACCTAAAAGAAGGTGAATGACGGTATCAAAACTACACTAAGACTAAAAAGTGAGACTGAGATAAGAATTCAGATTTCTTTACTTCAGATTTTTTAATCCCTTAGTCTGTTTTGCTTGCTTCTGTTATAGCTTATTGACACAGATTTCTCTTTAATCACAGCTCTTCAGACAGCATCCTGTTCCTAAAATTTATTTCAACCATTCACCCTGGACAACAGCTGAGCTGCTGCAACACCTTTATAGAGCATATCTTTTGAATCTCCTCATTCAACTTATTTCTGAATTATTACCTTTTTCCTCTCTGGGAAGATATGGTGGTCTGCAGAGAAAGCAGGGTTCCAGGGCATAAAAGGAGTTGTCTTCTTTGTAGCTCTGCTATTTGTATAGTATAGTATGTCCCTGTATTCAGGGCTCATTGCTCTTTCCTGCTATTTTCATACCATGACAGTAAAAATTAATGTTTCCTCTCTCATTTTTTCTCTCTTTCATTTCCTTCCTTCCTTCCTCCCTCCCTCCTTCTTTTAATTTACTTTTTTTTTATTTTTATTTTTTTATTTTCTCTTCAGTTTTTTTTATTTCCTTTTATTTTCCTTTTTGGTTTTTTTTTCCCTTTCCCTTTCCCTTTCCCTTTCCCTTCCCTTCCCTTCCCTTCCCAAACCTTCCCAACAAACCTTCCCAAACCTTCCCAGACCTTCCCTTCCCAAACCTTCCCAAACCTTCCCTTCCCAAACTTTCCCAAACCTTCCCAAATCTTCTCTTCCCTTCCTCCCCCTCCCCTCCCCTTCCCTCCCTCCCCTCCCCTTCCCTCCCTCCCCTTCCCCCCCTTTGCTCTCTCTCAGTCTATCCCTGTGTCTCCTTTTCTCTCTCCTCTTCCTTTCCTGTCTCTTGTTCTTTCTCCCTTTTTCTCACTCTTTCATCTCCTCATTAACATGAATAAAAGGTCACAGAAAAAAAAAAGAAAAACTCAAAGCACAATTACACCATCCCCACCCCTCCCAAATTACAGTGCAACACAGCTGAAACTTGAACCTAGTTAGGGAGAATATATAGACTTTGCAAGTCTAATAAGAAACAGATTTTGAGGGCTTTGTACTTAACAACTACTAGGAAATTGAATGGAAGAAATATTTATGCACAACATGAAGACTTCAAAAGCAATGTTAACCTTGTCAAATTTAAGAGCTATGATAAAAGCTCTGTTTATTAGTCATGACTTAAGTAAATATGCATTCTAAATCTGAGAGAAGAACATCTTTACTCACTACACCTATATTACAGACCTTCATGATTATACCCATAGATTTCACTTGGCTACTTATCATAATTTAAAAACATTGGGAGATTGATCACCTATTTTCAGTGTAATAAACTCTAAATAAAAGTGCACGAGGCTGAAGCAAGGCCAAGTGAATTATAGTGTAAGAACACCAACTCTTCAAATTTTTTTTTTAATTTAGAACTTGTGTTACCTCAAGAGTTTTACTACACAATTTTACTTTCAGTTTGCACAATTCTTTGGTTTTATAAGTACCTCAGGAAAACAATTCTGGTACAGGATGTTTTTCAAAGAAAGGAATAGAACACTTTTTACAGAAAGAAATCAGGTGACTAAAAACACTGAGTCTGGGAATTCAATACTCTGCTTCCAACACCCTCGTCATTATAGGGTAGACAAGGAGGATCTTGAGCCCTCTTTCATCATTGCTGCATTGAAAAACGTAAGCAGAAGCAACTTAACAGTCATTACACCGCAGAGAGAAAGCAGAAAAAGTTCTTTTCCTGTTCCTAGACAGGGAAATGAGACCCTGTGAAAGGCCGAAGAGGATCAAACCCAGCACCTCTCACTATTTCACAAATTAATCCCCACCCCAACCAGTCACTGTTTCTATGAGTGCAGCGAGATGATGGCAGCTGCAAACCCCTCAAAGACCATAAAAATAAGATGATATTGGAAAAAGCAAAGTTTGCCTGATTTCCAGTGTATGATGAGGATGATATTTTATTTTATTTACTCAGTTTAGCTCCTTCTAAGAGTTTCTTCACTATAAGATGATCAACATGTCTTTCCTTAATCACTCTAGTAATTTTTGATCCAATCCTGCAAAGTGTCAGCCAACATCCAAGGATTCCCAGAAGTCCTCCATGAATGGGACAGAGTCCTGCATGGAGTTCAGTCTGTCCATTCTAGCCTGTGCTGATTTAGCAAGGTAAGCCTGTGCTGGAGGCAACTTTAAAGCTTTTTAATCTTACAATCCTTGATTACTTAGACACAGGAAAAACTGTTGTTTGAAGCTGATCCAAGTAGGGGGAGGAGGAGAGACCTGGCAGATGTCAATTTGAGCCCTAGGAATAACAGTCTCCCCCAAGCAATCTAACTCATCAAGCTAGTAGTTACTTAGTCTGATCCTGCAGTGCCTTGTGTTTTATTTCTGTTTGGGTCTTCCTGAGAAAAGACTCTAAAAAGGAAAAAGAAAAAAAAAACAACCGTGGAAAGCAAAACATACATAGTCAACTATCTGCAAATTTCTGGCACAGTCAAGCCTATAGTGAAAAGTCAGCAATGCAAATGATTCACTGATTGTGAGAATATTTTGTGTGACACAAGCACTGTGATCTGTGTCTGCTATTAAATTGATAGACAAGATTCCACTTATCTCAGAAAGTCCAGGTTTGAACGGTAGCTCAGTGGTTGCAACTGGAGCGGCAACTTGTGGGCCACTGACCAACAGTCGTACAATGACACGTCAATAAAATAAATCAGTCAAAAGAAATAGAACAAACAAATTCAGCATGACTGTAATCTGTGCTGATGGCTCCCTCAGGTGATCCCACCACCATATCTGATTTTTGTTCCATTAGGTGGGAAAGTCTTTTAATGTTTGGTGCCATCAGATACTCTGGTCTTGTAGTGTACTGGGAAGGAAAAAAAAAAGAAGAAAAGAGGAATGGTGCCAGGAACATCCAGAAGTGAAATCTTAACTCCAGTAAACTATATGGGAGTTTTACCTGATAGCACTGTGTCCAGAAATTTGGTGTGGCCTAGAACACAGGGTGTTATCAGGTCCTCATACAGAGAGGGAACAAAGAGTTACACTAATAAAAACCCCCAACACTAAAATACTGCCTTTTTCTTCCAGACACAAGATGGACAAGTTCATATTTTTACTTCCGATGGTAAAAGAGCTGTGGTTATTTTGACCACATCAAGCACAGGGCCTCTGGGAATTTTTTCTGGGTGATGGCATAACCCAACCACATTTAACTCTTTATGGAAGTGATGCCCTGAAGAATTTTCAGGCAGTTTTTATACTTCTAAGGATGAGAACTAAGACTGACATGTGGGTCTGTGGGTATGAAATAACATTTAAATACTTTTTATAGATATTTAATGTAAGTACTTCCACTGGCTCTTTGATGATACCTACGAAGCATGAGATGAAAATCTGTAACTTAACTTGGCACAGGTAACTCAGATTCCTGGTGAAATCAGATACTGCATATGTTTGCAGCTTCACACAAGGTTTTCCATTCCCAGATTTGACACATTCTGGAGGGAAGAGACATTTGGAGTCTTTTAGATGCTCATTTTTTTAACTATGAATTTTGTCTCATTACTGAGAAATTGAACTTATGGCTACTGAACTATGGAGTTTTCTCTGATCTAAGTCAAAATTGACATCTATGTGATTGTGTCAAACTAGTCCTTAGAAGCTGTAAATCTCTGAAAATCATCAGGCCTTGAAAAAGGGCTAGAAGTGCAAAGGCTGACTCGGTGGCAGGGACAAGAAGGGGGGAACACAGTGAGCTAATTCACAGTGCTGATGTGCATGGTTACAAATTTTCACCAGAAACATTTTTTTTCAGATTTTGAAAGAAAACATTCTTTTTTTTTTCTTTTTTTTTTTTTTGGTAGCAAAATAAATTAGGTGGCACAGAAAGAAACACTTGACAAACTTGACAGGACAGTTACTGCTCCTTTACAGCAACATCCATCTCATGCATGATCTGAATTCTGGACAAAGAAAGTACCGCTGAAAGAGAAAGAAAAATCTTGCTTTTAAGTTTGGACACCCCTCAGCCAAGCCATTCACTGTCCTTTTTGGGGGTAAGGGGATGGAGGAGGGAAGGCAAATGCTGTGCTAAAAGCATTTTATGAAGTGTGTTTTTCTCATGTCTTCTGCATAAAGGCAGCACCATTTATAACCCAAAGTCTTTGTTTTGGTTTTGGCCCCAAGTATTCACTGGCAAAGTTCTGAAAAACAACAGTGGGACTAACAAGACCAAAAAAAAAAAAACATGTAGGAAAAACAAGGAAATAAAACCAGACCATAGTGCTGGAGATGTATAGATAAAAGACCCACCACAGCATCTGAATTTTAACTCACCAAAACCAGAAATGTACAACAGTGCAGCAATTCTTTTGCACAGAGAGCAAAGCTGCTTGAGATATTACTTTCACCCACTGACAGGGAATACAATTTATTTGTGATTTTTGATCTTATACATTAAAAAAAAAACAAAACAAAATTCTCCTGGAAAAGCAGAATTGGTGCTAATGTTAAGGTAATGCTGTAGCTCTTCAGTCCAGGAACGCATTTCTTATTTGTACTCAAGCCAAGTTCGTTCACTTATCTTTTCACTAAAGCCACAGCCTTTTGAAGATGTTGCACTTGGACTTCCTTCCTGCCAAGTTTCTAAATTACGATGTGCTGTGTCCATGAGAAACTGAATGAGTTTTATTAGGTGCCAGAATGTTTCACCCTCCACCACATCAGGTCCAGGGCAGAAGTAGTGCATGAAAAGACACTGTCAATACATTCTGTCCCTCAAATGTATAAAGATTTTCTTTTCCCTCTCCCAACACTGATTGTAAAAACATTGAAAATATCTTGAAAGAAAATGTTTATTGATCTCTCAAATCTCCTGGTGCACTTTCACTCAAAAAGAACATCTGTCTACATCTCCTGCCACTCTTTTGTTTTCAAGGTAGGCTACACACTGCAGAAAGCTCTACCAGTGAAATATAAGCTATCATTTGTAGCTTTATTGATGAAGGGTTTATTGATTGGGGATTGGCTAGACAGGTTAAACAGAAAATCAAACACAAGGTTTTTTTCCACTGTATTGAAGAAGAAAGCCTATCAAAGAAGTCCACTGTGTTCCTGTTTTGGAGTTATCTGTGGGAGAACATGCCCATTTAGCTGCTTTCTTGTTGGCATTGCTGTCCTGAATCTCCCTGCCTTTAGACACAAGCCCAGCTCTCCCACTATGTTGTTGATTTTGATCCCTTGGACGAAAGGCCACCTGGGTGGTAGTTCTGCAATTCAAATCATCACGGTGTTGTATGATGTAATACTTCTTCAGAGCTGGGGGGAAGCCAGTTTTTTCATTCTACCCTTTTGGCTCTTTTTTGTTGATAATTAAGCTTTCACAAATTTTGTAAAATATTCCATAAAATACTGAGATGGCATTATTATTAGATAAATATAATTACTTATATTAAAATGTTATTAATAACTGGCAGTAATTTCCATTTCATATCATGCCTTGAGACAGCACATTTTCCCTCATGTGATGTAGGAAATAACCTTTATACAGTCAGTATTACTGTGTGGTAATGTTGGCTTTATTATGGAGACCACAGTTCATTAGGGAGCCTGATCACTTCTTTAACAGAACACTTTGCCTTTATTCTGAGGTGATTTAAACCTACAAAAGTGAGAAGCTCCACATGGAAAGCAGGAACTTTGTGTGCAGAGCACGAAGTAGGAGAAAGCACTTGCATTTTTGAATGGGACACAGGTCAGGAATAGTATTGCATACACTCAGCTTTTCCTTAGGCACAGTAGGACCACAAACTGAAACCCTCCTAGAGAGAATACAGAAGGGTCTTTGAAAAGCTCAATTCGTTAAACATTTGTTCCTAATCACCCAAACGACTTTAACCATTTTCACAAATGCAAATTGCCATTATCCTCTGCTAGCCAGAATAGGACTTCATGATTTAATGCAAATTGGTCATGTCCCACAGGCACAGTTGGATTTTTAAAGTATGAGGATTGAGTTGCTTCTCAAAATGTCAGCAGGTAAAATAAATTTGCCCAGGAAATTTATTAACAATTGACACTTTCTCCCTCCTGTTCGTCATGAAAGGCAGTTCTGACACTGAAAAGACTGAACACAGTGTATGTATGGTGGATGTGAATAGTTCCTTATTACCCTATCAGCATCATGTCAATAGAGAAGCTAGGAAAATCAATTTTCCTTTTAAATACTAGAACACTAGTGAGGGCAGTGCAGCAGAGTGAGATTTGTCACCAATTTCAGAGATGCCAGTATTTCAACCAGTTTGTATTGGGATTTTCTCAAAGATTGAATTCTATTCTCAGACTCTGAAATAGATTCCTCTTCTTTTCAATATTGTATTTTGCTACATTTTTATGTTCTGCTTTGATTGTTTAGACAAAGGTGATATCTAAAGGTGATATCTAAACCAGCTGGAAAGTATCCACCAGAGTCTCCCCTCTAGGGTGAATTTATCTCAAACACATCAAACATGGCAGATGATAAAATTTCTGTTTGCTGAAGTGCAAATTGTTGAGAAGATCCAGTTTCAGAATGTGGTAATTACAGCCCCTAAAGGATGTAAAGTATCAGCCAACACTTAGGTGGTGTTTCATAGTCCATGAAATAATCTCAAAAATTATCTCAAAAAGCTCCTCTAGGTAATTCCTTCTAGCTGAACTTGACCAGATTTCCTAGATTTACCAGAGCACTGGAAGAGCAGAGGACTCTGAAGAAGTGGAGGAACCCATCAATAGGGTGCCATCAGCCTCCTGATGCTTTGTGCCTCATCCCACCTTCTTGTTCTCCCTGGGAGCTGCCTCTTGCTCCTTCTGAACAGGTTTTTGGAGTTCTTGTCCTGATGCCCACACCACCCTGACTGTGCTGTTCCATTCAAGCCATGGGATGCAAAAGATTAAAGCTAATTTAAGGTACAGCCATGCATTTCCACTTTTCTCTTGGTCATCAAATGTTAGTTCATTTCTTGCTTGCCCCTGCAACATAACATGATTAGAACACCAATCCTGTATTCATGATAAATATACATTATTTTATGTTCATCCAAATATAATGAATATATGTTGCAACATATAATAGATATGTTCATATACCTGCAAATCTCAATACAGAGCATTGGAGAGAAGCCTGAATAAGTTCTTCAAACTGGAAAGAAGATATCCATGTAAATGTGAAGAAAATATTCATGTAAATACATGGATTCATGTAAATCCATATATCCAGAAATATCTCCCTCATCTTGAAATACAGGTAGAACAATGCGCAGGCCTGAATGGGAACATCTGGTTTCGATGGGTTAAAATGTTTTCTGTATATTTCCCTCGTTGTTTTGGCAGATGGGAGCTCTCAAGCACAGCCTGTAATCCCAGTTCTGCTGCAGGCTTCTTGAGGATGATGCAACACTGTGAGAGACCTGAAAACCGGCCAGTTCCAGGCTCCCAGCCTTTGTCTGTTTCTTGGAAGCACAGCTCACTCATTAAGCATCCCTGGATTTTGCAGGCAACCATGCCTGTCTGGAACATGTCTAAGACAAGAAGATTCACCTTCCAGTGGAACTGGACTCTGGAGAGAGTGAGCAGAAAAACCTCTGGCAGATTGCCCTGTGTGGTTGTAAATGAATGTACTATTTCCTTTTCATATTACAGTACCAGGAGCTGAAACGGAGAAAAAAAAAGAAAAAGAAATTGCTCTTTTGCCATGGAGAGCACATTTGAGCAAGGCAACCCAATGAAACACTGGCCTAAACCCATATTTTTTTAAATTATAAAACCATGGTTAGGGTTTTAATGCAGTATAACTCCAGCAGCTATACAGATGTTATCATACCCACCTAGTTTATTACATGAAAACTGTAGTAAACCTGTCATGATTGCAGGAACACTAGACTCAAATACTAGGTCCTGTAGTAATAATATGGTAAAACATACCAAAGCGTAGTTTTAATCTGTCATCAACCAAATTTATTGGACAGAATGTGGCTTGAGAGCACTGAAACCCCTAGAACAGTGTTTTGATGATTGGGCACAATTTTTAATGAGTTATTTTAATTTTCAGAAAGTGTTTCAGTAGCACTAGAGATGATGCTTAATGAGCTAAAGGCGTGAAAGATCTGGAGGCTGAATTTGCTCTGACATGTCATGGTGTACACATAAATTTTATGTCTGTTGTGTTTGCAGATTGACAGTGCTTTGGAGTCTACAAAAAGTAAAGCAGTAATGAGGAATTAGGAAGGAATTATTTTTCACACCTACCAGCAGCTGTGAATCCTTCCTCTTGTGTAACCAGGACGTGCTACAATACCAAATTATAAAAAAAGCTTCAAGTGGAAAACAAATGACAAGTAATATATAGACATAGACAAATAACTGATGTTTGTTTTCATCATTACTGCTTTAATACTTTAGGCTCATCTGAGTTTTGCCCCTTATTGTCTGTTATACAGGGAAGTAATCCCAAAAGTCTTGTACTTAAAACCTTGGCTATGACCCACTTTCTCCTGTAGGCCAGATGACACAGCACCTGTAAAAAGTCCAAGGAATTAGCTAAGAACTCACTGTGCTGGAGGAAATTACAAAAGGTTGGTGATAACTAAGATGAAATGGTGTGTCAGCCTACAGACAATACTACGTCTTCCTCTTTTCACCTCTTCTTTATGGGTTACTGGCAATATTAACTGAAGCAAGATAAGTGTCTAAAACTGGATATGAATATATGCATTTAAACTAACATGAATGATAATATGTACTTAAGCACTCACAGTCATCATGTGGTGCCCTCTCCAAGGTCTGTGAGCACATTTGCAGGTGCTGCTGAAGTGCTTGTGCTTGAAATTGGCAGTAAAGTCAAATAAATGCGTGTCTGCAAAGAGACTAAATAAAATAACTGCAAACATTTTAAGCTAAACCTTTAGAATATGGTGGTAAACAGCCTGCAGTCATGGGGCAGTGACTGAAATAAGGAGCGGGTTTCTTATTGCACTTGGTGTCATTATATTCACTTTATACCCTGCAGTTATCCTTTGGAGATTACAAAGGTAGAAAGAGGCTGTGGAGATTATCTGCTGAGGCTCTCTGAGGCTGTGAGAAAGTCAGCTTGTTGGGAATATCGTGTGTCTGTTTGGAGGGGTTCTGGCAATGAGCTAGTGAAGGAAAGCGGGAGAGAGCCTGGCTCTGTGCAGCTCACCTCTTCCCTACTCACTTCTCGTTTCCTCCATGGACCCTGGAGCCCAGGCAGGGTCCTCATCCCTTGGATGCACATATTTTGATGGTTCTATCAGTAGTATGTCATAGCAAACTCTTTTTGCCTGCTGAATTAAGATTGGAATGGAAGGCTGAGGGGTTGGCTGTAGATGTTTTGATGTCAGCCTGTAAAAACAAAGCTGTTGTCTGCAAAGAATAAACTGTATTCCTTCAAATCTGTATCTTAGTGTTAAACCTGTGTTTTCTTTTCCTCTAATGAAGTTCGAGGTCAGCAGAAGTAAAAGTCTACTTTCAGAAAGTGGAATTAGCAGCAATTTGAGTGAGGGAAAATGATTTTTTGAATGCTCAGGTCAGCGATTCAAGGATATCAGCATGTATTTAATTAAAGTCCTTGGGACTGTCTGTTTGTTTGGTCCAAGGTTATGCTCATCTCTGGTTATGCTCCTCTCTGATAGAGACTAAGGTTTATTCTACTCTCCTGTGAAATGTATGCACATAGAAAAATGTAGGTGGTCTCTCATGCAAACAGTAGTAAATTTAGAGCTTGACATATTCTTTCTCAAGGAATCATCATGGATCACCTGCATCTGCATTTCTGCATTTCTGTGCCTTTTAAGAGACTTGTGTAAACTCACACCGATTTAAAAAAACTCTAGATTCCTTTGTCAGTTTAACCTTCCAGAAAAGGACAGATTTAGGCACAGGTCTGGGCAAGGGAATTTGGGGAACATAACTGTCAAGGAGCAGTGGTGCAGCTGAACATCACCAAGAGTCTCTGAACAACTTTAAATAAACAGGACATCTAAGAAAGATTCCTTCTTTGAATACACCAGGGTCAGTATGTCCAAGTCTTCTAAGGAGTTTTTAGGATCAATATTTTATAGAGCTGATAGAAGCTCAAGAGGTGTGCTCAGACGCAAAAGAGAGGGGATTTCAATACCAAAACCCTTTTTATAGAGGATTAATTAAAAGACTTTCTCAAATATGAAGTGCTGATAGAACTGGTGTAGTATGAAGAGGTAAAATGGTGTTCACATGTTCTAACAAAGCTTGAGGATTGCATTTTTTGAGCTGATACAGCCAGAGTAACTGAAAACTGGCTAATTCAACCCTAGTTCTTAAAAGGATTTCAGGGGATATCCAAAAGAGGAAGCCTGATGACTTTATTTGCTCAGTGAAGAACAGAATAATGTGCATTAGATAAATCTGGCATTGAGGAAGTTTTTGCATTTTTTTTCATAATAGGGAAGAACGGAGCACAAATCCACTGTAGTTAACTAACACTTCACCAAAAGTGATCAGATCTATTTGGATTAGTACTCGGCATCGGCCAGTGACATTTGGTAATATCACATCACTTTTAAAGAAAGAACAGTGGAAAATGGATGGTCACCTGCTCCAGAATGTTCTTCCAGCCACCTGTGCTTCAGACACTTCCTAAAGCAAGTGTAGTGCCAGTTTTTTATGTATTGGTTTGTCTTTTTTCTTTTAATTCCAGGAATATATTACTTTCTCGTGTCCATGTAAACCTTCAGCCCATGCTGTATCTTGTGGCGAGGGGTTGCAGTTTGTTTGCATATTTTGTAAGCATTCATCTCTTTTTGATTTGTTGAACCTGACAGTCAATTAGGTTCATTTCATGCTGTTCTCAAAAACATGATTTTTCAACATCAGGCACAATAAAATGGATGCCAGTCACCTTCCTGTTGCCTTATGTTGCTTTCTTCCAGTTTCAAGAATTGTAATGTTATTTATTTGTCATGCCAACATTTAATTGGCCTTGTTGCTGTTCCTTGTAATTCTTCCTATTTCGCTGCTATTGAAGAGAGAGAACTAAAAGTACTTAGAGTTTTAAACTTGAAATTACAATAGATTTATACATGGAATCAGGGGTGGAGGGGCGTTTCTTGTCCAACATTCCTTCCCTCTAATCTGTGCTTTGTAAAAAAACGTGCATGTAATGTGGTGGGTACTTTACATGGTAAAGAATCAGTACGCTCCTCGTGAGGTGGTGAGACAAAGAGTGTTTATTTTAAAATCGGCGCTGTTTTATCCTTTAACACCATGTGACTTCTTGACCAATGAGGTTACCTATGTCAGCGCATGCTCCACATCCCCTGTGCCTTGGACACACCTCCCACACGTGGAGGTACACGTTTTTTGCTCTGATACAGCATTTCTTCTACGGACTAGGTATGGTTAGTTTAAAATTTGCTTTTCAAAAGGTTACGTCTTGCCCAGCCATGGAAGACATATCTCTGAATGATGATATAAATTTAAAAGTAAATTTCCTATAGTTACAGCTAATAAAGAATGCAGGTAAGGGTCAGTGCAAAGACCTAATAGACCTCATTCCAATTTCTTTCTCTAGTGTCTCTGACACTGAAGCACTGCAGTAAGTTATGTAGATTAAAAGGAGTTTCATAGAGGCAAACCCTGAGTGTAATGTGACGTATCTAATTCAGTTTTTCTAGAGAAAAACCTTCTATTTGTCTAGAAAAAAAACCTTCAAAGCCAACCATACCATGTGGTTATCACTGGGCTGTGTTCATGATGCTATGATTAAGGCAACAGCAATGTTTTCATAGTTTTAAAGCTAAGACGAAAAGTAGCATCTGGGATCTTCATATAGTAAAAGAGATTAATTTTACTTTTTAACTAGTTAAATGGAAATTAAACAGATCATTTCCGAACTACTCTTTTTCCACACCCCTCCAGTTGAGATTAACTTTAATACTGTGGATTTCAGAGTAAATTAAAAAAACCCTGTGAATATTTAAATGTTCAATAAGTTTAAATAGAATAGAATAGAATAAATAATTAAATAGGATATGCTTTTGGTTGTTCAGATAAAACCTGTATAACTTACTTTTTATTGTTACACAGTTTGTGTAAATGTTTATCAAAATGACACCCCTTGGTGGTCCCTGTCCAACTACGAGAAAGAAGAAATGCGAAATTACTTATCTGTTGGTCAAACTTTTTCCCCCAGAACTGATTGGAGATGGTGCTTGTGATGAGATGCCACACTGACAGCAGAATTAAGTTCAGTGTTGTGTCATTTACACTCCATCATATTCATATTTTAGAGGGAGGATCCTTCATTCTAGAGGGATAATTCCTTATTTTAGAGAGCTTTTAGCACTCGACTCTGTCAGTTTGCCATCACAAAGCATGCACAGAGGACAGCATTTGACACTAGACAGATCACACCTAGTCCTCCTGAATTCTCATTTCTTCATGGGAGATTTGAAGCAGAAAAAAACTTAAGCAACTCTCCACAGTCTTTGAACATAGTCAAATTTTGCTTTAATCTCAACAAGAAGAAATGGCCTCAAACTGCACCAGGGTAGGTTTTGGTTGGAGTCAGGTTTGTAGGAGTTAGGTTTTAGGAAGGATACTCTATGAGGCATCCTGGGAAATGAAGTCCGGAATGTACTCCACGTACGTTGGCAGTGAGATATCCCTGGTGATTGGTCAAGGGAGTCACGTGTTGCTTTGAGGTGTATATAAAAGCTGTTGTCTCATTTGAATAAATGAATTTTGTTGCCGAACCCCCGACCAGTCGGGTCCGTATGGGTTTATTTATTTATTACATTAATAAGCCATAGATATCAGGAAAAATTTCTTCCCCAAAATAGTGGTTAAGCATTGGAGCAGGCTGCCTGGGGCAGTGGTGGAGTCACCACTCCTGGAAGTGTTCAAAAAAAGTGTGGATGTGGCAGTTACGCAGCCAAAGTTTAGGCTTTGTGACCTTAGAGATCTTTTTCAATGTTAACTATTCTATGATACTGTGATAATAAGGTCCAACACTCCAAGATGTAACTGGTCTTCAACATACCAGCTAAAACTTCAAAATAAGTTTGGCTTGATTCTGGAACTGGTGTTTTCTATGATTTCCTTACATTGTGGTTTTATTTTTCTCTAATGTCAGTACAACTTTTAATTTGAAGGGTTTAGTTTCTCATATTGTAACTGCTGCCTTCCACTCCCTTGTTGAAGGACACTCTGAGTGAGAGCCACTGCTGCTCTTTCAGCAGTTCAAAAAAAAGTGTCAGGTAGTTTCAATGTTCAGCCTTAACTGAAAATTTTACCACTGAATTGTTTTAATATTGGCTTCCACTATGGTTTAAATTAAAATCAAACCACATTATAGTATAAAATTTGTTCTTTGAAACTATATGGACACAGATCTTCTATCCCACCTCAGCACGAAACTGACATGAAGTATCTTTCAGCTATTCCTGATATACTCCCATTCAGTGAAAAATTCTAGTTCATAGGTAGGCTATTAGACCAAAAATCAGGTTAGTGTGACACTATCAGTAAATATAGAATTATTTTTCAAATTGATTCCCCTTTCTATAACTTCTGACATTTGAAAAAATTCCCAATTTTAGCACTGCAAATTTGTTAGCCAACAACATAAATATTATGAAAGAGAAAGAAGTGTGAATCTTTAAAACTTTTGTTGTAAACTTTGCAAAAGAAGGATTAACATTCATTCATGACAGATATTTTAATTTTTTAATTTAATAATAAATAATTAAAAAAAAAAGCATTGATACTGACTCACCTTTGCTTGTTTCCATAATCCGTAGGTGGAATCTGACCTTTTTGGTATGGTAGGTCAATTTAATCACTGAGCCCAGCATATAATGGGTCATATTTTTGTCTCAGTTACACCCATGCAATGACAAGCACATGAGGTCAGTGGGATTGTAGGGGTGTAAGTGACAACTTGTTTTCACCCATTGTCACATTCTTTTAGGACAATACACAGAGGCACAAACTGGTGACATCCAGATGGAACACCAGGTAGCCAAAGAAATGCTTGATCCCATTAAAAACTACAGTGGTCTTTGTGTTCTTTACCATCTCAGGTAATTTGTTGAACTTTTGACAGGTGGCTTATTAAGAAATATTTCTGCTTCTGAAGCATTTCCAAACTGGCTTTTACACATTCATAATTAGTGCCTTATTCTTCTGTGGTAGCTCCTTGGAGTTGTAGGTTGCAGATGGTTACTACAAAAACAATTAGGATATGAGCAATTAAACAGCTTCATCAGCTTCTGTGGCTCCTCATGTGTACGCAGCAGAACTTACTTTTCTTTTAAGGTTCTAGTGTGATAGAGGCATCATTAGATGTATTTCTCTTAAGATGTGATTTATTTGGAAGTAAGCTTCTTGCAGTAGAAACACACAGCAAGATTATCTATATTTTGTTTTATATTCTGTGGCCTCTACAGTATGCCAGAACCCCAGAACCCAGGAAGGGAGCACTGGGGCATTACAGGTGTAAATAGGGTCTGTGTGGCACCTTCAGTCTTTTAAACTAAATATGACATTCAGTTCTGTTTTTTCTTTCCTGGAAGTCGATTTTTTTGTGATGTAGCTGGGAGCAAATGGGGTTCGTGAGGATTATTTTATCATGGGACAGCAACTTCCAAGCACAAGCAGGTCATGCAGGAACCACTTTGTTTATGGCGTCATGCTTCTCAGTCCTGCCTGCCTGTGGAACAACCAGAGGCTCTGACTGGTTTTGCACACTTGTCTTCATCTCATGGATTTGTAGTCCTGTGAGCAGAGCAAAGGAGTTCAAACACACTAAACCTTTCTTGTCCTGAGGAAGTTCATCACTCCCAGCTGTTTTCTTCCACCCTGAGTCATCAGATGCTGGAATTGAACTCTGACTTATCCTTAACATGGAGGGCAAAGCTTCACTCCTGCCCCTGTCCAGCCCTCTCGTGTCCAAGGCAGCAGTCGGCGCTATCCCAGACTGGTCCCTGGGATGTGAGCTGTGTCCTGGGAAAGGCAGGACCCACCGGCTTGCTGGAATGCTCTGAGACTGCAGTAATGTTCTAGGGAACGTGCAACTCCCTGTAGTAACCTAGTCCAGGTTTCACCAGAAATGATGAATCTCAAGATCTCCCTTTGCATCACTCCTTGCTGTCATTGCTGTCCTAGTCCACTTTGCACTACTGATGAGCCCAATGTGAGATCAAAATGGTTATGAGACTATTCACCTTATCATGAAATTGGTGTGGCCTGTTCCAAGTTCTCTTGCCTTGGTTTTATACTTCTGCTCTTTTCTCTCATGCGACTAAAGAGGCAAAAATAACAGATTGGGGAGGAGTTGGAGATATCTTCAGTTTCTACAGGAAGCTGAGGTGTCAGTTCAGTTTTTCCTCACCTGGAGGAGTTCCCTCTTTTCCACATCCATGCTGGTGTTTCATCACTCTGCAAAGGAAAACACAGGACCAGAATTTCCTCTGACCCTCTGGATCTGCAGCTTTGCAGCCTGATGGCTGACATGTTCCTGGAAAAGCATTCTTGGTTCCATCCCTGTTCCTATCTCTTTGTTGTCTGTAACCTACTGATTAATGGTCTTTTAAGAGGCTGAGGCATGAAGGATTAAATATCGTTATCTTAAAGGAATAGGAAGAACCCCTGTCTAATATTTAGGTGGTAATTTCTGTTTTGCTTTATTTTTAAAAAAAAAAAAAGAAACTATATGTGTTAAGAGATCCCAATTGTTTAGGTATGCCTCATCTCCCTTCAAAGTCTTCAGATTTTGGGTCTTTTTCAGGTACAAGCCAGACTGAGGGTTGCTCAAATAAGATGGGATGTCAAACCCTCTTGCTGAGGGAACACAACAGTGACGGATCAGGTAAGGAGGCCACAGTCAGTTAGGCTCTAGAAAAGCAGGGGTGGATTGTTGGTTTGTTCTCTAATTTTTTTTTTTTTTCCAGCTAGGACATGAGAAATCAAGATTTAAATTAATAAATGTGTTAAAATGCATAGGGAAACTTGCTGTATGTCCCACCTGTGACTGCGGGGTGTTTTTTTCCCTATTGTGTGCCTGTAGTACTATCAGAGAAGTAGTTTAGTGGAAATGACAAAGATTCTAATGATTATTTTGGTCTTTGATCAGGGATGAAATGTACTAGTGTTGCAAATTCTGCAAACAATATCTTTCACCACAGTTTTGGTTAGCACCCTCTTGAGCACTCGTGTTCATGACTTCAATGGGAGTCATAGATTACATAAAGAAGAGTGGAATTTGCTCTGAGTCACCAGAAAAAAAAAAAGTTTAAAAGATAATATTTTTACAATTAGGCTTTTAAAACGCCTTTGTGAGTTTTTGCTCTGCGGTTTGCTCCACCCCTGAAACACTTAATTTGAAATCCTCAGTTCAATAGGACGAGGGAGTTAGCTTGCAATCTGGGAAAATATTTTAGGCTGAATCAGGATGAAAAATCAGACTAGAAGCTTTACCAGAATTCCTCCCAAAAGATATTTTCACATGAATATTGCTTTTAAGTGATTATTTTTTATTTTGCAAAGGTAGGAGGAGGGATAGATAATGTTGGTTACATTAACCCAAGGAATTAAATGTTGGAATCAAGACAGACTGAACCACAGTGACCCAATATGATACTTTGCTCCAGTGTGATTGTAGTTAATTTCTTAGGATAAGTCTAAAATCAGTTTTTAATCTGGTTGCTATGGAATAAAACCCCATGATTTAGCTGGTGGGAGATATCTCTTGCAGTTTGAATTAGTTGTTCTTATTGAACTGATGATTTTAGAAGCCAAGAAGTTTTTCTGCTACTTTACTCCATATGCTTTGATCCCCCTCCAGGGCTACAGTAATTTGCATAAATTTCTGTTTGTAGAGAGAGGTTTCTGAGCACCCAGTATATGCCACAGTCTTCCTCATGAAATGACTCACAAAGGTACTCACAAGACAAGGATAACTTTCAAAAAGCAAAGGAAAAAAATCCATTCTGGTAATCTTGTTTCAGAATATAAAGCAAATAGAGTGAAATCTGTGTAGAAGACTGCCAGCTTAATAAATTCTTGCAACTCTGGCCTGTGAAGTTGGAAGTGAGAATGAACTTGTGGTTTTTTTTCTTTATTGTATTTCAGTGTTGTTTATAAATTTTATTGCTGAATTTGCAAGTAAATGGGGAGAAAAAAAAGGTGAAAAATTCCTATTTTTTGACTTGGAAACTCAGCTTTATTCCTGAGCATCAAGCTGTTTTTTAAGGATTTATTATTTCTAGAGGGTGGGGGAAGTTCAATAAGCAAATCAATCCTACTAGTTAAACATAAATTTAAAATAATGTTTCTAATTTCAGTGGATTTGTGCACTGGTACTCATAATTTGAGTATGATGAAAAAATGTCCTGATTTCTAAATTGTCTGCAATTGCCCCATTGCCTGGAGGGAGACCGTGCTTTCCTTCTTTGAGATTTATGGTGTCTAGAAAGTCAAGACATTTAAGTCCATGGGAGTTTTGTATTTTTAATAACTATTCTTTCCAATCAGAATAAACTGAGATGCAACAGAAAAGTCTCTTGTCTTTTCCATGCAAAAAAAAAAAAAAAATATTTCTGTTCAGAAAACTATTCCAATGGGTTCTCATTGAGGCTCCATGGACGAACATAATCTAAAGCAGTAACTCTGAAGTAAGTTCTATATGGAAAATTGAAACAAATTTTATATGGGAAACCACTTGAAATGACTGTGAATATTTGTAATCTCTGGAATATTATAGATATCAATAAAATTTCATTGATCTAGAATTTGTTTTTTGGATGGCTATAGCTTGTTTTTTTTCCATTATGTGAAGTTTTACATTGGATAATTGCCTGGCCTTGATTTATTTTGCTTGGTGTGCTTTCCACATTACCAAAGAAGATTGAACTCATACCTGAACTACTATTTGCTCCTATCTGGAAATCAGGCTGTTGTATTATTCACAATACATTGCTTATAATATATTTTGATTTCTGTCTAAAACTGAGAGTTCTGATTCTACATGTAGTTGGAACCTGTGTTTACATTTGGAGTTAATGGGAAGGTTATTCCCTTCTTTGGGATGATGTTATACCTTCTTAGATCAAATCCTTATAGAGGGATTGAGTTGGATGCTGCAGAATGAAAGGAAGCTGAAAATGCCTAATTTTTTTTTTTTACTTCTTATGATTTGGTTTGCTACAATTCTTTATTTCAGAGCTACCTGGGTAATATATCGGTATATTTACCATAGAATACAGGAATGTAGCAGCAGGAACCTTATGCCTGACAAGCATTCTCACAGCAAACATCCACAATGTATTAGACCTGCCAAGAGGCAAATGCGATGGCAGGGATTTTAATTTGAGCTCACAGACCTTGGTAATGCAAAGGACATGTTATAACATCTCTTCCTCTGGCAGCAACTCTGAGAGTTCTTTCTGAACCTCATGGTATAAATAGAACCTTAATACAATAATCCCACTCAGTTTCTCCACTGCTATGGTGCATCCTCTTGTACATGTTGTCAGAGATAAGAGGGGGCAAGGCTGTGGAAGTGGGGCTATTTTTTCTCCTTGTACTGTCTTTTTAAAAAAGATTACATTCCCTTTGTTATATTTCTGTAAGTGCATGCCAGGGCCTCAGTAAATGAGTTAAAAAACACTTGGCCTTGGGAGTTCATTCAGCCAAACAACAGAGAATGCAGCATCAAAGACACAGGCTCAGATGCTATCTAAGAAAAATGCTACTTTTCAGACAAAGAAAGATGTTTCTGGAAAACTTAGCTTCTGCACACTCAGGGGAGAGCAGATGACATTTCTATGTTACTCTTACAACAGGCCCAGATCTTGGTAATTCTTGTGAACTGTGGTTAATTTCTAACATCCAGAATCTTGCTCTAAAAGTAAAAAGCAAAAGACACAACACTGAAAGAGAGCCTGCTGCAGCACACACAGTGAGGGTGTCTGTATTTTCATTGCTTCCAGTTCCCTTTTGCTTTGAACTCTGCTGAACATTAATCATTTGAACTTCAACATTCCAGGAGAGATGTGCGCTTTCGGCTAACTGTAATTATGAGGAAAATACCTGGTTGGTTTCTGTTTTTTTTCCCTTCCAAAAACAAGAATGAACAAAAGCAAATTATTTTGCTCTTGTTAGAAGGAATTCTGGCAAATTTTCTCTGAGAAGTTCCAGCAATCTGAGCATTGGCAGCAAAAGATTCTTTTATGATGTGCGTTCTTCTGAAAGCCTCTCCTCTCCTCTCCTCTCCTCTCCTCTCCTCTCCTCTCCTCTCCTCTCCTCTCCTCTCCTCTCCTCTCCTCTCCTCTCCTCTCCTCTCCTCTCCTCTCCTCTCCTCTCCTCTCCTCTCCTCTCCTCTCCTCTCCTCTCCTCTCCTCTCCTCTCCTCTCCTCTCCTCTCCTCTCCTCTCCTCTCCTCTCCTCTCCTCTCCTCTCCTCTCCTCTCCTCTCCTCTCCTCTCCTCTCCTCTCCTCTCCTCTCCTCTCCTCTCCTCTCCTCTCCTCTCCTCTCCTCTCCTCTCCTCTCCTCTCCTCTCCTCTCCTCTCCTCTCCTCTCCGACCCTCTCCTCTCCTCTCCTCTCCTCTCCTCTCCTCTCCTCTCCTCTCCTCTCCTCTCCTCTCCTCTCCTCTCCTCTCCTCTCCTCTCCTCTCCTCTCCTCTCCTCTCCTCTCCTCTCCTCTCCTCTCCTCTCCTCTCCTCTCCTCTCCTCTCCTCTCCTCTCCTCTCCTCTCCTCTCCTCTCCTCTCCTCTCCTCTCCTCTCCTCTCCTCTCCTCTCCTCTCCTCTCCTCTCCTCTCCTCTCCTCTCCTCTCCTCTCCTCTCCTCTCCTCTCCTCTCCTCTCCTCTCCTCTCCTCTCCTCTCCTCTCCTCTCCTCTCCTCTCCTCTCCTCTCCTCTCCTCTCCTCTCCTCTCCTCTCCTCTCCTCTCCTCTCCTCTCCTCTCCTCTCCTCTCCTCTCCTCTCCTCTCCTCTCCTCTCCTCTCCTCTCCTCTCCTCTCCTCTCCTCTCCTCTCCTCTCCTCTCCTCTCCTCTCCTCTCCTCTCCTCTCCTCTCCTCTCCTCTCCTCTCCTCTCCTCTCCTCTCCTCTCCTCTCCTCTCCTCTCCTCTCCTCTCCTCTCCTCTCCTCTCCTCTCCTCTCCTCTCCTCTCCTCTCCTCTCCTCTCCTCTCCTCTCCTCTCCTCTCCTCTCCTCTCCTCTCCTCTCCTCTCCTCTCCTCTCCTCTCCTCTCCTCTCCTCTCCTCTCCTCTCCTCTCCTCTCCTCTCCTCTCCTCTCCTCTCCTCTCCTCTCCTCTCCGACCCTCTCCGACCCTCTCCGACCCTCTCCTCTCCGACCCTCTCCTCTCCTCTCCGACCCTCTCCTCTCCTCTCCTCTCCTCTCCTCTCCTCTCCTCTCCTCTCCTCTCCTCTCCTCTCCTCTCCTCTCCTCTCCTCTCCTCTCCTCTCCTCTCCTCTCCTCTCCTCTCCTCTCCTCTCCTCTCCTCTCCTCTCCTCTCCTCTCCTCTCCTCTCCTCTCCTCTCCTCTCCTCTCCTCTCCTCTCCTCTCCTCTCCTCTCCTCTCCTCTCCTCTCCTCTCCTCTCCTCTCCTCTCCTCTCCTCTCCTCTCCTCTCCTCTCCTCTCCTCTCCTCTCCTCTCCTCTCCTCTCCTCTCCTCTCCTCTCCTCTCCTCTCCTCTCCTCTCCTCTCCTCTCCTCTCCTCTCCTCTCCTCTCCTCTCCTCTCCTCTCCGACCCTCTCCTCTCCTCTCCTCTCCTCTCCGACCCTCTCCTCTCCGACCCTCTCCTCTCCTCTCCTCTCCTCTCCGACCCTCTCCTCTCCTCTCCTCTCCTCTCCTCTCCTCTCCTCTCCTCTCCTCTCCTCTCCTCTCCTCTCCTCTCCTCTCCGACCCTCTCCTCTCCTCTCCTCTCCTCTCCTCTCCTCTCCTCTCCTCTCCTCTCCTCTCCTCTCCTCTCCTCTCCTCTCCTCTCCTCTCCTCTCCTCTCCTCTCCTCTCCTCTCCTCTCCTCTCCTCTCCTCTCCTCTCCTCTCCTCTCCTCTCCTCTCCTCTCCGACCCTCTCCTCTCCGACCCTCTCCGACCCTCTCCTCTCCGACCCTCTCCTCTCCTCTCCGACCCTCTCCTCTCCGACCCTCTCCTCTCCTCTCCGACCCTCTCCTCTCCTCTCCTCTCCTCTCCGACCCTCTCCTCTCCGACCCTCTCCTCTCCTCTCCGACCCTCTCCTCTCCTCTCCTCTCCTCTCCTCTCCGACCCTCTCCTCTCCGACCCTCTCCTCTCCGACCCTCTCCTCTCCGACCCTCTCCGACCCTCTCCTCTCCGACCCTCTCCGACCCTCTCCGACCCTCTCCGACCCTCTCCTCTCCGACCCTCTCCTCTCCGACCCTCTCCTCTCCGACCCTCTCCGACCCTCTCCTCTCCGACCCTCTCCGACCCTCTCCGACCCTCTCCGACCCTCTCCGACCCTCTCCTCTCCGACCCTCTCCTCTCCGACCCTCTCCTCTCCTCTCCGACCCTCTCCTCTCCGACCCTCTCCGACCCTCTCCGACCCTCTCCTCTCCGACCCTCTCCGACCCTCTCCTCTCCGACCCTCTCCGACCCTCTCCGACCCTCTCCGACCCTCTCCTCTCCGACCCTCTCCGACCCTCTCCGACCCTCTCCGACCCTCTCCTCTCCGACCCTCTCCTCTCCGACCCTCTCCGACCCTCTCCTCTCCTCTCCGACCCTCTCCTCTCCTCTCCTCTCCTTTTCTACCTTCTCTCTTCTCTCTCCTGAAGTCGCAAGACAGGGGGTTAGGTGATTCAAAAGGTGTGACTCATGGCACACTTAGATATGATGTCATATTTCAAGCTTGCTTTTTTCCTCCTGGATCTGAACCATTTCAGAAGTGCTTCTTGAATGACTGGAGATGGACTGCTGTTATTAATTATGACACTGTTTTAAACAGAGGCTCAGACTGCTTTAAAGGCTACCTTTGCTGGTTTTTGAGCACATGACCTTGTAGTCTGGGTGATGTTATTTTACTGTGTTCGTGCAACATGCAGGTGATTTGATACTACCCAGGCTCTGGCTGTGAAATACCCTTTAACAGATTTTATGTAACATACAAGAATACCTTCTTAATCATTTTAGAAAGGAAAACGTTATAAAGTCTCTAGTATGTCAAGACGAAAGGTGGCTAACAGCCGGTTTCAGTGAGGTCCTAGCAGGAGCTGGCATGATGGTAATGTGTAGTCACCTACCGGTTATGCATGAAATCTAATCCACTTAAACTAGAATTTAAAATAAGTAACAACAGAGAAGAGAGGAAAGGAGTAATGGTGGAAAGAGACTTGTATAAACAACTTTCTTTATAACCAATTTGTATTATTACATTTCAGCTGAACAACAGATACAGTCCAGGTTTTTCTGGATATGGAAACCAGACATTTCTAAAAGCAAAACATTAATCGCACTTATTTACTCCTACAGTGACAGTGCACATTTAAACAATGCATCTTTGTTTTCCTTTTCAAAGATTTATTGAAGTAAACAACTGCAAGTGACTCTCAGGAGCCATTCAGGGAGTCAGATTTGCAGCCTGAACTTGATGAGGAAACCATTGGTCTGTCCTGATAAGCCCCTGAAAATAGGGAATGATTCCACAGGAGCATTGCTGGTGAGGTAAGGAAAGGCAGGGGCAATGGAAGATAGGAGTAATTAAGTGGGTGTTATTTTGGAGTTCTTTATAAAGTTAAACTTGCTTATTTGATTTGTGACCCACCACAAGATGAATTCATTGTAACTTTAAATGTTTGATTTTGCTTTTTTTTCTTTTAATTTTGAGAAGAATGGTATTACACTCACTCTTGCTATCAAGAACATTTAATAGTTTGATTTAATTCCTTACGTCTAGACTAGAAATCCTGTCATCTGACAGTCTATCCAAAATTCTTGCCTTTGTTTTGAGTGCTGATCACTGGCAACAGCTGTGAAGGAATGAGGGAATTGGGAGTAAGGTAGGAGGAAGCATAAAAAAGTTGGGATATTGCAAGCAAAGTTTTCCCACGCACATGGGACTATTTATTCAACCATTCAGCTGCTGCTGAAGGTTGCCCTTCTCCCTCTGATGTCTGTCCTTGGGGACAGACACATTTTCTATATCGTTTCCCCCTTTCTTCACCCTATGTTTTAGATATGGAAGGAATTGGGCTCCCTGAAATGTCCATTAGTCTGCTTAACACCAGATCAAGGACAAAGCTGCGAGTAATTTCTTGGGACAGATAGATATGGATAACTTCAGTGACTTGGGTGACGGTAAATTTCCAGAGGAACAGATCTATCATCAGCATAAGAAACATGCAAAGGGAAGAGTAGGTAAAGTGGCAGGTTGAGATTCATCTCCATGGCAATACGATGATATTTTCTGCTTGTGCATATGCAATTTTGTCAATTTTTGTTTGAATAGCCTACCTAATGCTCTGTCTTCATATCTGAGGAGGAAAAAACTATCACAATATGAATAAATGTGGGAAGAGTTTTGTTGGGCGATTAAACAATTGTGCTCTTTTCTTTGTTATTCCACTCGAGAATCTTCCTCTCAGGCTGTAGAATCTGCACTGGAGTGGGTGTTACTGAAAATTCACCACGTAAAATGAGCCTAGTGGGTGGCAAAAGCGAGATGTTAGAACATGACCAGGGGAAACCATAAACATTTGTTGTGCAAATAGATTTGGCTTCAACTGAGCAAGCACGAGTTTGGCTTCACCAAGCAATTTTTAGGAAGAGATCTCTCTAGGGAATAGTAAATCCCACCTTTCTTTCAGTGTTACTTTTCTAGGAAAGGTGCTATTATCTCGTAGCAGGAGCTCTGCTGAATACCTCCCATGGAGCTAAGAACTGACTTTAGTAAAAGGCATAATGACTATGTGTCAGATAAGACAGAGATGAACTGTGTGTCTTCAAAGAGAGAGAAGAAAAGTTGCTGTCCTTCTGTTGACATCAGAAGAAAATCCACAGCCCACAGGACATTTAAAAGTAGATTTTCTATTTTCAAAGGAGTATATTACTGCTAATACAATAATTGCCTCTGGCTACCTTCCTTTGAATTCCTTTTTTTTTTTTTAGTTAGACTTGTTAATTATTTCATCATTTAAATCATAAAGTGGTAAAAATCTTTATAACACATAAGCCTTTGCTGTAACATACTAATGTAACACGTCTAAATAGGAATAACTTTTTTTTTCTTTCTTGTCTAATAAAAATAGTCCACTTTGTTGGCTATAATTTTCCATCAGATAAATGCCTTGTTTAGAAATCTCCAGATCTGTTATCTGAAATATGATTATGGTTTTACATATTCTTTAAACATAAAAACAAGTTGCATTTTGGAGGCTCATTTACATTAGTGCAATAAAATACAAAATACTAATAGGACCACTAGTGTCCTTAAAGCAACTTTACATCATCAAAACACTACCATAATAAATTATAAAGATGTATAATAAAGAGGCCTTTTTCAGGGCAACTTTGATACTCAACATTGGTCTTAATAATGTGCATTACCTGAAAATCATAAAGTAAAAAATTTAGCCTTCAGGCAACTTTCTGTAGAAAAACATTGAAAGCAAAGTATGAATACGAATGAGGTACTTAAAATCTTTTAAATTTGAATTTTTTCTTTCAAAAAATGGAAACAAAAGAATCTAATTGTATTTGATACATTATTCAGTATAACTGGTGCTGCCTAAAGAGAGTATTTCAAATAAATTCACTTTTCATACAGAACAGTAGCTGAAGTCTAGTGTTAACAATGAATTTTATAGGTTTTAAATTCCTGTGAGCTGTGGTGAAATGAGTGATAGAGCCTACTGCTAGAACTGCAACTCTGGAAGCATTTGGCTTTATTTTTAAATTACATGCAAGGAGGAGTTACTTTCGCTCTCTTCCATGTTAGTCCCAGTAAACTTCAAGAGTTTCCAATTCTGATCTTGTGAATTTAGGCCTGGGCAACATTTATCCGGTTTAGAGCTTTGTCTGGGGCTTAGAGCTTTTTCTGGTGGTTCTTAAGTGCTACATCTTGGGTCCTATTGCATATATTTAAATGGAAGACATTCCCTTTATCTCAGGAGCCTGATAGTGGAAATTTTAGTCACTCTGACAGTAATGAGGAGTTGTATCATCAAATTATCTTATTAATGTTTATAATCCCTACCTTTTTGTTGGTGAGAACATGTTTAATCACAACTGAGTGGTACTAAATAACTTCCCAGTTTTAATTTGGTTTGATAGCTTGGCACACAGTGTTCTTGGAGCCAAAAGACCCTGAGAAGCTCTCAAAATGTTTGATATCAGAACATAAAATCGGTGTTTAATCTGCAAAGGAAGTGGGCTGTATTGGGTCTGTCTTCTAAGTGCAATTATACCCTCTGCTTTGCTGTATTTGGATTAAACAGCCACAGTTCTTGATGTAACAGCCCAGGTGGCATCCTTGTGTCCATGTTGCTTCCACAACAATTTGTCCCACTTGCTGTTTATTGTTAAGGTATTTTTCATCTGATTATAAAGATTGATACAGATGTATAGAAGACTGGTAGGAGTGAACCATGCCCAACATAGCTGTGGAGGTCTTTGTCAAAGAATATGGTAGGGGACAGAAGTCAAAATGGTTTTAGAAGTATTAGAAAAATTTACTATTTTACAGACACATGTTTAAGAGGAAGAATTCTTTGTATCTATCTATCTATCTATCTATCTATCTATCTATCTATCTATCTATCTATCTATCTATCATCTATCTATCTATCTATCTATCTATCTATCTATCTATCTATCTATCTATCTATCTCTCTGTCTATCTATCTATATCTATCTATATCTTTTAGTTCTTTACAGAGTCATGATTACTCCCTTCTTCAATCAATAATGAACCTACATATTAAATCAGTAATTTATTTAAAGATTTTATAAACCCTTTGATTTGTTCAGCACAGTCTTCCAAGTGTAGTTTATGCCTGTGCTGGGTGAAATGGTGTAAGGGATAAGTTTCATAGCAAAATTATTTTTGTTGTGTTAAAGGTACCATAATCATCCAAGTGCTTGATGCCAAAATAGTTGCTTTTCACAAGGAACTTCAGGATGTTTATTTACAGAGGGACAAAAGCCAGTGATACATGAAGCAACCTTGTATTTCACAAATTTCAGTGGAATTACCAAACGTCTCGTAGGACTGAGCTGTGCTACATTGGTCAGTCTGACTTGCAAGATTCCTATCATATGGGTTTAAACTTGTTTTTGCTTCATCAAGGGGAATACGTCACAGGGGTGCATATGAGTCAGCATCTCAGCTGGAGAGTTAAGGGCCCAAAATTCTACTAACTGCAAAACATTTCAATTTTAAAATCTGTGAAAAGGACAGAATGCATATTCATGTATTAAATAAAAAAAGAAAAAAAAGGGTGAGGGGTTTTGTTGGTTTGTTACTTGGGTTTGTTTTGGTATGGGTTTTTTTCATGGTTTTCTTTTTCCTCAAAAACAATGTACAATTAGTTAGGGAAATGATACATTCAAAAATGGTTTTGAAGGGGTTTAGTGTAGGCAGAGCACACAGCAAACCTGAAAGCTGAAGAAAACGTCTCCAGGTATGTCTTTACCACCCCTTTTATATATGGAAGTGACACAGTGTAATGCAGCTTTTTCATGCTGTGCCCAAAAAGAAAAATGGTACAAAGTGCTGCTGCTGATCTGATGAGTTTTGAAGTTTAGAGTAATTCTGCTGAGATTAGAGCATCCCCTGGCCAGCCTCAGTTCCCATGCTGTCACCAGCAGGAGGGCTACTGGAAGTTAAATGGGTTAGGCAAAGCATGCCAGTCCTCAAGAGAGGGGCATGTGATGCCTTCTCCCGCCCTGTTCAGAGTGAAGAGGCAGAGATGGGGCTGGGAAAGAAACTTCCAGCAGGAAACCACTGAGGGGATTGCTGGTGGTCTCCAGGACTTTCTTGGAACTGTACCTAACCCTGCTTTTGGTGCATCAGTTGTGATGCTCTGGTGCTGAATGGCAGATCAGTGGAGCTCTGGGTGGAGGCTTGGGGGGGAAGGACAGCGATGGCACATTTGAGAAGTTTTCTGTGAGGCGAGAGGCAGCAAGAAGAGCTGCCTTTTACCCAAAGGCACAGCAGCACAGCAGGACCTTTTCTCAAGTAGGGTAGAGTGTCCCACGTAGAGACTGATGTACAGCTGGAAGGATTGCAGCTCCAGTTGGGTTAGAGCTTCAAGTGATGCCTCCTGCTGCGTGTTCATGTCAACAGGGACCCACAGAGCGACTAGGAAACCTGAGACATGTTTTTTGGTCTGTGCCAAAAAACTGGTGAGGGGTCAGCTTACTGAGCTTTGGGATAGGAAGGAAAATGATGTGACCTTCTTACATGCAGCTTTCTGGGAACCTGATCAGCTCAGGATGGTTTGAAAAGCCACAGACAGCCTAGGTGTCCCCTTCCCAGGGCTCAGGTCTTGGTTGTCCTGGTGCTGTGTGTTGGGCTCATTGGAGTGCATTGATTATTAACCTACATGGTCTTTTCACTGGCTGCTTCCAGACTCCTGGTAGCCTCCCCCAGAGAGGGATCAGGCACACAGTGTCCTTAGTTTGTCTCGTTTTGCTGATGTGGGAGGGTAGGGTGTCAGTCAAAAGGGATGTGGTGCCCCGCAGTGATGTCATCCCTTTGAGAGCAGCTGGAGCACAACCACCAGGCTCAGATTCTTGCCCTCAATGCCTGCTCTGCTGAGGCTGTCTGGAGCCCAGCGTTCCCATTCCCTCATCAGGGTCTGCCTCTGATAAAAGGCTGCTGCAGAGGAGATACCGGTTTACAGTGTATATGTTATTTCAAGCAGATACCCTAATAGCTACTGATGGGTTTACCCCCAACAATCCATCTAATCCCTTCTAAAACTGCTCATGCTCTTGGTCTCCATGACACCCTGTGACAGTGAGTACCACAAGATAAATATTCTGTATAACAAAACCAGAACAATAAAAAAATATTTTTGTGTTTGGGATTTTTTTTAGCTCTTCCAAAAAGTTTATATATTTTTCCTGATAAATTCACTAGGTGCCCTCTACTTCTTATGACTTAGATTTATGACATGACCCTAATCAAACACCACTTTCTCAAGAATTTTTTAGCAAATCCCCCCTTACCCCCCAAAACAGCAGATCATTAGATATAAATTACTTTTCATTAAATGACATGTTTTAGTGGTGAACATGGCAGTGCTAGGTTAACACTTGGACTCAGTGATCTTAGAGGCCTTTTCCAATCTTAATGATTCTATGATTCAAAGAAATCAGCATCAGTTGCTGGATTAGCAGTTCAAGAGGTGATTTTCAGTTTTTAAGAAAGTTTTTGCATTTATAATTTTTTTCTGCAAAGAAACCTCTAATTTTGAGGTTAAGTAATTTTTGGAGAAACAAACTCTGAAAGAATCAGTTTTGAGCTATCCTGGAATTCATTCTGTAGCTTGTAAATAATTTGACTTGCTTTTCAGCTTTTTCTTCAATTGGAAGTTTATTAAAATTAGTAGAGATGTGCCAAGGTCTTCCATTACAAGGTTAGTAATAAAATGTTATGCATCCATCATTGTTGTCACTCCTAAATAACTCAGCAAAATGGGAACGAAAAATACCTTTTTGGTGCAATTCACTTTGCAATACTTTGGAGATGCTTCTTTTCTAAAAAGAAATAAAATTGGATTCATGACTGTAATTCCAGATTGTGCAAAAGTGAGAAAACCTACCCTGAGATTGCCTTTTCAGCAGCTTTTAGCTGCAGAGGCCCCTTCTTGTCCAACTGCTAGTGCTTAGGTAAAGCAAACAAGCCTGATGGGCAGAGAAACCAGGAATTCTGTGCGATGTCATCTTATGTTCAAATTTATAGGCACTTGTGCCACAGTAGAGCAACCTGAAAAACAAGTGTAATCCGTATTTAGCAAAAAAATGGTACATGGAAACATCAAAGTTCTTTCTTTGTGAACCTTTTTTCCCATGTACTAGAAAAAAAAGGAGAAAATATTTCTGTATTTTCCTTGTAATCTAAAAAAAAAAATAAATAAATTTGCATGGGAACTTGGAAAGAAACAATGTGTGTTGTCTTTTTTAAGAAATACTTGATTGAAACCATTTTGGCGGGTTCAAGGAGCAAAATTCCACAGCTCTCTGTAGTTAGAGAAAGGAGAACCTGAGGTTAAGACACCAAGTAGAAGAACTTATGTAGAAAGGGCTTCATTATTATCTAAATCAGTTCAGGCCAATTACTCAGTGAATATATATTTCTAGGTAAATAATTTTTTTTAATATATAATGTAAGGGGAAATATGCTTTCTTTAATAAAGGAAATAAGAAATGCCATCATTTAGTGTTAAAACTTTCTGCATTTTCTCTGGGATCCAAAGAATATTTTTTTCCCAGTCATTCCCTTTGACAATTTTTCTTTGGGCTGATGTTGCATAATTACATCACTAGGGGAGAAAAACAGCTTCATAAATCTTTGTTTTTGTTTTTGTTTTTCTTTTTGGCTTTGGTTTTTGGTTTGGTTTGGTTTGATTTTGATTTTGTTGGGTTTTTTTCTTTCTTTCTCTTTTCAGTAGGAACAGACTGTAAGAGATCATCTATGGAAAAAAAGATTGTACTTTTTTTAAGAAAAAGTGGCATGAATTGTATAAAAAGTAAAACAAACAGAAGAACCCATAGATTGTTATCTTCCTGATATATGCATTTTTAACACTTATTGTTGCATTGTTTTGGAGAAGGAAATTTAAGTTTTCTGTACTGAGCAAGGCAGGCAGTGAATTGGGAGCTTGGAAAATCTGCACTCTGTTTGCCCTGCTCTGGTTCCAGTTTGGTTAAATATGCTGCCATTCCTGCTGTGCATAAGAATGACCCTCTTCAGGAGCTCAGGACCTCTCCTGTGCTGCTCCCTGAGCAGCAATTATTCCAGCAATTATTCCAGAAGATTTAAGAGCAGACCCAGAGTGGTTGTGTTTTGTACTTGTCAGGTCCTGCATTTTTAGTGGAGAGGGCTAAAATGATGGTAATGTTCAAATGTAGTGTCACTTTTGGATTTTCTTATTGAAGTATTTCTGGGCAGGAGTTGAATTGGAGGCCTGAGAAAGACCCAGATACGCAAAATCCCAACTGAAAACATGGAGGATGAATTAGTGTCAGGGACACTGGGTAAGGAGTGATGGGAAACACACACGAGGCTTCACTCCTGCGTCTCTCCATTACCTCCAAGAAATGAGCTCAAGCTGTGAATTTGATATGGATTCATATTTCAGCCCTGTAATAGTCCAAAGGTTTACAGCTTCAGGGATTCATCTTGGGCTCTTTCAAAGACAAGAGCCAACTGAAAAACGTTAGATCCAGGCTAAAGTTTAAATCCAAACAGCCACAGAGTCGAATGGTGCTTGATTCTGGCATTGTGGCTAGAGCCAGTGTTAACCTCTAAATACGAATTCACTCCTAATCCAACATGTGAAAGAAGTGAGATAAAGCTGAGAAAGAAGCTGCAGCTAAATGAGAAACAGTTTTGTTGCTAGCACAAATGAAATTAAAGGAGTGTGGGTGCAAGCCAGCCAATGTATTCTATTGTGAGGCAAAATGTTTAATTTCTCATTTGTGATAACACTGAGAAACTGAATAGGGCTGTGGCATGAATGTTCCTTTGTGCAGCCTGATTACCAAGAGCTGGCAGCACATGAAATCTTCCCACTCCAGGCTACTTGCCTAAAACCTCCTACCCCTGCCTTCTCTCTGCCTTGGCACTGCAGCAGCCCTTTTAGAGGCTGTCAGATAGGCCTTAAAAAAAAAGAGTCCTTGAGAAAAATACTGGGATTTTTGTATTTTCACGTATTTAGGATGCTAGCCACAACATTTGGGTAATTTGCAATAAAAGCTGTGTATGTGTGTTAGCAGTGGGTGCCTTGAAGTATCAGATTATGAAGGTCAGAAGTAGATATCTTTGTTCTAAATATAAACATTGTTGGACTTTAAATTGGTAATTTTTAATTAGTAGAGATTTACCTACCCTATATGAAGAAGATAATTAATTTTCAAGTTACAACTGAGAACAAAGGGCATTATTTACTCCATTTTCTTCCTTCTGTTCTCCCTCCTTCTACATCATTTATTCATGTTTTTTTATTTTTTTTTAAACAGTGTTTAGACCTACTGAATTTGTTGCTTAAACCATGCAGTGTTAAAAAGTATAGCTTTCCTTATATTTCTGAACTTTCTTCCATAAAAAGCTTAAGAAAGATGATCTCTAATTTCACTTCCTCAGCATGAAAAGTAAAACATCTGGTTGTCTTAGTTTCCCACCCCAGCATCTGACTTTCAAGACAGCAAGTAAGCAGTGACACGCTTAAGATTAAAATACAAAAATCTGCTGTGTACATGTTGGCATGGGAGACCAGCAATGGGATGGAGAAAAGCACACAAGTTTCTATCACACTCATAATTACAGAGCATAGATAACAGCCTACAGTTAACATTTTAATATATCCTGTCCCCTGCTCTATTTTTTTTCTGGCCATTGTCAATGGGAAGTTGATGGAAACAGCTGGTTGGGGATTCCCCTTAAATGAATAGAACCATCTGCTGCCTTATGGTTCCTGTTTCCCTCTTCCTCACACACACAGACTCTGGACATCTGCCTGGGACAAGGGAAGATGCTCCAGGGAGGACAAACAGAGTCACTGGGAGGAGGTTTTAGTAGGACTTCAGGTAGAACATTCTGGAAATAATTCTTGTAGTATCAGCTTGCATCCATACTGTCCATAGAACCCTTGGGAACAGGGAAACTTGAGGAGGAGGCTCTGTGTGCTTCCACGTCTTATCACGAGGCAGTGACTGGACCCAGTAGAGGATATGACTCTTAATTTGCCCCCTGTGTTTTTTGTTGAAGGTTGGACTTGATGACCTTGGAAGTCTTTTCCAACTTTTATGATTCTTTTATTCTAATCTCTGATCCATTCCACTTACTTGCACAGTGAAAATGAGCATTTTCCTTTTTATATTCATGTCTACATTCCCTTCAATGGCCAATATTATTATGATGACAGACATTAGGGGATATTCTTCTTATTTCAACTTATTTTTTCCTAATAGAACTAAGCCAGGACAACACATCCTTCACCTGTGCGCAATACCTTTAGGACAGAAATTAAGGTTAGTGTTGGAGGAGTGGTACAACCACCTTCCAGTTTTTGTGCAATTGCTGTTAATGTTAAAACCATCAAATTGGGCTCTCCTCAGTAATCTCTTGTGACCTATTTCTCACTTAAGGTGAGATTCTACTATATTTGGTTCTCCAGAGAAAGCCTGGCTGTTACAGGTCCTTACATTGTGTTTGTGTATGGAGCCAGGTAGGGGTCGGGCTCTGCTTCCAGGCAACAAGGGACAGGACAAGGGGAAATGGCCTCAAGCTGTGCCAAGGGAGGGTCAGGTTGGACATCAGGAGTAATTTCTCCCTGGAAGGGGTGGTCAGGCATTGGAAGGGGCTGCCCAGGGATGTGGTGGAGTCCCCATCCCTGGAGGTGTCCGAGGAACAACTGTGCTCTGGGACTGTGCACTCAGTGCTGTGCACTGGTGGACAAGGTGGAGATTGGGCACAGGATGGATTCGATGGTCTGGGAGGCTTTTCCAGCCTAAATGATCCTGTGATTCTGTGATCTTGTAGCTTTCCAGAGAGTCCTTCTGGTATCTTTTGTAATTGGCCACTCACGAGGGACCTCTCTCAATTTTCAAGAGCTTTCAAACAAGAGTGTGACCTTACGAGGGCACTCACTTGGATGAACATACTCTTGCCCATCCTTTCTCTTGTTCCCCCCTTCACTACTAATGGGATAACACAGGAATTAACATAGGAGTGGGGTGGGTCTTTGTGTTCCACAATACAGTCAAACAGCATGCACTTATCCTTCATGAAACACTGTTTTCAAGAGTGTTGAGTGACACCAGGAATAAATTTTTCTACCCTGCTCTGGTTTATTTCCTTATCTTGCTTATATGTGTGATAATTCAGTCACTGTGGAATTCTAGAGGCTCTATGAAATGCCAAGCAAGTAATTTATTCATTGTTTTGCTCTTCTTCCTTTCCCACGTGAATGGTTTCTTAATCACAGAAACATGACTTGAAGGCTTGTCTGTTTTTGCACTAATTTCTGCAGGTTCTTACTACCACAGCTGACGGTATTAGCAGTGACAGTAAGATTATTACTAATGATTGGGTAGCTCTTTATCATTGTGTATGCTACCAGATTTGCTACTACAGAGCAGACACTGCCTATGTACTGCACAACTAATCCAAAATGTAGGAAAAATCTATTTTAGTATCAGAGATCTTCTATTTATTTGTGTATTTCCTTTGTTTTGATCAAAACCATAAGCTACCATAGGTCTGAAAAGAAAAGAACAATTATCTATGCTAATTAGTAGTTGAATTAGAAACTTTTGGGCTTTTTTTAATGATTTCATTTTCAATATACTCAGTGGGTCTGGTGACATAAATATTGTTTCTCTTCAGTCAAATATAAATGTCTGATTTATGCAGCCATGCAATGGATTTAACATGATGATGGTATTGTAATAAATTCAGGGAATAACCTTTTGTCTTTGCTGTGTACCTCTAGCTTTTGGATGCAGAATAAAAACACAGACTAAGCACATAAGAAAGGTCGTGGTTTTTTTTCAAAACCAGAAATTAAAAGCTATGCATTTATTATATTCTTCCTAGCTAAAAACCTTTGAATTCCTGAGTGTTTTGGCTGAGTTTGCCTAGGTAACCAAACTTTCAGTCCCGACCTACGCCAGCCTTTCCTTCCTATGGCGATTTGCCCATCCCTAATGATAATGTGAGTAGACAGTTCAGGACAAAACAGGTTTAAATCCTCTTAAGCTGTAAAAGGAAAGGAACCCAAGGACGTCTGGATTGATTTCTTCATCAGAGGCAGAAGGTACACACCCAGCATACAGCAAACATCTGGACTGCATCAGACTATCTTGGTGGAGGGGGCAAATGTCTTTGCTGAAGTCTTTCATGAAAGATTGCCTGCCTGCTTCTTCAAAGACAAAATTGTTCTAAGGTGCCTTAATTCTGTGCTTCCAATTAGTTTGAAAACTTCAGTTGCTCATTTTTGGACATGGCTATAAAACAGAACTTTCATTTTGCAACCACAGAAAGAAGAGGTTTTGATACTTCATTTTTGTTTTGAGAAAGGATAAAATCTAAACTTCTTGAACATCCTATTGTAGCAAAGTAAGTCTGCAACAGCAACAAACAAGTGCCAAAATCGTGCTGGTTTTACAGGTGAGAAAAAACACAGATACAAAGAAACTGAGCAATTTGATTTCTGTAAACAAGTGATGCATGTCCATGTCTCTCCTGTCTCCAGAATTACACTTTCTCACATTTCTGCTCATTGCTGGTCTCTTCTCTGATGTTACAGGTGTGGTTTCAACTGGTTGTTTTAGCAGGTGGTTGTGCAGGAGAAGGGTGGAGTAGCCCCTGATGGTGCAAGGCGACAGCAACATCCTGAGACTCATCCTTGGCTGCTCACTTCCCTTTGGATCCAAGAACATTTCAAAAGCACATCCTGGCCATGATAACATTTTCTGGCTTTCTATTGGTGGTGAACATCATTGCCAACTTGAACTGAGGCAAAACAAACCATCTGCCCAAGTCTGACCTGCCGAGACCTGGAGATTTTGGATTTTGACTTGAGGATTTTCCCATGTCCTGTGCAATGCAGAAGGGTCTTCATGATTTTCCCATATCTTCTCAAATAAATGTAATGCTTGTGCTTACTGCTGTGTGGGTGCAAGCACTGACTATCAAAGTGTTCCCTGGTTGCAAGGACTCATTGCTGGCTCCTTCAGGAGGACCTGAAAATGTGAGAATAAGAGATCAGCCTGGCCCCGCTTCCTGTGACCTTGAGTTGAAATGGTTAATCTTGAAGGGTTTCTGTTCTCCTCCACCCCCAGTGAAAGAAGGATAAAGATAGCTGCCCATATCATGGGGGGAGTGTGAGGATTAATAACTTAATGCTTGCTCTCCAGCACTCTGCTGACAAGGGGCTGCCTGAGTCCTGTGACAGAGCACAGAAGCTTGCAGGGCAGGAGTTGTTCACTCCACAGCGTTGACTTGGTGGTGGTGGGGAACAATCAGGAGAGCAGGGGAGAGGAGTCAACAGCCATAAAAGTTGAAGGAAGAACAGAGGGTGGGCTGCAGTGCCCAGCAAGAAAACAGCTTGCTTGTTATTCTCACCCACTGTGTGTACAGGTTTTTGTTATAAATTCCATCCTACAGCCCCAAAGGAGACCTGGCTGTCTCCTGTGTGCTGGCGTGGCATCCTGCATGAAACAGGAGCAATTCAGGGCAGTTTATCCATGGGAGGAAGAGAGATGGAGTAGCAGAAGACAAGGAAACCAGAATCATGTACTTGAAGAAGCTTGTAGCAGCAAAAGTCCTGCCAAGGCTTGTGCTTGTGTGTGCCCAGCTAGGTATAGGGGATGCCACAGGTGGGTGCTGAGAAGGTATCATGGTCAGCTTAGGTCCTGAATTAGAGGCCGTGATTCCTACAGGCATGACCATGTAACTTTTGTGGACCACTGTGCTTCTTTTTATTTCTTTTAATTATTAAACTGCTTTTGCTTGAGGTTTTTTTTATTTCTACTTTCCTTCCCAGTAACTGATCCTAAAGAAAAAACAGTTTTTCCTCCAAGAACTTAACCTCTCAGCTATCAGTGACATGGAATAACAGCTTATGTTTTATAAGAAATTATTTATAATAAAGATCTCATATGCCAGAGTATTTGATGGGAATTTCTGCTTTTGTAGAAAATTTCCATCACTTGATTGTAACTCACACGTTATTGTATCTGTGTGAGCATGGTCAGGACCTGATGTGAAATTCTGGGTGATTTAAATCAGGACCTCTCAAATGTCTGTTCTAATGAGGATGTGAGTACTTAACCTGTTATCCTGTAGGAGAGCTGGTGATGAGGTACATCGGGGAGAGTTTTGCAGGTGCTATCACTTGTTCAGGAGGGCAATAAACACCTCTCTCCTTCACTAGATGAAGTTCAGATTAAAGCAGAAATGATGGTGGAATAGCAGTAGCACTTAGCAGTCTGATCTAGAGCCAAACGGAGGATTTTACAAATCCTTGTGCTAAAAAAAAAGCCACTGACCAGAGAAGCTGTGGCTGCCTCATCCCTGGAAGTGCCCAAGGCCAGGTTGGATAGGGCTTAGAGCAACCTGTGTTAATGGAAGGTGTCCCTGCCCTTCACAGGGCAGTGGATGGAACTAGATAAGCTTTAATGTCCTTTAATGTCCTTCCCACCCAAACCATTCTGTGATTCTATGATTCCATTAGATTCCCATTAATAGTTCTGTAAAGTGTTATTTTTCTGGTCCTTTACAATGTTTTCTGTAAGCTGCTAAGTAGGATGATGTCCTACTGCTTTTACAGGCCTTAGTAAAATCCAGCCTGACCCAGCTGGGACTTCAAAGTTTTTTATGGTAGTGCAATTACCAAAAAATAAAATAAAAAATTTAACCACTTAGCTTTAATGACAAACCACAATTAGTACACTTAATCTTTTTCTAGTACCTCTGAGCCTTTGGTCAGAGGCTGACACATTTCATGGAAGCAATCCATGATTTTCATGGTTTTGAACAACAATCTTTGTAGATATGTCTTACCCCAAGACAGAAGTGGGCTGCATCCGTCCTGTTGGTACAAAAAGCCCTTGTGACTGTGTATCATGTGAGTATCTCTATTTCTTCTGTAAATTCTGCTTAGCAAACAAACTTATTGCATTTTGGAGAAAGACTGTGCCCACCTGATTTAATGTAGAACTGCTAAATCTCAGGTGAGTCCTGCACTTTTCATGCCTGAGACTTTATGTCGTAACTGAGATCTTCCAAAATGACAGGTATTTGTGCACATATATGATCAACAGGATGCATGCCTTCATGACATGTACCAACATCAAGCGTAATTGTCCATTTTTGCAACTTTCTTCATCTGTTTTACGACTCTGTGATTCAGACCTTGGGGGATATTTATAAATTGTTTCTGTCACTGAAAAAGGAGCCAAATGCATTTCAGCATTGCTCTGTTGCTTATTGTTAGTTTGTTTGTTTGTTTGTTTTTCTGGAAACTTCATAATCCAAGTTCCTCATTGACAGTTGGGTTCCTTCCTGTGTAAGAAGTGATTTTTATGCCCAATTCTGCCTTTACTTGTATAAAGATTTTACATATTTTCTGAAAATTCTTTGTTCTGCTGAAGCAATATGGGAGCTTAAGTATTTGTACACGCTAAAGAGCAGTATTCCACCTTCACAGAATCATTAGGGTTGAAAAGTACATTCAAGATCATCAAATCCAACCATCCACCTCCACCAGTTTTGGGGAAAGGTGTCACTAAGCCATAATTTATTTGGTGGGAACCACTACATTATCCTTATAGAAGAAAATATGTTCAGGAGGGTCAATCCTAATTCAGAGAATAGAGGAGAAGAGGAGAAGAGAGAGAGGAGAGTCATGGGACACGGGACAGGATTTATCCAGGCAGAAGCAAGGTCTGGAGATCTGGACTGGGGCCAGCCTGGAGGTCTCCTGGAGGCTGTGCCCCGGGGGCACCTGTTGGGACATGACAGGGAAAGGAGCCACAGAACCAACTGCCAAGAATTTTTTTTTGAGATGAGGGGCTGATCCCCAGCACAGTGGCCTCCTTGTAAGGCTCTGCCCCACTGGCAAGTCCAGCCCCTCCAGATTGCTGGAGCTTGACTGGAGCTTCCCACAACCTGATCTGTGTGAGAGGGGCCAGGTGGTGCCTGGAGGGGGGTCAAGTCCCTCATGGGATGCCCTGGGAGAGGGACTCCCTGGCCTCGGGTCAGGCACAGCTGCCCCAGCCCCAGAGAGGGCTGGGTTTGCAGCCATGGCTTCAACCCTCCTGTAATCACCCCCTTGGCTGCCTCTGGCAGCAGGACAGCTCCCAGATCCTCCTCACCACCCCCTAACAGCCATGATGAGGTGCTGAAACATGGAAGCTGAAATCCCCGTGTTATTTTTCTCCAGTGAAGCAGGAGCATGCCTTGGAAACATCTGGTTTTGGGTTGGGAATTAGGACCAGATATGGTCTTTACAGTGACCAGATTATTGCACATGGCACCACATTCCCCTGCAACAGGGGAAATCCTTGCTTTAATTCCTCCAAAAAAGAGCAAAAAGCACATTATTTATTTATTGTCTTGGCAAATGCATGCCTTTGTCTTAAGGCTGTCTCTTATTCTGGATAAACTGAGGAGAGAATCAATTTTCTGTGATAAGCCTGGAGTAAAAACAAATTATAATTTCTTATATCCTGTAGAAATTACATGGCCATGAATGTCAGTGTAACAGTTAATGTTTCCAGTTCATTTGCCTTCCAGTGCTGTGTCTCTTTGCACACCAACAGCTGGGAATGGGAAAGATGACACCACTGGTTTTCTCTGTTTTTGCTTAGTAAGTGAGTCTCTAATGAGAACACTCACTCTAACAAGTATCAGCACTGCCTTAAGAAGAAAAAGTACTGATCCATCTTCTCTGTGTTGCAGCTCTTCAAATAAATAGGATAAATAGGAAATCTATGCACTTTTCCTAAATAAAGGTGGACATTCCTTTTTTTAATAAATTCTGTGATACTTCTGAGTGCTGGGAAATTATTTTTTGTTAGGTGGGTGGGACATTTTTGTTTTGCAGACATTATCAGTCTTGCTCTGCATAAATACTGAATTTCTAAGTTTTGCCTTTATTGTTCAGAATTGATGTACCTTTAGGTGCTTGAGGCTTCCTCCTGCCAAGATCTCCTCTGATACTGGTAAAGATTCACTTCTGTCTGACTTTGAATAAGTTTTCTTCAGAATAAAGGATCTGACTCTTATTCTGGAAGATTCTCTAATTGTTATTAGATCATTCACCTCAAACTTTCTCATTTCTTCCACTTCCTTTCCCACTCATAGCTCTTCCCAGAATCTCAGAACTAAGGGAGGGATGGTACTGGAAAACAGGGATGAGTTGCCGAGGTATCTTCTTGTCACACAAACACATGTGTTGGATGTTCCCAGAACTGGAAAATACATTGGTACAGAGGAGTCCAAGAGTCTGTAGAAGACATGAAGATTTGGAAAGAGTTATCTCCCACTTTAGTGGCCACTTGGATCTGTAAGAAATTAAAGAACTCAATCTCTGTGAATTAAATTAGCTAACGCTACTAGATTTGTGTAGAAGCCTGTAGGAGACATCAGTTTGTGGCTGATTTCTGTAGAGGTAATGCCTGTCATACCATGAAAGTTAACAGGAGCAGTGAAGTGCTTTATAGCCAAGCTGAGCCTAGTTATATGCATAAATATGAATAAAACCATATAATATATATAATATAAAAGCCTTAGCCCTAATAGTAGAAGAGCCAGCCCAATGCTGCATGTTTTTTTCAGTTTTAGTTACTTTTTTTTCCAATCATGCTACTATCCCATTTATTCTTGGGTTGCCTAGTCCAAAATGAACCAACAGAGAATTCAAGGGAAATAAAATTCCCATTCTCACTGACAGTAATACTTGTGCCATAAAGTGTTTTCATGCTGACTGAATCAGAACAGAATACCATTTGCATTCACTTACTGATCATAATTAGCTCACAGCAGGCATATCTAGTACCAAAACCAGTGAGCTGATGGAAACCCATGTGGGCAGTTGGAAGGGAGGAAGAAATTTCGTAGGCAATTCCAAATATTACATACCTTTGACAGATATCACACATTCTGGGTGAAACTCTGATGCTTTCCATGAAAATGCCTGTCCTTCCCTCAGTGTAGGATTTTATACTTTAGGAATAAATGGTGGTGTGAATTTCCCACCAGCGTAAAAGGGACTGTTAATGTAAACCCAACAATGTATATGTGATTGGCACTACTTCCTATAAAGCTTCTGTGGGAGTCTTCTAATTCCTTCACAGTCCTTTCTTTTTAACTTTCTAAAACCTGATTTGAAGACATTTTTTAGTGTTATGTTATATTCCAGTAAAGATAAAAAAGACATAATGTAATTATAGTTTTCTCTCTAGATTTCTTGTCAAGCATTATTATGCCAAGGAAGAAAAAGAAGGCAGAGAAAGAATGGAAAAAAACCCAAAACCCTCAAGAAGCTGCTGTTATATATTAAAACCTTGATAGATGATGAAATAAAGTTTCTATTCAGGGAATAATTTTTACAAATTACCATTTAGGTATTACGTATTGTAAAAAACATTAAGAACCTTCCAGATGAAATAGTTCTTTCATGTTTTGACTCACACGAAAGAACTTTTTTGGGCAAAGCTCAAAATGGGCAAGATGGTCATCTTTGTTTGGATTAGGACACGGGGAAACGGGTCTAAACTGGAAAAGAGCAGGTTTAGATGGGATATTGGAAAGAAATTCTTGGCTGTGGGGGTGGTGAGGCCCTGGCACATGTTGCCCAGAGAGGTTGTGGCTGCCCCATCCCTGGAAGTGTTCAAGGCCACTTTGGACAGGGCTTGGAGAAACCTGGGATAGTGGAAGGTGTCCCCGCCCATGGCAGGGGGTGGGACGGGATGGGTTTTAAGGTCCCTTCTGTGATTCTATGATTCTTTCATGCCAATAAATTCTTTGAAGACCCAAAGAGGACTTGAGGGACTTATTTTGGGAAAAGAAATTTCCTGAATGCAGAAGGCTTCAGCCTCTGATATGTCATGTAAAGCACAAATGAGCTTGAAGAGAAGGCAACAAGAACAGGAGACTTTTATGTCTCTCATATGCCAGCCATTAGATGCCCCTAGTTTTAGGCTGATACTGTCTTAGGTACTTCGAGATAGAATAGATATCCTCACAATTTTCAGTGTCTTTTGTCAGAGGTGCCTATAAATTAAATCTTGAAGCCATAGTAGTTTTTTAATCCAGACTTAAATGCTATTTAGATAAAAAACTGACATGCTGCAAGTTTCCCATTTAATTTGTATAGAGTCTTCGTTCCACCAGCTGGATTTCTTTTCCTAAACATTATAATACTCACTGAGGTGAGGGCTGGAGCCAAGAATGGGAAAAAAATAGCTGGTCCAAAGGAGCAAGTTATTTAGGCTAACGAAAGGAAGGTATAAATACCTTCTATTGCTGGATGAGAATCAAGTAAGAGTTGCTTGGGAAAAACCTAAATGCACAGGAAAATGATGGCCAAAATGTAACTCTTGTGCACCATGTGCATACTGATGTTCACCTGTAGGGTTTGGAACCTTTTAAGAGCTCAGAAATAAGGGAAGGATGAATGTTGTGGACGTATTTCCTGTGAGTAAGAAGATATGGAGGAAATCAATCTCCTGTATCTCAGAATGGTGAGGTCTGTGAGTAGGTCAGGTAGTGCCTCCCAGAACACCTTTTATTGCTCATGCATTTGGGCGTTCAGAAGTCTTCTGCAAGCATCACTATATTCAGCTAAGGTAAATAATTGTATTTTATCTTCTGCCTAACTCTTCCAGCACAAGGCTCCTGCGAATGACCCTGTTAATCTTATCACTTGTGTCTGTGGATGCTCTTGTTCCTCCACTGCACAGGCAGGTCCTGACCCACGGCTGAGCTGTGCCCTTCACCTTGTGCCCACAAGGCTTTTATCAGTAGTCTCTTATGATAGGTCCTGTGAAAGAGTTTCTGACAGTCCAAAAAACAAAATAAAATTGCAGTTAAAACTCCTTTAGCATTTTTCCTGTACACTAGAAAATCAGTTTCCCCTTTAAAGAAGGCTTTTTTTTTTTGTTTGCTATTATGTCATGTTTGGGATATTGACATGTTATGTTTTAAATCCTGTTTCAATTTGCTCGTGGCAATAAGGTAAATCATGGCACAGTACTATTTATTTTCAGTTATTAAAGAAAATAAATCTGAAGTTGATTCACATTTTGAAATGACAGAAGTCACGCAACTACTTTTGCTAGCATGAGTTCCTGCGTGTCTGAAATAACAGAGCAAATCATCATATGATATCATTTTTACTCTTAACAGTCTTTTTAAAATCTTGGCCAGAAAAAGGTTAGATCTGGCCTTAGATTAGAGCTTGACTTAGATCTGCCATGATCTCTTCTCAAACCCCTCAGGAGAGCAGTCCACATGACACAATGGCCACAGTAGTAATGCATATTGCTGAGCCACTCTTCTCCGATAAAATGCTAAAAAAAATATTACCTATTGCTTAAAAAACATTCAATAAGAAGTTTGGTGCTAATCATTTCCACTAACACCTTAGCATTAATTAATAGCTGCTCAATACATGGCTGAGAAAGCTGTGTCATTGCTGAGAAAGCCAAGAATGTCTGTGTGAGTTCATGCCATTGACATCTGACATTAGGCTTTAGCAATTTTGGCCAGAAAACTTAAATATTCTATACATGAATTATTAAAAAATATTTTCTTTCTTGTCTTACATAATCTAAAAATGTATTAAAAATTAAAAAGGTTTATTGTGCATTGAAAGGATACAGCAGAAATCATGATTACATTCCCTGTCTGTGCTTCCAAGTTGTCTTTTAGATAGAGAGGTTTCCTTCACCAGGAAATATGCTTCATAATAAACAGCCTAAGAATACCATAAAGCAGCTCCATGCTGTAGATACCTTTGTTTACCTTTGATTAATTTCTCTGTACATTTTTACCACTTCATTTTTCAGACAATGTGGAAAATTCTTTAATAAGATGACTAGATGGAGGCAGCAGGAAAGTAGAGATAAGTTGTAATTTTAGTAAGGGCATGGAAAAAGAAACCCCCACCTTTTATGATTTTAAAGCTGAAGGGGCTGATGAACTAGACAAGATGAATAAAAAATGGTAGGTACATGTAGTTTTCCCACTAGTTAAGAACAACCAACTACTGCAGTTAAGCATGTGAATCTACACTATAAATGGATTTCAGTGTTGGTACATGAGACTGACACCTTTGTCATCTGAAATTACTATGAACTTGCATTATTTTGGGAAAGCTTTTCCCCAGAATAAATCTCAAATATTTTTGGATACATATGTCCTAATGGTGGTATCACATAATTTTCCACTTTAACTCCCACAAGACTGAAAACTGCTACTCAGACTCCTCCCCAGGAACAGATCATTGGTGGATTTACTCTAAAGCTCCATATCCTGAAGCTTGGTATAGTGATTTACACTCCAAAATGTTTTTCCCTGTATATCATTTGGAGTAAGATTTACTGGAGAAAATAATTGAGAAAATTATTTTAAATAAATAAAATGGCCAGGAAAATACTGGTAATAGAACAAGCTGAAATTCTAGGGTTCAGGATTATCTGCAGGTTTGTTACACCAGGGTTTTTTTTCCAATCTTTGCTGTGTGGATGTTCATGAATCACTACAACACTCATCTTCTCTTGGGAAGGCTGGTTATAAAAAAAAAAAAAAAGGGAAAGAAAAAAGCATAAAGCATGCTGGACATTTCTTCAAATACAGTGTGATCCCAGTCTTACTGCATTTCCCTGTATAAGAAATGCCTCTGATAGACACAAGAAAATTGAAATCAGAATCAAAAATGAATATTGATACATTTAGATTTGACAAAATACTCCAGAATCCCAGATGTGAACTTTGGTTGTCCTACGACAAAATCCCACCAAGATGAAACCTAAAAGCTTTTATGACAGAGGTATTGCTCAGATGCTAAATTTCAGTGCTGTTACCTTCCACAAGCTGGTTCTGAATGGCAGCTTTCATTTCGGGAGGTCAGCTCCTTGGATATCTGGAATTTCCTGCCAGCTCTGTGCTGCAGGGAGGAAGGGGTTGTTAGGCGCTCTTAGGTGAGGAGCCTTTTATGTCAGCAGCACAAATCACTGCAGCTTTGTTTGTGTTCCAGTGGGGATTTGTTGTTCCAAGGAAATCTGGCACTTCAGCTGTTATTTCCATTCCTTCCAAATTTCGTTTTTCTTCTGAAACACAGGGCTGTAGATTGTAGCTGGGGCAAAAAGCCTCAATTTTCCTGCATTCCCCAGACTTTGGGCACATTTGTGAAAAATTACTTTCAAATGTATAAAAGGTTTCTGGGAGTTCTTCATGAGTTTGTATGTCTGGAACTCTTTTTAGGCTTTGTTATAAGGAAAAAGCACATGAAGCTGTGCCTTCCTTCTGCTTAGGACTTGGACCTTGTTCCTTACCACTTTCCTCATCAAGGCACTTTACCTTGGTTAATCAAAGTGAGGCTAAGGACTGATTGTAGTGGGGTTATTTTTCCTGACTGTTTCCTTAATGAAACATAAATGGCCTTTACACTACAATTGCCTTTCCCACTTGCAATCTTGATTCTGTGAGACTTCTCCACGCTTACCCATTCTCCATCCAAGACTGCCAAGTCTCTGGCTTTATCTATCTCTTCAGCTGCTCAAAATTTTTCAGATTATTCTGTCATAGAGAGGTTTTTTTAAATATTTATTATTTTTCCCCACAACCTGGTGTGTTCTGCTTTAGAACAAAGTCCACTTCAGAATGCAACTTTTTCCATGAGAAAAAGGAAGAGGAAGAAATCCAGCTCTTTTCACCTCAATCATAAACAGTGTTTCATCAGAAACCTGCCCTGGCTTCAGATGCCTTGTGTGGTTTCTGTTACACAAATGTCCATGTTTGGCCCCAGCCTTATAAAGTGGCAGTGGTTGTCTCTGGCTGGGATTAATTCCACTTAACCCAAGATAACTTCTTCTGCTGGAGACCTTCCTTATGTCTTTTGCAGATTATATTGATCTTTATTTTCTAGATGGTCTTATTTAGCATTTTCAAAAATCTTGAATCAAACAGATTTGCAAAAATGACCATAACTTTTAAACACATTTTCTGTGAAGAGGATAACAAAAGAGATCAAGCAGGGGGGAAGAAAAACACCGAAAAGGGTCAGATTTTAAAGTGAACTCAGTGTTTTATTCATAAGGAGCAAACAAGTGAAATTTTATTGCATATGGGGCATCACATAGGGGCATATGGAGCCATAGGGTAGCCAACCATAGTAGTATCTACTACACTTTTTATCAATTAAATGATCAGATGGGGCACACAGGTGGGGATTTTCACAAGTGCTGTGACATATGCAGATGTGGCTGTGATGCTAACAAATATCTTCAAAAATTGTCTTTAAACTGAGGAATAAAATCTGAAATGGTAGTGCCAAACACAATACTGATGCAAATTAAGTTTAAAGAGTCATATAATTGAATCACATAATTTTTTGGGTTGGAAAGGGCCTTCAAAAATCATCTCATTCCAATACCCTGCCATGAATGAAGGGCAAAGTCCTGCTTTTTCTGAGGTCCATTGCAGTCTGCTGAAGATGCTGGTTTATGTGGTTCATAGTCTACACTTCATCTGAAGCTTGTGCATAGTTTCAACCGAAACAGACATAATGGTTTAAAAACTTTAGAAATGTGTATGAACTCTTAACACTGAAATTGTTTGCTTTAATGGCCAGATCTCCAGGTAAATGTCTATGATAGGAAAATGTGATATGAATCACAGAATTAGAAGGGAACCTTAAAGATCATCTTGTTCTAAACCCCTGCCATGGTCAAGGGGTCCTTTCTCTAGACCAGGTTGCTCCAAGGCCCATCTAACCTTGCCTTAAAACATGGCAAAGAATATCTTATGACTTAAGATGTTCTTCAACATATTTTTTTTTCACTTCATCTTGCAACTGGAATGTGGCACAGCCACTCTGTTGTCCTGACAAAATTAAAATCTAAGCATGAGGCTGGGCTTTGTCCAAATTGCCTTATCACAGTCATGTGGGAACAACAAACCAGCCTGTGGATCTGGTTCTTTTGCCACATTGCTAGCAAAGGTTTTAATTTGTGAGAATTTAGGCACCTCTACAGCACCTCCAAAATAATTCATGTCCCTCTCTGCATGTGTGTCTCTGAGAGACAGCTGGGCACCTGTCTTTCAAGCTCTCCATGAGATTGGTAAGGTTGCACTGCAGTTTGCATGTCCTTCATTACCTAAAAGCAAGTGATGAAAGCTTTTAGCAGCAAAAGGACATTTGATGAACAAAGGCTAATTGACTTTTGTATGGAGTGCAAATCCGCCTTTTTTTACTGGTTATGCACAATGTGGCAGCCAGCTTGCTGTTTGCAAAGAGCCGGGGGCTGAAGAACCAGAGGGAGCCGTGAATGTGAACCCTCTCCAGATGATGTTTAAAAGAAGAAAAGAGCAGAAACAACATTTTTTGGGGGCTGAGAGAATGACTGTGCCCCTTAAGTTTTGCTGTTTTACCTGATCTCTACTGCTGCACAGCACCAGGGACGTCTTCTATCCTGTGTATGGACAAGGAAGCCGTGCAGACATGGTGCTGAGTGACATGGTTTAGTGTTGTTCTTGGCAGTGCTGGGTTAATGGTTGGGCTCCATGATCTTGGAGGTCTTTTCCAACCTCGATCCCATAATTCTATGGATCACAGTTCACCCACAGTGAAGGACAAGCTGGTCATTTGCTTTGTCATCTGCTAAGTACTGCAGACTCTCGTTAGAGACAAGCAGCCATGTATTTGTTCTCCTACTTGATTGAATTTTGACAATCAGCCATAACATTTGTGCAGGCTGGCAGCATCTTTTTCTGGTTTGATTTACTCCCTACCCCTTCCATAATACTCTCTTTTTAGTGGAAAAGTCCTCTTTTATTTCCTTTTTCATGCTTGCCTAAAAAAAATACTCTTTTTCAACCAGATGTAAGAGGAAAGAGAAATATTCTCCTCTTTCTAGTCTCTTCACTTTTCTTACTGTTATGAAACAGATCTACTTAACTTCTGCAGATTCAATCAGTCACCCAAGCCTTTATAAATGTAAAAGGCCCAAGGACAGAAAGACTTTCATTTACTGTTTGTGTCATTTGTAATTATGCCATTTGATTTCCCTTGTGGCCTCACAGCTTTCCTTGTGTCTACCTTTCAGGCTGCTTGTGGAATGGAGCAACCAGGCAGGAGCCAAGAGAACCAGAAACAATGGTCAAGAAAAAATAATTCTCGAGAAAACCAAACCAGTATTCTTTCGCCAGTGTCACAGCTAGAAAGGCAACAATATTGAGTATCTACCTTGTACAAATCAATAGCTGTTCGTTTTATAATCAGAAAGGGAGGAAAATGCTGGGCAAATAACATGACAGGTGTGACAATTTCAGGTGAGGTGTTATTTCTATTAGATTTAGCAGAAGTAGTGTTATGTGAGCTATCCAGCAGGAATAAATTGGTGATAATCCAATTTATTGGAATTGTTGCACATGAAAAAGGAACTGTGAGAAAAGAGAGGCTTCCAAGTATAAAAATAATGGAGCACTATTATCTCAAAATAGAGCATTGTTGTCACAAAACAGAAAAAAGGGGGCTAAGTGGGTTCAGAAGGCATCTCTGACATGAGTGATGTTGGGACAATTTCGGATCAGTTGAAGGAGAGACCCAAGATACAACTTAAAACTATTTTAGTCCTATTTGGGTCTTGATATTTCAGACATCAACAGTTTTTACATTAATTCTCAGTACAAGTGAGTCTAATTTATATACTCACTAATGGATATTCAGAAACAGAGAGGAAAATCCACAGTGTTTTAAATCTATTTGTGTGTTTTATGTTGATGTGCTCTTTCTTCCCTTCAGCAAGCACATACTTTCCCTCCAATCCAGGATATTTCTCCCTCTCCCAGTGCACAAGCTCTTGTTTGCCAGGGCATGTTACTAAACTACTTTCATTAGCAGTGTTGTAAATCACAGGGACAGCCAAGATTAGTTAGCACTTTTGGAAGAGTGATAGTGTCCAGTTGGACAAAATTCTATTGTCATTCACAATGAGCATTATCTGGTAGTATCACTCACATTTGTGAACTGTAAATTTTGTAGACATTTTGAAGCAGTATTCTTCTTTGCATTTACATTGAAAAGTTTTCTTTTCCCTCTAAAATATTTTATTTTGAAATAGGGAGTACTAATGCTTTTTCTGAGATAGAAAGTGTTGATAAGGGTCTTATTTCTAAGAATGAAGCCTTCATGAGAATAAACCAACAGCTTTTGGAAGTAAAGCTTGTTCAGACATCCCTATTGAATTTGTTCCAGGTGGGAATACAATAGAGAAATAACAGCTTGGAAGGTGGAAATGGACAAATTCTGTGGCAGCAGCATAGCAGAATAGCATAGTCCTGGTAATTTCAATTATAATTGTGATAAATTGATAAAATAGCTTTTAAAGTATTTGAGTTATAGTTGTTTAAAGGACTAAGGTCAGTTTCAATCAGCTTGGATAGACCTCTGAGTAGGTCCCACTCTTTCAGCAAATGTACCCCTCTCTCTCCCCCTAAAAATACAATTTAGGGAATGTAATGTCACTATTACTTAGTGACAACTAATAGGTCCTGGCTCCTCTAGAACTGGAACCGCATAAGGTGTTGAAAACTAAACCAACCTGCTTTGTCTCTATTTGTCTCTATGCCAGTTCCCCCATCAACAGAGTGGTATGTTATAAAAAGAAGTGGTTTTAAAATGAATTATTCCATGTTCAAAATGCTCAAGATTGAGTGTTAAAAAAAAAAAAAAATAGAGTCTTTTTAAATATAAAAGGAACTACAGTAGAAATTGCTCAGTCACTTCCAAGGATCAGACGTTGCAATGTAGCTTCTAGAACTGAATTTAGAGGGATAAAAAGAAAGTCCAAATGCCTACTGCTAAACTTTGGGGCTTGCTATTGTATAAATTTGCAGGTTTATTATTGTCTAAGCAGATTTCACTTACCTTTGTCCAAATCTGTGGCCTCAGGCAGCTTCAGCAGCACTGGCAGATGAAATGGTGCTGCTGCCTGTGTTGGTATAGGAAAAAGGTGTTGTCATACGAATGTTCTCAGCTGTCCTGCACCTTGTTCAGTGTTATGGGTGAAACAGCTCCAGAAGTGAATTTGGGTTGAATAGGGATGGGACCTTGCTGCTTTCCCTGAAGAGGTTGGAAGGTGTATAAGAAATGTTATTTCCAGCACCCAAAAGGGAGCCCACAATAAAGATGGAGAGAGACTGTTTACAAGGGGCCTAGAGTGACAGGACAAGGGGAATGGCTTCAAACTGACAGGGAGTAGGTTTAGATTAGATATTAGGAGGAAATTGTTCCCTATGAGGATGGTGAGGCCCTGGCACAGGTTGCCCAAAGAAGCTGTGGCTGCCCTATCCCTGCAAGTGTCCAAGGCCAGGTTGGATGGGGCTTGGAGCAACCTGGGAGGTGTCCCTGTCCATGGTAGGGGGGTGGAATGGGATGATCTTTAAGGTCCCTTCCACCCCAAGCCATTCTGTGTTTCTAAGACAGAGAACTTGATGCTCACCACAGCTGTAAGAAAACCATGGGATTTAATTTTCTATTTTCATGCTTGGTAGTGTTGTTACCTAATCTCATTTTTCCTCATGTTCTCACTAAAGTTGTTTTCCAGCACTGATTTTTTTCCTCCAAAGTGTTGCTTGACTTCAGGCATAGTTATAAGCTATGGTATTTGTGCTTTAAACACATGAAATTTTACACAGGGCTGAAAGAATTCTGAAATACTGTCTCCCAGGTCACTCAAACTGCGTGTTCAGAACTAGTGCACACTACTGATAAAAAACCTCTCTGCAAGTTCTCTAGAGTTTGCTGTCCTGGCTGTGGCAGGGCTTAGGTGAAAGGTACAATGTCTAAACATCAGGAAGCAATTGGGAAGGCTTTGGACCCGAGGTTTGGGGCATAACATCCCCAGTATTATCAGTATCCCCCTGCATATTGCCAGCCCACAGCTGCTATTCCATGGTTTGGAAAACGAGGCAGTGAGTTCTGGGGGAGACACGGTCCTTCATGTTCCTTAGCCTTGGATACTCCCTTCCTCTCTGGGGACTGCTCCTACCCTTTGACTGCAACTGAAGCAGCATAAAAATCTAGTCCTTGCCATTGTTTGTTTTTGTTTGCTCTCAATTTCACCAGGTATTTTGTTCTTTCTGAAGCAGAGAGTCTGTGCTCGATCAGGGACTGGCAAACTGACTTCAAAACCATCCCCATGAACTTGAGATGCCTCAGGAAGAGCTGTGGGGGAAAATGCTAAAGTTAAGGAGGTCCGGAGCATAACCAACTCAGATCAACACTTGCAGGACATGGAGTACAGCAGACGCACTGTATGGTCAGACATCGTTTACAATGGTGGTAAAATGGGTCTCTAAAGGCTCTTTTGTTTTCCTACTTCTCCATCTGGATTCTGAACCCTGATACTGATGAAGGGGGGGTGGTGGTTTTGGGCTTGTTAGGACACAATCTGGGCTCGTCAAGGAGTTGATAAATAGGTCCTCAAAAACAGTGAATTATTCTGTAATGGAAGTGAAGAGGATGGAGCTTCCACTCTCGCACTCAGATCGGGGCACTGGAGCACTTCTTTGTGCATTATGTTGTACTTTATCATGACAAGGAGCAACAGGATCTGTTTGTTTGTGCACAACTCAGAGCCCCTCACCAAGGCATACTAAATAAATACAATAAACTTGTAATGGGGAGCACTTTTGTGGCTTGTGTCCTTTTTTTCCTTTAAAACATATTTTCCAAATGTGGGATGAGTGGTCTAAAGGGAGTTCAGGAAATAGCCTATACTGTTATGATTCTTGTGAGCACATATTGAATCATTCCAACAGGTCGGCAGGACAGCAAGATCATTACCTCAAATCTACAGAAAGGAAAAACAGGGAAATGCATGAAGAGCCTTGATCTCGTGGTTGCAGCGTGTTGTGCTAGGAAAGAACTGCACAAAAACAGGAGTGGAAAATAGATGATAACTGGGAAGGAACGATGAAGAGAGCTTAACCAGTTGGGTCTTCCTCCCTTTTTAATTAGATCCTGTATTTCTGCTTCTGGAGAGAGAACACTCTTCCTTGGCAGACATAGACTAAGCAACCAGGTGTGGTATCTACCCAGGTGTGGCTGGGTAAATATCTCTGTTTAGGTTCCCCCAAAGTTTTGGGGCTTATCAGCTCAGTTACCCTTTTTGTAATTTGAGAGGGAAAGGGGAGGAAATTTTGACACCAGACTGGAGCACCCAGTGCCAAAGGGCACAGAAGAACTACGACTTCAGTTTTGTGCAGAAATTGGGGCACCATTTTCAACACCACACTACATATCCTGGTTAAGAAGTTTCTACATATGTTCATATATGCAAAATTTTATGGATGTATGTGAAATGAAGAGCAGGATGATGCTACTTTATAGACCAACTCTTCCTGCATTAAGACCAGTAAACGAGAGAAGAGCACTGCTTAGAGGAAGTTTTCTTTCAAAATCTGTGTCACTGTGTTTGCTACTGGACAAAGGAGAAAGCCTTCCATGTGTCAGTAGGGAAGGAAGGAGTCTGAAAGGTTGGAAGAGCAAACATGAAAATTTGAGTAGGAGTTTTTCAGGGACACTGTGGACTCCCTATCCCTGGAAGTGAAATTGTTCCCTGTGAGGGTGGTGAGGCCCAGAGAAACAGTAGATGCTCCATCCCTGGAAGGGTCCAAGGCCAGGCTGGACGGGGCTTGGAGCAACCTGGGCTAGTGGAAGGTGTCCCTGCCCATGGCAGGGGGTGGGACTAGATGAGCTTTAAGTTCCCTTCCAACCCAAACCATTCTGTGTTTCTGATTCCATGAATATGAAGATGGTCAAACAAACCGATCAAGCTGTGACCTGCAGCAGCTAGATTCAAAGGGTTTGTTCTTCCTTGTGAAGAGGAGGAAACAATTCTTATTACTTCCAGAAGTCACCATGAATCCAGAAACAAAAATCTTTTCTGTGCCTCTGGTCTCTTAAAGAGGGATATCATTAAACTATCAGATGGATGTCAGAACACGTTCCCTGGAAAGCAGGGACATGTTCTGTGCATGGCAGTGGTGTGGGAAAGAACTTACTGCCTATTTTAGCATGCTCAGAAAACTCCCTTGAACAGGGAGCTCAGCTCGAGCCCTCCAGCCCCAGGCACATCATTAGTGATGATGATAATTTTAAGTGCCATCTTTGGTATCAGGGTTTTATGTCTGTAATAAATAACAAGCAATTCAAATGTCAGGAATAACTTATCATTAGGAAAGGATTTTTTTTCCCCTGTGTCCTGGAGTCTTACCAGCCTGTGAAGATAAATCGTGAGAATCTGGAGGTAACATTTGTTCCAAAGAGACGAGGATCAGTTTGTTCCCTTGGCTCCCTTATTAGCTGAAAAGGGTGGGGGAAAGAAAATGAGCATGTAGCCTTATTGGAAATCAAAACTGGTCTGTGAATGTGTGTCTGCTCTGGCTTATTCATGACTATGATACACATGTAAAATATGCTGGTGGTGCTACACAGTCAAAAACGCAGCTTGCCAACACTGTTAAATTACTATTTATTTCCTTTTAATTCCACTGGGTGTGACATTTATGTCCAAATACATCTGTCATTTGGTTGGAGTTCTCATTAGCCTTGAAAGGTTATTTAAGTTTTTGCATGTAGGAATAAAGTGAAGATTTTAGAATTTAAAAGGGTACTTTTATATTTTGACCTGACTTGACTTCACTTTAAAAACAAGTCTTTTTTGTTTTAAAACAAGTATTTTCCAGAATAAATGAAACCATATAGAATTTTACCCCTTTAAAACCTCCTGGTCTTCCTTTAGGGGGAAATACAGTATTTTAATCACCTAGTTTGTCAAAGGTAAGTGCTGTCATGAATGAGTGATGTGATAGGTTCCTCTATTTATGCATGATGTAAATAGGTGATGCAGAGGGCATCAAGGAGGTGTTTAGATTATGTGTGCTTACACTGTATTGAAAAAGAGATCATATAGTTTAATTGGGCCTACACAAACTGGTGAATTTGTCTACAGCTGAACTACACAAACATGGGAATTTACTGAAATGTTGTGGCAGCTGGATATGCTTCCAGCTGGGCACAGACGCTGAGTGCTTCCCACTTAGAGCTGGGCTGGAGGGAAACCCTTTTCCCGTGGAACAGCTTCCAAAGAGCCCTTTCAAGCAACGGAAACGATGTGTTACCATGGGATGCTCTCACAGAAAGTTTTGAATTTGACAGAGGAGTTAGTGACTTTCTCACTCCTTAAGTGATTATCCTCTCTGCTGACATATCAGGGGCTGGCAGGAGTAGCTGTGTCATTGGAAATGTTTATACCCAAGTCCTTGAGAAAATGTTGGTATCTCCCTCCCACACCAGGTAGAATTACGTGAGTTAATAACACACTCTTTTGGAAGGTGTTTTTTATTCAGATTAAGGAATTGCTGGACAATCTTCCTACAGCTACTGGTAAAGTAGGAGGAAATAAGCAAGCTGCAGTGCTAAAGGCTATCTTCCTGTAAAGTCTCTGAAGCTTGAGTGAAGGCTCAGCCTGGTTGATGTTTCATAAGAGGAGCTTGGGCTCCATCTGTCAAACAGACAGAGACAAGGGTATACTGTGAAGTGACAGGTCATGTACCCGTGATCTATGAGCCAATGAACAGGCCATGGAATTTAGGCAAAACCTCTGGAGATTCATTAAATCCTGTCAGAAACTGATTAACTGAAAAATATAGATGTGCCTGTGGGCACACAAGCCCTTCAGATGTGAAACAGAGTCAAAAAATTAAATACTGAGTATAGGTTAGTTCTTTATGTGACATTGTCCATGTTGGACCTGAGAAAGATCCTCCCTGCCTAAAAGAATGTGTTTTTTTCCCAGCTGTTAGCAGGTCTTGCAGAATGACTCTATTTCTCCACACATTTTGCCTTATACCCTCAGGGCATCATGAAAAAAGGTGCTATATATAAAATAAAAGACCTGTAGTCAAGTAAACAATTCAGGCTGCACGTTCAAAACCTGTTTTTCAGTGTGTAGATGTATCTTCCATATTCTGCATGATGATTACATTGAATTACATGAGCTGAAGGAAAACTGCTCTTCTAGCTAGCCAAGTGCCATAAAAATACATGTGGAACCTATATGGGCCTCCCAATGGATGTTGAAAGCACTCACCAACTGTGCATGGAATGATTAACAATGCTCGAGTAAAACAAGAGAAAAGGAAGGGGAAAAAAAACCAGATTGGAAAACCTTCCTTAGCTGGGAATGTTTTGACGAGATAATGCAAAGTCTCTGCGTGAGTATGAGAAGCAGGTTTAGATCTCACTTTCCTGGCTCCTGGTGGTTTTTACCATGGTTTGCATTTTAAATCATTAGGAAGATGCTGATTTTATTTTCTTTCTGATTTCTTTTCTCTAGAGAGTAGTTATGGCAGAAAAGGGAGAAGGGGAGAAGGAATCCCTGGATCATGAAGACCCTTTCTAAGCATTAGACAGTGGGCTCTCCTACTGATGCCAGTATGAACAAACTGGAAGAATAAAAGCCTCAGAGCACTAACAGAGCAATTATTTTCTCCACCACACCGTAACTTCAGCTCTTGGTGACAGTGTATTTCCGCTGCTCACTGGCTGTGGTTAAGGAGGTGGAAAGGGCATTCAAAGAACAACATTGTTCCAAGAACATGAAATATTCGAGTCATTCTTGGATTCCACTTTGTTTCCTCCTCCACAAGCTACGTCTGCCCAGTTGCTTATCAGTCTCTCCAGAGTATCAGACCTTTACAGTGACTCCATCTCTTACTCATGCTTTACTCATTTCCCAACATGGCTATAACTGATTTCCAATTTAGCCTTCCCAAATCCCTGCTTTGAATTTGAGCGATTTAGAGTGCAGATGTGGATGGAAGTTAACATAACATTAATCCACAGCAAGTACATGCAAGGGTATAAATTACTCTGTGTATTCAAGAAAGAACCTGTTCTGTTTCAATATCCATTATGTGGTTTAGGTAAAAGGATGTAGTCCCAACGTGGAAATACTTTTGCACAGTAGTAGGTACAACTACAGCTTCAGTCACAGCACCTCCACACAGGATGAAGGTGTACAGACTTGCTGTGATTGCAAATTCCTGCCTCCCAGCCAGGAATTCCTGCTGCTGTTTCCTTGGTCACCTAGGACAGCCCTTATCTCCTTCATCAACTTATGTCAAACTCTGCAACCATGCAACTGCCATTTTAGGCTACTTTAGCACCTAAATAATTTGGTAGTAAACATTTCACTTCTCTGCTCAGTCTGGAACTCACAGCAAAGGCTCAGTGCAAGGAAAGACTATTTTCCCCAACACCTCTTCTGACTGAGCTCTTTTGGAACTTATTTATTGCTCTTTGAAAATTACAGAGTTCAAGCCTAGAGTTCAAAGATGATTTGTGCTAAGGCTTTATCAAGCACACGTGCCCAAAGTTATACCTTCCCTTTCCTTATCATAGCATTTACACCTTGGTCAAATATCCAGGTAGTCTTGGTTTCTGATCTCTCTTTTGCATGAGAAAAAGAAAGCAAAATGGTTTTAAGGTTCTAACTGGGGAAAACAGTATTTTATTCATATATTACTAAAAGAGATGACATATCAATTTCTTCACAGAAATTCTTTTGGAAAACAAAGAACTAAGCCCGAGGCAAACATCTGCCTGAAGCAGTGATTTCAAAACAACTGCAGTTTGTCACAGCTTAAAGATCCTATGTTCAGAAAATTTTGTTGAGCAAAAATGTAGGTAGGACATTATGAATAACCTGCAAATGTCCTATAAAGGGGAAAATGAAAAAAATCCCAAACTAGGAAGTATCCATGAACGACGTGCATTTAGGCCACAATGAGGAACTGCTGTATAAGAAATACTGTTAAAGTTTGAACAGCAAATGACAAACAGGAAGATGCCTGTTTGTCTGAACTTCTTACATGACAAAATGTGAACAGGGAAGGTAAGGTTTTTGCAACACAGTGCCTCCATGTCAATAGTTTTCAGTTTCTCAGAATAAAAAATTTCCTTGTGTTGTTTCACTGATATTCACACCTGAACACAAGAGATTATTAAGAATTCATCTGATAATTAGAACAGTGTTGGATGAGTTGGAAATGTGTGAATATCATAAAAATGTCATTATTTAAGTAGTAATAACTAGAATATAGCTGCTTAATATAAAAAGTTACCAGATGATTCTTTCCGTATTTTGAACGTGTATGCACCTGACAGTCAAAACCCAAGATGCCACAGGAATTTCCCTTCCCCGTGTTTAGTACCTTTGAAATCCAAAATTGCGCTGCTTTGATGCCATGTTTGGAGCAGTATCCACAGGTGAAGTTACAGGAATAGATTTTGCCTCTCCCCAGATCTCCTGCAGAATTCAAAGCTTATATATGTACAGAGAATGGTCACTGTCCTACAGCTCTGTATTCCTCTGAACCTGCCTGGTTTACAGACAGGGGTATTTATTTGGCCTAAATTGGAGACATCTATGTTTCCTGACTCCAGAGTAGAAAAGTTTTGGATGAGTAATTCTGATGGTAACTTAGATATGCAGATACATGTGAGACAATTCAAAGGTCTTAACTAATAATTGCCTTCTTTCCTAATTGCAGGGTGATCTGGATTGATGAAAACAAGTTTCTCAAACAAGAATGACAACAGTTGACATACCTTTCAGTGTGTTTTACTGTCAGCTTTGTTCACTCTGATCACAAACCTTCTAAGAACGACAACAAATTCTGCTGACAGACAACTCTCCCAGACACAGTCAGTATGAAGTCACAGCTGTCTGATGTGCTCACACCCATCAGGCATTGTCAAAGAAGTCACTAGATCACTGAAAGTGTGCAAAATTAACAAATAAATGCTAATGGCATGTACTACTAAAAGTAATTTAACCTCTATTAGTAATGAGTATAATCTAATTGTTTTCTTCAACCTTTAGAATATTGTGACATGCAACTTCCTTATCTGCAGCTAACTGTTCATCTTGCTGATTTAGAAATCTTCTATTACACACAACAGCAGCAGCAGAGCCTTTAGAATTCTTTTCTCACCATCTTGAAAAAAGCTGGGGACTGATCTACCTGAGACCCAAAACTCTAAAAATAAATAAATGTGATATTTTACACAGAGAAGCCCAGGTGTCTCAAGTCCCATATCTGTGCCTTCTCAGCAGCTCATCAGACATCCCTACAGTTTTTGTCCCTGCTTTTACTCATATTGACATGTTTAAAAACAAATAGCTGAATATAACAGGTTGGAGGTTGTATTTTTAGAATGAGAGCAGGGCTGTCACTCGCAAAACAAGAGGAACTGTTGAGACAGCAAGAAATAAAAATACTTTGATAAACACATGCTAAAATCACAATGTTCTTTATTCTTTCAAGGGTGACCTTATTGCTATGGTTAGAAGAGATACCCTTTCAAAAGTTACATCAGTGCTGACTCAACATTAACAAGCACATGTCATCTAGGTTGTGATCACTAATACTGCACACGATGGTGTGTTTCAGGGGGTGTCCACCGGAAGACGGGGGGTCCATCATGTGGGAGGAGACTTGGTGACACTTTCCCATCTTTTCCTGCCAGGAGCTCTCCCAAACTGTGCTGTTTGGCAGCAGGGGACACTCTCCAGGTGCTACTGCATGAAGAGGATGCTGAAGGCCATCACAACACAGCACACGGCTACGTAGGGGCTCTTCCGCTCACCTGGGAGGGGGAAAACCCAAAAGAAAGATTCAGGAGTGACTAAATAGATCCAGGCTGCTCCTACTCTAACATGCTAACTGTGCTACAGCATGTGCAAGTTCACATTCAACATTTCTGGCTGGAGAAATGCTATTAGAGGTACAGTTGTGTGTTCAGGAAGAACACGCATGGGAGTGGAAAACCCAAATGTAGGATATTACTACATAAAGACAGAGTTGCAGCTCTTTGCTTTAAGACAGTGACTTTAAACAAGGGCATGTAGTGACAGGACAAGGAAGAATAGCTTTAAACTCAAAGAGAGGAGGTTTAGATTGGATATCAGGAAGAAATTATTGTTCCCTGTGAGGGTGGTGAGGCCCTGGCACAGGTTGCCCAGAGAAGCTGTGGCTGCTCCATCTCTGGAAGTGTCCAGGGCCAGGTTGGAGCAACCTGGTCTATGGAAGACGGCCAGATGCTTGTCTCTTTTACTTGTTAAAGGAATATAACATTGTAAGAACGTGGAGGCAGTCTGGCCCACACATTTCCATGATAAAAATGGTCAAAAGATCACAGAAGTTGCATAGACACCTCTACTTCTGACTGTTTCAAACTGGTGTCACAGCTTTTCCAGGGCACACCATGGATGAAAGTTAACTTTACTCCATTAGCCCACTTATATTTGGTGTCAAAAGCAACCATGAGAGATCTATTCCCCTCTATCTGGTCCAGGACAAAATGTTACAGAGGTGTCTTATTTACCAAGTAAACTATGAAAAAAAGAGGAATAATCTTATGTGGGGAACTGTAACACAGTCAGGGGTTAATAGTAATGTTAACCAGACTGGTACCTATTTACATGAGCACTTCCTCTACTTTATTAGCCAAGTGTTTTTACACTTCTACTTAAACTTTATTCTTTATGGGTCCACCGACTTCTCTCTGGAGAGACCAACACTGGATGGTACTTCCAGCCCTCAGAACTGTCAGGAAGTGTTAACACTGCAATCTATCTTTAAAGTGAGAAGATTCCTGTTTTTACACATCCAGAAGCACAAAGACAGAGCTGGGACTGTTTGCTTTAAACAAAATTCAATTTCCCTGTGCTATGCCAGGTCTTTTGTCTTACTCTATAAACCATCTTATCTCAAGACATAGTTTTCAGAGAACCATTAAAGAAAAAAGAATACCAAGGCTTCCAAGTTTAGCATCAAGGTGCAATTCTCATGAAAAAAAATTTTTACCAGCAGGACCTTCAAATACATGAGCAACAAACTTTCCACAGAAAGAAAGGAAAAAATAAAATAGCTGCAGTGACAGCTCCCAAAAGCAGGAGTGCCTGCCACAGTGACATTACAAGATGTTGGCATGATCTGGCATATATTTAATTAAACTTCAAATAACTGAAAGAACCAATGTCTGCAGTTTCACATCTGTTTAAAATAAATTTTGAGGAAGTCCAACTCCTACGGTTCAGGGTATTACAATATTCATATGGGTTATACTTTTCTGCTCCTAATTTTCTTAAAAGAGAAATCACCATGTGGCAGGATTAAACGTCATTTTGCACAACTCTGTAAATATGTAACCACTTCCCCGCGATTAAGATCTTATGCACATGTGAAAAGGTTGTTTAAACATACTAGAGATGTTAAATGTAAAGGAAACCAGGAGATATTTTCATTTTTAGAAGCCTCCGCTTTGTACATGCCTTTGTGATTAACACAAACAAAATGACAGGAATCGTCCCCAAAGCCCATTTTCACCTCTCAGTCTAAAAAAGAAAGTCAAATTTGTCCACTCTAGATGCAAGCTCTAACAGAAATATAGCTAATAGAAAAGAATACAAAGAAGATGGCAAGGTAAGGTGAGGTAAGGTATTCTCTTCAACCTTGAACAAACCCTAAAGCAGCTCAATTTTTACATTTGTTTTTGCTGGTATAGCTCAAAATTAATTTCTGACATCTGCCATCTTCCCAGTGTCTTTCAATTACAGCACTAAAATTGGTTCTGCTATGTCTATTATCTAAATATGACAATATCTGCAATCATTTTAACAACAGGTCTCTTTTTTTGCATCAATACTGTTTTTACAAATTAAAAAATGTATGTCATGCCCCTCTCAAAGCCTGGGAATGCAGAAAAGGGAATCACACAGGTTTTCTTTAGGTTTAATGACAAGTAAGAAGATTTACAGTTACAAGCTCATAATTTCTACTCTACATTAACAATCAATTTGAACAGCACTGTTTTGATAATGGGTTTGTAATTTTTAAAAATCTTGGATATACCTTAAAAGTTGAGTCTAAACTTCTGTTGCATATTCCAATTTCCCTCTCAAAATAAATTCAGGATAAGGATTAAAATAAATATAAAACCAATGTTAGGAGAAAATGTCAGGAATCAGAGCTGATCAGCCTGTCTGCAGATGTCACTTGACATGAACAGCTTTCTGTAATTTAAAAGTGCACAGAAGCTGACTAAAGAAAGGAGAGAAAAAAAATACACTTGTGCTTAAACAGAACCTCAATGCATTATGAATTCCATAGCTTTTTATTAATGTAAGATAAATATCTGGCTTTTTTTCAGTAGTCCACTAGCATTCCAAATAGACTGCAGTTTATAAGGAATCATTAATTTCTTTGTATGTTAATAATAATACCCCCCTGGTTATTTCACGTGGCAAGAAGTGCAAAAGACTTCTGAAAATGTAACACCACACACATGAATTAACATCAGAATATGCAGGCTTTCCATGATGCTGATCTAAGACAGTGATATCCGGCCCCCTTATTTCATGAAGGTAAAACTGCAATTTTTTAAGACAAAGAGTATATATGGATTTCATTGCTACGGGGAAACATTGACCTAATAAATAATGCCAGAAAAACTGCTGGTCTTAAAGATTTAAAAAAAAAAAAAAAAAGAATTACCAATCCTGGCGCACTTCCAGAATATCCCCAACAGTCTGTAAAGACAAAATAAATTCATTAGGCTCTTGGTTTAATAAAATAATCTAAGTCCACTGATTTTCTTTCTTCTGTGCTAAAACAATCTGAATTGACAGTGGTCTGACAACTTGACCCTCTTCTGGACATCAGAAACTAGCAGATACCTCCACAGAGGGGCACAGGCTATGAACTACACAAGAGGCAAAGTCCGAAGTCTAGCAAGGTGGGGTTTTTTTGCATGCAAGAAGAATCAAGATGCATTTAACTCAGTCTGCGTTCCAGATTAATTTCATCAGAATTTTGCATTAAAGTACCGCACACAGAAAATTATGTTAACAAAAAATCCTAGAATCATACAAATAGTGGGAGTAGGAAATACCAACAGACCTCTACACCATTGTATGTGGGGAACTTTTTGTGTTAAAGGTTTTGAAGTGAGTTTTCCTGCAGGTATGAGAGATGATAAACCCAAGTACTTTAAATTCAATGCTTTGTAGTCTCTCTTTTGCATTTCCCTTAGAAACAGTGGATAAAAATGCCTTTTCTAGCAGGCATTTTTCTTCCCATAGGTGTAATCTGTTATAGAATGCTTGTGTTAAAACAGTAACAAAACTATTCTTATGGTTTCTTCTTAATCCTTTACTTACAATTTCTTTGTCTAACTAAAATAATCTCACACTTATTGCTCAATAGGAGCAAGGCCAGGGACTGCTTTAGGATCTGAGGAGGAGAAGGGAAGACTATGAGGCATCCTGAACAACAAAGCAGCTTTCAGCCTTATAAATGTTGGTCAAAAATGTTCCAAGCTTGTCTGCAGGAAGGTTTCCTTCATCATACGTCTGCTTACAACACAGTAAAAATGCCTGGATTCAACTATATTGTTTATTTACAGATTAATGGAGCAAAAAGAGAAGAAACTTGATTACTCTTCCTCCTTCTTCTGATACATGTATCAGCAGTAACTTTGTGTTATTTGTGGGATTTTAACTATACCTGCAGTTCTCCAAGTGCTTTCCCACAGTGCTCTGAACTCACACTGACAATGGCTTGATTATCTGTCCTTCCCCTTTCTTGGGCTCTGGCAATTGCCTATTTTTAATGTGGTTAAGTGCAGACAGGTAGGAATGGGTCCCTTGCTCCTGCATCTTCAGTAGACAACACATCCTGCACCTTTTAAAATATAATTTCTGTGCTACTTCATATTTTATGGTCTCTTTTATGGCCTCAGTTTATTTAAACATCTCTTTCTCTTTCCATTTAGCAGCCTCACCTTTACTTCTGAAATAAAGACTGGGTGTCAGGCAGGTGAGAACCAAGTGAGGCAGCAAGTGACCAAGGTTTTCAAAGTGAAAAGCTTTATATCCAATGTACCTCTTGCTGACCAATTCATCATGAACAGCATTTCAGCATTTCCATTTCTAGAAAACAGGCTTTTTCATTTGGGCTTTAGATTGTTTTACCTCAAGCCAAATACATATGTATATGCTTATACTTATGTGGCTTTGACTGTATTTCTGTAAAGCCAAAGCTCTTTTTTTTTTGCTTTTATGTAGCTCCACAAGCAGAAGTAATAACGACCGCGTGTAGAGCACCACACTTTTCCAGGTGTCATGGTTTGAGATCCCCAAAATCTAATTCCCTAGTCCTAGCCCCCGTCACATCTCAATCCAATGTGAGATGGGTTTTTTTCCAGACAAAACACACTGGACTCCAAATGGGGGAAAGGGAATATATTACAGTGATTATACAAATAAATATTGTATTATAATACATTATACACACGATCTCAACTATCTCTACCATGACATAAGTATTTACAATGGATCAGATCTCTTCTCCCCTCCAGATAAAAGTCCAGGAGGGAAGAAGGACAGATCCCTTCCAGTCTCTAAGCAGGAGTATCTTCTACAGCAGCAATCTGTCTTCTTCACATGCAGCAGCTGATAGCTGGATTTCTGCCAGCACTCACGAGGGGGGTATCCCCCTCGGCCCTGTCGTTTCCAAATGAGGGGTCTTCCGTGGGCTACGTTCACCTCAGACAAAGGTCGTTCCACCACGGTCATACCACGAAACACAGGAGGTCTTCGTGGCGGTCTGGTATCTTCAGGAGACTCAAAGCCCCTTGCAGAGCTTCTGTGCCCTGCCTCAGGATGGCTGTGAGCTTCTTTGTAGCTTACAGCAAGGGAGGGCCCCCAAGGTCACCTGGCTGAACTCTCAGGACGACTGAGCTTCTTAGCTCCCCTCTCTCTCCGGTGCTGCATGTCCAAAACTCCTCTCCAAAACAGGACTCCATGTCCCTCCTTTTCCGGAGGTCTCAAAGGAGTTTGGGGGGTCTGGTTCAGTTCTTACCCCCAAAACTCTGTAGCTCTGCTGCTGACTCTCTCGGCTCTCCTTCCACGAGTCCTCTCTGGGGTGCTGCATGCCTCTGTTGCTTTGTCTTATCTCTTCTGGCCCTGTGCCACCATTTCTCCAGTCAGTGTTGGTCTGTCGCTACTCCTGCCGCTGCCCACGGTGGAGAAAACATCTCCCAGCATAACTACAGACACTTAGCTCAGTCTAACACTGTTCCAAGTCTCTGCAGTCCCCCCAGCCGGGGCTGGGAGGGGGCCAGAGCCCCAAGGGGCTCAGAGCCCCTTTCCTTGTGGTGTCAGAACATGGCTACCACTTCTACCACCCAACTACAACTAACCTTCTCTTCCGTTTGCTTGTGGTATGTTTACATTTTGCAGGAGCGCAGATTGGACAAAACTTCAAAACTTCCAGGGGTTACCACCCCTGGGGGTTACCACCCCTGGTGGTTACCACTTTCTTAGCTGCAGGGGGAAAACCTAGTTCAAACCACTACACCAGGCTAAGAGGTCGTACAGGAAATCTGAAGACATCTAGGCACTTTTCGAGGATGCACACAGGTAGAAAGGCATTAATGCGTAAATCTTACGGAGCAAAAGACACAGCCCCACATTACTGCATGGGTAGCACTTCAGGTTCTCAAAAATATTGTTACTCTCTGTAAAATTGCAATTTACAGATTGTGTGCTGCAAAACCAACACAAACTTCCACAGCCCTGCTTCTCATGCTGCCATCTCTCAAAAGCGTGCCCAGGAAGGAATAAACATTACTGTTCCTTTCATGTGCGATGGAAGAACCTTGCCTGGGAAAAAGAATATTAACTCTTTCAGGAAGAGTTAAATACAATGAATTTGCCTCGCAATCTCAGCAAGGGTATTTGCTTCATTTTCTCGGGGTTTTTTTGGCTCTATATAACAACGTGAAGTTATTACTGAAGTAGTGTACATTGCTTCTAGCCCTCAATGAAAATACAAATGTCTGATGTGGTAGGTACACAATGGAATACGGGTTTCATCAGGTGCCCTTACTGCAGTTAACAATTTATGAACTTAAAGTCACTGACGGGGGACTGACGAACCTTCACACAGACAACAGCACCTTTTTAAGAAGCTTGTGTGCCATTGGAACAGCTCAGGACATCTGTTTGTTCACATACCCTGCTGCTAAGCAGAGGCTGATTGAAATCAGGACCTTCTAAACAGCTACAGTAATATCGTCTGGATGAACTGGGGAGCTCACACTGGTGGAAGAACCCTGTGCAGACCTTCTGCTCCCCTGGATTTTTCCATTAGTTTTCATCTCAGGTTCACAACACTCAGCTCTTCAAGTCAAAATCTGTTCACTTTTTACAGAAATGATGCTGCCTTGAATGAATCTCCTCCAAAATAATTCTTCCTGAAGCAACCACTCCAGGTAATTGCACTGTTCCTTACTCTCCTCTTCATGTTCCTATCCATCCTTGTTTGGAGGCAGGTGAAGTGTATCAGTCTGGCCTCCACACCTGCTGTTTTCTGGCAGCCACAAGCCAAATGTGCACAAGCTGCTGCCTATTCCTGGCTTTCAGTGTTAGATGTTAAAAGCCCTGATCATGAAAGCGGCATTGGTTGTCTGGAGAGCATAAAACCCAAATCAATAAAACCCCATTAAGCTGAGGAGCAGTTAGTGGGGCCTTAGACTTCGACGGCTGAACTGTGTATGTTGGGAAAATGCAGCTGCCACGTGTTCACCAGGACAACCCCAGTGCCACTGCAAGGAGGGAGTGTGAGAGATACCCCACTGAAATGTCTGTGGAAAATCAAAGGGAATCTCTGCTGCACATAAGCTAACACATCTTTCTGGCTAGCAGAGAGGAGGGAATTATGTTGTGGTATACATTCTCCCCTAGTCAGCATGAAGCAGTAAATCCCCACTTGCTTTCTCAGGCTTAAAGAGGACAAAGCACATGGAAACGCTTCAAGGCGTGTCAGGGAGAATGAAGTTTTTAAATTTGGCTTAGCTTGGTAGGAACAGATAGACTTTGGCAGAAGTGAAGGGGATGAAATACAGTGTTAAGAGGATGGGTGAAATCACAACACTGTCTCTCAACCAACAGAAAAATGCTTCTTCACTTACTGTCAACTCATTTAAATCCTCACCAAAGTCACCACTCAGAAATAGAGTGAATAACTATCAACATTCCTCCTCTCTGTCACTTTAATATTTTATTGCTACTTTTTTTTAATGCCATTAATTTGAAGCAGGAATGATGAGGTAAGCTCATCTCTGTGGTAAAATGAAATATCACCAGAATTTGTTTTATCCCATATGTCTAGATGTTTCCATCTGAGCATGGAATATGTCAGAGGAGAGGGACAGGGGTTTAACAGCATAGAGCTCCATGTAAACATCCACCACACAGGAAACAAATTTCATTGCTTCCAGGCCAAGGTTTTATTTTCCAGTACAAAGCAGTCTACATACACATATATGTATAAAACAAAATAGTATGTCCAACATCTATATAAATACAAACCTACAGATCAAACGCTCAACTCCTCCACTGTGTCAGCACCCTTTGAAACGTTTTATGAAGAGAGTTCTATTGTGCTCCAGACAGATTTGCCTCAAGAATAAACAGAGTAACTCCAGATTAAAGGAAATACTCCCTGCCAAGAACAGCACTAAAATTTTAATCAGTAAAATAAACATTCTTACTTCTTACTGTGTATACCTCATTGACTATTGTGTTATCTTCCACCAGCAGACACCCAAACTCCCCTCCCTCTCCCACTCCCTGTCCTTCATGAAGTCATCCTTTCTTTCCATCTTTACTTCTATCCAAAGAAACCTACTCTGTCAGTGGCAATTTCATATAAAAGGACACAAGTGTTTTCGTGTTAGAACTCCCAAATTTAAAAAATCTGGCATACTCTGGTTATCTTAAGATGCTAAAAGAAAACAACGTGAGTGATAAAACATCAACTCCAGAGGTTAACTACAACAAAGGTTTTCAGAAGACAAACACTGAAACTTCTTCGTGACAAGAGTCTACTTAAAACTTGAGAATTCTTCTGAAAATTAAATGCAGAAGTGACAGGAGATACTTAGGGAAAAGGAAAATTTTATTTAGCAGGAAATGATCTAATGGAAAAAAGTGGACAAGTCAAACACCCAGCACCCAAAAGCCTGTCTGTTTTTCCACCTAGAACATTTCCAGCTAGAATTACGTCCTACTTCTACAAATACTATCTCCTTTCTACCAACCTCAGGTGAAAGTATTACGGAAATACTGTGGACAGCCTCAGTGGTTTCTATGTCATAATAGCCCAAAAATTACTTTAAAACCACCACAATTAAATGACAGTTCTGTTGATCACAGTTAAGAGTGTCCAAAGGACACAAAAACATAGGTTAGGTTTGTAGCAACTTTTAAATACTCTTCTAGAAATTCCTTCATCTTAGACAATATAAACCCATGATTTAAACAGACTGCATATAAGGATAGTGTTGCTTATTTTAAAAAATATTCTTAGGGGTTTTTTTAGTTACAAATTATTGCTAAAGCTGTGTTTCAAACTTGTATCTCCAGAACACCCGTCTTGAAAACAAACAAAAAGCCGGCTTCTGCTGTTTTTTTACCCACCCTAAGGATCAAAAATAAATCATTGCAACAATAGCCACATGTAGGAGAATGTTTCCTTTCTGGATTTCACTTCTGTATCTTTAAGAAGCATCTAACAACTAAACCCAGAAAATTAATAATGCAGCACTACTTAGGTTAGTTAGCTAATAAATTATTTCAATACAATCAAAACTAAGGGCTTGCAGATACCTTATTGCACTCTATTGTAATGTACAAAATGAAGATTTTTACTTCAAAGAGAGAAATTTTCCAAAATACTATTTGTATTATCACAAACACCATCAGAAGGTACTAAAAAGTTAAAACCACATAGCTTGTGCATTTGTAAAATTATCAGACTACATACCCAGTTTTATTTTTGTCCAGTAAGCTGGGAGCCAAGGATCTGATATAGGCACAGGTACATATGAGCAGCAAGATTACAGTCAGCAGACTCTGGAAGTTGAAGATGGCAGACTGTGGAGGAAAATCAGAAGATAAAAATTACACCTTTGCAGTACAAAACTTTCCTCACTGGAAAAAAATAGGTGAACCCTTAGATAATACCCATTAAAACCAAAAATGAAACGAACAATGACGATGAGCCAGAAAATCTTTGCATCAGTAGAATAAGGCAGTGGTACAGAAGATGAAGACTAATTGGTGGTAAACCAGTGGCAGCCAAGAGAGAGAACAACAAGAAATAGGTAGGAGGATTGTTAATATACCCCTTTATGAAGACATGGCAAATTTATAGATTTATAGAAACACAGTCAAGCCCATCTGAACTACAATAACTGATTACTTTTATTTTCAAATCACATTTTGATTTTTGATTTAAAACATCTTTACTGTAAATACATTTTTAGAAGTGCTAATTACATGGAAAATGCTAGACAAATGGAGCAATTGCCTTTGGATTGAGAAATAAAGTCCTATTGTTTGATAGTAAACACTGATCTGCCTAGTGGCAGTAAGAAGCAATAATTCTTGAGAAACTGATGCAATACTTGGCAATTTAGTAAATTTTAAAGTATCAGTAATAGGCAGCAACTGCATATCAAAAACTTTTAAAATTTTTTTTATGGTTTTGGGGTTTCTTTTAACTGTCTGAACTGGCATTTAGTCAGCTTAACAGCACCAGGTAATAAGGCAATTGCTTACTTTAAAAAGCTTTATTTTATCTTCACTCTGCTTCCCCCATTTGCAAATCCAATTTAGTGTAAACTCCAAAAAAAAAAAAAAAAAGAAGTCAAAGCAAATACAATAAATTCGCTCTTCGTTCTGGAGTTCTGATGAATTTACTTCTCATACTTTTGCACGGCTCAACCCAGATGGCTGAGAAGTGGTATTTAATTAAGGGTAAATATTTAGCACTTAGGAAGCGCTGTTACATTGCAGTTTCCCTCTCCAAGCATATTTTAGAGCACATCAGAGCCCTCATTTCCACAGCCTGAGCCACATCTCTGTTGATGCATGCGTGCTTTCTCCCTACGTCACAAAAGTCTAATGTTTAGAAGCTCAGATAATCAAGTTTCTCTACACAGTTAAGGAGAATTATAAAGGAACATCACAATATTTCAGTTCAGTATGGCACAAACAGCAAAACTGAGAGACAAGCAAGATGGTGTAGTAGAAGCAAAGCCACTGGAACATCCATAACCCTTCTGATATCAAAAAACCTTGTAACAAAAAAAAAAAGGCCAAAAACTTTAGCTTATTTAGAAGTCCATGAAGCAAAAACATAAAATGCATACAACTGCCAGCCTGAATAAGTGCATTAGAAAGGGTTAGATATCCAGATTAATTTAAATATCCAACTTAACGGGGTCCAAGAGGCCACTATGTTAAAAGGAGCATCACAGAGAGGCTTAAAGAACAACTCTGCCTCTGCACCCTGTGTGAGAGATTTCAGCATCCCTGAAATCCAGCATTTCTAGGATGATGGAGAGGGGACATTACACCAGTGACCCAACACCCAGCATCAGCCCTTGGGCCCAAAACATGAGGCTTCTTGCTCTTCTTCTGAGCCATAGCATTTGCTTAAATCATGTTTAATTTAGTATTTTAACCTAACTAGGTATCACTTCTGTCCTGCCACATCATAAATAATGGAGAGTATATTCACAAAGCACAAAACACTGCCCATCATCACCAGACTCCTGTGCCTTTGTAGGTGACAGGACGTTTTGCCAGCTCCAGAACCCAGGGAACTCTGGATTCCCTGTAGAGGGACCTGTTCTGTCCCACAGGACCCTGAGGGTCTGGGAACATGGCTGCCCCTCACCATAGCCAGATATTCCCTATCAACTGATTAATTGGATCAGTCTCCTGGGACAGGCAGCTGCTCTGCACATCTCACAGAGCCCTGTTCCCAGGAATTCCTGCAGCTGCTTCGCAGGGCGGCACTGGGCACCACAACACAGGGAAATGGCACCAGGGCACACTTGCTTCCCCTTCAGCAGGGACTGTAAACGAATACTCGTGAAATGTGTGCTTAGTCCATCAGCAGGGGCAGAGTATAATTGTTCTTTGTTGAGGTCCTCACGTGTTCCTGCAGACATACAATTACAGACCCCCTTCCACTGGACCCTGCCCTGAATGACACCTTTACCTGCACATCTGGACACGAGTGAGTATGCTAAAACTGGCCTACAATTTTAAACTGGAAATGAAAATTTAGTCCTGAATTAGATTGGCTTTGTTTTTTGCATCCCAAGTAATTCTTACAGCCCAGCTGAATTCACGGAAAACAGTGACTTATATCTGGCTGCTTCAACTGGTGTAATTAAAAGCTGCTGTGAGAGTTTTAAATTGCTCAGAATCCTTTTAAAAAACGCTGCATTCACAAACTGAGGTACTTGGACAATGTAATGTAGATGGGTTGCAGTTTATTTACTTCAACTGGGTTCCTCTGATCCAAAAGTAATTAATTAGGCTTAAAGTAGGTCCTGTGAGCTTCATTCCCACTACAAAGAAATCTCAGTACATGGAGACACTGATGCTGTCTTTTAGGCTGTGTCCCCATGTGGGTGAAACTACAACTCACTTCCCAAGACCCACATTCGAATGCAGAAAAGAATCAGCACTGGTATTTTATTCTGGTTTTAGACAGTGCAAGCTTTAATTTTACAGGCTGAAATTCCCTGCATCTGCATTTGGTACATTTCTGACATGGTGGAAACACCTGAGTGGTTCCACTCTGTGTTACCTAAGTAATCACAGCCCCCTGATGCCCCTCACCTGCAGCACTAATGAAGCTTTGTATCCTGAAGAACGTGCTAGAGTAAGCTTTTTCCAAAGTCTTTAGAAATTTAAGAACGTGGACTTCAGCTCTGAGAGGAGCTACATGCCCAAAATCCTTCCAAAATTAAACCTTTAAAAAAAGATGTTAATATTATTTCCTGATCATAATGGATCTTAGTAAAAACTCCATATAGTAAACCAAAAAGAATGATTACTCCTGAAAGTTTTATTGTGTTTGGATTAGCAGTGGTGGCATATATGAAATTAAATACTAATGGGAATATACAGTAGTTGGAAACCAAATGGCACACCTAGGCACATCTGAATGTATTTCCATCTGACTATAAATGAAGTTTAATATACTTTAATAACTGTCAATTCAAAGTTAAAAATTACTTATGTGGCTGAAAAAGGGAATCGTGATTGGCCACAACATTTACACAGGCCTTGTTAACCTCATTCTAGCCAATGTTGCACCTCCTCCGATTTACTCAGCATTAAATTTACTACATTTGCAGAGAGAGAAGAAAAAGAAGCAGCTCAGAGTTCTGGATATCAACAGCTCTTGCACTTTATAAGAATATTTAATTCAATTCACTGAGAGGACACAGATCATTGACTGAATTCTCAGTGATCACTGGTGAATGTATATTCAGCCTCAGCAGAAACAGCCATAATGGATGTGCTAACTTTAAACATGTTTCTGCACTGAAAATAACAGCCCATGGACAAGACACTAATTATTCCACCTCTGCAGTTGTCATTCACTCCATCATGCCAACATTCTCTGCTGCAGACATGGCTCTGTTCCATGTCCTTGCAGACAACACTAGAGTTACCAAGTGATGCATTTACTGAGGCAACTCTTGGGTAGCACTGTAATAAATTACATTGTAAGTTCTGTTGTAACTCTGTGTCACAACGGCCCTGCTGACTTTCCCCTTGCCTCATATACTTTTGTTTAAAACAAACTCCTTGATACCATGCTTCCAAGAGAAATAAAACATGCAGGAGAACATAAACCCCATGCTGTTTGTCCTACTGGGCTGGTAGGAAGCCTAAAATAAAAGCTCTCCCAGTTCATCTCAATAGGCTTAACACCTAAACTGAAGTTTAATCTCCTCTAGACTTAAAGTATTTACAAAATTATTCTGTCTCTGATTGCAGCGTGACCATGATGATTTCATGTGTGTTACAAAAGGAGAGGCCACTGTAGCGCCATTAAGCCATTTAGCCATTGCTAAACTTTGTCCTGAGGTTACTATTACAATAATCAATTTATGTGGGCAAACACAGATAAATTACTGGAATATTCTAAAGAAAGTATAACCTCATTTGTGTAACATGCTGCAGAACATTCAGTCTTTCTAGAACAGTTTTATTTTCTGTTTTCCTCCTTAATATTATAAAATTAATGGATGATAAAGTGTTCGGGGACTGAAGAAACAAATACTGATAGGCAGCTAAATGACTGGGTTTCCCATATTAAGGTGTGAGCAAGAGCTCACACACTGCAGTTAAACTGTAGTTAAGCAAGAGCTGATAAAAATCCCATCATACAAAAGGGAAATCAATCTATTAAATTTTAATGAAGTTCTCACAAAGCTGAAAGGGAAAATGCTTATTATCTAGGGTTTCCATTAGGCACTTCAGTTCTTATTTCCCCAGTTGAAATCAAATTTTTAGGGGAATAATATTGAAAAAAAATAACAGGAAATAAAACATGTGGGACTACTCACAACCTGGAAGTCAAAGTAATTGCTAAAAAGTAATTAAAACATGCATCTAATTTTATTATTTTCCAACCTATTAAAAAAATAATTATTTTCACCACTGCTGCCAAATGCAGCCTGATAAAAATGAATGGAAAATGAGCATTTGTAAAAGAGGCATGATAATTATGGCTATAAAAATACACAAAAAGTGCAAATTAGTTAAGTTTGAAGTGATTATAGGCAAAATTACACTACAAAACTAAGCAAAGTGTGTTTAGAAAAAACTGGTTTGTGCTTAATTAATATCCAAATACTGGTCAATTGCAGTTACTGATTGTTCCAACACAAATATGAAGTTTTACTCTGGATTTACAGCATATTCTCCTCAGTATTGAGTTTCCAAAGAATTTAAGCATAATGTTTAACCGTCATTCACATTTCTGTCTAAAATATGTATTTCTGGACTCATAAAATTTAGGCTAAGCTTTGATTAGAGTAGTAAGGAATCTTTTCCCTAGGCATTTATTGAAGGAGTACATTGGCTAATTTACATGGCAAGCCCAGCATGTAGGAACTGACATGTAAGCTCTTCAGTCAACTGAAGACTAATATATCTATTTAAAACACTAGCCATCTCTTTAAACAATTAATTAACATATGGAAACAGTTGCCCTCTCCCATAAAAGCTCTTTTAATTTTAACACATTTAGGTTTCTTATTGCAATTCAAATCCAAAGAACAACAGTGAAAAGACACCTCAAGATGACGATGGTGAAATTCCACTCACTTGAATTCCTTCCTCTTTTCCCCACTATCTTGTTCGAAAATTGAACTTTTGGTATAAGCCTCTAGCAGACAGAGTATTTCATAAAAGTGTCTTACAATAAAACTCAAAGTGATTATTAACCTCTTTTATCAGGGTCAATGTAACACAAAGGTGTGTATATCCAGACATTTACTCAAAAACCACAGAATTATGGTAGATATGTCAGTAAAAACTTAAAGTGTCTTTTCCCCTAGGTCTCCTTTGTAGATTACATAGTTTGCAATTTTACAGAGGCTTTTTTTCTCCACTCTCTTCCCCCATCAGACAAAAGGAATACTTTATATAACCCTTCTATTTAGGATGCTAAAGCTAAGTATGTTCTCCAGAGTAAGAGAACATACTTAGCAGTTTCTGTAACTATCAATGGTGCAGATCATATTCAGTCATTGCCACAGAGCTTTCTGAAAGGATGTAAATCTTGATTTGTAGCTCTTTCACCTTTCCTTCCCTAAAAACCATAAAAGATTTCTAAAGTGTAGTGAAACAGAAGGAAAAAAGTTATATACATATATAAAAAAAAGACATCTCCCACACTGCTCTCCTTTCTGAAGTTGCCACCACACTGCTTAGTTTACCTCAAAATTTACTGGGTAAACTTATAAAAGCTGTGTATGTGAATGGAAGACATAAGAATCATTATAAAGCACATTTTGAATCAGGTGACACCCTCATTCTAACAAAAGCAGTGTGCAAAAAATATGATTTTATAACGGAAGGTGCTACATCGCTGTGCACATGGACACGGGAGAAAGTCTAAGTTCTCAAAAAGAAACATATTCTAATTTACTTAAGAATTAAAAAACAGAACCACAAATACTTTATATATACTATTTACTTTTTCTTTTTTTTTCATTAATAATAGAACTATCCCTCTAAAACATGAAAAGCAAGTAATTCTGTATCAGGAAAGAACATACTTAGACAAGAAGCCATGAAAGACTCTGTTAAGTGTCTGATGTCCTATGGCACTGGGCAGGTTCTCTGCAGGTCTCTTTTTTGGCAGAGTTTGGGTGCATGGTTTGAATATTTAGCATCTGGAAGACAGGTAATATTTTTCAAAAAATTCCAGGAGTTTCTACTTTATTTCCATGGCCACAAGACAATCAGAAAATTAAACTGTGTAATTAAATTTAATTGTTCAGCAAAGAAATGGTTTCTCACAACCAGTGCCATTCCTGGGAAAACCTGTAAAAGCAGACTCATTGCATCCTACTCTTCCCAAAAGAGATCAAGAGATGCATCTCACTTTGGCAGATGAAATAATTTCCTCTGTTTTACAATTACAGAAGTAAAATATTCCTCTGAAATTATAGGATAAAAATATCTACACCGAACACTTCAAGTTACATATTTTCACACCACAAAGACACCTTGAGACTATCAGATGCAGCAGATGTTTTTAAACCTATGTACCTTTCAGCCATGACAGAAAGAAATCTGAACCAGGATTGATTACTTCTCGTAATATTCAATAAGCCAAACACAAAACTTTGTACTTGAAGACGCCTGAGAGCTCTTTTTGCAGGACAGTGTCTCGGGTTCTGGTATGCTTATATCCGACAGCTTGCTTTGAAATAATATTTACTAATGAATGTTTTTACAATTGGCTCTGTGAGCAATTCCCATTCCTTCCATAAACACCAACCTAAGAGAGCAACAAAGATCATGACAGAAATGTTTGTACTTGTGGAAACTTCTCAAACTGATTTTTTGGGCAGTAATGTGGGGCCAAGACCAGGCCCAACCACAGGGTGAGGGGGAAGGAGCCATTTTTGTGACGTTTTCTGCAACTATTAAAATTTTCTCCATCGTCAAATTTTGTTTGATTGCAACTGCACGTTTTTGCTATGAAGAGGAGCAGCTGTGTTCTCCCTCACAGTCAAGTGTGAGCTTAAAAGTGTCTTTTTTTCCCCTAAAAAGCCATGAGACCAGAGGTGGCACCACGGAGAACCCAAAATCCTGGATATGCCATGAGGGTTGTTGCTCCCCCTGAGGAAATTAAAACTCCACAAAGTCTGAGTAACCTCATTTTCACCTCCCTCAACATAAAATCATGAGAAAATCAATCATTAGAAGATTCTTTTGCTTCAGGGTCCTTGAAGCACCACAGAGGAACAGGGAACATGGACAAGTGGAGAAAGTAATTCTCAGAAGATCTCATGTACTTGCCATAATCTTGTTAGAGATGAGCATTAGTATTTATTTTTTAATTATTTGTATATATATTTTATATATAATGCAAACCCATATATTCCCATATAAACATATAAACAATATAAGATAATAATAATATTAAATACTTGTATTTAAGAGTTTAAGTGAGAAACAGAAATGTCTCACTGAGTTCTCTTGCCTTTTTGTACCGTCTCAAACCCTTTAAGGCACTATGAACAACAGAAAGGTGCTGTTATAATTCAGTATATCTACTTTTAAAGGCACTGACTAGGGATGTCTTGTTTTCTGCATGTGTGTTTTAGATATCCTGAGATAATTTATGCCTCTTATCACAAAAAAACTCCCTTTGTTCACTGCTCGAAGACACAGATTAGAACAGGTTCATCTAAAAGATCTGCCAAGGAATGCTCAGGTGAGCAACACCCAGTAATTTCCTGCTGGTGACAAGGTCTGGAGCACAGGAAAGGAAAAAAAGGAACCCTTTCGTTTTTGCACTGAGCTATAGGAAAGTTCAAGAGATATTTATCTTTTCTATAAATACACAGGAAATACAACGTGATCCCTGCCCATAGGAGGGGAGGACCAGGGGATCCTTAAAGGCCTCTTCCAACCTAAGCCATCCTGTGATTATCAGAAAAATGTTGAAAACTCCCATATTAAAACAAAGTTACATACAAACTTCAATTTTACACAGGGAAAACTTATCTTGACTCAGTTATTCCTTTGGTTTCCCTTTCAATTTTAAAATAATGTATCTAAACCACTCGTATAAACATTATACCTATATACATACATAAATACTCTTCTTGCCTGAGAAAAAGTATATACTGCACAGCTCTTAACTATGACACAAATGCAAATCCCTCATTTGTATTATCTGTCCACAGAATGGGGAAAAAAAGCAGGAAAAATATAAATAACGAAGTCCCTCTAGGCCAACTCTCTATATAATGAGCACACATACATATACACACATTTATAATGAGTACACACATATATATACAAACATACTCTTTACGTGTATGGCTTTTATATAAATAAATATATATATTAAAATATATAAGTATATCCATATGTTTAATTACAGACTTACATGGATCTGTATATTTTATATATGGATTATACATAAAATAACCACATATAAGCATGTGTTTATATAATCATGTATAAATTTATAAACATACAAAATATATTAATATATACTTATATGCATAATACTTTAGATTTGTTTTATTATTTTATATATAATTTCATTATGTAATTTAGTTATTATTTTATATATAATTATAATAATTTGATGACATAATTTATATATTACTTTTTATATAATTATAATTTATATATATTTATATATATAAAAACATAAGTTATATAGACCATGAACAGTTCTCAACAGTAGATGAACCTTGGTCTCTGACGGTACCCACAGAACCGAGGAAAGCAGCCAATGCCAGGGTTCAGCTCACTGCCCAAGTTGCGTGACGTCACAGATCACATCGTGACGTCACGCAACCACACCTGCGTCCTACACCACCATCATGACGTCATGAGCTCGTGAAAGACACAAACATCCTCCTGTCCTACCCCGCACGGGCCGGCACAGACACAAAACGTGTCTTTTTTCACCCAGAACCGTGACGAATGCCCGCTTCGCCTCACAGCCGGCAAAGCCTCAGGGCCGCTCCGCGCCCCCGGCCTACGGCGTGAGCGGCCTCTCTGTGGCGCCGCCAGGCCCAGGGGGTCCGTGGGTATGCGGCGTTGCCGGTGCGGAGGCAGGCGTGCGGGAAAGGCCCGCGATCACCCAGGACTGGAGCAGGACCCACGCTTACCATAGCGCCGCTCCGCGCCACACCACCGTCCGGCCCTGCTCGCAGGGCGGAACCGCGCACAGCGCGTCCTCACAGCCTGGGGGCGGGGCCGCCATTGCCATTGGCTGATGGAGCAAGAAGGCGCTGCGATTGGTCGCAGTGGCAGGCGGGGGGCGGGACGAAGGGGGCGGACGTGGCACTGATTTGCTGCCGGGGCGCAGGCGGAAGCGGTGGAGCGGGAGGTAGGTTCGGCGTCCCGCCCTGCCCTTTGGGGGGATTGGGCCGTGTGGCACCTGGATTGGGGATCCGAGCGGTGATCCACGGGATGATCCACGGGGTTCGCCGCTGTCCCGTGCCAGGATAACGCTATAACGGCGATCAGTAACCCCTCACCCGGCCCTGCGCCTCCGGGCACGCCGCAGCCACGTGTTTTATTCAACGTCAAAAATGTGGGGGTTTTGGTGGTTTTTTTGGTTGCTTGCTTTGTTGGTGGTTGTATTCGGGGTGTAGAGGTCTCTCCTCGCCCTCCTGCCCCTGCGGGCGTGAGCCCTGTGCTGCCGAAGCCTTAATAACATAAATAACGCCTTAATGAGGCTAGTTTTTTTAATTAGCAGCTTCTTATATTTTCTTCTTCTGTTGTTCCGTAGGCACAATCCAGGCTGGCTTTGGAGGCTACCACAGTCTGCTCTGGTCTCTTGTATTTTGGCTCCTGTTCTCTGTTTTCCCCTTGCAGCAGTTTTCATCCTCTTGTCTGTAATTGCATTTCTCCAAGAATTTTTGAATTTGTTGTCTTAAAGGTGCTTTGTGTCCTCATCATGAACACGGTGTATTCTTTTGGTGACTGAAGACACAGAGTAATTAAAAGAGCTTAGGTTTCCAGTCATACAGACCTCAAAAAGCATTCCTTGGTTTTCATGTCTCTGTTCTCTCTGTGTTTCAGCACCAAATTGTTCTTGTTTGTCTGCTCAATGTGGAACAGGTTTTGCTTTTTCCCTTCGTCAGGGGAAAGATTTTTCACCCTAAAAATAACATTCTGGGATAACATTTTGGGATAACATTTGACATTATTCCTGAAGCTGCTGAGAGTTTGTGTATAAAATATGTTTTTGTAGTGGAATCAAGGCAGTGTTCCATTAAAGCAGAGGATTTTAAGGCAAGTGACACATACACAACCCACTTAAAATGCTCTTGATATCTCCTACAGGGCAACTTCACTTGCAGTAGTAGCTTTGGTCACTACAGTTTACATTTCTCTGATCTCAGATTTGTAGTCCCCAAAAAGGTGACTGGGATGTTTTCAGCAAAATCAAATGTAGAAGCTGAAAATGAAAATAATGTTTCAGCAAAAGCAGATGCAGAATTTCTCGTGTGGATTTTCTCGCATAACTTGCTTTTCTAACTTGTGGGTTTCAGGCACTATGTTGATTTTGGATTTGTTCTTACTTTTCTCTAGATTGTTTAAATTCTAGTAACTATGAAGGCACATTAATTTGCAAATTCATCTACTGATTTAACAGGTAATTAGCAACACATATGATCATTTTCTCGTAATGTGTTATACATCAGTATTTTCTGATATTTCTTACTCCTTTTCTGATACTTCTTATTCTGTTAGTGAATTAACATTCATTGGGTCTGTTTCTTGTCATCACCTGTCAAGGCTTTGGATTAAAAAAAACCCTAAATGCAGTAAGTTCTAAACCCAGCTTTATTATCTAGGATAACCTCACATTAAAGTGCTTGAATGATGTCACATTAAGGGACATTTCTAAAGAGAAGGAAGTTGTGACTGTAACTAGTAGACAACCTCTGGTGGTCACCATGACCCAAGATTTTAGAGACAATAATACCTTTGAACTTTTCTTCTATGTGTCTCTGAGACGGAAGGAGAAAACTTGGTTGTTTTGCCTTTTTCGATTCACTTTTGGATGCTCAAATGTGAATTAGCTACTCAAAAACTTTTCTTGTGATGTCCAAGGAGAGTCCAGCTGTCAGTGCATGGTCACACTACAACCTTTCAGGTTGTCAGCTAGGTTCCTCTAGTGTAGTTTTGTTTACAAACATGCCCTATATGATAAATTTTTTATACTTTTTTCCTACTTCAATAGTTTCTGGTGAGCTCCTGTGTGAAATCCCTTGCAGATTATTGTGCTCATGGATGTGCCACGAGTCCTGCAGGGTCACTTGCTGTTTTGTCTCTGTGCCTGTTTCTGATGTGCTTGTTATCTTTCAGTGCCACTTGAGGATGAGAAATTTTAATCCCTCGCTCTTGTCACCTAGGGATTAGCAGTAGGTGGAGGTTGTTTTTTAAGGGGTTATTTTAGAGCTCAGGAGCCCCAGATGAAAAAGCAACACAGGTCCTTGAAGAGTGGGTGGAATCACCCAGAGTCTGGGGTGAGGTTTTCAGGGATTCCAGTTATTATCTGATTCTTCAAGGTTAACAGGAAGCAGCTGTGATTTCTTCACTGATATATCTGGCAAAAATGTGGGGTGCTTGTTGATTCTGTGTGGAACACATAAAATCATGTGCATGAGTTATGATCTGGACTAACTTCATTAGATAACCAAGAGTCTAATTTAGACAGCTGTTGTAAAATGCTATTAAATGGGTCTTGAAATGATATTTTTTTCCCACCAAAAATGGAGTTTGCTCTAGTTCCATCCCTGACTTGAGCTTTATCCTTTTCCTTGGTTAAGAAACAGTGGCTTTCAACTCCTACTAATTATAATCAGGATGTCTTTGTGGATTTTAGTCTTCCCCACCTCCTTTATCTCTGTAGATGAGGTGGAAAAAAAGGGAAGGTGGTAAAAACCTACTGTGATTTTGAAGATTATGAGTGGAATGTTGTATCAGATAATGTAATGATAAAGAACTGGTGTCCAAGATATGTCAAGACACAAAGGAGTTACTGAATTATGTTTGGTACCATGTTGACACAAGCTCAGGCAAAATGTAGAAAATAATTACAAAACAAATTACTGTTGTTTGCTGATCTAACAGTGTCAAATCTGATCAACACGAAGAACACGTCTTACAGGAAAAGTTCCAAGTTGGAAAAAAAAAGGTTCATTGTATGTGTCTGCCTGGGCAAGGGCCTCCAGTGTTACTGTCTCTTAAGGCAGACTAGTGATTTCCAAAATATTTCTTGATTAAATTAGCCAAATTTGCAAAGCATGGAAAAATATTGGATATTTCTGCATCTTCTCTGCAGACTCTCAGCTGAGTTTTCTGTGAAGGGGTATCCTCCAACTGAGCAGAGATTGTGAAATAAATAGTAACAAAGGGACACCGATATTGTGTGATTTTAAGAGCAGAGAGACTGAGAACTCTTGTGCCCTTGACCTAGACATCAGCCAAATTGCTGGCTATCTTGGGGCAGAAATAATTAGAGGAAGAGTGAGGCTATATATCCTATCACAGCCTGCATTTGTTTTTGTTTGTTTGGTTTGTTTTTTGGTGTTTTTTCATTTAATTGTTTTTGTTTGTTTGTTTTTGGTTTTGGTGGTTTTTTGATTGTATTTTCAAAATTATTCTAATGATTATGAAAAGGATTGTTTGTTTACAAGTCTACAAAGGGGTTATAGTGGCCACCCTTTTCAGCACAGTAGCTGGACAGGAAAGAGGGAGCCTGGGGCTTTCAAAATGCCTTCAGCTGTGTCAGGCCTGAGGTGGAAACCTCACAAAAGCCTGAGGAGGGATTTGCCTGGGCTGAGCCAGTGAGCAAAGATACAACAGTCCTTGGAGGCAGCCAACTGTGTTGTGTGGGCTTATATTAAATTAAATTACCCCAACTGAAAAACTGGTCATTAATTTGCAGAGTCCAGCATGGCCTGGGCAGAAATGTTAATTCTGGTGAAAGCTGACATAATTATTTTTGGAGATAAGAGGCAAGGAACCAGGTGAAGCATCCTGTGTGTCTTGGTAATGAACCTATTTGACTTAAATCTCCTGAAGGAAGTATTAGAGAAAAGGGTTTTTTTTTTCTCGTCTGTATTGGTCAAAGTCTATAGGTGAAAAATGTGCTTTGTATTTCATCGTTTTTTAAAATCTTGGCTGTTCCACAGATTTGTTTTATTAACCTTGACTATCCTAAAAATATTTTTTAATTTTCTTCAAATAAAGAGGTAGAGGAGGAATTTTTTAAGTATATATTAACAGTATATGTATAGTATATGTATATTTTGCATAGTGTGTATATATACTTATATAATTTATATTGTATATATATATTTCATTAATTTCAGATTCATGTTGTGATTTTGGCCCTTTTGATGGTAAAAAAAAAAAAGGGGAACTTGTAACATTGAAAGAGAAGAAAATGTATTGTGGGAGTACTTTACCTAAAACTGCACTGAAACAGTTTATTTGGGCCGTGGAGAAGTGACTCTTGCGCACAAAGGGTTTGTGCACAGAACACTTTTGTTTTTTTTATGCTCATATACCTGCATTAATTGAGTTCTCAGGCTTACATCCTTAACACAGCACTCTAAGACCCCTCTGGTGCTTCAGACTTTACATTTTAAGATCTGTGTAACTGGTAGAGTGTCAAAGCACTTTTATGCTGTATTTTCCTAATGAGTGCTTAATTGCCCTCTCAGCTCAAGTGTCAGTGGCATTTTTCCCCTGGTGTGCCCCTGCTGTGTCATCTGCAGATTTCATTTAAAGAATTCTTTAGTAGATGTGAGGCAAAACTAATATTGAAAAACTGGTTTCCTGAAGTAGACTCCCCACTTGGCATTAAGTGTCTTGGGAAAGGGTTAAATTTTTGAGCAGGGTTTTGTTGGTTTGTTTTTTTTTCCTTTTTTTCCTAGTCCACAGTAAGAACTATCACATGAAAGAGTTATGAAAATTGCTTGGAAAAGCAGTGAGCTGATGTGTCTGGAGAGGCTTTATATTTTTTATGTACAGAACTTAAGATGCAGAAAGCACAGGGGACTCCTGTGAAGCTCTTTGTGGGTTCTTTCCTCCCTGAATGTGGCTTTTATTTGAAGTTCTGATTCACTACAAGCTCATAGATTCATAAATGATGGCTCAGGGTCTAAATTCAGTGGCCACTGAATTTTCTGTGGAACTGTGTCCTTATTTTTTTTATATATATCTATATATTTTTTTTTTTTCTTAGAACAAAGGTTCTTGTTTGCTCAGTGCTTAGTGAGGTTATGAGATTTGTGTAGTGGTGCTTCTGCCCTGATTTGGTTGGTTAAATGTGCATTATCACAAAGCCTAAGCTAAAGTGGTGCCTGTGGAAACAAGTGAAATAGGTATTCAGTGTATATGTCTCTTTGCCTTATCTTCAAACTCCGCCTAATCCATCAGAAAAGTAATTAATGTTCAATGCCAAGTGACAAACGTGGCACTTAAATTTAAGTGCATCGAAAGTGAATAACTCAGTTTGTTGTGAACATCTTGTGAATTATTTTTCCATGTGGGTCAGACAAAACAAAGTGAATTACAATTTTTAAATTAATAAATTTAAGTAGTGTGAGCTCTTTGTTTTCAGGGAGCTCAATGTTGCCTTTTTCCAGTAGATAAATAGTGAATGGAAAGAAAAACATAATAAAACTTTCGTTAAATGAAGACTGGGTAATGCAGAATTTTCTTCAAAGAAAGTGCCTTAGGAAACAGTTTAGCAAGATGAAGCAATTTAGAGCCTGAGCCCATTTTTTATTATTAATTTGACAGGGACGTGAAATTAAAATAATCCATCTCTTTGAAAAGTCTTAGGTGTAGAGGTGGGAGGATGTGTAAGGCTTCTCATTTATACCTGCCCTTGTTCCACTGAAGTGGCTACATTTGGTGAAACTTATTTTTCCAGGTTACTGGGCTCAATTTTTCAAAACTCCTCAGAAACCTTACATGCAGAATTATGCCCATATGTATTTACCTGACACACTGATTTCTTTGTTTCATTTATCTTTGTTTCAGACTTATTACTCTTGCCTATGGAGCTACTGTGGATTCAGTAGTACTGAATTTAGTAGACTGAAAAATTAAAAAAGAAAAAGGCAGATTTTAGTGGAATCTGTCACTCAGTGATGTTAAGTTTAATGTGTTTACAGAAACAGCAAGATCATACTGTGGGGACTAAAAAGTAGAAAACAAAGGAAGTCTGTGGAACAGATTTCTATTGAATATCCTGATAATATTTAATCCTGAAGAAGGCAATGTTTTGGAAAACAGATGATACCTCAACCAGACTACTGTGTTATCCAAATATACATAAAAAACCATACATATCGGAGTATTTTTGGATGAACAAAGGGTGATTAAAACATGCTGCTTTTTTTTTCCCCTCCCCTAAAAAATTCCTCAACTGTACTGTCTTCAAATACATAATATTGTATTACTGAGCACTGCAGAGATGTTTTAAAAATACGTCTAGGATACTTGAAATTGTCATATCTTTGTTTTTACTGATTGAATACGTTGGGCTTAGAAGTTGCATCTGGCACAATTTCCTTTTTCTGCTTTTTATCTGCAAAACTCATAACACTTTTAGTGCTGTCTTTTCAGAGAGATTATGGGGGAGATTGATATATGCTTATATTGATTTTTTTTTTTAATTTAAATGGGGAGGTGAGTTATTTTGGAGACACGTTTATCTTATTAATAAATAGCCTAAGGTTTTCAAGGGGAGGCACTATACCACCCTTGGCTTTGGTAGGACCTTGGAAAGCCAGGGTGGAGTTATAAAGGATTTGTTGGGACTTGCGTCTCCCAGAGGCAAGAGGAGTCTGGTTCTCTGAGACACGCCTGCTGACTCTTCATCCCAGATCTGCCCTCTGGAAGCTGGTCTGGTTGTTATCTTTCATCTTTGCTCCCTTCTATGCACATGTTTTAGTAACTTTGCCACAAATATTAACCTTTTCATCAGTAAATGTGTTCATTGCATGACTTTATTTTATTTTTATTTTATTGTTTACAGGTTTATAACAGTGTATCCTGGTTTATCTTTGGATGTTGGAAAGTGAGGATTTGCCAGCACACTGAACTGTTAGCGTTGGGAAGAATTGGTAGAAAAGGGTGAAAAAGAAAGGTTTGTCCCTTTTATAAAAAGCTATCTGGGTATTCCCTTATTTGCTAGTATTTACTAGTATAATTGCCCAGTATTTACTAGTATAATTATTTTAATACATTGAAGGCCTTTTTTTTTAACCTTATTACAGCTTAATGTAGATGCTCATAAGTAAACTTGGCAAGTCTGGATGCCTGGAGTGGGTAGTGGGTTAGGCCTGAGACTTCAATGGGATGAAAGACACCAGGGTGGGCTTTGCCTCCAGGCTACAATTAAGATCAAGGCTTTTTAGTAAGATTCGTACTATAAAGGTTGTTGACTGTCTGCTTCCTTCTGTTTCTCCTCATTTTTCAGCTGGTGACTGCAGTAAATAAGCCTGACAGGGGTTGTTCCTTATCATGGATTCCACATCTTTTGTGGCAAATCTTCTATATCTTGCTGTCCCATGGGGTTTGACAAGCTCAAGACTGATTTTTTTTTTTGTTCTTTTTTTTGTTTGTTTTGGTTTTGGTTTTTTTTGGAGGGAACAATTGCACAGAAAAGTATGTGTATGTTTCCAATCCTTTTGTGGCTGCCATGAAACAGTGGGAAGGAAGCAGTGCAAATATGAGCCATGTGAGCCTTGATTCTTTAGTTCAGTCTATGATCTCTTGATCAAATATTGCCATGTAGGACCAAATTTTTAAAATGGCCCGTTTTCCTGCACAAAGTTATAAACCCGCTCAGTCACTGCTTTACATCCAGTACCAATTTTTGGTTCATTTATCTTCAAGACAGAGCTGCATTATTGACAAAATTGTAATCCTTGTGCTTTTAATATAGAGTGAATTTAAAAGAACCACTAGATATAATTTAGGATGTATGTAATATAAAAATGCCTTAGCCCCCTAAATTTCATTAGAAAAAAGAGCTCTTTCTAATTTTTTCTTCTCTTCTTTGGTATTCAGATTTATCTTTAAGTTACAGATGAAGGCTATTATTGAGGCTTTCTTCAGTGTCAGACAAGTATTGTGGCCAAGGGGATGGGAAGCTTTTTGTGAGATGGGACAGGAAAGATGCTGTATTGTTTTCTTCATGTTTGTTGGCCCAATCGTGTTCTTTCAAAAAGAAAAGAAAGAAGAGGAAGTCTCTATTGAATCAATAGTAGTTCTAAGATTAATGCAGTCAGAGTTGAAGTTTTTGGCAGGTCTTTTAATGCTCTTTCTCTTGAAGTATTTGAGTTAATGGAATTTTAAATTAACACGCGAGAATATCAATTTCTGTGAAATATATAACTGGAAATATGCATAAATATAGGTATTATCTTATTTCCTCCTGTTAGAAAACATGGTGATAGCTAGTTTTAATCTTTAAAAGCAATCTTGAGTTTTTCTTGATTGGTTTAACTCTACAATTATTGACTTGTAAGTATGTGTAGGATCTCCTGAACAGCACCTGTTCTCTGATTATAAATTAACTATTAACTTCCTTCTGATTATTGGATTCTGGTTAGTAGTTGTTCTGGTCAGAAGGGATCGAACTTTAGGCTTTAATAGCAGTGTATGGTCTTCTATTCTGAACTCCCATTTTTCTTAATAAGAAAGCACTTAAGTTAATTGCTCCCTTTCAAAGACATAGTAGCTCTTTCTGGTCTGTAAGTAGCCTTTCATGCGTAGCTGCTGAGGTTTGAAACACCTGCAACCCAAGCAATTTGAAAAAAAAAGCCATTAGTCTGCTTGGAGGAAAAAAAAATAAAGTGCTGAAGTTCAAAATATTATCAATGATGCTGTGTTGGAGCAGCCTGAAAGATCTGGCTTTTGGTGTGGGCTTAGTGCTATCCAAAACAACATATAAAATCCTTTGTAAACCAGTTTTAAAAGTGTCTTGTTTATTCAGAAGCCCCTGTGTGCAGTGTTTGTTCTGAGAGCAGAGGCACCAGCCAACAAGTGATTTCTCCTCAGAAAGAAACATTGCCTAATGTAGATTATGGAAGCCAAAGACCAAAGGGACAAAGTGCTAAAGATAAACAGCTCAATCTCCAACTATTCAAAGGCCTCAGTAAAGCCTCTGATTTACAGATTTGGGGTGGGACTTGACTATTCCCACCTGCAAGTCTTGGGTCCTTGGCTCTGGCATGGTGAGGTGCTGGTGTTCTGTGTGACCCTCTGTGCCCTTCAGGAGTAAAACACTGGCTTTCTTATGGCCCTAGCACATCAGTGTTGTGCAGGTTTTCTTTGTCATAATCAAGCGAAGGAAGAAAGTACTGGCTGCTCCCATTTTACTGAGACAGTGAAGGGAAAGAGCCCACAGACATGGCATTGGTGAATATCGAGTGGCACTTGAAAGTACTCCTCTGGCCTAATGGATTCAGAGGTGCTCTTTAGACTGCAATAATGAGTCTGATTTCAATAATTTAGTTTATTGGGTAGCAATAAAAACATAATCTATTTTTATGCAATGATTTTATGGTTTTTTGACAATCTTTGCCAGCAGCTGGACTGGTAAATAGTAAGACTCACAAAATTCAGGTGGCTCTTTTAACCATTTTGAGCATTAATACAGTTCCTACCTTCCCACACAAAGATGCAAAAGGAAAAGTACGTCCTAAAGTTTCAACTTTGTATTTTTGGCTCTATTTCATCATGAAATTTTGACTTGGTGGAAGTAGTTGATCGGTGAAGAGTCACGTGCACTTGGTGTGTTGGAAAGTGATGGGGTGATGAGGGAATTTTAGTGAGTAGGTGGTGGATTGGGATGGATTAGTTATGAGGAGAGTGTTTTGTGTCAGCTCTTGAAGTATAGAGCAAGACATCTTTTAAAGATGTTAAATAGAGTTACTGGAATGTAGGTAGAATGTCCAATTTCCAAATTCCTCCATCTGAAGTTCTTGTTTCGGAAATACAGTGGTGTACATCTGTTGTTGCCTTGAGAATGAGTGCATTCACCTTATGGTGAATTAGTAAGGAATATGCTCTGTTTTAATGTCTGTATTTTTATTTTCTATAGTGGTAATTGCTAGCTGCTAAGTAGTTAGGTAGCTCCTTTGCTATTTTTTCCTGTATTCATGCTTTAATTGTATGCAGTATATCCATTTACTCAACACTACACTAAACTCTGAAAGAGTTTTACTGTTGGGAGGCTTGTGGAAAAGGAAATATTTTTTTTGTTGTTTTCATTATTGTTTAGTTTACAAACAGGTTTTTGCAAAAGCAGTAAAGTACAATATTATTGTTTGCAGTGTTGTTTCTATGTGCTGTGTTGGTCAGACTGATTTTCACGAAGAGGGTTTGTTCCTCCTCTTGAAGAGAAGTATGTAACAGTCATTATATACAGCCAAGAACCCTTAAGCTTTTGCTGATGGGTTGGAACACTTGAGTGCTTGGGGATGTGAAGCCAAGCTGAGCTCTGCTTAGTGAGGCAGTTTCTAAACATGAAGTAATAAGAAATACTCCTTTCAAAAGGTCAGTGAGCACACTGGAGGAGATAAAAGCTGGGAGAAAGTATCTTCATTTTATGCTGTCTGGGAAAATTGTTCAGAGACACACAGTAAAACATGGAAAAGCAGGAAAACTGTATTTTGCATTTATTTTGAAACATTCTTCTGCTTTGTGTGTGTCTCCTCAGTGTGTTTTCATTGAGGTTGTGCTTTACCACAGGTGTACAAGTTGTGTGGGGGGCTTTCTCAGCTCTATTAACAGGCTCTTCCATTACACTGGTAGGTGACCGCTTACGGATGTTGTCTAAACAGAATCTTAATTTTTACCTATTCCATATCTCTCCAGTAAAATACTGTTGTGTGAAGGTGAAGTCATGGGATATTATTATATCAAATTAATTTAGTCTCAGGCCTTAAAAACCTTGTTAGTGCATCTTTAAATAAATAAATAAATAGATTTCTTTGCGGTATGACTCTTGACCTGTTTTTCTGACTCAGGACTGACACTTCATTGCCTTTATATAAACAGAAAATTTAACTCTGTTGCTTTGTTTTCTGTTATAAACAGTCTGTGTTAACAACAAAGCCTCTGGTGCAGGTGGTTTTCACTGAATGATACTCTGCTTTGTCATAAGAATCAAATAAAACAAGCAAAATCTCCCCATTGGACTGTATATATGCATCATTACCTTGAGTGCTGTCTGTCGGGGTTGTGTGCTACAATCTTTAAGTAAAAAAGAGTAATTGGAGTCTTTTTAAAAACACTGTCTTTCAGAGAAGGACTTCTATGAAAATATTTCATTGTATTTTTCCAGAATAAGCAAAAACCAAAAGGGAATCTGACAGGCAAAGGAAAATACATGTCTGTGTGCTTGAGCATGCTTTATCAATTACTTGTTTTTCCTTCCCTGTGCTCTTTATTGACCCATGTCCAGCCACTTAATGCCCTACAAATCTTTATAATGTCTGTATTTCTAGAATCACTAATTGCAAAGGCATTGTTCCAGTTGTCCATGCCCCAAATATTTAATTTTTTTTCTTGCTTAGAGGTGCACAGACATGCCGTAGGTTTTCGGAAGTGGCCATTTGCTTGATGATGAAAATAGAAAACCTGTTTGTTTTCTTTTTTGACACAAACTAATTTTTCTATATTGTTTTTGAGTAACATTTTAGTTTCTGGTGCATTTGCAGGGAATGGAAAGCTGGAGTATGACATCTGTGGTAGTAAACACACTGGTGGTTTATGGATGTAAATAGTAAAGCTTTATGCTTGAAAACGAAGTGTTACATATTTTGCTTCTTTTGAATACTGTGCACTTGTCTGGGATGAGTTTCAAATATTGATGGGTGCTGAGCTGGACAAATCAGGCACAAGACAGTCAACTACAGTTAAAACTGTTCCTCCCAATATGAAAATGCCAAGTTTTGGTGAGGCCTCATGTAGTTAAATCTGTATCTAGATTTGGCTCTCAGTGTCCATGAGCAAAGAATGAACTTCCTTCTACTACCACTTGAAGAACAGAGTCCCCTCAGGGCCTGAACTGATCTTGATCATGGTTATTTATTGCTACACTTTAGGTGGAAAACTTGATAGAGCATTTCGTACCCAACTTGTCTGAGCATCATTGTACTCAGTAGATGCAGTTTAAATACCTCAGTTGGGTTTTTGCTGCTTTTACATGCTGTTTTTAGGGTGTGAGTGAACATGTAGCCTTTTACCAGTCACATCACTCAGTCAGATTAGACTATATATAAATATATATATAATATATTAAACTATATATATATACACCTTCTAAATTCTTAGAAGGTCTTATGTCAAGCACAGGTTGCCAAGTTGCTTTGCAAAAATTCACCATAACATCATATATTTTGTTTTCCACTGCACCCATTGTTTAAAATATTTTCTCTGGGTTGCTGCCATTTGCTGCACTCTGTGCAGCTTTCATGTGATATTCTTCCAGATGAATATTGATTACTTGGAATTATATTAAATGTGCTGTACGTTGGGTGATGGCAAGTTAAAAACAGAGCCATGGGGAGAGTGCTTGTGTATTGTAATTTCTGACAGCTTCTTAATTTGAATTCTTAATTCAAATATATGTGATTGTTGACACTGTTCTTTTAAACCCTACTTATTATAGTTCAGTTTTCTGCTTGTAAATATCTCTGACAAACTGAAAGAAAATTGAATAAAATTACAAACATGCTTAAGTTTGTATATTCCCCCTCCAACTCCCATACTAGTTATGTAAAGCTGTTAAGCACCCCATGGGAAATAACAAGATTATCTTTTTAAACAGGTGCTGGGAAAATGGAGAAGATTCTGAACAGAATTCATCTAGTTTCTGATCCAGAAGCAACCTACTTCCTACAAGTATCATGGGAAAAGGATTTAGGCACTGGCTTCAGTATACTTCTTAGTGATGGTCAGTTCTCATGGGCTGGGACAGGTAATGATGGATAGAGAGAAAAAATATTTTAATTTAAATTATTACTGGTTTTATTACTCTTTTTAAACACTTTTTAAACTGTGACCTGCCATAGTCTGGGTTTGTAGCTGGGAGGACAACAGCACAAAGGGGTTCTGACAATGTAGAAGGTCTGGAGCTACCGCAAGTTTATTGTGGGGATGCACCGGCTTGTATAGAGTTCTGGGGGAAGGTACTGGAAAAGTAGGTGGAGCGTGAGACTCACAGGTGAGGAAACAAAACAGGCAATAAACCAGGAAAGGTAGGAGGGAAAATAAGACAATCAGGGACCAATAACAAATTACTCCACACTGTGGCAAATCTTAGCCAATCAGTGTGAGGAACAGGAACATGAGGGAGCTAACAAGTCTGGACATGTCCATGCAATAGAAATAACTGGGGTACATTAATAAAAAGCATGCATTAACAATCCATATGTGTTTTTAAGATTAAGTCTTTTTCTGTTGTATTGTCCTTCAATTTCTGTAAATCTCGCGCCACTTCTGGAATCTTTTCCATTTGTTTTCCTCGTCCTCCACAGTGACCATGGCTTGCATCACAGAACCATTTTATGGGTGTTACCTGTCCCTGCTAATGGAGAGGGGGGGTTCATGATATACTGGGACATGACCAGAGAACTTTCAAATCTGGAAAAAGGAGTGTCAAAGCTAATGCTAATTGATTTAGGACATGGATATGCAATGTTTTCTCAAGAATATATAATTTCTTGGAGTGATACTGGAGTATCACTTATGTATCTTCTCCAGATTCCTGAGCAAATGTTGGTGCAAGTTCCATTTCCAAATTAAGAGTTCATGAAGTGTTTAGTTGAAGATGTTTATGAAATGTTTTCATAAAATCTTAATAATTGAAGGTAATTATATTTGGTACTGAGGTGAATTTTTGGGAAGGAGAACGGACAATAAGTTATCAAAAGAATCAAATAAAAAATAGCCTGTTGGATTTTTTTTTCCTCCACTCAGAAACCTGAATAAGAGGATGGATCTCTGCATATGTGAATGCTTTTCTCTTTAACACCTAAAGAAAAAAGGAAAGATTTGTGTGTTCCTTGAGAAATCTGTCAAATACTTGATCAAAAACCCTTCTCTCAGTGGCAAAAGTATTTCAAGGGTGGGAAAGAATTATATATTTTACAGCATATTATGGGCAAAAATATTTTCTAGACTCTATATCTGAATTATGAAAGTATATGTCTGTGTAGTTGCTTCCTTTCTTCTCCTTGCCCAGTGCGTGTTGTTTTTGCCCAGTTTCTCCTACATAAGTCAAGCGTTCATGTAGGTCTGAGATCTTTATATATACAGAGATTTAGATATAGAGAGATAGATATATGTATGTATATGTGTCTACATATAAATTAAATCTGCTCTTCCATATTCCTTTTAACATTTCACACAAATCATTGATCAGGAGTTCCTACACAAGACAAATACATGTATTCCAATCCTGATTCCCTGTAGACTGGCATGAAAGATTTTTCTTTCTTGGTTTAACAATAATGAAATTAATATTTTAAAATAACAAGAAGGGTATTAACACTGATAAATACTTAACTAATTGTACATACTAATTTTTCTGTTTAAAAGGTCTTCTCATTTTTCTTACATGACTTTGAATTCTAAGTTTAAATTCACAGAAAGCCAATTCTTATTTTTCTAAGTGAAAGCTATGTCCTATAACTGGAAGCCTATAGAAAGAATACATAGACACAGTTCTCATTTTGTTAACTTCCTGCATCTGGCAGAATGGCTAGATAATCCATTTCCCAAAACAGAGGGCCAGTGAAAGCAGGATGACCTCACTCTATTAAAAGGAAAGAAAGAGACCCACAACAGTTTAGCTTGAGCTCTGGGTACTCATCCAAAGGAGAGTGCTTCTGCTTCTGTAAGATCTGATCCATTTCTAAGGAATTCTTACTGAATTTGTAGTCCCTTGAATAGTTTCATTAGGAGTTGATGTTTTTGTGCAAGAGCCTTTCCTACCTCACAGATCTGCATTTTCATACACCCAGCATTGTTTTTGGTCACTTTTTAAAGTTATTACGTCACATTTGAAGCTACTTAGGTTCTAAACTGGGAGGAGGGAAAGCAATGGCCAGAATATTCTTGCTGTGGGAAATCCCTTCTCAGTTTCTCAAGCTGTGGATTATTTTGCTTGGCAAGACCTACCGGGAAGTGAGTGAAAGTTGCTGATGGAGTTGTCTTTTATGGATTTTGTCTATTTAATGTGATGATGAAAAGTGTTAGGAGTTCTATTTAAGAAGAGGAGAAAAAAAGTAAATGTTGGAGGGGAGGGGAAGCACAAAAATATGCAACATAATATAATGTATAAGCTTCGTATTGGGTTAAAGGACTGCAGCTCTATGGTTTTATACATTTCATGTTTCTCTAATGATTGATCAGGTCTGCTGGTTTTATAAGATAAAGGAACATGAAGCATTGTACAGGCACCACAGGAGAAAAAACCCACAGTGCTCTATTGTTTTTATAACTTCCTTATTTTCATTAAAAGTTTTCATAAGTTATCCTCAGTGTTGAGATCACTATTCTGGACAAACACTTGTTTTTGCGAGTATTTCAAACTTACTTTTTTCTGCCCCTCTTTGCCTCATAAAAATGTTTTGGTTCTTGCTATATGTAGATTGTTAGCTCTGCAAGATGAGTGTAGCTGAAATTGTTCCTTGGCTTGTGGGTTTAGCTTTTTCCTGACAGTAGTTCCACTGTATCATTCTATATATGAAAAATAGAAGTGCTGCTTTCAGTTTTGAAAAAAATCAAGATACAGCTGGCGATTGTTGAAGTCTTAAGCCTTTCTGACAACATTTATTTTATGCTTCAAATAAGTTTTAAAAATCTTGGAAAATGCTGATTATGAGGTTATTTTATTTGTCATTTATTCTAATGCATGTTCTGCAGCACTCCTATATCCTGTATAGGATATTATGTAATAGGACGTTACGTATAATAACATTTCTGCATTTTCTGATATCTGCTGAATGTTTGTGTTGTTGCAGATTTGATGAAATGCTTTGTATCCTGCCTTGTCCTTTTACTTTATGTTAGGCTTGTATGAGTTTGACGGGTTTCTTCTTGTATCTTAAAAGAAGAGAGGAGCAGAAAATACTAATTTTTAAGAATTTTCTCTTAAGAATAATATGGAAGACTTTGTGACAGACTTCACACTGCCGGAGGCTTGCCATTGCACATCTTAAGTGTGACAAAAGCTGACTTACTTGTGTTTATTGAGCGTATTTCCATTCTTTCTTTTTTTTTTTTCTTTTCCTGTTTTCTTTTCACTTATAACTCTAAAGCAGTTTGTTTCTATTGCAGAGTAATGGTTCTCAGGGGATATTTTTAAGGGCTGAAAGAAATATTTCTCCCATCTTTGTGGAGGGTAAGGGGATTGATTTAATCAACTGGAGTCTGGTCAGCCAGAGGATGTTGAAGGAAAAGTCTTGAAACCATTTTGAAAAATACTAAGAACAAGATAGTGAGGAGTCAGTGTGGATTTATAAAGGTGAAATTATGCCTGACCCATCCAGTAACCTCCTCTGAAATTAACAACTTGTTGCATGAGGTGAAGGCAGGGGATGTTATTTATTTTGTCTTTGTCTGGCAAGGGTTTCAATGCTGGGTCCTCTAAAATCCTCAAAAACTGGTGAAAATAAGCTAAAATTCCTGCAGGTGCACAACAAATCCAGAAATCCTGAAATGTGTGAGGCTATAACTATTTATAGCAAATAATTATGCATTTGCCTCTTTGCTGTATTTTTATATGATGGATTGGTTTGATTCATACTGCTTTACAATATAAGTTTAGCTACTGTGTTGAGAAGACTGGAGAAAAATGAGGCAATTTGAAGAGGCTCATGTTTGGTTGAAATGCTGTTCTATTTCTGTCAGTGTGATTTCAATACATGTACAGACTCTATGTCTCGGTATGAAACTATTTTTAAAGGCATTTATATAGAGAAGACATTCAACTATTAATAGGGCTTTTGAGTGGGATACTTGCAGTTCTGTGAAGGATGTATTTTGTTGGGTTTTGGGTTGTTTTTTGGTGGTTTTGTTTGCTTTTTTGTTTTGGTTTGTTTGGGTTTTTTTTCTTTTGTTTTAAGGCTTTCATGAAGTAATGTCTTTTACTCTCTTAAATGCTGGGCAAATGCTAGAAGTCTTGTTGAAGTCTTAAGCCTTTCTGACAACATTTATTTCATGGTTAAAATAAGAGCAAGCAGGAGTAAATGACAATCCAGAGCAGTCTTCCTCAGAAGATTGTTGGAAAGAAAAGGAAAGAGTTCCGTTAATCAAGTAAACAATCTAAAATACTGTATTGGTAGGCTGCACATCAAAGCCTAAATTACAATATACAGATTCTCTCTTTAATTTGCTTATATCTGTCTATCTTTGGTGAAAGATTAATGTTTTTCAGAGTGACTTTAGGCAAGTAAAATTGAGGACAAGTAGCAATAAACCATTTTCAGACAGGAAAAAAAGGGACAGAACTTAATACCTATGAAAAACACAGTATTCCTGCTACATTTCCATTAGTGGAAATGGCACACTGGCACACTGATGTATGCCAAGGAAAGAATAGTTTCCTAATATTTCAGAGAATCATAGAATGGCTTGGGTTGGAAAGGACCTTAAAGATGATCTAGTCAGTGTGTGTCTGTATGTCCATATAAATATATATAAAATATATGTGTATTGTGATATGGATAATAATATGTATGATATATGCATGTTCACACACATGTGCGTATTTATTCCTCACATGTTTCTTTCTGATAGTGTCTGAAGCAGAAATTTCCAGGGAGGCTGCTGACATGGAAATGAACAAGGAAAAGTATGTGGAAGAGCTGAAGAAAGCATTGGTGACTAGAGAAGAGTCAGCTGGCAAATACAACTATCTGATTTCAAGAGATCATGAAAATGTGGTGTGTCAGTTCTCCTATGAAAGAAGTCTGAAAGATGGCTCTGTAAGTAGTTAAAAGTTTAAATTTTCCTCTCAAACTGTGAGAAGGATCTTCTTATAATCTGTATCTGTAGACACTTTTTGGTTATTTCAGGTTGTGGTTTCTTGTTAAAACTTTTCTGAGGAAGAAGCTAATTTAAGGTAATCCTCCTAGTTTGTGCTCTTTTCTTTATTATATTTTATTAGATGCCTTTTTCCTTGTGCAATATAGGAAATTTCAGCCCAGTTTGACTATTGAGATGCCAAAGGTTAAGTGATACAAATCTTCCAGTCTGTGTTATCAGTTTTTCTATGTATTTACCCAAGGCCATATTGACTCTAAACCACTTTTTGATGCTTCTTGTGAGTTGTTTGTGAGTGCTGTTCGCAGAATCTAGGTCAGGATTGCAAGTTTAGGGCCAAATTGTACTTAGAAAATGAAAGCAGTAAGTTTAAGAATCCTAGTTTTCTTGTCTGTGTCACACATAATATATTCTAAATAGAAGACAGATTAAATACATACTATATTTTAATAAGCAAAAGTATCTTTGTGTGTCTGGGCTCACATAATACACATTTCCATCAATGAAGGTTTATGAGAAATTAAATCGTATGAAAACATTTTTATGTCAATTTAGGAAATAATCTGGCCAAAGAAACTGAAAATGCAAAGAGCCCTGATTGTTATGTATGCTTTTAGGTTTGGGTGTCAAGAGAGTGTTTCTAGAAAAGATGTCATTTCTTGGGTGAAAGTTTTAGCACAGGTACTAAACTAATGCCTACAAATAAAATTGCCAAAGCAATTATATAAAATTAAGTAATAGAACTAAAGAATAGAAATAGCTTTCACGTGAGTAATAGAATATGTTTTCAAATGTTTTGCAAATTATCTATGAAAGTATTTGTGATCTGTCTCTTTCAGCATCACATTAGGAAATTAATCTTCCTGGGCTCTGTACATCCAGGGGGCTGATATTCACCTAAATGTACATTTACCTCAGAGGAAGTGTAGACAAACTGCTCTGCAACTTAAACAGGACTTCAATTCAGTGTTTATCTCCTGTCAGTACTTATTTTGTCTTTACATCTTTTATTTAGTCATTATGAATATTTTCTCCTTCTCTTTTCATATATTATAAACAAATTATAATGCGTTGCAGGGCAAGGGTGAGAAAATTCTATCAAACTATGAGGAATAAATAGGATATTAATATTCTTTAAGATAATTAAGAATTAATTTATTATTAAAATTTAATAATTGAGGTAATGCTTTTTAGTTAAAAATCCCAGAAATTCTTAAATGTATTGTTACACTTTGAGCTATAAAATGCTTATCAATTCATGTAGTTATCTATTATTTTGAAATTTTTCATCAGCAATGCTTTGTGTACAGAATAAGTACTGAGTAAACAGATATAATTTGTCATAAAAAAGAAAAGCTTTCCTATGGTAGTGCATCAGAAGTGAGTGTTAAAAATTTTTAGGCCTTAAAAAGCAGTATTTGTAGTATTACAGATGAGTAATTTAATCTTCATTGGCTGAAAGTTAGCTGTGCCACCAGTGTCACTTGATTTTCTTGAGCATAACTTTGAGCTTGGTGATTACTGATTTTTGAAATACTCTTATGTGTATTCTTTATATAATTTATAGATATGCATGTAATTTCAGGGTTTTAGAGGATGCATAAATCTGAATAACTCTATTTTCAATTTTTTTTTTTTTTTCATTTTTGTCATACAGTTACACATTCATTTTCCAGTCTTCTGGTAGAGAATATCAATAGTTTTGGATTAATGACTGGTAGTAGTCCCTGGATGATGATAAAATGTGCTAGCTACTGACTTTTTGTTTTCATGGCTGTACCAAACTGTGATATTTGAAATAATTTTTACCTCCTTTGGAAAAGGTTGCTAAAGCTCTGCTTACCTAAAATTTAATTATGTGCCAAAACTGCATTGGGTGGTCTATGGGAGTGCAAATAAAAATAATGGAATGATGTTAAGCAAAGGAAAACATAAGTATATTACTGGGGAATATTTTTTGATGTGGAAATTTTTTTTACTGCCTAAGTGTTTTCCAGAGGAAGTGGTGGAAGCCCCATTGTATCCCTTAAAAAGGGACTGGACAGAGGAGTGGAAAATGCATTCTAATTATCCTGCATTGGCAGTATAGTATATTTGATGACTTAGTAAGGTGCCTGATTCATCTGTTGTTTAGTTGATGAGCAAGTACTTCCCTGAACTGATGTCTCCCACCAAAATTAGATATTTAAAAATAAATGCTTTTACCTCCTGCACTATTTCGACTGAATGAAACCAAACCTGTCTCTCCAAATAATTTTTATAATGATTGATATTTAATAATTGTGTGTATGGATGGTTTATGTAGTGAATGAGTGCTGATAGGTTTTGTTTTAAAATAGATGGAAAACTCACAAGTCAGAAATCTGATTTAAGTGAGATCCTCTGAAATGTGTTTATTTTGTAGTGTCACGGTTTCATGTAGTGTTAAAAACAACAGAATAAGAATAATAATCTAATTTAAGGGAAGTCCATAAGGGCTTTAGTGCTTTCTTACTTATCTTTTTGAAACGGTGGTCAGGTGAAGATAAAATGATGTCTTGAGTTTTATAAATACTGGTTCTAGCTGTGCCTCAGGCTGATGCAGCTGTGCCTAAAATGTTATGCCTTTAAAAATGGGGGGGGGGGTGTTTTGTGGACATTCGGACGTGTTTTGTGGAAATTGGGGTGTGTTTTGTGAACATTGGGACTGTTTCATGATTTATCTTCCTCCTGACAGGTGGCTTTACTGCAGGGCCTTGGGCGCTGTGCCCTCAGGAGCTGTTTATGGGGTGGTGAGGGCACAGTGTCGGCTGTCGGAGTGACATTAAAATAACAATGGTCTCGGTATATACAGTGGGAATTGTGTGTCGAGACAGCTGCGGTGAGAAAGGGCCACACACACGGAGGCCTCAGCGAGGGGCCATTGAGGCTGGTCCAGCTCAACTGCTGCCACCTAAACAAACATCACCACAGAGTCAGTGATTTAACGCTTGATCTAAGTAGGTGACCACTTGGAAGTAAACCTTTCCAAGTACTTTAGCGAGTCACTCTGCATATAATAAATAATGTAAATCTGGCAAGCTTTTTTTTTTTCCTGAAGGCTGCCAATTAAATAGACTAAATAGCCTTTGATAAACATTTATTTGAGTGCTGGCAGTGTCTTTTTTTTACGGTGATGTGACAGGCTCTGGGGCTTTTTTCCCTTGCCTTTCGCTGAAGTTTGAAAACAGGGAGGATAAGCGCTTAACAAATTCCACCTTAGATGCAGTACTGTTGCTAATTAGGATGATGGAAGAGATGCTGTTATTTGTCTCTCCTGTTTCCTGTGGCTGCTTTTCCCTTGGTCGGTTCTGTGAGTTCATTGTGAGTTTATTACAAGTTTAAAAATAGCTGAAAAAGCTCCTTCTAACCAAAACTTCTTGCAGCGTTCTGAATAAGAGGAGTAGAATGGGTAGGGCACTTTTACACTGTCCAAACTGTCTTGGTTCAAGGTTTGGAGAGTTTCTTTGCTCCAGACCTCTGAGGATATGTTGTTTGGTTAACAAAGTTCACTGAGAGTTCAGGTTATTTCCCAGGCAATTGGACCAACTGCTCAGCTGAGAAGACAGAAAGATGAAATGATTAATCTTTAGGTCAGTGTAAAAGTAATGATTCTTCCATATCACTTATACCTATGTACCTCAGGATTTGAGAATGGACAGTTGGATAAGTTTCTTCAAAGCCCAGTTTAGAAGTAACTTTTTACAAATGAGCATTATATAATAAAAACAGTAAGTGTTATCTTTTTCATAATCTCAGACTTCTAAGTGCTACATGATTTTTCCCATCTTGCCTCATGTGTAGCTGCCTTGGATCTTGCAGCTACACTTGACATGCTTCTGTAGTAAGAAAAAACTTTTCTGAAAAAATTTGTATTCTGCCCCCCATATTAGTATGTATGCAAATTTGACAAAAATCCTGGTGAATTAAGCAATTAATTTCCCTTGCTTAGCTATTTGATGGTCCAGGCATTTGATTGCTGCTTCTAATAGGCAGTGGTTTGGAGAAATAAATTTAAAATAAATGCATTCAAAACTGAGGGATAGTTGAAAAAAGGAAGAATCAAACACAGCAATGAATAAATACTTCATTTTCTCTCTTCCTGTTAAGATTTGTGTATTTCACTGGAACTATCCAGTTGAACAAAAATGATAATTTAGTTGTTTTAAAGCCTAATATAAATGACTTTATAAAGAGTAATTTCTAATTTCACAAGTGCAGTGACAGTCTAAATATATTAAAAGTATCCATAAAGTGTTCATAAAATAACAGATTTTGATAGTACAGAAAAATTGTCAGTTGTCCTTTCTCCCCCCTGGTGTTATTGTATTGTTTCCCCTCCTTTCCTTTTGGTTCCTTCAGATTTTCCCTTCTTGGCACACCTGCTGTGCATTCCAAATCAAGACTTACTTTCACTGGTACAACTGAGTGCAAATGCTTTCCTTTTATGAGGAAAATCTTTAAATCATGGCGTATTTACAAGCCTTAGTCTCCCAAATGAAGATCACAGAGGACAGTAGATGCTCTGGAAAAGAGATTACTGTGTGTGGACTTTAAAAGTTCACTACAAGACTTTACTCCTGTATTTTCTGTAAGGGTGAACATCAGTCGGAACCTGAAGAGCAACAAGAATCCCACCAGTGTTTCTTTTCAGGAACTCCTTTACAGCTCCAGAGGAAGCATGGAGGTCTACCTGTAAAGGTACAGGAAACCTCTCAAACTCAGGATAGTAGTGTTTTGTTAGCTTTTACATTCACTAAAATAGAACCTTTTGCAGTCTAAAATATTGAATGCATATGTTTAAATCTTTGTAAATGGATTCAGTGAACTATCACGAGGACAAAGCCTAAGGGTCTTCAATATGAGATTAAAAATTTGAAGCTATATTGCACATATATTTGAAATTTTTTAGTGATTCAAATATTCATTTAGAGTTGTTCTAAACTGTATTAGTATCACTGGAAAAATCTTTTGGCAGGAAGATTCTCTTCATCTAAATCATGAATATGGTTCTCCTGCAGAAATATGTTTCCCAGAGAGATAGAAACAGTGTACAAGAGTAAGTTTCTTGATAGTATCATTCCATGGAAAAGCTCTTACATAGAAGATGATTTTTTTTTTTTTTAATCTTTTTATTTCTCTCAGACACTGCTGTAAGTAATGTCTGATATTTCATTAAAAATTTAGCGGTAATTCTTTTGTTGGATACAAAATGTAACTGGTACTAGTTTGGGTTTTTTGGGTTTTTGGAACCCAAATCCTTGTTTTTCTGGGTGCATTTTTCTCTGACAAATCTAAGTTTTTTGTGGGTTTTTTTTTTGTGTTTGTTTTTTTTTAAGGCTTTGAGGTCCAGCTTTTTGTTCTATTCACACTAGCACATTTTCTTCTCAGTGTGTGAGTAATACCTGTATGTTATTAATATAACTCAAATATGTAATCATATGCCAATTCTTCTAAAGCAACTATTTCCTCTGTGGCTAAAGTGCCAAGTTTTTAAGTTACATGATATTTATCACAGGGTAGGACTGAGAGTATTCACAGTCACTAAGAATCTTGATTTGTGGCAAATAATTGTCACAGATACTACTCTTACTTTCTTGACATTGTATTTTTTTCAGTCAGAGCGGTGGATCTCTGGAGTCTGATAAAAACTGAGTACTATTCCACCCAGAAATGTAAATGCAAGGGCAAAGGTGGCAGATACTTGACTATTTTTGGGTTTAACTTCTGTTGGACAAGCTAATGTCAAAAACTGACACTATAACATCTTTTTTTTTATATACTTTTATTACTAGCTTGTTTTAAGACTTGTGGCTAGCAGTTGTTGTATTCCTAGGTTTTGCTCATCCTAGCCAAGCTGTGTGGTTTATCTCAAGTTTGTCAGACAGTACTTAGAGAACATGAATGCAGTGGTTTCTTTCTGGTCTGATGCCAGAGCTGCATGTGTTCATCAAATATCGTTTAGTCACTGCAGCATGTTTATGCCAACTGCAAATCCATGTGCTCCCCTTCCTGAACAATGGTCTTTAATCAAGGCCACTATTATGGAAAGGCTGGGAAAAGCAATATACATAATCAGTAGGATGACAGAATTACACATATATTTTTCCTAACTGTATCATGTCGTGCTCAGGGTAACAAGCTTCCAGAGAGTACCACATCTCTGGAACTAGTACCTTTATCCATAATCTCTCTTACTTTTGTGTGTATTATTCAGAGTCTGAGTTGTTTAAAGAGCTTCATGGTAATAATAACAAATCAAGAGTGGTCATGGAGAATTGTAAGCCTATAGGAATTGCCTGCTATCTTTTATTTGTTAGGAAACTCCATTTTTCCAGGTCTGTCTAAACAGAAACATCCACAAATCCATTTCACATCTGTTGTACGCCTTTATTCATATTACAAAAGCATATATTGGTTTTTTTGAACAATTTCTTCATTGTGTATAAAGCTCCACTAACTTTTTGATGGTACTTTTTTGCCTGGTACTAAAAGAACATGTGGAGAATGCAGGTATGTTTGAGATGGTGTTAACTCCCTTGGTAAATGCCAGGAGCTGAAGTGTGACACGTAGCATTCTGAAAATGTATGCATTCAGAGATGATATTCATGACATATGTATGATATGCATGATACATGTGTATATATATACATATATAGTAGGTATTGTGATATATATTCACGAATATACAATCAGTCACAATCTTATTTTCTGCATTTATCATAGATAATAGAATGGTTAGGGTTGGAAGGGATCTCAAAGACCATTAGTGTGTTTCTTTTAATTTTCTGGTAAATTTTAATGCCAATTAAAGGCATTTTGCTTCAACAACACATCTTATATTGACAAGTTGATCTTTTGTTGTGGGTTTGCTTGTGCGATTTTTCCTATGCAAGTCAGTACCAGTGTGGGAGGAAATATCTCTTTTCAGTTCTTCTGGTAGTTCTGTAGTGCTTGATAAAGTTGTGCTGGTTAATCCCAGTGTTCTTAGAGCTGGTTGAGACAACCATCCAGGACCTTTCTGCCTTTTAAAACTTTATATCTGCCTTTTAGACTTTTTTTAGAAGCTGATTTTTAACTTATTTTTTATTGCAATTTTAAGGCTTTAGACTGGTCAAAATCCAGCTGTCTAATGGTGGATCAATCCAGACATGTACTCAGGGTTTATAATACTGCTCCTGCAGGACCTATTAACTTTCATATGTTAAAGTGTCATTATAGTGTAATTTTTTAATTGGAGATTCTCTGTGTCATTGCACAGCTAATTCAGAGGTAAATAGAAGACACTTGTGTTATGTGCTTTCTCTTTCTTATTTTGTTTATTCTTTAACATTATTAATTAAAATTAATACTATCTTAATAATTATGTTAATTAATGAATATAATGAAATGTTTGTATTTATCACAGACCACATACTTGGTTTTGATTCATCTCAGAACTTTATGAAACTGTGGGCACAATCAGTTATCAGTCAGTTTGAGAGTTCAGTTAATTTTTAGTTCTCTGTTTACATGAAGAAACACATGTATTTCATGGTGTATGAATGACTCGTCAGGTTGTGTAAGTGACAATTACAAAAATGTGTGGTTTGTATACTTGGGCATGGAAAATGATGTCATTCAACAAATGGCAGCTAGTTTAATTAAAAAAAAAATAATTAAAAAAAGTCTCTAGATGTTAGGTCAGATGCTTTAAGAATTAACATCGATTCCACAACTGAGGAGTGTTTTCCTTTCATCTGCAGCTTTAAGCTTAATCTGGATCATGATGTTGGAAAAAAATACATTTGCATACGGTAAAGATGTATTTGTTTAAAATTACTTGTTGAAAAATTCATACGGATTTCTCCATAAAACTGTTAATGTTTTAGTAGTTTGGTGAGTGACATAAAATCTCTGTGCCTTATTGTTTGAAGAGGAAATGACCATCAAGAGAAAGTTGTCTGCATCGTAGACGCTCTTTGAGAGAGTAAATGGTACAACTTATTAGTTACATGATGGAAAACTCAGATTTAGCAGGCTACATTGAGCTCTCTGTAGACTTAATTCAGGATGGTAGCAACATGCATTGGTTTTGAGAAGCAAATATGTGTTTTGCTCTAAGGCTAAAATAGCAACTGAGGAAGAAATATTCTGAAATTCTGATTTTTTAATTTATTTTTTCTTAAGAATTCAGATATGTAGTGAGAAATGTAGGGGAAATTGTGGGAAAGTGTATTTTTTTCCCTCTTTCTTAGAATTCAGAAAAATGAATTTCTGGTCTAAAGGTAACGTTTATGTGGTGGCAGTCTGTGATGGATGCTTGAATCCATAATGAATGTTGGGTAATTATTGTTTTCAAAGTACTGTGAAACACAAGAGGGAGATTGTATTTGTTCTTAGAGCTTTTGGGTAGTACTGTAAACCAGCTTATTGCTGACAGATAACATAAATTGGCTGTTGCTGACACCCAAGCTACAGACTGTTGGTAGTTTAGAAAGAAACCCTGCCTCTTGCATTAACACAGCAATGATATTATTAGTTGAAATGCTCTGATGTTTCTACAGAAATACAACTGAAGTTGTAACTAAGTTTTGAAAAGTTACATTAAAGCTCTGAAACAGCTTTTGTGACCTTTTTTTGAAGGAACATAGGTTTTGAGAAGTGAACATACATTTTTACTTTGTAAAACAAGGCACCAATAAAACATGAAGTTGTAACTAAGACAAATTTGAGCCAGTAGTGGTTTTTTTTTTTGCAATAATCAAGAATTTCCCAAGTGAGGTCAGAGCGAACTCTTGGTTTGCCCTGAAGTTGGGCCTTTAAGTTGGGAGATCATTCTGTTACACATCCCAGCCGCTCTCCTCAGTGGAGAAAAGTGAGTAAGTGAGTGAGTGAGAAAAGTGGGCTGAGGAGGGTTGTTTAGGAGATAGGATCTGGTTTCTCTCAATGTTTGTTTTCAAGGATTATCTTTTGATTGGTTGCGGATGCACAGCTGCCTCACAGATCCTAAATTTTCCATTCGTTATCAACTTGACACCTATGGAAGATAGGCAAGATCTTGAATTTCCATCATGTCTTTCCCATGGGCATGGAAACTAATTTTAGAACACTTGGTAGATAAACCATTCAATGGATTGCTTCAGAGGATTTTATGTCCTATGACAGTATTATTTTATTTTACTTCATGCACTATTGTAATTGGTATGGTAGAGATGTCAGCAGTTGCAGGCAATGGAGTAGACATTAAATAGTTTTATAATAGTGCTGTTTTGATATTTCCATTTGGACACTTTTCTCTACAAATAAAGTGTCTTTTTGCTGAAAGTTCCACTGTAAGAGTGCTGGTTTTTTCCTGAAATCAGTTTTTCTTAGTCTTCTCTATGTGGTGACTTAAAATTGGCCTATGTGCCTGTTGTCCTCCTCTTCAGGGAAACTGCGTGAACACAATTCTGTCTGAAAAATTTCAATCTGTCTTTTTTTGTTAATTGTTTTACTTATTCCAAGTGTTAAATGAGAAAGTTTACATTGGTGAGAGAGAGACAGAGAGAGTGATGTGCAGTAGTTAAGATAGCGGTAGAACAAATAGCCAAGAAAAAGAACCTGGAACTTTTAACTTCTGTGCCAAACACAATTACATGTGAGTTTGGTTTTCAAAAACGCTATTTATTGTTCAGTCTGTTAGTTGGATCCTGTTGAAACAAACAATCAGATGGAGCTGAAGTAGCAGTTTTTCAGTTTAAAGCCTCTAAATTTTGGTGGTTTCAGCTATGTGGTGTCCTCATCAGCTGAAAATTATGTCTCAATGCAGCTCAGAAGTCTCATTTGTTGAAAGGAGAAGTGCAAAATATCAAGGGAGGGCTTGGTTCTCATATTTGTGCTAAGCTTTAAAAACTGGCTACTAGGTCATCCAATTTATGTCTCAATAGGTTGAGATTTATACAGCAATCATTCTTTACTGTGTCTTCACAGTGACTCAGCCCAGGCAGATTTCCATCCCCTTTTCCACCACACTCCTCTGGATTAGTCATATGCAATTTAGCAGTGTGAGAGAAGCTGTTTCTTGGCTCTCTGCGCACATAGTTTTGATTATCAAAAGACAAAAGGACTTAATTCACGTATAACTTGCAGCTTGGGGACTTAAGTCTGTACAGAATGGAAAGCCAGTTTCTTTCCTTAAAAAAAAAAAAGTCACTGTGATTGAAATTAGTATCCTGATTTGTAAAGAAAAACTTAATTGCATATTTGCACTAGCTTCTGTTAGCAAAAAAAATGAGTTAAAAAAACAAATCTCAAAGCTGATTCTGTCTCTCATGGTCCATTTATAATGTTCATCTCTTTTGCATTGTTTTCACTTTTTAATTTTCTGTCACCTTGCTTTTTTGAGTTTCTTTCTTGAAGTCTATTTCTCAGCATAGCTATAGAGTGATCAAACTGAAAATTAAAACAGCTAAAACAACAACTTGGTGCATGTTACACCTTGGAATTACACAAGGACATTACAAGTAAGGAATTTCCATGGCTTCCCTTCACTATCGCAGTTACAGCTGCTCATATGGCATCCATCTGTGGACTTTTGGCGGCAGGCTTGTCTGCTGCATGGGAGTTTTTGGAGTTTAGAGCTAACCTTATATCTGTCTTCCCATCTCTCCAGAAGTTAGGAAACTTTTTTTACATGGCTGCTGTGAAGTGAGCTATTAAAATATTACAGAAGCAAGGGGTTCAATTAATAATGCTGCAGATTAATAGTTTGATTATTTTTTTGTAACAAAGCCAATATATTTGATTTTTTTCTTTAGCTGTGTGTTCTGTATGTGTAGATTATGGTGGGTTTCCTATATGCAGATATAAAATGTGATTGATCCTTGTTTGATTAATTTAATTTATATCCTGCCTTGCTTTTAGAAAAGTAGTAAAGACCATACAGATGGTTGAATCAAGTACACAGATCTATATCAACAAGATTTAAAACATTTAAGGGATCAAATGTCTCATTGTTTCTTACTTAAGAAAGCACATTTAAATGAGGCTTTTCTTGCTTAAGGGGGAATGTAAAAATACAAAAGACAAGATAGAAGAAAAGTGTGTTTACAAAAATTAAGAGTAATATAAAGAAAAAAACCCACAACTCAAAATTATGAGCAGAAATGCTTTTTTTAAAAAAAAAAGTTTTCTGTGAGTTGTGCTAGGCTTGCTAGGCTTATGTTCTTGTTAGGCTTATTGTGTTTCTGTTACTGAATAATGCTGAAAAAAATGTTGCCATCACTTAAGAGCAGACCAATATGTTCCATTAGTATTTCTCCTCTGAATCTGAAAAGCAAAAATATTTGTGTCAGAAAGACAATCCATTAGTTACTAAGGAAGATATTACATAAAAGAGCACATTTAAATTATAATCCTCCTACAATAAATGGTGTCCAAGAGCAAAAAAAGAATTGGCTGAACTGATTCCTGGCTTGCTTAAGTCTGGTTTTAATGCTAAATCTTTGGGAAATTATGGAAGACTTGAAAGTGTGCTACTGTTCTGTCAGCAGGCAGTGGGTATCCAATCACACTTTTTCGTGTTGAAATCTGAAGCTGCCTGGGCTGTATGTCAGTCTGGAATTAAAGTAAAAGGCAAGTCTGCTAAAATACTGAGGATATTACTAAACATACTAAAATACAGAATGAGAATGTAATTCTGGCTGGTAAATTTCCTTCATAAAAAAACCCCTCCATCTCAGAATGTCTTAGGAGAGGATCAAGCTTTACATTCCTATGGTTACTCATTTCCAAAGAAAAGAAAGTCCAGATCACTTGGACTGATGTAAAAGTGGGGGAAAAAAGGATTGTTCATGAAATGTATGGATGAAGAATATTGTAGCAGATTTTTTTTCAGGCAGCATATCAAGAGTTTTCCATATTTTACATCAAAGCTGGATTTAATTATTTCCCGTGAAATGTCTGAGGATTTAAGACTCAGTGAAATAAGTAATGGCTGTGATTCTTACATTTGTACTGTTGTTCAACTAAGATAAGTATGGTACATATTTCATGTCTACTGTAGGTAGAAAGTCTCCAGGTAGGTTTGCTCATGGAATCTGAAGACATCCCTGCAGATTGTATGTTCATGAGGTGTCAGTGTTGTGTTTTAATGTGTTCAGAGAATAAAGTACCAGTGAATTCTGATAGTATTTTAAATATTTTATATTATTCATTGTCTTTATCCTTTGAAACTTACAGGAATCTGTCATGCAAGCTCTGAGTTTTTCATTCCCCCTTCTTTTTGGTGAATTAGATAAGGCAGAATGAAATCAAGGAATGAAAGCTGTGTCAGAAACCAAAGATTTTCAGAAGTGCTGGGCAGTTATATGGCTCTTGATTCATAGATCAGTTTTAAGGCTTATCATCTACATGGTGAAGAAAAGTGGTATCACTTTGACATAGAGAGCAAATAGTGTGTGAGTGCCTTCCATGGGTGACGAGGAAACTGCGCAGTTTCTTGTTTTTATAGCGAAAGCAATTTGAATGATGTGATCTCTTCAAAACAAGTGAGCAAATCTAGAACTCAGCAGAAAAAGTTGCTCAAAACTGTTAAAGTTTCTTTAGAGGAGCCCTGCTGAAAGGGTTTGAGGAGAATTTGGGCTTGGTTTTTGCTAAGCAATTCTCCATCTTGGAGGGATTTGAGCAAAGAGCAAAACTTAGAAATTGGATGTTAAATGGATATACATGTTTTCTGTCTTGGCGAATTTTGCATGCTTTTTGGCACTTGGAAAAGCAAATGATTATTTTCTCCCAGTAAACTTTTTGGTTGGCAGTTCTGTGAACAGAGTTACTTGTGTAGTTGTAAAATTGTGTAAAACGCTGTTTTTTCCTGAAGTGGTTTGTGTGCAAGTTGGAGATGCAAGTGAGGAAAAGGAGGACATAAAGCGGGAAACTTCTTGGTGAGATACATATATTAGTGAGATAAACTTACATGAGGTCACCAGCCTCCCTGGGGGAAGAAGGGGAGAAGGACTGGGTTAAGCTGTGCAGTACAATCTCTTCATTAAGACAGAGCAGCTGTAGTTTGACATTTTGGTTCTCTCAAACTGGGATTGGCTGAATTTCATTTTGGATCCTTTTGGGTTTTGTGTGTTCAAAGTCCTGCGTCCTCCTTGGCCTGAGACCATCAGAGCATGTACAATATAAAGCTGAGAAAGTAGTGCCTCTAACAAATGTGCTTTCCATGTAATGGTCAAAACAAACAGGCAATGTATTGCTCTGGAAACCAGACAATAAACAAGGGAAAAAAATGCAATCTCCCTAAAATTCACAATATGCGAGCAGTTAGTTCATCTAACAAAGTTATCTTTTGTAGAGTGTGATCGCTACTTTGTGGCAGTATTTGTATTACGTCTGATATTTCTCAGTCTGCTTTTTATCCAATAAAGCTAAGAAATATTGTGTGAATATTTAAGATTATTGCATAACTAAATTAAAACGGAGCATGATGACCTTAGAAACCTAAGAGAAAATGTTGTCTTGTTTCAGTTTATTTTTTTTCTCCTCCAAGTGCATAAACAAGCAAACAAAAGTAGTTAAGCTTTGTCTTCAGTCTATGCATATGAACCTTAGACATGGTTTTTGGAGCTGAGGAGAAGCCTAAGTTGGCAGGTGGGGAGGACAGGGTGGTTCCTGCTGGTTACTCACCCACTGGACAATAGCAGTGGAAAAGCTTGCAAGCACTGCTCTTTTCACCAAGTCTGAGTTATGAAGGACTTCTGTGCAGCTCTGGGTGCTGGCCATCAAACACCAAACCACTGCTCTGTCCCTGCTTTTACTCCCATTTGTTTTTTTGAAGAGCCTTTTAGAATTTGCTTCAGTGAGTTGAAGTAATTGTAGCTGTCTAATGTAGACTATTTTGGAAATGCTCCATGCTAATTTTCAAAAAGGATTTATTTGGTGTTTATAATTTTTTGGCAAATCTTTAGATAGCTCAGATGCTGCACTGATCCCTCTCTTCATGGCTATATCCATTCATTGTCCTGGATGGATCAAGGTCCTGCTGATCTGGGTAATGAGGAGGAAGACTTTGGCTCATATCTGCAGTAGCTTTATTATTTATAAGGAAACTCACAGCAACACCTGTGGCATCTATATAATGTAGATATATGGTCAGATGCTGATGTTTCTTCAGTGCTCTCCTGGACACAGTGGGATTTTTGGGTCTGTCCTGTGCAGGGCCAGGAGCTGGACTGGATGATCCTCGAGAGTCCCTTCCCACTCAGGATATTCCATGATTCTAATAGAGGAACCTCTGTAAGCCCTCACTGTAAGCATATAGGTAATTTAGGAGCAGTGGGACACAGATTAATTATAAAGTAATCTTGACCCCTATTATCCAGACTGCTTTTTGTTTCCTGATTTGTGTGACAGGACAAGGTGCACAGTCTTTTGATCTGGGGGAAAGCAACTATTTTAAATTGTAATGATCTCTAGGGATTTGATCTCTAGGGAATTGGAATTGCTTTAAGGGCTTGTCCTCCAACTATTTCTGCTGCAGGTCAGCAGTCTTATTGAATAGAAGTTTCAATCTCTCCTTGAAAGAAGTTTCTTTCAGCTTTGGTACTAAGGCTCATACAAACTTACATTTTACTTCCTTCTTGGCTTGACTGAAGAACCACAGACACAGTACTGTGCTCTGAGTCTTGGTGGGTCTGAAATGGGGTGTAACTCCTGAAGTCTGTCTGCTGTAAATAACAGATCCAGTATGAACCAGTTGCTAGTTCTGAATGAATAGTGGAAGTATTGTGTATTTACATCAACTTTAAAAGAAAAAAGTATACATTTGTGTAAGGAGAAACATCCAAGTGATGGTTGTATATCACTGGATAAGAGAAATGCATGTCCTGTGAGCTCACTTCAAGTATCCTGGTTAAGGTTGAAAATTTGAGTTTGTTTTGGTTTTTTTTAATTTACCCAAAATTTTAGGTCAACAATTGTTTTATAACTCAGCCTTGCAAGGAGAACAATCTCAGTAGCTGGGCAAATGGAAAGACGAGTGCTGCAGAATGAAATAACAGATGCCTGCTGAATAATTAGAATTTAAATAGTCTGAGACTTCTTCTACAATCTTCCACACTGGCGATAATTTCTGAGAAGAGTCTTTCTGCCTTGTCAGGGGGGAGTGACCCACTGGGAGTGGCAGAAAAAGCTGAGGAAAAAGTCTCAGCTGCATCATAAAAGTTTCACTGAAAATCCAGTGATTCACTGGTGCTGCCTGGTACCCTGAGTCACCTCACTGGGTGGTGGTGAGTGTGGTGATATGAGCCAGCCCCATAAAAAGGGCATTAATTAACTGATTGCTACTAAAAAGAAAGCTGTTAGTAACTCTTACTTTTCATTCAACTCCACTAAATGCAAAGAGTAATGAAAGCTGAGCAGTAACATTAAAGGAAAACTAATTAGAATTTTTTTAACTGATGTTATTTACAAATTGGATTAAAGCTGCTGACTGCTACCATTTTGTGATGGAAAGTCAATTAACAAACACAGGACTGGATTTCTGATGTTGTTAACTGGATTATTATACGTGAAAAATAGGTTCAAGCCATTCTAAGGACTAAGGGGACAATGTTAACTTTGTTGGGGTTGCATATGATTTTTGGTGTGGAAAATTGTTATGAAATTAAATGCTACAGAGAAGAAGGAAAATGTACAAAATAATGTTAATTGTGCAGCTTAGCTTCGTTGAGGTTGTAATCTACTTCCCTTGTCTGTTGATCAAAGTGTAATTTTTAATTATGCTTCAGATTTTTTGTGTGGAGTTTCTGTTATTACTGTGCCATATAGACCCCTTTAGGTCGTGTTTTAAAGAAAAGGAAGGGTTGGTATGAGAGACATCCAACCTAAACAATAATTGACAAGATATGCAGGGGAAACAGGTACATTTTTACTGACTTTTTGTTATTATTATTAGTTTATTTAGAGCCTAGCTACCACAGTTGCCTATCTGAGTAAGAGTTTTAGCTTTCACTTAAGTTTTGACAGTCACCATTGTGAACATTTGGGAAAAACCTTAAAAATACACATTTTAAAAGCTCAAAAATATAGAAAATAATATGGAGAAAAAAAGATAAGAGTTAATTAAGGTTAACACTTATTCTCAGATTTTAATTTTAACTTGGTATTATGATTTTGGGATAATGAAGAATCCATCTTATGATTTTTTTGGATGGGTCATTAATGTTGAAGTTTAATGTGAGAAAACCAACAAACATCTTGTTCTTCCAATGCCATTACTAGCTCCTTACTTCAGGGTTCTTTTTGAATTATGAAGATTTTCAATGTTTAAATGAGAAAGGACAAATCCCAAAGAAGGAAGAAGGAGGTTGAGGATTTTTGAGTCTAAAGTGAGGAGAATGTGAGCAAAATTTGGAGAAGTTCTCATTAGCATTGCCAAATGCAAGAAAAAATGGATGCTGTGCTTTCTTAATATCCCTTTTCAGTAGTGTCTAGTATTCTCTAATCCAATTTTGTGCTTTTGGAGGGAGATTTGAAGACGTGTGGATCTTGAGCTACTTTCTCTCTCAAGATACTTGTTCAGATAACTTGAGGTAAGTAATCATGATTTCTATACCGTTGAAATTAAATAGTCTAAATAACTGATTTGTCAGTCAGCTGTAAACTGCAAAAACTGTTCAGTTTCAGATTGAAATGAAATTGCTCTCAGGTATTGTCTTTTTTTAATGCAGGTGCCAGAAAAGAGCTAACAGAAGCTGAGAACAACATTTAATTTTTAATTAAAATCTAATTCTAAGTTAATTTTTCTTAAAAAAAAGGGTGAAGTGGCAACAATTCTTAAGTATTTTGAGTTAAAAGAACTAATTTCAACTTAGGAAAATGCACATCTGTACTGATAAGTGAGTGAAAAAATGTCCATTTAGTTCACAGTGAAAGTGGTTTGTGGCAAAAAAGCACAACAAAGGCTACACTTGCAGAATATTTGAGTTTTCGAATGCTTTGTGAGGCCCAAGAAACTGCTGAAAGATGATGGTTTCTCAGACTGTCACAAGATCATTAAACTTACTGCAATTGCAGTAAGTTTATCCTGAAATTTATCCTTTGCTGTGAAGGCAGAGTGTGTGTGGGATATTTTGTGTTTTCGTTTGCTGAAGAGTTGGCAGCTCAGAATATACAAGAAGAGGTTTTGGGGATAGGTGCTGTTATGCTGAGACTGAAGTATTTCAGCAGCCAGACAAAATGCATTTGTAATATTCTGACATTTATTCAGTCATCTTACCAGTTAACACCCTAATAGTTGAAGCAGCGTGTAACTGAACACAATAACAATTGGTAATGTGTGACCAGATACCACTGTGATCACAAATTTAGAAGAGACAAGCCAGTATAGTGAAAAAGCTAAAATTTTTACAGGCTAAGTATGAATTTACAGGTAATGGTACTGCTTTTCAAAGCATTGACCAATACAGATGTTGAAAGTTATGTAGTCTTTTAAATATTGTATAATTGCTGTTAAAATTGTGTTACATTCAAGAGTTTATTTTTGTTTTCCATTACCAGGAAATGTGAAAAACAACCCTGTTAATGGAAAAGAAGAATAAAGGTGAAATGATAAGTTTCCACAGGTAGTTTATGCTGTATTTAAAAGGTGCTGTAAGGTTACATAAAAGATTAAAAAGATAACTGACAGTACTGTGTATATATGCTGATACTTTAAGTTGTCTGTGAATTGAAGTAGTGCTTGAATAATATTCCTTTATTTTCTGTCCATGGTAACCATGACAAATTAGCCCAAAACATTCAGTGTCACTAGAGAACGTAAATCTTTCTTTTCTAACATTTTTGCTGTATGCAATTAAAATAAACAGTTTTATTTCCTGTAAGCCCTTGTGAAATAGCCGTTATGAATCAAATTGAAAGTGTCACTCTCAAGCATGAAAGTCTCTGAACAATGTATATTTTGGTATATATTGAACATTTTCTGTAAGCTCCCATAAATAAATCCAGAAAATGTCAGTCCCTTCGGTATTACCTTCATTAAATCTGGAGCAGCTGTTGTTAAACTTGCATCCAAACATATAACGGAGTCCTTGACATCAAAAACTCTTCCATGCCTGACATATTATTGTAAGTCTTTGTAAACCTGCATTTGTTCTGAAGTAGGGCTGATTCTATCAAAACTACAGGCTAATTGATGTTATGGAAAATGGAACTCTAAACCCATATGCTCTGCTAATTGCGTTAGCCTTTTGTGTTGGTTTTGGAGGGAAGGGAGGTGGTGTTACCTGTGGATTGAGTATTCCACGGGATGACAGAGTGGCAGAGAAGCTTGTTGTGATAATGTGGTAATTCCACAGAAGTTAATGTGATAACCTTTCCTAAAATCAGGCTGTTGCCATGACTTAAAATATTAATGCTGGAAAATTGTAATTCCCTCACAAAAACAAGAGTTATGTTGCATCACTCTATGGGATGAAATTGTCTCTAGTTTTGTGAGTCATTGCTTTTCACTACTTGATTGACTTGCTTTGAAGTCATGGAATCTTGGAATGGTTTGGTTTGGAAGGGACCTTAAAGTTCATCCAATTCCACCCTGCTGCTGTGGGCAGGGACACCTTCCACTATCCTGGGTTGTTCTAAGCCCCGTCCAACCTGACCTTGGACACTTCCAGGGATGGAGCAGCCACTGCTTCTCTGGGAAACCTGTGCCAGGGCCTTACCACCCTCACAGGGAGGAATTTCTTCCTAATATCCAATGTAAATCTTTCCTCTTTTAGTTTAAAACCGTTCACCCTTGTCCTGTCGCTACCTGGCCATGTGAAAAATCCATCTCCTTCCCTTTTTTAAGCCCCTTAGGTACTGGAATGGGCTCTAAAGTCTTCCTGGAACCTTCTTTTCTCCAAGTGAACACCCCAAGCTCTCCCAGCTTGGCTCCAGAGCACAGGTGGTCCGGCCCTCGGATCATGTCTGTGGCCTCCTCTGGACTCTCTCCAGCAACTCCATGTCCTCCTTGTGCTGAGGACTCCAGACCTGGATGCAGGGCAGAATCTGTCTAACATCTGATTTCCCCATGTACAGGACATGGACAGGCGCCCTGTCTGTTCAGAACAGCATGAACTGCTGTTAATTAACTGGTGAGACCCCCACATTTCAACCATCCAGACATCACCCTCTCCAAGAGTCCTTTGCAAAATCACAGTCCTAAATGGTATGAAACCAATTTAAGGAGAAAAAAAAAAAAAATAAAATTGTAAAGGTAGAAAGTCTTCCTCTGAACAGAGAAGTGTTTTCTTTTTCAGTTGAATTGCAACTGTAGAGCTCAAGTTCTTAAGCTAGGGGGAATTGTTTCATCTACTTCTCTAGCATTCGAAACCTCCCTACTTCTGTGCCAGAAAGTGACTGATTTCTGGACAAGTCAACCATCATAGTGAAGGTTGTTGGATTTGTGTTATTGTTTGTTTTACTTATAGCTTATTTAAATATAATGTTATATTTAACTATTGCTTCTAATTTATCAAGGAGGAAAGTGAGATGAGTTATCCTGCTTGGAGTTTGCTTTTCAGTTGCTATTTTTTAACTTGAGAACCAGTGGAAAGGAAAAGGAAACTTTGTATATAAGAGTGATATTACTGGTTTAGAAAAGCGAGGCAATAATCATGGCATGATAGAGAACTTATCTCATTTTTATAAATATATCTATCCTTAGCTACAATTAATGAACTGAAGAGCACTAACTATTCTGACTTCTTGCACAACCAGATCCTCCCAGTGGGTTTTGAAATACAGTATTTGTTTTTGTAGTAGTTATGATTTCTTCTCCTTTTGACGTGTGTTATCTTGCAGTTCTGCAGAGAGCTGTCTTTCCTCCTGGGAGGACCATAACAAAAATGTTTTGTTCTCCATTGACGAGACCTGCCTCACAATGTAGGGGAAAGAGAATAATGTCCCTAAAAACAGTTTTGCAATTGCACAATTTTAGGTGCAGTTCTGTTATTTTTATGGAATGCTACCCTGAAATATTAATCTGTGAAACTTGTTCAAAAGTAAGATATCAGTTAGTTCCTCAAACTTTGTTTAGCTGAAAACAGCAGCCTTATTTCCTGTCTTGGATATATTGGTTATACTCTGTAATGGTTAGAGCTACAGAGCGTTTATTCAGTTGGTGGTGTGATTATTCAGATTGTAGAGATGTATTCAGTTGGTAGTATGACTCCATTCTTAGAACTGGCTACATGAGACTTGTTCAGATGTGACACAGGTGCTCAATGACTATGATTTTTTGGGGTAACTACCCTTAACTTCAGGTTTAAGAAAGAGAAACTGTGGATACTGTGACTTGTTTCTGTAGTTACTTAATACTGTTAATCAACAGTAGTTGATTCTGTACACACAAATGTTGGTTCTTAAGGTATCTTATATGTCATCTCTTAAGATCCTGCTCAGATTTACCTAGAGAAATGCTGAAATAGCTTAATTTGCTGTCCTTTGTCTTCCAAACATAAGTCCTCAGATGATGATACAGCCTTTTGGATGACAGTGTGAAAACTTGATTGGAGAGGTGTTGTTAATTTTTTCACTTTTGTGCAATTTCTAGTAACCTTTTTAACACTCGTTCTCAGTTCTACTTGTTTCGCAAGTAACTGATTTTTAGTTCTTGGTGCAGGTGTTTGGTATTTTGGATTAGTCTGCTGTCTCTGAGGAACCTGAGCTTGCTGGAAGTCAAGGACTGGCAGATGGTGCATGGAAAATTGCACTTGTTTTTGAAGTCATAATTCTAGATTGTAAAAGCGTAAGTATTTCCAGTTTATTTTGAAAGGTTAAACAGGGAAGGTTCCTTAATTTGCTGTGGAAGGTAGCTTTGCAAGTGGGTTTCATCACACAAAGGTGATGAAATGATTATCAGAATGTTTTCCTTCTTGGAAATTTCCTCTCCATGTTCAGTTAGCATAGTTGCTTTAACTTCCAACATATTGTTGCACGTTAGGAGATAAAAAGTAAAGACAATAAACATGTGCTCTTGCACATTTCAGTGTGCTCTGATGTAATTAATATTAACAGAAATTTGGATAGCAGTTACTTGTTTTCCTTGATGTTACCTTCAAGGAACATTTGCTGTGATAACCCAGCATCACTTTCCAGTAGCTAAAAGTAAGGGGAAAGAAATTATCTAGCAATGTTGAGTATCCTTACTTAACTTTTGTTTATTTTAGTGATTGTTTAAGTCTTAGTCAGCCAAAAAAATCCAGCAAACTCTGAGGCTGGTCTGAGTGGTGTTGGCTACTGACTACAGGATGCTGGTCTTGCAAAACATGAAATAACATTCCTCAATTTGCAATTCAGGCACAGGATAGTAAAATCTCCCCTCCTTTTTTTTAATTTTCTTTTTTATTTTAATAAATTCGTATACCTTGGAATTTGGCAGTGAAGAGCTGTCCCAGTCTGCTGTGTTGCTGCTCTGGTTCATCTTTGGCTTGTGTTTTTGTGGGCTGTTATAGTCACTTTGCACTATTTACTTCCTAGTTTGGGCTATTTCATGCTACTGCTCATTCCAGCTCAGCTACATAGGGCTTGAAAGCACAGGTCCCTTAAGCTTACAGCTCAGGATAAATAATCATATCTTGTGTTTAAACTAGCTGTTCTACAGTGTGAAATGGCTTCTTTTCCAAAGTTTCTTCCTGCATATCCTTGTTTTGTGTGCACAAGATGGGATTTGCTTAAAGAAGCAGTTTCGCAAGTCTTCCTTGTATATCCATAAGGAAACCATCGTGTTACTCTAATGGGAAGCAATTTTAGTGATCATTTTGTTAGTTTCAGTGGGTCTTTTCTGTTTCCTCAGCTAGGGATAGTGTTAGATTTTATCTGGAACCAGTAAGTTTTTGCGGGCCTGTGGCTGACCATGCAGTGAAGCAGAGTGCTGAGAACCTCAGTGAAGTTGTATTTGGCAACCTGGAGATAACTGTGTGCCTGAGGAGAGTTCAGACCACGTAAATACTTGCTTTTTCCTGGCCAAAAAAGAACCTACATGAACATATCAGACGTGTTGAACTCAGGGCATTCCATGGTCTCACCGAGCAGTGTCCCTTTGACAGTGGAATATTGATATAAGTTAAATAAAGGTTATAAAGTTAAGCTTTTTACTGTTTTCTCTGCATGCAGGTCTCTAGGTTGGACATTTGTCTAGGTAGGATTGTCTTCCTGCGCAGGACACAGATCACCAAAGTCACCAAAATCAGAACCCAGCCCTGAAAATGGTTGAGTTCCCAGTGGTTCTTCACAGGCATGTTGTCTCTTTAGATCTTGTTTTGCCTATATATTAGAATAGTAATTTTTTTAATGCTAATAACTGATGGTTGACATGTGACACTGAGAGACATTTCGAGCTTCCATCTTTGGCTGTTGCTTGCATTTGCTGCTGTGTATCTTGTTTTCCAACTTTTTGCTAACTGAAATATAAGTTTATTGAGGTTTTTTTTGTGACCTTGTTAAACAGCACTGACCCAAGTACAGTTTCTTTGAGGTACTCCACTGCTAGTGTTTTACTATTCTATAGTAAATAAGATAACATTATTATTATCTTAGTAAGATATTATTGTAGCCTCTTAATAAGATAATGTGTGTGCTTAAAAATCAAACAACAACAAAGCAAAGCCAAAACAAAACTGAACAATGAAACAAGCAAACAAAAAATTGTGGCACTTCCTGCTTCATAAGAGTTTTAGTTCTTCTACTTTTATTGCTATAGATTTCAGAAAATCACTTTTGCACTGGTTTGCTGGCATAGAAAAATGAAGAAAAGAAAATGAAGGAATATAGCAGGCTTGAGCTATGTGGGTGCTTAAAAATCAAAATGTAACAAAGCAAATACCAAAGCCAAACAAACAAAAAAACCCTCCCAGAATTTTCTGATTCATAAGAAAGTGAATAAGTTTGTAGTAAAGGGGTAAAAAGGGACAAAACCAAAACAGATATGCACAATCGACAACTCAGGAACTAGTAGGATAAAGATTTAGCAAAAGTTTCTCCCTTTTGCCCTGGTTTGCTGGCATGTAAAAATGAGGCAAATGAAATGTAGGAATGTAACAGACAATCACTCTGTAAAATAAAGGACACTTTTTCACTGGGTCACTTTTGCCTCTGTTGTGCTGTGGAAATAAAGTGATGTGGGTCCTGGTGATGTGGTTATTTTTGGTGCCTTATCTGAGCCACCCCATGTTAATATGTCATAAAAACACATTGTCCCTTGAAGTCGCCAGTCGTGCTCTGTAGAACCCTAGTTGTGAGAAAGAAATGGTTTCCTTCTCCCAGGATTGGCTTAAGAAAACATTGATTCTCTAAATACTTCATAATGACAACTTTCGAAAATTGTATTACGTGGGAAATTAAAAAAAAAATAAATGTTTTGTTTGTGTTGCTAGCAACCACATTGGTCTAACATTTTTATCTGTGGACTATATTTCTTTTGCAGAAGAGAATTTATAAGATTTCAGAGAAAATATTTTCTAATTGAATCCACTCCAATTTTTGATCTCAGCAAAAATCTTCCTGAGAAGGCATGTGTTATATAATTGTGTTCATTTTAAGAATTAGGTAAGGAATTGGAGATAAGGGATTTTTTTTTCCTTTAGATAAATTCAGTTGATTATTAGATTTTTGATTATTATTAGAACTTCGTGAGGGTTCTTGAATGCAAAGCTTTTGATGCCTTTTATCATTTTAGTAATCTATATGGAAAAATTACTGTCTGGAGTTGAGTTTGTAGTGCCATGAATGGATCTGACATATCAGCTTTGTAATTACCTTGTATTAGTCAGTGTGTGAAATGACATTTGGTCCCTCAGAAATGACCTGTGATCAGTTAGTGCTCTGAAATGGCCTTGACCTACAGAGTGAAAATGTCATATTTTAATTATTCTTACATGGTAGAATACAATAGAATGTAACGTAATATTTTTAGCAGTAGTACTTAGTCTTAAATCCTCCTCTATCATAATGAGTCTGGTTAGTGCCAGATTTGACAAACCTTAATTTCATTCCCAGAGCATAAACAAGACAAACAAGTGCTGGGAGTTGTAGTTCTGGATGGAGTCATGCAATGTTCCTGCAGACATTTTGGAAAAAATGTCTTAAAGGATGAAATGTGGCCCATGAGTTTGGGGTTAAAGATGTACTGCTCCTCCTCATGAACCTATAAGAGGTTCAAACTTAAACTGTCATAATTCCATGTCATAATTCCGTGTCAGAGCTGAGTTTGCTTCATGGGCCTGTGTTAGGATGGTGCCATCTGGACACAAACACTTTACTGCGGTTGAAGGGAGTATTCTTGTGACAAAATAACGGGAAAAATGCTCTGCCACAACCCACCTCCAACTAACTGACAATCTCTGTTACCTGTAAAAATTTCTGTCCTCCTATTAGTAGAGAATTTTATCTCCTTATAGTTTAAAACAAGTTTTGGTTGTTAAATTCCTCCCTCTCTGACAGTGTTTTACAAGGAATTTCTTGAAATACTCCTTTTATTTTTATTTTTTTTCAGGCTTACTTAAAATAAAAATGTCATGAAAGCAGCTACAACAAAGTAGATTCCTGCATGAAGGCAAAAAAGAGGTTCATTGAGGAGGGGTAGGAAACCTTAGGTTCTGTGAGTAGAATCTCACTCTGGGCGTATCTGTGCAGTAACTTACGGGGTGGGAGAAATCTTTTCCTGGTGATAAAGTTGAAGAGTAAGAACAGGAACTTTAGGCAGAGAGGAAATAGTAAGGCTTATTTCACATGCATTGCATTCCTGAACCTAAGCTGGTACTTCTTTCTTTCTTTCTATGTGAAAATAAGATTTTGGCTTTTTGTTTGTTTGTTTCTTTAGACTCTTGGATGGAAAGAAATAATGCTGTTCATATCTTGATAATTTATAGAAGTATTTATGTCCTTCTGTGTACTTAACACTGCTTGGAACTTTGGCTTTATTGGAATTTTGTCATATCCAGTACATATATCTTGTGATGCATGGATTATTTCCATTTTTGTGGATGGGCCACATCACATGCAGATGTTCAGATTGCTCAGATTGGGTGCACAATCTTCAGTCTCTTGGGTTTCTTTGACTGGGACAGAATAACTGCATTCACTGAAGTTTTTATTAAGTAGTTAGATCTGAAAGCAGTTTGGATCTGAAAGGTTTTAGCATGTGTCTGTCAACATCTGGAAGGAATTTTTTTTTTTTTAAACAAAGGGCAAAATACCAACCTGCAAACAAGTAAATGGTTGTTCTAAATGCTGTGTTATTACTCACACTGGAAAATTGTTTGTAGTGCTTAGTTGGGAACACTTTTGTATTTTGCCTTGGTCTAGGCATTATCTCATGCTTATTCACGTGGTTATACATTTACTTTCCAAGGAAAAGAAAAAAATGAGTGTCCAATCCCAGAGCTCTTCACAGCATATTTAAGGGTAATCAGACTCAGATTACTGCAGAATGTTGGCATGTTAGTTCCAAGGGTGTATTCAAGAAGCACTTTATAGTTTCCATTGCTTCCCAAACCTAAAGGTCAGTGTTAGAAGGGAAGTAGCTCCCAAGACAAGTTGTTTTTGTATCTGACAGTTATTACTCCAGACATTTCAGTTATGTTTTATTAAAGTTTTCAAAGAAAGCTCCAGTCTGGGCTTCACATGTAGGAACAGGATCAGTTGACAGGTAGTTTTAGAATACTCCCATTATGCAGCACATGATGTGGTGGTGTTTTTTTAATCTTGGAAGTATTAATCATTTATATTTTGTTACCTTGGAACCCTTACTGACAGTAATATCACAAACACTCCTGCAAGCCTTGCTTTTATTTTGGAGATTTTTTTGCTGGAAGCATGATTATGTGGGTCTACCTTTCATAAAATTAGTAGAAACTTTTCTGGTAGTTTTTTAAAGGCTTGCATTGGGCGTTTTTCAGTGTTTCATTTTCATGCTACGTATACTTTGTGACTGTTCAGGAAAAGAGCTTCACACTCCTACTTTAAACATCTTACTTAAATCAGCTTTGTTCTGGAATAATTTTTGACTTGGAAATCTGAACATAAATGCAGAATATTTGAAAAAAAAAAAAAAAAGAGCTAGCAGATTAAATTAAAAATCCTTGGCAGACCTCCTCATACTTTTGGGAGACTCAAGCCTCAAACACAAGTAAGTTGCTATGTATTAAGTTTGTGTACCAGTTGTTTTATGATAATGGCCCATGTTCTGTTCTTAGCCTGTAGAAAATAAAATCTGATTTAAGCTGTCTTACAAGGCTTTCCCTCTGAAATCTAAATTAACATAGCTGTGAATTGTTCATGTATTTAAGCCCCAAGACCCAAATCCAGATGTTATGTCTAGAGTATATTGTGTTATTGCCACACTATAAGTTACATTAAAAAAACAAGGAGGAAAACAAGTTTAGATCTGAAAGTAAAGCTCGTTTCCTAATTCATTTAGGGAAGGTTTTAAAAATAATAAAGAGTGTAAGTGTTTTACCCTGCTTCCTAAGGAAACAAAGCTTATGTGATTGTGCTGTGTGCCTCTTCTGACTGCCAGTCTGTTACCTTCTCCCCTCTCCCCCCAGTAACTTTTGAAACTCCTGGACAATTTCAAACAGATTTGACAGGAGTAGAGGGCTCAGAGATATCAGGTTCCTTCTAGTTTCATGGAAATAGGTGCCTGGATAGAGAAGAGAGACCCTATTCATATGCCTGCTTTGGAAAAAGCTGTGGAATGAGATCAACTATATTATTAGACACTAGCAAATCCGCATGGGAGAGAGGAGTTATGAAGGCATTAAATAAGGGAAAAGTTCTGACTGGATTTCTCACCTTTCTAGACATGAGGGGATCCAGCACAAGAGTCATAACCATAGGAAACCAGCCTTCAGTAGTTCCATTGCTCACAGACCTGCTGCCTGCTCAGTGAGGTGGGGATGTATCTGATCATGCCTGGAGACACTGAACTAATGAAGAAAAAGATGAAAATATAAAAGACCTTTTAAGGACGTCCTGCTTCAGTTGTCTTTGTCACTTCAGAGGCAGAGGGGTAACAGGGAGTTGAATGGACAGTATTGCCTGAAGTATAGAGGAGAATGATAAAAGAGGAACCATAGAGGAAGATAAAACATTTGGATGTATGCATAAAATGCAAACCTGGCAGTTTTTGTGTGATGAAATAGTAATTTCATCCCAAATTCCATAAACAGCTCGAATGGCTTGTTCTTCACATAATCATCACTGTTATCACTGTTTGTGGAACTATACTGTATAGTTTCCCATTCTGTAGTGATTATTCTGAAAAGTAACTAGTTCACCTGAAATTAATTAGTGCACCTGATTTTTATGGATTTTTACCTTTGGCTTTTTTACTCCAATTGGTTAGGTTTTGGGGTTTTTGGGGTGTTTTTTTTTTTTTGGTTGTGTGTGTGGTTTTTTGCTTGGGTTTTTTGATGCGTTTTTTTGTTTGTTTGGAGGTTTCTGTGGGTTTTTTAATGGTTTTTTTTTGGTGTGAAATGGAACAATTTATCTGATTACTATTGGGAGAGAAAAATGGAAGGAATACCTGATGTTACAGGTGCTGAGTATTACTGCTGCAGTGCATTTTAGTGTTCAGTGTATTTCTAATTTTAAGGGATTTAGTTGCACAGTGGTCAAAAAAAATTGAGGGGAAAATTAGTATCAGCTTTCTGTAGCTTAACACCTTGAGACATGGGCATTGGTGTAGTTCAAATGCTCTGCAACTTTAGACAGTTCATGCCATTTTTGGGTATGTATCTCATTTTTTACAAAGATACAATTTGGCTCATGTATGTATATATATACATACATTTATATGTGTGTGTGTGTGTGTATAAATATATATCTTTAGGTTTAAAGTTGGAGGAGGGAGTAATCTCACGAGCCAGAGTTTCTAAAGTAAGTTTGGGAAAATGGTTGCAAAGCATTTTAAGGCCATGAATCACAGTCTGGGTAGATCCTGACCAAACCATGTCACAGCTGTCAAAATTCAGTAGCTAAAGACCCTTTCAGTGTGGGTGGGATTAAGCTTCACAGAAGTAGCTGATTGTGCAGATATGTGAAATATGATATTTCTGAGGGAATGTAAAGGTTAAATAAGGAAGTTTTCCAAAGGCTTTCAAGAAAGACATACAGATATAATGCCTATTCATGAAAGAAATCCGTTAGTTTCTTGCTTAGTAGGTGTCCTTGGTACTCTTACCTATCTACATGGCTCACTTTTTCTTTTTTTAGTGGATATTTAAGAATTGTCTGATGTTCTTACTATTTTCCTTTACCATTCTTTATTCCAAAACTGCCTGAAGAACCAGGCCTCCTGAAATATAGATACTCCCTGTATCCTGGTGATTTTTACACAGGGTAAACGTGAAGGGTTAAAGAAAGAAGTGAAACATGCAAATAGACTTACGTGACATTTGAAGATCATAAGTATTAAGTTCTATGTCTGTTTTCTGTGAATTTTCATGGTCTGCTTTGTTGTGGTATATATTCAAAAATTACATGTATAGTTCTGGTTACCCACAGTCAAGAAATGCAAGGTGAAATTGGGAGTAAGGCTGTATGATATGAGGGACAGAGAAACTAACATATATGTAGCCAAAGCTACACTAAGCTTTAGTTCAGAAGAAAAAACACTGACTGAGAAATCTATTTATTTATAAATTACGGAGTCTGAACACGAGAGGGGGAGAAGCATGCTATAAGCTAGGGAACGGTGTCTGTCCAAGAGGTGGATACAAGTTGGGCATGTGTGTTTTTAGGAGGCCAATTAGGAAAAAATATCCCAAGCAGCTTTCCAGCTAGACTGGTGAGATTAAGAAACTCTTTCAAAAAATTAAATTCCTTCATGAGAGGGTTTATGTGAACTGGACATCCCCAGAACCTCCTCCCCAGTCAAGAATTCTTTTAAGACCTTTCAGGATCAGAGTCTGCTTCCAGTTGGGAAGTTTGGCCCATGCTGAGCTTGATGAGGGATGGAAGGAATAACTTGCAAGTGCAGAGTCTTCTTCATCCTTATTTCTACCTGCTTCCTTTTCTATCGAAAAGGAAACCTGAGACTTCCTTCTGCAATGTGCCTTGGTCCTTCTTAATCTGGTAACACAGTGCCTCCTGCTGCAAACCTCATGGAGCAGTACTCCAGGGACATGGAATTGATGCCTTAAGCCCCTAATGGTTTTTTATTTTTCTAATATTTGTAAGACTTGTAAGTTTTATAAGTAGGTTTTAAAAGCAGCAACCCCTCTCTTCTTTGTCCCTTGTCCCTTTCCCTTTCTCCAGTACCCTTGTTTATACATTCCTTAACCCTCTTACCCCATTCTATGCTCCCTATATCAATCCTACTTCTGAATACAGCAGAGATGTTTAGTCTTTTGTCAAGGCAAGGCCTAGATTGTTGGCAGAACAGCATATCAGGGCCTAAACCACAGAATACGGTCAAGAATTAGGTAACTATGTACCCTTTGTGCTCTGATGAAGACAAAGATGGGATGAATAGGGGGTCCCGAAATACACCCCAGACCCATTTTCAGGGGGTGGACCCGGGGCGGACCAGAGTAAAGGCCACAGGGTGGACACATCTGGGATTGGATGGATGGTATTATAAAATGTAACCTCTCAGGCACAGCCTGCGGGCGTCTTGTAACATCTTAGCCTTGGCAAAATAAACCCTTTCTTCAGCACCAAAATACCACGGCAACAAATACTGGGGTTACTGGGGTGTACAGAATACTGGATACTGGGGTTACCTCCGCACCTGAATTAAATTAAGTAAATTAAAATTGCCTGGGGATATTCCTAGACACAGAGGCCAAGTGATGGGGAAGAGTCTATGTCCATGCTGTTAAACTCTCTGTAGCCTCCAGAAGAGGCTGGCTGCATGCAAAGTGACTCTTGGAAGTGGTCCCTGGGATGCTCCAACTCCTGCAGTATTTCTGTGAAGTGTTTGGTGAATTGGTCACTGGCACAGACAGAGGACAGTAATTAGTATGTTCTACCACCTGATGATGTTCCTAGTTCCTCCTCATTTTACTATACAGGTGTAGCCTCCTTGCACTGCAAACCTTGAGGGGCCCACAGTTCCGAGAATTAGGCGGGTTTGACAGTGTGAGAAACAGTGGAGCACTCTCCAAAAATACTTGGGAACCACTGACACAAACTAGTGAAACCAGGTGGAATTTCATTTCCAGTGGATATGGAGCTAACATGATGGCAATTTGTGTGGAAGGTTTCTGCAGCCTGTAGTAAAAATCTGAGAAAAACAGCAATCACTTATGTCAGCTGTTTTGCTCTGGGATAGATGTAATGCCTTCGTCAAAAAGGAAGTTTGTTGTTTTGTTTTTGGTTGGGTTTTTTTAAGGATGAAGTAATACTTTACTCATGAATAACATTTCAGGAGGGAAAGGCAAGGAGTGTAGAAAGGCAGGATTTTTATCTTAAACTCGTTTTTTTGTAGTTGCTGATCATATTTTTATACTGTCTGATGTAACTGGACAGATTTCTTGGCTTCCATGGTACTTTGTAATATTTTCTAGCTTCCTAGAGTTTGCTGTTAGAAAAGCAACTTCTGCTTTCACGTTGTCATCACTGTATTGTGCAAGTCTAGTGTACTGATTTCATTACCACACCCAGGTATGTCATAGTTACTGTTGAATGATTTCCCTGGTGATAATAGTGGCACAGCTTTAAAAACTCAAGACCACTCACTGATTGACTTAAGAAATAAAAATGGTATAATGCTTTCCAGATTCAAGCTTGTAACAATACTTTCTTTGTGTAAGTGTCAGCATCATTCATTTGTAGGTCATATTCTTTAACCTGTTAATGAATTTTCATTAACATTTTCCTCTTTAAAATACTTGTTTATTTTTGTAGTGAAAACTTACTTTTATCAAAGTATTGATTCTACCTTATTTCAGAGTCTGTGTGTATGTGGAATAGAAGAGGTAGCTGATATTTAACTGGCAGTAGCAAAGCTGATTCTGGAAATCACAGAATATCTGCCTTTCAAGAGCCACAGCTCTCAGCTGAGAAAAGAAAGTTGCTGTATCTTACGTGTGAGGGTGAATTAAGTTAATTTCAATTTAAATAATTTGAATAAACACATTCAGTGCTGTCCTGAGTGTTATGGCTGATCCCTAACTCTGTAGTTTCAGTACCAACAGTACGCAAGGGCATTGGTGGGTAATTTCAGGATAGTTCATCTGTACAGCTTTTATTATCTTCTCCTGGCAGGGCAGTTCCAAGTGTAAATTTGTGTAAGCGTCGATAAAACAGGTGAGTAAAGCATTTTGTTTGGTTTGACTCTGGAGATGATGGAGTTTGAGTACAGAAAACATACAGTTTTAAACTTTAAGACTTTTATTCCTTAAAAACACCATGGTTGCTCCTCCATCTTCTCTTGTTCCCAAAGACCCTGTTGAATCTGCTCTAGTAGCAGCGTGGAAGGACCACGGCTGAACTCTGCCATCAGAATGTCCCTGCTAGCGTCACTCCCTCCTAGTGCAGAAGAGGAGTTGGAGCCTTGGAATTGTTGGAGCAAGTTCAGAGGAGGCTATGAAATTGATAAAGGGCATCTCCCTATGTAGACATGGGAGAGTTGAGGTTGTTCAGCCTGGAGAAGAGAAGGTTGTGTGGAGACCCCACAGCACCTTCCAAGATCTGAAGGGGCTACAGGGAAGCTGGAGAAGGACTGTTTATCAGGAACTGGAGTGACAGGACAAGGGGGATGGGTTCAAACTGACAGAGAGCAGATTTAGATAAGATATGAAGGAAAAATTCCTGCCTGTGAGGATGGGGAGGCCCTGGCACAGGTTGCCCCATCCCTGGAAGTGTCCAAGGCCAGGTTGGACAGGGCTTGGAGCAACCTGGGATAGTGGAAGGTGTCCCTGCCCATGGCATGGGGTGGCACTGGATAAGCTTTAAGGTCCCTTCCAACCCTTAACATTCTGGGATTCTGTGCTTGGGACAGGGCGATGACAAAAAAAATTTGTTGTTGTTTGGGTCTGCAGGGTTTTTCTGCTTCATTGCAGGGGCCATAGCTGCTTTTACAAACTGTGGGTCCCCACAGAGCCAGGCGGGCATGAAGCAGCTGCTCCAGGCTGGTGGGCTGCTCCAAAGTTTTTGTTTTCCCCTCAGATTCTCCTTTAATATTTCCCTGGTGAAAGGATGTTGCTTAGGCAATTCCTTGCAAGAGGCAGCTTCTGTCTGCAAGGATGTAGGTGTTCCTAAGTGTGCTAATACAGCTTGAAATACCATCTTGGAAACAAAGCACAGGGATGTCTGAGTCCTATTTAGGGGCAGGAAAGGTGGAAGTTGAGTGAGGTGAGTTAGAGGTGATTCTGTTACAGGCTGTAGGTTGACTTGTACAATTAGAGCTCCATCAGTGAGTTCACACACTAGGAATATCTTCATTTCAAAATCAGACCTAAGTACCTGTAAGTGTGATCTCTCTAAAAATTAATTGTTAATTAATTTTCAAAGCAGAGAAGGAAAAAGTGAAATATTATAGGTTAGGATTTAATAGAAGAGACACACACATGCACACAGTGTATATATATGTGTATATATATATATATATAAAAAACACGCATACATATATACATGTATATATATAGATATATAGATATAGATATATACATATACAAAAACACTGTATCTATCCTGCCAGGAAAAGAAATGACAAATCTGTCTAAATATTTTCTCTACCTTGTGGAAGTACAGAATTCCTTAAATATATTTTGTATTAAAAAAACATTGTTCGAAAGGATTGTTAGGATACTTAAGTAATATAGAGAGAGATCATGACCAGCAAAGCACATGAAATAAGAGTTTCCAGCATGATTTTTTTTTTTAATTCTAGACTAGTTTGTCACAATGAAAAATTGTTGTTATTGGAAATTAGCTCACTGTTAGTATTTAGCTTCAGATTCTTCAGAGTGTGCAGGCATTGCTGTGTGAATGGCTCCTCCTTTCAGTGCATAACCTCTGGTAATTTTTGCCTTGGATATGATAAATCTCATTTTTAGTGCAATGTAGTAATGCAAAGATTATATAGCAGATACATAATATTTAATTCAAAATTCAATTTTAATGTCTCTATAGAATGAAGTAGTTTTCATACAGCTTCGGAGTTTTCTGTGAAAAATGTGTGTTGTCTCATATTTCAATAACTTTTATTTTCCTATGTGAAGGAAAATATATTCCTGTAAGCATAAGTAAGTAGAAGAAAAATTACTAAAGAAGCTTTTCAGTTCCTTCTGAAATCTTTTGTGTCTTATGGTTGAGGTCACTGCTTTCTTCATCTGTAGAAGATGGGCAGGGTGAGAGGTGATGGGAAAAGGACATTTTTGTCATAAGCTTCTAATTCTTGGTTTTATTTCTTAAGTTTAAAATATGGTCCAGTGATACATGTTGACTGTGATTTCTGATTATTGGAACACAGTTTTCGAAGTCTGTCTGTGTTCATCTTTGTATGTCTTTAAAAAAATAACAATTTAAAATAAATCCCCACAAACAATAGAACAGCTATTGAAGGGGAGCAGTGTGTCAGTCACAGTCAGTGTGGTGTCCCCTGGGACCTCTAGCAGAGCTGCTCCTTGTCTGTATAAATGAAGTGTTTAGTGCTTCAGTGTTTTACATAATGTTTCCTTGAATGATCTGAAAGAGGAAGCAGAAGGCACATTAGTTACATCTGCAGATGATACAGAGCCAGGAAGCCACAGCAACTGTAAGAATGGTGAGAAATTTAAATTGATCTGGGGAGCAGCAACGTGCAGGAATTACAAAACTGACAAAAAATTAAAATTTACCATTAAAAATTTACAAAATCACCTTGGAAACATGATCCAAACTAAAGACACCTTGTGTGTCAGATTAGCTCAGTAAAGTGTTAATGATGTTTTCTTTCACTCCTGCAGTGAGCAAGGTCTGTTTACCTTGATATCCCACCCAGTTAACTCTTTGTTATGGTATCCTGATCTTCAACCACTTCTACTGAATTTTCCTAGAATTGTTTTCGGTGTCACTACTGTGGTTTTGGTGATGAAGGACAAATAACTAGGCTGTTTCTTGGTTTAGTTGCAAGGAAAAACTAAGCAATACGTACGAGAACTGAAATGGTCCATGCAGTGTCTGAGACACAGAAAACAGAACAATGAAGTTTATTGTAAGAAAGTAGATAATAGTCAATTGCTTTGCATAAAGACTGAATTAAAGACTAAAGACTGTCAGTGTTGGACTTGGACAGCGAGGAAGATGGGCAACTAAAATTCTCTGTGTCTCTGGTTTATAATTACAATTGCTTTTGAAATGTCTGATTTTTGTTTGGTGTGATTTTAGTTGGCAGTGGTGTCAGGCTTTCAGCTGAAATCTGTTGCTACTCACTTAAACCCATTTTTTAGGATTATGCATATTTTGTTCTTTTGTGCAGAGAAAACTGTGATTATTTGTCCCATTTAAACGTATTTGTTTAATACCTTGTCTCAGTTGATTATATTAAATCATAAGACAAAAGTGATGTACTCTCCTTGCTATTTCCTTCACAGTACAAGTAGGAGATTGTGTGGCTGTTTTATCTCTGCTACTGTGCCTCTCTATTTCTGTGGGAAGTATTCAAGTGTGCTGTGAAGCCTTTATCCAAATAGTGTGGTGGTGGCTTGCAAGTGATGAAAAACAGTTTCCTTTATGCAAATGGCCACCTTTGTTAATGCTGTCAGACAGCAAGTGTGATTCAGGGAATACACGCCAATCTGTGGGTCACTGATAATGTAATCTAATTTTCAAAAATAAATTGAAAGCATCTTTTCATCTGCAGCCATCAGATGTATGTCAGCTAAAGACAACAACACGTTAGAGACAGCACATGTGAGTTTGCAGGAAAGATATATGGTTAATTGGAAATTAAACCTTTGGGTTTGTCACATTTTCTAATAGACTGACCTTGCTGGAGAAGGTCATGATGGTATCATGTGTTGTTGGCAGAGACTTCCACAGATAAAAGATCCAACTTGAAGGACTGTTACTTGTTTCAAACAATGCCTTTGAAATCTTTGTGTGCAGTTATGTTACCAGGCCTTTTTCAGCAAAACTTTGTGTTAGTGAAATTTGCTATTAAAAAGGTGTTAACAAACAATATGCCTTTTTTTTTAATGATGTCTTTTTTAGTTATTCTCCTTGCCTTCCCAAGCAAAAAGAGGTGAAAAAGGAATGAAATGGCATTTCTGATTTTAATAGGTGAGGAGCCACAACACAGGTTGAACTCTCCCCTAGCATGTACCACTTACATTTTTATATATTTTAAGATGTTATTGCTGTGTATTCAAGTTGAAAATATGAGTAATAGTTCTATTCATAGGGAAATGCAATGCTTCTGTCAAATTTTATGTCAGTCTTTTTGATAATTACAAGATGCAAAAGAGGACCCCTTCTCCTTCTATGTACCCCTCACTAACTCGATGTTTCTGCAGGCATTTCCAGTGGAAGCCAAGTAATTTAAATACCTTTTTTCCCCAAAAGTTCTGCTTGTATTGTGGTTTAGAGCTGGCCAAAATCTGGGTTGTGTCATCCAGCCCACCTCTGCATTTCTCAGGAGCTGCTCCCTCAGTTTTCTGCCAAGTCAGACAGTGGTGCTCCTGGATGTGGCGAGGCTCAGAAAGCCCCATGAGTGTTGTGTAGGCTTTATCAGCTGCAGAAGTGTGCCCTGAGGTAGCTCAGATTCCCCATCCTCTGCCCATTCCAGAGCACCAAAGCCAGGCCCTTCATTTCTGATTTGCTTTTCCTCAGATAGCATGTGTGACCCTCTTGAAGCAGCCTCAATATCCTTCTCCCATTGCCCCAAACTGCCATGTTGGGTATTTCGGTATCTTCACCCAGCTTTGCACACTTATAGTTCAGCTGGTGCTGGTTTGTATGTATGGCTGAGCCATAAAAAATCATAACAAAACCAACAGTTTTCTGTTGTTTTTCCCAGACACAGCAGAACAAATCTGTTCAGTCCTCTTGTGTACCCTGAACAACATCCCTACTGCTGAAGAAATACAATAGTTCATTATAGATCCTGTCTTTTAATCTCACAGAATTAACAAGGCTACCTATTTAATTGAAGGACTCTTTATTGTTAAGAACTTGCTGTCTGAACCTTGGAGGTGACAACTTGCTGATTAGATTTTAGATATTATCTGTATAAACCACAGAATGCCAGGATATTTGGGGCTGGAAGGGACCTCTGGAGATCATCCAGTCCAACCCCCTTCCCAGGCATGATCACCTGGAGCAGGTGACACAAGAACTTGTTCAGATGGGTTTGGAATGTTTCCAGGCAGGGACACTCCACACCCTCCCTGGGCAGCTGTTCTGGGCTCTGCCATGTCCATGGAAAGAAGTTCTGCCTCATGCTGAAGGGGCACTTGTCGTGTTTTGGTTTATGACCATTGCTCCTTGTCCTGTCACTGGGCACCACTGAACAGAGTCTGGAACCATCCTCTGACAGCCCTTGGGGGTATTGGTGTGGATTGATGGGATCCCCTCTCAGTCTTCTCCTCTCCAGAGTTACTAGGCCCAGCTCTCACAGTCTCTGTTCATCAAGGAGATGCTCCAGACCCCTCATCACCTCTGCAAATAATTGGCATGTAGATTATTCCACATTTCTCAATTCTCTGTATGACAAAGTGACTGTTAAGTATTAAAATTTATTGGAGCAAAGTTTTCCGATCCTTCCTGTGCGGTTGGGATAACACACTCTGTCCTTGTGTCCTAGTTCAGACTTGGCTCTGTGAAGCTGCAGGAAGTCCCAAGTCCAGCCAAGGTGGTGAAGGAGCTCATTGGTTACTGCCTGGACAGCCTGGGAAAACTGCAGGCCAAAAATGAGCACCTGCAGAGAGAAAATGAAAGGCTTTTCAGCAACTGGAGTGATGCAGAGAAGAGGTGAGTTTCACAAGGTGAACACAAGTTTTTATGCACTTGGAAGGTGTTTCAAGCTCAGTTGCCCCCAGCCCATGTAGCTGTAAATCTTCTTTGTCAAGGATACAACTAGTATTACAAATTTGCAGTTAAAGTTGGTTTTAGCTTTATGAGTTAAAAACAAACAAACACTTAATTTCTATTGAATCCTCTTCACTTTCATTAGGAAGCTTTTTCCTTAATGTTATTTTTTTATAATTCTTAGCACTAGCAGTTTAAATTATTTACACTTTTGAGTGGGAAATAAGTTGCCATTGCTTCAATCTGTTTGCCTTGTGGAAGCAGCCAGAGTTGGAAAACTAGTGTGGTATTATGGGAAAAAATGCCAGTATTTTGCAAGAGATTTTTATAATTGCTGTTGCATTTATGATCTGAATTGTCTGTCACTCTATAGTGAAGGAATCTGCGCTCGTTTCACCATAAAACTCTTAGCACAGAGAAGTCAAGAGATTTATCTTGTTTTTCTATAGCTTTACTTTAAAAAAAAACACATTTAGGAAGATTGATGAAAGAATGTAGCTAATTGGCATTAATTTACCTTGAAAAAGAGACTTATGGTTTTCTTTCCCTTTCATTAAAAAGAGTAACAATTTCTCCTGACAGTATCCCTGACAGGCATAGGGCCTCCCTAAGTAGTGTTTTAGTGCTTAACAGTGTAATTGAACAATAGTGTATTGTATAACCAGTACTGCATTACATGCTGATATGTAAGAGGCATTAGTGCTTGTATCAATTTCCATGGTGGGGTGGCACTTTTACCGGGTAACCCCAAAGAATAGGTGGAAAAAAAAGAAAAAAGAAATCACAGTTGCCAGACAAACTTTGCTCTCAGAAGCTGTGAAAGCTGGTGGATTTCTTTGGTGTGCTTATAGTTTGAATAGATGAAACATGGGTTTTCAAAATGAACTCTGAAGGTTTTATGGTCACCAGTCTTTGGCCATGTCTAATAAACGGAGAAGAAAAATAATTTTAAAATAATTTTCACCCAAACAGCGGGTCTTATTTTTTTGGTTTGGGTTTTTTCTTTGGTTTGGTTGGATTGGGTTTTTAAAATTCTTTTTGCCACAGCCCAGTCTACTCTTTGCTCTTTTGGCTCCAAAAGCAGGACCCAGTTTCTCAGAGCTGAACAAAGCTCTGCCTGCCTTTGTTCAGCAGGCAGGATTTCAGGATTTACATTCTGTATCACTCGTGTTGTTGAGTGGTAAAACATCAAATGTAAAGCACGTGATGTGGAGAATTGTGCTCCCGCCTCGCCTGGAGCTCAAGCATATCAACTCCACAGCCTCAAGCCTTGCATTCCCTATGCTCAAAGTCTCTTTTCTCAGGATTTCATTAGAATTAAAACATAGCAGGCACACTTCTGAGGGTTGGTTTTATTCTGGTTGACCATGGGGCATTGGATGGAGTAGTTCTATCATCCCGTTTCCATTTCCCTGCTCCAATTTTCTTGACCATCACAGAGGTTTTGTGAGCAAGTGGGTGCCTGGGGATGAGTGTGTGTGCATACTTACCTCAGGGATAGATGAGTTAAAATATCAGAGCAAAATAGCTGTTGTTCATATTTCATATAGATGGTTCAAGGCCAGGTTGGACAGGGGTTGGAACAACCCTGTTATTAATTGTAATAATCTGTAGCAAAATAATCCCTTGAACAATAACAATTAAATTTCTGATTTGGGCATGGTATGTGTTTTTTTTTCAGACGTCTGAAATTGGTGTAGACAAGCCAAATTCAAAATAACTCTTATTTATGTTGTGGTCAACTACAGTGACAGTATATTTAAACCACAAATAGCTTATAAAAATGCAAGCTAGGTACTTGGGTGCTTGAAACTGACTCTTCAGCATTAGCTCATCAGGATTCCATACCATTGCCAGTGTTGTGGGAAGCGTGACTCTGAAATGCAATGAAGCAGTGCCGTGAGATCCAGGAATTATTTTAGAGCCCTGAGAACAAGGGTGAATAACAGAGATGTTGAATTCTTTTTTTCTTAGTGTTGGATTGTGGACAATGCCACTAATAAATAAGTGCCAGTAAGTTACACAGTTCACGTTGACCTCTCTGAATTGTGTGTGATTGCTCTGCATTGAGGCAGCACTTAAAAGAACTTGGTTTTCTCAATTTATTATTCGTCATAGGGGTTGGTTTCAGTGGGCTGTGCAAGCCTTTTGATGCCTGTCAACCTAGGTGCTTTTGGCACATTAAAAGCATTGTGCTCACACAGCAGAGAGATCTGAGGATACACAAAATGGAAAACACCAATCCAGCCATTAACCTTCATTTATTTTACCATGCTCAAAAGTTGTCTTTGAGATGAGCAGTTCCTCTCTTTGGCCTGGGGAGATGGTATTTCAGGAAGACAAATCACACACAGGCATGTGGTGAATTGCAATTAAATTTTGTATTTGTAGTCTGTGAGGTATTGGAATGAAACCCAGACAGCTCTGCTTGGTGGTCACGTAATTCAGGTGATTCAGTGAATCCTAAAGGCTCCACAGAGCCACCCCACCTACATAATTAATGCATCCCTGTTCCTAAGTGGCAAAGGATTGTTGCTTTTTCACTGCTCTGTTTTCAAGTACCAGATATGCCATATAATAGTATATTTTAAAGGCTCATAACTTGCAAATACAGCATTACTGTAATACTGATTTATACTGATCGTATGCTGTGCCAAATTAATGTCATACCTGTGTCTGGTGAATCTGTTTGTATGTGCATAACTTTAAAAAGAGAAAAACAAAAAAATGTGTTCCTGTAAATGAAAGCAATCAAAGATTAACTGATGGCATACAACTAATAGGTTTTGTGCACAAGGAAGAGTTAATACTCTAATCTATGCATACAGTTGGTATATATATTTCAAGATGCTAATTTTTTGCTCCAGAGACTGAAGAAATTGTCTAGAATTGCCATTGGTTCCTGTACTATACTACTTACAGTACAGGCAGCATTAGCTTTACTTCACTGGAAGTTTCCGTTTACGTGGATTTTCATCAGTGGATGTCTTTGCAGGATTCAAGGGCCTCACTGAAATTATCTTAATATGGCACTTTTTTTGGCCAAATGAGCAAAATTTCTTAATGTAACTGTCTGAACCAACCCCAACTGCTCCAACACAAACCAGTGGCTTGGCAAAATACAGGCACAGCAGTGATCACTTTTGCTGGTTTCTGTGGGAGAGGGGACTGTTCTATAGGATTTGATACAGACAGGATTAGCATATTTAGACAAAATGCTTTTTTTCACCCAATTTTTAGGTATACAGGCACAATTAGTGTTGAGCATGTCCAGGCTCTTCTGGGTCCTTTATTAGGGTTTATAATTCTTTGTGAGTTGTCTATTTGTTTCCCACTAAACAGTTAACTTCCCTTTTGTAGGTGGAAAGTCTCCTGGTAGTTGATTAGTACATATGATCTTTCATTTAGGCATTATTGAACTGATCCATATGGTAATGATGTTCTGCTATTTGCATTTAAATTAGATGAATTATTTATCAACTATCAAGCATATCCCTTAAGCATTGCACAGTAGACTTAATATTTCATTAGATTTAATTTTTTTTTGCTACTGCCTTTCTTCTTACATGCTATATGGTTTTGATCTGTGAACAAATTGATTAGTATTTATGTAGGAAGTCTGTTGAAATATCTTACTTTATAACTGAGTATTTTTTTAAATCTGTTACATTTTTGGGTTTAATAACAAAATAAGCCTCCTAAGCTTTTCTTACCAGCCTTGCACAGATTGGTGAAAAGAATGTTTATAAGTTTGACTATTTGCTATATTTACCATGATCAGCAAGATTATCAAGGTGTTTATTTGCTTGTTGTGTACACAGCTAAAAAAATGTTTGTGGCTCAACGCAAGGATTAAAATGTTATAAAATATAGGAAACAAATATGGAATTGCATTTGCTACAAGTCATTTCTTGGGCTCATGTTTGCTTGTATTCCAGTTTTTCTTTGCTTATGAGATATTATACATCCGTGTTCTTAATTTTATATTTCCAATGTGCTTCATTTTATTGACATTGACTTATTCACAGGTGCATATTAAACTTCTTAAAAAACATGAAGAATATTTTACTCTGAAGATACTAATTAAGTGCTTTTAAACATTTTTATGTTTGGGGATTTTTTTCCCTCCTCTTCAAATATATTTTACATCAGACTGTGTAGTCCAAATTTGAGACCTGTCAAGCTAATCATATATATTTATAATCTCATTATGTGTATCCTGCCAAGGTATACCAACTATGGTGATTCAGTAGTGAAAATAAAGAACACTTGCCTATTTAAATTTTAGTTGGAGCTGTGCAGGAACCCATAAAAAAAAAAGGCATGAAGAGAAATGTTCACATTTGGAAACTTTCCCCTTTTGGTAGCAAAGTTCATTTCACTTTTCTGAGGGGGGAAAAAGAAAAGCTGCTGTTTCAGACACAAGGTGCTGGACTGGTACTGCGTGATTTGGAATGGAGATTCCTGTAAGAGGAAGTCTGACCTCACTACAGAATTTTCTTCCAGGAAACAGCAAATTATTTTAAGAAGAATTAGTGTAATAGTTAATTTTACATTGCAGGCTGGAAAAATGTGTGGAGGCTAAAGAGAAGCTGGAGGCAGATCTTTATAACCGTTTTATTCTGGTGCTGAATGAGAAGAAGGCAAAGATAAGAAACTTACAGAAGTTGCTGAATGAAGCCAAAGAATCTGCAGCAGATGCCAAATGTACCAGGTATTCCTTACATTTCTTGGCTTTCTTGGTATCTTACCTGGTGCATATTTTAGTTTAGTTTAGTTTGCATTCCTTTGGCCCTAACAGGGAGTGACAGTTCTTCCTGGCTGAGAGTTAGTTGGGTTATCCATAACAATGCTGTTAGTAGTGGGAGAGAAGGATTCTTCCTGGCACCCCTGCAAATAGCAGCATATTGCTCTGGATGCTGTAACTAAACATCCAGTGAATCTGTCCTGTTTTCTGTGGGGCTGCAGCTGATTTCCATTCATAGTGTGTCCCTGCCATTTCCGTAGGTGGTAATTTTCATATACATTCTCTCTGAATTATTTGATTCCTTTGGGAAACAAAAATATCTAATTTTTTTCAATTTTTTTAATGTTTTCTAGGGATGATATAACTACTACTCAGATGGTTATAAAGAGGGAAAATGACTATGATGCCAGCACTGATGAGGAAAGTGAAAGTTTAACACGGGCCTCATTACCATCAGGTAAGACAGAAAGTATTGTCTTTGTGTGATATAACAAACAGGCTTTATGTGAATAAACCTTAAGGAAGGTAAAATACTACCTGACAGACTGCTCTGTGACAAGCCAACCTGCAAGCCTTAAAAACACCTCTCTTGAAGCAGAGGATAATACTGCCATTTTCAAATTAGAGAGAGGAGGTTTAAAAGCATATTGCGCAAGTGAAGGCACTGTCACTTCTTCCAAAATGACAAATTGCACACTTTGCAAAACTAATGACAGTCTAACAGTACCTGAACCATCAACAGTTCCATTTGAAATTCTGGGAATCATGATGTGTGCGCAATGATTGATAAAGTGTAAAATGTAGTTCCTGACAGTTTCAATAGTGTTTAAAAAGATGGAAAGAGAGGAGGTTTAACAGCTATAAAAAGAGCTGTGTGTGTAAATGGAATAGAAATGTATTTATAGCAGAATTCACTTTAATTTGTCAGTGAATTTTTGGTCTTGTGAAGATGCTCGTGAAACTTAATTTGACAAATCTTTCCAGGACTAGAGTCTTGTAAAGTGTGTGGGATACAGCGATGGCCCATTCTACAATACCAGATACCATGAATCAGAATTTTGGCAAGTTTTTGACAAACTAATAGGAATATACAGGACAAATAAGTTTCAAACCTGCATTGATAGTTGCTATATGGTTATATGTGTGTGTGTGTATATATGTGTGTGTGTGTGTGTGTGTGTGTATATACATATATATATTTCTGTGGATTCTCTCACTGGAGCTTTTTATTTCCACTGTAGGTAAAGGTAATCAAGACAACACTGTGTTTTTGTAAACCACCAGTTTTCTGTGCATACCTGGGAACCAGGAGTGTCCAAGACCCTGATACCAGTGATAAACAGCTTTGTCACTCCTATGAGCCTGTTTGTTGAGGGCTTTCTGGGGTAATATCAATTAAGCAGAGCTTTCAGGCAAATGGAGAAAATTGAAATAATGGAAAGACATCATTTATTGTTGTTCTGTGCTTTTCAGAAATTTTTGCTTTCAAATGTTGGTTGGTCATTTCAGATGACAAGGTGAGAAATACTTTGTTTTGTGAAAAGGCAAGGAAAAGTGGAAGATGTTGAGTCTTTTTCTAGATTCAGGGGGACTTAACTAGTTCAGTGAATGAGTTTTTGTTATACATGCTTTTAAAGATGAAAACAGCCCCCACTGCCCTGCTCAGCCAATTGTGGACTGATCAGTGTAATAGGAAAATATAGCAACTGTGTTTTAATTTGCGTTGTAAACAAAAATGTGTTTTCTTTTGCCTTTGAGGGCTGCAATAGTTAGTATTTTGTCCTGACTGTAGAGCTCTTCCAGCAGCAAAATTTGCAAATAATATGAAAACTGTAAACTTAATCCTTTGGGTAACTCAATAAAAGTTTTTCAAGGTAATGGCATTGTTGCACCTGCACAATGAGCATCACTTAGGTCGGGTGATGCTCCCCCTATGTGCACAGTTTTCTCTTTCAATGAACAATAGAAAAGCACAGATATGCGCTGAGTATCTGAAGTCTAGCCTAGGATTTTCAGATGCAAAAAGAAGTCTGAGGCAGACCATGTCTCCATGGAGAAAACAGTGATTCAGGGATGAGTGGAATGAGTGGATAAATGAAGCTTATAGATACATTAAACATTAAGGACTGTAAGACATAAAAGATAATACAGATTTTATTTGGTTTTTTTTTCTGATTACCTTAGTTTTCCTATCTCTTAGTCAAACATGAAATTGATTTTCCTTTTGGACTTGGAGTTTCATTGTGTGGAATGCAGGAGTCAGTAAGAATTAAAAGATCTTTGAGTTCATTTTAGTAGATATTGGTGAAACCCACAATCAAGAGAGGAGATCATAATTAAATAACTTCTTTGGAGGGAAGTGAAGACAGGTGGGTATATGCCCATATATGCATAGTAAGAGTGCATTTCCACATGTGCACGTCCAAACAATTCACTGGGAGTTGAAAAAGCAGTGGTGTTCACCAGGTGATTTAGTTTGCGTTTAGAGGTGAACACTAGGGGTAGTTCCGTCATAACCTTGGTTCCGTTCTGTCAACTAAGGAGGATGTGAAACAGAAGCTGTGAAACACAGATGTTGTAAAATCAGTCACCTACTCAGGATATGTTGAACTACAGAGTTTAAAACTCTGAAGATTTTGCTTAACCGTCAATAATTGTTTTCCTTCCTTAATTTTTGGGGCACTGAAGGCATTCCAGTGGTTTTGGAAAAAAAGCCTACAGATACTACAAGAAAATTAAATGGTATTTTTTTATAATAAAATTAAATTATTAGTCTGGTGTAGATCTGATTCAAAGATTGGAACAGGACCCAAGGAAGAAAAATATTAAGAAAAAGTGTAAGAATGATTAATCGCAATCTTTGTAAAGGAGCAGAAACTAGAGCCTGAAAACTGGGACTTGTTTCATCTGTGATGAGATTCCCAGCTGTCTGGTCAACTAGTGAATGACTTGCATAAGATATCGTGTTTCACAATGTTTTATTCAAGAAATTAGAACATGGAAATTAACATAACATGAGATAAATACATTTTCAGATGAGCCTGTCTGTTTGTCTTAAAATACAAATGGAGAGTTATCAGTCCTGGTATCTTTGGAGTGTGAAATTGAGGGTGATTTATTTAAACCAGTTTGCATTTTGTGATACACCAACTATGAGCAAAACAAACTAACACAGTGTAATGCCATGATTTTCAGTCCTTTTACAATTCACTTGGGAAAACCAACAATATCTCCAGCTGGGCTTAGTGTAGCTCCTTCTGCCACCTAAAGCTGGGATTATCTCCAGGGACTGCCATCACCTTCCCCAGGTGGGGACTCACCAAGAGCTCCTTGATGCAGTGCTAAGTTTGGACATCCAGGTTTGAAGAAAAATGTACATGTTACCAAGATAGGGACAATAATGTTGTGATAAGAGTAGAAGCTTCCTCCTTACGGTAGCAGATAAAGTGTAACCTAAAAATTTACTTAAAATTTTAGGGGTTTTGGCATTTACAGTACTATTTGTAGGTGATTTAGGGTTTGCTTTTTGACAGCAGTTTCTGCTTCATAGCTTAAAGCCAAGATCAACTGAAACATGTCAGGTTTTGTCTCTAATCTACACAGAGATGTAGTTAATGCTTTGTATTGTAAAAGAAAAAACTAAAATTGAATTAATAAGTATATTAAAGCGCTCAGAAAAACAGCTGATGTGTATGAGAAGTAAAACTTTTAGAAACAGTATTACATTTATAAATAACACTGTATGTCATTCCATACAACAGCTTTGCCCACTGAGCCATGAGCATGGGGTGAAATTTATATGAAATATTTGTTAGGATTGTGAATGTGAGATTGAAAAAGACACACAATCCCAGCTTTCACTGCAGTTTAATAAATACTTATGCAGCAGCTACAGATGATGTGTCAGATCCTTGTAAATGCCTGTGAGCTCCTGTTTGAGAGAGGAAGGAGGAGATGAAGGAAATCCTTCTACTGTTCTTCATGAACGGGGTGTTAGGAATGTTTCTTGGGAGAGTGGGAAGTTGCTTTTGGTTTGGATTGTTATTGTTTTGGTCCAGGGTTGGTACGATTCTGTCTGAGTCACCAAAACCAGGTAGTAGTTGGTTTTTTCCCTACTGGGACATCAACAAATTTTCACCAACTGGAGCAGGCTTGGAAATGTCACAGAGGTTTTGAGTGGAATGAGACTGTTGCTCTTTTCATGTGCTGTTGCCAACTGGACCTGTTTTTATTTTAAGAGGCTAAAAAAGAATGGCTAAAAGTGGCCATTACTATATTTCTCTTAGTCCACAAGAGTGACTGGGTGACTTAGCATGATGCCACCACACTGGTGCAAGATGTTTCTGTCATTTTAAAATTCAGAAACACTTACTCTTTAAGTAATTAATTTAACTAAGTAATTAAAGTATTCTTTAAGTATTCTTGTTTAAGGACAATCCAGAACGTAACCCAGCTGCCACTGATTCCTTTTTCTTCTCCTCTCTGCTGAATTTTATTGCTGCTGAGTCCTCCCAGAGATCCTAAAATGACAATAAGATTATCAGACTAATAAAATATCATTTGATATTGTGATTGGCACTCATGTCTTTGCCCTACAAATTAGACCCTCTTTTTAGCTGAAAAATACTTTAGTGATCCACACGTCAGAAAGTTTTTTAAACAGGAATAAGGATTGGATAAACTCTTCTGGTTCCTTCCCAGCAGCTGGAAAGGTAGATGGAGGGAAAAAGTTTCTCTCTTCACAGTGTTTGGAAAGTGACCAGAAAAGAGAATATTATTCCTCTTCCCAAGTATGTGATGAAGCTGCAGGGAAAGATTTAAATACTGCAACCTGTAATAGATGTGTGAAGAATAAGGTAGCAGATGGGAGATAAGCAATGGAAGGAATTATTTTACAATGTATTATTGTTATTTCCAGTTATAATGCTTACTATATGTGGCTGCCTGTAGGCAAAACAAGGCTACTGGGCACCCATTTCTACTCAGCTTGCATCCTCTCTATTTTAGTTTCTCTTGTCCCTGAGTTCCTTAGATGTATTTCACATTATAATTGGTGGAAGTTAGTGCTCCTTGGGGTAAGGAATCACCTCATGATCTAGCCTGTTGGATTAAGTAAATTTTATGATCTGTGTTTCTTGCCATGTGTATGGAAATATTCCATATTAAGTGAGTCCTCAGACATTCAGTGCTCATACTTTTCTGCATGTTTGATGGTGAGGACAGATTCAGAAGTCGCTCTAATAAACTCACTGTTGTGCCTACAATAAATAAGAGCAAGCACCTTTCCACTTTCCACTGCTTCACTATGCAAATGTTCTCATCCCCCTCATCAGATTCCTGCCTTGGGGATTGCGTGTTGTGCCTTCAGGGGTCTGTGGCTCCTTAAGTTTAATTAGCTCTCTTGTGTAGTCCAATCCACCGATGGCCTGATGCTGCTGGTTAATAAGCTTTGATCACAGTTAATAATAATAAAAAAAAAGCCTGTCGTAACAGCACCTGATTGTGCTGTACAGTAAAGGTCCATCTGTGAAGGCTTATCTTTAAAAGTCTGTTTTTAAGAAGTTTTAGTATTTAGCCATTTAATTTACTTTAGTCTTAAATTATTTCTTTTTCTTTGTCAAACTACAATTGGAAATGGTTCTTCCCAAGAAATAATATCATTTTCCTTTCCCTTGAAGCTGTACATACCTTTTTTCTTGAAACTTAACATTGATCCCCCCCAGCCTATGATTTGATGCCTGTAAAATATTTGTGGTTGCCAAACTGCTTTCCCTCTGTGTTGTACCAGGTGCTATGGTCAAAATATATTGACAGTGCAAATACCAATATGTTCCATGTCCCTTTAAAAATCCTAATGTGAATATTGCACTGAGGGATTTATAAAGTACTACTTTCACATTTTACTATGAAAAATATCAAGATTGCTTATACCTCTGCACAGACCTTCTTACTGTCCATGCTTTTGAGAGGGTGGGGGGTTAATTAGAGCAGAGCTGGGCATAAATTCTGTGAGTAAAGACACTTCGCACTGAGCAGATATTTGTTTCCTTTGGAAATAAAACGTGTAACTTGACCATCTTCACAACAGCACTAATTTGGTGAGACTCTTTGTTTTCTCTTCTTCCTGAACCTATTTGGACACCTGTTGGTTGAGAACGTTAACTCATCAGTTGTGAAACTGCAGCACTGGTGGTGCTGGAGCAGGGCCACTGACAGCCCTGCTCCGTTCCACCCCCCCTACACCCTCCCCTTCTGCAATAAACAGTTAAAGAGCAACTACTTATCAGGTGAGGAGGAAACCTCTGCCAGTCATCAACAACCTTCGTGGGGTAATCCACATTCCAGTGCTTTTGTTTGTCCTTGGGCTTTTAAATCTGTTCAGTATCCAGCATAATGGCCCTTTTAGGGTCTCTTGTCATTAAAGGAAATAGCAATAATTATTCTTCTTATACCAAAATATGCTTCAATACTTGTATTATGGATCATAGAAGTTACTGAATTCAGTGCACAATGTGATGTAAACCTGCCAAGGAAACCTCTCTGTCACACAACTTCATTATGAACTTTATCGTTCCACTAGACCAGGTTCCTCCAACCTGGCGTTGGACACTTCCAAGGATGGGGCAGCTTCTCTGGACAACCTGTGCCAGTGCCTTACCACCCTCACAGGACGAATTCCTTCCCAGTATCCAATCTAACCCTACCCTCTGTCAGTTGAAGCCATTCCCCCTTGTTGTATCACTTCAGGCCCTTGTAAATAGCCTCCCTCCATCTTTCTTGTGGGCTCCCTTCAGGCACTGGAAGGCCAGAATTAGGTCACCCCAAACTCTTCCCTTCTCCAGGCTGAACAATCCCAATTCTCTCACTATCAAAAATATTTAAGTATACTTCATGATATACTGAAAACAAAATAATTCACATTCAAGTAACACAGCTCATTTGTGTTTCCTTCCCTCTGGAAAATATGGCTGTAGCTTAAAGAGTTGATCTTGAGTTTAGGAGCTCTTGGAGAGGTATCCTTTCATCAAAGAGAAGTAGTATTGGTTCTTGAGAAAAAATGGTTCCTGCAGGGGAATGATAGCATGTTCCTACAATCCTGAACGTTGGGATAAAATCCCTTATCTTCAGCTATGGAAAGGACTCCTATCTGTGGCAGTCAAAAAAGCCTGGATCCTGCAGGTTCTGGCAGACGAGAGCAGCACATTGCAGATAAATTTGCTGAACAACTGGTGGCTGCTTCATGTTTTGTAACAGCTCTTCTGATGTGAAGTTGAATATTTTGTAGGTTTTCTTCTTACACTTCATGTTTTCCTGTGTGTTTTCTTGGAGCTAATAGCGAGTCAAGCTATCAGAAGTTCCCACAGGCTGTTTACCTACCCCAGTTTGTTTCTGCACGGGAACAAGCTGCCACTTGTTAGGTCGGAGTGTTGCTTTGTCTCTGACAAAATGCTGGAAGGACATTTGATCTGGCCACCTGTGTAACATTCGCTGTCATAATTATCCTAATTGCTTCCCAACTGTATTACAATGTCTCATTCCAGCAAACAGCCTATCTTGATTGAAAGCTGGGTTGTTCAAGATTGCGTTATGGTTGCTCCCTTGATTTATTACTTACCCAGGTTAAAGCAAGCACACATCCTTGTTTTTAACTTGGAAATTTTCTCTCACCCTGTGACTCTGGTGGGTCTTCTCTAGATTTAAAAGTTGATTTCCCTATCTGGATTTGCTTTCTGCAGCCCTTTTCTTTTTGTGTTTCTTCAAACCCAGTGAATAGTTGACTGGAAACAGATTTTACACCTAAAGAAATGTCAAAATCGTTATATTATAAAAATAAGAATAGAAAAGCATTTTATTTTAACCCTTTAAAAGGTCTTTGATTAAGAAGCAAAGCCAAGAATCTCTTTGCTCCTTCTAAAAGTCATGAATGTAATACTCCTGTAAACTTTTTTTTGTTTGGGTCTTTTTTTTTAACTTATTTCCTCCTCCTCTTCTCTTCTATCCTGCTTATTTTATTGGATATTTATGTTATTTTTATCTATCTTAAGTAAAAGAGAGTGTCATAAAATCAGCTTCCTATTTGTCCTTTAGCTTTTATTCTTAAAATAGCACATGGATCAATCTTAAAGATATTAGGGGTGGGGATGAGGTGATAAAAATGTATTGGAAAAAAAATTGCTTTACTCAGTAGAAAAACTAAATAACACTGACTGATACATAAATTCCACAGAAATCATTTGGAATGTTGCCTCATTTCTTGGAAAGCAGTTTGGGTATTTTTTTGTCAGTCATTGTACTGGAAAGCTGAGAAGTTCCTTTTTATCTTTAGCATGAAAGCCTCTCCTCAAGGATTCTTTTCCTCAATCTCCATACCACTGCATAGGAGTTTTATGCAAATTAGAAATTTGTAAAACTTAGAAAGGAAGAATTGGCTTTAAAATAATTTGGAGACGATAGGCAAATGGCACCTGTAGCTCCAGTTTCTGTCATGCATTTTGCTGTGTTCTGCTTGTTTTTGAAGATTAACCTGAGCTTGTTGATTTATGCTCCTTCACTGGCCAAGTGATTTCACAGAGGAGCCATCAGTCACAAAGCTATGTTCAGGCAGGTCAAACATTAAGTTACACCCTCTAAAAGATGGAGGGGAGATGCTTGCAAAACTGGAGCCGTCAGCATCCCCTTAGTTGTTTTTTTACTTACTGCGCAAATGAAAAGTAACAACAGATATATTGCCAAATCAGAAGTATCGTAAACTCTGATTTCTGCTTTTTCTAGCTGGGTGGAGACTAGAACACAACATACTGAATCAGAGAGAGAATGTATTTCCTCATAATTACAGATGCCTCATTGTATTTTTTTTTTTTATGTCTGTTTTATTTTACTTTAATGGGACACAGGTAACTGGACAACTTCTAGTGCTCTGTAAAAAGCAAAATGACAATTCATGAGGTCTAGTGCTTTACATATATATTTAGGAAAACAGGGGGCAAAACCCCCTTCCCATTATTTTGCAATGTATGTTCTAAAATGGCCTCATTTTCACTGTGCTTAAACTAAATCTCTGTCTGAAATCTGTGTACTTAGATAAAAAGGTGAAACATGTCTGTGCATCCTAAGTATAACCCTCCTCTCTTAGAAGCTAAAGATCTAACTTTTCTTTAAATAAATTTAAGTAAAAACATGCTCAACGGTGGATTAGTCTTTCTGCAGATTTCCTCCCCATTTCACAACCTTTTACCTGGTGACAGCTTTGCTCCTGTTCCTGTGAGGCAACAGATAAAAGGTGTGATCTTGATCACCTGGGACTGTTCATCACCTCTTTTGTAGTCTTCACAAACTGAAACCGAGTAATTTACCTTTCCCAAGAATGTATCCCTATAGTCAGAACGCTAAACTTTTCTTCCCTTGTAGCTTATAAAAATGCCATTATTAGCTCATTTATAACTCGTTGTCAATTCTGTCCGCGTTTAAAAAGGGACAATATCACTCCTCATGCCAACAGAGGAGCCCTCACTCCTCAGTGAGCGGCTGGTACCTGCTGTTCTAGAAATTTAGATATCTAACTATAAATTAAAATGGATGCCTTTTTTAATGCTTTTTTTTTTATGTGGACTAAAATATAGAACTTATTATGTAGATACCAGTTGTGTCCGATTTCAGCATAATTAAAATAAAAAAGGTATATAAGCATACATTTGCATGTACCAGTATTTTGGAATGTATTGGGAAGATAATAAAAGTTAAAAATTGCCATTTATTCCATAATAGTTTTTCTTAGCCTCTCTCAACCAAACAACTGCCTCAAATGTTTGAAATCCACAATCGAAATAGATTAGTCTTCGGTGTTGATGGCCATGGCAGAAAAACAGTTTACTATGCTGATTCCAAATGACTCCCAATTTACTGCCAGGCCATTCCTTTCTTTAGATTGAGAGGAGACCTTATTTTTTATTTAATAAAAATATTAAACTTTCTCAGCACAAAAATTAGTAAGCACCTCTTTGGCAACTGATAGCTGATAATATCAAATTTCAAGAGTGACCAAAGTAATTTCCATGATTTAATTGATTAATTGGACAACAACTTGGAAAGTTATTGAGCGTAACCTGTTCAAGCAACACCAAAAATCTGAAATCTCTTATGCTGGTCCTTCTGCAGGGCAGGTGGTTGCGTTCAGTTTTGTCCATCCTCAGACACCAGTGTGAGCGGGGAGTAACAGGCAATGTGAGTTGGGGAGCAGGAACTGGGTGGGAAGAATGTAGATTTCAGGAAAATAAGGAGAGACACGATGTAATATAAAGCTACATTTAACACCAGTGTGTAATGTTGGTGTAACTTTCCTTACTGGGATCTGAGGTCTGTAGTTTTCTAGAGGAATCTGCTGATACTGCACAAATCCCTGTTACATATGCTTTTGGCAGTGAAATGCTGGTTTGTATTCACCACTGCCACCTTTTTGCCAGTGAAAGGAGCATTTTGCATCATTTTTATACCTGCCACCTGGTTTCCTCATCCTCTTCTCACTCTGCACCTTTCTTTGCCCACAACCGTGTCATTAATTAACCCATTCATGGCAGTAAGTTAATTTTTGTCCCTTAAATGAACCTATTTGTTTTCAATGGTGAAATAAACTCAACTTGTAGGAGAACATCTTCCAGCAGTGCTTTGGCTCATCTCAGCTCTGCGCCCGCAGCTGAGACTTCAGATCTTCCAGGACAGATTACCTGGCTACAGTATTGTTCCTGCTTATACAGTCCCCAGATTTCCCTCTGCTGATCCTGCAAGCTGCATCTCCAATTCCATAAAGGAAAAACAGTGCTTGTTGGGGATTAGCCATACTGTGAACTGTTGTCTCAGCCAGGAAAAAAAATAGCTCTTTAATCTATAGCCAGGTGTTGGATTCTCACAAGGATACTCATTACTTGGGTTCCTGGGAGAGAAGGGTCAGGTCAGGAGTATCTGATTGCCAGCAATTTCCTGGGAAACACAGGAGGCAGTCTGAAGGCTTTGAGGTAGGAGCTGAGAAACACTGTGTGGAACAAAGTGGTTTACCTATTTGTAATGCCCAGGGGTTCTCTCAGAGGGTGATGTTGGCATTTTGGCTCTCTGCATTGCCTATTTGAATTTTGTCCCACTATCTCCATGAAGTACGAATATATTTTCACTGAAAACTTCAAAGTAATTAAAAAAAAAAAAAAAGGAGACATTTTAAGTATAAAATGAAGCTGTTGTGTACTTCTTGCTTGATAGTTTACTTCGTTACACCTTAACAAATATTAACTTCTCCAGTCAGGCATAAAATTCTGTTTTGGGAAGGGTATCATTAACTAAATGGCTCACTAGCAGCTCATTGCTCCTGCAGAACAATTTATATGCAACGGTTTAATTCAAAGAAGACTTTCAGAATTTTGATGAAGGTAAAAGTTTCACTGCTTCTTATTTTTTGTTCAAGAGGTGAAGAGAGAAAGCACATTATAAAACCACTTAGTCACCTTTCTGAAGTTGCCCTGTGGCCTGGGAGACAGGAAGGAACATGTCTCACAGCATAAGTGATAAGATTTGGGACACATCCTTGAGAAGTGAGACACTGGCTCCTTGCATCACTGATCAGTGTATGCTGAGGGGAATGTGAATGAAACAGAGAGCAAAATGTGTGGTTTTGTGTTACCTGGCAGGGAACCTCACTCTGCTGGACGGTAAGCAGCAGATGGCAAAATCTCGTGGGAATGCTGTTTTGCCAAAGCAGTTGCATGTTGTCAGCCACTGGATTTCCTTTGCTAAGATACTCTGTTTGTGGCTTCCAGTGACTCCTCTTTTCTGCAAGTGAAAGACTCACAGCATTTTTTGTTGGGATATTCAGGAACACTGCCTTGATATGGGAGAGAAAACAGTAAAAGGTGTACAACATGACACCGATATTGGGGTAGTAGGTAATTTTCTTGGCTAATTTGTTTTTTAAAAATCCCACAAAACTCACAAAACAGGATTGTTTGTAGATCATAGAATCACAGAATAGTTTGGATTGGAAGGGACCTTAAAGCTCATCCAGTTCCACCTGTATCCGAAGGTGAATCCTCATCCGCAGTTCATTCCAACTCTGCTCCCAGGTTCTAATGAGCACGAAGAGCACTCTGTTCATCACCTGTTCTTTGGGAAGGTCTGTCCCTTGCTCACCCTTGGCTCTGACCAGGACAGATTGCAGGCAGCCTGAAGACTGAGTTCCATCATTTCCTCATTTGACAACAGCAAATCTGAGTCACAATTCCTGGCACTCTCCCATTCCAAAAGAAGGTGTGCTTAATAAACGTCCCTGCAGAACACTGCTGCTTCTTTGCATGGCTGCTCCCTGAAAAATGAGCCTTTGTGCAGGAGATGAAAAACATGTTGATGCTTGTTCTTTACTGGGACCTGCTTGTAAATTACACCCGACTTGATTTCAGTTCTGCTGAACAAAATGGTCAACTCAAATATTGTCACCTACTTTGGTTTTTAAAAGAAAAGACATTTTTTGGACTGATGTAAGATACAGATAGAATTTTAGATTAAGTGGATTTTCAGTCATTTCAGTGTGCTGTCATTAATTTTTCATATGATGTGCCCTATTTTTTTTTACTTTGTTTTTTTCTGTCCCCCTGTGTTTAAAACTATCTCATTAACCAGTGAAATTTAGGAATGTGTTCTGCCAAGTGTTTGTAAGCTCTGAGGATATTAACAAATCCCTAACCAAGCACAAGATGCAAGATACAGAAGTAAATGAAATACACATCCTCTCTGTGTGCCCAGGAGGGATAAACTCCAATTGTGTACTTAGCTTTAACTTTTCATCAAATTGGAGAACAGAGAAGTGTTTCTTTCTGGAACTCCTAGTGTAGATTTCCAAGAAATGATTGAGGCTTATAGCTTTTAGGGAAATGTAAAAAGTGCTTCTGCCCACCAAGGACTTCATAAAGATTTTTGGCAGTTGTGACATGAATACATCTGTCTTTTCCCTGTGTTCAGAGATGGAGGCAGATTGTAAATGATGGAAATGTGATCTTTGATTTCCCACCTGCCTGTGCCTAAACTGATAATATTTAATTTTTTTTTGAGAGAGAGAAATGAAAGGTTTTGCACAGCAAGCCATTACATTGAGCAGCTGACCTCAGTTACTGTAGGCTGATGACGTTGAATGCATCAGACCAAGGGTTAAATCAGATCTCTTTCTCGAGTCCTAACATCTCAGGAGCCTTTCCTGTGGAACAGGGCAGGGATTAGAAGATTCCTACTGGAGAATTTTTAAGGGCTATGAGTGCTTTCATGACACCTTTAAGATATTTGGATCATGAGATTGATGTCAGTCATTTTCACAAAGCACCAGCAAGGTCAAAACTGTGACTGGCCTTTGGTTTGTGCTCTTGTGTGAGTGAATTATATCACTTTTTAGGCTGTTGTACTGCTTACTGATGGTTTGTTCTTTGCTCAGTTGCAACACTGGGTTCAGGAGCTGCCTAATGAAAAAACCTACTGTCTTAGTTTAACAAGATTACAATTCAGAAATTAAGAAACTTCAAGTGGAAGTGTGGAAAAGGAAAAGAATAGATTTTTATTAACAAAATCTGAATAAACAACAAATGGTGCAATCAAAAACTTTCAGAAGAAACAAAACAAAGTCCCAATTCCCCAGGTGGGGGGGGGAGAAACCCGTGGCGACCTGGGGCGGGGGAGGGAAGGGAGGGAGGGAGGCAGGACTGTCCCGGCAGTTGGACAGCTGCTCGCAGCCACGTGTGCTCGCAGCCGCCGGCGGCTTCACAGCCAGCAGTGAAAGGCTCTTTTTTCCCACAGGCACTCCCGGAGGCAGAATAGCTCGCTCTGAGATGGGCTGGTCTCTCTCTTCGAGGTGTCCTGTGGGGAAAAAAAACAAACAACGCTTCCTCTCAGGAAAGAAAAGGAGGCGGCCGACACTGCCCGCCTCCACCTCCCCCTCCCGCTGTGTCCGGGGGGGGCCCGGACAAAAGACTCCCCAACCTGGTCCCCCACCACCGCGCTTCCAGGGAACCTTCCCCTTTTCCCGCTGCCGTGGTACCCAGCGCATGCGGCTTCGCTCCGTCCCCCACTCCCTCCTGACTCCCCCATCCCGGAAGAAACAAACTGAGGGGGTGGGGTGTGATGGGAAAAACGGGACGCTAGGCAAAAAATTCCAACATCTCTTTTGAAACCTATGATACCTACTATCTAGGCATGTGAACATCAAAAAGCCGTTTTAATGTCTGAGAATTTCCTGATTAGCTTTGTGGCATAGTTAAGTTTTGGTAGTCTGAGAAAATAATATGCAGAAAATCGTGTTACATTGGGAACAAGCATCATTCTCACTGTATCCTGAGAGAAGGAGGGACTTGTCCACCTCATAGAATCATCAAAATATGGAAACACAGAACCACTGAGGCTGGAAAAGACCTCTAATGTCATTGAGTCCAAGACTTAACCCAGCACTGCCTTGTCCCTAAACACCAAATCCATACATTTTTGGAACACTTCCAGGGATGGTGATTCCACCGGTGCCCTGGGAAGCCTGTTCCAGTGCTTGATAACCCTTTCTGTGAGGAAATTATTCCTTATATCCAATCTAAAACTCCCCTGGAGCAACTTGAGGCTGTTTCCTCTTTTCATGTCTCTTATGTGGGAAAAGAGCTCAGCCCCCATGCTGGACTTTCAAGAAGATATTTGTTGTTAAGTTTTGGACAGCTCAGAAGAGGAGATGGTTTATTGCTTCCCTGCTTATCCCCAAGACAGGATAACTAACGATGGAAGAAATGCAGCCATTGTAAGTACTTTTATGTGCATTGGAGGTATTTTTGTGTGCAGAGAAAGGCCAACTGTGCCAACCTTCCTCCATTTTTTGAAGTGACACAAACATTGAAGAGCTGCTCTGAGAATCCAGATAAGCTGGCACTTGCAGGAGATATTTATATTTTATGGCTAAAACACATTAAATAGTTTTCTAAAGCCCTAAGGTTGTATGTTTACTCTACTGAGGAGAATTTTCTCTGCATGAACAATGTAAAGTTGCTTTAAAATAACTCTCTGGTAAATTCTTCCTGGGCAGGAGAGTGTCCTCCAGCAAGTCTCTGTTCAGCTGGAGTGAAAGGAATGGGCACAGGGAGATGTGCCTTAGTGGGGCAAGGGGTGAACCCACAGTTCCTGTCTTCTGGTGGGGGATAATGTATTAAATTCATGGTACAGATTAGGGATTTTGTAGCTCTTTTGTGAGCTTTTTTTTTTTTTTTTTTTGTGCCCCCGAGTTGCTCAGGCTGGACTGTGCTGCTGCTGTTCCCATTCAGAAATACACTGATATTTTAATTTGCATCTTGCAATAAATCATCCCCTTGTGGCACACGGGCCTGATGAACTTTAAAATCCATGTCTGGGAGACAGGAGGTGGCTTTATTTTTCTTAGATACCTTTGGATAACTAGATCAACACAGTTGTTATTAGTTAAAATAGTTGTTATCATTAGAAATGGTTTTAGAGGAAGCATTTTTGTGGTGAGGATTCCAATAAAGGTGCATGGCATTTTCCTTTTTATACTACCAAAACAAGAGGCTCTGGAATGACTGCCTTGTTACCTGACCATGTCGGTTAAAGGGAGTCCAGGGACTTGGAGCCCATTGTGGCATCCAGGAATGTCCTTCCCAAACTCTCATCAGCTTTTCCAAGTTTGGGAAAGCTTTCTTGTATCAAATAGAATTTCACATTCTGGGGTAGGTATCGTGTGCTAATGAGTTAAAAATGGATATTTTGTAGGATAGTCATGGTGGTGCTTTTTTTCCTGCTAATCCAGAGCTTGTGGGAGAGGAAAACAGTCTGTAAGACTGTTTTGTATAATTTAACAAAAAACTACACAACTAGTATGTAGAGATTTTACTAGAGAAGAAATGGTCAAGAAGGATTCCAGGTGTTTCTCAGGGAGTGATATTATTCATTTGCCTTTTCAGGAAATACACTTTGAAAAGGCTGTGTTCATGCCCAGCATGCAATTATCCTTTTTGCTTTGTTTTGTGTATTTCACCAGCAAACCACCCCAGAATAATACTCTGAATTCTCAATTGGCATAATTCATTATGGCTCCATTGACTTCCAGAGGGGCTGCTCTGGTTTACTCTAGCCAGAGTGTTCAGTTCTGAATATGTAATAAAAGTGTTACTCATCTGAGCAGCCGTTATTCACATCAGCATTTTGTGCCCAGTCCTGGATGTTTTAATGTGTTTTTTGTTGACCAACAAAGAGGGTGTTGTGCACCCCAGGGAAAGCATGGACAAAGATTAGATGCATCTTTCTGTGTTTTTGAACTTTATTCTGACATTTTTTAAAATGTCTTATTTGGAACTCTCTGTGATCTAATTTTTTTTCTTTTTTTTTTTTTAGTTAGGTATACTAGTATAATAATGATTAATCCATTCCAATAAAAGAAAATGACAGGTTCTTAAACATCTTTTTAGACAAGTGTTTTGATGGTTAGAAACAATATTAGTTAAAGGCAAAAATTCCAGCATTAGATAATACCAACATTGTTTTTTCTAAGGATCAAGCTGTCAAAGATAACACTATTTAGGATAGCTGGAGTACTTATAAGATGGAGCCTTTAATTTGAGAAAATGTCATACTGGGATTATCTATTGTACATTTCTTTTTTTCTTGGAAAGAGTGAAAAATCAAACTATACAATATTTTCTGGTTATAGAACATTATTATGGCTTTCTGCCATCTCACACATCAGCTGCTTAACCCAGTGACCTTATTCTGCTTTTGCTGCAAGTGAGCTTAATTCTCTAGGTCTTTGTAGCCTGAAACACCTTTTTTTTCTCTTTAGTCTTCAGTGAATGTCATAAAATCTTTCATACTTTCCAACATCTTCAGCAAATTTTTCTGGAAATAACCCACTAACATTCTTTCTTTGAAGACATCCTGTTTTTATAGTATTTCATCCTGCAATTTAGTATGTAGTTTGTATCACAGTGATCATCCCTTGATATTTTTTCCTGAAGGAATGTGCCAAAGGAAAAACTCTTTTCAGACTAAATCAGTCTGTTGTGTTGTGGTGGGGAAAGGAGTGTGTATTTACACTCTTTGTATTTAAGTCCCATTTTCTCTAAGCTTTATTTAGTCACAGGGAGACTGTATTACCTTTTATAATCAAACAGTACCATTACAGTAGCTGTTGTTTTGGAGAAGTGTCAGGAAGTGTTTAAAATTTCCACAGACCCTTAATAATTTAAATGAATTTTTGATGGTAAAGGGGCATGAGAGTTGCCCAGTGTAATGAAATTGCAAAATACTTTAAATGTCTTTTTTCTTCCACATGGTTATTTTGAGCTTGCATAAAATATTAAGCAATGATAAAGTATCCCTTTATATAGATATCAATCCTTTTTCAGAATCACTGCATATTGATGGAGAGGAATTGCATCAAGCTTTGCCAGTGCAAGCTGTGTTCTACCCTTCAGTAATTCCTCAGGCAGCTGCCCCCTGCAGAGGTCTAGTCTGCATATCAGTAAAGCTTAGTAGTAAGACACTTTATCATGAGAAAATAGCATGTTTCCTGGGCTTGAACATTTAGGTTTTGTGTTGTGAAGTGGATTTAGGTGATCAAAACGCTGTCATCCCCATTTTAATAAAGAATTTCTCTGGTGCCTCTTGACCCTGGTGACTCGCAGGGACATTTGCTGGAGAAGGAAACATGGAACATTAGCACAGCTTAGGGTGTGATCCTGTTTTTTCTTACTGAGGAGTGGAGTTTCTGCCATATGGAAAGACTGTCCCAGAGTCAGTGGATCCCAGGAGAGCAAAGCCAGGTCTGTATAACGAGTCTTGCTGTGACATTCCCCGTCACACCACACAATTTGTTCATCCCACATCCTGGCTGTGCATCTCTGTCGTCTTGATTAACTTGGGACCATGGTCTTTTGCCATTCACCCTCACCACTGCCCTCTAAAATTGCCCTGAGTATCTCCAGCTTGTCAGTATCCAGGTATTTTGTACATGTTTCAATGGTGTAGGTTTTATCTTCTGAAGCTAAGGTCCTGTCTCACTGCAGTTTCAGCCTGACCAAGAGAGCCCTGCAGAAGTCCAGGGGCCTGGAGAGGAAAAGCAACACAGGTCAGACTTTAAACACAGGTCTGGGATCTTACCACAAGTTTTACAATCAATCCACAATGAATAATAAATAAAGAATAAAAATTGTTTTGTTTATGTGTCTCTGTGAGTGTTAAAAAGCATCTAAAGAGAAATTAAACTAACTTCTTGATTCCAATTGATAATTTTTTGTTCATCGTATATTAATGTCCTGTACATGATCAGATTTCACATTCGTTGCTCAGTGTTATAATAAATATTAATGTGTTGCTGCTCTCAGAGTACTTACTGAGATCTTTAAAGTTCCTTAAGTATATTCCCAGAACCTCTTAGAAGAGCCAAAACTACCTGTAGCATTTTCCAAAGCAAAATTATCCCGTGATGTTGATCGAGATTGTTCCCGTGCATCTGCCATAAAAACATTACTGTCATTTCTGACTGAGACACAGGCATCTTTTATGTTCATCATTTCTGAATCCATTATAAAGACCTTAATGGCAGCTGTATATAAAGACATGCCATAATGACATCTTAAAAGCTGTCTTTAAATTCACAGCATGAAAAGCCTTTTAGGAACACTACATGGAAAAAAAAAAACCAAGTAGCTGACAGCAATTTGTGGATAATATTTGTGGTATGTCTTTTATTTAGTGGAGGCTTTATATTAATTTCAAGATAAATAAATGGATCCAGAGAGATAATGGTGTAAATGGAACTTTGTTCCTAGTGAATGACATGTGAGTCCTCAGGTCAACTTCCTCATTTCACACCAAATGTAGGGAAATGCATGACCAAGTTTGAACTGTATCAGCTGGTTATAGAAAATTAAAAAATATACAATAGAATTAAAGGATCTAAACCCTGTTAAATTTCAGGAGGGGGGAGAATAAGGTGTATGCATACAAAAAGTAAAATATAAATATTCCAAAAATCCCTTCTGCAGCAAGATTATTTGGAAAGGGCACGAGCTTCTCGTGGAAGAGTCTTTGAGAAGGAAGGGGTTTTAACTGTGTTATAACTCTGTCAAGGACCTTGTGTAGTGACTTTCTGGGTGATGATCTGCTTTGACCAGTCAACCACAATATACTCAGTGGGTCTCTAAGTTTGCTAAAGGCAGGGAAAGGAAAGAAGAGTGGGTGGAAAAGAAGGCAGTACAAATTCTTACAGGCTTCACCCCAAATTTTTGGTGATTATCACTGAAGCCTGGAGGATGCTGAGGCAAATCTTGGGCTTTTCTGAGGTTTGCACACAGGGAACCAAAGTGTGGATATTTATCAAAATCAGTAGGATGAGGAACAGATCCCATGCCCCCCTCATTGCACTGCAAGGTTCTGTGTGTTGGGTAACTTTGATCCTTAGGAAACTACTCATAATACTAGATGTCAGAAGATTGTGGCATTAAGAAAAAAATGATTGAACTTCACTCCTGCATCTGTAGATTCCAGAAGATTTTATCCATGTGTAGCTACCCAAGTCTTTCCTGAATATCAGCAAGTAACAAATATTCCCTGAATGTAAGAATAATAAGAAATTAAATCACTTCACTCTAATTAGAAAGCAGCCACCTGTAATGGTGACTTTTAGTTACTGCAGCCACAGACAGAATTAAAATTGGGGAACTACAGATAAAAGGTGACTTTCTGAGCAAGTAGCCCCTCTTGACTGCTTCTGATAATATTAGTGATGTACAAGCTGCTCCGTTTCCCTTTTATGCCTTTAGTGCTTTTTCAACATTTGTTCTTTGACGGTGAACTTTTGAGGGATTATGCTCTGTGCCATCATCAATTGTGTATGTTCACTCATAATGACATTTTTAATGTAGCTGGCTGTGTTGTTGATAAAGGACAGAGGGCTTATGTCACTGAGTAGATTATTTTTAAAGCTTTAAATCTGTCTTTTCTCTCAAAGAAAGCAAACAGGACTGTATATATATGTTCCTGTGTAAATAATATAAGCAGAAAAATAGCTTCTGATCAGAATGTAGTATTTGTTTCAAAGCTTTTGTGCTTCTTTACAAATATGTAGTGAAATACAGGCAAGCAAAATTCCTGTTTAAATAGGTTTATATTGTAGATTTTTTCCACCTGAAATGTTTTCTCAGCCTGAAGTAGAAATATCTGTAATCCAAAAAATGGAATGTAGAATATAATTGGTAGAGATTACTAATTTATCCACCATAAACTACCATCATTATGAAATCAAACATTTTGATGTCATGAGTCATGGCCTCCATTGAGCGGTATTGATTTCCTCAGAGATTGTTTAATGAAGAAAGAAATCATTTTTGTGGTCTAAGTGTCTGAGCTCCATCTGTGTCAGAACACTGTGGTGGAACACCAGGGCACTGGGTTGGTGATGTTGCGGGTGCAGCTTACACTTGATTTTTGAGGCTGCCTTCAGTACATAGAGGCTGATCTCTCTGGCCTCATAATTCCTGTGGGGTTAGTGAATAAACTGTGTGTCAAAATGGTGATCCTCTGAACCAGATTTTATGAGCATTTCCAGGAGACAGACCAGCTACTCTAAAGGCTCTTCAAGCACCAGGGCAACCCAAAGAAATAAAAAAATAAATTGAACAGGTCACAGAATCCCGGGATCATTGAGCTTGGAAAATCCCTCCCAGCTCATTGAGTCCACCCTATGCCCGATCCCCACCTTGTCACCCAGCCCAGAGCACTGAGTGCCATGTCCAGTCATTCCTTGAACACCTTCAGGGATGGGGACTCCACCACCTCCCTGGGCAGCCCCTTCCAATGCCTGACCACCCTTCCCAGGAAGAAATTCCTCCTGATGTCCAGCCTGATCCTCTCCTGGCACAGCTTGAGGCGGTTTCCTCTTGTCCTGTCCCGTGTTCCCTGGGAGCAAAGCCCAACCCCTCCCTGGCTCCACCCTCCTGTCAGGGAGTTGCAGAGAACAAGAAGGTCCCCCCTGAGCCTCCTTTTCTCCAGGCTGAGCCCCTCCAGCTCCCTCAGCCACTCCTGGTGCTCCAAACCCTTCCCCAACTCCATTCCCTTCCCTGGACACGCTGCAATCCCTCAATGTCTTTCTTGTCTGAAGGGCTCAGAACTGCCCCCAGCACTCGAGGTGTGTCCCCAGCACTGCCCAGCTCAGGGACGGGCACTGCCCTGGACCTGTGACACACCATGGCTGGGACAGCACAGGGACCATTGGCCTCTTGCCCACCTGGGCACACCTGGGCTCAGAAAGTCAAAATAAATTTAAATAAAGTCAAAAGGTTTTGTTGTCTATGGATCTTTTCAGTCACCCTTATATATTTCTCCATCCGACAGATACTGCTTTTGAGTGAAGAAGCTACCATGGGAGTAGTTATAGTTCCAACTCTGTGTTTGAGGGGTTTGATACTTGCTGTCTTAATTCAGTCTTTATTGAGAAGCCCTGTTTCAAAGTGCTCATAAGTAGATATTTTATTTTACCTTCACATTCTCAATAGTGGTACTATTGCCTATAGAGGTTGTGAAATTCCCATCCCTGGAAGTGTCCATGGCCAGGTGGGACAGGGCTTGGAGCAACCTGGGCTGGTGGAAGGTGTCCCTGTCCATGGCAGGGGGTGGAATGACCCAGATCATTCTGTGATTTTGTGATTCCATGACTACATAAAGGTTAACAAAATAATCACTTAATCACTTATCTGAAATTGGTAAGTAATGTTAATTATGGTTGCTGACTTTCTTCTTTAGGGCTGATTTTCAAACATCAGGCTCCACATCCACACCATCAGAGGTTAGACGTAATAATGATGAAAATTGTGTGACATATCGGGCAACCTTAGAGGTGATCCTTGGAAGCCACCCCTGTTGGTACCAGGGCCTGGATCAGCTGGGTGGGCTGAGCAACATCAGCTGAGACAGCAGAAAAACTGATTAGAGCAAAAATGATGGAGTGAGGTTTATGTTTTACATGCCTGGTGAGAAATTACTTTGGACTCCACCACCTCACATTGAATTGAAACATTACAGCTCAGAAATTTTTTCCAAAGCTTTGTGTTTTTGGTTCCTCTGTCTGTGTGTTTTGTTGTTTTGTTTACTTGACCTGCATGCTGCTTCACATCTCCTGGGAATGCTGTCCAGGAGCCTCCTGCCTCCACCCTGGGTGGTTCAGATGATCCAAATTCGACATCCAGAGAATGACTGCAGCGAACAGTCACACCCAAGACAGTGAGCTCATCTAACCCTTTTTAGTGCTGTTGCCTGAATTTGGATGTGCTGGTTTTCTAGATGACGGCGCATCCAACCATGGTACACAAAAATTAACCTTAATACAGAGTTTCTAAAAGATTGGAGGGTCAGAGGTGCAAAAAAGACTTCTAAAACTGTGTGCAATAAATCTGGAGTGGCAGTGGATCATTGGAAAGCTGGAGTTTGCTGTTGGTGAGCAGCCCAACTCGTCCCCAAAAGAGTGGCTAAGTAAAAACCACCTCAGCACCTAAGTCGCCAGCTTTGATACTGCTTCTGTCAAAGCACCCGTGGAAAATAAAACAGGGAAAGCAACTTCAATGGTTGGAGATTTTAGATACCAAAATTGAAATTGCAAAATTTCACCTCTTTGTAATGGAGCTTCCACCTGACCTACGCCAGGACAGATTTGAGCACTTTCTGTTTGTGCTGTAAGGCAGGAACTAATTTTTAGGGGCTGTAGACACTATAAATATATAATATGTGTATATGTGCTGATCTTCAAGATTTTACTTATAAATCATAATCTTTAGCAGTTTTTATAACAAGAGACTTTTTTAGAACTATGACATTACTAAAGTATTTTCAGCAAAACACATTATTATGGATTATTGAAAATTAATGTCTCATTTGATGAGGTGGATATGGTTCATTGAAATCTTCCTTATCGAGGTATTTTGTAAAAGAAGAATTTCTATTACAGATCATGGCTTTGGTGATTAAAATTAATGAGCGCCTTCAGAGTCTGTGCAGATACATGTAAAATGCATTGTTTTTTTACCTTCATATTTTGATAGATGAAAAGGTTTTTTCATGCTTCCTGACCAAACTTATTATTATTCGCTTGTCAAATTTACCTTAATATTTTTTGCCATTTAGTTTTAAGACAGTATGAGATGGCAACAGATAAACGTCTGAGTTGTCTCCATTTAATAGTCATTGAGAAGGAGACTGTAAGGCAACAAGATTTATATTATAATATGATAAGTTTCCCTGCAGGTTTGAAATAAGTTGATTTTTTTCATTTTGATTTGGTTGGTTGGTTGGTTTGGTTTTGGGGGTTTTTTTGGGGGGGGTTGTGTTTGTTTTTGTTTTGGTTTGGTTTTTGGGTTTTGTTTGTTTGTTTTTAAAATTTTATTAAAGTATTGTCTTTAAAAAGCTTTTAGAAAAATGTGACATCAGGAAAAAATAGACTTTGCAAATAGAAAAGTCTGTGGTAATACAGCCTAGCAGGGCGAAATGTAAACTTCCTTACTGAACTGAATACAATTTATAAATTTTGTGTGGCTGGATCTAAACTTTTTGCTGGAGTTGTTTTAAAATGTGTCTTCATAAACACTTCCCATGGAGATATTCTTTATAAAAATAAATGTTAATAACTTGCTGTCAGAGAATTTATAGAACTTCAGTCTCAACCACCTTTCGGCCCCAGGAATTACAGTACAATAAACCCAAATTTATACAAAGGGTGAAATATACAGTAGGGCAGAACAAAGGGAATGCAGAAGGGTTCTAACTGTTTTCCTAAAATTATAATAGTGGCATATTCCTGTTACTTTCACTGAAGCAGATGCACGAACCGTGAATACTCGTGTTTAATTTGTGATCTCTGAGTGATCTAAATAGATCTGCATCTTATGAAAAATGCCTTACTGTGGCCAGAATCTGTATACACAGTATAACTTTAGGTAGAAGTGGTGTTTCCTAAATTGCCTGTCAAGCATGACTTAATCCCACTTTGCAAATACTGCCTACACCAGTGAGAGATGTTAATTTCCATACCCATTCATTTAGAAGGCTCTGCTGAGACTGTCAAAGAGATGCTAATTATTATCAGCCATGGTGATCCCTCAGGAATTAGGCTGGGATTGAGAAAACCCCTAATTGCTGAAATTACACTACAGTCAGGGATTAAAGTGATGGGTTCTGCTCCCTTTCTGTTTTTTTCTTTCTCTGGTAGCTTGGGGAACAGCTGTCACAGGGAGTTCTGGGGCTCTTCAGGTGATGTTTTTGTGACCACTTTGTCACCTCTTGGCCTAGTTTATCTGCCACTGGTGCTGATTTTAAGATAAATCATCAGCTTCAGTAAAGGCAGACAGCAGAACTTGGAAGTCCAGTTGATTAACTCTGTGCAGCAACACAAAGTGCCTGGAGTTAGGCAGAATTCAAACAGGAGATTCTGCTCTAAGAGAAGTTTAGGGGACCTACGATAGCATTAATATCTGAAAATCTGAACAAATTTTCATAAGTCCTTACTACTGTGACAAAAAAGCTAAATTTTCATTCATGAGAGAAATTAAAATTGACAGTTCTGTGCTGCTGTTGATAAAATCTCCCAGACAGGAGATAATTTTAAATAAAGGCTTTCCTTGAGGATGAATGCCTGTGTCCTTGATAAATCTTTCCTTTTCCATTCCAGTGATAACCAAAGTTTGGGTTTTTTGTTTTTGTAGGTGAACATTCTTTATTGTGAGCAAAGCTAAATATGAATGTTCTGTGCTGAAAATATGAATGTTCCTTGAATCCACTGGATCCTTTGTTATATCTTAAATATATGATAGCAAGGTGAAGAGAAGGGAAGGTATGTCTGTCTCCTGTGGGTAAAATCTCATGAATTGCAACATTTTTTCTTGCCAGTGGTACATCTTTCACAATTTGGACATCGAGGGTATGTATTGTGTCTGTGTGAAGCTGGGTCATTGATGACAATCAAATTGCTCAAATTTTGAAGCCTTCTACTAATTTTTTTGCTTGCTTTGCTCTCTGTATACATTTTTTATGGCAAAACTTTTAGTGCTGGTTTAAGTCCTTTATTGTACTGAGATGGATCCTGTTTGTGAGGACAGCACTGTCATTATTACCTAGACAAGTCAAAACTGTAGAATTTTCATTACAAGTGGTGATACACAGAGAATAAAGGTGCATAGGGTCTTCTTTTTTTTCCAAACTGAAAAGTGAATATGATAGATTGGCAGGTATTTCTTTTTAAACAATTGACTCCTGTATATCAAAGTAAAATAATGCAGAAATCTCTTTTAAAATCTAGGTGGACTGCCCATCTTTAACTAGGCTACAGAAGTTAATTTTGAATGCCTGTAGTTTCAGAGATGGTGATGGTATATTACCAAATGCCTTGAGAATGAGTCCTGGCATTTTCTATATTAAAGACCTGTTGTGTTTCCAGGTCTCCAACAATTGTAGGACTGTATTGATTTAATTTCATCCGGAGTCTTCCAAACAAACAATAGTTATTTTTAGTTTTCAGTTATTTTCTAGAGTATTCTATCTTATTTGAAGACTCCCACTGCCCACCAAATAATATCACTTTTTTCAAAACAACAGCAAAAAAATACAGCAGGAATTTTTATTTAAAGTCTTTAATCTTAGCACAAATAATCTTTTAGTACTTGAGTTACAGTTCCCTTTCTTACTCTCTTCTCAATTTTGCTTCTTGCAGTTTCTCACCTGCAGAAGGTATGTTATCTATTGGGAGCATTTTCTTTTCTTGTTCAGTGCTTGTTTTAGGTGGTTCAACTGCAGGCTTTCATCAAACAGTACTCTTGTCTGTATTTAAACTACTAGTATTCTTCTCAAAGGTGTAATAATCATTCATATTGCATTACATAATATAAAAGTAAGAAATTTAATTTCCTGAGGAGTAAAGGAACTTTACTTCCTTAAAATGATGCTGAAATTTAGACAGAAAATATTTCCAGAATTAAAAACTAGGTTTGGATCTCAGACTGTTTCTCATTTTTCCCAATGATTTTGTGTTGAGCAATGAATAATATTTTGCTGAAGGTTTCTTTGGCCTTTACACAAGTACTATAAATTAACTCATTAATGGGAATTATTTTAGGGCAGCAGTACTGGGTGTGTGTTTAAAGTCTTATGCTAATGCTTCAAGTATATGCCCTCTTTTCATTAGCACTTTTAACAAGGAGTTTGGCTTAAAAGAAATGAAACACAAAACGAAAAGCCCCAAGCCTGTGGTGGTCAGTCGTCACCTGTGAGCCAGTCTGCTGCTGTTCGTAAGATTGCATTCTGGGCTGTCTGAATGAGAAACTTTTTTTCTTTTGTGTGATATTAAAAGAAAAATTCTTATGTAGAAAGAAGAGAAAAAATTCTCTTTGAAATTGTTTTTGTTCTGTATCTAAACAACAGAACAACGCTGAGCATGAGGGCCATGATCACCATTGCATATTACTCAAGTCACAACAGAGACATTTTTTATCTAACACCAGCATAATGTAGGTTTTGTGTATGAGGTTAACCTCTGGATCTACTTCTTGGCCAAAGGAGAGAGTGTGGGAGGAGAACAGCAAAAAGGATAAGAGCTAGTAATAGTTAAGTTGTTCAAGTTTGTTGGGCTCTTGACAGTAAACTGTTTTATATGTATTAATTATGAAGAGGCCAACTTTAGGCAGTGGTGTTGGACTAAATAAAATAGTGTTTGTGCAGATGTTAGACATACTACCCCCAACATGCTGCATATAAACAGTAACTATCATGAAGATATTTTCAACATTTAGCACTGGAAAAGTAAGCATATCTAGTTAAAGTTCAGTGTGGAGAACTAGGCAATAGTTTAACCCTTTCCAGCATTTATTGTGGGAATGCGTCTTGTCTGTACTGGACTTTGAAACTTGTTAATTAAGCTTGTGCTTTGGAAATATGCCTGTTGTCACCCTACAAATATCTGTAAGCTTATGATGTGGTGTAGTGCATGCTGGTAAATATTTAGTATTATTAAATGTTCAGGATGTCCTTCTTTGTAAGCACTGGAGCCTCTGTTTAATTTAGCAGTGTTCTTGGTCAGAAGCACGTTTTTTTTTGAGAAACCCTGAAAATGCCACTTGTGGGTTGTATGTTATCCTCCTGTTTCACTTTCAGTAGATGTGAAAGGAATGAAGAAACAGGACTCGTTATTTACTTTCTGTGAGAACCTTTTGTGTTGAATCTCAAAATTGTGGCATCTTTCATCCATGTCAAGATTAAACCTCTCTAAATTGCACAGAAAGTAATAATCAGGGAAGTTACCGTAACAGCACCAGCCTCAGTCACCACATTATTATTTAATGTATTTCAGTTGAAATTTGTGCTGTTATGGATATCATTGTCTTGAAAATGATAAGTAGTTAAGTATTTTATTTTTAAAGCAAGCACACCAAATGAAAATATGCTACAAGATGTTGATGGCTGGAATAAAAATATCTATGTAACTTCTTAGTGCATTACTAGCGGCTTTTTAGGGGGGGTTGGCTGAAGGAAGGATCTGGTTTTCTTGAGATTTGAGCTTCAAGGAGGTAATCGTCAAAGCAGAGAGGGCATTGTGTTTTAAGTGTGGATAATGCGTATTTTATGAATGTACATGGTACGTTAAATATGAACCAGGTAAGAAATCATAGTTTAGGTAAATGAACAAGGACAGAGCCTACTTTACTCAGCCTCAGCGAAGGAGTCAGTGAAAATCTAGACAGATTACCCAGTTCTTGCTGTCCACTGACTACAAAGAGGTATCAAGGGAAGCTTTTCTTCCAGCTTAAATTTAGTCTCTTTGAATTTCCCTTTATGCCATCTGCTTTGACACAAACTGCTCCCAGATCTGAGCCCATCTTAGCAGTATAGAGGTTTTAATTAAAGAAACCAAATTTTAAGGATTGTCTTGCGATGTTTCGTATTTGAGTTCTTTTTAGCTTTTGTCCTTTTTCCCTTTGGCAGCACCGGAGCGAAGGGATTCCTCTCTCCTGGGGAGCCCAGGTGTTGCTGACACAGCTCCAAGAAGGAAGAGAAGACAAAGGGCAGCAAAACCTGCTGGGACAGGGCCTAAGGTGGCAGCTTATGAGGCAGAACAACCACCTGAAGAAAAGTAAGCAGTTTTTAAATGTATTTAAATGTTTTTAAACCTAAAGAAGTCGTAGGATTTGTTGTGTTCCAAACCCAACTGATCATGGTTGGGGTTGGTGACCTCCAGAAGTCTCTTCCAACCTCATCACCCTGTGGTTCTGCCTGTGAAATTTCAGTGGAAATCAACTCACAATACCATGTTTAATGGACCAGAATGGATTTCTTTTGAAAATAAAATCATGGGGGAGAAAAAATCATTTGGAAACATGAGTGTCAGAATTTGTAGCACTTGTAGGTATTTTTCTTCTTATGTCAATTTTGACTTCCGGAAATATTTTCACGTGGTCTGGGAGGTGCTTAGTTATGCAGAGTATTACCTCAGAGCTGCAATATGGTTAGTGGTATTTCTTTAAAATATATGGCAAATTATATTTGAAAATACTTATAGAGCATTTTTGTCTGTAATATTCCATGGATAACAAACTCTTTAAACCGATAGGAACACAAGTGTATTACAAAGACATTTCCCATGATTAGCAAAGATTTCTGTTTAAATAAACAAGAGAATTATCTTTTATTATTATATTTTGATGTAGAAGATTGTGGCTTGATGCCAACTAGGAATGTTTAAATTTACAATTCTGTTTTATTAGTTTAAGAATTATATTTTTTAGAATGGTGTAGAAAAATATCAGATTCTACTTTTTCTGTTCTTTTACAGTACATTGCAATGAAAAATACCCATTCCCCATTGTATGTTGTCCATTTAATTTTGAAAGTCTGCCTGTGTTTGGCTGAAACTCAGTTTCACTTTTTTTTAGTATTGATTGTTGAAGCCAAACCTATGGAGGCAAATTATTGCAGAGGAGTATAGAAAGGCCTTGGACTGAGTATTCCACTGTGTAGGGGAATGACTAAGAAAATACTGATATTTTTGTTTTAATTCCCTTAAGTAGGGCAAATTTTAGAAAAAAACAGAGCAGTTAAGTTTTTCTTTTATACAATCAAGCTCTAATATGATTACAGATCAAGTCACAGCTGAACCTGAAGAGTGTCTCTTCTTCTGGGCTATAATATAATTAGTTATATTTTAAAGCTTGGGATATGGAACATCCATCCTGTCAGTCTCTATTCCCCTTTTTCCCCTTTGCACTATGTGGCAGTGGTTGTTCTTTGGTTAGCTAAGGAGATACAAAATCTCTGCATTTACCTGAAAAATTACAACAGCTGAACCGTAAGAATTTTCACTTTTCTGATTATTTTTCCCAGCGTCCTTGAGGGTTTTTGAGCTTCATCTTCAGTCTTTTGCCAGCTGCTAATCAAGTTTTCAGTCAATTTACTTGGCTAATAATTTTCACTTCTCTCCAGCCTGTCAAAAGTAGGGAGATGTGGAATTAGCACCAGTTCACAAATATAGGTGTTCCTTTTTTATGAAGCCTCTCCAGTAATTTGTGCTGATGGAATGCCAGATCCTACGTGGTACAAAAAGGCTTTATCTTAAGCTGACAGGATGTTGGGGTCCTGCCCAGAAATGTTTTCCAGTATTGGGTCACTGAGCAAAAAAATAAAATTACTAATTCCAAGCAAACCACCCCAGCCTGCTGGGGCGGCAGGGAGACAGGGGGGGAAGTTAACCTCAGAATTCTTTCACCTCTGGAAGGGCTCCATCACAAACATGGTAGATGTGCAGACCTTGGAAGCGTGTCGTGGTTTTTCTGCTTGGCAGGAGGATCAAATGACAGATTGTGATCACGTTTGCAAATGCACGAACAACCCCTTGTTTCTGAACACTCCTGCATAGACCTGCAGAAGGAGTTGGTTCTTTAATGTAAATGCTAATGTAAATGCTTTATAAATAAGGTGCAGTTGCACAAAACCATATCCAACAGTCCTTGCTTTAACAAATAAAGCTTATTTAGAATTATTTTCCATTTGAAATTTTGGTTACATCACTGGTGATCATTTCATGTTCACCAGGGCTGTCACAAGCCAAACATCAGGAGCCTAATACTGTGTTTATGTTTTTGCATCATAAATTGACTGATGAAAGATCTTAAATCAGACGAAAAAAATACCTCTTCTTCAAAGGAATCAGCCAAGTTTTTCTTTTCTCCTTGCCTTTCAGATTGTTTTTAAAACCACAGTTTTTCAAGTCATTGTTACATAGAAATTATGTCCTTAACTTCTACATATTTCTTATAAGATTTTAAAGTATTCAAAGAAGGTAGCATTTATCTTGAAATAAAAGGCATCTAAAGTAAATACTGAGTCATGAAAACTGAAAGGGTTCTATTTGTGCAAATATTTTAGATTTATGGATGTTGTTGCTAGTTATGTGGCAATTCTCTAGTCCTTTGGAATGAAAATATATTCTTAGATATGACCAAGAACACTCGGAAGAATGCAAATAAAGATCTGTTTGACATAGAAATTAGAGCAAAAGGAGTGCTACCTTTCTCATGCTTTGTGTGTGGGTGCGGTGGCAGAAAAGGCAGTTGAATTGTGTTTATCCACATAGACATCTAGTATTACATTGGCAATCTATTCAAGGGCTAAATCAACATTTTTCATGAAACTTGGCAATGTGCTTTGGATAATATGAAGCTTAGTGAAAGTAGCCATGAGATCAGCAAAGAGGTGAACTAGGATTTGTGGAACAAGGTTGCTAAATGAACTGTTTAATTATTTGCTGAAATAAAGACATACTTTAGGATAAAGCAGAAAGTTAGGATGATTACTTGGTCAGTGAACTGTCAAGATTTTGAGGTTTATCCGGCTCTCTAGCAGGTTGTTTTTCAAATCTGATATTCAATGAAAGGAAATGCTTCCTTAGGCAGACAGATGTTACTTTTAGTTAATAACAGTTGAACTGTGGCTTTTAGTTTACACATTTTAAATGTGACAAAGGATGGATCTTGCAAATCAAAACATGATTGAGCCAAGAAGTTAAATAAAATTATTCTGATTCTAGTAAACTGTGATGGTATTGATGCAGCTTTAACTGTAACTTAATATATGGCAATTTCCTAAGGTGCAAAGGAGAGATAATATATAAGTCAAGTTAAGATGCAAATTCTACTTTTCACAATTTGCATTTCATAATTGGAGTGGAGAAATTAATGAGAGTGTTCACAATCCACAGTTAGAAATTGTGCTTATTACCCAAATCTCTCTGCGGGCTGCATATGAATGACACCATTAGCCATGTGGAATATGCATTCAACAGAGAGGCTTAAGTGTAGGGCCCCTCAGCCTGAATCCTGTAAATAATTGGATGTTTCTATAATATCTTCACTTTAAAAGTATTTGAACCTATTTGAGAGTAGACAGTACCTACTGAGGATGGCAAATTTTTTTATATAATGTTAAAAATTAAGCACGGTCTGTAGTCACAGAGTACAGTGGAACAGAGCTGGAGCCTCTGTAACTAAAAAAAAAGTAAATCAGGAAAAAGCCTCCCTTTCTAGTGCAACTTACAGCTTTTACTTTGCTTCCACGAGGGAAAAATTCCATCTTTCTGCTTTGGTTTAACAAAATTGGTTTTATTTAATGAGTTAAGAAAAGCAAAAGCCTTCCTTTTTTTTCTGTCTGTCATTTTTTACTAATAAAGGATCTAGTTTTATGGTCCTTATTCACACATGGATTTCCTAGGAGGAAGGCTTTCCTGGATAATTTCTGTAAGTTACTCTATGTATTTCAAAGTATAATCCATTCCAGCTGCTCCATAGTGTTCCTAATTTCTCTACTATGTAATAATATACATATACACACATATACATACAATTGGCAGAAGTGGTTTGGGGGAAGGCATCTCAAATACAGGAAAAACATTATTATGGATGTAAATGTGCTGGATTCTCCTGAGATGAAGACTAGAGAAAACCAAAAGATGTTATTATACAGGAATTGTTTCATAATTTTGAGAAGCAAGTGTTAGGAAGTACTTTTAGTTCAATTGACTGAAGAATAACAGGTGTTATTTGCTTTTATACATAAATGCTACTTTTTCAGAGAGCTCAAAGGGTTCAGCATATTTTGGGGGTTATCAGCAGCATCCAAGTAAATAAAAAAAACCCATACCGAGACTGGTGACTGCATATTTGGAAGTCCCAGGAGTTGCCAGGGGGTGTTTTGTGCCACCTGCATTGCCACCTATTGCTCCATCAGAGGAGGCCAAACAGAGAATGTAATTTTTACTTTAAACCCGATTGTTACAGTCCTCACAACTCGGTGTTTGTTCTTGACTTCAGGGCCTGATTGAAGTTAGTCATGTGTGTAATTGTGGGTAGAAGGGGCTGCTGCATAGTTTTTGCTTGTTAATGATAAATGTGATTTTTTTTTTCAGTTTTCATACTCTCTTTCTGTACCTTCAAAAGGTTTTTAGAGTCTTCATCCCAGTACTGTAATAAGCTGGACTTTTCTTTCTTTTGATAACCTTCCACCCCCTTAAAAGCGCTCAGAGCCTGTGGTGAGCCAGGAGCTCTCTGGGGATCCTCTCTCTGCATTTGTTTAATTTACTGCTTGCGGTTCACATTTTTAAAATCCTAATGCAACATTTATTTAAAGTGTGGTTTGCCACCACCAATGACTCAGGTAGGAGAAACCATAAATTTGTATCAGAACTGGGCATTCTCAGAGAGTTACACACAGACATGGGGTTTTTTTCTGTCTCACACAACAACTAATTCTTCTTATAAAAAAGTTTAAGCAGGGAAAAATTGGATCCCACTGAAAATGATACCATAACCTTCTATGCTGCAGAGGGGATATATAGATTGCCCCACAGTTACCTCCCTTTTAAAGAAGGACATATTTAAGAGTTCATGTTGACATGTCACTTTTTTATTCATTAACTGTATTTATTTAATGCAATAGGAGAGAACTTGGTGTGACAAACACTGTAGTCACTGGTGTATCAGTGAGTCAGTGCACTGTCTGTGTACAGAGGTGATTAACTCATTCCTGCCATAATAAATTTATGGAATGCAGCGTTTAGAAAGTTTTTGATGGTTAACTCATTCAGACTGAAATGTAGGCAAGTTAAAAAATCTCTTAGAAGAGACTCTAATGTCAGTATCAAAAAAAAAAAATTAAATACTCAAGGCATTCTACTTCATGCTTGCTCAGCATTTTCTTATACTTTGGGATGGCTTCTTTATTTCCTTCCTTCCTTCCTTCCTTCCTCCCTTCCTCCCTCCCTCCCTCCCTCCCTCCCTCCTTTCCTTTTGATTATAATATTGCAGAAATAGTACAAAAAATGAAATATTTGCAAAAAAGTGGTTGCAAGAAAAATTCTGGAGTCATTCTATATTCAGCTGAAATGACTAAGGCAGAAGTAAATACAGCAAAGTGCAGTTGTTTTAGTTGTTTTTCTCTTGGTGGCTCTCTGTGCAGTGTGTGTTAGTTTTAACTGAGCAGCAGAGAACTAGGCTTTCGCCATCCACATGGGAAGGAGTGATTTATTTCCGTGGGAGGTGCAAGGAATTTTTATCCACAGACACCATTTCTCTTGACCCCGGGGAAAGGTGGGAAAATATGAAGACTGAAAGCCCTGGGCAGGAACAAATTAACATTATCTGCTGACCTCCAAGGCTGCAATTTCTCCTGAGGAAAGTCTCTCAGCTCTCTAGTTTGTAGCACATCTCACTGATTTTTGTCACTGGTAATAGCCCAATAATTGACTGCTGATGGAGAAGTTATTACTCTGTGAGACTGACAGGGCTGTACCCTCTGTTTTCTCAGGGCATGTTCTTTAGAGCAGGGTTTTATTGCTGTGACAAATATGGTGAGATATGTGTCTCCGATGATTCATCTATAATGTATTTCAGTGAGACTGGTGGCTGCGAGATTACGAGAGGATAGCTTAAAAAATGGAAACTGTGCCTTCTTCCATTACCTTTCTGCTAAACTTCTGGTGTTCTTCCCTGGCCTTTCTAACAAATGTTTTAAACTGGAGTGATGTTTGACCTGTACTTTGTATTTTAAGCTTCTCTTAGGTAGATTGAGGGTTAGTATAGTTTAATTTATCACATTGAGCATCAGTTTTGTGATCCTGGCTGGGATGTCTTGATGTGGAGGCCAAAGAATTTCTCTTCAGGAGTAAATTACAGTAAGAAGAAGGAAAGATGTGTGTGGTTGAGCTAAGCAGCAGTGCTGGAACAGTTGTTGGCTTTTGAAGTAGACCATGCTACAGTATTTTCAGTCTTTTAGTGGGAAGTTGAGAAAAGGAGATTGCGTTAAAAACAACAAAGAAGGCAATATTTGAAATTCCACGTGCATCCCTGTTATTAGCGTATAGGATAGGAGCCAAACATGCACTCTCTCTACTCACACTTCTTTAAAGGGCTCTTGATGGTGTCAATTAAACCTCCATTTCCTAAACCATCTTTTCAGATGGAATTATTTTCACATTATGTTTAATAGGGAGAACCAAGTAATGTAGATACTTGAGATTTTCATTATGCTGTTGGCAGGAGATTAAGATTAGGCTGATGGAAAGCCTAAGTAGCCGTACTTGCCAGCTCAGCCCTGATGTCAAAGATAGCATGGAAGAGAATGAGATGAAAGCTTGGCTATATTAATGAGATAAACTGCCCTAAATACCTGTTTTTATTCTTCTTTAGACTGATCATGAAATATGTCTTTGCTGGATTAAATTTGAGTATTCCATGTAGCATAACTGTCTGTGGGGAACAGTAATCCCTTAAATTATAACGGACCCCAGGAAATGAGCTGGAGAAAATCCCATACACAAAAATACACTGAAACTCAGGATATGGGAAAAGATTTCACAAGCTCCTGCAAATCCTCCTGCTCCATTGAGGTGATTGCTCAGTTCAGTGCACTTTTCAAAATTCAGATTCACTGCATGAATCTTTTTATTTTTATTTGTATTTGTCCGTTTTCTTCACTTAACTTTTTACCAATGAATCATCCTTTTTTTTCATCCAAAATGTCCCACCTGAGCAAAGCAGGGCTAAAAAGCTACCATTTCGATTTGGCAAGACTTTTCAATTTCTTTGTGCTAAAATAAGTGTTTAATCTTTTGCTTAAAAACCACAGAACTAAGTGCATAGAACTTATTTTTCCAATGGAGACATAAGTCATCGAACAGTGAAGGCTGTGTCTAGATTTTCTATTTTTCTTCATCTGCTTAATTTTAGCTGATTACTGTTGACTGTGGAGACCAACATCCAGCCAATGAAAAATGCTGCATCAGACTTAGTTGTCCTTCTAGATCTCCTGTATGAGGTGCACAAGGATCCTGTTGAAATGGAATGAAATACAGATATCAGGACATTTCCTTTTCCAGAATTCTTGAAATCTGTGGCAAAACCAGAGGAAAAGGGGAATGACTCCCAAGTAAGCAGGCTTGTACTGCTGATTTTCTTTTAATCCTGTTTCTGCCTCATGAAGTAAGTTGATCTCTCAAAATGACTTGGAGAAGGAGGAAGAAAAGGTCCAGAGCACAGAAAAGGGTGAGAGGTGACACTGGACATGTTTCTGAGTGAAAAAAGGAGAGAGACCATGGTGAGAGGCACTGACTGTGGATTTGTTTTCCTATTTACCACTTCTATATATTTCCCCCCAAAGCAGTAAATCAAGCACTTGAAGCCCATGACAATGAATTTCCAGTAATATTTAGATCTATTCCCAAGTCTGGTCTGAATGGATAAATATTCATAAATTTACATGCTGTGACTAATACATGCAGAATGAGCAAATGCACTTTCATGGTCAGTTGAAGGGACTCATCTGTTTCTGTCAACTTGTGTCAGAATTCACCGTGACATTAATTAGGATCCTTTTTGATGGGTTCTACCATCTGTGGGAGGGCACATAGCACATACTTATGCATCAGTTCAGAAACTTGTACAATAAGAGAAAGAGTTGCACAAATCATGTCTCTCTTAAATTAATTTAACTACCATTCAATCTACTTGAGCATAGATAAAAACGAGCTTATTAGAAGCTGCAGGAGGTACAGAATTAGATTAGTATGATCCTTGTTTAAATTCAGTATTGCTGACACACTTCCTTGATTACTTAATAACACTTAAAATAATTCCTTACTTTATTCATCTGTCAAACCATTCATAACAATTTTCATGACACTGTTGCATCACTCAAGCTTGTACATACAACCAGTAATTTTAAAATTAATTACATGCTTGTATTTTCTTCAGATTGTTTACTGCATGTCAACTCATATAAGTGGACTTGGTATAAAACCAAAAGACAATGGTCAGTATGAAAAAACAATCAGCAGCAGAGTCAATACTAAATAGCAGAAGTGAAATCAAATTAGATTCTCTTTTCAAAATTATGTTAACCAAGGTACTAAGGTGAATTAAAATCTAAGAGTAGTCAATCTAACCATTGACATAAATTTTTCATCTTCTACGTTTAGAATGAACACAGTAACAAGGACTAAAACTGACGAACAGGGACAAATGTGGGTGTAAACACTACCGTTTGAGGAGGGTATGTTTCATTCTAGAAAGAGATGAGATTTCTCATGTACTTTTTTAAAAGCTGTTAATTATTAAAGAGTACGGAAATAAATATTTTATATACCATTTATGTAGAAACCAGAAAGAGAATTTGACATCAAAGTAAGAGACCTGTCTGCTAAATTAAAAAATGGTGCCTCTGTCCTTGGTTTATCTAGAAAAGATAGAGTAAAGAAAGTATTTAACATGAGAAGATAATGTGTTTAAAAAGCTGCTAATTGTAGAAAGATGTTGAAAGAAATTTGGTTTGTGTTTTAGAACATCTGTTCCCACAGAGTGTTCACTGAATTGTGAGAGTTTGGAAACAGGTGATTCTTTTCCCCAGTATTGAGGAGTTATCCACATACTATTTAAAATTACCAGCTTCTGAATTACTATTTGGCCACAGGTATAAAACTCTTACTAACACCTAGTTCACATGGTGATCTTTCCCACCCCAGATTTCTAAGAAACACTACAGAATATTTTCGCAGGGGTTATTTTTTAGTCAGAGAGGAAAATGGTACATTATTCATCAATTCAATGTTCCTCCACAACTCTCTAAACCCTAAACTTGCACGAGTGTAAAACTGAAGTAAAGTGATGATAAATCATGTCATTTAGTTTCTGGTGGTGATGTGAACCATCCAGAGTGTTATTGCTTTAGCCTCTCTGGAGTTGCTCCCTGGATAACTATTAAACTACCTGAACAAAATTCTATTGTTAATAAACAATCCTGAAAAATTATGTCTTTTATACTGAAAATCCTCAGTCCTTTAGGCTAAAATACACCATAAATAAGAAAACATTTCTGCAATAGTAAACGTACTGGATTTGGTGTTTGTCACAGATACAGAATTATTTATCTATTCAGGTGCTATACAACTGTTAAACTATTCTGAAACACCAGGTTAAGAAAGAATATCTTGGTATACATACTCTCCTTTAGTTGTATATCTGTGTAGCTACAGTATTGACTAAAGATGGTAAATGAAACAAAAATCAGATATACCCAGTTGTATTGACGAAATTCAAAGTGATAGAGTCTGAGCAACTATTTCAGTTCAAGTAAAAACAGGTTTGAAGATGCAAACAGAAGATGTCCAAATAAAAATAAAATATTGTCAGGATATGATGAGTTACCCATTGACTCTAAATGTTTCAGGATATTTTGTGAACTCCGAAGTTTTAAAAACAGATAAAACCATTAACTTTATATCCATGTTATTCAGAGCAATCCCAGAGCTAATATAAGCAAAATGTCCAAACCAGTATCCTCCAACCAGTGATAATGGTGGGGGAGAGAAGCAAGGGGAGAAGATATATCTAAAGATATATCAAGTTTGTCCAACTTCCCCTTGGTGCAGTTGTTGTCATTCCAAAATCTGGGAGCAGCAGGGGTTGTCTGGGCCAATGAGTCCTGTTTGTGGCCAGGTGGTGGCTGACCAGGCTGAATTAAATTAATACTAAATTAAGTATTACCTAACAAAGGTAAAAGTTAAAATAGCAGGAGGCTTAGAAAAATTATGTCAGGGCACTGAAATAAATGGGGATGGGGTTGTAAGATCTGGAGGGTTTGTGATGAGGTGGAATTGAGTGTTAGAGGGATATAGTGTTGCCCAAATGAGCCTTTATTCGCTCTTTTGTGTAAGAAAGACCTCTGGTCTTCTCTTTGTCTTCCTACTTTCTCCTCTGCAGTGTAAGACTTGAAAGGTATAGAACAACTATTGCCTTCTGCATGCCTGATATACATCTACACCTTTTCTGCTCCAGATAATACCCAATCAACTGTCACATCTGAGAACAGGAGGAACAGCTTGCTAGGCTGTTTATTCAGGATGACTTGGTGCAGGATGTTGCCAGAGACCACAATCCTCAGCTTACATTTTCTCTAATGAAATTATTTGCAAGGTTGAGATGTTTCCTTGTGCTGTTCTAACCTTTTCTTAGGCTAGATTTCAGAAAAAAAAAGAAAGTCAGTGTTTCATGTTACCCTAAGATATTGTTATGCCAGGCGCTCTTCTTTTTCATGGTTCCTTGCATACCACACCCAGCTCTTCACTGACTCCTGTGACTTGACATTTTCTCCTTTGCTAAAAATATACAACATATTTCTTTATTATTTCTAACCTTTTCTGTTTCTGAGGTCCCTTTGCAAAGCCAGCTCTTATGTAGATAGGTCACACTGAATATGATGATACATGTTATTTTCAGACACCATTTCAGTTTCATGATACATCAACCAAAATACATCTTCCTATCCAAAAGAGAAATATGCAAGTGAAAGAAAAAGCTGATTTGAGGGAGATTTGTATTAGTAAAATTCATAATCAAGATTACAGATGGTAAACAGGCTTGAATGTTGCTGGCCAGGTAAGTTTGCATATCCTGTGCAAGCCTTTCAAATTGCTTGAACCATCTTGAATCTAAGCTGACTGTTCATATTTCCATTTCACATCCTCACTTTTTTACTAGGCATTCCTATCTTCAGTAATATTTAAGCACAGTACTTAGTTTTAAGCATTAACCTGGTGTTTCTCTAAACACCATTACCTGAGCATTAGAAAGTTTAGTCTCAACTAGTGCTTCCAAACCATTAACCTTAAAATTTCTGTCACACCTGAAACTGCTGTCCTTAGTAGGGCACCAGCATTCTAGATGTAATTGAGTTCCCTGCTTTTACATATATTTCTTGGCTGAGTCACGTTAACAAGGCCTTTTCATCTTGAAAACTTTCCAGTTGTTGGACTTAGCCAATTTGACATGGAATTTGGAAAATGAGTCGGGGTAGAGCCTGATGCTGCCTGCATAAAGGTGCACCTGTGTGGAGGTTAACTTGCTGTCACCTGACATCTCCAAATATTATTCCTCTATTGTGTGTTCTTACAAAGGTAGATTGTCTCATGTAACACAGTCTCCACTGTCTCCCAGAGCAGAAAGTGACTGACTTAATACATATGAAGAAAAGAGGAAGAAAAGAGAAATCAAATTGTTTTTCTGAGCAATGTCACTTAAATGTTTAGCTGATGGAAACAAAAATATAAGATCCACAGCTGCAAGTTTTTTGTCTTGAGGCAGCTCATAGCCTTAGCAATAGCATTCTGGAATAGGTTTTAGAATCCAATCTATCATGTTTATGATGTCTTAATTCAGGTAATTGCCTCACCCCAGGTTTAGGTCTGGCCCAAGATAAGGTAGATCCTGTCTGACATGAGGGTTCTGCAGGACACACCTAAGTGGGCTCTTGGTAGACCAAGCTCATCTGGAGATTTCAATAATTTCTTTTCTTTTTTTCCCCCTCAAATTTTTTCAACATTTTTTTCAATAATTTTCAGTAATTGAATAATTAATTTACAGGTCATTGACTTAAATGTGTCAAAACACAATTGAACTGCATTAATCCAAGTGAATATTTGAGATTATTTGTAAGCTTCTATGACAAGAACTCTAGTTTTGAAAGCCTGATATTCTTCATACTTAAGACTATGTAGAGTAGAAGAAATTAATGAAGGTCAGGAGAGTGACAGAACATAAGCAGGGTCCTCAGTCTTTTATAAGTTCTTACAGGCATTATTAACATGTTAATTCTGCTTTTGGGTTATCATGGATCTATTAACACAGAATAATTTGCAGGTCTTAGAGAAGAAGGTGGATTGTTGTTTTTTGTGTTGTACTGGTGGGTGTTATTCCCAAAGACAGTTTTGCACCAAGCAAAATAAATTTTCAGTTAGCCAAGGAAGGAATCTGTGCTGCAGGACAGGATATTACTGGGATATAATTGACAAATTAATGTTTTATTATAAATGTGCAAGCAATTGGACTCTCTGGACTTCTGTCTTTTTATTCTCAGCAACAGGAAAATTTTAATTTATACTCTTTCACTCTCCTTCCATATTTTACCTTGTTTTCAATACATTTATTTTCTCACTTTTCTTCATCTTTCAGCAAAATGAATTTTCCTTCCAGTAACTAAGCTGTCAGAGAAATTGTGATAAAATTTATATTAACTTGAAAGGGAACCAAAGGAGCAATCCACATTAAAACTATACAATAGCAGTTCCATATTCCATCTGTATACAAAGCTTACAGGAGAATTCCTTAACAATGCCAACTCTGAAGCTCCTGTTTTTTATTTTAACACTCTTTGATTTCACAAGAATATTGCTCTAGATACCGTTGTACACAAATTAAATGAAGTGGTGCAGGGCTTCAGCACCAAGCAAGTATTCAAGGAAAAAAAATTTAGTATGTTGACAATAAATACCTGTTTAATTGGGTAAATAGGACAACCTCCTGACTGAATGATGATTGACACATGATAAAGCTCTCTAGTGTTTAATTATAAATGAAATGACATCACAAGGATGGTGCAGATGTGTGACAAGGTCTTAAGCAGCAGCTTCAATTTTATTAAAAAGCACTTCAGAAGAAAACCTAATTAGACATAAGCAGTGCATGGATATAGACAGGACACAGAAAATTCTTGGTCTGTTTAGAGACTGGAATGAATAAACTGTCAAGAGTTTGGAGGTACAGAGACCAATGGTTTCCTCCCGCTTTCCTAAAGTTAAAGTTGTGTCTCTCGGTGGCTGGACTTGACCATTTGTCTACCCACACCAGTTTCTGTCATACCTTCCAATCCAGAGAGGCACCTGTCGGTGTTCCACCACACCAATCTTTGCCTACGGGGACATTCCCAAAGTCACAAGTTGTGGCACAATTTGAACAGTGTCCACCTTGAGCATTGTCATGTTTTCTGGTGCTGCGAGGAGACCAGAAAACTTAGTCCAGCCTCCTTTTTCCCAGCAAAATTCCTTCCTGCTCCTGCCTATTTCAGGCAGGTGGCTGTCCTATTTAAACTATAGACTGTCCTGTGAAGTGCTTTGGTCTCAGGGGGCAGGTGGCTGAGCTTTCTCTGGTTGAAGGAGACAAAGGAATGAAGAGGGAGCTGAACTATGACTTATTTTCTTCCTGCTTATCAGTTAAACTCATGATCAGATGATTTAAGGAGTCAGTGGAAACTTTAGGCTGAGAAAGTTAGGGCTGTTCATCCTGGAGACCTCACAGCACCTTCCAGTGTCTGAAGGGGCTACAGGGAAACTGGGGGGGAAACTGTAGTGACAGGACAAGGGGGAATGGCTTCAAACTGATGGAGAGGAGGTTTAGATGGGGTATTAGGAGGAAATTCCTCCCCGTGAGGGTGGTCAGGCTCTGGCAGAGGTTGTCCAGAGAAGCTGTGGCTGCCCCTTGATCCCTGGAAGTGTCCAAGGCCACGCTGGACAGGGCTTGGAGCAACCTGGTCTAGTGGAAGGTCTCCCTCCCCATGGCAGGGGGTGGGCTGGATGAGCTTTAAGGTCCTTCACACCCATTCTGGGATCCTATGATTCTGTGAACTCTAGGGAAGTAATCCACTCCATCTGTGTCTTTTACTTAGGGCAGTCAATCCTTTCATCTCCAACTGAAAAAAAAAGTCTGTCAGAATCATTTTTAATTCTGAGTTGCATTTACTTTTAACTGCAAAGCCATCACTGGAATATTTATGCACTTTCTTTTTTGGCTCATAACCTATCAATTAACAGCCCACACTTTGAAATAGACACTTTTTTCCTTGCTTTTCTATTTTAATGTTTATCTCTTCTTCCTCATACCTTCAGCCTGCTGAGTACATCCACTGCTTTTCCCTGAAGCTAATGCAAAAATTTAAAATTCAAATTACTGACAGAAGTGGATTGCTGTTCAAACAAGGCATCTAAATGTTCTCAAACACCTTGATGAGTTGTGCTTTCAGAGGGCAATGAGATCAGTGAGATCTATCATGTGTTTTTATTTATAGTCTCTTTCCTATCAATGGAGTTGTCTTCTACATAATCTCCAAAGCCCAGTCTGACAATTGCTGTAGTGTTTTGGCTACTTTATGCACTTACCTCTGAAATACAGGGAATAGAGTAATAAATACTGCATATGTGACATGTGGTCCCTAGACTTACTAACCAACACAGGAGGTTAACTGTTTGCAGTTTACAATTCTCTCTTTGCATTTAGAAAACACAAATAGTTTCTCAGAAAAGCACTAAAGATATCTGTATTGTGCCATGTATTCAAGTATGCTATACAACTATTCATGATATTAAATGATGGAAAGCTATTTTACAGATGCCTTTATAGCCCTAACTAGAGAGTGACTGAAAATTTCTTATGTATCCATTTGCTGTTTTAGTAATAAAAAAATCACATACAGCTCATTATCTGAATAAAATACATAATTAACAGAGTTCCAAGCAAGAGCATGAGCCTGTAGAAGGGGGATCACTTGGACCAGGGGAAAATTCTTTTTAACAGACACTTATCAATATAGTGCGATTAAATGGATGAGTATGGATAGTTACTGAGTCTAAATGTTTTTTGGTGTATGGATGCAGCCTCCTCACTCAGTCTCATCAATTGTAAAAATCATTTGGAGGAGGATCCGCTTTTACCCTTTGAATGATTTGTTTATACCCTCATCAGTCAGGTGCACACTGAGCTACTGCAGTGGGCTCACCTGCTACAATCCTTCTATAGGGCCTCCAATTTCCTGGTTTTTAATCACACTATGTCATTGTGTGTCTGCCTTTCTGAGAGTTTAGTCAGAAAAAAGGTGAGCCTAAAACCACTAATTCTATCAGAGTGAGTCCTCCGTTATTTCAGAAGGCAGCTCTTATGTTGGGCAGTGCCACAACTACGTGGGACTGGAGCAATCTGCTAGATTTTTACTTTTGTGGGTCGAAATTGAAATTTCTTACTATACCTTTCACAGGACTTACTTTGACAGGTGATTTTTTTCCTATGTAGAAAACCATCCGACCAAAATCACAAGATGGCAGTTCTTAGATAACCTTCAGGGTTTTGGTAAAGATCTTTCGTGGTTCCGAGTCACAGAATTACAGAATATCTTGAGTTGGAAGTGACCCATGGGGATCATCGAGTCCAACCCCTGGCCCTGCGCAGAACACCCCAACAACCCCACACTGTCCTTCAGAGTGTTGTCTAAATGTCACCCATGGTGCTCTAACCACTTCCCTGGGCAAAATCTAAGCAAAATTTTGACTGTATTTCTTTTGCATAGCATGGAGTTTTTTGCTTGAGAAACAAAAATTCATTTGGTTTGCCAGTGCGAAAGAATAATGATGGAAAATAGAATTACTGATCTCTCTTCCTGTGGTCACAGGAGCCATTAGAACTTTTATCAGAAGATAACTTCATAAAGGGGCAGTCTGCAAAGTCTTGAAGTCAACCCAAAAGGCAGTGACAACAACATAATTTCATCCTGATTTGGATTTTAGCCTGGGACATCCATTGAGGTAGATGGAAACAACAGAAGATAGGAATCCACTGCGTCGTGTGACTTTCTGAAAAACTCCCAGCATCCAGGGATACTGTGAGACAAGAACAGTAGGTCTTAGGAGACTCCACTGCTGAGAAACTTCACTTTTTCAGAAGCCACTCTTGATTTGGAAGGGAATGTGTCTCCTTTCCAAGGGAATAGTTTTTATGGCACAGTGTTAAAACACACAGGCTACATTTTTGGTGTGAATGGGAACAGTTTTAGTGACATCCAGAACAGGATGCTGTAATGTGATATGTTGAGCTAGAGTGTGTTGAAGAAGTCAGAACTCCTGTGATGCCCTGCTGAATCCACCAGTTTGAACTAAACTGGGCATAAATATTTGCATTGCTGCTTTAGGTTAGTGAAAGCATAATAATACAACAAGAAATGCTCAAAAATGCTGAAGACAGGCAAACAATACTTGAAGTGCAGCTGTGAGGAAGTACTCATTTGAGTTCTTAAATACGGATTATTTCTGAATTTGTACTTGCTAGCAATCCACTATAAGTCCCATTAAAAAAGCATTGTGACCAATCTATTGTTTTTAGAGGTGTTAGATGAGGATCTTAATGAATTAAAAGTGTACCACATTTTTCTGTGGAGAAAAAGCTTTCATCTTCGTTTCTTCAGGTCCCAGTGCCTTCCTGGGGAGAATGGTCACCTGCTGAATTGACCAAAATAAAGCGCTGAAAATTGCTTAATAGGAGGAAAAGCAATTTATCAGTAATCTGCTGCAGGCTTGCCAGAGGTGATTTCTCAGTTTGAGCTGTGGCTGCTGGAGCTCAGAGTTGATGGCAAATGAAAATGGGCAGGTGGAATTACTCAACATAAAACCTGCTTGCCAGGAGCTGCCTTCCTAGGAGGGAGGATTTTGGAAACCAAAAGCACTGTTTAGTCATGTATCTCCCCTATGCTATCAGTGGAAGGAAGATGTGTAATCATCCATGACTGGCAAGTTTAAAAAACCCTCTTCCTTCACCTTCCTTACAAAGTGTCAGAATAGGAAGTTTGAATTTCAGCAGAGTGAATATAATGAGGTCAGGGCAGCTGCAGAGCGCTAATCATTCTTCAGAAAAAGGCCACTCTGTGCTCTCAGTGTGAGACATTTCCCGTTCTCAGACATGCATTTTATCCCCTTTTTCTCTGGCCTTTGCAAGTGGATGGCTTAGTCACTCTGGAATTAACAGTTCCTGTATTCTAGTCTTTGCTATAAGCTTGATTATGCAGGCAAATTATTGCAAAATAAGCTGGTTAATAAATGAATTTAAAGAGAAGTGGTATTGCACAAGTCCCTGAGTTACACTCTTACTCCACAATTACCCCTTTTTGTGCTCCAGGTCTCCCCAGCTCCAGAGGAGACAAACTCAGACCCTGAGGATGCTCTTAGAGCACAGGAGTCTCCACCTGAGGAATTGTTCTTCTGTTGCTCTTCCTGGGTGTTTCAAAAATAGAAAAGGCTGATTCAAAGACCTTTGAAAAACATTTTTTTTTAATCCAATAAGCTTGCTGATAGTGTTAATTTCTGGGAGGTAGTTCAGCCTGACCAGCTTTAAAAAAACACTTCTCTAGAGCTGAGAAACTTGAGCATTTTTCTTGCTTGGAGCCAAAGCAATCTCATTTAAACTTTGCTTTATTCCAGGGCCTGGGTAACATTAGTAAAGTTATCTGTTTGCTGTGTGAACTGGTACTATATTTGGCATTCACCTATCTGATCTGTATTTTTTAATATTTCTGCAGTTTAAGCCACAGGATTGCAGCACCAGCTAAAGGGAAGTAATGTTATAGGGCAGGGTTTGTGGTGCTGATCAACCTGTACACAGCACAGCTGGAGAAACAATGAGAAAAGTATTTAAATTATTATGGAAAACATGAAGAGCTCTTATGAGAACTACAGGCTTCTGAAGCACAAGAAACTGTACCATATGTGAGGCTGGCAGAGAGAGGCTTTTGGGGTGAATATAGTCCTTGGAGGAACTAATCCTGACAGTTTATCAAAGGCACAAAGCAAGACAAACTGGGAAAAGTAAATAGAGCGACAGAGCCGCCTTTGTCAGGACAGGTTTGGGATACAATGGCTCGTGTTGTTGTTGCTTCCTGATGTGGTGATCCTGCCCCATCCCTGCCAGCCAAGAGCTTTTAGTGTGCCTGATTGCCCCCCTTTCATCTTCGTGCTCCTCTCTTCAGTTGGGGGACATGAAACAGCAGAGTTTGACCCGGAGCCGACACTGTCGCGCTGAAAGGTTTTTCATAAATTGCTCATTTTCCATGTATTTGTTTCACTGAGATCCCAGAATTCTGGTGGGGATCAGTAAAGCATGAGCTTTATCAGCTTCTTAAAACGGGATTTTTAACCGTGTTTTATTCCTATGGATGCAGTGAGATGTTTTCTGGGATGCTTGTATGTGCCTTGGCTTGCAAACTCCTGGGGGAACGATTTACTGCTTTCAGTCAGCATTTAAGAAAAGAAATAAACCTCTAACATCTGCAGCACCATAAAATGTCTTGAACAGAAAATTGTGGTGCCAAGTATCACTGTAGGTTTTCTTCACTCGTGTAGGCCTCATCTCGGACAGAAATAGCTATAAAGTCTTACATGCTCTGAGAAATGTGCTTGTGGTTCTTTTCAGCCACTACACACACATTCTGTAGTGATATCCATTCTTAGATATATTCCATTTTCAATGTAGAGAAAGTCTTAAGGCAGACTAGAGCAAATTTAGAGGGGGGAAAAATCAGCATACATTATATATTATCTAGAGATCATCTGGAACATCTTTGCTCTCTCCAATAGGAGTTAAATTTTCTTCCAAAGTAATTCTGCTGTTACAAGAATTCTTTCAGGCCATAAAAACCTTGAAAAGCTGCTTGTTCCTATTCTGCCTGCAGGCAAATTACAGAACTTGCTGCTCTGAGGGGGAAAGAGAACCTAACACTTTTATACTTCCATGGCTTTGGTAGAGCATGCTTTGTATGAGAGGGATGCAGGGAGTGAAGGATAAAAGCAGGAGGTGCATTTTCATCTTTTCTTCTTGTACATTTTAGAACTGAAGGCAAAATTTTAACGTAATGAGGGTCTAAGGACAGTAAGAAAATAAAACAGTTTTTTTTTATTTACAGGTACAAACTGCAAGAGGGCCACTGAAGTTGTGGCTCATGTCAAACTGCTTTGCTTGAAGGGCAGGGAATGCAAGCACCCAAAATGTATAATATGTGTCCTCCATGTGGAAAGGTGCTTGGTTTTAGCATTTTTTGATCTGTTGGTTTGAATATTAACAGCTAAGTATAATCAGAAAGTCAGATTTGCAGATGCAGTGAATTGACTATAACTATATATATATATGTATATATAATTGTAGCAAGGACCAACTAAGCAGTACCAACCATAGAACAGAGTGAGTGATGCTGCACAGCCCTGTTCCTGTTTGCTGAGGGTGCAGGGGACGTTGGGAGCTGCCTGCTGTTCCTTGGGCTCTCTGAAGTGCAGTAGTGAGCTGTAAAACCGATCCAATGAAAGCCCTTAAGGTCTAGTGGGCAATCACCGAAACAAAAGGTACAGTTTTCTTTCAGCACAACCAACACAACATTTCTTTGATTAAACAGCTGAAAGTATGGGTAAATAAAGGAAGGAGATCATCACTTGCTCTTACTTTGGGAGCAATTAATAGTCCTTTGATAACAGACTATTTCCTTTTTTCCAGCTTTTGCATTGCCCTTCCTTTCCTTTTGCTAGTTAAGCACTCTCAATAGAGTTTCATCTGAAATTGCGGGCAGTAGAAATCCTGATGGTTTTTATCTCTTCCAGGTGATTAATTTTGTTTTGTTTGCTTTCTTTTTTGGTTATTGTTTTTGGGTTTTTTCTTTGTCTGGGAGACAAAACCTGCCTTTCTAAAAAGAAAAATATAAAAAGGTTTTTTCACATTATTTTTTACTTTCCTCTGTAACTAACACAATTAGGCTAAAATGTCTAGTATATCCTGGATCGAAAATTCAGTACTTTCATTTAGTTCCATCAAATATTTATTTTTACTTACTCTGACTCTTAGAAAGTTCCTTTGTATCTCCTTGAATTAAGGAAAGAGCAAGTGGGTGTGAATGAAGAGAAAATTATAACTGGATGCATTTCTGAAACTGGGAATTATTCTGGAAAGTATATTTTTTTCTTTCCTAATGAATGCTTTTTTAAATTTTTTTAAAATCATACTCAGTACCACACAGCAAAGAATTTCATCACTACAGGCACCATAAAATTAGATAAACTGTTGTTCTGCCTATTAGTGATGATGATACTACTTCAGCAACAAAGCTGATAGTTAGCAATCATGCATAATTAAATTTGTAAGTTTCACCCTGCAGCTGTGCATTTGTTTCCAGTCTTATCTTACTGTCATGTTTAGATACCCATTCAAGGACTTTTTTTCTTGAAAATGTGGGAAATTTTTTTTCAGCTTTTCAAATAATTCTAGAACTGACAGTTTTGTCCCTATCAAAAATTCATTTGCAAACAGTTTAAATTTACTTGTGTGACTTAGTCCTGGCATAAAGGGCTATTTTCCTCTCATGGTAACAGTGTAGATTTATAAGCTTTTAATTAATTTATTTATTTAATTATTTTCCTGACTTTTTTTTTTTAATACAGATAGGTCTCAATCTGTAATTTCATGTAGGATATTTTTATAATCTGTAAGGTCTTTGAGTTGTATATGACCTCAAGAGGAAAACCATGGAGAAACCATACACTAAATCCTTTCCAGGTCTGTGTATATGTTTTAACAACATTAGAAGTGGTGGCTCAAAGCAGCTTGTTGATTGGTGTGAGGGAACTGCAAGTAAACAAAATTCTGCAGAAGCAAATTAAACTGTCCTGTGTTCCTGCCAAAATACCGAAATTATTCACAGAAGACAAGCCATGGGGCTGCAGTGGGGCATTTTGTAATCGTGCTCCATTTCACTGGTCCTTTCCTTGGGAACATGTGAATTTCTGATTGGTTTTTTCCAATGCCTTTCAGCTGAGCTCCATGGGTAGACTATGCTTTCCCCACTCTTCTGCAGTTCTTTCCTTACCTGTGAAGTCATAGAAGCAATCGTATTTTTAAAATTAATGAAGATCCATGCTGAAATGACAAGTCTTTACACCCAACACTTGACGAGATCTGAAATCAGGGTGAGGATGCAGGTGAGGATGCTTGCTGAATTTAGCATCAAGTGTGAGGTTTTAGATCTGGTGTACCCAGACCCAGGCTGACAGGTAATCCAGGTCTGGTTCAAAGTCTGGGATCAGATCTGGAGAGGTTCCCTACCCACTGTTTTTGTGTGGATGGTTTCTCCTCCTGTGCTCTTTCATCTTTCTTTTTTTTCCTATTTCCTTGGCTTTCTGTGTTTATGGCAAAGATTTTTTAATGTTCCATGGATTTATTGCCATGGGATGACTAATATTACAGTACTGCTGGGACCAGATCACCCACTTTGAGGGTAAGACAGAAGGTGCCTCTCAATTCCCCCTGCACCTGCGTGATGGGGCTTTGAGTCATGAGCTGACTCATTCTTCACCCCCTCAGAAACCCCAGACCTACAGCACAGGATGGACAGAATTCCTCATTTGTTTCTTGTATTTTTTTTTCTTAATTACTTATCAGGCATTAAATTACTGGTCCCATAAAAATAATAATAATTATAAACAGATTTGTCTCTTCCTGTGGTGTGTGAACAAGGCCCCTGCTGCTACTGCCCTCACCTTATGACAGAGAGTAAAAACCAACAGCAGAGTCTTTCTGTTTGGAGGGGTTAGACAGAGTGACTCCCACTCTGTCTCCCACACAAGCCCTTGCTGATAGCCTTTATCAAGTCATAAAAGCCTTTCCAAGCAGCTTGCTTTTCCCCCCCCTTTTTTCTTTTTTTTTTCCTTTTTTTTATTTCTTCAGTCTTTGTGTGTGTGTGTGTGTGTGTTTGTGTTGCTTTTGCTGTTTCCTGGATTAAACCTTAGCCAGCAGCTTTTAACCAAAGCTCTGCTTCCGAAATGCCGTATTTCATCAACTCACTGCAGTGACACTGATTTTGTCTGGTGTTTTTAATATTTCTTCTGTGAAACAAGGCTCAATTCTTGTCTCTGCTCCTGACAGGTAACATCTGATACCCTTAGGGAATGAAATGATTCTCTTAATCAAGTAGAAGGAACATTTTTTTAAACCTGCTGCCACAAAAGCTGGGTCTTTAAAAGGATTGAATGCTTTGGGGAAATGCTGTAGCTGAAGGCATCTATTTGAATATGTGATGATATTGGGTTACTACTGGATATTATAAATAGCATTTGTTTCACTGTCCCAAGGTGTTATGGCAGCAGTGACTGGATTGCAGTTTTGGTGAGCAAAATTACTGCTCTGTGGGGTTTTTTTAAACCGTCAGTATAACTTGAAAAAACTTGCAGAGATAAATGTTGGAGAATTAATTAATTGCAAATTTTTAAAACTTGAAACATTAGGAAAGAAATTGAAGAGTTTGGGTAAGGAATTGATTGTGTACATTGATAAGGATCTGGAGGTGCTATTTGAGTAATATTTCTGAATTTAGGCAAGCTTAGGTTGTGCTCCTGTGACACTGTTTTGATGCTGTCCAGGAAAGACACAAGTTGTACAGATTCAGACTACTTTTAATGTTTCAAAGTTTTGTGATACAAGTATAGTACCCTGAGAAAAACATATCTTAGCAGACATACACCAAGAAGACAAGACATGTATTTCCTCTGAGGTGTTCTTGTTCTTTATGGTGGTATCAGTAAGTTTTCCACAAATCTCCCTACATGTTATATTAGTGCTTTTCCCTTAATCCCTATTTGGGTCATTCCTCAGAGCTGTGTTCCACATTCAAAAGTTAAGAAGAACATGCTTTCCTACTCCATAAAATGGTAAAGTACACCCAAAATTTTGTGGGTTTTTTCATTTTTTGTATCAAAAGAAGACTGAGAAGGGAGACTAAAGGATAAAGCCTGTGTCCATTCAATTCACACTTTATGAAATTGTACAATGAGAACCATACAAAATCTGAAAAAGAGTGATTTTTTTTCCCTTAATTTCTCTTTCTGTGCTATATTCCACACACTTCCCAAGGCATGCAGAGATCTGTTTTAGGTTGAGGAGGGGGAATGGGGTAAGAAAAGCCAAGTGAAAAAGGATAAAATTTACATATCAGGAAATCAGTAGGACCTACTCCAATCTAAGGCTATCAAAAAAAGCAATAACACTTGTACTAATCTGGTGGATTTGTTACTGGATAGACTTTCATTAATAGGTATCATAATGAGTATAATTAATAATTAATAGGGCTGCTGTAAATACTTAAATTACAGCATGCACCCAAACTGCAAAATGCACTTATATACAAAATCAGCACAGTTGACTTCTAAATATTGCTTGCTTTTGTGAAAGTGAGGTTCTTGGTCAGTACTTGTTATTACATGTTTCAGTAGGCAAGAAATTTTTATTTCCTCTTCTGTTCATGCTGGGAAGTGACTCTTAATAGCTCCAGCTCTCCCACTTGTCAGGCATAATATCATGTCCATCAAATCCAGGAATGCATTTCCATGAATATGAGGAACCATACCAGCTGCTGTGGTTCTGGTTTTGTCATCATTGCTACCTATTTTACTCATAGGTTTTATTAGTTTAAAACTCTTCAGAAGTAGATTATTTCTTAGTTTCATAATACAAACATTGTTTATGAGTGTGTAAGAATTTAAAAACAGCTTTGTACCTTCCTAACAATGCCTTTACATGTAAAGTATTAAGGAGTAGTGTAACACTGATGGTTCATGCCAGTATTTTATATTTTTATGTCAAAAGATGCATAGGATGGACCTTAGAAGGTGAAGTGCAGGTGTTAACAATATTTAGGTCAGTCTGCATTTGATTTTTAGAGTTGTCATGTTGGTAACATGGGACATTTTGACTTAAATATAAAAAAAGGCTTAAATGTCTGTTTTATTTCTACTTCCTCACTTGATCTGATGCTTTAACTTATATAAATCAGTGAGTGAGTGTGTTAATTGATGTCAGCTGAATCCTCTGACCTCGATCTTCCAAATGAACTTTAAGAACACCTGGGACAATGAGGCAAGGAGATAACACATTTTAGCTTAATTTCTGACACTTCCAGTGCTATTCATGGCAAATGGAGACATAATCCTCATGGCAGGGGGTTGGACTAAATAACCTCTAACCCAACTGTTCTGTGATAAGTTCTTCACAATATTATACACCTGTACCCAATTAAGTTACTTTCATTGAGGCAGTAGATACAGCCATTCATTCCCTCTATTTTTCTGATGGACTATTTAATTTCTTTGGTCATCACCCTACAAAGCATAATTCATGTTTCATTTCTTCACTGTGTGAGTCCCTTGGAAAAGCAAGAGTTGATATCTGTAATTTAACTTGGCTTCCTAGTGGTATCTTTCCATCAGTGAAGCAGCTCAGGTGCACACTGAATTTTGGGGCAATGGACAGACTTTGCAGATTATCCCCACCTTTAATGTAAATGCAAAATGCAGCTTAAATTTTACCAATTTTGTGAAAAGTGTGGTCAGTTGGTGAGTAAAGTTTGACAACAGAAATTTTTCTGGTTTGTCCTAAGAGTTGAAATACAATTAATCAAGTGAAATTGTGTCTTATAAAGAATTATGATCTATAATCTTCATTGTCTCAAGGTGATGCCACTTACTTTCTGCAGATGTCTTTGAACATAATTGCAGCCCTCTGAGACCAAAATGTGTATTTCAGTTTGAACAAAGACTGCCCATATGCAGTATAAAAATATTAGTTAAGGAGAAATTGCCAGTGTTTTTTTTTTCTTCTTTAATTTCAGTTACTCTTGTGCTTTAAATTTACATTTTTGTAACATAAAAATATTTAACCATACTTTCTAGGGTCATTAAATTTGTATTTAGTAGTTGTACCTCTGGGATTGGAATGAGTGACAGCTCATAAAATTCAGAGTCATTGGAGACCTCTGTATGTGATTGACATGAAAAGCATTGAATTGTTTGATTTTTAAGAGTGTTTTTAGAGGCTCAAGGCATAAGGCTATGCATTTTTAAACTGGCTTCTCTGTGTAAAATACCCATATATTCATTTTGTTTCACATCAGAATCATCTGTAGCCTTTAAAATAACTGATGGGAAGGATAAAAGGGATACAGACTAGTGTATTTCCAGAGTAAAAAAAAAAAAAAAACAAAGGAAAAAAATTCCCTTATGAAAGGTGTTTTTTTCATTATTTTGAAGTGGATAATTGTTTCATTATCTGAATGCTATGATTTTTGTCGTTCTCTTGCCTGTTTTTCCCTATGAGCCATTAAAGCACAGAGAGACTCTGTTCACCTACAACCGTCTGTAAGATTCAGTGAGTCACTGGGTTAAATATGAGTTGTGTGGGTGTAACACATGCCTGGTGCTGCGTGGGGAGCCCTCACACCCCGAGCAGTGGCACAATGTTGGTTTTTCAGCTGCAAGAAAGATGATGTTTGTATGGAGAGCTCTTGTCTGGGCCTGTGATACCACATATCCCTTCTCCATCTCTTCTACCAAAACATCAAGATGATTCTTTGTTTTCACTTAAAATATGTTTCCACTCTGTCCTCTGTTCCTTAAATGTCACAGTGAACAATAAGTGTGATGGAAGATGTGCTGCTAAGATGATCTGTGTGGTGAGGAATTGTGGCCAGCTGCTTGAAAACAAACCCATGTTTTATAAAGGTTGTCACCCACTGAAATGTCAACAGAAGCAATTCTCACTGTAGAGTATCGTGACAGGGACCTGAAACCTGGTTTCAGGTGTTCTACTGCCCTTGTGCTGTTTTGGTAAGTCTGGGTTCACGAGACATGATAAGCATTTGGAAATAAAAGCCATGTGTTTTCTCACCCAGCCATCCGAGATCTGTACTGCAAGAGACTGCAGAACTGGTTGTTCATTAAGTTGCTGTGAGAATATCTCCCTTTATTTATGGGTAGACGTGGTGGCTTCAAAAATGCAGTGTTGATTTTAAAAACTGCTGTAATAGCAGTTGACTAAGTAGCAGACTGTATTAAGAGAGTGTGTCAATAGGGAAAACAATAACATTGTTAGGCATTTTTATTTTACTCTTAAATATGTAGAGCTGAAATTTCTGGAGCAGGCCTGATGCATTTTGAACTAAGATTGTATTTGCCTCTCTTAGTTCATAAAATCCAACGCTGGTGCTTGGGAAGACTCTACAAAACCAAGGTAAACATCAGACTCTTTTTGTTTTCACTATGCAGTGCCCTCCAAACACCCTGTCTACGTTCTTCAGTCTAAAGTGGTCTCCTGGGATACTCTTTTCTCTAACAATTTTCCTCAGACTCCAGTGGGACTCCTTGGTGTAGTAAGTGTTACACCTGGGAGTAAAGGTTTGCAAGATTTGGTCTTGAATTGAGATGCATAAAGAGAAGCGTAGGCCTCAACACAGAGAAGAGGAGGATGAGAGAAATCATATTGTCCTTTTTGAAATGCTATTTTTTCATTTTAACTCACATTCAGAAGTGTTAAGTGGTAGTATAAGGGATGAATTTCCTTATGCACTGGTAAGGCTATTTTATTTATGCCTTTTGGAGTTTGAACCCATGTTTTAGGACCTATCCTACCAAGTAACTTTACAGAAAGATACCATCTTAACTCAGTGTAGATTTCTCTATTGTTCATATTCTTGACATAAAAAAATCTGTTACCTTAATATTGATGCTACTGTCCCAGTAGTTGTAAACAAATTATAACATCTGTTCCTACTGGTTTTCTAGTTATCAGAAAACAAAATGTAAAAAAATATGTAATGCTTTTATGCTGGAAACTCTCACTTTTGTGTAGTTGTTATGCAGTCTCAGTGCTGCAATAAATTTGTGAGGGAGGACAGAGCATAGAGGAGAGAATAAGAATTGCTGTAGCTACCACATATTCATCTTCCTTCTTGGTGAAGCCGTGCCATGCTGGCCACAAAAAGTGTTGCAACTAAAGCTGGTTTATTTACTATGAAAACTAAACGAGTGGAAGAGCCAAAGATGGAGAAAGAGTTAAAATTGCAGCTGCATGTCTGTGGCAAACTATTTATAGCAAAGGAGAAATCCTCTTCAAAACAGATGCCCATCAATCTTCCTGTATTCTATGCAATTTCCCATTTTCACGGTCAGACATCTTAATGTCACTGCAGTCAGGTGTGGAAAACTCAACTCATTATTGCATCTGCAGCTTCATAAAAACGCTTTCAATTCAAGGCATTCGTCTTTCAAAGACGTACCATTTCACTTCATTTCATGTATTGCCAAAGGAAAAAAGTAAATTAGACCTGCCTGAATGTTTACTGAGAATGGTTATGTAGCAAAAGTTAGTGTTTTTTTTTTTTTGTAGTTACGTCACTTAGCTAAAAAAAAGCTGTCGAAGAGAAGTTTGCAGTTTGCATCACACACCAAAACCCATTTTACTTGGAAATTTTGAAATCACTGCCAAGTCCCAAGAAATCACTGCCAAGTCCCAAGACAAGCAAACAATTTTGCACAGGATTTACTGCATTAAGACAATCAAGTTTATACATAGAGATGAAAATCTGCTTGCTCATCAAACCACAGCATAAAAAATAGTCATTTTTCAGAACTCTCACCAATTGCCAGACATGATTATGCTCTGGTATCTACTAAATCCATTTGGCTGGAGAGGTAGAAGGAGAAATTTTAATCATCTCTTGAATAATATTGTTGAAGTCATAGAGTAGTGTAGGTCTTTTTGTTGCAGTGCAGGAAACTACATATAAATGTCTTGGCTTTTTGCAGTTATGTTGATTATTCCTGCTGCTCTCCTGTTACTTGCAGGGTTAGCATTCATAAATGTTGCTCAGTGTACTTTGACAAGCCTAAATCAGGTAAGATAATGTTCTATGTCAAGTGATTCCACCAGATTCAAGTTGCTTTTCCCCACCACTAAGAGTACAGTTCATTGCAGAGAATGGTGGAAGGACACCAATGCAAGATAAATCAGGGTGAAATGAAGATGTTAGTCCTTCCTATTTACATGAAAATTACTCAGTCATGCAAGCCACAACATTAATGAAATATGAGGCTGTGACTAATGGAATCACTCGATTTTATTGTGCTTCCCTTTGTCCAAACGGTCTGATTTTATCCTCTGTCAAGAGGGGTCTTGTTCTGCAGTGACTGTGCTTTGCTGTGGCACCTCGTTAAGGGTCACAGGCAATATTCATCCACATGGTCGTGGTTCAAATCTAAGTCAACCAACCTTGTGGATTTATCAAAACTATATTTGGCTTCTTTCTGAGCACAGAAAATAAAGGGATCTCTTCTTCACTGCTTTCTGACTGCAATAGCTTGTCTTTTTTATCATCTGGGGAAGATACTGATGCAGTCACATCTGGTATATCTGGAGTTCAATAGAGACAAAAATCATTAATGGAAAATGTATTGAAACATCCTCTGGGATTTTTTTTTCATCCAAATGATGCCCACATGGTGTTATCTTTGCTCCCATGCAATCTGATTTTAGAAGGAAAAATATTATACCTGGCTGAATTTTAAAATAGTCAGTGGGTGAGGTTGCTTTGCAGTCTTAGCATCAATATATTTTAATTGATATACACTTAAAAAATTCCTTAGCTCTGGCTGTCTAATCTTCATAGGTTGCTCCTCTCATACCCTTGGCAGATTTTGTAGTGCTCTGCTTGGTTTGGACTGGTACAAATAAAGGAAAACTGGTACCATTGGGTGTCTCCTATACTGAACAGTCCTTTGTAAAACAGGTGAGAGAAATCAGATAGTTTAGGGGCACAGCCGATGAGTAGAAATGAGGTTCTTAACAACTTGTGGGAACTTTGCAAAGGTGGCAAAATAGGATAGTTAGATCACATCTGGAAGTGCCTTAGAAGAGATCAATATATGAACACTGTTCCCACTGGAACTGCAGGGAAAATTCTTGTAATTAATAATAAAAAAATTGATTTATGTGATGGCAGTAGTTTCAGATGACAGCTCTCAGGCAGCCCTGTAGCAATAAAGCACTGCAGTGTTTGGTGAGAAAGTCCAAGTATTGATTCAGTCTGATAAAATATTTTTCTTTATCTTTTGAGAAGTCCCAGTACATCGATGATATGAATAAAAGTTTGGTATTTCTAACACGTCAGGGGTCCCAACAGACACAATTCTGTTTTGTCACAGAAACTATATTCTGTCTCTGTCTCATTTGCTGCTGAACAATGTATGTGAACAGAGAACTGCACATAGAGGCAGGAAAGTATAATTCTCTGTTTTTCTGAGGCTTAGGATACTGAATAGGTATCATTGTATCCATGCCTCTTGAGAAAAAAAAGCAGTGCAAAAACTTCTTGGAGTGTTTTTTTCTGTGTGCAGCCTCCTACTGACAGCTGCAGAGAGAAATGTCTTCTGGCCTTTTTAATCCCTTCCTCTTGCTGTGTGCTTTTTCTATCAGCTATCCCATAAATATTTTGCTGTAACTGGCACAGAGGATGAGCCTTGCTCAGGACCTCATCAGGAATGAGACACAGAACTCGGTGATTTTAAGGCAGCTGGAGGCTACCAATCATCTTGCACAACTTCAGAGCTTCACAGTCCCCCTTGTGCTTAGATTTCAGTCATATGCTTAGTGTTTCACGACCAATTCATATTTATTCAATCTGGTGCCGAAGTTCATTCTTTGTTATCAGCAGTTTGTATTTATCCCTGATCCTCATTACAGATCCCCCTTCCTGTCTATTCCCTTCCTTTGCAAAAGCATAACTATCCTGCACATCCCTGGGCTCATCTTCTTATGCAGCATGTATCACTCACATGCTAAATAAGGCACTTCAGATTTTCAGATTTGGGTGAAGATTTCTGCGAGACACCTTGTTGCACAAGGCCAGGTGAAATTCCCTGTGGTGGGTGTTAAGATTGCATGGGTCCTGACGACAGGATAAATCTCATTTCTTGCTAAATTTATCCTGAAAGATATTCTTAAGTATCAAAGGCAGGGGGAAAAGCATGCTTATGCTTGCTCTTTTGCCATTTAAAATATTTATTTGGAGTATTTCACAGTAAAACTAACACAGTTTTTTCTTGTTCTAAGTAGATGAGGAAGACAGTGCTGTAAGAAATTATGGTTTCCTCTTTAAAAAAAGACAGATCTACTGTAAAGCATGTAAGACATGCTGACAAGTGTGGTCTGGAATTGTGATTACATTAATTACTGTATTTGTGATTGGAAAACAGAACGAGTTAGCCAAAAAGAGCCTAGACTGCACTGGTATTTCTATAGTATATAATGTGAGTTTCAGAGGCTGATGAAAAAAAAAAAATCTCTTTTGTGTGTGACATCAAAGATTAGCATAAAAATCACAGATCATTTTTTACAGTATGATTATCACATTGCAAGATAACATGGGTTTCATCTTAGTGATCCTTAACACTGTACTTTGGTTCTTGCAGGGAGCATTACTATATCTATTTTTTTAAAGGAAAGCATAAATTGCTTATGGGTGGATGTTTAAGTGTTATACAATATGGCTTTAAACTTTTCCTACAATTAAAGCCTAATCCAAAACACTGAAACACATTATCAATTTTATGCTTAACTGGAGCATTTTTTCAACAGGTCTATTCATCTACTTAAAACTAAGCACATGCTTAAGTGCATTGTTGAACCGAGGCCAGAGTTGTTAAGATGAAGCAAAAAAAAGAAAAACGACAAAAAAAAAGTCTAACAGATAATATGCATATTTTTGGGATTAAAATGTTCATTTCAAGGAGAGGAAGAGCTTAAATATCTATTATCTGCAGGCACAGGTGAAAGAGGCAGCTGCTGAGGACAGGACTGTTGACAGCTATGGGTTGCTGGCTCTTCCTGGGACAGAGTGGATGAGATTGATTGTTCCAGCATTCCCTGCAGATCCCCTTGAATGGGGAGGTCAAACTGCCGGGAGCAGCAGCTACTGCTGGGGAGGGTGGTGAGGCTGCCTGAGACAAAAGGGGCTTTGCTTCCTGAGGGTAAACTGAGGAAGGAGCAAAAAAAAAAAACAACAGGCCACTTCCAGTCCCACGCCCAATTTCTCCACAGACTGTATTTTTCTTAAAAGAAAACTAAAAAAGTAAAACTTCCATTTGAACCTTCTCCCAGAATATTTTTGTTTGCATGTTAAGTTTGGCCAGTGCTGCTGATCATCTCTGATGTTTGCAGTTAGTACTGTTTCATTGGGGTTTTTTTTTACTGTTACAAATCCTGTGAGTTAAAGTTGCTGCTTTTATGGCTGTTTTTGCTGTTTTGCAGACAGGTAGTGACACCAATAGCAGTGTGGTGAATTATTCATAGAATCCCAGAATGGTTTGGGTTGGAAAGGACCTTAAATCTCATGTCATTCCACACCTTGCCATGGGCAGAGACACCTTTCAGTATCCCAGGTTGCTCCAAGCCCTGTCCGACCTGGCCTTGACTAAACTTTTGGTGCAAGAATATGTAGAGTAACATATTGTTCAGTAATATTAATAACCATTGATCAACAGTATTGGTAGGACTCAAGTGCTACCAGGTACCACCCTGAGCAAAGCCTGGTTTAGGAGGAACAGGATTCCCATGTGAAACCTGCAGGTAATGCTGGAAATCAAAGCACTTAATATAGGACAGTCTAAAAGGAAAAGGAAGATTGTCCTTAAGCCAGTAGATGTTGCATTTTTTACTTTTCCTTCGTGGTCTCTTCCCTTTTTTGCCCCTGAACTGAGCAAAACACCTACACCTTGGCACCCCTATAGGAATCCCCTGGGTTTAAAGTTAAGTAGGTGTTAAAGTGCTCTGTGACATCAGAGAGTCTGAGCAAGGAGAGGAAGAGGCCATTGTGTTGTAAACAGTGCTATGGAAACCGTGATTTGCAGAAGAAAGTGGAAGGAGGGAAGTAAAGAAAATATAATTTTTTCCCTCCCTTAATATTTAAATCATAACTGTGATTAGCGACCATGCTTCCTGTATTTGTTTAGGTAACATGATAGGCAAATATAATTGTTTTGAAACTGCCAGAAATGCCTGTGTGTTGTTGCATGCTTTGTCCCTGAGGTAAGGATGCTTATATGTACAATTATCTACTGAAAACAGCTGACCTCATGCTCTTGTATCCTGAGCTATTTTGCAGATTGCCACGGTTCTCATACAGACCAATGTATGTTGTCTAATGTATAATTTTTTAACTTTTCACTTCTTGTCCCATGTTTGGCTGTAAAACTACAGTCCTGTTAATTACAAAGAATCTATGTCTGTATTTTCTTTGTTTTGCCTTTTTGGGGGGAAATTAATGTTAGGGAGGGGAATTAGTTTTTTTAATTTTTTTTTCATATAAAATGTTAAGTGACCTGTGGCAGTTTCCAAAGTATTTCAGTGGATTCTCTGCTGTTTAAATTGAACTTTACATCATTTGTCACAGTGACACCTGCTGCCCTTGTAATAGTTAAGTGTATGTGACTACATAGAACACGCTTTTCAAAAAATGTATAACTCTACTGTAAAGATTTTATTCTGTGCTGAAACTTGGCATACAGGATTTTTGACTAGGAATAAATTATTCTTTAAAAGAAATGTGGTGGTGAGAAGTTGGTCATTCATAAGAGCTTAGTGTGCAGTAAAAGCAAATTGATTTTACTGACACATTTATCTGTTTATGCCTCCGTAACTTGGACTATGAGAATGAAATTGTGCATTTGTTCACTTTTTCTGCCTTTAAATCTCAAATCAAACTTCTGCTTAGGTCACTAGTGTAAATGGATCTGACTTTCTTTTCCTAGTACTCCTAAATATTTCTCTCTATCACAGACAATTTGATTAAAGATTGCTCAGCAAGGAGCCCAGCTGGTTTTCAGCCAGAGAAGAGGCATTCCTGGATGGAATCTTGGAAAATTCCTTTAAGGCTGTCCCAGTTTTGATGTCTTTTAAACCTGCTACTTGTGGAAACAGAAACAGGTGCTGTTCTTTCATGTTAGGATTGGCTTTTTTTGGTAAATATTTCCCCCATTACTGAAATACTTGGGAAGGTAATCACTGCTGATAAACATTTGTTTTATGTGACGTTTTCCCCTTTATAAAATGGCTGTGAGTTTTCCATCATCTTTGCTGGAATCACCCCGAGCATCTATTTGACAAAAATCCCTTGCAAACTAACCTTCCTGGTTTTGTAGTTGCATTTTACTAGGAATAGCAGTACAAATAAAAATTGCTTGTGCTTTTTTGGGGGGGTAATTGAGTGAATACAGGAAACTTTTTTTTCCAAAGCAGCATTGTGTTAGTTTATCTACTTGGTGCCAGAAAGCAAAATCTGAGGCAATTTTACCACACTGTAGTGCACGGAGGGTAACAGTCAATTAAAAGTGTTGTCTCAGTGGGCAGAAACTAAAGCAAGTTGAATTTGTACAGTCAAATTAACAGAGAGAAACTACAACAAAGTGTGCTGTACCCCTGAAATAAGCCATCTGTAGCTAGTAAAGTGTGGCGTTTGCATTTTGTTGATTCGCCTCAGGTTTCCCTTGTTTCTGCAAAGATTGTACTGAATTTATCCTGGTGTTTTGTCAATTATTTCAAGGGGATGCCTTTGTGGCTCAATGAGATGCTGAGCAGACTGGTGTTAACGATTATAAATAAAGTAATAATCGTGACAGTGATATTGCAGATCCTCCTGTGCTCCAGCTGCCTCTCAGGAGGTGAGATGTGCTCGAATGGGGAAAGGATGTGGGTTGAGGATCACCTGCAGGTTGGGTGGGACCTGGGAAGCTGGTCCCGTGGCTGCATCCTGGGGGCTGTGGGCAAAAGGCTGAAGGGATTGTCTCCAGCCTGCTTCTCATCCCTGAATGTGACTGGCATTAGTGTACAGCTTTGTCTTCATGGTAATTCAGTAACCAGCAGCAGCACCAGCGTTGGTGACTTTTTATCCAAAGTCTAGACATTTTTTATGAGGTTGGGGCTTCATTCTCACTTTTTTTTGGGGTCTTGTGGTCGCATTATGGGTGCTCTGGTTGTATGCTGCTCTGCCTAAACAATCCCCAAAATAAGCACTCTTTTTATCTGAAGCTGTGGTTTAGGAAGTAAAACACAGGTGTACCCACTTCCACCTGTGGAAGGGACCAGTGGGAACAGATCTGTCACTTAGGAGCTCGGCACCACCCAGTAGAGTTCAACAAATACAGGCTGTCACACAAAAACATTAGATGGTTGTTTAGAATGGCTTCCTTACAGTCTTTAAGAAGATTAAGTGCTGGCTTTTTTTCTTTGGTCTGAACTTTGTAGAGGGACACCAGAAAAAGAGAGAATGTGGTGAAAGGCCTCATAACATGACCCATAGTAAATAGGTTTATTGGAAAAAATACAGGTGAAAATGAAGATATGCCATCCCCATCCCTTTGGAGCAAGGCTTGTGGAATAGTTGTCGCAGAGCTTCCTGAGGCAAAAATTTGTAGACTTAAAAAAACCTCCTGGGCTGAGCAGTGGTGAGCCCTGGAGGGTGGTGGCTGTGATCCCAACCAAATAAAACATGTAAACACAGATTTAACCTTCGAATCCCTGGGTAATTCCACTGGCTTCTATGGTAAGTGATTTATTGGACCGAGACCAAGAATGCAGCACTTTTGGAAGAGTAACCCTTGCCAGCGTATTTAATGCCTGCTTTAACAAATTTTCTGGGTCAGTTTCTTCCCTTTGTGTGCCCAGTGCTCATCATCCCCTCGGGCCTGTGCTTTGTGCCATCAACCCACCAGCCACGAACCGAACCATGAGCCCCAAGGGCACCATGGGACATCACCTCCTCTGGTGGGAGGGGATGATGCACACCGTCATCTGCCATGTTCTGAAGGTGTTAAATTGTACAGAAATATATCCCACATCTTTGTGGAGCAGAGCATTTGAAATTATACACATTAAAGTCAAATACAGGAAACTCCAGATAGTGGAAATAGAGAGGGGTTTGTTTGTTTTGTTTTTTGAATGATTAATACCAAACATTATTTCATTCAGTACTGAAAATCCTCTGCACCAGCCATTGCTAGGTAGTCAATAATTCAGCAAGACAGTGTTTATACAGTGAAAGTTGGTGTAAAATACAATTTGCAAAGCTGCAAACTGGACTGAGCTTCTGTTTACATTAAATACATAAACAGCAGAGTGGTTTGGGCTGTATTTTGTGTGTGTCACACATACAGTGCATGATGCGGCTCTTGTGTGTACACAGCCCACACATAAATATTTCCCATTAATTTATTCAGTTAGGAAATCAAGTGCCCATGACCAAGGACAGTGCACAAAGTGTGTAATGTGAAGTTTATATGACGATGGCAATAATCATGTTTCCCATTGCAGATAAGGATACTTAATATTTATGTAGTGCTTTCCATTTTAAAAGCATTTTAAAAATAGTAATTAGCACAAGCCTATCAAGGGAAAAATAATTTGAGGCACAGATTCCTGTGAGTGAGAGAGGCCTTGGGAAAGCAGTAATGCCAGAAGAGACTTAAATGTAGTAAATGACAGCAAATTAGGCATGAATTTGGAATAGTGATTTGACAGCAATGAAGACTAATTCAATTTTAGTCTAATAAGCAGAGGTCTTCTGTCACTGAGGATGCTGAAATCTCGTTAGCAGAGGGATATTGACAGGTGGAGAGATGGAGAGAAGAGCAGCGTACATGGGAAAGGTATTTGGAGCCCAGATTTATAAGGGATGATTTTAGGTTAAGTACATACTGGTAGGCTAAAGGACAACAAAGGAAGCATTTGATAAGGCTTGAAGGGTATCAACACGGAGCAGAGGATGTAATATGAGGAACGGGATTAGAAAAGATGGCTTGAAATGAATATGAGCTTTTGGATAATATAGTAAGAAATTGTCAGTTATATTTATTGGTTTGCAGAATGGTATTTCCAGAGCAAAATGAAGCAGCATCTCTTGCTGAATTTAACAGTGTGCTGCAAAAATATTAGTAGTGAGGAAGAGTTCTTCTGGAGGAAATAGATTAGTTTGGCAAATTTCACAGAGCTTGTTTCTCTTCACAGTCCTTTGTAAGGTAAATACAGTATATTTACCTTACATCTAATACTATATTCTGGAAAACCAGTGTAAATATAGAAATTAATTAGTTTGTGCATACAAGAAGGCCAGTGCAGCTTTAGATCTGTTTTCAATAGATGTGCAAGAACTGAATTGTGGCAGATTTCTCTTTCAATTGTCAGGGCATCCTGCCTCCTTGTCATGCACCTTGTTTTCTTAGAAATTATTTCTACAGATAAAGTGCTTGTTCTCCATTGGCATTCTCCATATGTCATTTTCTCTATGTCTTTTGCAATCACACTAATGTTTTGGGATCAGCTGAGCTGAACAGAGTCTAAGTTGGGTTTTCATTAAGTTCAAATGACACTTATTTTGATGAATGACGTCTCCATCCACGTTAGGGAGTAGTTTCTGCTGAAATGGGCTGCTCTGATTGAAAAACTCATCTTTGGGCTGTGGAAAAGGAATCCTGCAGTGTTTCCAGTACATAATTAATGTGCATAGAGGATATGTGCTGTGTGGCTTTTCCAGTTTCAACCATAGCATTTCATAGCACGTGTGCATCTTTTGTAAGACAACACAGCTGAGTGTATTTTTTAAAGAAGTCTGCTTATTTCTTTATTTTTGAGCATTTTGTTTAATTAAATCTTTAGACTTCTACCCATATCCTCTGTGGAGTCAGATTTCCAGCTCTTGTGGAGTATGTAAGATGATGAGGGATCTGGAGCATCTCCCTGATGAGCAGAGACTGCAGGAGCTGGGCCTGGTAACTCTGGAGAGGAGAAGACTGAGAGGGGATCCCATCAATCCACACAAATATCCCCAAGGGGTGTCAGAGGATAGTCCCAGACTCTGTTCAGTGGTGCCCAGTGACAGGACAAGGAGCAAGGGCCATAAACCAAAATACCGGAAGTTCCCCCTCAGATGAGGCAGAACTTCTTTCCATGGAGGTGGCAGAACAGCTGCCCAGGGAAGTGTGGAGTGTCCCTGTCTGGAGACATCCCAGACCCACCTGGACGCATCCCTGTGTCACCTGCTCCAGGGAACCCTGCCTGGGCAGGGGGTTGGGTTGGGTGATCTCCAGAGGTCCCTTCCAACCCTAAATATCCTGGGATTCTGTGATTTATAGTTCTTTACAATATTAAACTGAGTACCTTTGCCTCTTTGAATCTTCCTACAGGCTCCTGCTACCAGGAGCCCTGCTTTCAGTAGGATTATGAATGAGATTCCATCCAAAGACCCTTTTTTTTTTTTATTTTATTCATTGCACATCCCAGCATGCAGAATTACTGGAAAAAAGCTTGACTTGAAACAAGTGCCATCAGAGAGGGCTTGGAAGTTTGAGACCTATTGGTGCAAGGGACCCCCCTGACAACAAACAAGAACATTAAAGTATTAGAAAAGAAGGAAAAGAGAGAATTTTTTGTCTGTCCGCTAAGGAAAAAACAAACAAACAAACAAACAAAAAATCCAACCAAAAACCCAACAACAACAGAAAAAAACCCCAAAACAATGAAAAAACCCACCAAAAAAAATCACTGGAAAGGAAACAACCCAACTACATTGCTGCTGAGGCATAATCTGTTGTAATTGTCCTCAGAACAGGTCTTTTTCCATACCTTCCCCCGGTTATGGGAGTAGGAACCTTGCTTGGTGAGATGCTTGAAGGCAAAGCCATGTCAGACTTCCCAGGGGATGCTGTTTTACAGCTGTGATTTGATGTTGCCTAAGTTTCTCCTAGAGCTTTAACTTTGCTGGAAAGCACCCAAAGATTCTTTCCTTTCTGAAGCTCCTTCTGTGAAAGCTGTGGCTAGTGGCGGGAGGAAAATTCCATAAATTCATCCGTTGTGGCGTTGCCTGTGCCAACACGAATGCAAGTGTGTGCTTTTTCTGCTTCCAGTGGTTTTAACAATGCACCAACACGATGCAGTGTGGAAAATAACAATGAAAACCAAGTGCTGTTTGCATTGCTATGTGTGCATTGTGCTGCCTGGATCCCCCTGGCTAATTTATTGCCTCCATGTTTCACTCTCGAGGTTAAACTAAGTCATTATCTTTTGAATGAGGAGGTTTTCTTTCATCTTAAGGTGTTATTTCTCCTCTAATGCCTATGGCTAAATGCACAAGAAATTTGATGGTGGGTTTGACATAACAGTGAATTCTTTTACAGTGGTTTGACAGTCCCTAACAGATTTTATAGCAGTTTTCATTCATTTAATTGTAAAATTCATTACAAATACCTTTCATTATGTAGAAAATAAATGCTATGTGATTGATTTCCAAAGTTTTAAGGCTTTATGGACAGAAGTTAATTTTTCAAAGCTTTTCCTGGTCTTTTCCAACACCCTAAAGAAAATGCTTTGTCTTATTACTTGGCTGATTTCCCTGAAATGTTGAGCTGTGGGATGAGACTTTGTTTAAACAGCTCCAGACCCTGCACTGTGTTAATGTGGATGATTTTGGGAGGAGCAAACTGTGTTCCAGTAAAAACACAGCAATAAAATTTGCAACCTACGACTTCCGTTTGATTAACCGGATTCTTTGGGATTTGGTTTCCAGCATCGCAGATTGGGTCAGTAATTGATAGTTCATTGTGCTGCCATGTAATTCATGGGGGGGTTTGTAGTTTGGGGTTTTTTTTTTTTTTTAGAAAACCACAGCACAGGCATGACTGTCTCCTGGCCAGGGAGAGAGGACCGATTAGGCAACAGGAACTTGGATCACTGAACTGCTTCTTCATGATGGGCTCTCACACTCTTGGCAGGCCCTGGATTTGGAGGAGTTTGTAATCCTGGCTCAGCTGTTTGTGTGCTGTAATGTGGAAAATAGCATCCAAGGGGAGGTAAAAGTAGGAAAAGTCAGGGGTGGAGAGCTGTCAGTGGACAGGAGAGCCTGAATTACTCTCTGAAATGCATCAATTAAAACAATCAAATATATCAATATATCAAATATATCAAATCAAATAATCAATAATCAAATATAACTATCATGATACCTTTATGGAAAATTAATGCTAATTAACCCAACTGAGCTCAAAGTGCAGCCTGTCTTTATTTCAGTGATCTCGTCAATTAAAAATACGTGTTGCTTGCCATGTCATCAGTACAATGCGACATCGTTTGCTGCTCTGTGGAAATAGTTACATCTTTAAAATGAGGGGGTGGGGGGTTGTGCATGAAATCTGCCACAGTGTTAAAGTATTATTCCATAAGCAAAGAAATAGTTTATGGTTCAAACTAAACCTGGTAAGTACCAACTTGCAGTTACTCAACATTAACCGTGTTAGTGAGTGTCGTTTTCCAAAATCAATTCTGTCATTTTGGATTATTTTCTGTGCGCTGTATATCAAGGGTGTTTGTCTTGACAGAAAGCAAGATACACTCCTCTCTGTCCTAAATTATGTGTTTAAGATGAAAAATAGAATGTAAGGATGAATTGCTGTGATGAAACATACGCAAAGTTATTTTTATGTGTCTTTTATTGAGGTAACCGTAGTTCTGCTGGAAATTTCCATTTAACTTGAAGCCATGGCTGTCCAGATCTCAGGACTTGCTCCAATTCATTAAATACTTCTTTGACATCCAAGACATGTTTGATTTGGTTTTTTTTAGATTCTTCTACTAAGTTTCTAGTAGCACAGAAATACAAGCCTGAGTGATAAATGTACTTGAACAACCAGACTTAAGTAAAAGATTGTCTCAAAAAATGCTCTTTATTCACCTTGTGGTTATTGGTTTAATATTTACCTCTAGACTGTTTTTAGTGTATTCACTCAGAAATACCAGTTTAGCTTTGTGACAGGAACTGAAGAATCTGGGAATAAACACTGTCCTGTCCCAGCAGCAAACAGAACAACTCATCTGTTCCCCTCCCACAAAGCTCTTCAAAAACAAATTTACGTTGGTGCTTACTATCTATATATTTTGTCTGGCAAACATATAAATTCAACATCTGTCTTTCCGTCATGTATTAGACAGTCCCCAAAAACCAGTCATATATATCTGGTGTATTTTAAATGGAAATTTTAGTGGCTTTGTTCTGTGTTGGAGAGGACACTTTTAAAAGCTTGGATACACAGGAGAGTATAATCTGCATTTCAGGTGCAGTGTGTTGCAGTATTCATTAATATTAGGTGTCAGACAGTGCTGGACAGTGCCACATACTATTCTAATTCGTAAGCCTTTTTTCATGTCTCCTCCCTAAACTCTGAAATTAAAATTTGAGAGAGACCTCATGACTTTCTGAGAATGTATGTGGTTTAGTCTCGGAAATAGTCACGCCTAAGAAAGACCAGAGCACCACTGGTGACAGGAACATTGCACAACAAATTTCAGGAAGAGCAGTGAAGGTTGCTAAGCATTTTATCTGTTGTGAGTAGGAAAAACACTGTATGTGGATGAGTGTAATTAGGTCACTGGTTTGTGTACCCAAAGCCCTAGTTTCCCAATGTTTCTTAGAATTAACATGGACGTATATTTAATGTATATCTTTGATTTGGCTGAAAAACATAGCTGAGCAATTCCTAACTGCCTACACATAGTTATATTTATATACATGGCTTCATAGACATAGATTATTCCAAGAGGATAGGCAAGGACATATCCTCCTGAAATTTGCTCAATAGCCTCCAATTTCAGATACAGTGAGATTGCCAGGCTCTGAGATACACCTTTGATGCTGCAGAGCTCCCTGAGTATCTGTCACATAAGGGACAAGTTCAGGAGGCCTGTGGACCACAGGTATTTCCTTGGATTTCTTATGGAGGTTGGATATTGCAGGATGCAAACGAGTGCTTGGAGCCAGAGGCTGCAAGAATGACTGGGCAGCCACTTAGCAAACTGCCTTCAAGATGTGTTGGAAAAATCTGTTTCCAAATCTCTCTTTTAAGGTTGTTTTATTTCTCCCTTAAATGACAGGGTTGGAATTTGGCCTTGCAAAATAGTTGTTAATGCAAAGTGCTTTACTTATTGTGCTTTTTTTGCAACAACAACTTTACCAGGATTCTTATCTGTGTGGTTTTTCTCAGTGGTAACAACTCTGGGATAACAGATTGTGGAAGGGGGGGAAAAAAGTGTTCCTGAGAAGGAAGGAGTGGTAGAGACCACCGGTGATGTCTCTGCCCTGCCCAGCTGAGGAGAGGGGTGATGGAGTAGCTTTTGTGGGCACTGGGGTCAGCCACCACAACATGCTTATTCCACACTGGACTTTTCATTTAATTTTATCCCCTCCACCCCCAACCCTTACCCTAACTCTAGCCCCACCCCCGGCCAAAGATTATCTTAAACTTCCCATAGCACAAAGAAGCACTGTGAACACATTAACCCAGCAAACCCTTTAGTGCCTCTGGAACTCCCTTCTCCATTACAGGGGTTTATGTTTGGAAATACATCATCCACTTGAGGTTCTGCTGGAGTTGCAGTATACATAACCTTTTTAAAAACTGCTCCTGGCCACCAAATGCTTTCACCCAAGTGTTTCTCTCCCTCACCCAGCTTTGTAACACTTCAGTTTTTGATCATTCTACAGGCATTTAATCATCATGAAGACATTTTTAACAGCACAGTGGTTCATCAACTTCAAGCTGTGTGGAGGCCAATCAGCTCTGGTGAGGCAGGACAGTGCCTGTGAGGGAATTTGAATTGTCTGGGGTTTTTTGCTTTAAAGAGAAGTGTCTTTGGGCTCAGCATTCTCTCTATCAATTTAATTCTGGCTATTCATCTTGTATTGATCTGAACTGCTCACCAGAGACAGTTGAACTGGAGTTTTTGTCTTTTCAGGCAACGATTGAAAGAAAAAAAAACCCCACCTTTGAATTAAGCATCATCTGCAAGAAGAGTTTTCTAGGAATGTCTGGTTTTATTACACTCCTGTTGTCTAATTTGTGATTGTTGACACGTAATAAGCACACAGAAGTGCTGAAGATGAATGACTCAATATGATAAATCAGTAACTTCCCTTCCTCTGGCCCTGCCTCTGAGGCTTCATTCCTTTTTTTGATCCAAACTTCAAAAGAATTTGGATTTTTGTATTATCTCATTTTTAATCTCACTCTGCAAAAGGGGGATGGCTGTTTTTATCCTCTCTGGTTTTTCAAAGCAGTAACAGAGAAATCTTACAAGAGGTATTTCCTTTCATGATTTTCTGCTGTTTAAAGACTAGAGGAGGACTGGGTGGTTCTGATAAACCTCCAGTCTACTTCCAAACCTTCTGAATCTGCTTATTTTTGTAGTTCCAGGAATAGATCTAGGGTGCTTACAGGAAGAAAAACAACATCTTACTATATAAATTCTGTCTGGGAACATGTATGTTTCTTACTGCTCTGGTTTTGTAGCAGCTTTAGCAATCAAATAAGAGGCTTTTTTTCCCCTTATATCTTGTCTTTCAACTCTTTCTTCTGCCTTTTGAGCTATTGCTGTTGAGCAATATGAAGAGTCAGTTAAATGTCCTTATCTGGGGATGCAAAGCTTTTGTGACACTGTCTGTGTGTAGCATCAGCATCAGTGCTTCCTTTGCAAGCAGCTGTAGGGAAAACTTCAGGCAAAATATGTTCTGCTGATAAATGTCAGTATTCAGGCTAAATCTGTTGACTCATTTTGTAGTATTTTATTATTTCCTCCTCAATGCAACGTGTCCGCAGCCTAGAAAATGAGGAACAATTGATAAATTTTAGATGAACGCTCTTCTAGATCTTTGAAATTTTTCCTGACTCCCACCCCGTCAAGGGTCTCAGGGCCCTGTAGAATCCCAGAAAATAAGTGGCTTACGTGTGTGTAATATCCTTTTGGCTAGTAATATCCAATTTATTATTTAAATTTATAATTTTATTGGTGGTTTATGTGGTGTTTCGGTGTTCTGCAGTTAAATGGTCTGTTTGCTTGGTCTCACTGCATTCTCAGCAGAAAACAGCCTGCAGTCTTTTTCTTCTGCAACAAAGAAAGGGTAGACTCCAAAGAATTATGTTAAGCTCAAAACTTGACAGTTTGACAGTCTCAAACCCTCACTGTAATTGCTTTCATTGGTTCCCACCACGTTTAGAAGGAGTTTCTATTACTGTTGCCTGAATATTGTATTGCAATTAGCAATACCAAAGATGAAAACAGAAAATGGATTCCTCTTCTGGAAAGAAAAAAATTGAGACATCAGGTGAAGAAGTGTACTTGAAAAATGTGCATTACTCTTTTAATGTTTCCCAGTACTATAGGGTGGATAAAACCTGGTGGTTTTCCATGAAATGGACTTGTTGTCAATAACTCAAGATGCAGGTGTAATTCAGTTTTCAGTGGTACACCTGGGTTGTTTTACTCAGGCAGCATCTCTTTTACATGTACACCATGAAAATTCTACTCTGATTGACATCTGCCTTCTCCTAATAAAGTCCCAGTAGCCCACCTGTGTGGTGTTCCCTTTTCTCTTAATGCATCTGTAAGATTAAAAATACAGCACTGCTCTTAAACTCACAAGAAGGCAGACTGTCTCAATTTGTCAGCGGTGCAGCACCAGGACAATTTCTAGGCCTCTCTGTGTATTAAAATTTTATGATGTTTGTGGCTTGAATGCTTCTTTGAGCCAGACCAGTATGAGAAAACTTGAGTGAAGGTACTTCAGGTTTGTACTAATAGATCACAGCTGAAGGTGAAGTCTGGCTTGGGCTGTGGAATTGAGACAGCTGGCTGGTGGCCATTCTGGGTGCACCTCCTTTCCGGCCTTAGGGAAATCATCTCAGCTGGGATGTGACTGGTGCTGGTTTGGCAGCAGTTAAGCCCATGACCTTCATCACCATAATGCTGGAGAGATCTGTGTGTGCATGAGTGAGGTGAGCCTGTCCCTTGCTCCTGGTACAGCTTGTATGCAAACTGCTCTGAAATCTCTGAAATTTAAGGGCTGAAGACTCTTTCTGTGAATTTGACTATTTGTGGAAATAAAAAGTAAAGGGGCTCATTAGGAAGAAAACTCCACTTTATATAAAAATTTTCACAAGAAAACCATGCAGGGACAGTCCTATCCTTTTGGTTAGTGAGGGGTTTGTTGTTTGTTTAAGGATGATACAACTTTTCTTAAAAATCTTGTATTGTAGACTCCTTTGCATCATTTACCCAACAAGAAATGACTTGGGTATTTGGTCTGCTGTTAAATGCTCCTGGTAAAGTACTTACTGCAGACCCTGAGAGCTCGAATGGATGGAGACCTGTTGAAGTTTTGGAGGAGAAAAACTGGCTTTTGAAGCTTCCTCAGCAGGCTATCTTATAGCAATTGCATCAGAAGCTGCAGATATTTCTGTTTCTTGTAATAGTAGAAGATATATTTTGAGAGTGGCTTCTTTACTCCACAAAACAGATGTTTTGATAGGTGGGCTCTCAAAGGGAGGATTGTTAAAGCATCTTAAACCACATATCTGGAGTGAAAAAAGGTATTACTAGTGAGTTAGGAAGTCTTCTCAGCTCATATTCATTTACTTTATGCACCCCAAAGTCTACCTGTACCTATTTTTCCATTTTTCCTTGTGTTTTCAATGGACTGGATATGCTGTGTCCTCTTCTGGTTTTTTGGTGGATATGCTGTGTCCTCTTCTGGTTTTTTGGTGGTTTGTGTTTTTTGTTGTTGTGGTTTTGGTTTTGTTTTTTTGTTTTGGTTTGGGTTTTTTGTTTTGGTTTTGGTTTTTGTTTGTTTGTTGGTTTTTGTTGGTTTTTGTTTTGTTTTGTTTTGTTTTCCCCTGGTTTTGGTATTGCTGTTTGAATAGGTTTCAGCTCTCAGGCATCACTGAAGGCAGAGGTTTCATCTTAAATGTCAAAGGTTTGTTCTTAATTCAGAAAAATACAAATTAATTCAGATCTGCAGCTGCGGAGGGGTCAGGAGGAACATAAGGAGGAGTTGAATGGGAGTTAGGAGCAGAAAGGAAAGTGGCATTCTCAGTGCTAAAACAATTTTAAATTCAATAGAGACCTACTGGGGGGGGGGGAGGGGAAACTTGTTATACTTTGTCTGCTCTGCCTTAGTTTGTAAATTAAATCCTGCTCACAGTTTATTCAAGTCACTGCTCCCAGATTTATTAAGAACTCACCGCTGCTCTATCTCTCCGAGTGCATTTTGCCATTAGAAAACATATACCTAAGTGATATCCACATGCTCTACTGACCCAAAGTGGTTTTCTGCAATAAGCTGATTAAAGTGAATGATTCCACTGAACAGATCTGTGGATAATAGGTAATCTGGGCAGAAATAGGGTCCTGGTTGTGCCTAGGTGTACATGTACAAACTACTCAGCAGGGAAAAAGAATGTGCTTAATTCACTTGCAGTTTTTAAAAGATCATTTTTTGGGTTATGTCCATGGATTCTCCTACATCCATCTGAGAAAAGGATGTTTTTAGCTATAGCTTGTAATTTAAAAAAGATATCAGAGCACCCTAGTCTAGTACCGAGGGAACCTTTCATCATATGAACGCTGAACTAATCCATTTTTCTTTCAGAATAATTTAAATGTTAATAATTTGGGAAGTGGGGGGTTTCACTGTGTAGCAGCAAATGCAAAGGATGGATCCCAGAGAGCTGAAGGCTGAGCCTGTAGTACAGGTAGCTTTGCAAGCACAGACTTAAACTTTTAACTAAATACTTTAACTCTGTTTTTCTCCAGTTAAATGCTCTTGCTTTTGTGATTGGTTTCAACCTGATTTTCAGTTGTAGCTGCCATGGGCAGTCATCAGATTTTGAGGTGGAAAACCCCTCCCTCCACAATCCATTGCTGCAACAGCCATCTTAGCCTTTTCTGCCCTTGGAGGCAGCACAAGGACTCACATTTCCTGTGTGATAAACAAGTCCAGGAGTTTTTATTGGCCCCCTTAGGTCTCTGGGCATTGTTTGTGATCCCCTTGAGCGGACAGGAAAGGGTCAGGGAGACCAAGCAGCTCCAGGATTTGGCAGTGTGGAACAGGTTTGTAACACAGTTTAGCTGGTGCTGGTGTTGCATAAATGTGTATGTGATAATGGCCGTGAGAAATGTCTCCTCACATTTGTCAATAAATGTGCAATGCACTGGATTTATGAAAGACCTTGACAAAATTCTTAAACAAACCTAGTTTTTGCTTTACTCTGTACTTTTATAGCTATGATTAGGAGATTTGTGATTTTTTTCCACAGTGAAGGCAATGGTGTTAGTCTGTTAGTAGAAATGCATGTGGTCTAGTTTATTTAAGCAGGAAGGAGTTTAAGTGGAAATGAGCCACAGAAATGTGTGCCACTGCTCTAAAACAAACATGGTTTTGACTCTTCCTCATAGGTGACATCTATTATTACATTTTTAAGTAGATCTTTGTTAGTAAGCATCTGCAAACACGTTCAATCAGATGGAAATATCTAGGACTATATTTATATTACTAAACCACAATGTTCTTCTTAAATAAGGACATGCCCCAATGCCAACTGAAGTTAATTGGGAACTTGCAAGTGAAAGGATACAAGTCCCTAAAAAAGCTCCTGTTTTGTAGGACTAAATAAATAGAGTTAATGACTAGTAGTGTTGTGAGCTGATCTAGAGTGGTTATTGGAAGTTATATCAAATATTAAAAGATATATCGTTTAGAGATACATGAGAGTCTTCTCAATGTAGCAGGTTTGTTTGTGAGTTTGCTCTTGCTGCAATCAGTGTGTCCATTTATGTGATGTTTGAGGGACTCCAAGCCCACTTTCCTCCTTCAGAAGGTCTCCAAGGATACATAAAGAAAAAGACAACTTGTACAAGTATAAAACAAAATCATCCCCAATTGATGGTGTCTGGTTCTAGAACATGAAGAGTGTCGCTTGCAGGAGCTGAAGACAGTGTTTAGCAATGTTCCTGGTTTTTGGAGTTTTTACTTAAGTTGTGTTGATTGAGAGGATTCCAGACTTGTCCTACTGTGCAGGGGTGGTGATGGATGCAGGTGCAGTTGCAGATTGGCCTCCAGCCAGCTGAGGAATCTTATGAAGGAACATTGATTCCCTGGTTGAGTACTAAATTTGTGGTTTCTGCATTGAAAATACTCTTCATTAACTGTCTAATTGAACGAGATTATTATTGTTATTGTTGTTATTATTGTTATTATTATTATTAGTGGTGGTGGTGGTGGTTTTATCTGTCTGGTGCCCTTAACTGAGACTAGACTGTTTGCTCAGTACACTGAGCACAGGAAAATGCCATGTGTGGACACCTCAGGAATCATTCTCTTCAGCTATTTCTTGAGTATTTTTCTCTAGTTTCTGTGAGTTTGTTTTGGGGCCAGGTGTAGGTAGGGCTCCGACGATCTCTGACACCACCATTCTCTTCAGACAATTAAAATTGGCAGAAAAGAAGTTCAGTTTCTTTACTAACTGAGGCAAAAGTCCCTCAGCTGTAATTTCAGGTCATGAAGCTGATTGTATCCAATAAGTTCTTCAAGACTTGCTGGGGTTTACATTTTGCAGAATCCTTTAGAAGTATGTGGGCTTGTTTTCATATCATTTCTAGGAATAAATGCCAGCCTAGACTACATTGGCAAGCGGAATACTCTTAATACTGCCAAAAAGTAACACATTTTAATTTCTTTTTCCATTCTAAATTGAATTAAAAAGAAAAATACCTCCGTAATTTATCTTATAGTCATTGTAGCATATTTGTGTAGGGGAATACCATCATATTTTTAATCACGTGTAGCTTCCATTTAGTCTACTTACACTTTTAGTATTCCACCTTAAAGAGCTCTGTCTTCATATGGTGTTCTCAATGCATCTAAAAGGCTATTCCCCTCTTCCATTATCCATTTCTTTTTCTTTTTATGGTTAACTTTCCTCTTTTTGCCCAGTCAGAATGTCTCCCTCTAGCACTGGGAGCACCACGGGATCCTGGTTATTCAAGGCCAAGATTTTGCCTATGGCCATGAGCTTTAGTTTCTGTTTGAGATGCCTCAAAATCTTAAGGTTAATGCTGTAATGACCATGAATTCTCTGTCTATAAGCTGCTGCTGTCACCTATTCTTATAACACTATATCAGATTATATCCTCTGTTATTATAAAGCCTTCATTAAGATAAATGTCAAAATGACAAAAGTGAACCATTAAACCAAGATAAGGTAAGATGTACATGCTGAGAAATTCAGCCTTTTCCTAAACCACTGGTGGCAACTGAGATCTCCCCTCTTAGAAAAATACCAGCTTATGGTTGGAACTGATTATTTTACTTAATTAAAAAAATGAGGAAAATAATGCAATGATTGAAGGGCACAGGAATGCCTCCTAGATTACTCAAGTTTCTTGGAAAGTCTTTATATCTATGTTAATTTACAAGGGTATTTCTTTTTCCAAATCCTGAGGGAGTTGCTCAAGGACAAAAATTAGAGTAGAATCATAACCACAACATGTGGAGCTGGCTCTACAAGAATAGAAAAGTGCAGGAATCCTTCATCTTTCCAGAAAAAAAGTGTTTATTTGTGTAGCTGCTCTGCAAAGCCACCACCTTGCATGGCTTCGAGTTCCTGTGTTGTAAGGCACCAGAGTGTTTCATGTCTTCTGTTCCTTGCAGCTCTTACTCAGCTGTGGAAAGAAATATCAAGTCATGTAACCACTTTCTTCCAATTCTTGGGCCAGGATCTCATCTGGTGTAAGTCAGCAGAGCTCCGCAGACATTATTAGTGCTCCAGTGATTCACACCAGCTGTGCATCTAGTCCTCTGTCTCATTTTATGAACTAAATGTCAGGAAATATGAAATGATCTCTTATAGTCAGCAGTTCTCCAGATGTGTTAATGGATTTTAAGTTTACCAAAAAGGTAAGACTTCAAAAAGAGATCCAGCAAAATAAACTTTCAAGAAGAATAGCTTGCTTACAGCCTTTTTGGCAAGAGAGGGCTATACAACTCGTGGCAATTTGAAGAAATTAACTCAGTTATGCATCAGGGTATGGTAACACAGCCTCACCGAGAATCTAAGATTCAAAATAACTTCACAGCACAAAGCAAGCTGTTGCCACTCAGTGAGTAATTGCCATGCAAGTAGGAATCACCAAGTCTTAAAACCAAAAATTTTCTTGTGATCTTTGTGTGAAGAGCCTAATGCTTCCACTCTGGTAATGCAGTTGGGTTTATTCACAGGCCTGGTGTTACAGCTTTTGGAGATTAAATGAGGACCATGTTGTTACAAGGACACAGAAGCTTAATAGTTCTCACTGTGTGATGTTGAAACTCAGCGATGACTTGGCTTATGGGTGTGATCTCAAATATAGTGTTGAAAACAGTTATTTTAGCCAATGAGAAGGAAATGCTCGTTGACATTGCATAAGCACCATGAGGTTTACCTGTCCAAATCTAAAAATACTTGAATAGGTGTAATGTCATAGTCAACAAATGTGGGGTCTCAGAAGTCTTTTATTCCTAAATGCTTTAATGATATATGAGCATATGCTCCAAAAACCAAAAAAAGATCCCATACCTCAAATATCCCTTGGCGGTACAGAGGTCTTCACAGCCTAATTTATTTGCTAATGAGACCTTTCAGAATTAATTAAAATGATTAGTGTGTGGCTCCACACTGTGTGATTTACATATGTTGTTCTCACTGGAGACTTGATGCTTTGGATAGACCCAGAAAAGTAAAAGAACAACATGCCTTCAATGCTCCATTGAGTGAACTCTAATGTAACTCTTTGTTGGGGTGTGCTGCCTATATATTTTTTTAAAATTAGGGCAGAAATAAGTTGATTTCTGGCAATCAGAACAGCGTGGAGTGCTCTGAGGATCCAGTTCTGGCAGGTCTGTTTCACAGTTAATCCCAGTGACTTTTGGTGAGACAGACATTTGTCTAGATCTCACTGCATACCAAAAAAGAGAATAAACAATGTTTGGACACAAATTACTCAGGCCTGAAGATGAACATTTTGGAAGAGTCCTGATAGAAAGCCAGTTAGACTTTCAGGTAAAGTAATTATCATAATCCGAATATACCAACACATTGAATTTAGAGGGGTTTGCAGAACTGGGGTGGTGGATTGAGTGATGAGGAAACCCCTATGAATACTCGAGACCACTTGGGAAGTGACAGCATCCAGGACTCAGCATTTACTGGGGTTTTGCTGATTCCTCAGGAGCACAAGGGGAACAAAATGAAATTCATTCCCCAGATCCACAGCAGGAAGGTCCATAATGAGAGCTCTGACCCTCCAAGGGGTCAAGGAACTGGAAGTATGAGAGGCTGTGAGTCATGTGAGGCAGTGCCTGGTGACTTAAGAAGCTCACTGCATCTTGAAATCACAGTGTTTCATAGAGACTTCTGCTACCTGGAGATTTCTAGGGATGAGGTTTGGAAAATTTGGCTCTGAATCAGTTTGAAACCAAATTTAAAAACTTGCTGAATTTCACTTGCTGTGTTGGCTCTGCAGCGTGGAGTGGTTGAAGGCAAAATAAATGCTTGAATCAGTCTGAAGATTAAGATTGTATTTGTGAGCCCTCACAGGGAAACCCTTACTTGAGAGTAAGAGCAACACTCTCCACCACCTCTGTCCAGTCCTTTCCATCCTGGTGGCTGACATGTTGGCCTTGGGAATGTATGACTTTTTCACCTATTATCAGGATTGCACCAGTGGAATATTCCTGGTCATGAAGCCATCGACCCTTATGAAACTCCAGCCAGCAATACTCCAAAACCTGCAGTACAAGCATGTCAGGTCTGATTCCTGCTTCCTACCCCAATTCCCTGCAGCAAAGGACTGAGGCAAGATTGGGAGATCATGTCTTACTTTGAATGCAAGGAGTGATGCTGACCTGGAATGTCTTGTCACTGAAAACACATATGCCTGTGATTCATAATTCTCTAAGCTCACAGAAGTAAAGTTTTCTGTGCAGGATTCATATTTTTTGTATATTCAGCCTATACATATAAGATTAATATAATAAAATTAATACAGGGATCAGAAGCTGTTGCAAATGCCACCATTTTTGGAAACACAGGATACCTCACCTTCCCAGGCATAAGGGCAGAGCCTTACTGGAATGGTGTCCTGGAGAGACAGGAGAAATAGGGCACATGGGCTCTTGGCATGTTTTCAGCATCTTTCCTGTCCTCCCTCGCTCTCACTGTGGAAACTCAGGGTGAAATTCTCAGGGTCTTAAAAAAAAAAAATTGTGATGACATAGTTGAAGCTGTGACATTTGTAAGCTGAATTTCATCTGTTTTGCCACTGCCGTCTCTGCAAGTGATTGGGTCTTTCAAAAACCACTTTTCTCTTAAATGCAAACTTAACAAAAAGCTCAGAATTCACTGTGAAGGGTTACTTTGGCAAAGTATATGTTGGAATTATTTATATCTTTATCCAAATCTGTTTCATATCCCTTTGCTTTACATTTCCAGACCTGACCTGGGCTCACAGAAGACATCTGGCCAGCATTCTATGGATTGGAACCTGGAAACACTGAAGAACACTTGTGAGCCAGAGGACCTCTTCGACGACATGTAGCCACACGTGAGCTGAGAGACAGAGATTGGTGCTTCTACCAGAGATAAGCTGTAAAACTAAAGGCTTTCTTTGTAGAGTAGAGCCAAGATCTGTGCTCTGAGGTGGTTTCCAGTGGCACACCCCTCTAAACCCTCTTGCATTGCACTTGTCCCCATTCTTCGCTATGAGTTTGTAGACCCTGATAGACCTGATTTGTGATGGTCTTAAAAATGAGTTTATCCCCTGTGTAGACTTTTTATCAAGTGTATATGGGAAGCGAGAGCACCACTGAGGTGTTTTTTGCATCCTTACAGTCAGTGGCTGCTGACTGTGTTCAGGTTTTCCAGATGTCCTCAGAGAATGTCCGACTTTAAGCTATTGCTGTACTTAACCTTACATGCCACGCCTTTCTTAGCTCAGCCTAAACATGATCCAGAAAAATCATCTTCAGCTTTGTTCGAGATGCAGGTTTAGAATAGTCTCTTCTGATTCAAAGCATCCAAAGAAATACCTTTTTATTCAAAGGTTCTCTGCAGCATTAATGCCTTATAAGGTTTTCTTGCTCTTGGAAGTAAAGTGCTTCTAAAGTAGATATTGACTCTATTTTAAGCTTCCGTAGAAACCCATAGCATTTAAAAAGATTGTCATTTTTGATACTTCAGCATTTTCCTTAAGGTGGTTTCTAAAAAGAAATAAATAAAATGCATTCTAAAAGGACATCAATTTTGTTCTTATTTGCTTAGACACTATGAGTAAAGACAGAGTTAGCAAAATGTGTTAATGCATGAAGGCAGTCTTTAAAGTCTTCTGTGCTCTGTGGCTTGCAAAGGTCTGTGGTAAAACACCTACGTGGTGTTTCTGAAATGGCCACTTATTTAGGCTCTGATTCTGCCAAAATTCTATCCTATAATTTATTAAAAGCACCCATGTCAGTATTTGCAGCATCATGGACTCTTATAGGAGCACAGGGGTCTGGGAATATTACATTTAAGCATTCCTCCCTGGAAAAATGGTCGCAGCATTTTAAATTCACGAAGGGCTTTGGGACAGTGTTATAAATCACACAGTAAAAATAAGAATGGCTAAAATATTTTGCTTGCTAAAAAGGCTTTGTGCCTGAGAAGTGGCAAGGCCACAAAAGCCCTATTCATATACCCATTCAAAATCTTCCAGTGCTGATCTGACAGTGCTTTCAGCAAAAGCTCGTGTATGGTTCCAGTTTTGGAGTGAATATGTTCCATGACTTAACCCGAAGTGGAAGAGCTTGGTTTAATTGTGCCTGCAGCAGAAAATGAAGGTAAATGAAGCTGAACATCTGACAAAACTCTGCTTTCAGGACACTGTTGGTTTCTAGTGGCAAAATGTTGTTGTACAAATAGGAAATGTTACACGCCATGGGCAGATGTAATAAAGTCTGTCAGAGTGTTTATTATTTTCTCTTTTTTTTCTTCTTTTTTGAGATTTATAGAGTCATTTGAACAGAAAATTACGTGGTGGGTGTTATACACCTTGGGCTGTGTGAGCACAGGTGTGTTGTCTGGTGAGGGCAGTCGTGGTACAGAGCCAGTTTCCGATCAGCTGAGACTGGTTTTATTCACAGGGACACCTTCCCTCCCCTGGAAATCTACACACAATATGTTGATGTGTCCTAGTTAGAACAGCTGGGACCAGTTCATCACTGTTTGGGTGTAACCCAAAACTGTGTATTCTATAGCCTTCCATGCCGTTTTCCAGAAATTGTTATCAATAGACTATTTGCACCCTCTGCCCAGAGCAGCCTGACTCCTCAGGCTACAAACTAGGTGTTAAGAGGCCTGCGAGATGGGAGGGTGCTCTTGTCCTCACACCCATTGTGGAACTCCCTGCCCTGAGGGAAGTACTGGGCATTCCTGCCTAAACTGGAGAATATATAATCTTGGAGTCTTGGAACTTTTTTTAACCACTCATGGGAAGGAATACTGCAGATCACCGCTCTCAACCAGACTGCAGCCACCACTCTCGACCGGACTGCAATCACCACTCTTGACCAGACTGCAACAGCACTCCCACCAACAGGTTTTCCCCTCTCCTTTTACTTTGAACTCAGGGAGCCCAAAGAACACCACTTTGTTCATGCCCCAGGGTGCTGGGTTATACATTTGGGTTTTGTGGGTTAAAAGCAATTGTTTGTCTGTATAATTGTACTTATTGTATTATTTTATTAAATTGTTATTCTGATTTATAATCTCTCTTTTGAGTTGGGTTCATTTCCCCTGCTGGTTTACCTTTAAACCAGCACACAGTGTCCACAGCCTTATGGGAAGTGTCAGTGAAATCCTCCCTTCTGAAGATTTATGTGAGAAGCTGTTGGTTTTCTGAAGATAAAGTTTCCATTTTCCAATTGGCTTTGAAAAAGAATGACCCACCAGTCTTAAAACCAGTTTAGACTCTGTGTATGTCTTTTATCATGTGAGAGCAATGTTGCCAAAGCTGCAGAAAATCAGTGAAAATTCATCATGATGTGCATTTGTCTCCTTTATCCTCAACCACATTCATCCCAGTGCATGGAAATAGACCCCGTGGTCCCATTGACCAGGTAAATCCATTTCAAACTAACCTGTGATGTCTGGGAAGGGAACTCAGTTGCTTCTCCCCCACTCAAAATATTTCAGTGATGACAAAAGACAAAATAGAGAAACATGCCCACAAATGGGTTTTTGAAGGCAGGAAATTAACCAAAGTTAGGAAACACAGATCAAATTTCAGAGATCCTTTATTAATACTTCTCTTTGATATTACTCTGCAAATGATTTCCCAGGTAATTTTTCTTTTCATCACTTTAAACTGTACTTCTGGGGAAGATGAAACATGTAGTTGTTTTACAGGAAGAAAAACATATCTTTCAATAAAGGTTTGGACTCATCCAGATTTTTATACCTTCTTAGACATAATGTACATTCTAATTTATTATTAGAAGTCTGGGTTTATCCAATGAATCTTGAAAAGCAAAGCTTAAAAATATTTATTTTCAAGACAGCAAAAAGAAGGTTCTGAACCAAAAAACCTCCCTCTTTTCTTAAGGAAATGCTCTATAAAGTGTTGCCTTTGGGATGATAGCATTATTTTGATTTTGAGATCATGTTTTGACAATCTATATCACTATTTTAACCTTCTCACTATTATTCCCAAAAGCAAACACTCCTGTCTATGTGTGTATTGGATATATTGTTCTTCCTCACTTTGTACCTGTAACATATTGTTATTGTGTGTATAAATGTCTTTCTCTGGAAATATTTAGTATAGTCTAGCTGGCTTTGACAGCTTCTGCACTTTGATTTAGAAGCCTGGAGGTGCTTGAGGGTAGAAAAAGCCTTCACACATGGGAATTCACATGCTGCTATATGTTTAAGGCAAAACTTCTTCCGGTTTTGTGGGTAAAATAAAATGTGGGAATAGTGAAGTAAGGAAAGGAAGGAAAACAAGGTAATAAAAACATGTCCAGGCTGCTTATAGGCTGAAGATGATATATTTGAACATCTTCTGAGCAGTTCTAGTAGAGAAAAATGTCCAGGAGCTGGTTATTCTGCTGGAAGAGAAGCAGCTGGGAGAGGGTTTTCATCAACCATCAGTCTTCTCATCATTTTTCTTCCAAATATTTTTCTTCTCTCATTAAATCTTTTTCCTAATAATTTCCTTTTGGTGATCTGTCATCCTCTGTATAATTTTTTTATCTGCAGTATAATGTTGGTCAACACCTGAATTTTCATCCTTCTCTGACCATTAAATGATTTCCCTGCTATTATAATTACAGTCCAAAATCAATTTCATTCATAAGATTCATCAGTACTAATCTGCTAGTGCTAGGAAAATGAAACGCTCTGAATTTTTAAAACCAACATTACTGAAAAATGGTCTTTAGCTTTTTGCCTCTCCTGAGATTTAAACCAATGAGTCCTCCTAGAACAGTTCCTACTTAGGAAACAAACAGATTAAACCATTTTAATATTTAAGCTGTCCTTATTATCTTCTTCCCCCACACAGAGCTGTTGTTTATTTAATGGAGTCTCAGAGGAATATTTGATGGGAAAATTTATGTCCAGACATAGACATCCACTCCAGTACTTTCTGAAGGGCATGAAGGTACATATTTAATTATCTGGCTTTATGCAACTACTGTTGTTGTAGGTAATAGTCATCAATACAGCATGTAGTACCTATGTTGCTCTGAGTAAATATATAACGTCATATTGTCCTTCTTTTCCTGCTTAATTAATTATCATTTGGAATGTGTGCATCTCATTTCTAGTGCATTGACTGAGAGACCAGAGTTAAGCCCGGGATTTAATCAGTTTAATCACCTACCGCAATTTTCTCATGTAGCTTCTGCTTTTTTTTCTGAGATGTTACAAGATGCTCTTTGGCTTTCAAGGTGGTTGAAGGATGATTTTTAAAAATTGATTTTGATTTTAACCAAAAGCCAGAGTTCTGAACAGAAAAGGCTGGAGATCGGTCTGTCCTCCAGACTCAATTGCATATAAAATATGAAAAGGTAGTAAAATACATTTACAGGACTTCTGTACCCTCGAGAGCAGTGAAGTAGTTCACCTCAAATTTACAAAGACACTTGGGAGAGCTTTTATGTCAGAAAGAAATGAGGACCCAGAGAAGTGAAGAAATACTTATATTAAATAGTCATTCAAAATGTATCAAATGTGAAATACTGTGCCCAAGCTTTTGACTTCGTGCTGTATTAGGAAAGCAAGTATCAGCAATGCTCTCTGGTAGCATTTCCATGCCCTCACAAGGGCAGTAGAACCCTGATATTGAATAACCAAGGTTCAGAACTGAAGGAAATAATGTCTTCCACAGCTATACTTCTCCTGAAATTGTCTCTCTGCAATTGATGGAGGGAAGGGCCAGTGTCCTGCTCCCTGCTCCCTGTGTCTGTGTGTGTTTTAGTTTTATGACTCCATCCTTCTCTCCACAGAGCCAAAACCAGAAGAGATGGGAAGTGAAATCTGCCACCTAGAGAAGCTGCACTAATAAATATCTATGAAAATAAGAGTGTATTCCCAAGAACGAAAGAGCAATTGAGACATTTAACATAAACATCCATAATAAATTAATCAGAGCTGATTTATGATGAGGGATGTTTTATGCTGCAAAGATGTGGAGGAGGTGAAATAATTTCTGCCCAGCACTTGGCCCTGCCTCATTCCCCCTCATGCATGCCTTTGGAAGATGTGACAAACCTCCTCATGACAAATCCCAGGAATATTGTATCTTCCCCTTTGACTTCAGCCAGGCTGAGCAGCCAAACTGGATGATGATTTATTCAACCGCTCAATATTGATCTTCTCTAAGACCAAAATAAGCTGTTGTTTTGCAATCTTTTTGTTTTGTTTTTCTTTTTAATCTTGATTTTGCTTTCAGTTTTGTAAGGAGGAACAAGCAATTTTCTCCAAGTGCTGTAAGGACGTTCCCTCTTGCTGTCACCAGTTTCAATGGTAGGTTCAGCTGCCTTCAGATCAGGTTTTTGCATCTTCCAGCAGGTGTATTTGCTTAATTAAGCATAACCAGAGGTGTGTGTGGGCATATGTTCCTCCTGAAGAGCAGGAAAACCTGCACCTTTCACTATGAAACTTGCAGACTTGCTTGAGACTCCTGCAGGGAGGGACGTCTCTGAAGTTAAACTCCCAAAGTTAGGCAGCCCAGACAAGAGTTTGATGCATGAAAACCACTGGCACTTCCCAAGACAATGAGATGTGGGAGGGTGACCTTGTTTGGTTTCATCACTCCAGTTCAATTAAACTCAAGAAATTAAACTTAACCAGCACGAGAAGATACACAAGGTTTCTCAATAGCTTCTTCATATCCTCTCCCTTCTCCTTAGCACATAACTGACTTGAAGGAAATTTTAAAAATCAGTTTGAAGTGGAGGCAGGCACATTCTGGGCAGCTTTTACTGCCTTATAGTGATTTGTATTTCACAGCTGGGGGGGGGGCATCTCGGCAGGGCTGGCCTGAGCCCCTTTGTTCCCTCATGGCTTGTGATTGTAACACACTTGCCCTCCCTCTCACCAGGGCTGAGTTGCCAAATAAGAAGTTACTCCACACCCAGCCCTGTGATTACAATTTCAATAGAAAATTGTCTCAAAATCCGTTTGAGAGCCTCAAAAATGTCTCAATAAATTCTACTGACAGTGGTATGTTTATTTGCCTGGCTAGATTTTTGCTTTAGCCCCTTTCGTAATGAATTGCTTTCCATTGTGGCACAAAATTACTTGACAAGAGTTTTGCTGGGGCTGTGTAAGTGAAGCCTTCACCTCACTGTAGTCAGCTGTAAACCTTGTGCGGACTTCAGGAGAGCAAGGGTGTGACTTACGTGCTTTCTAAAGGAAAACAGTACTTTTAAAGTACATAAAAATGGCTAAGGTGGAAGAGTAGGAGAAAAACAGAGGCATTTCAGAGACAGGAGGGCTCTGATGTTTAGGTTGATGTATGAAAAGGTATCTCCCTTGCTGTGCTCTGGAGGAATGGGGTAAGCCTTGAAAAACAGGGGATTGACATATTAATTTATAGAACAAAAGAGCCCAGGCTGGAGCCTGTGGTACCACCAGCGGCCCCAGTCCTTTTCTCTGGGCAGAACTCCCCCAGCTCCCTCAGCTGCTCCTGGTGCTCCAGACCCTTCCCCAGCTCCATTCCATTCCCTTTCCTAGACATGCTCCAGCCCCTCAATGTGTCTCGTGCCTGAGGGGCCCAGACCTGGACACAGCGCTGGAGCTGCCTCAGCAGTGCCCAGTACAGGGACAATCCCTGCCCTGGCCCTGCTGGACTCACTGTTCTGGACACTGCCCTGTTCCCTGTGCCAGCCCATTGCTGGATCTGTGGGGAAGGTGGTTGCTGTGCAGTTGCTTTTTTGTTGTCTCCATCGAAATACCAGACCCCACAGCTGAGGGAGGAGGATTGGTCATGGTGCCTTGTTTCCTGTTCATATCTCACATGATTTCATTAGAATTATGAATATGTTGTGAAATGAAAATAAATATAATTTGTGCTTATCCGGTGTAAAACCAGCTTAGTCATGCTGAGATAGGGGCTGTCTGCATCTGTTAATTACACCCTGACAGGCATCAGCTTGAGACTTAGGAGACATCATGGGATTTTCTGAGATCTCTTGATATAAACTTTTTTCCCTAAAGTGCAGGAACAAGAGCCAAAAGAACTTTTGGGGTTTTTTTGTTCTTAAAGACATCACTGCGTTGGGTCCATCAGTCAAGGTGTGAGTTACACCTAACGAGGGCATTGGTTTCTTTGTCAGATAAGTCACAGAACCTCACACAATCCAAAGTCCTCATCTAGAGGGGAATTTTCATTGCAGAGACTCTGGAAAATAACGCTATCCTTTACTGCTTAAGCATCTCCTTTTCTGTTTTGAATTTAAAAATGCTATAGAGAGTCCAACAAGTAAGTCTCTTACCTTCTGTAAGGGACAAATATGGGAGAGGAGTTGCTGAGCCCAAGCCAAATGCTGGATATCTAAAGCCCAGAGAGAGAACAGATGTTTTACCACCTGCACGCTCTTTTCTACCAGAAAATAATTCAGATTTGGATGTTCTTCACTGGATGAGTTTTTATTTCTTTTTTTCAAAGCTGACTTACCATCTCCTTATGCTTAAAGTGTAAGCAGAGGGGGTAGGGGGAAAAGATATTAGTATTATAACCTGAGTTTGCACAGTGCTTACAGGAAAATGTTAAAATGAAGTTTCTGTCTCTGGGGGTTAATAATGTATGGTTAGTGTAGGGTTGTTATGAAAAGAACATAGTTAACAGTGAGAGCATGTGGCCAAATAAAAGAAGGAATCTAGCCCTTCGAAGATGCTCTTCCCCTAGATTGGGAAAGGCAAAGCTGACTGGAGCATACATGCTGTGAGTTGCTTGTTTTCCTCACAAAATATAAGGATATTGCTTCAATGGTGGTGGGGTTTTTTGTGAATATTTCAACCGTAGTGGAGAGTCTTTAGGGAGAGACCTGACAGAAGTCCAAACACTGCAACACAAATTCACTGATCACAAAAGGTGTAAGGAACAACTTAGACTTCGATGAGATCCAGTGAATTTGCCTGCCCGGGGGGGTAGGAGGTGATGGAAATTGTTCCTGGAGGACTCTTCTCCATGTGCTGGTGGATCAGAGTTCCAGAGAGTAGCAGGAAAGACAGCACAAAGAGCCTGGATAATGGGATGTGTGAAATTAACTCAGATACCATTTGTAACGTGGTAGATTCGAGTTAATAAACAGAATTTATTTTACTTATCACTGACTTGCAGAATGATCTGGGTTGAAAGGGACTTTAGAGACCACCTGGTCCAACCCCTTGCCATGAACACCTTCCTGTAACTCCATGACAGCCCATCCTCTGCCATGGGCAGCACAGACACGGCACTGCAGAATACATTCATTTCTAAACAACTAGAAGAGAGTTTACTTTACTGACAGATAAAGATAAACAGGAGGAGGCAGCTGTGAAAAGAATTCCATTGACCACTGACCTGAAAACATGTAGCTTTCCATAAAATAAACACAAACTAAGTAAAAGTGAATAGTTAGATTCTTCAGAAATACTTCCTACAGAACCAAGGCAATTATTTTTAGAGGGTGGTGCGAAGGGGATATGTGGAATGGGAAAAGGCATGGCTTTTCTAGGCTGAACTACCACATATTTCAGTGTAACTGCATGGACATCTTTACTCTCTCAAATTAGACCACAGCAGCTGCCCAGACTGGTACTGACTGTACATGGACCTCTTAAAGATAAATCCTAACTCTGGATTCACAAAACAAGCCCAGACCTACACGGAGTAGGAAGGTCTTATCTCAATGCCTTCAATAATTTAAAGTGTTAGAGGCACAGCAATAGTCTAGAAATATTGGAAAATATATATTAAAAAAACAGGTCTGGAAATAGTCCTGATTTTGTTGGTTCTTTTTTTTTTTTTTTTTGGGATAGGGGTGTTTTTGCTTGGTTTTGATCAGATTTGGTGTATACCTAAAACAAGTGTTTGTGAGGGAAGAGGGTGTATGTGGTTGCCATCTTAGTCAACTCTTTCACTTGCAGAGATCACTGATGGCTGCAGTTAATATATGGCAAGTTAAGTCACTGATAAAATAGAGCTTATCTGTACCCTTCCAGCTAATAAAAATACTAGGTACTGGGTTCTTTTCTCTTTTAATCCTCCTCAATCTCCTTCTCAACAGGTACCTGAATTTAAACCCAGTTGCACTTCTTATTTGGGAAAACAGGCTGATAAGCATCAGATGTCTTGGGTATTGGGTCAACATTGCAAAATATGAGATTTTTTTTAGCATAAATTTGTATAAATACTGTTGAAATCTCTCAAGAATTGGAGTACCTGAGGTGCCTGGGAAAGATGACCAAGCTCCATGTGCATTCTCTGGGGGTCACCTGCATTAAAGTTCAGATTGTCCAAGCACTAAATTTAATCCAAACCTGAACATCCACCAGATCCTTCCACGACAGTATTCCTGGTTTGTAACTTCTATCCCAAATCCAAGTTTTATTGAGACACAGCCACATTTTACAAAGCCTAAATCAGAGTAAAAGGCTATTTCGTTTCTATTTAGAAATTATTTTTATGTTCTTAGCTTCTATTTAGTATTTCTCTCAGGTACCACCTCTGTCTGCCTGTAGGTTGAAGGTTCACACCAGGTTTTTGATGTCATGCCACATCCCTATAAATCCACTTAACTGGAAAACAGTGATTACAGAAGAGTGAAACGCTGCTTGGAGAAGATGCTGCCCTACAATCAGACAGGGAAATTGGGTTTATTTTCTCTTCCAACTGATGGACTAGTTACTAATAGGAAATAACCCTTTTTTGAGCTGTATTTACTACAGATGCCAGAAGACATCAATTATTAGATTAGAGCTGGGTAGAAAATGTTCTATGAAACATACAGATGTGGTGACATCGAAACATTCTAGAAATTCAGATTTGATTTTTGCCAAGTCATTTTTCCTATTAAAAAAAAAATCTGAGAAAGTCCAGGAAAAAATGGAAACAGTAAGAAAATGGGAGTCCAAGCACTACTTCAGATTATTTTGGAGATTTCCATTTAGACTAGATTTTTGTTACATGTTGTCTTCAAGTTAAATGTCTAAATCCAAAGCAAAATTAGTTTTCTTTTAGGATTGAGAACACACTGCTTAATGCCAAAGTAATTTTTGAGTTGATTGAAAGTGCTAAACTTTGGATGAGCCTGAAATAAGGGTTTTTTCTATTTGTCCTTTATTTTGTTTGTTTCCAACCAGCAGTTGAAAAACAAGGATGTGTTCCCTCCTCAGCTCTGGTAACAGGAGGGAAGTGCCAGTGGAGCTGCTGGGATTTACGCAAATAGAGCAATGAGAGGTTGACCTTTCCACATCCTCCCCAGGCAGCCTCTTCTGCCCTTGAGGCCTTCTGTACATATTTAGGAAAGGCAAAGCAAAGAAACTGCTGCAGATGTGAGGCCATCTTTGATGAAGAATTGCCCTAAAAGTTAAATCTTTTGCCATCAGCAAATAATAAGTTTTTTCATGCTAAACTTTTCATCTGTTGTTTTTATATTGAAACAGGTTGTTGGTTTTTTTTAAATATCCTGATGTATAACTTGCATTGACTGACACCAGTTGATGGATATCCCATGTTTATTATACCAGTTTAAATGTTACCTGCTTGGGCACCTTCTTGGTGGCAAACCACTGGAATTTGGGTACTTGACTTCTGTCTAGTGGACATCTGCCAATTTGGCTTAGGAGGGTTCTCCTTGGGACCCCCTTTTTTATTCCAGCTAGGATCTCTTTAACTCAGTGGAGCTGCAGAACTTTTTCTGGCACTATCCATAACCATTTCCACTGAAAAAACAATATGGATAACATGACACTGTGAAAATTTTAGAACTATTTCCAGTGCTACCATATTATCCAAAGGCATTTCTGTTACCTTTTTAGTTAATTGGGTTTAGTTGGTTTGAGGGGAGGAGTTTGCTTTTTTTTACCATGCAAAAAATTCAAGGCAAAACTGGCTGACAAATACTATAGTTGCTCTCAAAATATGAAACAAATGGATTCTACAAACACCAGCCAACAGCTACATTCTGGTATTTGTTTTACATACAAGAGAGACAAGTGTGAGCTGAGAAATTAAGGCCCATAAATCTACCCTGTGCATATTGCCAGTTTATTTAAGTGATACAGTGTTGTGTTAGTTAAAGTGGTCATAGGAGAGTGCTAATAGCAAGTGATTAGTTGCTCAGGCATATTTATTTAAGAAATATTATAGATTAAAAGCCTTCTGGTCAGCATAGATACTCCATCATCTTTAAAGTAAAATAATTCCTGCAATTTATGACTCCTTTTGTCATAATTTAGGCTTTATAACCATGAATCACAACTGAATTGCTGTTGAATGGGCTGTAGGCAGAGAAATTTCTAACAACAATAGAAAGAGGAAATTTATGATTGCTGAACTTATTTTCCTCTTCAGGTTAGAAAAGAGAATACTGAAATGTTCATTTGTAATGTCCCCCGCTTATAACATTTCCAGCTTTAAAATGACTCTTCAGCAACTGAAAGTGCTAGCTCTTTGTGTAACAAAACCATTTGCTTTACATTTTCATGGTAAATCAGTGGAAGATGATAGATGTTAGAAAGATAGCAATAACACTTCTTTGAACAATACATACTAAACTCTTTGTGTTATTCGTTTCATGGACATTCTACATAAGTATACCTAACACTTGACCATAAGTGGTGTGTGAGGCTAATTATAAAAACACAGCATAAAAAGGGAAAAGAACAGAAACTTCAGCCCCTGTGTGTTGATGTTCAGCATTCAAAGCCTGCAGAGAAGGAATCTCTAAAGGCTGGTTTTGCTCATCAGGACCTGGGCTGTTTCCCTCATCCTTTTTTGGCAGCCTTTTTACTTCTTTGCCATAACATGCCATGAGAGTGGCACCTCCATGAAGTCATGCCAGGGGTCTGCAGGACAGACTTGGCGTGACAAAGAATAAAGGTGAAATCACATGTTGTGCAAAGAGAAGAGAACGCTGGTTATGTATGCATAAATATGACCAAAGTATGCACAAATATGGTCTTGATTTCTTTGTGTTAGACTGCTGAGGTGTGTTTTATACCGTATCAGTTTCTGTATTTTTACGATGTACAAAGATACTGAATATTTATCACTTAGATTTTGTCCATGGAGATAGGTCACCTATTTCATGCTAGTATGCGTATAAGTGAGAGATGAGTAATTGGAAAGGTTTTTGTGAATGAATGTTAAGATTTATTGAATGATTCCTCATACCAAAGTAGAAATGGCTGCAATATTAAAATATCTACTCTTTTTTAGTTTGTCTGATTTCTGATGGAGTATCTGTTGCTCTGAAAAAAGGGGCTGCCTGTACAAATTTTAAGCTGAATAGGTCATTGAGTAAGTCCTTTTCTGTAAGATCTTTCATTTGCTATCTGGTACCCAATAATGGAATTGCTCTGTATGTGGGAGCACTTTTTCAAGTTAGGAATATGAAAAACATTCTTGTCTGACTGGGTGCATGGTGGCAGAAATGTTAATATATGGGTAATACATAAGCAGAAGGTCTCTAATATCAAATTCTTGTGAAGGGCACATGATCTGTGGTGGAACTGAAGTCCTTTATGCTACACACCAAGGAATTGCGGTGCTGGTGCATTTGAGTCACAGCTTCTCCACTTTGACCTTACCTGTTTTGGGCCAGTCCATGCATGAACACTGTGGCTTGAGTCTCTGGAATCTGCTCCTATCTCTCCTCTGAGCAGATGGCAATGCACAGCTCCACATCCCAAAGTGAAAATTTCAGTCTAAAATTGTGAAAATTTTCCTGAATCAATCATCAACACTGGCTGTGTCCACAAAGCTGCTGCAACTGCACTTACATCAATTTCCTTTCATAATCTTCCATCCAAAAAAGCACTTCAGCTGTATACACAAAATTGTATTTGTATGATTACCCACATCTAATCACACAAATTATCAAGAAATTATTGCATAGGGCTCTATGGCTCTGAGTTAAAAGTAATATCTACTTTTCCTGTCCCGGGGACAAAATAAATCGGTTCCTGACTGTTTTGTAGAAGCACTAAAGGTACCTCCTGCTCTTTCTGACAGGCTATTGTACACAAACTATTAACACATTGATTTGTGGGCCAATAGGATGAATGCCCAGGTGGTCTCTGGCCTCCTGAAGGAGCTCCAGATCTCTCCCTTCAGGCAAAAAGAACTGCTCACTTAGATTAATACTGCCTTATCTCTTCCTTCTTCAAAGCCAGCCCAAGTCAAACCAGGGCTCAGCTTTCATCTGGCAAACTCAGAGCTCTGAACTAAGCCCCTGAAATCAATGTTAATATACTTTTCTTTTTTTTTTTTTTTTTCCTAAGGGTGATAGTCACAGAATAACAAAACCTAGGGTATTCTCTTGACAGGTGGAGTTTGTGGTTTATGTGTGGGTGCATGAACTCACACAAATTGGGTGTCCTACCTGAGTCTGTTAAATTAATTTTGATATTAAGTGACCAGCTTATTGGAGGCTTCTGGGGAGGCTTAAATGTCTGGCCATGAAAACATGCATTTAGGAAAGACAGCATTTTTCTACTGAAATACTTTCAGGTTTCCTTTTGTAGAAGCGTAAACACTGTCAACATATTCCTTTTGTTTGACCTTTTAACTGAACACGCCAGAGCATAAAGCTCTTCAAAGCTTGACAGAAGATTCCTGAGGAAAGTCAAAAGATTCCAGACTAGGTATATATTCTAAAAAGAAACAAGAGATAAAAATACCTCCAATATTTTCTTCATTCAAAGGGTTGGTCTAGTCTAAAAAATAAAATCTAATAATAACCAATACAACAGCAATAAAAACAATGAAAATGTGGTAAAAGTATATGGATAGGTTCTAACTATGTGTTTACATATATGCACCCCACAAGCAAAAATTGCAAATTAAATCTTAAAAATCTCCTTAATTCTTTGGGAAATCAAAAAAATTCAGTGGTTAAGACTGTGAGGGCTCCTTGGGAGTAGTTGCAGGAGCACCTTCCTATGAACCAATGAATACTGAAAACCAAAAGAAACAACCATTATTTTCTTGATTTGGAACTTTTCTCTTATTTTTCTGCATGAACCACTAATTCTTATGCAAAAATTATGTCGAGGCTTCCAAGCAAGGTATTTCTATCCATATAATGAAGGTTACTATCAGTCTATTTTCAGTTAATGAGTATTTTTGTAGCTTTTCAGGGCCTGAGGGTCATCTATAGTTGGAGAGTTAATTCATTCCTAGAGCAGGACAGTGCTGGGGAACTCTTATGGATGACACCTATATATCCCACAGGTATTATGACCCTAACCATAGTGAATAGCTTATTATTATTTTATATCTTGGGGATGTTTTTGATCTAGCTCCTTAATTTATCTGTAAAAGAATATGTAAGAGTTTAAATATTTCCTCAACTTCCCTGCTTAAGAAAAGTGCTTTATTTGCTTAGCTTTCTTTGTTGAGATGGAATTAACTCCATTCCCACATCAAAACAAAAGCTTCTGCACAAAGTTTTAACACAAAGCAATGAATGTACAAATCTTTTCTTCCTGTGTGTGCTCTGTTCAGCTCCTCCTCTCTTTAGTTTCACAGTTGTGTAATTTAATTAAGAGGAAAAAGAATTGTCGAGCAGATATGTGCAGCGGCAGTATTAGCACCCATGATTCAATCTCCCTTGTGCTGTTGGAAGTGATTATGATTTCAGGAACAGAACTATTGCTGATGAGTGCTCCTGGGACACAATCAGCCATTCAGGGGGTAGCAGGGATTTGAAGAACCATCCTGTGAGAATAGATGTTGACATGACCTCAGATCCTGTTCTCCACCAGTGCACGAGATAGAGTGAAGATTGATGTGTGGGACCTCCAACACCACCCAAAAGTCAGAATTTTCTTGGATTTTGGGTCAAAAGGAGGGAGTGTTTGCTCAAGGAAAGGAGAGGTCCTGGAAGGAAGCAGTTACACATTCAAGGAAGACATGTATGAACAGAAGAGTCTGGACAAACTCTTCGAGGAGAAACAAAGCTCCGTAGAAAGATCTCTTCAGTTGCTGCTGATAAGTACACCAGGTTTACCAGGGGCTAACAGGGCTCTAGGACCTCCACTGGCCCCAAGGCACTTCTCTGGAGAGCCTGCTGATTCAGTTCCCAGATCACTTCCTAGGGATTTCAACAATGCTGGATCCCTTGGCTTCATCCCTGTATTCACAAACTGGAACATGCTTTTTCTTGCCAACTTTGAAATATTATAGGTATAAAAATTCTCTCACCTTTTATCCATCCAGCATTTTGCACTGGGCATTTATCCTTATTCCCTCCCCCCATCTTGCACACCTGAGCTGCATATAAGGCCACTATTGCAATGTGTGGCTGCCATGATATAACTGGAGTTTGTTAATAAGGCATTGAATCTGTGGTACAAAGTGGTGCAGTGAAAGTCTTCAGTGAGATGCTGAAAGGAGCAGAATTGGCTGGAATACGTTGGGAAGTTTTTAAAGGCATTAATCCTGGGGGATACTCAGGGACAGGAACAATCCAGCCCTCTGTGAATCGGAGTGAAATGATTGCAGGGAGCAGAGGTTACGTGATGTGGAGAGTTCTGCTAGAAGCCACCAGACTTTCGGAGCACAAAATCAAAATTACATCAAAGTGAGCAAATTTTCGAGCCTCCTTTTGTGTTGCTTTAAGCCTGTGAGAGCTTGTCACATGATTCTACAAACAAGGAATTTTGTCTTCTCATTAGATTTTTAAAAAACATAAGTACCTGTGTGAAACTGAACATCTCAATACACTCCATAGAAAAAATATACAGACCCTGCCCTGCAAACAAAGTTCTCAATTCTTATGTGACAGCATGAGAATAACTAACAGAGCTAAACACAGAGGGAAGGGGCTGGGTAAAAAAAACATGCAAGTCTTGGCAAAATCGAATCTTGCAAAGTCCAAAGCTATAAGTTCACAAAAAAAAAAAAAAAAGGAGCTAACGAAGATGAATGGGTAAGAAGTAAAAGGGGCAATGGGAGTGTGCAGGTATGAATGGATATCTGGTTGCATCACAGATGATACAGTATAAATACATCGGTGCACACTTTAAAAACATATGTACGTATAAATCCCTTCATCCCCTTTTTTCATTTGCATGCCACATGCTTCCACTAAGCTACGTAAAAGAGCGCACTGTTCACCGACAACTGGGCAGCTGGGGGCAGCTCCTGGGCCCTGGAAAAAGCCACATTTCACTTATCTTACTTTCTCTTCTCTCACCCAGATATTCTGCAAAACAAGCAAACTACATATCTTCATACCATAGCCGGTGCTGTGTATCAGGCTACATCCACTGAAAGCCCCACTGTCTGGGGCCAGGAGATTCAGAAAACCTTGGCAGAGCTGTCCTTGAGCCTGCTGCTTGATTTATGTTTTCAGATGGAAGCTATATGAAGCTCTTAGTTGTGCCTGGTTTTCTGCCAAAAAATTGGTTTGACCCAAAGCGGGCTTTATGGAAACCTAAAGCACAAAGTGAAGTGTCATATAATCCACAGTAAAACCTGGTACTACCCTTTTTTTTTTTTTTTTTAATATATATATAAAGAAAGTGTACATTTTCTTAGGCTGGGCTGTGAAGTTTTCTCTCATTTTAAATTTTCTCTGTGGTTGCTGTGAAAGGAGTAGCTTGGAAGGCCCACATTGACTTTCCTGTCCTATCCTTTCTTCGTGTCGCATTGGTGGAGTCTGATACCAAGGCAACAAGGATGGAATGAATTGGGACTGAAAATTGTCTGTTTTCAATAACAAGGACTATCTCTGGAGGAAGAGATCCAACTTTACACACATGTAGGAGACTGAGAAGTTTCAACAGAGGCAAAGAAATCATTGTGAGCCCTGAGAATCTGAAAAAAAAAAGAGCAGAGATAAGAAGCCAAGGCAGAAAATATTCACCAGTTGTGTGTTTAAAACAAAATATTGTGCATCAGCTTCCATCCTCTGTAGCCGATTAAATAATGTGGGCAATGTTCATCAGCTGTGTCAGATGTTCGCATTAATTACTGTAATTTGTAAGAAGGGAAGTGCCACCTAGTGGACCGCGCCACGGAAGCGCATCCTGCATCCCATATCCCGCACTGCTGTAGTCCCAAAACTGCTAAATACCCCGGAATAATACAGCCTATTAATGGTTTATCAAGTGCCAATGGGAATCGTGGCTCCAGACAAACAGGGGAGGACTCCTAGTCTAATTTAACTGGGACAATAGGTCCTAGACACTCAAGATGGATATTCTCAGTGCAGATGCATTCCTCTTAATTCTGTTTGGTTTACCAAATAGGAATTGCTGTAGGAAACCTCAACAAAGAAGTGGATTAATGAGAAACTTAGTAGAGAGTGTTTGCTGTATAAGCAATTCCAAGCCTAAGTAAAGCAAAGGGCAAAGTCTGATCAGTGTTCAGTACCAAACTCAAGTAAATTCTGACAGAAGTGGGTGAAAAATGTGCCAGCTGCAGGTTAGCAAGAAATGCTAACAACCCTCAAACACTCGCCTGCCCACTTTCATTAAAAAGCAAACAGGGAGAAAAACAAACACTTATTTTCCCCCTGCCTTTTGTTGCTCTGTGGAGTTTGTTTTGACACTCATCCTCCTTCAGCTGGATTGTCCCCTGATTTCTGCTGTTTTCATGGCATCTTGCTGCTCCTTAGCCCCCTTTTCCTCTGCCTGGGCAGCTGTGCAAAGCAGCTCCTGCCATCAGGCCACACCATCCCTCTGAGAGCTTTGCCTTGCTGCTGCCAAGTCAATTCTCAGTCTCTGTTGTCCCAAAGGCTTCTCAAATTTCCTGGTTTGCTTTTATAGAAGCATAGAAGCAGGAAGACCCTACCACCCCAAGCTGCTTACAGCTGCCTCCCTGGAACACATCGGGGAGACCATTTCTCTCCTTGGACTGTCCTGGGTCTGCGGTGCTAAAACTGGAAGAGAGGGAGGTTGCTGTGCTTCAGAGAGCTTTGTTGTAGCAGCCTGGCCATAACCATCTTGAAAGGTGAGCTGTTTGACCCATTGAACACAAATAAGTGCAGTATCCTAAAAAAGTGCAATATCCTACAATTCTGGTAATGGGCAAGACACAGAAGCTGTGAAACTGGGGATGCTACTGGTTACAGTGGAAACTTTCAAAAAACATGCCTTCCTGTATGCCTTATGCATTTGAACCAGAGGAAGAAAATAAAAATAAGAAGGTGATTAAACAGCTCCTTCTTAAATGGCTTTTCTTGTAATGATATGTGCAATGATGTAGCTGAGGCCAGAAGCAAGAAAAAAAACATATCATCTCCCATTCTGCAGAGACCTGACCCCCTCCCATCCCTCAAAATAAAATACCAGGCAAGTGGTTTATCTATATTTATGGTGCCACAGAGCTCCATGTTTCTTGGCTCACAGAGCCAGCAGGGAGGACCAGCAGCCATTACAAAATATCCATATGGCAGCAGGTTTCAGAATCTCAGGGGAGCTTGTGCCCCCAGTGTGAGAGCTCCTTATCTGCTCCAGAGCACACCACTGACCCTGTTTGCAAACTCACCACTCCAAAGAGATAGCAGGAGCTACTATCTAAGCACTCTGGGCATAGAAATGTCACCCTCTGGGGCCGTCTGCTGAAAGCCTGTGCTCAGCCAGGTGAAGAGAGGACCTTCCGTTGCACTTTGGCACCAGGCTAACAGCAGTAGTAGGTCCACTTGCATTAGTACAGAAAAATGTCACAAAGTTTCTGCTATTTCTGTCTGATTTTATGGTAAAAAGGACATCTTTTAACTCCTACAGCCAGTGTTATGAACACTAACATTGTTCCCATTCTCCCTCATCCTGGGAGACTCTGCTCACTGCAACAGAGAAAACTTTTCAGTGAATATCTGGACACCAGTAATATTTCCTTCCTTCAGCAGATGGAGGATAAAAATGTCATATGTCTTCACAAAAATTGATGAGGAATCCTGGGTGACAGCCCTGAGGATACTTGGTCACAGAGGAGAGCTTGGGATGGTGTGGGGGAAACATGGAGCTTGACGCTCCTTGGGCAGAGTGCCCTGGTTTAGTCTGCAGAGGCATTTTAGCAGCACTGCCTGATGCCTGGCCTTCAGGGCTCACCTGGGGAGCTGTCTTTGGTTTTTTTTTTTTCTGTCACTGATTATTTTTATTTGCTGTTTGGGTCTTCGGGTGAATTTGCTTCTTCTTTCCAAACTTTTCTCTGCTACAATCGTGATTCATGTTCCATGTTAAGGGAAAATGAGCTTTGTAGGTACTACGTTTCCTGCTTTGAGGTCTTCAAAATAAAAAATTTAAAAGTGCATAAAAAAAACAGAGGACATTCAGAAAAATAATAATAGAAAAGCATTAAAAATCAGAGCAACGTTCAACAGAGCAAAGTTTTCAACAGGGGATAACCAAATACTTCTCTCTGCTTTTGTACTCATCCTCTCCCCACTGAAAAAAAATTATCACTTCCTAGTGATAAGTTTTTTGGGAGACAAATATTTACTACTACTCCAAGAATCTTGCAAATTGTGCAAGAAGTATTTGCAGACCCCACTAGCCCACTTTGTGTGTTTGTTTGTTTATATGTTTATTACTTATTTTAAATGATGTTATCACAGATGCTATCCTGGCCATGTCTGAGAGCCAGCCAAAAGACATAAGATTCCAGGAATAGGCCTGGATCAGCTCTTTCAGCCTATTTACACTCTTTGTCTCATGATGGGTTATGACTCTTCCTGTAGACATGAATCTTTTAATCTTTCCTTGCCTGCTAACAGCTACCAAGTTTCCACATTTCTGTTTTGATCTGCAAAAATATGTCTCCAGGAAAGAAAAATATAGATTTTCCTGCACGATGGAAGATGATGAAAAAGCCTGAATGCTCCCTTTCCCTGACTCTTTAGGGTCTTTCTGATCTATATCACTTCTTTGATTCCCGTGCACACACGTCAAGGGAGAAGAAACTGTTGACTGACACTTGTGGAGTCAGGAGGATCTTTCCAGTGACTTCAGTGGGCTTTGGATTAATCGCGTTGCGAATGTTTGTTATTCCTTTAGCCAAGGATGAGAAGGCCCAGGAAGAAGAGATTAGTTAAGAAAATCTCTCTTAATCCATTTCAAGAGTTTGCCCTGTCAGTGTGGAACCAGACCCAGAGAGTTTATTCTTTGCACAATGGTGGTACCTTCATATCATAAAGGAAAAAAATAAATTAAAAAGAGTACAAAAGACTCATTTGTTTTGGTAACAGCAAGAGAACAAACCCACATTTGATTACTCAGTGTTACTTCTTCACTAAAGCTTATGATCCAGCCACGGAGTTATCAAAACAAAAATAATGCATGCCCAGGATGGAGTTTATCAGAGGAAGCCCAGGACACTATGAATTAGAACAACACTTGACTATGGCTCAGGCCATCCTGTGCTGATAAGTTTCTTAGTTTCTTTCCCCCTTTCTTGCCTTGTCCTGTGTTTGGTCCTCATAGGGATCAACACTGAGAAAGACCTTGGTGGTGACCTACCCACGCTGACAACTCCTGCCCAAAATTACAAAGCATCTATTCTTCAAGGAGTCAGATCTGGCTGTGTGATGCAGACTGCTTTTTCAGCCTGACTTGAAGACAGAGCCTGATATTTTGGCTTACACCAGGCCGAACCAAACACCACCAGAGCCTTCTGACAAAGGTTTTGAGGGGATTAACCATGGGAACAAAAAACATCCCAGTCTGGCCTCTTATCCTTGGAGTCAGAGCAGAAACATTGCAGCAGAAAAGAAGGCAGCACCGAAACACAGGAGGAAAACATACCATTGTCTTTGCCACCACCCAGTGCTGCTGAAAGCCTGGACCTACTCTTGATAAACCCTGTCCTGGAAACACATTATCTCAAAGTAGATAATGCCGTGTCTGCATCATTACATTTAATGCAGAAATAATACCTAACCATCAATTGTGGCTTATTCTGTTACCAAATGAAACACTCTATTCATAGCTGAGTGCTCTCCCCTCCACTGAAGAAACATGGAGCAAAAATAGGTGGAGAAGGGTTTTGCCACAAAAGAAACATTGACATAAGCCATCAAGTGTTTCATTTGAGAAAGTGGTTGTATACGCTATGGTTACTGCTGCTGCTAAGATTGACTCCTCTGAAGAGTTTTAATTTGCCTCTGAAAACACATTTGACTCAAAGAGTAGGAAAGAGAAGGACTGGGAAAAGCTTTTCTTAAACACGGAATCCAAGAACTTGCAGAAGTCTATTGTTTCAAAAGATTTTGTGGTTTCTGAAAGCACACTGGGGTTTAGATAACTGAACCACTGCAGAATCAGGAAGCAGCCGATGGTTCTGTACCTCTGAAAGGGGAAAATTGGGTCAGTGGACTGTTTTTCAGCACATGCGGCATGGCACAGCCCTTTACAAGGAGATGGGAATGGGAAGCTGGACCTTCAGATCTAGTGGCCTTGAAAAGTGGAATAACTTTGCAAGGATCTTTGATTTGCTTAAACTGACCTTAGTGCTGCTGGCACCTAAATTACATTAATTATTCCCTTTACTTTTATGTAAGGTTTTTCACATACAGTGGCTTAGGAAGAAAAAAAAGGAGGAAACAAGTACAGAAAAGATAAAGAAAAGGTGATTGTGAAGCCACAAAAGATGGCTTAAGAGAACCTATGCTAGACAAATTAGTTTTTCCTTGAGAGACTGTGTTTTAGACTCACAGTATTCTTTCAAGTGATGGGAAGCTTTTTTTTTTCCACAGATGTTCAGTTTGATATTTGCACATTGGCTGTAGCCATGGTCTAATTAATTTCAGATATTTCAAAACAATGGTTTCTCATAAAGAACCATTTAGGGTCTATGTTTCACATTTAAAATCATAGTCATTGTTGAGCCCGTAACATAAAACCTATGCTTAAAAAGTGTGTAATGAAAATAGAATTTTTTCTTCATCTCTGGACTACAATGTAGCTAGCAGGATTATTTTTTTTTCTCCAGTGATATTGCTTTAGGATGCAGACAAAGCCTAAACATTTTCCCTTTTCTTGGGTTTTCTCACACAAATCTGAACATCTGAAAACAATGATTTGTCATGGGAGATATTTGGCAGCTGGAGGAAAGGTTTACTGTTTCTACTTTTCCTAAAATATTTACAAAGCAAAATATCTGACATTCGCAGTAAGTCAGACAATGTTTTGGGCCTCTGACAAAATCCGTGGAGGCAGCCTGAGTGGTCTCTCTGAGAGGAGGAAAGGAGATCCCCTTTCTAGACAGTTTCTTGGTTCAGTGCAGAAACCTTGGCTCTGGAGGAAGACGGGGAGAGTTAAATAAAGTGGGACAAAAACACCGGGAGATTGCAGAGGTCTGTTTTTGCAGCTTGATCAGCTCTTCACTTTCCCCAGCCCTTCTTGAGAGCCCCGAGGGTCTCTGGTGTAACCCATCAGAGTGGGTGAGCACAGGGAAAGGGAAGCCCTGCTACCACTTTCACTCGCTCCGCATCGCCCCCCACCCCCCTGCCCAGAAACCCCCATCCCACCGCGAAGTGAAGGGGTGGGGGGCACGGGGGAAACACAGAGCTCCCCGTCTGCCTCGTCTCCTTGTGCCCCCCTCGCTTTTCCCCTCTGGAAAGGGGGCTCCAGGAGCTCCTCCGGGGGGAGAGGAGGAAGAGGAGGAGGAGGAAGGTGGTGGGGGGGGATGGGAAGGGGGAAAGGGGGTGGTTTCTGCATCCTCTGCTTTCTTCCCAGCTCCGTAATCCAGCAGCTTGGCCAGTCAGTTTTCATCAGGGCTCCGGCAGGCGTGAGGTGGGAGAGGAAAGGGAAGGGTTGAAGGGTCTTTTCTTTTTAGAAAAATAATCTATTTTCTTTTCTATTGTGGGGAAAAAAACCCAACAAAACCAACAACGACAACAAAAAGAAAAAGAAAAGAAAGATGTGCCAGCAGCAAGGCTGGGTTAGCCCTGGGGTTTAACTCCTCGTTGCTTCTTGGTGGTGTCTATAGGTGTCTGTAGGTAGAGAACATCCCCTACCACCCTGCCCTACCCCCACCCCAAATTTCTGGTCATGCTGTCTCCTCATTCCCAGAAAGGTTGGTCAGCAATTCAGCTGGACCCCCAGAACAGTGTGTGTCCCGGTGGGAAGAGACAGGTCCAACTTCCCCACTCGGGGTTGTGCTGCTAGCACCCGGGGCAGTCACGGCTATAAGGAGACGCTCTTTGGCAGAGCATGGATCTCCACAGGGTGGGGACAGCAGAACCATCTCTTCCCATCCTTTGCCAGGAGCAGTTGTTCTGTCTCTGGCGGACATGAGCGAAGAGATGATGGAGAAGCAAGACGAGGGCTGCAGAGGTGGCTTCTGCTCCATCGGAGGACACCCATCCTGCCTGAAGCCAAGGCAGGAGTGAGTGAGAACAAGCTGGAAAGTTGAGGTGGATGGTGAAGGACAGAGGGGCAACTTCAGTTTGACTGTGATGCCTCGTCATTTACAAGTTCATCATTTGTCTTTGAGGGTGGCCTGGAGATAGGTAGATACCCAATGTTATGGGGTATGTCCTGTTGTCCTTTCCAGAGGATTGGGATGGTGGCAGGATGGTCTCCCACTTCTTCATCCAGAAAAGAGAATTGGTGCAAAGGACAGGAGAAGTCCAGAGAGTTTCCTGCCTTATGCACATATCCTCAAAGGGTTTGTCTGCAGCCTGAGGAGGCTAAGACTGTGTAGGGAGAGGGAACAGTGCCTTAAAAGTGTGTCTCACACAGACCCCTTATGTCTAGGAGAGCAGAAGAGGCTTGTTTGAATCAATGTGGGAGAGATTCCATGTAAAGTGTTCTCCTTTCATCACAACACTGTGCAGAGGAAGTGTGTACCATCTCAGCAGTGACACTGCTAGGCAGGGAAGGCCAGGCTGGCAAAAACAGGAACTGCAAAGCCTTTGTGTGAATTTGTATCAAACCCTCTCAAAAATGTGCCTGCAACTCTTTTTAGTGCCTGTTTGAAAGCAAAGAATTGTATTTCTGTCAGCTCTTCCACCACACAAGGTTCAAGGATTGAGAAACCTGCATCCCAACATGGGGCAAGACCAGTGCACAGGAGGAACATGTGCCAGGTAGGGTCTCATCCATGCACGGGGAATTGGAGGGACTGGTGCTGGTGGGGGCTGGCAATGGTGAAGAGGGCTCCTGCACTGTCTTCACGTGGGAGAAGGGGAGCAGCCTCTCTCCAGCACCCCAAGTAACCAGATGTGGGTTCACCCTATTCAAGGTGGAAAGATCAACAAGCTTTGCAAGGTGAGATAAGCATTTCACCCAGCACTCCATCTCCAGGCCATAGCTCACACAAACCTTGTCTGGTTTAAGCCTCCAGGTCTCCATTTCCCCCTGTTTGTCTGTCATCTTTCCACCTGCAGCTCCTCTAACTTGGCAATGGAGGTCTGTCTTTGGAAATGAGGGCTTTGGGATTGTCTGAAATCCACTGTCAGCATAAGTCTGGGGACAGACCAGCTGGAACAGTAACAGCAAGAGGTGCCGAAGGAAAACTCCTCCTCTGCCTCTTCCAGTTGTACCTGGGGCTGCCAAAGACGTGCCCAGGTGTGAGCAGTGTGATCAGACACACCTATTCCTCCAGGGTTTTCTTTTCTGGCTTGGGCTTTATACCTTCCTGGAGGAGGGGGGCTTGTGGCATCCAGTGGTCTGAGAAGGCACATGCCAGAGGCACCTCTCCTGCCAGTGTTTTGAGAGGGTGCCTTAAGCGTCTCCCACAGACTGTGACAGGAACATTTTGGGACAGGAGCTGCCTGGAGAGGACAGAAGATCCTTTATTAACTGGTGAAAGTCCCTTGTAAAAGAGTGGTTTAGAATTCTGCTTATGACTTCATCTCTGAGAGGTTTGGACAGCAAAAGCAGAGTCTAATCTAAAAAAAAAAAAAAAAAACCACACACAAAAAAGAAAGAAAAATGGCTGGAGATTCATAAAGCTAGGGTGGAGAAGCTTGGCTCAGGAGGCTGCCTATGCAATTCTGCCTGTGAATTAGTATTGGCAGGGGAAGTTTGGAGCCAGCACCAATATATTCTTTCATTGCAATCTCCGCTGAGACTGGGGAGGCAAAGAGGGGAAAAAAAGGATTTCGGTCCCAGTCACTTTCCCCCATTTCAACCGGCTTCCGGAGCCAGGGTACAGGAGGTCTCTGCATTCTTTTCTCGGTTAATTGTTTAATTGGGGAACAATGCGCCCTGTGCACCCTCTCCGGATGGCTAGTGCCCGTCCCGCCGCACCGGGCTGCGGGTCCCGCTGCGGGTCTGGGGTGCAGGGGGCGCCCCGAGGGGGCGGAGAGGGGGGCCCCGCTCGGTGCAGGCGGGCGCTGGGGGCTCTCCTGCGCCTAGCAGCTGCGGGAGCTTTGGAAATTGCAGGGAGGCTCTCGGAGAGCCTGTGAACCCTCCTCTCCCCGAGCCAGCGCCCCTCCTCTGCAGCGCTGACGGTACAACGATATAATAATGATGGGTGGCTGAGGCTCGCATTTGAACTTGCAGGCGAGCTCCCTTTGCCCACAGCTCGGTCCTGGCTCTGCAGCCGGGAGTCAGGTGCTCGTTGGCGGGAGGGCAGGGAAGGAGGGAAGATCGAGCTCTGGGAGAAGGGGAGACCCCGGATCCACCGGCTCCTTCCAGCACTAGCGAGGGGATTTACTCTTTCATGCGGCCACTGGGATCTCTGGACTAGCCCAGCCACCACGTTGTGATTTTTTGTGATCTCTGCAATACCCTACCTTTTAAGGTAACTATAACTCTTTTATAGCGGCTTGGTTTTTGTACTTTTTTTGTCTCCCCCCCCCCTTTTCTTTACCTATGATTGGCAGCAAACACTTAGTGTGGGATTTAAAACAATTGTTTTACTGCTGTACCAACAAAGAGTTTGAACTGCAAATCTTAAGCGGGAGGGAAATAAGCGATGATTGGTGAATTTAAACAACCTGGGGTAAGTTCAACGACACGCACAGGGAAGAGGAGAAGGAGGGATGCTCGGGAACCCACAAAAAAAAAAAAAAAAAAAAAAAGGAAATCCAGTGCAAGGAGGAGAACAAAGAAAACTAGGGAATAGAAGACATTGGGGTGGGAGCCCTGGCAGAAGTGTTTGGTACTGGTGGTTTGGATGGCTGGGAAGGCAGAGCCGCACCTTGGACTCGGGAGGGAGACGGGAGGAAGTTGCTCCGTTTGGATGTTAAGTACACAAAGCGCCCGTGTGGCAGGAGCTACCAGAACGGACCTTTCCCTTCAGCCACCGGCTTTTCTAGCGCTGGGAAAAGCGTGTGCTCGGTCTCCTCCGCTCCTGTGTGCTCTCCCCATCCATCTCCCCCCTCCCCCCTTTTTTTTTTTTTCCCTTTTAATCTCTTCTCCTGATGTTCCTGGAAAGCTGCTCGCAGAGCAGAGCGGAGCTGAGGTGCTGAGCATCTCTCTCCCGAGCAGCCGGAGAGCAGCGTATCCCCCTGAGCCACATTTTCACTGCGGAAAGGGAGGCAGTGGGTGAGGAGGAGGAGGAGGATCGCGAGGTCAATGGAGCAAAACGCCCCCTCTTAGACCCGCGTCCAGCTTCTCTGTGGCACGGGCACTGTCTTCCCCCTCCGCTCCCGGGGATCTCGCCTTTGTGTTACAAAGGAAAAGTGAGAGCATCGTGGAGGGAATTGAGGGAGTTCGGACGGCGGGAAGAAGTGGGGGCAGTGTGTGTGTATGTGCGGAGAGATGGGACCCTCTGCAGCTCCCTCCGTCCCCCGACCCCGTCCCCACACAAAGGGCGGTCCCGGCCTTCATTGTCCCCCTGGTCACGTCTTCTCGGCCACCCCCTCTCCGTCGCTCCCTCCCGGCACCGGCTTTCGGGAGTAAGCCCCGATGGCTTTTCTTTCTTTCTTTTTTTTTCCCTTTTCTTCCCTCCTCCTCCCCCCCCCCCCCCCCCCGACTTCTCCTTTTTTTCACCCCTTTCCCCCGTTTTTTCCGCTTTCCTCCCTCTCTCCCTCCCCCCTTTTTTCTTCTCCTTTTTTCTCCGTTTCCCCTCCCTTTCTCCCCCTCATTTTTTCCCCTTTTACACCTTTTTTCCTTTTCTCCCCTTCCCCTTTCCCCTTTCCCCTTTCCCCCTCTTTTTCGCTTTTTCCTTTTTTTCTCCTTCCCTCTACTGTTTTCCCCCTTTATCCACCCATTTATTTCCCCATCCTTCCCTCCCTTTTTTCCCCTTCTCCCCCTTTTTCCCCTTCCCCCCTTTTTTCCTCTTTTCGTCCCTTTTTTTGACCTTCCCCCTTTTTTCCTTTCCCCCCTTTTCTCCTCCCTTCCCTTTTTTCCTTCCCCCTCCTTTTTTTCCCTTCCCTCCCTTTTTCCCTTTCTGTCTTTTTTTTCCCTTTCCCTTCCTTTTTTCCCTTCCCCTTTCCCCCTTTTTCCTCCCTGTTTTCCTTTCCCCCTTTTTTCTTTCCCATCCTTCTTTCCCCTTTGCCTCTCCTTTCACCGTCCTTCTTCCTCTTCCTCCTTTCCCTCCCTTTTCCTTTTTCAGTTTAGGCGTGAGCTTTGAGACGCATCACAGGATGGGAAAGTATGAATGTCGGGTGGGTTTAGGGATTGGCTTTATTTCTGTGCCTTTTTTTTTTTTTTTTTTTCTTAAACAAGCCGGAGCGAAAGAGGAAGTTTCCTCCTCCCTCATGAGGAGCTGGAGAGGCCGGCGGGGCGCGGGACGGGGCGGGCCCGATGCCGCAGCCCACTGGGCGCGCAGCCGGGGCAGGAGGTGGCTGTGACAGGGCTCGGTGTCCTCGGGGCCGGTTTGGGGGGCCCCGGTTTTAGGGATCCCAGGTTTGGGGATCCCGGTGTGGGGGCGCGGCCGCTGTCGAGGAACGGGGCGGGCGCGGCGGCGGCACCGCGGCGCCCCCCGGCGGCAATGGCGGCATCGCAGCGGCCGCTGCTTTCCCGCCCGAGGGCTCCGGACTCCTCCTTGTGAGGGGAAAATTCCCACCCCATCCCCCCGAAAAAAAAAAAAACCGCAAACCCCAAATCAGCATCGTAATAAAATAATTAAAAAGAAATACTCTCGAACAAAAAAAAGAAAACAAACAAACAAACAAACAAACAACTCTGTGGCTTCTCTGTTTTGGTGTGTTCCTCGCACTCCTCATCCAGCTCTGGGGTTCTGGGCGCAGAAAAAGACACGGACCTGTTGAGGCGAGTCCAGAGGAGCCACCAAGATGATCAGAGGGATGGAGCAGCTCTACTGTGAGGAAAGGCTGGGAGAATTGGGATTGTTCAGCCTGGAGAAGAGAAGGATATGGGGTGACATAGTTGTGACCTTACAGTGCCTGAAGGGACTACAAGAACATGGAGAGAGACTATTTACAAGGGCCTGAAGTGAAAGGACAAGGGGGAATGGCTTCAACTGACAGAGGGCAGGGTTAGATGGGATATTGGGAAGGAATTCTTCCCTGTGAGGCTGGTGAGGCCCTGGTGCAGGTTGCCCAGAGTAGCTGTGGGTACCCCATCCCTGGAAGTGTCCAAGGCTCGGTTTGATGGGTCTTGTATCAACCTGGTGTAGTGGAAGGTGTCTCTGCCCAGGGCAGGGAGTGGAATGGGATGATCTTTGAGGTCTCTTCCAACCCAAACTCTTCTGTGATTCTATGACAGCGGAGCCGGCAGCACCTGAAGGGCTGTGTTTGACAGTGATGTGGAACTGGGGTCTTTCCCAGCTCCAGGTGGCCCCTAAGTGCCATCAGATGGGATTGGAGCTGTGGAGAAGGTGCAGCAGGGCACCCTCAACCTCCCTTGAGTTCAGCACTGATGCTGGATGGACCCCAAGATTCACCGAGGAGCCCCTCACCCAGCCCACAGGCTGGTCCTGGAGCTGAGCCTCTGTGATGGCAGCACGAGCAGCACCTTTGTGTCATTTATCCATGACTGTGCTTCTTGCTCCCTTCACCAGTGTGGGTGCTCAAGACAGGTGGGCAAGGGATGTCTGCAGCTCTCCTGGACCAGGCCCCCCAGGCAGCGGTCCCAGCCTCAAGGCTGCCAGAGGTCAAGAAGCATTTGGACAATGGTCTCAGGGACACGGTGGGATTCTTGGGGTGTCCTGTGCAGGGCCAGAAGTTACAATCAATGATCCTTATGGGTGCAGCTTGGGATATTCAATGGCTTTGGAAAGCAGGAGTCGGAAGTTGGAGCTGGCACTGGGGTGGTGCTGGGAGGAGCAAGGTATGCTCATTGCTCCTCCACAGGCTCCCAGACTCTGGGTTATCTCTCCACACGCTGCCTCTGGAAGTTTTCCAGCATGTCTCTGCATGGCTGTACCAGAGCCTGGAGCCACTTCTGGTATAAATGAGCACGGGACTGGGAGGGATGTCCTGAGGCAGCACTGCCACAGGGAGGACCACCAGAACACACTGTGCTCTGCTCACTTTTCCTATCTGTGCCCCAGGCTAGAGCCAGCACTCTGGCTAGTGAGGCTTCAGTGTGGAAGATTTCCCCCCCCAGCTGCAGAAGGTGGTGAGGAAGGGATGATGCAGTAGCCCCCCCAAGACCTTCTGCAAGGCCTTAGGAGGACCTTTCCAAGTGATAACAGGCCAAGCAGAGGTTGCTAATGAATCAGATGCAGGCTGATGCACCATATGGCAGCACAGTGGGCTAATTAATCATGTAGCATAGACATGGTGAAACTGGCAAAGTTAATTAAGCAGCGTTAATGGTGAGGTGGATACATGTCAGCAATAAACAGGCAGTGTAAAAGGATCAAAGGGCTGCAGAAGCAAAAGAAAGTGCAGGATGTGTGCATGTTTGAGAAAGGATGGAAGCTGTGAAGTTTCAGAGCTTGGGAGGTATCAAGAGTTGTTCTGGTTGTTTCCAGCTTATTGGGATTCCACTGGGAAGTTGTAATTTGCTGTTTTACCCATTACTATGAGCAGCAACCTTCCTTCACTTGTCCAGCACTAGATTCTGTTGGGTTCCTCCCTCCTATTTTTATTTTTTCTTTTAGTTTTTTATATCCTTTTGACTTTCACTATGAGGGTCGATGGGCAGAGGCTGCTTTTTATGTGTTTAAGAAACACATTCAGCATTCACAGTGCAGCTGCGGAGCATGTGCTGAATCAACTTCAGTGTGACCTGAGGAGTTGGAGGCTTGAGACAGTGTTACCTCCATCAAAGCAGCTAATTCCTCACTGTCCCAGCTTCAGAAAAAATGGGAGTAGTTTTTGGATGGTGAACTTTAGTCTGTTCCACACCAGGACAATTCACTGTCTTTCTGAACCTGGAGTTTTAAACAGAAACAGAGACATGATGTTCTCCCACCTGGTTAAATTAAAGTAGCACTGGTGTGAGATCAAGCTTACATTGTAAACTAAACACAAGCTGGAATTTGGTCAGAACTTACTGCTCCTATGAGTTTTTGCTGTAGTAAAGGAAGGTAGCAGTGCCTGCAAAAATAGGAGACATGCTCTGTCCCCACAGAGAGAACCCCCACTACAAGTTTTTAAAAATGTGAAGTTTGACAAGGACTTTGGCAACTTTTGGTTAAAAGATGCTGCGCTCAGGGTTGCATCCCATTTAAAAATGCAGTGCAAATTCTCACTGTGGATCCATCTACCTGTGGTAGCTCCTAATAAAGTGAATCAGTCCAGTTGGAAACCAGTCAGCAGGCAACCCAAGTTTGGTCATGGTAAGTGAGATACTTTTTTTTAATAGAAGGTGGAAATTAAGCACTTACTCAAGTCTTGCAGCTTTAGCTGGCAAGCTTTTCTCATAGTGTTATGGATTTCTTTTACTCTGGGTGTAGTGACACCAAGGGAAAAAAAAAATGCCTGTGGAAAACGTAAGTTTAGAAGGATTTTGGCTAATTACTGTGGACTTAGAGGCAGTATGGCAGTAAGGCAGCAGACTTACGTGAGCTGTAGAGTGCAGGAATGGGAAACACAAACCAGTTTTAGAGTAGGGATTTTGCTTAGGAGGCTGCAAGGGAACACAGTCAGCTGCATCCTCTGCCAGCAAAAGGGGAGGAGGCAGGAGCAGCCACAGGCCAGTGTCCTGGAAATATGGGCAGCACTGAAGGGGAATTGGGATGCAAGGTGTAAGTCACAGCCTCTGCCTTGCCTGTGGCTCCTGGGGAGGATTTTTGGCACCAGGTCTGCAAAGCTCCGCTTTCCCCTAAGCTGGGTTGCCCTGGGGGACTGAGCGGCGTGCTGCTGTTATGGTCTGCATGTTTGGAGAGGGTGGCAGGAGTAATTGCACATCTCATTCTGGCAGCTGTAGGGGAACAGCACTCGGTAACCCAGGATTATTTATGGGAGCCCACCAAGGACCATAATGTGACAACCAACCCTCAGTTGTGGAGGGTTGTTTGGGAATCACTCTCCTGAGCCTGCGGGTTGGAAATCAGATCATTCCCCCAGGGTTTTTCATTGCTCCAGTAAGCATTTCAGGATAAGGAAGATTTATAAAAAGTCAAGAAGTGGTGTTCCAATAGACAGGTGGGGATTTTTGGCAGATGTCTCATATTAATCTCGGTGCTCAAACAGTGCAGTTTTTTGGAGCCATCCGAGCTCTTGGTGCAGCAGGTGTAATTCCTGCTCTGCTCAATAAAAAGCTTAGAACCATCACAGCCACAAGTGCTCTCTTCTGTTCCCATGGATACCTCAAAAATTGTCCTTCCACAGCTGCCTCTGTTTTCACACATCACTGTGGGTGTGCATGTTGTGTTTAGTGACTGGGAGCGGAGCAGTAGGGTTTGTCTTTGCCAAACCTGGAATCAGTTGTGTCATGACAGTATTGCAACAAGCTTCCAAGGGCAACGGGCTTCCATTGGCATGTGTCAGGTGTCCAGGAACTCCAGATCAGAGCCAGGACAATGGAGCAGGAGATGGATGCAACATGCAACCCATGTCCTGGAAAAAGAAAATACTTTATTCTTTTTCTTGGCCATTGTCTTTGATTCTCCTGGTTTCTGGTCCCAAAAGCCGAGGTTGCCTTTGGGGGGAGGAGGAGGAAGAGAAAGCATGGGGGTAAATATGGAAAGCTAAACTTGTAAACATTCTGTTCAGGATTTTTTGTTTTGCTGCTGGTGTAGCCAATGTGTGACACACGAGAGCACATGAGGACAGAAAATCTCTAAAGAAGGTTTGGAGCCACTCAGCTTTCACAGAAGCCCGATCTTTCACATTGTCCTGCAGGGAGGTCCATCACCCACCATCTTGGGAGGTGGAGAATTCTGTCAGTCTTCTTTCTGTCCTCTCTTCAGAGAGCTTATGTTAGTGTAGGGACCGGTTTGGTGCTTGGGGCTTCCAGCAGCTTCAGGATACAAGCATTGCTTGAAGGGCCTTCTAGTCTGTGTAGGCTCAGACTGACCTCTCTATTCTTTAATTATTGTGTAATAATGAGGATCATTTAAGTGTTTATCTCAGCAAATGTGACTATCTGCATTTCAGAGCTGGTCTGTTGCATTTAAAGGACTTTAATGTCTGCAGCTCTGAATTTGTGCAACCTCCTCACTCACAGCAACCTTCTACAGGGAATTTATATCAGAGCACAGTATAGAATTTTAAGACTAGCTATTAAATAGCCACTTTATTTTCTTCACATGCAGGTTGGCTTATGTAAGTGTACGGAGACATGAAACTGTCTGGGTGTTGGGGTTGTGTGTTAGGGTCTTCAGAAAAAGTTTTATGGCAGATAGGGCTTAAACTGAATGAAGTCAAAGATGTCCCTGGTTCTTGTTTTGGACATGAGAAGCGCAAATTCCATGGAGTTCATGTTGCAAAATAAGTGATATCACACTGTACACTCAGCCCTCCTGAATGGCTGAGGCAGAGATGGGGTGTCCTTGGCAGCGCACAGCCAGATCTGTGGAAAGCAGCTGCATTTCTTCCTCCACGCCCTGGGAATACGCTGTAGCAGATGTTTCCTAGTGCAACCATCTGGCTCTGGCCATCCATGTATAGGGAATGAAGGTCTTTGGGGTTTTCAGCCCTGGCGGGTGGGAATTTTTAGCTTGGCTCATTGGAAAGGCTAGGTTTGGGATGTTTTGTGTCTTTTCCAAACTGCTCAGATGTTACAGAACATACAGCAGCTCACAAAGACTTGTGTGAAGTATGGGCCTATGGGGTGCAGCTGTGAGCTGTGGAGAGAACTGTCCTGAGGTTGAGGATGTCAACAGCAGTTTTCTGGAGATGTCTTTCTGTGTGTCTTGCTGTCATGTTCACTATCACTTGTGAAGATTTTTAAATGTATTAATGTTTTCTGTTATACATTTGTGCAATGCAGGTTCCATAGTTATAACACAGACATATCTCTGTGTTGTAAATCTCTGCTACACTGATCCTTAGAGCAGCTCAACTTTGAGTAATCTCTCTTGGACAGGAGAAAACTGTCAGTCAGGCTACTTGGCCAAGTGAGGAACCCAAGTAGCATATTTTGACAGCAATTATCAGGGTTTTGTGATAAAACTTTTTCAATGGCAGGGTTTGGAAAACTGCTGCTGAAAGTTATTTCTTCTGATGTCTGGATGGTACCTAGGGATGAGGGACTTACAAACCCCTAATAGTTATTGGTGTCTGTGGGGTTTGTAATGCTATTGTCAGCATGCTTTTGAAATTTTTGAGAGGTTTACAGGTCTGGTGTGTGTAACTATGAACTGAAATAGAAATGGAGAAATACTATTATGAAGATGCAATTATTGTTCTGTACATATGATACATGTGGAGAACCCTTCAGTTGTTAAAGGTGGAGCCTGTAAAGGGAATGAGAAGCAAATTCAAATGAAACTGATGTGTCTGAATATCCCTCTGGACTCAATCACCTGAAACTCATTATAGATCTACATTCCACAGGGGCACATTGTCATTATAACAAATTTCCTTCATAAATTATCGAAGGGAGACACCCAGGAAGCAGGAAGGACCATTTCTGATATCAGTGACAAACACTAATATACTGAGTTACAACACTTGTTAAGAGCACAATGCAACACTAACAACTTATCCTTTTGTTCTTTATTTTTAGGTCAAGATGTTGTTAAGTATAAAAAGTATCTTATGGATGTGCTCTACATTAGTTATGACATATATGCTACCTAAAGGTAAGTCTGTTGTACCCAGAACCATTCATTAAAATCAATTAATCCAATTGGTGGTGTGTTTCCCAGGACTTAGCTGCTGGGGTCTGGAGCAAGGATGTGTCAGGGCAGCTGCAGGTCTGCAGTTTAAGTGGAAAGGAAAGAGCCCTTACTACTTCTCCTGGCAATTACAAAGAGTGTGTATTCATGTGTGGTTGCCATGGTTATTTGAAATTTTGAGTCAGTAAGAACAACATACCTACAGTTGCTGCAGGCTCACAAAATTGGGATAACAGCTTTCCCAAGTTTCAAAACGAGATCTTTCTTTATTTTCTTTTCCCCCTCTTTCCAGGAACTTCTCAAGCTGAATTTAGCCTTTGGGAAAATCAAATTTACTCTTTTTTTTTTTCTTTCTGTCTGGCTTGAACACTGGTACTAGCAAAATCTTTAGGCAGTCCTGAAAGATAAAGGAGAAGACTGTTATGCTTAGTGGAGCTAACTAAAAAAAAAGTTGATTTTTACCTCAAGCAGGTTTCTTACTAGAGCAGGACAAGGGACAACAGTTTTAGACTGAAAGAGAATAGGTTTAGATTGGATATAAGGAAGAAATATTTTACAGTAAGGGTGGTGAGACAGTGGCACAAGTCACCCAGAGAAGCTGGGGATTCTTCATCCCTGGAATAGCAGGGCATCTCTAGATATCCCCTAACTTACTCCACTTTTTATTACTTCTTAAAAGCTCCTGTTATCTCCAGAGTAGAATTTTTGGTCCTTAAGAAAGTTCTAGATGAATGTCCCAGTAAGGACTTCTTTGGAATGTAAACCAGGTTGCGACCCATCCTTATTTGCCCAAAATTTTTGAGAGAATTTTTAACCTTGACTTTCCTAGAACACACTGTGAACTTTGTGGGGTTTATTTTTGAAGAGCATTCTTTTACCATAGAGAGACTTAAACAAATTCAAAGTATGGCCATGGTGAGGAAGACAAAGAGTAAAAAATTTCCTTTTTCATAAATTGGTTCAATTAATGATCCCAAAGAGTCTCGGAGATCAACTCTCATTCTTCTCTTTTGCAGAAATGTCAGTCAGTTTGTGTAATAATATTTTTAAGGATGAATGTTAGAAGACTTACAGAATCTTTATATGTGCAGCTGTTTCTTTTGTTTGAAAATACTCTAAAAATACATCTCAGCATTTTGAAGTGTTAGACATCTTGAGTTTCAACCTCTTCTTTTCAAATCCTTAATTTGAACACAAAATTGAAGCCTTAAAATCTTTTGTGAGACACAAATTCCCACAGTTCAGCACTATTCCTGCCTTTGCTTTTCACCCTCATCTTTTTGAATGGTCACATTCATAAATACCTGCAGTGTTTGCACAGCATTCTCCTTAGATTTTATGTAGTAACAAAAGTGTTTTTCCTTTGAGGTTGAGAATGGCCTTGCATGGGTTCTTTAAGACTTTGAATTCTCAGATGTGTGTCAAGAGGCAGCAGGAAATGGAGTTTAAGGTTCTGGGTTCCGTGACTGTCCCTCTGTGAGACCTTTTTTTGCTTGGGTACAGGTGAAGGATTAATGACAGAAGTTCACCATCAAGGTTTGTGCCTGCTGCTGATATGGCATTTACTCACTTTGAACTGGTGTTAGGGTATTGTAGTTTACGAGCTGGAGCCTGTGATTATACTGGAGTTTTCCTTACCTGTTTTAAGTGTCTATTTGCCATGCCATGGGTGAGCACCCTTTTGTGAAAGCTCTGTAATCCAGAAGGCAGCAGAAATCCCCTAGATTGTAGCATGTGGTACATTCTTTCAAAAATATATAAACAACATGCCAGTGTAAACATCAGTTTGTGTGATCATGTTTGTGTCATGGGTGCTATAAACTACATGTGTTCGTGTCTATAATGTCTGCATAAGTTATGTTGAATTCTGCAGCTGAGATTTATATTTGCCTGGCTTCCTGTGACTTTCCTGCAGACTATAAAAGTAGTTCTCCATCACTCTATGCCTCCTTCTCTTATTCTTCTTGTTTAGACCACAAACCAACTAGTAAAAGACTCCCTGAGGTTTTTTGTTGGGCCTCAGTCCTTTGCTTCTGCTGTCAGTTTCATACGAGTTTGTGTAAGCGGTGCACTCAATTTAATTCATCATTATCTTCATTAAGAGATTTGTGGTTAATGAAAAGACTTCTGTTAGGCTCAGTGCTAGTGGTTGGATTAAGAAAACACATAATTTTATTGATCCTTTCTATCTCCGCTGCTAGGCAGGGCAATATACCATATGTCTAGGCAGGTTGTTGACGAACTGAAAAATGAGATGCAATTTTTTTTTCCTCATAAATTTAGCTAAAAATAAACAGAATCTTTTATTTTTTAAGCATGTGAGATTTGTCTGCATAGTCAGTAGCAACATCACTTCAATTAAGCTTAATTATGTAGCAAAATCACTCCTCTAAGCAGTGTCACTTCATGTAGGGCATTCTTTTCTTCAGACTCCTTGTCCATTGCAGACCTACCAGTCTGGTCATTATGGCTAATGTGAAACAGAAGGGCAGAATTCTGTAATTTTTTTTATCTCCTTGGATTCACACTTTAAGAATTTTGTAACATTTACCACAGAAGAAATGTACAAATTCTAGAGAAAGAGGCTTTGTCCTTAAGCAAGAAGTCCTTGATTCCACCTCCAAAGGAAATTATCAAGCTATGTGTCACTGGTAGGATAAGTTGACTTTGCAGCTGGAATAGTGGACTGGGAGGAACCATGGAAGCATGACAACAAAAATCCCCAATGTGTGAGGCACATTACCTCCAGGATCTGCCTGAAATACAACTGCACCAACTCTAGTCCCACCGTCTTGTACAACTCCCTCATTGACTTTGCTGGGAGTTCTGCCAAAATAAGTGTTGTGGCCAGGTAATTTGGGTGTAGCTGTGTGTTTTATTCCTTTATTGTCTGTGCATTTTCTCTAATAAATTAATTATGCCTGAGTGATACCAGTTAGTCAGCAACTGAGGAAAATGCTTATATTCATTGCCAGCAAGCAAAATATTTTCAAAACCATTCTCTTCTTAAGAGTACAGATGTCATAAGTATTCTAGGTCCTACATAAGGTGGAAACTTGGTATTAATATTGGCAAATACTTGATTTTCTGAGCTTGTTTTCCAATTTACAAAGAGTTACTTAATGTTTTGGTCATACTTTTGCCCTCTGTATCCCTTCTAAGAAATAGTCTATCACATACCATTGATAGTGGATGACATGGAGTATACCATAGGGAAAATGCTAAAAGGAAAAAAAGGACTATATGGATTATTATAAGACATTGATGCTTTCTGCACTGGTCAGTAAATTCTGCTAGATTAACTAATTTGGACTGCTGCTAGAAATCAGACTTTTCACAACTGTGCAGGACATCAATTAATCTTATATTTCAAATATCATATTAGACAAATAGGTTTGGTTTTTTTTTTAGTAGGGAAAAGCTTCTGCTTCTCCTTCTTCTTTGTCCTTCTCCTCCTTTCTCCTTCTCCTCCTTTTCCTTCTCCTTCTTCTCTTCCTTCTTCTCTTCCTTCTTCTCTTTCTTCCCTCCTCTCATCAAAACAAATAGGGTTTTTTTCTGTGGTGCTTTCTGGAGTTAGAGAACGGTGTCTGTAGCTACAGTCTCCTGTTCTGGGATGTAAAACAATTTAGACTGGATCTAGTTTGCATGTCATTAGGATATGTGTTATTTGCCCAGGGTTACAGTTAGCTGATATGAAGGTTTTAAAGAGAGAAAATTTCCTCAGGGTTCAGCGCTGATATTGCGGTTCACTCATAATCAGAAACAATGTTCTCAAATGTTTGTTGAAATTCTGTCAGTCAGAATAATTATAACTAGGTCATTCTTCATTTAAGAAGAAATTTCCTGTAATGTCTATAGATAATAAGAGATTATAATAAATACTAAATATTTTGAGACTGATTTTAATCTTCCACCTGTGAAATTTGGCAGTAATTCCATCACAACTGATAGAACTGAGAGTTCATTCTGCTTCTTTATCTCTAACCTACTGTAACTCAGGGAAATTTCAGAAATTAAAGGTGATTTAAAAAGTCTCTGATCTAATCAGTTTTGATGCCATCATCTTGACTCTATCTGAATTGTGTTCCCAAAGAATTCTAATTAGGGAGGCTGGATGGAAAAGACCTGAGTACTTCCATTCTGGGGATCCCCTGTATCAGATAATTTTTCTCTTTTTCTGGTTAGTGCTTTATTATTGAAATGCTTGGGCATCAAGCTGTGATTCTTTTATTGAACCTTTTTAGATAATACTGTTATGTAATACTTTATCCTGTATAAAGTAGTCTGTCTTTGTTAAAATAATCAACTTAAGCAATTTTATATTTTTCTTCCTTTTTTTTGCATTCTTTTTAAAGAAAGGTAAAAAATCTCTTTTTCTCTTTCTCTTTTCCTCTTCTTTAATTTTCCTCCCTCCCCCAATCCTCTACTCTTTACAGAGAGATGGAGAGATTATATTTTTATTATAGATAAATAGCTAGATAATTTTCATGTAGTGGTGTCTCCTACTTTATGTATCACTTTGTTGGTGTCTAGTATATTAATTTATTATACTTCTAAACTTTATGACTCCTAGTTCACCACAATGATGACCAAGTTCCACCTTTCAAAAAATGTTAGAGTGCAGGACAGTGAAAGAGGTGAAATAGATTCTGTTGTGCATCAGCTTTTAATGTTCATTAAGCCATGTATGATGAAATAACAGTGCATAAAAAAGTAAATCCATCAGAAATCCTCTTTCAAATTGCTGTGTGCGGGTTGGATGAACAGTAGTCAATTTCTCCCTCGGGATACTGTCAGATGGAAGTGTTTGCAAAATGTTTGCAGCTGGAGATGTCATAAAAATGATAAAGGTCCTATCACATCAAGTCTAAGCCAAGCAGGGACCTTCTCCGTGCTTTACTTCCTTCTTTGCTTAACATCCTGAGATAATTAATTTCTGCAATGTGTTAAAGGCCCTGAGGCTACAAGGAAACAACTTTGAAAGAGTGACTATTTGGGGGAATCTCATTGAAAAGTCTTTTGTTTCAGCACATCTGCAATAAAAAGAGTTAACCCCTAGAAGAATAGAGGAGTCGGGGATATCATGTGGGCAAAGTCATGGGCTGTGCTTTCCTCTGAGGACAGGAGCACATGAACAAGCTGCTGAGAGGAAAGGCAAGGTGTAAACACCAGTAAGCTCCCATATACATATTGTTTTGGTCAGCAACAGGTGAGAGATAACTCATCTTTCACTCAGTGTGATCTTCTTCCTGGCAATTGAAGAAACAGCCCTTGCAGTTCAACTGTCACCTGAAATTTCAGACCAGTTTCCAAAAGTCAATAACTTGGTAACTGTAATAAATAGAGAAAATAAACCAGAATTAAATTTGCCCAAAGAGAAAAGGGCTCCAGCAGCAGTCTAAGACTGGTAAAAACTCTTTTTTATCTTATCCTAACCAGTCAAATTAGCTAAGGTTCAGGTGTTTCAGGTCTTATGCAAGCAAATCATTAAATAACAACAAAATATATTTGTTTCCCATTTCATTAATGTGATTTCTCCTTTCTCTCCTCCCTCTCTCCTCTTTTCCTAGTTAAAGCAGAAAAAAAAACCGTGGTGAAGGGTTCTCTCTCTGGGACTTCAGTGCTGCCATGCTTCTTCTCAACCACCCCCACCATAGCCTCCAGCTATGCAGCTGAGTACCTCCGGATCAAGTGGTCAAAGGTGGAACTGGATAAAAGCAGGAAAGACGCGAAAGAAACCACTGTCCTGGTGGCCCAGAACGGCAACATCAAGATAGGTCAGAGCTACAAGGACAGAGTGTCTGTCCCAGCTCACTCAGAAGAGACGGGTGACGCCTCGCTGACCTTCTCGAAGCTGCGTGCAAGTGATGCTGGGGTCTATCGCTGCGACGTCATGTACGGGGTGGAGGATACACAAGGGATTGTCTCACTGGCTGTTGAGGGTAAGGACTTGTCTGTTTCATTTGTAACCAACACTAATTCTGGTTAAATTAGTAAAACTTAGTAATTAACACAGAACTAGGGAGTATTTAAAGGAGCATCTTCAGCAATTTGCCCTTGTTTGCGTAGAATGAGAAGAAGCGACAGTCTTGCAGCTGAAGCTGTGGTTGGCCCATCTTGATGTACTAAACCATGTTGCCATCAGAACCACTCTTTCTGCGGCAGGAATGTCAAGCACAAAGAAAGTTGCTTTTCACGCAGTGGTAAAGGTTGTGTAGGCAGAGGGAAACTCATCTGACAGAAGCTGCAGGAAAACAATTAGTGGAGGGGTTTGCTGGATGTGGAGTGTCCAGTGATAACAGTTTGCTTGCCATCACTGTAGGAAATAGCCTCCACAATTTTGAGGGGGAGAAGTCTGCTTGTAGAGAGACAGAAGAGACAGGACTTTCAAAATCATAGAATTATTGAGGTTGGAGAAGACCTCTAAGATTATCAAGTCCAACCATTAACCCAGCACTGCCATGTTCACTCACTAAACCATGTCTCCAAATGCCAAATCCATGCATTTTTTTGAACACTTCCAGAGATAGTGGCTCCCCCACTTTCCTGAGAAGCCTGTGCCAATGCCTGACAACCCTTTCAGGGAAGGTGTATTTCCTCATATCTAACCTAAACCTTTCCTGACACAACCTGAAGCCTCTTCTTCTCATCCAGTCCCGTGTTCCCTTGGAGAAAAGAGCAATCCTCACCTGGCTCCATCCTGCCATCAGGTTGTGGCAGAGACTGAGAACTTCCTCCCTGAGCCCCCTTTTTCTCCAGGCTGAGCCTCCCCAGCTCCCTCAGCCACTCCTGGTACTCGAGACCCTTTCCCAGCTCTGTTCCCTCAGTGCGCCAGCCCCTCAATGTCTCTCTTATCTGAGGGGCCCCAGCACTCGAGGTGTGGCCCCAGCAGTGCCCAGCACAGGGACAGCACTCTCAGGGCCTTTTCCAGCTTTTCAGCCCCTCTGCCCCAGTCTGGAGCTGCAGGGGATTATGTAAAAAATAGTGGTAAAAGGAATATCTGATCTATAAGTGTTTTTCTCTCAGGAGCCACTTAACCAGCAAAGCAAGTACAGCACAGAGGCTGCCCCAGAGCCTAGTGCTGTACAGCCTTGTCAGTTTGTCACCAAGTCTGAGCTAACAGACTGCGCTCAGGATGTATTAGCCCAGGCTCTGTGCCATGCATAGGCAAATTCTGGACCCAGGTTTACTGTGTGTACTTAGAACAATGTGCTATGTGGACAGATCTGCTCGCAGAAGCCTTGGTTTGGACCCTGCCTTGCACTCCTTTGCAGTTCTGTGTTTTTTGGAAGTCCAATATTTACTCAAATGACTAGATCCTAAAACAAGCATTAATATCTGCTGCTGGAAATTATGGCTTTGGCTTAGATTTTTTTGGTGAGCTTAACACTGCATTGTTCTTCCAATATGCCTTACCTAACGTGAACAGTCTGTTGCCATAGGTTCAATAAAAGGATTTGAAGGTGTAGTCTTAATTTGGAAATGAAATAAATCAATGTTGCCACTAATGCCTGCATAACCTCATAAATTGTTGGTCCTAATGAAAAAAGCAAAAGGGATCCTGGTTTGAACATTACTTTTTAGTAGCAAATGTATCTGGCATTCCTTACTCCTCTTCAAGTGCTCCCTTGACTATGTATCTATATCCAGGAGCAGTAGATGTTTACTACAATAAAATATCTGATGTTATTCAGCTTTTGTAGTTAGTGCTCCTGGAAAAACACTGCAAAGTGATGAACTGATTACTTTTATGTTTTCAATTCAAAGAAAATTTCACATGCTCTATTTTCTTTCTGTGACTGTTCTTTTCCATGATTGCTTTAATGTTAAAATTTCAGGAGAGGAAGAAGCTAGGTCTTAACCCAAATGAAAAATAACATCCATTCTCAATTTTCTACAATGTTGTGTAAACAAATGTCATTTATCAGACTTATAAGAATTTCTTGTGAATGTTGATGCTCAAATCTTCTGCCCCCTTTTCAGTGAGGCTTTATGGTTTCTTATGATTTCAGCTTGTAAGTGTGAAAACAAAAACCATTAGTCCAAAAAGTAAATTATCTCCATTGTGTTGCCTTTTTGAATCTGCACCCCAAAGTGATATCAGTTGAAGACACGTGATCTCCTGTACACTCTCTTTGTGAACTCTGTACTGCCTGTCCTTCGTGGGGTATTTCCATGTCAACTGAGGTAATTCCAGAGCTGAGGGCAGTTTCAGCACTGTGCTTTGGTCAGCTCTCCTGGGTGGAGCTGGGGCTGTTGCTTGCAGGGTGACTCATGAAGTCCTGGCAAATTTATCATCACTTTTGTTATTTTGCACATTTTATGCTCACATGAAGTAAGCCAAAAGTATCAGCATTGTTCTGAAGTAGATGTAATTCTTCTTTTGCCATGATAATAGATTTATTAGGCTCAGGATCTCAATTTGTTTTATGGACATTCCCTAATTTTAAACCTTCAAACAAAAAGCACAATCGAGCATCAATGAAGCCAGAGGGATAAGCTTAGACAGCTGGCCTGCTTGTTTTTCAAATTAACCTTTGCTAGTAACATAATAGGTATCTGCGAGAGCTAATTTGAATAAAATTATTGTAATTGCTATTTCTATCCTTTAGGTATGCTGGGTATATAAAACTGCTGCTGAACACACTGTCCATCAAGCAAATGAATTTTACCAGTGATGGAATGTATTGTGAACTAAAAATGGGATTTCTGAGGAAGAGTAGCTTTCTATGTAGCATATAGAATTTCTTCAGTCAAGCTGTACAAGATGAATAGTTGGTATTAGGCATTGAACGTAAAGTTTTTAATGCCTAATTATTTTTTTGCCTGAGCCTCAAGCCCAAGACCATCTACAAAAGTTCTGTGTATTTGTGCATCTAATTTTTCTTTCTGCTTAGCTATCACAACTGATGAATTTGATAATTTGCATGCCAGTATCCAGTTAATTTGCTCTTTTAGATGCCAAATGAACTTCTGAAATTCTGAAAAGTCATAATCATATGTGATTAACAACAAACTTGTGTCTGTACCATTTCAAACTAAAGATCTCGCTGTCCAAGTGTCCTGTTCCAATGAAAGCAACAATAGATTATATCAAAGGGCAAACCTAAATATTTACTCTATTACTGTCAGAGACTTGTCACCCATGGAATTACTCACACAGAGGCTTTATAGTATTCAGTCCTGAGCAGATATGGTTTATTCCATTTGTTTTTGGAATGTCTGTGGATTTTTAATATCTAGAGCTGGACTACAGGTTAAGCCACCCCTTAACCACAGCTGGTTACCTTAGTTATTATTCACAAGGAAGATACATTTCTCATCACCCTCTTTGCCTTTTTTTCTGCATTGCATATTTCTGCTACATTTTTTTTTTTTTTGGCAGGTAAAAGCTTCCAAAGGGTGACAGGAAAGTCGTAGCAAAGTAGGAGTAGAAGGACATTTTGGGCCCCTTGAACTCATTTGTTCAGCACTGCGAGTCCCCACACTATGTGCTGTGCTGCCTGCCTTTAATAATCCCAAAATCAAGTGGGAACACCCATTCACATGGATTAGGTGCTTCCCATATTCCACATCTGAAATCAGTGTTGCTATTTTTCATTTTGCAGTTGGTGAGAGTGTAAGAGAGTGAGGAGGGGAAACAATTTTAGCCCACGCAGGAAGTCCCAGGGCAGCCAGATATCTGCCCTGCCTGTTAATTGCATCTGCAGAGCTGTCCATGATCCAGGGGATGGTGCCCATGGAGGGGCAGTTTTGTCCCACTGGATACACCCTTTCCTATTTCTAATTGTGGGAAGTGCTTTCCTCACACCCTGGTTGTTGCTGTAATTACATCAGCCTCTCAGACAAGGATATTTGGTATTCAGAATGGATCCAACAGCATCACGATGTTAAGATGCTTCAGCTTCTTACAAGAAGAGAAATGTAGAATCACAGAACATTTTGAGTTGGAAGGGACCCACTAGGGTCATCAAACTCCAATACTCCAGAATAAGTAATTCACACTCATTTTTTCTTCCATGTATTTTCTTCTCTGCCTTTTGTGCATGTTCCTCTGAAATCTTCCCCTTGTCTCAGGAGCAAATCTTCCTTTGTCAGGTTTTGTAATTTCATTTCTCTACAATGCTTTGAGATTTTCTTCCAACGTTTCTTAATGTTACTAAACCCACAGATCAAACTGTCTCCCATTGGGAGACCTTGGCCTCACGGTTTTTGAATGTTCTTGGGTGAGATGAGCTCTCTGCCATTCCATATCCCTGGTGACTGATTTGAGAGATTTACAGGTGACAATTTTAGACTTGGCTTCTAACCTTTAGCAAAGCCAGCTTTGGTGAGTTGAATCCCAGAACGGATTCTCTAAAAAGTATTGCTGTACCTTTCCATGTCCACATTTATTCCTTCTCTCTAGTTGTAATGAAGTCCACTTGTATAAAATATTTTTGACCTACCTTGTAAAAAGCTGACCTAGAAGTGAAATGGGATGCTACTCTTTATCCTGGAACATAATTGAATATTTAATTAAATTCTTGTTTTATGTGATGCTATGATATTGGACAACAAAAAATAGCATGTATGACCCAGTGTAATTAAAAAAAACTAAATCTGAATGAAGAACTCATTGAGCTGAATTTTTGTTATCTTCCTTGGAGATAATTTGATTTAAAGAGATCAAACTGGCAAATGGGATTCTTCCAGTTTTCTCACTCTTTTGTCACAACTTGTCAGTAAATACTTTTTTCCCAAAAGCGAGAGCACTTTTTTCTTTTCTTACTGATTTTTTGGGAGTCCACTGTTTTCATGGGCCTCATTTTGGTTGTTTCTGTTTGATTCTGCTGCAAATCTGAGGGACTTTTTCCCCCAATTTTTTTTCTGTTTTCTTTTTAAAGCCAGTAAAGAAAATCCTAGGCTTAAAATACTGATCCTGTTAATGGAAAGAAGCAGCAATTAGGGAAGCAGGGTAGATGGCAATTCACATTTTCATGTTTATGCAAACTCATCTTTCTTACAAACATTATAATAATAATTAATGAAAGTTGTTTCCATGTGGGAATGCTTCCACTCAAAGGTGCTGTTAGCCCTGAGAGATATGTTGACAACCTAATTAATCTGTTCCCTCCACAAGAACTCCCCTGCTTTAACTCTTAAGTGTTTGAAGAGATGTTTTTATTTAATCTGTTAGGCTTACCTGTCTTGAAACCTCACCTCCCCTTGATGTTGAACTTCTATGCTTCCTTTCTGACTAAATTATTGTGGGCTTCTGCATTTTTAAGATATCTCCCTGGGAAGGGAAGGGCACAACTGGTAGCCACCACTGAAGGATGGGAGAGAGAAATTTATTTCTAGGTAATAAAGACACAGTTAGTGCCAGGAATCTCTATCCTTACAGGGCAGGAGGTACAGGGCAGAGGGCTTGGAAAGCACTTTCTCTCCTCACAGTGAGTTCCCCAAGGCTTGGCAAGGCAGCTCCTGCTGATGCAGGGCAAGCCTGCTCCTCAGGCTGCCAAACGCTAAGACAGGGGTCAGAAGATGAGTGGAAAACCTCAAATGAGGGACATACATGAATTATTCATGCGGGAAGCTGAAAACCCTGCCCTGTTCCTTCCTTTCATACAGTGCTCAGTCCTGTAACCTCTATTTTGGGGTGTATTTGTGATGTAAGTTTTGTTCTGCATTAAAGGCAAGGAAAGTCATCAAACTGCGTGGCAGTTTTGTCAGTGGGCTGGGGCTTATTTTGGGAGTCTGCACCACGGTGTCCAACACTTAAAGGCAAAAATTAACAGAATAACAACCTCTGCCATCATAACTTTTCTGCTTTTCTCTCTTTGCTGTATGAGACAACTTCTGAAATTCAGGCTTTATGTGGCCACATCCAACACCGCATGTGGCAGCAGCCTGAGCTCACTGCTGAGAGTGAACTGTAATTTATTAGACATACCAGGAGCTAATAAACTAACTTCCCCTGCTGTTTCACAAGGTTTTGGTGCACCATACCCTGTCAAGTACTACAGGAAAGTTGCAACCTAGAGGTGCGGAAACACAAAACTGGGCTTTAACCCATGGAAACTCTGGTTTGTTAAAAGTTAAATACTTTACATTTTCATTTTCTGATCTAAGACACGAGATAAATGATTAAAAGCCATTCACTCTTGCTCTGACAGAAGTGAATTTTGGATGCTACAAATTATGTCCCTGTGAGTGCTCTTCCTTGCTGCTACTCCTTCCTGTAATTACGCTGACTTTGTTTGCCAGATGTTCAGTGACAACATTATACTGTTCTAGTCTGCTTTCCAGTTGCTTTATTTGTTCCTAGGACAACTCCTTCCTTGCCTTTTTTATTTCAGGGAGGAAATAGACAAAAGGGGAATTAAAAAAAAAAAAAACCTTTACAAATGTTTTAAAGTGCAAAGGCTGGGACAATGGGTTTTGCCCCTCTCTCTGTCTAACTGAAACAATGAAAGCCCTGCACTTTAATCTTCTTAGCCCCAGGGGGTCTTCTAATTATTGCAGCTGTTGCACAGGCTTATGCATAGTGACCTCCTCCTTCCCATTCATCTTGGAGGCTCTTTCATGTCCATCAGCTCCTCCTCCATGGAAATGGAAGAGCCTCCAGCTCTTAAGAATAGGTGAAGTTTACCTTTAGGATCAGGCTGAGGAGAACAAAGCATTCTCCGAGTTCCTTTCCAGGATTTACAATTGACCGAAGGCTCTTAGCTCACTGCAAAATCCACTATAAATTGGTGGGGATATTAACTCTTTAGTCCTGACTTATTCAGGTGTCACAGGGATATCCCAAGTACATATCAGCTAGGAATGGCAGTGGTTACTTCCAATATAGAAGAATTGAGAGGTGAGATGGCTGGTTATGGAGAATGTACTCATATATTTAAGCAGCAGGAAGCTTTCTTTTTTAAAAGTGTAACTTCAGAGAAATATGTTGCCATCCCCTGCTAAGGTAGTGAAAGTTTTTGTGGTTGTACTGAGAATCAGGGCTCTTGTGCCCAGCTGAAGTCGTGTAGTATCAGTTAAGCAACCTTGGGAAAAGAAAAAAAAACAGGCAATTAATCTAAATTAATACAAGATACATTTTAATTAACATTAAAACCGAATAGAAAAATTGCTTCACATACTTGGATGTTTCTGGTTTGACTCTGAGTTACAGGGTTGGTACCAAACATCTATTACAGAAACACCAGTGTTTCCCAAAAAAAGGAAAGTTTTAAAAAGTCTGTGCATATTCAACAATAATATGGAGTAAAGGCAGATGCTCAGCTTGTGAATATTATTATGGGTTGTAGTTGTGATTCAGGGTAAATGTTTTATCTGCTTCCATTGTGAGCTCTGCAATAGTTGCCCATTTTTTACTTTTAGACTCAGAACACCAAACAGGTCACCTGAACTTTTGTTTTTACTTATTATTGTACTACTGATACAGCAATGCTCACTTATACCAACAGGTATTTTCCTCAAAGTGTCAGCCCATGTTACTAAATTCTGAATATATTAAAATAAATATTTTAGTGCAGACAGTATCTTTAAAAAAAATAACCTCCAAAGAATATTTTTTGTTATTTTAAGATTTTAGATGCCAAATGTGATTATTTTCTCTTCCCTGACTTGTTCTGCAACAAGGCTATCTGGAGCAATGTGGCCCCCATCCACCCTGACACGCTCCTTTGGCTCCCAGCAGCAGATGAAGATGCCCTTTGGAAGCTGTCCCTGTTCTCTGCTAGTTGCTGAAATTGGCTAAGAAACTCCTTGGAACAGTGTCATGGGGCCTGGGCCAAATAATGCAGCGAACTAATTTAGCAATTTAACACCCTTAATGACCAAATCTCTCACCTGGGATACTTAATTTAGTGATGCAAACACAGCCATAATTTTTCAGGGTGTATTCTTTGCTTGTCCCTGCTGCCAAACAACTTGTGGGTCCATTCAAAGGTGAAATTACATCACTGCTCAGAAGAAACTCTTTGTGGTAGGTTTTGTCAGTGGCTCAGAAAAGGCATTTTAGAGGGATGCTCGTGGTCTGCAAATTTCCAGTTAGTGGCTGCAGTTGGTGTGTGACTCCACATCAAATGATGTAATAATATGGGGATTCCCACCATTTCCTCTTTCATTTCCTGTTTCTCTGCAAGTAGCTTTGATGAAATTTATGTCTGATGGCCAAGGTTTAACCTATTTGTGAGTAGTTCTCATATAAAATTTTCTGTTTTAATTCCTTATTCCATCACAACAAGATTAAAAATGTATATTTTCCATTTATTGGCCATGTGTAGATCTTTGATAAGGGGTAAAATTTTACTGAATTTGTCTGCAAGAGAAAAGAATTTCTAAATGTGTTGCAACCTCTTGCATCGTTTCACTAAGTGACCCATATTTCTTTTTACTTGTAAATTAGCAGACATTTTCCATCTTTCAACAATGCTCTAATAACAAATACTTTAAAAATCATTATTGCTAAAATGTCACCACTTTTGCAAACTGTCTTACAGTATATTATTGCCTCATCATGAAGTACTCCAGTGAATTCATCAGAGAAAAGGAACATTTTATGGTTTAGGCTTTTTCTTTTTTCTTTGCTTGTTTTGTTGTCATTCTGTGGGTGTTTTATGGTGTTGCAATGCTTTCTGAAGTATTTAGAGTGCAATAAGTGAGGTTGGATGTTATTTTTAAGAGACAATCAGGGGACACTCCTTTGATAGTAAGCCGTAAAAGACAGTGGTAATAGGGGGAAGTGGTTTTGCAAGGTAGAATTGCTGTTTCCTGCCACTTCGGTTCCCTTTTTGGTTTGTTTCAGCTGTTGTCAAATTCAGTGGGAATTATGTGTATGTAGAAAGCAGAATGTGGCTTCTAGACAGATCCCGTCTTAACCAAAACTATCTTAACTGTAGGCCTCATCTCAAAACATCCAGCTGAAGTTGTCAAGTCGCTTTCCAGAACTAGAAAAAACCCAAATAAAAGCACACCTTGTTTTGTCTGTATCATTCATATCATGTGCAGGAAAAGGTGGTTATGAAAAATTGACTAAAAGCCACATATTTATAAATTTAGTATTTGTAGTAAGCTTTGACGCATTAGGAACAGATTATAGAACTAGATCAGGCTAACCAATGTGCTTCAAAAGCACAATTTTTGGGGGCATTGTATCATTATTGGTACCAACCACTAGAGGGGGAACATCATTTATATCAAATATATCTTTTAGCCTTTTACTATTTTTATTCTACCCATCTGTTTCAGCATTCTAACAACGTCTAGGCAGAGTTACAGCACAATGATGGCTGCAGGAACAACAGAAAACATGTCACCAACAAAAAATTTTGGGTTTTTTTCAGGTGTTGTATTTCACTACCGTGCAGCGACCAGCAGGTACACCTTGAATTTCACACAGGCTCACCAGACCTGTCGGGACAACGGTGCTGTGATGGCAAGCCCAGAGCAACTGAAAGCAGCCTATGAGGATGGGTTTGAGCAGTGTGATGCTGGCTGGGTGTCTGACCAGACTGTGAGGTGAGGCATTTAAACATTCTGCTGACACACTTTCCCAAAATTTATATGCTTTGACTGGGCAGGCTTAAACTGCTGACTTGCCCTATTAATAAATCTAACTGTGCTGCATTCCAGGTATCCAATTAGACATCCAAGAGTTGGCTGCTTTGGAGATAAGATGGGAAAGAAAGGAGTCAGAACATATGGGCGCCGCTTCCCCAACGAGACTTACGATGTGTATTGCTACGTGGAGCACATGGAAGGTAGGATGGGTCTGCAAAACTCATGGGATCTGGGCTGCAGATCCTCATGTGGAAGGGCAAAGAAATAGGAAATCCCATTTAAAATAAGTTTTGGCTGCCTTGGATCTGCAGGCAATCGCTGAATGGAGCAAACCTACAGTTTGTGGTCTGGTAGGTCTTAATTAAAGGCAAATGTGGACCCTGCAAAGAGACAGTCAGGGTTAAAGCTGCTATAGTTAGTGCAGCAGATCTCACAAAAATTGCTGTTGAAGCATCTTGTGGTTTTTTGAATGTTATAGAAGTATTTTCATAGAAACACATTTAATGTTTGAGAAACTGTGTATAAATATATATATATATATATATAAAGGTAGACATAGTACATGTGCTGGCTGTATTATAGTTCATAGAGTATGTAAACAAGTTTTTTATGTGTTTATGACATAAAATTAAGCAGGTATCGAGTTGCCATCTAATTTGAATAATATCTTTTTTGAGGGGGGGCATTTTAGCATCAAAAAGGAACAAGAAAAAAAAACTTTCTAGTGAGAAGTCTGGACCTCCTTTAGTAAAACTCTCTGCCACTTCACAGTAGAACTATAGTCTTTCGAAAATCTACTCTTTAAGGGGCTCATGAGGGTGATCATGATTCTACCACATGGTGACTGTGAGCTACGGATCATGTTGTGGACCCTGTGGTATCTTGTGATCCATTGTTGGGATCTATGATCAGTCCTTATTCAAGAAAGGGTTTGATGGTAAAGAGAAAAATATGGTAAATTTTTCTGTAATAAAGCAGTTTAGCCCATGTGAACAAATCTCCATACTACAGGTGTGATGATGTAATAATTTCTTATAATCTCCCTTCTGGAAGTGAATTTAACTATATCTTTTCAGTGGGCCCATAGATACACTCCAGGCATCAAATATCCTTATGCTTAGACATTACTATGAGTAGTTAAATACATAGAATTAAAATGTAAATGCAGAAAATTTTCAATTTACCACAATGATCTGAGAGTGTCACACTTCTTCTGCCTTTGCGAGTTTATATTCCATACCAGTTTCACTGTTCCTTTCTAAAGAAACCCTGATAGTTCCTAATTAAATATCTTTTGGGAAGATCCTTGACAGTTATACATTTCATTTGGTGCTCTTGCAGGCAGCAGAACAATAAATCACTCATGGCTTCTGTACATATATTTGCAGCAAGCAATTGCAAAATGAAGGTGCTCAGTGTTTGTAATCTGTCTTAGAGAAGGAATAGCTTAGATCATGCAAAGTTTTCTCCTGCTGATGATTTGTAGATGCCTTAGTCACTGAAATAAAAAAATGTTTTTCTTTTAGCAGCTGAAGATCTGGCCAAAGTTATGTTCAGCTTGGAGAGTTATAAAGTACAAGTAATACAAGTCTTGCAAAGCCTCAAAAAATATATAAACTTGAGAAATCTGAAAATTAAGTGACAGAATTTTGTTAGTTCTCTTCATTGCCTTAATTTTAGTTATGTCCCATTTATATATGTTAGTGAGCAGCACTCCTGGACATCTACAGTTCGTAACATTTGATCCTCCATCAGTCCTTGATGGGATTGAATTCTGAATCACTTCTGATCCAAGAGTGTTAAATTCAGTTTGGGTCTTTCCTACTTTACAAAAAGACCTTTTGACTAATCTGTTTCATTCCTGGATGAAGGGCAGTTCTTTGATCCTTTCCTTCTTTAAGAACAGAGGAGTGTAACTTAATACAGAGAAGCCCATCCTGGATGCTTGTGAGCCAGCAATTTCTCAGGGTCAAATATTCCCACTAAGCTTTCCAAAATAAAAATTAAAATAAGCCAAAAAACTGAAGCATTTTTCACTGAAGCTTATGGTCTCTGCATGGAACAATCTGGAAACAGGCTGCGAGGCTCAAAGTAATTACAATGACTGTGCAGTCTTTGCACAGTCTTTGGGTGAAGATGCATATGCATAGATTTTCAGTTTCTCATGGGTATTGATTGGTTCTTCCTCATTATAAAATTTCATTTACCAAGACTTCTGAGCTGGATTTCCTCTCTGGATACACTTAAATTTCTGTCCTATTGTTGTGGGTGATGGTTTGCTTAAGCATATGCCTGTTGTTGTGGCCTATCAAATGTACTGTGGTAAAGTGATCTGCTTGGATATGAAACATTCAGCATTTAAGAAATATAATCCAGGACAGAATATAGGGAATATTTGGTCTATGAACTCAGGTAGCAATAAGAACATTCATTTATTGATCAATTTTAATGCTAGATTATTATAATATTTAGCCAAAAATACTCCCCCCTTTTTTCTCCACTGGTTTGTTTGTTTTCCTTTTTTCATGTGTGTGATTACATTTTTTTTCCTATTTTCTCAGAAGTTTTCAAGTGATCTGGAGTGTGGAAAGAACTTCTGTGATTTCCAGAAGGAGCGATTGTTTACAGATATGGGATACAGGAGTGGTGTAGGCATGTTATAGTGGGATGCAGAGAGGTTAAATTACTCTGTGTGGATGAAGATAAACAGGTGCTTGTTAGGAAGACACATCATGAAATAGTGAAGGATAAATTATTCCTCAGTGCCTTCACAGAAATGTGAGCCTCTGAGCCAGACTCTCTTTTAAGTTGGGACTAAGGAGCCAAGGTGGCTTTTTCTGTACAACAGAAGCAGTTTCTGTGAGAAAAAAGGTTAATTTCGAATGAAGAGCTTGATAGCAGTCACGAAACATTAATGAGTTTATAATTCACTGCCACTCACCCACAGAAGACAGACATTTAGACAAAATGTCAGTGAAGTTCCTACAAGGTGAAGGTTGCACTAAACTAGATTGCAGTGCTGGTGGAAAACTTGCAGTTAAAAATTTAAGCATATGTCAAATTCCTGGTTGCCCTGTCCATCAAAGGCTGATTCTGCAAGGTACGACCTTTCTCTTGTAATGAGCACTCCCAACACTTAACTCATAACAAAGGACATCCATGGCACTGAGGATACTGTAGAACAAGGCTTAAATATGACTTTTTCCATGCAAATTTGAAAGCTTATATTTGCATAGCCTGTTCTTGTTCAATATCAAAACTATTAGACTTACTTGCATTAAATAGGTCCTTATTTGGAGAGTCTGTATCATTGGAATGACTATTCATGGAATAAGATGGTGCTTGATTAATGATATCTAAAATCTGGTCCATTGTGAGGATGGAAGCCATTGAACAATTATTGGTCTGTTGGCTGCTATTTGTGTGTTACTCAGAAGGCCATAAATGGTGGTAGGAATTCTTGCAATACATTTCAAAGTAAATGTGCCTTGAATTTACAGTACTAATTTTGGTATTTGCACTGAGGATTTGTAGGAGCAACTCCATTTCAGTTTTATTCCTTTCTAGCCATATAAAATCATGAAGTTAGCCAGAGACGTGGATTTCTCCTTGAAGCACAAATGATTAGCTTAAATTAAAACCAGTTATCTAGGCTAACTCTTACCATTTCCTTGTTCTGAGGAAAGCCAGAGAGATTAAAGGCTGTAAAATCCTAATTTAAATATTGAGCTTTGCTAAAATTCTCAGAAGAATAATTATGGGAAGGATTTAAAATTTCTGTGTTCCTAGTGATAAAAATGGGAATCTGGAGTCAAAATATTAAAAGGGTGCTGAGCGTGGTGTCTTATTGCAAACTGATCTACATCCTTCATTAACAGAAACATTTAGGATACTTTTAACTGCAGGAGATGACTTGCTATTAAAGAGTTTAACGTAAAGTGATTGAGCTGCAGAGGTTTCAGTTTAACTCTTGAGATTCTCTGAACACCTCCAGCCGAAGCAGTGTCAGCACCAATATCCATGGAATAATCCCTTGGACAGAGGTGGGTTTTGGGGAAGGAAGAGTTTCCATCCTGCCCTCAGACAAAGGGGGTGTGTGGTTCATTTGACAGTGCTGTGGTGTCAGGGACAGAGACAAAATGCCAAGTGAGGGCCTTGGGGTGTCTGGTGCTGAGCCAAGGCACAAACTAGCCTGTCAGGATTGTCTCCTGGCCAAAGCCACGAGAACCCATATCTGCCTAACAAACCTATAACGTATGCAGATGGGGACTCACGCTAAGAAAGCTATTTCGGGGTGTCTGTGGGGAAGATTATACAGCTTCCCTTCCATTGCACCATTTACCCCCTACAGTGAGCACACGGAATAAAAACAAGAAACAAAACCAGATGTCCTTTGAATACTTTCCACCTACCCTCATGCGATTTTGCCACAGTCATGGAAATTTCTGTGGGACTGATAATAATAATTAAAGATGTCATAGTCTAAAATACGGCTTCAGGTGAGATGTTGTTTCTGTGTTTGGGGCAGCTAAAGATCCTCTCTGGAATCCATTCTGATTCTGCTGCAGCAATTGGATTAGATTTTAAAAGTGGGACACAGAGAAGAGAACCTTTTTTTTTCTTTCTAGTTCAGGGCCTGTGGTAGAGTCACAGCCTTTGCATTAGCTTATCCAGGAGACTTATCCAGCCTAGGATTGTGTGACCTCATGCAGGGTTCATGGATCCAAGGGTTCTCAAGAGGATTCCTGTTCAGCCTACAGGTTTGCACAGAATAGACTCAAGGCATTCAGGAGAGTTTAATTAAATCATTGCTGATATGTATCAAAAGGAATCGACTCACTTGGAGGAAAAAAAAAGGCTTCTTCACCTTGTCTAGCCTTCTGCTTTAAGGCTGAACCAAACTTCTTAGAGGTTTGTGATTTTCCATTCCTAAAAGGTGTTTCCTATTAATTAGTGCCTTTTTTAAGGACACCTCTTTATTACTCTGGTGTGTCAGAGAACACAGACAGCAGAGAAAGAGAGGAGGAGGAAATGGAATTTCTTGGGACATGTGGTCCTGAAGGTGCAAGGGTGAATGCTTTAGTCCCCAAAGTGCTCATGGTATTTCTGCTTCTTTGCACACTTGATAGTGTCCTAGAAATGAAGTTTTGAGCAGATTCCACGTTTCTGAGTAAAAGTCATGATGGCACTGCCTCATCACTGCTTGAGCTTTGACCTGCCAACCATGTGGCTGTGACCAAACATTTATGAGGAGAAGAAACAGCAGGTTACAGCCGCAGGTGGGAAAATGTCCTTGGAATGCTCTATATAACGCCAGAAAAGATGATATTTTGTCAGTTTGAGACATCTTTCATAACTGACCCAGGGCATCCTGGTCTGCTACTGCAGGCACGGAACCCTGGAGCTCTAATACCCCCAAAAGGGCATCTTTGCTTTATGAAACTTGGTGGGTTCCACCATCTCTCAGAAGCAGCTAATGAACAAGTCTGGAGTTCAACATAGACACATTAAAAAAAACGAGAGCTGCCAAATTCTTAGTGGGAAGATAATGTTTCTTCTCGTCAAATAAGAACTCCACCAAGGAGCTAAGATGAAAAAGCACTGGAACTTTGTTTGGGCTGTTTTTATTTAAAACTGTGAGAGTTAAGCATTTCCATTTACAGAAATGATTAGATTTTCGTGTCTTTAATATCCCTCTGGATATTTTAATGTCTTTCTTTAGTTGACACTGAAGGTAGTGAAGGTTGTGGAATCTGAGCACCCAAGTACAAGATGAAGCTTGTGAACACCAAATTCCAGATGGGACAGTAATAATCACAGAATCATAGAATCACTAAGGCTGGAAAAGATCTTTAAGATCAAGTCTGACCACCAACCCAGCACCACCACTACATTCACCGTTAAACCATGCACTAATAAAGGCTTCTTAGAGAACAAAACAGGGAAAGAGACTAAAAATATTGCAAACCTTATGTGTTCATTCCCTTCACATGGAGTGAGAAATAGCAAGGACTCTGCACAGGTGCTTCATCAGTTACCATCCACAGCAGTTGGTCAAAAAAATGTTAAAAGCATCTGGCCAGAGATTCACAGGTTACCTCCTGAACTTCTCTGCGGTTTCGGAGGATCATTCTGTAAAGCTTTTGTTGCAGACTTGCATGTAATTCCTTAATTTCCACAAGGGACTTGTGGTTCATTTTCCTGTGCCTGGCACTGTGCTAAGCAAAGCTGTGGAGATGATGCTTTGCTCTGGGAGGAGAGTGCCACATAGTCAGGCTCACAAGTGTCCTATAGGAGGTAGAAGCCCACTAATCCCTTGATTTTGACTTCATCTGTGGAAAAAAAACATTACTAGCAAGGTCTGCGCTGAAAGGTTTGCATCCAGGTTCATGATGTCTACCTCGGTCAGTACGTGTTGACCCTGGCCATGGTTTGAGCCTGCCTCGCTTCCCATCTTGCTTTTAAGATGTATGATTCATGAAATTCATATTTGAAAAACACACCCAACTCAGCGAGACTCCTCCTGATGGGAGAGAGTAAGTGAATCAAAGGGATGAAACTTGCTGTAAAACTGGCTGATAAGCCTGTAGATATTAAACTTTTTCCTTAGGGATTGTAGTGAATCAGTTTCTGTCTTCCAAAGGAAAACTTGGCTTCTTTTTCTGCCCTAATGTATTGGAAAGAGATGGAAAAAGCATGAATTTCATCAGGTGTCTCTTTTAACCAAGCAAAACAAGCAGACATGACAGGAAAATCTTGGGGATTCTTCAAGTGCTGTGATGGCTGAGACTGGTCCATCAGCCTGGAGCTTGGTTTTAGATAGGAGCCAGCAAAAATACCCTGCATTATTGTCTGCAGTCTAAACCTTGTCATGTTCTCCATTTTGCCTCCTGGTACTGCAGGGCTGGTTTTTCCTCATCTGCTGGTCTAAGCCCTGGGGTTTATCTGAGTAATATTGTTCAGTTACTTGTAGTGAACTCCAGCTATAAAAACATTGCCTTTAACAGGCACAGAACTGGATCTGCCCTGCTTGGTGCTGTGGCTATGTCATTTGTTTATCAAACAGAAAAATTTTCTCTCTTAATTTCCTTGTTTTCAGTGTTTTGGCTGTGAAATTGAGGTGCTTTCAGTCACTATAACAAAAACACTTGTGAGAGTGTGACAGGATCAGTCCCTCTGCTAAATGTAGAACTTGCTGTGCTTTCAAAAATAGGAGCAAATTTTAGAGATTTCATGGATTAAATAAGTTTTATTAGCCTCAGCATTATTTTTCTTGCACTTTAAAAGAAGCTTCTGTTCAAGTTTTGAGTCTTTTTCTCTTTGGTACTTTGAAGGAGTCAGGATGTTTCAGTCATGTACTGGAAGTGAATGCACTCAAGAAAAAAATAAGACTTTTTTTATGGTAAGGTGTTTTTAGAAGATTGCATGACCACTTCTAAGTGTTTCTGGATTTATATAGCAAGCAAGGCCCTTATTAAACTCTTGCTTTATTTTTCACATCTCATTCCAACAATTATTATGCGCATTAAGTGCACACTCAATCACACAGAACTTCAATTTATTTTCAGACTGGATAGACAAATTGTGGAGCCATAACTCCTAGAGTAAATGGCTGCTATTTGGAATCTGACTTTTGCACTTTACTTGATTTATAAAAAAATAATAATTGTGGAAATCAATGAAAAATGCTTTTTAACTAGAGCAATTGCAAGGTACCATGTTTAAGGTACCATCTTTATGCTTTATCTTATCTCTAGAATTCATGAAATAAATGAATATTTACTTGGTATATGATGGAATTTTACTGATTCCTCTGCTGCCTTTTTGCCTTCTTTGTGAGTTTATTGGCACAAATTCTTTAATATACCAGTTAGGTGGCAAAAACTTTGGATTTCACTAATTGGATTGTTCTGGTTAGGATACATTTTGCCTTAGACACATGGGGGTTTTATGATTTTTTTTTTTTTTTTTTGTAAAACAGCCGTTGACAAAGATAGTATCTGTATGCCAGCTGATGACTTTTAAGAGATGAACAAAATAAATATGTGCGGGGTCAATAGAATAGATTCAATACAAAGAAAGATATGCCACCCATCTTTTAAATGTCCAGGATTATCAATATTACATATACAGGCAAACCCCAAGGCAAATTTGAGGCAGACTTCCATACAGAAATGCTGTTGTGCAATTTAGATAAGTAATTCCTCTGCAGAGTGACCTCTCTTAAAGAACCTTGTATCTTGAAATCTTACAGAAAGACATGACCATTCCCTAAGTTTATTTGCCTTAACTGAGTACAGATGACAGCTCAGAGGAATAAATAACACCCACATTAATGACATTATGCACAAGTGACACTCGGAGCCAGTGAGCCAGATCAGCTGATGGAAAAATTTCTTTTCTAGTAATCTTTCATGTTTACTCATTTTCCTGTCTATTCAGTGAGTTTCTCCCAGAAAGAATGTTGTCAGATTGTCTGACATTATTTTGGTTTTGATCCATTTTTTCATCTAGAAATCATGACAATTCATTGTTCTTCTTTATTTGTCTCATTTTCTTATCTAATTGGACTGATAACTGCTGTATAATTTCAATTTAATTGCATTGTAACTGCTAATTTTCATAAACATCATAGCTGCTGTGAGAGAGGATCAGTGATCTTCCTCAGAGCAGAATGGGCCTGCTATGGAGAGGTCTTCCCCCCATTGTTCCATGATACTGGTGCTGGGACAGGATTGTGGGATAACTGTATCCATCATTCTGTGCTGGCCATGACACCAGAGCTGGTATGCAGATGCAGAAAAAGCTGCCTTCTGCAAAATGGTTTAATAAAAAGAAGAGTTCATTGTCTGTGTAGTCTGAAGAGCTGAATGAAGTATTCTGGTGCTTTTGAGGATTAATGGTTCCTTGCTTTCCTTATCTGTCCCTCTCCCATAGATATGTTCTGGCCCTTTACCTCTGAGCTGGGAGCTCCACACAACATGTATAAAGAAACTTACACTATGGAATTGGAATTACAGCTGTAATAACAAATCAAGAGTTTCTACCTGGGAAGAAAAAGAAATTTGGCACTTTGCCTCCTTTCACACTTACATTCCTTTCAGTCCCCAAACAAGTGTAATATTGATGTGAATAGAACTGCTCGGGGTGATGTAGTTTCTGTCTGCATTTTTCTGGGTTCCCTTCAGACTAGTGCAGGGCTAGGAGAGATTGCATGATCAGTATGAAAAAGCAGTGGTCTCCTGCAACACTGGCTGCTGTGTTCTGGCCTACTCCATCTGAGGAAGGGAACTGCTGTCTTGTAAAAAATATTTTGAATTTTACACTGTTGATTTGAAAATACTGATTTTAGGTCTCATCATTTCCATTTGAAGTCTGAGCAAAAACTGGGAAAGAGTCAGTTTATTGCTTCATTCCCAGGACATGAACATTAGAGGCTTGATTTTTTATTTTTTTTTTATAGTGCTTGGGTGAATGAGGCAACCTAGACAACTGCATAAGGGTGATTTAGCTTGGAAGTAAAATATCACACATGCTATTCGCTTTGTTTCAGTTTCAAGCTGAACGGCTATTACTCACAAACTGTTAGTCCATGGAAGCTAAACAATACTAAAAACATTCTAGACTAATTCAGCTTTTCTTCACACAAAAAGGGCTTTGTATATGAAACATATCTGTTGTATTTCCCCACCTGTGTTTCCCTGTGGAGCAAGGTGAAGACTGGCAGAAATCTGACCCTAGAAGCTACTCTGGAACAGCAGAACATTTGCCTGTTTTGTTTTTGAGGGGGTGTCTCAAGTGAGATTCTAGTGATGATTAAATGATTAGGTAAGATGCTTGCAAATGTAAAAGATTTGTTCTACAGAGAAAGTAAACTGTGTTGAGCTGGGCCTAATTAGCTCAATTGAGTTGCAAAGCTTAACAGAGGAGTCTAACAAAGTCTAACAAAGCTTCAGGAACTGAGGGAGAGACTCAGTGTCCAACCACCGTGCACTTTGTGACATGAAGTTTGCTTACAAATGCTCGTGCTTTGAGGTAGGTTAATTTTCAAAATCAAATGTGGGACATTTGGTTTCCAACTAGCTGATTTTTTTTTTTCTTTCAAGGAAAAACATATTTGGGAAAAAAATCCAACCTTGCAGATATTGACTGGAAGAGGAGAACTAAGCTGAGTTGACGGTGTTTGTTATTTCTCTTTTCTTCCCCTAGATGAAGTGGTTCATGTCTCAGCCCCTGAGAAGTTCACCTTCGAGGAAGCCAAGGAGCTTTGCAAAGAAAGAGGGGGTGTTCTGGCCTCTGTGGGGAACCTGTACGTGGCCTGGAGGAATGGTTTTGACCAGTGTGACTACGGGTGGCTGGCGGATGGCAGTGTGCGCTACCCGGCCTCCGTGGCACGGCCCCAGTGCGGAGGAGGGTTGCTTGGGGTGAGAACCCTGTATCGCTATGAGAACCAGACAGGCTTCCCTTACCCACATAGCAAGTTTGATGCCTACTGCTATGAACGTAAGCAGGTTTTTTTCAGTCATTATTTTTGTTGTGCTTACCCTGTTTTCTTTAAATATTTGTTTTATTTTGGTTCTTGCTGTGCACATGTGTTTTTTTAAAAGAATTGGTTTTATCACTACTGCTTTACCAAAAAGAGAAAAGCCAAACTAAAGCAAACATCATAAAGTAATGCTGGCAGATGAAGACAGGCAAGGTTTTAAGGTAAGATGTCAGCCTGAGCAGTGTTTTCACATGCCCATAGTCACCCTGAGTCTGTGGATGCTCCATTTTTTGATGTCTGAGTGCAACCTGATATACTTGTGTCATGTCAGTGGACACAAGACATATCAGACATTCAAAACCCCACCTGGAGATGTTCCTATGTCACCTTCTGCAGGTGACCCTGCCTTGGCAGGGAGGTTGGACTGGATAATCTCCAGAGGTCCCTTCCAACCCCAGCTATTCTCTGATTCTGTGATAAAAACAGAAATGTCCTACTTGACCAGGTGAATGACTGTCATCTAACTTGGTATTCTGTCTCCAGGAATGGCAGTAGGAGAGGTTGTTAACAGGCTGTGTACAAGCCTGGTCACTTTCAGGTCTCTGAGATGCCTCTGATTTTGGGGCTATCTCTGGATCCCAGACACTTTATCCCGTCATAATATTTCTCTTACTTGCTCAGTCCCCGTGAATTGTCTAAATTACCTTTCTTAGTGCTGCTTGTTTCCCTCCTGGTGTTTTCAGAGGCACATCAAGCACTTGCCACAGTCACATGGTAGACTGCATCAGTCTAAACCAGATGTCCTCCACACCTCTCAGCTTTCCTTTGAGATTCAATATTCCCCTGCAACCTCATCTATCTCCAGTGATCGCTCCCTGGCTCTGCTATTATGCTGCATCCTATCCCTGCACAGGCTCCTGTTGTCCCAAAACTTCACCAGTTTCCCAGCTGAATCTCCTACTTCCCTCAGCAGCACAGGGAGGTTGGAGAGCCCAGCAATTTTCCTACAGGCCTCTCTGCTCAAGGAAGTTCCTGTGGTTGCAAATAGCACAACTGACATTAACATTGTGCTGAGTTAAAAGTGCAGAGCTTGGTTGTAACTATGAATATCTTGGTTTTTTGGACTCAGTCCTGTGCCTCCAACTCAGAACTGCCTGAAATGTGCAGTTGGTACTGTCCCCATTTTTGTGGATGGTGAACCAACTGCAGCTGCTGATCTTTCTAGCTCAGGAACTGAAGACCTATTTATGAACTGTTTGATAGGAAATCCCAACATCTGTTGCAGTCTGGCTGTTCTCAGGCACTGTTTTGTTTTTTTAATTTTCCTTTATAATTTGTGGGTATGATGTTCTAAAACTTTGCATGTGAAAGTAGTACTAATGGACTTCAAGGGAACTGCACACAGGAAAAAGGACTTAGTTAAGTTCAGGGGTCTGTGCTCAATTCTGCAGAACAGAGTTTTGTCATATCACTGCTTCTGTTCCTCCTCGAAATTGTTTATGGTCTGTTTAAACTCTTGCAGATAAAACAGTCTTTAATGGGGGTGAATTTCATCAGTCCCTCTAAAAGACTGGAATAGGAACTGGAAATTTTGCCTGTAACCTAGTCTTTAGTTAGGACAAATTCCAACTTACTGTTTGTTTTTGGGAATTTCACCCCTTTCAAGCAGCGTGTGCCTTTACAATGTTGTTCCCAGCAGTTTTAGTTAGCAAATTTTAGTAACAGACAATTTGTTCTAAAAAAACCCTTGATTAAGTATGGGATTGTTGCCTTTTCTGCAAACTCTTGCCCTTGATATGTGAAGAATAAATATTTCATCACTTTGCAGCCCAGGAAGTAGACAGTGTAGAACTATCAACCCTTTTATGAGACACAATAAGACTAAACAGGACCAATACAATTTGATAAAGAGTGAGCTGCTCTCTAGCAACTTTAATTACAAGCAACATTACATCAGAATTAATTAAACACCCCTAGCTACATGACTCAGGTTTTGCCATACATCTGGTTTTACATAAGGAAATGCAGGAGTGTAATGCTGTACCCTCCTTCAGGGAGCCTGTCTATTGCATATTTCAGAAGTTACTGAAAGTTGTCTCCCCCTCTCAGAAGGTGCTTGGGACCCCACAGAAACCAGCTGTGACTCCTCACTGCTTTTGCTAAAAGATTTATGCATGTGGTGAGTAATGAGACTCAGTTCCCGGCATTGTGGTCCTCCACATCTCCAGCAGCTGCCTGATGCAGTGGCTTTGGAGTGAGTCACTCTCTCCTACTGGAGCCTTGGAACCAGTCCCTCTCTTGGGGCAGAAAAAGGGAGAGGGTGAAAAAAATGGTCCTGCGTGAGAGCAGAAGGCTTGAATTTAAAGTCTTTGTTTCAAACCATCTTTTGTCTAGAAGTGTCTTCCAAAGCTTCTCATTATCTCTGTTTCAAAGTTTTGGTGCGTTAGTCCATCACAAACCCCACCATTCCCCAGCTCTGGCTGCTTTTAGGTCAATGTGAAGCTTTTACAGAGAGATTTCCACAGTGCCTGACAACAAAACTATGCTCCCAAAGCCCTTGGCTTTCCCTATAACCCCAATTCAGTGCTCATAGCCCTTAATTATGTGTCTCACATTACACTGCTGTTTCCCTCCTCACCTGAACTCCCAGTCATACCACAACAGATTTGTGGCAAACCAGGCACCTGTATTAGTCATCACAAAGACAAAACATGTATTTAAGAAGGGGAATATCTCCTCCTTCATCCTAGCTTAAACTCTTCACCCCTATTCTGTGATTGAAGGACTCTTTGGTGGAAAAAATCTCAAAATATTAATTTTAATTTGCAGTTGAAAGAAACTTCAATCCATATTTTGAACATTTTGCTTACTTTTTAGAAAGGAATCATATTTATTAAAATATACAATAGATCCAGGAAGTAAATTCAATTTAAAAATTATATGCACTAGTTTCAGTAAAGCAGCCAACCTGGGCAACTTTTAAAAGCACAGTTAAGTTCAGGATTTTAACTTCAGCAGTGTTTTGGTTACAAAATTACATGGTATGAAGTGTCTTGACTTTATGAAAATAAGAGCGGCCCAGACTAATAACACATGATTTAAAATCAGAAAGTCTTGTTAGAAAACCTGAAAACTTCATCTCTTTGATCACAAGTGCTTTTCACTCTGCAGAAGCCACACGGCTCTGAGCTTCTGAAACATCTGTGTGTTTAATTTCATCCCTCCAAGGCTTTTGCCAGACTTTTTTTTTTTTTTTTTCCTGAGAGATAACTAATCTTGTATCTGATGAGGCCTGAAAAAGATTCATGTTAGACATATGATTAAGTACTTGCAGCTCCTTGGAGGCATCATCAGAGAGAAGGTTTTTCAAGTGTTAACATATAGGACTTGTAATATATATTAATGTAATTTTTTTTTTAGAAAAAAGTAGAACAATTGTGCTGAGCACCTATGTTAATTTTTAAGAGGTTAAAGCATTTTATGATAAAAAAATCCTCTTTAATATGTACCTATTTAATACTTCTTGCCTAAAGCTATAGTGTATTTGTTTAATCCAATCCCTCAGCCTCCCAGTCTTTCCAGACCTAATTCACTGGTCTGAGTAGAAATTAGACTTCAGCTGACTTTGGATGGGCCACTTTGTCCTACAACATCTGCAGGACAAATTGCACTCCAGAAATGCACTAATCAAAATGTATGCAAGGTTTTTTTTCCTTACATACCTGCAACAAAACTGAACTTGATGAGCTTTGTACACAGAAGTCATTGAATTTTTGATATGTAAATCCCCATTTTGCTGAGTAACACTGATTTACGAACTGTTTCACAGACCTGTATTGATCTTGGCAAACCTTTCAGCAAAACACTTTTTTACTTGACTCAAAACATGTGTTGATCGTTTCGCTCTGGATTTGTCCCATTTTCCTCTGACATTTTGCTCTTTTGTTTTGACTCAGTTTCGCACACCTTTATTGTTTCTCTTTGGTTATACCACTTTGGTTTGGCACCATGGCTTAATTTTAGCTGTGGATTGTGAAATTCCAGTTCTAGGATGATATTGCCATGTGTGTTCATTGGGAATGGAGTTCATGTTGTTCTGATTGTTCCAACACAGTATCATCAAGGGTGTATCCAAGCTAACAACTATTTGGGACTGAGGGCCTCTGGCTTTGATACTTCATCCACCTAAAGCTCAAAATCAGAACATGATTTTATAGAAGAAATATATGGAATGATGATCTCCATAATATGTAGCCTCAGTTTCAAGAGGTCCTACAGGAAGAGCCACCACAATTGCAGGCAGAGCCTCAGGAATCATCCACAGTGCTCCACTTGTCTGGCAGCAGGAAGGATAAGACTCTTAAGCACAGCTCAATAGCTGGCAAAAGAAACTTTGTCTTCCCTTTTCCTGCATGTGACTTAGCCTGGAAAACTTTGAATAACTGGGCAGTCCTGTTCTTCTCCGCAGCAACTGTCAGTAGCTGCGTGTCCCAGCTATTTCCTGGATGAGGGAGTTGTTTCCAGCCTGATGTCAGGAACTGCATTACAGGGGATCTGTGGATTTCTGATCAGCTTGGAAATAACCACAGAACAGTGAAGACCTAGGGTGTGATGGTGATACCCAGGGAGCAAAATTGCTGACCTGAAGAGAGGAAGAAAACCAAAAGGAGAAGTTTTATCTTATATGAAAGGTAGTAGAATGCGGGCATAATAAAGCCAGTGTGCTCCACCATTTCACAACCCAGTATCAGAATGGGCAGATGCCTTTGAACAGACAAGCACCTTGAGGTCATGGCACTGACCACAGTGTGTACAAGGCTGTTGGCTCTGCTCTAGCTGCCTTTCCCCTCTGTGAAGGTGAAGGTATGCAAGGAGATTAAGCCACCTTACTGAGACAGGTAGCATCAACCATAACAACTCTCCAGCCCTTTATTACTTTCCTAAGAAGGCAAATCTCTGTGCTTCTGTCAGATATGCAGTTATAGTTGCATATATAGAGATCCACAGTAATACCTTGAACTAGGTGTGGGACTAATAAGTCCCTGCAGGTCCCTGCTGAGTTCATAGCAACAGGCACAGAGGCTGTGTACATTGACAGCTCACTGCAGGTTTCTCACCTCACTCTGCCTTGGGATTTTGAGAAGTCAGTCAAACCATGCTGAAAATGGCAAGAAAAATCTCAATCCACTTCAAACGACTGTGCTATAACACCTCTCTAGTACCTCACCCTGAGAAGGAGGTGGTCAGGTGCAGCTTGAGCTTTTAAATGTAGGAACACAGAAAACCCAATTTATCAATCTAACTGACATGTGTGGAGCAACTGCTGGGAGCCTCAGGAGGTGGCGCTTGAGGAGTTCTGCCAGAGCAAGTGAACTTGCTTTTATCTGAGTGACTCAAAACTGGGTGCTTTAAGAGTAACCTCTAAATGCAAATGTTTTGGCCAGAGGGAGAGAGGAAAGAGAAGAAGACACGTCTGGAGGCATTTTCCTTTTGTTCCCTCAGGTCATTGAATGGGTCAGGTAACAAGGACAGGATTAGGAGCAATAAGGTGAAGAAGCAAAAGATTCATCCCTTTAGGTGTTCATGGGCAGCAAAGATAAATTGGTTGTGCTGCAGGGACTGGACACCACTAGGGGTGATTTTGCTCCTTTCACACCAGGTGGGGAAAGCAAAGCAGCAAGAATTTTGCTGTCAATTCTTCCTCAAGTGACAATCTTGGCTCTTTTTGTCCTTCAATTGTTTTTTTGCAATCATGAAGCAAAGATTGTTGCTTTGATTTGGTGCTGGGATACAGATTTAATTAGAAAGAGCTGACTAAAGGGGCCTGCTGGTTTATTCTTTTTTTTTTTTTTTTTTTTTTTTTTTTTTGTCCTCTTTGGCAGTTTTATTATAAATAATGAGGAAAGAGAAATGTTGGGTTTTTTTGCTATTGTTCCTTTGTGGGTAGATTGGCAGGTTATAATTCGTTCACAGAACTATACTTGCATGTGGGGAAACCAGGAGATAACATATCTTTTCCCCTTTAACAATCTGACTTCAGATGTTATGAAACAGCAAGTGGTTTTACTTAAGAGTGTTTGTGTTCACTAGAGCTAAAAGAGCTGCTGCCTCTGCTGTTTTGTTAGCTGGAAGAAAAGGCCTTGGGCAATGGTGTGAAGAGAATGCATGACTGTTCGTTATAAGTCTTTTTCTTACAGATAAGATAGACTGATAGCTTCCAAATTTGTATTTTTATAAGAATCCTACTGGTTTTTCTCTGATATTGCACATATTTTGTGCAATGGACACTGCATTTAGATTTTCATATTTTTCCCATTACATTTGGCTTTTGATTTGACATCAAAAAACACAGTGTAGGTAAGTGGAAGTATACACCTGGAGTTAGAGAGAAATTCGTACAGCTGCAGGGTCAGATTTTGGATTCTTGTTATTCTACCAAAGGTCTCACTATTTATGAACACAATTCCACATTCCCTGTGCACCAACCTGCTTCTGGAAAGGCGTGAAGGAGCAGGTACTGAGTCGGTACCATAATCAGAGGTTTCTTGCTCAGTCTGTAACTCAGAGCACTATTTTATTTTGTTTGATTTTGTTTTCTTTTCTTTTCTTTTCTTTTATTTTATTTTTGTTTTTTAATCTGTTCTTAATCTTAGACTTGTCCAGTTTGGAAGGTTCTGCCAGTAGTTTAAACTCCAGTTAGCAAAACTCTTGGAGTCAGGGGAACATTCAAGACTGTCCTCTCTGCTAGGGTTGGTAGCAGGGAAGGGACAGACACACAGAACAAACTCAACAAATTAACACAAAAAAATACATAAAAACTAAGCAGAGAAGATTTCTGCATAGGCATCATACTCAAATTGGGCTGGAAGATATTAAACTATTATTTTTGACTGTTATTTTCTAATAATTTATTTTGTCTATAATTCACATGAAGAATTCACTATTTTCATGTTTTGTTCCCACTTAAAACAATTTTTGTTGTTTTGGCTGTTGGCAATGACTCAGAGCAATCTTTGTCTATGGGGTCTATATTCTTCTGCCAGGTTTTTAGGAACATACCTGAATGTAAACATGCAAACAATATTTCTGAGTGCAGAAAAACTGCTCAAGTGGTTCAAGTTAAAGTATATGAGTAAAGATTTTTTAGAATTGGTAATGTTGAAAAAGCATATATATAAATCATAGTATATTTATAGTCTTAAAGATAAGCATTACTCCTCCAGAAAGTACACCTATATATCTTGAAATTATTATTAAACAGCACAGAACGTATTAAAATCCTTACTTGGTAATTGCGAAGTAAAACCCTGTCTAAAGTTGGGCAGCTTGATTTCCTTGAAAAAATATTGTTTTAATATTGATTCATTATTTTGAATCCTTATTTAAACAACAGAGGAAGAAAACTATATACAATAAAAGCATAAAATAAATAAATGCAGAGAAAAAAATGTAGTATCTCTGCAAAGTCATGTAGTCCTTCCAAAATCATCTTCATGCAAGTTGTTCAGTATAAAAGGACTCGATTAAAAAAAAGAAAGAAAAGACAGTCTTTGATATGAGCAGCTGTTGGTGAGATAATTTGCTTTCTTGCTGCTAATATGTTCATGAAATTTATTAGGAAAATCTGCCTCATGTCTTGAATCAGGAGGAGGACAAAGGAGATAGCACATTGCACGCATGTGGCAATGAGCACAGTAATGCAAAACATCTGGATGGAGCAGACAGCGTTCAAACTCATGTTGCTTATTAAAAAAGCAACCTCCTCTTTGTTTTGTTTTTCTTTTCCCACAGAAAAAAAAATATAACACTGACAGATTTCTTATTGAAGCAGCACAATTTTTTTTATTCACTCAAATAAGTTTGCAAACCTCTATGAAAAAAACTTACATGTCATGTTTATGACAAAGTGATTTTAGAGGTCCTGTAGTTGATTTTAACCAGAGTTGAACTGCACACAGTTTCCATGGGAGAAAATTTGGCTGTTTATTGATAATCTCTTAGCAAATGTGGGCTTGCCTCTTACTACTATATAAATCTAATATTTATTTATCCATTTCTTAATATAAGCAAATAAAATGCACTCAGTGTTTTTTCAGGTTTGCATAATAAATATACACCTATTTTGTTAAATAATTGGCAAATATGAGTCATGAACAATAAAAAACTGCATCTCAGGCATAAGTATGTGAACTTTTGGGACTTACAAGCATTTCTTGGAAATTTGGAAGCAACATAAGTGGCTGTGAGTAAGTATACACAACTTCCCAGTAGTGATGAAATAAAGTTACCTTTTTTTTTCTGCAGGTTTTAAAGTCTGTTCCCATGCCCTCATTTTCTAGCTTTGTGAGAGGGTATTACATTTTCATATTCCTTCAAACAGTGAACTTGATAGTCACTTAGAGTATGGCAACTGGGGTCTGAATGAGCGTTTGTGTTGGCTGCAAAACCAATTCCATCTGCATTAAGGAAACTGATCCCATGATTACAAGAGAGAGTTTGAGACTGGGCTGTTTCCTTTCCATTTTGCCATAAAAAAATAGCTGTTAAAGAAAAAAAAATTGGTGAATTCTTTGGTAGAAATTTTAAGAGCTACAGTAGCACACAGCACTTGTGTACACCCTTTGCTCCCTAGCTGTGAAATAAAACTTGTGTGGTTTAAACCAGCCTCACACAAGCGGGGGGGGGGGGGGAAAATTGCAAGGATTTCTTGATTCTTGGAAGCGCCATCTCGTACTTGAATCACATCGGCATTGAAAACAACAAAGATCCACTTGAGGTGGTAGAACCCCAAAACACAAAAATCTCTTGTCTTAAGGCTGTGCTTTTGCTTGGTGGGATTTCAACAATTTTACTCCTTTTTGCTCAACTGAATGTTTTTATTTACTGGGGAGAAAAATAAATCTCTCTATATAAGTAGCTAAGTCTTCTTTGTAAAACCACAACAAGATTTAACATATAGTAGGGATAATAATCCATTCTCCTTTCTGCTGGCAAAGACCACCACCACTTCTAAACATAGCAATGTCATATTTTCCTACCCTCATAATTTCCTTTTCACTTTCACTTCTCATGCATAAAAGTTGAAATATCAACTCTTTTTTCTCTGGCAAGCCTTTCTACTCTAGGGTAAATCAAGCAGGTCTCTTGCAAAGGTGACATTTTCAAAGCTTGGTGCATGAAACTAAACAAATATTTGTGTGACTCTGACTTACATGTGTGGAATTCATATCTACAGTTGTCAATGGGACACTTAATGAGTCACGGGTGTGTGAAAAGAACTGATTTGTGCATACATGCTCCTTATGCTTGAGTATAAATTGTAAAACAGTGGAATTATTCTGATTTCTGCCTGTGACTGGAATAGAGTTCTTTGCTCCCTTAGAAGCTGAACAATATTTTGTTTTTCAAGAAGTTGTAGTGTAGTTGTGTCTGTCTGGTAAGCAGTGAGTCCTCGTACACATGACCTGTTTAAAACATTCTTCATATGCTTAGTGTGATTTAGAGACTATATTTTACTCTTTATTTGAATCCTTATAAGGCTTTTGGCTCTCAGTCACTTAGCAATTAACAGCACTTATTTAAGACATTCACATCTTCCACCTGAGTGCTCCTATTGCCCCTCTGAAGATTCCTGATCTGGAAGACTGGCAGAAGGAAGATGTTCCCACCCTGGACTTTTCCTAAGTAAAACCTGTTTTCAGAGCACAGACTTACCTTTTTCAGGAATTTAAAATCTGCTGACAGGCCTCGCAGTGCTGGCACACATTTCCTCCTCAGATAGTAATGGAAATCTGGGATAGAAGGAGTGGACAAGGAGCGAGGCAACAAGATTCTTTAAAACATCTCAATTTGGTTCACTGAAGGACCTTCCTTTGTGTCTCCTGTGGGTCTAGGACAGCTAACCCCTTACTCTGGCCACCATCCAGAGGGTTCAACACTCTGCCTTTTCATGTCCAGCACTCCCATAGAAGCATTTCTGTGTGTGGAGTAGTTTCAGAACACTTCAGATCTTTGAAGTGTTTTCGAAAGATCAACATCATTATAGTATTAAGTTTATGATCTTAATGGCTGGTTTACCATTCTCACCTTTCCCCATAATAAATTTCTCTCAGCAGAATTTAAATGCAGTACTTTTTGATGGCATGCTTGATCCTACTGATTAGCCACTCTCTCACTCCAGTGAGGTTTCCTTTTTGCAATTTGTAATTATGGCTGAAAATAAACTAAAGCAATTTTACAGTCCCTTTATGCATTTGGGTTGGATGCTGCAGCAAACTTTGAAGAAAACCCATAGGTTTGCAGCTCCACTCACTCGTGATATCATGAAATAAAGTTTTATATTCCCAGATCAGCATTGAGCTCTCTGATGGGTACTCATGTAGCACAAGGACTCCCAGAAGTAATTACATAAGTAAAAAAATATGGAGAATACTGCTACTCTTCTCACTTCATCTGACTTTGAGTTAGATGTTCTGCACCTTAATATTGTGTTATTGTGTGTCATTCAAAGCTCTTAGCAACTATCTAAAGCCTTTTACCTTTACACTTATTTCTCAGTGTGGCATTTAGTTTTTGTTGGGAATGCTCAAACTGAATTAATGTAACAGTCATTTGTGTTCTGATTGAATGATTCCTTAACTCTTCCCCCCCCCCTTTTTTTAAGGTAAAAAAGTCACAACACAGCCTACAACTTTTGAGCCCGTGACATCTCTGAAAACTGACAGCGTGAAATCGCTACTTGCTGAAGTTACCTTCAAACCTCCTGTCTTTGAGACTCCGATTACTGAAGTGCCTGACACCCAAACAGAGGCCCCTGACTGGGAGGAAACAACCCCTGAGAGTGAGGAAGACACAGAAATGACTACTGAACTGGCTGAAGAAAAAAGGGAGATGGAGGTGCTTATGGAGAACATTCAGTTAACCACCCTTCTACCTCAGACTGTTACAGATGGCGAAATAAGCACTTACTATACACTGGGAAGGACTGAATATGTTTTCCCCAAGCTAACAGAGAGCACATCTGCAGCTTTGGAGCTGGACCACACTTACTCTGAAGCAGAACTGCCTGAGGAACAAGGTAGGTCTGAAAGCATTGAGGACGCTTTCTTGACCTCTGTAATTTTTCAGGATAGCACAGCTGTAGATAAGAGTTCTACTGGTTTTTGGGAAGATGCTGACACAGGAGACGCACAAAAACATGATGTTGATAATCAAACTGAGCAAATAGAAGTGGGCCCTGTGATGACAGCTACAGATAGCTTGTTACTGACTTCCCGGAAAGAGTCTCCCAGGTCAGGGACTTCACTTTCACTAACAAAAGAGAATGTGTATCATGGTGCCCACTCAACACGAGAACCCACCAAAAAGTCAATGGAGGCAAAATCTGACAAGAAACTTACAACTGTTGTAATCCCTAAAGCTTTGCTCACTGATCAATATGATCTTACTGCAGAGGGGGAGGGCAGTGAGAGCACATACACTGTTGTGCCTGACAGAGTTTCTGGCACGGCTACAGGTAGTGTCCCAGAATCAGAACAGTTTGCTGCATCAGAGACACTCTTAGATGAACATGCAGTAACCACTGGACAATTTTCTTCAGCAAGTGGGTCAACACCACTTGTTAAATTTAGTTCTGCAATGGCATTTGATAGTGAGGCATCGGCCCAAGGAAGCAGAGAGGACCTGAGAGATGTGCAGCCTACCCTGTCACCTGGGACACCTGTATCCTTTTCTGTATCATGTGTTGGTCAAACAGAATGTGAGGCTGCCTCAGGAAGCACTGATCCCCCACCAAGCCTGGGAGAAAGCAAACTTGTTATCTCTTCATCTCAGCAGATGGAAGCATCAGCCTTTTCAGAGGAGCAGGGAAAAACAAAGGAGCCAGAAATGAGAACAACGGACATTAAGACCCCTCTTGCCACAGCCATCATCCCTCCCTGTGCTGCAGCAGAGTCTGAGGGATGTTCTGTAAGGGAGAAATTCACACAGGCTCCTCCAGCTCCTGAAACATGGCTGCCAACAGATGAATATCAGGGGTATATGACAGAGGAGTCATCTCACACTGAGGGAATCCTTGAGTTAGGTACAGAGGAGGGTGTCTCTGGAATGGAGCCTACAGCATTTTCAGGGCAGACTGCAGAATATACAGTGCACCCAGGAGCTCCAATTTCAGCAGTTACAGATGAAACTGAGACAAGCATGGAGCCAGGGGAGACCACGAATGATGAAGAAGTGGTATCAACTGATTTTGGTCAGAGTAGACATACTACAGGTGTCTCCCACACAAGCAGCTCTTTGGATTTGGAAATGACCACAGTATCCAAAATACCGGTGGAAGAAAGTAGTGCAACAACAGGGTCCTTTAGCTCCTCAAACGTATGGCCAAGTGCTATGGCCACAACTGTAGGGGTAACTGAGCATGAAGGAGATGAAACATCAGGGACAAATGGAACTATTGTATTTACAGATGTAACAGAGGTAGATACTGCAATCCCATGGAAAGAACATGATGCTTCCCTAGTTCCAGTTACTGTAGAGAGTGAGGTCATTAGAGATATGCCAGTTACTGATCAGACTCCTTTTGATGGTATCTTTCATACAGAAGCATCAGAAACAACTGCAAAACACAGGGAGGTGTTCCCAGAGGAAGCCTCCACAAAAGATCAAGATGAGCCAGGAACTGCCAGAGAGTCAACCTTATCTGTGACATCTGTCCAACCACATGAACAAAGGACATCACCAGGATCTGAATCATCTCCAACACCTGTTAATGAGAAGCAGGATGAGACAGGTTCAGCCTATGATGAGATATACCCAGAAACAGAAGTACCAGTGCCTGCAGTAGAGTTCACAGACCATGGAGGAGTTCTGGGACCTGATGAAACCAGCACCAGGACCTTGCACCTCACAGTGTCTCCAAAAGCTGAAACTGCTACTGATGAAGAGCAGAAGGTCACTGAGGTAATGCCCATGACAGCTGGTGCCCAGGAAAGCCAAGGAACTCCCAGCAGGGAAGTAGACAGGGATGCAGTGACCTGGGAACCTGTGTTGCCCCCTCATACAGTGCTGACAGGCCGTTCCACTGTGGAAAGCATCACTCATCTGACCTTGGGAGCTTCTCCAAGCCAAACCACAGAAGGTTCAGGAATGACTGAGGAACCTGAAGAAATCAAGCCAGTATTTGCAGCTACTGCAACAGATAAGGCTACAGTCCTCACCGGTGTAACACGTTCCACTAGTGCTGTAGACAAAACTCAGCCCACATTGGCATCCAAACATTTGGTCACTCAAAAGTCCCCTCGTATCATCCCTGAGGAAGAAGAGGAGGTAACCAGCCATGACATCATCATCATTGATGAGTCTGTTTCTCCCAGTAAAGCCACTGCTGATGAGGATCTGACAGGAAAGACGTCAGAGCCGGAGATCGACAAGGAATATTTCACAGCATCCACAGCCACGGCAGTGGTATGGCCAACAGCACCACCCAGGGTGGAGGAGGCCACAGAGGCTTTGCAACATCGGGAGGTGTCTCCTTCTACTTCACACCCTGACAATGACATAAGAATGTATGTTATTCAAATCACAGGCAATGACACAGGTAAGATTTTGCCTTTTAGACCTGCAGTCCACCAGAATGGACAGTTTGTCATAAAAAAGAGGTGTCCTTTAGGATATATTGGAGATGTTGCTTGGATCACTGAAGGATGCAAAGTACCAGTTTTATCTAGACAGCAACTTACTGAATATTGGTAGGTCTATTTTCCTATCCAATAAAAAGCCCTCACAAATGTATGTTACATTTGCTTTGCAGTAAGATTAATTTCTATGTAAGAATGAATATGAAACTCTGGTATTTTCTCTTAAAAGTCATGATGGCTATAGTCTAGTTTTCTTATTTAACATTGTCAAGTCACTGATTTAACTTCAGCTATCTGTGAAACAAGCATTTTAATTTCACGGTTTCCATTCCATGCATTACTAGTCCTAAACAAAGTGCCAGATTATTTTAACATTCCATTAGTCTGTAGCAATTAACAATGCCATGTACAGTGGAGTCAGCTAAAAAATGGTTAAAGCACTATACTGCCTCCTGTGATTTGGGGAAAGGGTTTTTTTTTTCATGTTTTTTGTATCATATCATGGTATTTTTTAAAATTGGTTTTAGAGAATATGTGATGCAAATTGACATAATTTTTAATTCTGCCTCATTTTTTGGCTGATGGTTCTGTACATGTGTATGTAGCTTCAATTCCATGGGTATCCAGAACAGAAACTTCTAAAGTAGTAATGAACTGCTGGGTTTTATGTTGATTATATCTCCATAATGCAATAGCTGAAGGCTATGCAATTTCACAATAAAGAAGCCTGTTAACTGACTACTATTTAAGTAGTAGGTAAGGTCTTGGTAAAACCTTATTTTTTAAAATGAAATGTAAAAGAACTGACAAGCAGGACAAAGCACAGAATGTTGTTAGGTTAAATGTTTTATTCTGTTTAATTATTTTATAGCTGCATAATATTTTTTTTTTTAAGGAAGACAGTAAAAATGGATCCTATGTCTTATATACCTTAACCACATGCACTGCTTTTGAATGGTTATGTAAGAAACTGTTTTCTAACTGGTTCTCTAAAGAACTCATCCAGCAGAATCCATAATTTATGGGAGTCTTGGATGATTTTGTCAGGTTTGGGCTTGGTAAAGTTCCATTCAGAAATTAAAAATCAGCGGTGGTTCCCTTGAGATATGCCATATCCTGGCTGGACTTTTCATGCAGTGTTTTTGTATCTTTATTCACTTGATGCTTTTTATCCCACTTTATATTTACAAGTTGTAAATCTGCACAAATTATATCAACAACCTTCTATTTCAGAAAATGATAGTTCTGTTGTCTTAACATTTAAACGCTCCTTTTGTTTCTGTGGTATATTATCATTATTTTGTCTGAAGCTTTATGTGTTATCAGTGTCTTGAAGTGAGACAAGTCCTGTAAGTCAGAGCAGAAGGGGAACTTCTGAAGACTAGAGTTAAGCCACATGATAAATACTTTTGTACCCATGGAAATTTGATTAATTTGACTTAAAAATGAATAGTTGCACTGTGTAGTGTTTTTCCTGTTAGATTTTTTATCTATACTATGGTTTATTGTAAAAGGGAGAGTGGGTTTGATATGGTTTGAAGCTGGCTCCCTGCCAAGTCTCCAAACCTTACCACCAGAAGTCCCCCCCACCCCCCAAACCTCAGGGAGAAGAGGGAGAAAAAAAAAAAACTAAGAAAACCCGAAACGAGAGAGAGACAACCACAGTGAGATATATAAATATATTTACACTTATATACAATTAAAATATATAATTTCACAAGGGAAAAGGGAAGGGAGAAGGGGAAGGGAACAAAAACTAAAATAAAATATATATATATCCCAATTGGTGACCCAATATCTAACAACTAAAAGAGTTAGCAAAGAAAATAGCTCACTACTCTCCTGGGACAACCGAGAGTTGCTCCAGAATGATCGCCGGCAACCTCTGTCTCCCAAGGCCGACAAGGCCTAACCAGGCCTCGCTCCCCAACCCGGCAGACTCAACAGCAGGGAACCTGCACCTCCAAGCCGCCGGAAGGAAAGAAAGAGAAGGCCTCTCCTCCTTTCTTCTTATAGTCTGGCTTATGTAAAAATCGTAGGGAATACTGGGTAAATCTGGACCCTTCCTTGGTAACAAACTGGTCACCAAGGAAGGCCTAGCCCAAACCACCACAGGGTTGTACTGGGCAGCTGCATATTCCAAGGAGATGGAGAGAAGGAGGATGATTTGGAAGGATGTGGATGTAGGATTTCTCTGCATATACATCAAGGGCAGTCTTATTTTACACTTTTTTTTTTCCAGAATTATGTGTGTACTGTGATTCATTAAATCAGGATTTAGTTCAAAATGGATTATCTAAGGGACAGTGGATCAATACTTTAATCCTCTTCATAACTACTCTTGCTTTTCCCTTGGGTGATCAGGTCTTTAGGCGAAACTTTCTCCAGGATTTGTTTTCTTCATCTTCACAAACTTTCAAAACTGTGCATACATTTCCCATCTACATATGTGCTTATGTGTCAGCATCTTTTTAAGCAGACCTAAATTATACATCCTTAAAAAAATCTACCTTTAAAAATTATTTAGTCTATGAGCACAGAAAAAACCCCTTATTTTCTTGAAATATTATTAAAGTCTCAATATGGCACTATTTGTGTTCTCTGTAAACATAGGGAACTTCCTGTATCCAGTGCAAGGTTAAAATGAAGTTTTCTTTATTTTTCTGTTTTCAGACACCATCAGTGAGAATTCCACCACTTATGTTTCCACAAAGAAAAGACACCCTATACCTACTTACTTACCACAATTTAAGTCAGAGAGGCCAAAGATTTATTCTGTTCGAGAATTTGGATTGGTGTTTTCTTTTGTTTCTACAGAAATGAAAGCCTGCATCTGAAAAATCCTGTCAAGCTCATTTTCGCTTCATTGTTCCTCAGTCCATAAACTTTTCTTTGTGCTGAAGAAAATGTGTATAGGAAGTGGTGAAGAGGAGCAAATTTGGCAAATATTACTATATATGCTTTTCACTAGGACATGGTCTAACTTCGTATTCCATCACTCTTTATTTGAGAATTGCTCCTCATTCATAAGGAACTACATAAACTGTACCTCTGGCTTTTTATTCTCAGCTGGATGAGAACTAGAAATACGGTTTTCATCCTTGCATCTCTCTCATAAAACAAAGGTTTTTCCTCCTTTGTCGTGTTTCAAGGTAATATAGCATTCTTAAAATTAATTAGTGAATGTTATATGCAAAGGTCTTCTTGATCTTTGAGTCAAGAGTCCAAAAGTGCCTCCTGAGAAAAGATAGCTTGCTTTCCAAAGCCCTTCAAAAAACAACTATTTCAAATAGGAATAATAATGCAGTATAGATGGTATTGCGTATAAATTAATATAATAATTTCATTTCTGTGTATGCACAAGTGCTGGAAGCATTTATGAGATTAATTTTCCCCCTCTTTCTTCCCCTCCTTGTTATCCAACTTTTACCAGGAGGAACAGTTTCATGGTGGAACAGAAATTCAGCACCGGGGTTTGTTTCCTATCAGCCGTGTCGCTCAATTACAGCAAAAACTTGCTGTTACACCAGCACAGCTGAATATTGCTCTCTGCAGCTCCATTTGCCATCTGTAGCTCAGGCATAATAATATTTAAGTGCTTCATGGAGGTGCTATTAGGCTTTCTTAGTCAGGAGCAGTGTTTTATATTCCACGTGGGAGCGAAGGGTCTCAGTAAATGGGTGGATTTTTGAGGGTTGCAGACAATTTAGCAGTTTCCAGCAAGCAGGACAGAGTGTATCTCATGGAGAATAGGGGCCCCTTTGCTCTTGGTGTGTGTCCTACCTCCTGTGGAGTGTGGGGGAGCAGCACTGGCTCCGGTGAGTCCACCTGTGGCCATGCACAGGTAGAGGGAGAAGTAGGAAGGATTTTTTTTTGTGCCTTTCTTCTCATTCTCAAACCCTCCCTAAACTGGCACCAACTTTGCTGAGGCGCTTTCAAGTTTTTGCCTAGAATGTGCTACTGGTGTATGGAATATGTTATGGATGTATGGAATGTGGGGGATATATTATTCCTCATTATTGCTGTAGACTCAAGCTGCACTGGATAGTTGTTGAATGTTGACTGGGTTAAATTGATTTAAATATGGTGGCAAGGATATTAGTCTGTCTTAGACACACATCCTCCTTAGTATGAAGTGCACAATATAGAACTGAAACTTAATATTAAATATTTTCATTTCTTTAGCATATTAAGCCCTTACATTTATTAGACCAGAAAGAGTTTCTCCTAGAGGACTACTTTCCTTATCCAAGAGGTAAATAGCTATACTCCTGGCCTTCAAAATGTATCCTTGCAATCAATTAAAACTTTCATAAAGGAAATTTCAGTTACTTTTAGATTAAAAAAATAAATACCCTGGAAACAGAAGTAATTTGGAGTCCTGGTGGAAGGTCAAGCTCATTAGCTTAAATTCTGGAAAATGCCTTCAAGTGCTGATAAGAAAGAACACACAGCTGAATAGATTAAGCTGCTTATTTGTGTAAGAACACAGCAGTTTTCACTGAGGAAATGTATTGTACAATCAATCCTTGCAATTCCATGTGGTCAAGTGTAAGACAGGTGCACAAATTAATGAGGGTAATAAGATGTGTTTTCTCTGACAGCCTGTGGCACATGGGCAGGTGTTTCAATTAATGGGGAAAATATATTTGTACACGGGGAAATGTCTCTTTTTGTGCCACAAAAAGGACATGTTTCATAATGGAAGGAGCTTGGGACTTTCATCTGCTTGGGTGGAACTGGAGGCTATTCCCTTGGGATTATGACCATATTGTGGAAGTGAGAAAGAAAAATATCCCCTGCACTGTGAGGTGTTACCACCTGAACAGCTTTCCATGTCATCAGAGGTGACAGAGAAGTTAGTCTTTCACTGCGAGGATGCAAAACTTGCCAACTTGTGCCCTGTTGTATTCTCATAGCTTCGTGTGTTGTGGTGGTGAGGACTGATGCTGGTGCTGGAAGGTATTAGGTTAGCAGCTGGAAAAAAAGAAAAAAAAATACCCAAACCCAAACCTGAAGAAACTTTTCAGCTCATAAAGCTTTTATGAGCTGAAAAATGCTTGTGGGGGTGTTGTTTAACAGTGGTTGAGGGGATGCTGGAAACATAACTCCCATCTGTATCAGGAGTAATTTGCACACCTGCATTTTTTGGAGACATTTAAAAGTCTTTACTAAGTCTTTACTTAGGGAAATGTGTTTCAAAGTGCTTATTGAACCCTGGGACTCACATCAGCTCTGTCTGGTTTCTTGTCCCTTCCAGCTTTGAAGAGAATGAAATTGCAGGAACTTGTGCTTTGTAGATGTGAAATTTTATGGAAAGAAGTTACAAACCTTTGTATTTTGACATGTAATTCTCTGACATGCATATTTCTGCCTTAGCAATGTGAGAGGGCATGTGAAATTTGAATGAAATGTAGAATGGTAATGAGTCATAGTTATAAACCTTAACAAAGAAGGTAGAATGGAGTCTTTTCAGGTCCATCTTAGGCCTTGCCTTAAAATTCTTTTAATCCTGTTGTCTTCACAGTTCCTTCTGGAGGACTGTCAAAGACCGTCATGGCTCTCTTTAAGCCTGATTCTAACATCTAGCCTGAATTGCTTCTTGGCCAGTTTATACCCGTGTTTATTCTTGCCAGCATTGTCTTTAGCTTGAATAGGTCTTTTTTCTTCCTGACACTTATCCCTTGGTACTTTTGTTTCTCTGTTCAGTCATAAAGAATAACCACGTCCCCTTTTTTCAGCCTTCATTTTGCTCACTTCTGAGGGGGATGTGTGTGAGAGAGTGGGAATGCACTGGTACCATGCTGGGAGGAGAGACTCTGGCTCTGTCCTGGGGGCTGAGGGTGTTGGGATGACTAGAGCAGATGAGGATGTGAAGGGACAGGAGAAGTGTGGCTCAAAATGCCATTTCCAGACAGCTCCTCATGTCCAATTGAGACAACTCAAAAGCTTGGAGCATGGGTCTGTCTGCACCTGTACCCACATTGTTCTCTCTTAAATTATTTTATGTATGTCCTATGGAAAATAATCTGTCTGGATATCATACTTTGTGGTGTACACACATGGGCTAGGTGCAATTATTGGTGTACTTTTCAAAAAGTACAAGCAGTACTTACAGTGTTAGAGAAACTTCTGCTGAAGGAGAGGAGACTTGGTGTTTTACTTGCTGAAATTACCATTTGTTTTTTCCTCAAATGAAGAGCATGTGCTACTGAAAGGCTATTGTTTATTCATAGAACCTACTTCAAATCAAGGTTTACCGTGAGGAAAGATGCTATAGGCTGACCTGAATTCATTTCTAGTGGGACGTTGAAGCAATAGTAAGAGTGGCCTCATGTGGGCTGAGCCAATTTCCCATCTTTTTAAACATAAAATCTCCTATATGTTTAATGGAGGGCTGGGCTTGTCTCCTTATTAACTCTAATTTTCAAACGAAACAGGTTTATCAGTGTCCGACAGGCATTGAAGTAATTTTCATGTCCTGAATGACCAGACTCTCCATGTTACTCACAAAACCTGTCACAGGGACAGCCACATTCCTCTTGTTGTGTCTCAAGCAACTGAAGTGTTAAACTCCAACTAAGATGGCCAGATTCTGATATCATCTTCCCAAGGGTAATTACACCATAGTAATTCCAATGAGGTGATTGAGGGCAGAATTGCTGTGGGGATGTGAGGATAGTAGGTATCAGAATGTCTTTATAACATTTTTGATGCTCCTGGATCATCATTTTTTTATGATTATTTATGATTACGATTATTTTTCTTTAGACCACATTTGAGTCACACCTTTAACCCAAGCTGGTAGAACCATTGATTAATTCAACCAGTAGGAGTTTTTCTATATTAGAACACTTGTTTTTCACCGGTGCTGTGGAGGGCTTTTTAAAATAGGTTGTACACCATCTCATATAAATCATACTTAAAATACAACAGCAATGATGCCCTGTATGAAAGCAAGATCTAATAAACAGGTAATTGTAGTAAATTCAAGCTTTTTGCACACTTCTCCTTTTTCCAAAACAAAGGAAAATGAAAAAAAAAAAAACAAAAAAACCAAAAACCCAGCCCCATATCCAACAGAGCTGAAACCTGATACTTAGAAAGTTTCACAAGAAGCTAAGACTGAATTAATAAGTGATCTTCAGGCCACTATTTCTGGCTCTTCCTGAAGTCTTATTATAGAACGATAATTTCTTTTTCCACATTCCTTTCTAGACCTCCAAGGAACAGTGCCCTCACATTAAACACTGTTCAGAGGATGCCTACACATTCCCTGCTGTTTTTGCACTGTATCCAAGGAAACATCTCAGATTTAGACATAGGGATTACACATTTCTTGCTTTCTTATAGCTCTTTGTTTATTCATGAGAGAAATGAAGGATTTTTAGTCATAGGTACAATGTGGTTTTTCATACTTTTGTTTTAAGGAACAGGAATCCTTTTAGAAGTTTTGTTTGCACGTGGAGAAAGCCTTAAGAATTCCTAATGCAGAAAAGATGAGCTCTCTTTTACATGGTGATGCAACATGAATTAATTTTTTTTTTAGGAAAGTGGTTTTCTGCACCAAAGTTTTCTGAGTGTATCCAGACTGTAACTTTCTGAGTATGTAGTTTTCAGTGGTCTTTGTTTTTTTTTTTTTTTTTTGCAGTTGTTCTTCTCACCTTTTAAGATTTACTGATTGAATTAATCCTTGCTAATCCAGCCAGTCTTTTTCTATCTCCCTCTTTTTGGAAGTGGTTGGGTGATAAATTTAATCAATGATATACAAAATACCCCGTAGTGTCTTTCAGGATACTTGTGGATTTTTTCCTGGCACAAGTGAGAATGCGTGCAAAATATTTGCTGCATGTTTTCTATTTCCTTTGGGAACATGCCACTGAAGTTATTGATCGTTTTCTATGGAGTAAGTCTTTTTTTTTTTTTGACTGCTCATTGAATTAGGACTTTTCTGACCAGTGGTGTGTTACTATTTTTGCTTAAATGAGGAGAATTCAGTGTGAAAACTCTCTACTTCCTGAGGAGGAGAAATGTAGTTGGAATTTTATTCCTGGTCAGGAGGGATCTTATCTTCCATGCTTTGGTGTTACCTCTGCTGCACTTCATTAACTTTTTGATACCGAGCATTAGCTCAAAGATTGCATAAGAAACATTATTTTCTAACTTTCAACCAAAATCTTGGATTTTTCATGCAATACTTCATCAAACAAGAGTTCCATAGTTTTAGGGGGAGGTTTTTTGGCATTAGGACAAGAATTTCCGTGTCTGAGGAATTTTATTTTTTTTTCCAAAGTAGCAAGAAACAATATGCCTATATGCACAAAGAGCAGCATAGGGATTTTTGATCATATTTTATTGTGGCATTTGTCTAAAACATTTTTTTCCTTTCTTGGAAGTGATGATTAAAATGATTCTGGGGTTACTTGTATATTTACTACTCCAGTAAAAGGACTTGTAGGGAGTTCCAGTGATGTGTTTAGCCAAATATTGAGCATTAAAAGCAAAATTCATGAGTCCTTTGGAAATGCTGTGGACACTTAGTCCAACTGACAGGCAAGGATTAACCCAAAATGTTACTCAAACATATATTTGTTTATACTTTAATTGAATTTTTTGACTTCTTGACTCACATACATTTTTCAGTTTATTCTGTCCACATACAGAACTTCTCAAAAGTAAACAAATTCTGTAGTCATGTCATCATTTTAGTACAGGATGGAGTTTGTGCTAATGGGTTCATAGTCAAAAATACCTCCCCCTCTGCTGATTTTTACTGGTGTCCTGGGCTTACCACAGCTAGGCATCTATTTTCATCTGCAGTTGACTGAAAACCTTTGTTCTCAGGTATTGTCCAACAAAAAGGTCTTTTTTAAAAAAATCCTAAGTGTTTCTGAAAATAAATAAATATTTTTTCAAAGCAAATATTTCAGTTTTGCCAAGGGGAAAAAAACTAACCTTGGATGAAAAAAGTTCTGTTTTTAAAAGCAAAATGCGTGTGATTATATGGCTAAAAAGAAGCTCATGTTCTGTATGCATTATACGGAATTGTGTCTGAAAGAGAGTCACACTTGTGTTATTCCGTCTGCAGCAGTGGGTTTTTTGCAGCCTTATGCTGGTTTAACTGAGAATCTGGTTTATCCCTGGGTTGCTTTGGTTTCTTAATACCCAAAGCAATCTCATTTCCTAACCCCTATAGCTAAATTTAAAACATTTTGTGTTTTTTATTATTTTCAGAAGTCAAAGGGTGATGTTAATAATACGCCATTAAAATTGCAATTACTGAATCCACCCTGTGTCTTCTGAGTAATAGTTGAAAAGCAGAAGACTCAGATCTATGTGCAAAAATCCATGTGCCATATATGTCAATATTTGTGTATATAACCACCCTAATTATGTATTCTAAGATATATTTGACTTTAAGATGTCATGAAGATCCTCTAATAGTTTGAGTTATCACTGACACTGCTGTAGCAACTCAAATATTTTTGAAGAAGCAGATGGGTCTAGGACAAGGGTGTTTTGGGCCTCAATGAACTATTCCAGCAAAGCTTTAGTGGTATTTCACCGAAGAAAAATTAAGCTTAAAAAAATAGATTTGCTATGACAAATGATTATATGTTGCTACATGATTAATAACTCTCCCAAAGAAGCAGGGACTGCAGCCAAATAGTGTGATTTTGAGTGTTGGCTTCACGAAGAGTGGGCTTGTGCAAACACTAAACCTTCCCAAATCTTCCCAAATCTTCCCAAACCTTCCCAAACCTTCCCTTCTCAAACCCTCCCAAACTTTCCCAAACCTTCCCTTCCCAAACCTTCCCTTCCCAACTTTCCCTTCCCAACTTTCCCTTCCCTTCCCCCTTTCCCCTTCTCCCTTCCCTTTCGAGTTGGACTTCCCCCTGTGCACACCCAGACACACCAGCTGATCAGACACTGTGCAGCTGCACAGTCCATCTCCTTGCTTTGTTTGTGATTCCACCTGGAGGAAAATGATTTACTGCGTGTCAGTTGCTTGGGTTTGGGTTGTTTAGTCCTACGGAGCTTTAGAATTGTGCCAGGGAAGGTTTAAGTTAGCCCTTGCTGGGGCTTATCCTTGACACTGCAATTTTTAACAACTTGACATTTCCCTCAGCCTGAGGGGGAGGAACGAAGGAAGCCATGAGGCTGAGGGAAACACCAAGGATTGCCAGAAGTCTTCATGAGATGCTCTTGAAATAGAAAAGTTTGTTTCTGACATGGTTTCTGCATCATCATGTCTATCACTCTAAAGTTTGGTAGGGACGTGTGAGCACATCCATGGATCCCAAAAGCCTTGTGAAGAGCAGTTTTTCACCACAGTGACCTCCACTTTCCACAGGTGCCTGTGGTCATAGCCAAAAACTCCATTAGGATGGAGCCTGGGGGGACTGGTGTGGCTGTAAAAAAGGCTGCAATTTAGCAACATGCCAGAAATTGATGCTCAGGTTTCCAGCAGGGCTGTATTTTGCAAGGAAACCCCCAAATATGGTGAAGCAGATGACTGGATAAGTGAATTTCAGTAGGCAAGGCTGACCACCCACCTTGAATTTCTTTCAACTTCTACTCAGCCAGCTGTGCAAAAATCACCCTTTACAATGATTTTCTTCCAGAAGTTTACCTGAGTCATTGAAATTTTTATGCAAGGTAAATTTATATGTGTGTGTGTGTGTTTATGTATGTATGTATCTATCTATGCATCTATGTATCTATCTATCTATCTATCTATCTATCTATCTATCTATCTAAAATGCATTTGTCTCTTTTGACTCTCAGAGGGATAACAAAGCCATAAATTTTGATAAAATTTAGAAGTCTAAAAAAAACCCAATCCAATCCCCAAACTATTGAAACCTGCCCTACAACCTTAAGCAGTTGTAAAGGGAGCCAAATTTATCAAAAATTTTAGGAATACAGAGCCAACTGGGAGACATTTTAAAGTGAACTAAATAAAATCTTTTGTTTACTTAGATTGAGCAGTAATCAAAAACTGGGTTTTACTACACCTCATCATATATAGTAGTCATGTTAACATGAGTAGAAGGATTAAAAGTATCAAAAATTTAATTTTTCTGGACCTTTCTTAGTGGACTTTTTTGTGTTTGTTTTTGTTTGTTGTTCATTTTGTTTGTTTGTTTGGTTTGGTTTTTTAACTTAGGTATATATATTAGTAGCCATGTTTCTTTAACGCCTTAGACTATCTCCTTGGCAGTATTCCCACCTTTTCCTGAAGGGGAGATGGGATATGCCTGGAGCACTGTTGCACTTTGACTGTGCTTAGGTAGGTTAATGATGCTACAAGATGGCACAAGTTGGAGGAATTGCATGTACCAGAGGCTGACACTTGAAATTTTGCTTCAGCAGGAAATGTCCATATTTCAAAATCTTGTTTCTTTTGAAATGAGATGAAAAGAAGAACATTTAAAAAAAACCTTTTTCTATGGAACAGCCCTAAAGATGTTATCAAATTGGTTTATTTCTGTAAAATTGAAGTTTTCTGTTCCAATTTAATATTTTAAGGGGGAAAAACCCCACTAAATTTGAAGGTTTGGGGGTTTTTTGTTTGTTTGTTTGGTTTTTTTTGTATGGGAACAGCTTGTCAAATCACCTTTTTTACCTCCTAAATATGCCTTTAAAACAAAATATATTCAACAAGACTGGCACATTCCTGTGGAATTGGTCGAAGCTGGGGTTTTTTTGCTGGAGGACTTTCAGCAAAGCATAGTCATAAAACTGCTCGAGTCCACCCAGACTGCAAATCTGGTCCCTGGCAGAGCCAACTTCAGGGGAGGCAGAATATGACATAAAGCTGTTTAAGTCTTTCCTCAATCCAACGATAATATTAATTACATTTTAGTTTTAATTCACTTGTATATAATTCTATTGAAGCCAAAAAATAAACTTCTGATTATCAAGTGCAGGAAATAATTTGACTAATGCAAACTGTTTTGATCTTTCATGCAACCCTGTCTTGTGACTATGGGTTCTTTGTAGTGAATATAACAGATTTTTTGATAGTATCACATTTATCACATTGTGCAATGAAATACTTTTTCAAATGAGCAGTCCAAAATAGTTTTGTTCTTATTCATAAAATCTTTTTTTTTTCTATTTAGCTCTATTCTAATCAAAATACAGGACCTGATTTAAAGTCCACAGAACATTTTGTGACCCTTTCTGTGAATTTCATGGGTTTATCAGACCTCTAACCCTTCTATAAAAGACTGAACTCTGGTATTGCTCACAAACTCAGCATGTTGCTCTGAAGCAATAAACAAACAAACTGCTGAAATCTGCAGATGAAATTCTGTTATCTGCAGGATGCCAGGTTAGATGCTAACAGTCTCCTTTTTAATGAGACTGTCACAAAATTGCTCTAAATCCATGTCTACTGAATGAAATATTTTGTGTTTTGAAAGTTTGGAAAACATCAGAGCATGTTTTATATTTAATTCCCTGCTAATTCTTCTTCAGCTGCTTATCTGATTGCTTTGGAGAGAGAAAAATGCTTTTTACTGCCTGCCCCCTCAAAAAATAGTCTTGGAAAAGCTCTCTGTAGAATATTAAGTCTTCTGAAGAGAAAATATTACTGCATGATACATATTTGGATGTATACAGGAGTCGGCTTGTGCATCAGGAGCAGAGAGGGAATTTTTCTCTTTGATCCACTGAAAAACTGGAGTGGGTTTGGAACCAGTTGTGACTGATTAGAAGTAGGGTTGTAATGAAAACTGGTGCCACCTCGGGCAGTGGCTCTGTGGTTTTTTTGTAGTAGCAGTTTAAAAAGCACCCTGTAGCTAGAGGGATTTCCACTTCACAGCTACCGTTGTTGAGGTACATGCCTATTCCATAGAGGTAATTTAAAACATCTAGACAGATGGACTAAGAAACAATCTATGCTGCATATACACTCATCCATCTATCCATTCCATCTCTATTCCAGTGCATACTTCATCACTTCCCTCAAAAAAAGAGGTTTTACTGATAAATCTTCCTCAGGGCTTGTTTGGATTAGCTCTCTGAGCTGACAACCGTTGGCTTCACTCCTTTTTAGCTACTTGTTTTTACTTTCCTTTTCTTGGAGTCAGTTACAACTTGCACAAGTTGAACAAGTACTTCTTTTGCCTGGTTTTGCATGACAACGTGTGAGCTATTGATAAACATGTTTAGTAGCTGAACTCCTTTCCCTTAAAGTCCTAATTTCATCTCTTTTTAGTAGTCTTTGGTCTGTGTGTCTTTACCTGCAGCTGGAAGAGGCAACATGATCTTCCTAAAAGCTGGTTATTTTTGCCTTGGGGAAAAAGAAAATACAAAATCCCCAAAGACACTTATTATTTAATGACAGAGCCTCCTGAAAGTTTATTATTGGAACACCATACTTTTAGCTAACGTTCTTTTATGTGGATCTTTGTGGCATGTGAGATCTTGAAAAAGCTAACAAAGTAAAAGTAGGGTCTGATAGAGATCTCTGCATATGTAAGAATTTGTGTGTGTCTTCTAGGTGAATTTGGAACAGATGTTACTCACTAAATTTATTACCTACCATAAATGACTTCCCGTGAGTCAGTAATTTGAAGGACTCTCAGGTGTGCACTGCTGCAAAAATACTACACCGCTGGTCAGAACTTGTTAGTCAGAGCACCCTCCTACAAATTATAGCCTACACAGCCCCATCCAGGCTTTAATTTATTTCTTTTAATGTACAGTTCTGTGCAAAAGCATGCTACAGGCTTTGTCATACAAACTCAACTGCTGTGTATGAAATTATAATTGATCTTTATGGCACACTAGTCTATATGCCAGGTTATTTGTACATATTCTTCCCTCAGCTGTGTATGCAGTACAAGACATCTTTCTTGCCCATGCACATTTTAGGTGTAGTTTTCTGGTCCTATGTGTGGGTACGGTTACTTCTTAGCAAAATTACTGAGAATCAGAAACTATCAGAGCTCCATGGTAGCTTTGCCTGGCTATTCTTTTGCTTATTGAATTTCCACATATTTTTTCACAATTTCTAAAGGATGGTATTCAATTCTGTGTTGTTTAGAGCTTCTACTTTTATGAAAACATGTTTTCTCAATATGACTGGTGGTGCTGTTTGTTATAATTTGTGGATTCTGCAAGTGATGTTGTTAAACACTTGAAGTCATATTGCCAGTCTTGGACAGATTACCAAATTCTTGCTTTTCACAGAGATCTAGGGAAGCTCAAACAAAACTTTATTTTTCTGTGGTTTCGGGCAGCCTCTGTAAATATTTTCAATTTATTGGAGAAAGAAATTCTTCCTTTACAGGCATTGCATAAAATAACTCCCAAAAAGTGCAGGTGAGGGAAGCAAGAAGAAATCTCAGTTCTGTAGTCATCTAATACAGCTGTCATGGCACAAAGTAAACACCAGGTTTCACTGGGGCAACGTAGAACAGCCAGGCAGAATTGAGGTTAAAAACAACCTTTATTTCATAGCACTGGGAGTGCTGAGCTTAGTGCTGTACAAATGGAACACTGTGATTGAAATAAATAATGCTGAAGGTGATTTATTTTCTCTATTCTTCAGCTGGAGGTTTAGCAAAGATAAGACTCAGTAACACTTATGAGTTTAGCTGTAAATACAGCATAAGATATTAGGACATTAATTCTCAATGGAGTTGGAGTGACCTTTTCAAAACCAAGTTGCTGTCAATATCCACACACAGAACAGCCCAAGCCATGGAATCACAAGCCTTTCGCGGTGCTGTGTGTCAGTTTAATGTGACTTAATACATTCTTTTCCAGAATGATCACCTGAAGACTCTTTCTCTAATGACTCAGTAGTCATAGAGGTTAAATGATCTTCACAGGTAGGGGAATTACTTTGAAACAGTGAAGTACCTTGACTCAGGTTCTCATTGTTCTATATCTTATAAATAGTTTTAATGGGGAAGTTTTGCTTAAAAAAAATGAGCTCTGTCATATTCTGTAAATATATTTTGAGGATCAGTCAATGCAGACAACACAGTAAGGCAGGAGTGCCATTAATTAGTTCAGATCATCTCTGGCAGATGTGGACAAAGCTCCATTGGGTGCCCCAGCTGCAAAAAGTAATTTTGCAGAGGACAAAATGATTATAAAGATAGATTCAGAAGAAAGAAATTCTCATAGAATAAGATTTCAGCTCAAGGTTTCCAATTCAGAGTCACTTGGACAAGGTTGAAATGTGGATATTTTTGTTTTTTTTACTAAGTCTGTTGTATTCTTTTTTTAAAAAAAAATTATTTCTTTACTTATTTATTTGATTTCGTTTTAACGGGGGTAGCGTCTATTGTCTGGAACAGAAGGCTTGCAGTAATGTTTGTGCTGAAAGGGCAAGTTTAAAAAGTGTCTATGGAGTTTGGGATCATGAATATTAGAGGAATTCATGAGGCTTTCTGCAGCTAAAATCTTGCCTTCTTAGATCTTCTTTCTTCCTCCTTTTCTGCTTAGCCACTTAGAAAAAAATCCGAGATGTTTGCAACCTGTGGGAGTGTGTAAATACCTTGGAGTGAGTGGTAACCAGAAGACAATTACTGGACTTTACTCATGTTATGCTGAGTGGTGCTTGATTCTTGAATCTGTGATTTTTTTTCATATTTGCTTCATAATGCTTTAAAATTCCAAATAGCAGTCACTTTGTAAAGCAATACTTCATTCACTGACCTAGGGTCCAAGTCTAATGAACAGAGGAATTGATGTAGTTTTTATGGTGTTCCTAGTAATTGAGTTACTCTATGCTAAGCAATAATGGAGATGCATAGGTATCGCCTGTATGTCCTATTTTATTTTAAACTTTACCTTGCTTAGCTTTGTCTAACTTTAGTTTTTGGTAAAGGTCAGTTGGTGTCTAAATCCATGGAAGCAGTTACAACAGGTTGGTCTAAAAAATTATTTTCATCTTGTCCATTTCTCATCTCTCCTGAATAGGACAACGTGACTTGGGTGTGGGTTTGGGGTCAAATACATATGACAATCAACAGCACTAAATAATTATTGTGTTCAATATGCAGAAAGGCTTCAACTAGAAAGTCACACATCATGGCTGAGTTTAACTTTGTGTCAACAGAAGAACACACTGAATTTAAAAAAATTGTTTAATTTTGAAGGCTTTTTTGTTTTTTGTTTTTGTTTTTTTTTCTCTGACAGGTTGCTTGTACTTCATGTGTGTACTGTAATGCACAACTATTGCTGTCACTCAGGGATTATGAAAAGCTCTCTTTTTTTTGCAGATCATCCGGTGAATGAATTTTTGGATCTGTTCAATCGCCACGTGCTCCCCCATGCAATAGATGAGACCCACATTGATGCAGAGTCAGCTCAGACCGAACCCTGTACCTCAGACTCTGTGCAGGATTCGTCTGAATTTCTAATATTGGATCCTTTCTTTCCAAACTATATAGAATTTGAGGAAGAGGAAGACTGTGAAAATACTACTGACGTTACAGCTCCTCCAGCTTTGCAATTCATCAATGGGAAGCAGCAGGTTACCAGTGCCCCTAAGAGCACAAAGGCTGAGGAAGCGAGAAGTGACAAAATTGAAAGTGTTGCACATTCCAAAAATTTAACCTTTGCTCAAATCAATGAAACAAACACATTTATAATATCTGAATCTGAAGCTTCTGGTACTATGCAACCAAGCAAAGCTGGAGAAGTGACAGGGGTGTTTGAAGGTACTCAGCCAACAGCAGATGTTGCAATGTTAGAGCCTGTCTATAGTGGTGAGTCAGAAGTTGTCACAACAGATAAATCAATAGCCATTACTTCTTCACACAAGCAGTCTCTGCAAAACAATAAAGAGTTCATAACATGGCATGGAAATGAGGAGAGCTCTACTAAGGGTGCCAAAAACTTGCTTTTGGATACTACTGAATCTTCTGGAGATGGCTCCATGGAGTCTGATCTATCCACTTTTGCCTTAGAAGTTGTGACAATGTCAAGAAAGGAAGATGACAAAAAAAATTCTGGTGTAACTTCTGTTCCTGATGCATTTACTGTGGAAAGTTCTGCTGTAACTTCTTCTCTGGATGCAGTTTTTATTCCTGCCACAGCACATGAAAGTGTGACTGACCCTATTCCAGAAGAGGCAACCTCTGCTCCAGGAGGTCATTATGAATCAACTGCTAAACTTAGTGCAAATTCCTCTGTCGATAATATTCTGGAAACAAATGCTACAGCAAAGCCTGAGATGAGTGCTGCTTCTTTTATGATTCTGGAAGGCTCTGGGGATGAAAAAGAAGACATCACTGTAACAACAGGGGAAATAGCAGTAACAGAAACACTTTCAATGCAAGGTATTTCTTTGGGCTCTGGCACAGTAATGCCAACAGAAGTTTCTGTAACTGCCTCAGGAATCACCTCTGCTTTGCTCAGGGGTATAACTCATTATTCTGCTTTTGATCAAAGTCCTGAAGCACCTGTTGCCACCAATTCTGTGTCTGAGTTTATTACAAAAAAAGTAGTTTCTATCTCTCATGTAACTGAAAAAAATATTGATGATGAAAAGGAAATACAGACCACTCTTTACTCAGGTCACCAAAATTCAGCTACTGCTGCAGAGGGAAATTTGGAGTTGAATGAATCTGAGAGCACTACAAGTGAAGTCAGAATTTTAATTCAGGAGCCCAGCTTACCCAGTAAAAGAGTACCAGGTACCATAAGTTCTGAAACCAAAAAGGTCACCTCCATTCCTTTCTTGAGAGACAAGGAGCTTTTTATAAATGAAGGATCAGCAGAAGAACCAGCAGACTTATTTGCAGGGAGTCCCACAAGAAAAGTGGTAAGTACTGACTCCCCATTTTTTGGTCCAGGTTCTGGTGACATAGACCTTATCATTCAGTCTGCTACTTTGACTTCAGTTCCATTAAGGCCTGTCACTGAAACATATACTGAAAAGCATGAAGGAAAAGTTTACAACACAGATGATGCTTCCCCAAAGGATGCAACAACAGAATATGGGAAACATGCAAGAACAGGTGAATTTGCAGTAACAGTTTCAAGTACTGGGTCAGATGGCTTGACAGAGGGGTCTGGAGGAGCAAGTGAGGCATCCTTGGATGTGTTTAGTACAAGAAAGCCAGGAGAACAAAACATGGGAACAGAACCAACCTACACAGCTCCTTCTTACATAATATTTGGTTCTATAAAGGAGGTAAGACCTCATACTGCACCAGGAATTAAAACAGAAGGTTCAGAATCAGGTGAAGTCACGCCATCTCCAGAATCCATGGTTCATAACAGCCCTCATGACAATGTGGTGACACGTGGTACTGGCAGTGGAAAAGAAGTAGCTGAATCCATAGAAAGCAAAAATGCAAGATTTGGTTCTTCTGCTGCCTCACTGGGCAAGATTCTCTTGATTGAGCGTGGCTCTGGAGAAGAATTCAAAGACGACAGTAGCACCACAAAACTGATGTTTAATGGACCTACTGAAGAAATACTTGGGGATCGTTTCTCACTCACTAATCAGGGGTCTGGAGAACCAGACACATTCTTTGGATCATTTGCAAAAACAGAATTTTCACCTACTGGGAGCCCAGAAACATGGGAGAAGCATGACAATCACAATGTTGTCAGCACATCATCTGTGAATCTTGCCTTCACCACTAACCCTGATGAGACAGTCACAAGTCCTGAACTTGACGAAACCACCATGGAAACTGTAACTGACCTGAGAATGGACGAGAAAACCACTGATGAATTGACAGTGAGAACTTTTTCAATGAAGATTCCTTTGGTAGAAGATTTGTATTCTGGGGAAGACAGGCCAAGGGAAATTTTGCCAAAAGCTATGGAATCTTCTGAAGAAAAAGCAGCAACAGACCCATTCTTTAAAAGTACACAGGCTACCCATGAACATCTGGAATTTTCAAATGTTCCGATTGTCAGTCATTCAGAAGAAAAGGAATTAGAAACCAAACCTGTTCAGAAAGTACTTTTGCCATTTAATGATGACAGAGTAACTGAACCTATAAGGATTGAAAGAAAATACATAAGCTCTCCAGTTACAGATATAGAACAAGAGAAGAAGTTGATGCAAAACATTTTCCCTACAAAAGATATTCCCAGAACATTGCTGACATCTCAGGAAGAAAAACAATCAAATAATGAGTTCATTAATGATCCATTATTTTCAGGACAGGGATCAGGAGATGACCTTGATGTAATTCCTTCTATAGTGCCATTTGTTGTTAAAGGAATCAAGAGTCCTCCAACTTCTCATCCTGCAAACATGGGACCTGAACTTTCAACTGTAAAGACACAAGACTTTGAAAGAGGAAGCACCCAAGCAAACACTGAAGTTAATGAAGAAGTTTCAAATGCTGTGACTGAGCTGCTCTCAGAAACTGGAGACCAATTCCCCACCTCTGTGTTCCCCAGTTTCCCAGCTTTAACGGAAGTCAGCTCCAAGAGCTTCATCTCCAAACAGATGGAAGAGATGACCCATTATTTTGTGGCAACTGAAGAACCTCAGAATCGGGAAACTAGTTATAGGAGAGGAGAAAATGAAACAGATAGGACAACAGCTACTTCTAAAGCTGTTTCACGAGAGGAAACTTCACATTTTGTGATTAAAGGTGGAGTAACTCCTGGGTCTGTTATACTGAATGGAACTCCCAATCCTCAAGCAGACGAATGTCTTGTAACATCAACAACAAAAATGCCAGGCAGAGCATTACCTGAAAGCTCTGGAGAAGGATCTGGCTGGGTTTCTGTTTTGGATTCATCTTCTTCTGACAAGTTTACTCATCTGTCAATACCCCCGGTATCAAAAGCAGAACTAAATGCTTCATCTAGTGCTCCTGGGCATATTTATTCCAAAGTTATGACTACAGAGGCACTGACAGATGGGTCACAGACTGTGATCACAGGACAAGCATCCCTTTTTACTGAAGAAACAGAGATTGTGTCAAATCCATCTACTGTTCATCCAAAGGCAGCTACATCAGAAGAACTAGCAAGCGACACGGGGATAGATGAGAAAATTATTCCCATGATTGATGACAAAAAAAGCACTTTATTGAACGTTTCTGTTTATGGTGACATCATTCTAATTGAAGAGAGATTTCAAATCCCATCAGAAGACACAACAATTATAGACATGGATCACTCAAAATCAATGCCTGAAGATATAATAAGTGTGCAGACAATGCCAAATCCTGTTACACAGTCAACATATGGCAGTGATGATGATAGTATGACAGCTAAAGGAGAGAAATATGATTCAACACCCAAATTTTCCATAACCAAAGAGAAGACCCTTCAATCCAGTGATAGTCTTTCTTTGATTACTTCCAGTCCACCAAGCAGAGAATCGGTAACAGCTGGGCACAGACCAAAACCAGATGATATGGATTTGGGTTCAGGGAATGCCATGAATGTTGCAACAGAAACTCTCCCCACTACTGAACTCTCTGAACTGAGCATTTTCCTTCCTACAGTACCATCTCTGGGAATCCCTCAGGTGCCCTATGAGTCTAAACATGTTGTAACCACCAGCACAGAAGACAGCTATGAGCCAAATACTTCAGCAAACAACAGAGTAATAGCAGATCCAAGTGAAACAATCTCTGTGTCTGACTTTTCTGGAATGGGCCAAGAAGAACCAACCGATTATCAGCCTGTGGTTCCTTCCCTTACAACAGTTTTAGCTACTGAGCTAGAAAAGCCTGTGACAACTGACTTGCTTGAGTTGAGTATTGTCACCACACAGCATGCATCCCAGGTCGTGACTGTATCACCGAGCAAAAATGCAAAAAATCACACCGTGGTATACATAAACACAAAGTCAGCATCAGCAGAGTATGAGGAAACAGATTCTGAGAGTTTTCATTCTATCCCTCAAACTCCTACATCCTCAGTAACTGTTCATTTAGCTAATGGAGTGTCTGAGTATCCTGAGGTAATCATTCCAAGTACATCATCATCATCAACAAAGGATTCAGATCAGCCCAATCATTCATCAGAAGGATCCTTCAAAGAGGTTAGTTCTGATATTGCAGCAACATACAAACCCCGTACTACAGACCTTCTCGACACAACAGAGTCTTCTCTGCTGGAGCTTTCTCCTGAGTCTTTCCCAGAAAGCACAGCTATGGAAAGTACTCCTCGCTTTGGCAGGCTGGTAACAGGCAGGACAGAGGAGACAGAAACCCCTGTCACTGATTTTTCTGTTGAGGAAGAATCTACAGTTTCTGGAGATTCTTCATCAACACATGTCTTGCCTACTGCTTTTCTGAATTTTGGAGAAGGAGTGAGCACAGATGCCCCAAAAGTTAGCACAGCAAAAGTTGAAGCTTTCTCGGGGAGAGTGAGTAATTCCCACCAGGAAGAAGACAGGACAACTAAGAGAGAGAACCCCTTACTCGTTTCCACACCGAACTCACCCAACAGCATTGAAAGTGAAGGATTTAAACGCGACCAGGGAGCAGTTACAAAGCTGACTTCACCTTCCCAACTTCTGGAAGGAAGCACAGAAACACAATCAGCTTTGTTTGGTCGAGGGGAGATCACAACAATTTCTTCTAACATTGCAACACACGGCATTGCTCCTGGCAACCGTCCCTACCAGAATGAACAGTACACAATGAGCTCTGAGGAGCCAAACACTGTTGAAGTTGTAACCTCCTCATTTTCCCTTCCTGAAGTCACTAATGGATCAGATTTTGTGATTGGCACCAGTGTGGGTTCAGTTGAAGGAACAGCAGTACAAATCCCAGGTAACTCCCAAATATGATCACTGTGTTACGTGTGTTTACACCTGTAAAAGTGTTGTCTTAGCTCTGGTGAGAGGTGTGACTACCAGAGCATCCTGTGAAATAACATCAGCTCTTGGGACTCTCCAGCTGTGAGATTAGCGTGGGTGTAACCCGTGCAGAGTGGAGGAGGATGGGGGTTCCCAAACTCCAGCCCAGTAGCTCTTCATGAGTGTTTGCATCATGGAGCTCTGGATCAGACTTGAGGTAACAAGCCAATTCTAGAAGGCAGGAAAGTAACATTGGTTGTGGTAGAGAATTCTGCTGTAATTATTAAATTTTCCAATTTCAAGCAGATAATTTGTCTGATAGCTCTTCTGTGCTAGTGTGAAGATAGTACTCATAAAACTGGTTTGCAGGTAGAGTTGTTCTTAACATCTTGCAGTTGACTTAAAAAGAAACCCTCATGCACATTTTAAGATCAGAATTTTCACAAAAATTAGCACCTCCTAACCTACAGGATAACTTTCCACACAAGAAAGAAACAAGACCTTGTTTTCAGCCTATCTGTAGCTTTAACTGGTTGATAAAGTGTCTGCCTCTTAAAAATTACAGAACTTTTTATTAGACATCACTTGCCACACAGGTTTTTTTCATGATGGTTATTAGGCACCATTTCACCAAATACATGGATGATGCAGGTAGGGTCTCTATGAGTATTGTAACTTCAATCCAAATTTTTGTCTGGATATAGCTGAGTAAAGAATGGGCTTAATTTTATAGGGGTTTGTATTATTTTTCCTCAAACAATCCAGGTAGCTGTCAACTTGAAAATGTTTACTGGCAAAATATCCAGTCTGCAGTAGGACAAAGCGACAGCAAGCACACAATAAACATCATTAGCAGCCCTACATTTGTGACATTCAGTGAAGCAGTCCTAAAACAAACACCCTCTTGTATGGATATTATCAGATCCTTTTCAAAACCTCCAAGGTGAAATCCCTAATTATTTAGTTATATTCCCAAACTTATGTACATGGGAGTTTCCTCAGGAGGCTTTCAGCTGGACTTTCTGCATTCCTATGACTAGACAGGGAACTTGGTACTTTAGGAAGACCGAATGTCCGGTTTGCAAGGGTAAAATAGATGCTATTTACCTTTTTTTTTTTTCCATTGACCATAATCAGATTTTTTTTTGTGGAAAATATAATCAGAAATCTTAATTTTTCTCACTTCTCTGGTTTACAGAAATCTCTGAACCATTTCGTAAATTTTCAAAGCCAGGGCTTTATTTTTGTACCCTAGAAGGACTGTCCTCAGGATTTCCCTCTAACTCTGAGAAGTTAACACTTAGAAATGGTTTAGTGTGCACTTGTTTGTGTGAATGAGTTCTCCTAGGCATGAACTCAAATGAAAATACCTAGGTATCTAAACTCAGTGGAAATAAACACCACTAGAAGGCATAAAGTTCTGCAAGGAAAAGCTATTTAAATGATAACTCCTGTAACAACCAAGGATTTCATATCAGGTAAGCTTTTCTCTGACTTTTTAGTTCAGTTACAAATGTACTCAGTATCTTTATTTTTGTTCTTCAAATGTATTTCTAAGAAAGACTTTGCAGGCATTGTTTGATTAGATAAAAGAAAGACCTGAACCAACAGCAGCCAGTAGTATGTTCTGTGTACCCTGTCATTCTGCATAAACTAACCCTGTTCAAAAGAAAAGCATTTCTCATTCATTGTGCATATGTTTAACTGTTTTCAGCTATAATTAAGCGTCATGTCATGCAAACTAAATCCTTAGAGTATCATGACTGCCAAATACAGTGCAAATTGCTGTGAAAAAGCATAATTCTAAAAATAATTTGTATTAGTTCTTAGTAAATGCCATATTTTGTTGTTAAAGTTAAAATATGGTGATGCCTGAATACAAGCTTTGCTGTTTTACAAAACTATCTTACTTCCAGTGTTAATAGTTTCTGTAATCACAGTAAAACTGCACCATCAATGCAGCAATGAAGATTTTTTTTCTTCCAAAAAATTGAAAATATACTATTTCCTTGAAACTGTGGAGTCAAATTCATTTTTTTCTACTTGTTTAACAGGCCAAGATCCCTGCAAGAGCAACCCCTGCCTCAACGGTGGCACCTGCTACTCTCGTGGTTCGTTCTACATCTGTACCTGTCTTCCAGGTTTCAGTGGAGAGCAGTGTGAATTAGGTAAGATGAAGCCTAAGAAAAGTTTTCATACATGAGATCTGCACAAGTGCTGAGTTTTGAAGTTGAAGAATAAACAGACATTTGAAAAATTCTGCAGTGAGTCCCTTAAGAGCAATAAAATAGAGGAGGTCCTCTCTTATCTCTCTCGCCATAAAGTGCACTGATATGTGCACAGAAAGGTTGAGAGAGCTGTGCAGGAACTCAAATTCAGAACACTAAGTTAAAAAATACCTAAATAAAACAAAACAAGCATTAATATTTGGGATAGTTCTCTAAGAGCCTGGAGTAATTATTTGGAAGGCTGGTAAAATAAATTTATCTTAAAAGTGACTGGGAAGATGAGTACTGAATGCCAGTCTGATATTTTTTTTCCCAGGAAATTGTAAATATTATGGTAATCATATGCATATTTGGTATAGATTGGTATTTTTGTGACAACTCTACCTGAGGACCTCTTCAAGCTGCCTGTGACATCCATGAGTACCTGCTGTGACTGTGGATTTCCAGAGACTCACCTGTACAGTGTAAAATAACCAGTTTTTCTTCCAGAAATCTAACCAAAATATGGTAAAAGTGGTAGGTTGGCTGTTTAGTGCAGAGATAATTTAGACTATTTATCATTCCCTGATAAATACCATGGATTTGTCTGTTACACAGTTGCCTGCCAAATTGGAAAGAAAAAAAATGAGTTTAACTCATCATATATAGGTTGGGAGAAAAAAACTCAACTCCACCCAAAGGTTGAAGAAATCACTGCAGCATAGCTGTCAGGATTAATATGGTTTTATTTGTGTTCTGTAAGACAAATTTGTGTTTCGTATGTGATTTAAAAAATAGTTAATATTGTTCTCTGCTTTCCTAGCTCATCCTGATGAGTTTGGTATTTCACTAGTTCATTAATGGTAGAGATCACATTTTAGATGCTGCATCTTAAATCTTTGTCAAGGAATATGGCATCCCCTGGTTGCAAAACATAGGTCAGGTATAATAATTATAAAATAAGGATCTGTGCACTTTGTGTCCTCTAGCACTTTTAGAGGCTTATCCAAAAATTGGAGTGTGACTCTCCACAGACCATTGCCATGTAGAAATAGGTTTTGTGATACCTAAGAAAGGAAACCTCAGCATTTTTAGCCCTTGTATTCAGGGATATTCTGTATACAAAGCCTAAAATATTACCTCGAGATCTTTCCAAATGACTGGACCAAGTAAGACCTAGCAAAAATTTGAACAGAGTATATTTTAAAATAGAAATATTTTTAAAAAAAGCCCTCCTCATGATGCAACAATTATTCCTAGTTGTTGTTTTTTGGTTTGTAGATATATCTACCTTCTGTCTTATGTTTCAATGAGTGAATCATTACCAGCAATTCACTTTGGACTGAGATGTTTACAAAATCTGCATTAAAGTTTAAGTTGTGATTGTTTCAGAGAAACAGAACTCATTAGAAATCATCATATGATCTTTATGAAAAGATAGACTAGCTTATAAACTATATGAATACATGTACAAAGTAATTACTTTAAATGAACTAGTGCTCCAGTTTAAAAGGTGAAGACAAGATGTTTTAGCCTTGGAGGAGTGGGGGACAGAAATTGTTACTTATTTATTGTGCAAGACTGCTACTATCTGACTGGTCATTAAGTGATATGGCCTTTATGGTGCTTTGTCCTCATCTTGATAAGATTAGACAAGGAAGAAATGAGAAATGCAAGTCAACAACAAGCCAGTGCCTGCTGATTTGCAGGCTGAAATTAGCAGTGTGTTTGATGCTACGTGATAAGATTTCCAATATTTGAGTTTCATGAAGATATTTGAGGTCCTCAGTGCTTAATGAGAGTTTTTGTGCTGTGGTCACATATAAAAGTGAAATTTTCCACCAGCACAGGAAAATGCTGCATGGTGCAGCATTTCTTCTCATCCACACAGTGACCACTTGGATCTTGCACAGTGTTTTATTCTTCTGTGCTGAACAAGTCCCAGTCACCAGTGTGACTAAGGCTGAAGAGCATTTACCTTCTGGGAGCTGGGTGGGTTGTAAAACCACTCTTATCTTTTTGCTGCAGATGTTGATGAGTGCCAGTCCAACCCGTGCAGGAACGGAGCCACATGCATTGATGGCCTCAATACCTTCACCTGCCTGTGCCTGCCAAGCTACATAGGTGCTCTTTGTGAGCAAGGTAAGGTGTGTTCTTCAGCCTGTGGTGATGGAGCTTGTCCTTTTCCATTCCAACACCCTTCTGGAGTAACTAGGCAAAGCCTCCTAAACTGACTGAGTTTCTGTCTTAAAAAATTACGCACACTGTAAGACATATCAGAACCCTTCACCTCCAATAAACATCAGTCATGTAGGAATACTCTACTGAATAATTCAGATTATGTATTCATCCACTGGGAGCCATAGATTTGACAGCTTTATCCCAGAATTTTCAAAATTACTTGTTCTGTAGTTATTTCAGCCAAAGTAGGTAGAGGATTTATAGTTATACAAGTAAGTTACTTATACAAGTAAGTTGTAAGAGGCTTTCTAAACTGGGCAGATGAAATAAGGTTAAATACCCATGTCTCTGTAATTGTTAGAAAGTTCTCTGCAAGAAATGCCACTGTATTTACAAGAAACATTTATAGTATGAGATGCTTACTCAATATGTAGGAGGAGGACTAGGGTAGCAAAATCTATTCTGTTAATAAAATTAATGAAGGCATTTCCATGGGAAAAGAAATGGTGTATTAAAATGTACTTGCTCAGCTCACGAAAATATTTTTTTCTTTTTCTTCAGTTGAATATTTTTGGTCACAGGCGAATGAACTAAACCTTTGGATCTGTTTAATTAGTGTTGTGTATTTTCATGTTTGTTTCTCAGCTTCAGTGAAAAGCAGTTTGCAAACTCTTCCAGCTCAATTTATAGAGATTTGTTTGTCAGAGCTGAAAAATCTCAGACCTGACCAGTACTTTTCAAGGTTTAACCTTTTTCAGTAGTCTGGCTAACCTTGCAACTTGAGACGACTTCCTGAATCTTGTGTCCCAAATTATAAATTGACAGTGTTTTCACAACAAAAGAAATAAATATTCTCACTCCCTTCCTCCTCCCCTTCATTCCAGCAAATCCATAGCAGTGAGTGGCTCTGAGTACCATGGTAGCTTTAAGCTCCTTTTTATGACCTGAGAGTGCATTTCAGGTGGTAAATGGGAACATTTCCTAGTTTGTCAATCAGAACCAGAGCTGTGCTCTCTCAGCTTTGGAATTTAAATTTCCTCTGCTTAAAGTCCTGCAGTGGTTTGGGATTTGGGAAAAGGTTTTAGTGCCAAATTTCCGCTCCACCAGACAAAATAAAACTGTGTTGGTGATTCAGACATGGTTGTCTGACAAGCAGGCTTTATTTCAAGGCACCAGTCCTGACCTCACTAGATTTAAAGACCAGCCAGGATGATAGAATGTGTTGCCTCGGTGCCACAGAAAAGATGGTGCTCACAGAAAAATACACTGAGATTTTATTTCATTATTTTTTTTCCCTTCAAATATAATATTCATTTTATAAAACTTAAAAAAAAAAAAAAGTCAAGCTGAAGGGCTTTCTTAGGCACACTCCTGAGCATTCAAAATGCCATGGGGGGCCAGGGAACAGGAGAAGGGAGCATGGGCTTCCTCTGGAAATGAGGCTCAAAAAGTAGGAGGTGATTCCATCACATCTGCACCACTGGTGCAGAAAGAAACGCAGAGCTCAGAATTTCACCCAGATGCCCCTGTGAGACTGCTCAATTCTAAGGGATCTCCAGTTGAGGTGTCGTGCCTGTGTCAGCATTTGGAGGGGATGTGAGTGGGGGACATCACAGCTGCATATCAGGGAGCTTGGGATGGTAGGAGTGAGAGGAACCTTCTGGGAGGTCCAGTCTGGATGAGGGAAATCAGTCCTGAGACTCAGCCATGGGACTGGCTCCCTGGCACCCCTTTTTTTGCCAGGTGGAAACAGTTCAACAGTCTGAGCCCAGGAACATCTTCCTGAAGAGAGCTAAAGTTGTCTTATAAACAGAGCAGCTGAAGTTGTTCACTTTTAAACTAGATTGTTAGCTCAGTCAGGTAGCATCACTTCTGGTTCAGATGAGATCAAAAGTGAGTGGAGTACCTCTCTTAGACCCTGTTTTGCCCACCACCTGTATCTTTTCAAAGTACAGATGCACGTTCTGCATGACACTTGGTGACATCTGAACATCACTTAAAATGCATAAATATCCCCAAAACACCTGTTTGTACAGGATGAGGCTCCTCAGGATGGTACAACCAGCTGTTCTCTTCCAGGTTTCGAAGAAAAGACAACTGGGTTTTCTTAATTATCATATTAGGAACAATGGTTTTTTTAATAACCCAAGTTCATCATTCCAGTGTCTGTGATTACTCCAGTCTTATTTAATTCACTTTGTTCCTAGGACTTGGTAGCTGGGGATTGAAGTAGTTGAGAAGGGCTTAGTGCAAAGATACTTTCTGAAAACAGATGGTCTCTTACTGATGTCTTTCAGCTGAGAAGGGATTATTTTGAATATTTACGAGAAAAATGGGTTTCTCCTCAAGAAGTGTGGGCTAATGAGCCTCTGGCATTTGTTCATTAGCTGAAGGCAGAGAGTCATAGATAAAATTCACAGCTGAGTAAGACTCTCATTATGTTCTAGTACCTGTGTCAGTCTTTATTTTCTTTAAGCCCCTTATGGTATTTCTTTAAAGACAAGGGACCTATTGTCAGCAGATTACTGCAGCTATTGAAAAAGCAGTACTTTTCTATGTATTAAACCTACAGACAACTCTTTTTTTAATGCAGAGTTTAGAGATGTTGTCACACATGTACAATTGCAGCTACAGAGGGACGAAACTGCGAAAATAACTCCTTGCACACATCACCCAAATACTCCCGTAAATTGTCATAAATCTTAACGCTAGTGAGACAATTTTCAAAACACCATAAATATGAGTGTTTAAGTCTTTCCATCACATTCTGGGATAAGGTTACAGAGACCTGTGATTGCCTCCCTGGCTTAGTACACAATGAATGTGGAGTAAGTGCTTGCACCTACTCTACTTGCAGGTGACTGAGTCAGAAAATTTACAGCCACCTGCAATTAGGCTTTACTGGTTCAGTAAAGGCACTAAAAGTTTATACCCATATGGAACCCTTACCTCTCTGTCAGCCTTGCAGCTCTCTTTGTCTGGTAAGTTACGTGAGCTGAGGACAAAGATGTTGATGAGTGCAGGGACGAAACAGTCCCCACATTTTTACTTGGCTGGTTTTGCATTTTTCATCCTCTGCCCTCCTGAATCTTCCTTTCCTTGTTCATTTTTCCCCTTTTCTCATCAACCTCTCCTCTCAAAAATAAAAAAAAGCAACAACAACAACAAAAACCAACTCAACTACCCCAAACAAAAAAAAAACCCAACAAACCAAAAGCAAAAAACAAGAAAAAAAAAAACAAACCCCGACCACTCACCAACTCCAAACAGAAATACCCTCTTCTCCTTCATGTGCGAACATTATGTATTTTATGGCCATCAGTCCTGTCTTTTTCTGCTTTTCTAGATTTTTGGGTTACCAACAGGGGCAGAAGAAGTTATTTAACATTTCTCTTTTGGAAGGCAATGTACTATTTTGTATAGGAGGGAGGAGTTGGATGTGCATTGCAGTGCATGCACTTAAATAAAGAGCACTCTGGTCACTGTTTGACACTTTCTGTCTTAAGAAGAGAAGTTGTGTTATTTATGATTGATACTCAGGCCATTGTATCTTATTTTCTGAACACAGTCCTCTCAGGTTTTTTTTTTTTCAGGGCTCTTTACCTCCTCTACCTGTCTTTCAGCAGATCTTCTCTCAAATTCTTCACTCCTTCCCTAGGAGAGGTCAGGGAGGGCTTGATTAGAATAACGTGGAAATCCTCTCTGGCCATGTTTTTCTCAGCATGCAAACCTACTTGTTATTATCTGACTTGTTTCCTGTGGGACAAAGGAGTCCCTGAACAAGATAAATAATAAAACCTGGAGAGCTTTCACAAAGGACATAGGACTGTTAGTCAGCCTCGTGTGGTTAAAGAAATGTTCTAGAAGGCCAAAAGCAGACTAAGCTTTAAAATTACCTAGATATCAGAGATTAAAGATGTGTCTACATCCTGTACCTCACACAGAATACAAAGAGGGAAAAGATAAAAAAATCTAGCAAGTTGGTAGTGTAGATTACATTTCTTTTTTCGTAACTGAGATTACTCAAGGCACAAGCAGTTTCCTACAGTTCAACTTTCTGAAAATAAAAGGAAGATAACCAGTGTAAACTTTATTATGCCTTTGCATTCATTATATTTATGTCAGTACTAATGACTTTCGGGAAATTATTTTGGTACCAAATTCCTAAGACAATGACTGCTGTGTTACCAGTTTCAGAGGAATTATAGTAAGCCTTTGATGTGATATATTTGCACTTTTAAGTCCATTTATATACACCTAAAAGTGTAGTTTCTGTTATGAGGAATTTAAATTTTTTTCATAAAATTAGACACTTTTCTGCTTCAGAATGTGAGTGGCCTCTTCCTGCTATGAATTGAGAACCCGACTGGGGTTGCGAAAAACTATTCTACAGTTGTGGTAGCATCTCAAAGCTAAGTAATGTCTTAGTTAAGGCATTTTCAGTCATCTGTCCTTGGCATGTTCTGCAATAATTGGCTGTTTCTGTACTAATGCAAAAAGAGCCCTTTTGACCAAAGCTTGTTATTGACCATTGACTATATTGACTTACTGAAAATAAGAAATCCAGTTTCATACCCAGGACGCCTTTGTACCTCTGGAAAGGCCAGAGAGTTGCTTTCAGACACAGTTTTGTTCAGGGATTGATAAAACTTGGTGGGAAGGGGCAAATTCCTGGTGGGTGGGTGCGATGTGGGAAGTCAGGTTTTGTGATTCTGTTCTTCAGCATCCTGCCACTGAGCCCCCTCAGGGTGAGATAGCTGTGGTTGGAACAGGCTGTAATCTTGTGCTGAAGTGTCCTTTATGATGCCATTTTGTCTGTCATAGCTCAAAACTGTCTGTGTTTTCCCTGTTGTTTCTCCCACTCCTCCCTAAAACTCTCTCTTATCAGTGGCAAGTTGCTGTTGTTCTCAAGCACAGCTCAGATACATTCAGACATCACATTTGTTTTGTCCCTCTTATTAATGTTGACTTTTTTCTGTGATTCATTCAGCAAACTTGGAACCAAAAAGGTGCAGTTTATTGCCATCTACTCTGTTTACAGCTGCCTAACTTAAGAAAATAATTAACATCAAATCTACAGGTTGTTCCTGTTCCAAGGTTCAAGTTTATTTCTCTTTAGATGGAAGGACATACTGGCTGGTGTGAACTCCTGTCTGTGATTCTTTCTTATCAGCACTATGCCTCAGAGAAGCACAGACAACGTACAATTTCTTTGCTTTGCAATCTTCCCAAGAAGCTAATGCCTAAAGTTTATTAAGTTAGATTTTGTCAAGGAAGATAGGTTTTGGGGCAGCATTTGGAAGTGTAAGTTCAGAAAGACAATATTGCGTCTTTGCTTCTGTGGGCTGAACAATCACAGTAATTTTCCTTTGTATTATTTTCATTCATAATTTTCTTCCGAGAGTAATTCAGTAATTCAGTACATTAACTCAAAGAACTGTTTGTCCTTGCAAGTAAAAATTCTCATTCACATATACAGGCTCAGAAAACTCAGATGAGATGTAGAATAACCGCAGTTGAACATCCAGGCACTTCGTTCATCCAGAGTGATGGATGATGTTCTCTTGAGATGGCCCAAACAGAGCCTAGTTCCATCAGTGGAAACTCACAAAGTTTCCAGTTGCAGTTATACTCCTTAGATAAGTAGTATTCTTGCAGCTTTTACTGAAACTGGGTAAACAGAACTATCTGCAAATGAGGTCTCATGGATGAATGTTTGCTTTTGTACTACTTAAAAGGTGGGTGTTTTTCTTGGAGCTTTGCCCTACAGAAAATCCATCAGCTTGCACAAAACTTCCCTATGTTTCTTACCCACTGACAGAGAAGTTGTTTATTTGTTTGCCACAGACACAGAGACCTGTGACTATGGCTGGCACAAGTTCCAGGGGCAGTGCTACAAGTACTTCGCGCACCGGCGCACGTGGGACACGGCAGAGCGGGAGTGTCGGCTCCAGGGGGCTCATCTGACCAGCATCCTGTCCCATGAGGAGCAGATCTTCGTCAACCGTATGTGCCTCTTCCGAGGGCTCCTCTGCCTCCAGCTTTGGGGGGGGTAAAGTTTAAGAAGGATATAAAGACCTCATGGGGGCCTGCAGATCCTCCAGCGAGGCAGCTCTGATCTCTGCTCTGTGTGAGCAGGGACAGGACCCCAGGGGATGCCTGAAGTTGTGTCAGGGCAGGCTTAGGTTGAATGTCAGGAAAAGGTTCTTCCTCTGGAGGGTGGTCGGACACTGAACAGGCTCCCCAGGGCAGCAGTCACAGCACCAAGTCTGCAGAGCTCAAGGAGCATTTGGATGATCCTCTCAGGCACATTGTGTTACTCTTGGGGATGGTCCTATGTAGGGCCAGGACTGGATGATCCTTGTGGGTCCCTTCCCACTCAGGATATTCCATGACTCTGGTCACTGAGGATTCAGAGCTGGCGAAATACCCTGCTGACTACTCAGCTTTTACAACTCCATCTTAAAATATACTTTTAGTGTGTTTAAAAGGCACACTTTGTGTTCTTAATGTTTACTTCTTACAAGTTCCCTGTCACTATTAAGTTATTTTTTGTTGCATAGAAAATACTTTTTTGGGGGAGAAGAGGGCACTTTTTGATGGGGGGAAGAAGATAGGAACTTTAATGTTGACACTGGAAATTCTTGAAATATTATTTTTCTGGAGGCTTAAGATCTTTTGGTGCACATGATATCAATGCCCACACCATCATATATTGTATTAGTTTGGCATACAGAAATAGTCTCACTGTGTTGTGTTGCTCAGTCTATACAACACAGGTCACAGCCGTACCAAAACTTGAAAAATGTAGATTATAATACATGATTTTGTTATTTTAATATTTTATTTGCCTTTTTTTTTCTCCCCCTCATATGCGCTCAGGTAGAAAACTAATTCTGTTTCCCTTGAAACACCAGCAGAAGTGAAGAGACAGGGTTGTTTAAGAATGTTAGATGAGAATCTGCATTTTTATAGACATTCCAAATTTAAAACAAAACAAAACAAAACTGACAAAGGGTCTGTAAAACAGTTGTTTGCGTAATGAGTAGAAGAATCTTAAGGACAGGATGTCTGATTCATGTCTGTGTAAAATTATTTTCTTTGGTGAAATCTGTTCCATTTATGGGAAGCTTAATGAAAATACCCTTCTGGTTCCCTAGGTATTGGGCACGACTACCAGTGGATTGGCCTCAATGACAAGATGTTTGAGCGTGATTTCCGCTGGACTGATGGTAGCCCACTGGTAAGATGCCTTTGAAATGAAATCACTCATCCATTTCTTTTTCTGGTAGCTTAGCAAATTCCCACCAGCAAGGAGAGAAGTTGTGTGGAGAAAAAAAAAACAAGCTGCCACCAAATATGGACCTAAGCAAACAGCCAGTGAAATCACTTTGGGATAACTAATATTTTGTGGTTTAGTTCCGAAGTCTTGTTCTTACTTCCTATTTTTGTATGTGTGAGAAATCTCAAGGATTTCAAAGAGTAGTAATTTAAGGGTCTCTGGTGGAGCTGTTTTGGGCACTTCTTGTCTTACACAAGGGCATGTGTAGCAGTTCCCCGACCATCTGTACATGGAGCAGGATGCATTTTTTGGGTGAGGATCTGGCATTCAAGCTGTTGCATTTGCTGGGTCTCTGGAGTGCACAAAGGAGCCTCCCAGGTATTGCTGGAGCCTGTTCTATGTGGCAGCTCTACAGCTGGGGTGGAGAAATAGCCATTCTGAGGTGGTTCAGTGGGCCTGCAACCAATAATTCACCCATAACATTTTAGGATGCTGTTGATACCTCTTTCTGCCTTAAAACAAGAAGGAGAATCAGCAGAAGGAGAATCAAAAAGCTGGTGATTGCAGAATGTGATCAAGCTCTTTCCAACTCAAGCCCATCTCTTTTGTAGAAGAGGCAGGTGAATTATTGCTATTTAGCACCCATTGAAGAAAATTACATTAAGGAAAAACCCCCAAACTAGTTATGTTTATTATTTTGTTTTCCAGTTGTGAATTTTGAAATCAGAAAGCCTGTGGACACATATGTGCATGTGTTGCTGCAACTTATGTAGAAAGACACCTGGGGCAAGGCAGGCAAATTAAAATTGAAATTAGAACTGAGATCCTACTTCTTAATTCAGGCTACTGACCAAATGTGGTGTTATATTTTTACTGTAATTTTCAATTTTAAGAAATTAAGATTTTCTAGGAACAGAATAAGAGCATCTGTCCAACAGATTTCTGTTTTGATTGATCTTTTTTTATCTCACTTTCTTTTTCTTTCAGTTTTAACAACTTCCCTCTGTCTCTTCCTTCAGAAACAATTTAGGTGTCTCTTGAAATCAATTATGTTCACTGCTTCAATAGATTTCCCTCGTAATTTATTCCATATGGATTCTGCATCCTGTGGCGCTGACCAACTGCCTCATTTGTTCCTTTGTCCTGGCTTTTAACTCATTTCTCATACTTTCTAATCACAGTTCTGGTTATAGTGATTTATAACCTCTCTAATGATTAACAGAAATGATGACCTAATTAAATATATGCATCAAATGTATTTCCCTGATGATGTTCTAAATTTGCAATGAATTTGAATACTATGTAGGTAAAAAAATTGCCTCTTTTATGTAGTTGCAGCTGAGTAGTATTCATGATAGTGTTAAATGCATTAGTACAATTTGTGATCATAAAAATCAGACTTATTACATCAACACTCAGGTTGTAACTTCAATTTCTGAGTTTAGGGATGGGTTTTCCCTACAGTCAAAGCCTAAATAGCCTTCATATGTTTTACATATCAGGATGCATCTGTACTTCATCTGTTTCTAAATTTGTTTCCCAGCTTGATGTGCTCTCCAAAATATTCTTCTCTATCTACAATTCTGTTTAACACTTCTGGCATAAGGGAAAATTTGTCAATTCTGTTGAGGGTCCCCATGATAATAGTTTTCTTGAAGATACTATCAGAAAACTGGTTGGGCATCTACAAGTTTATGTACTTTCATCTTTATCTTGATATTACTTTGAATTTTCTCCAATAAGATCTTGACTTAATCCACAAATCATGATTACACGATTTTATGAGGTTTTGGATTGAAAAAAACCCCACACTGTTCTGATGCTTTCTTTCTTCAAAGAAAAAGCAAACTGACAACAACAGCAGCAGCAGCAAAACATGTTATGGACGGAATTGTTTACGCCATACTGTGATAAATTTTAGTGATTTCTCTTTCATATGAGTTTTCTTTCTTAAACAAACAAAAAAAAAAAGCCCCTGGAATTGTGAATCCTTGAACCACAGGCGCCATTACTGAAGATTATGGAACAAGGTTTGCATCACTCCTTTGCCACAAACATGAGGAAACCAACTGGAATACGCAGAACATAGACAGGAACTCTTTTGCCAGGTGGCATGTATTTGTTTAGTAATTTCTGGAAAAGGGATCAAATACCCAAATACATTTCCTTTTTTTTTTTTTTTAACTTTACCCCTAAAAGGTATTTCAACCAATGAGCTCAGTGGAGGGAAATCAGTAATTTTTTGACATTTTCAGCTTATACCTGTTTCTGTTTTTCCTTTTTTTTCCTTTTAACTGAGGCCAAATGCCAGCCACCATTAAATATGATAGTGGGACAAAGCATGTATATGAGAATATAGAATTAAGGTTCTCACTGGGAAACGTACACTGAATGTAGAGTACCTTTGACAGGCTCACAGATCTACTGAAAATTTTTGTTTAGTTGCATAGTAGTGGAAAAAAATAATCAGACACCCTTGATATTTTGGAATTCATTCTTTTTAACCCCTCTAGAAAGTACTAGCTGTTAGCAATTCATCAAAACCAGCAGCAGTCAAAAAAGCCCCTCTATTCCTGTGCATGCTTTTTATGCATCAACTGGAATTATGCTGAACAAAAATGATGACAGAAAACAAGTCTTGGAATAAATGAAGAGTAAATACATGCTCTGATTCTCAGAATTCCCCAAGAAAAATGTTGGTGTCTTGAATAATGAAGCAAGTACAGATTCAGTGAGAAAGCAAGAAATAGTATTTAATACTTCTTGGCCCACATGACTTTTGTCCATATCTGCATTGAGTCTACCTGTTTTCCATTCAAAAAAAATTTTAAGACAAAAAAAATTATCCACTGGTCCACTCCTAAATCACAGTATTGCAGATCTGCTACTGCAGAGAGAATTTGAAGAGGCTTTTAGATCTACCTCACTGAAGCGCCTAATGCATCATTATCTGGGTATTTTTAGGGTGTTTTGGCAGGTTTATTTCTTAACTGTAAAGTGTTTTGGGTTTTGATTTGGGTTTTTGTTGTTGATGATTTTTTTTATTTAAAACTGCTTAGCAGTTTCCTGCCTTTAAGGCAAAGTGACATAATCTTGTGCAAGGAGCTGAGTGGTGTAGATGAAGTCTCACCATATGCTGGTAAAACACACTTTTTCAACATTCTTTATCCACTAAATCCCAAACACAGACTGGGCTTGAGAAGTGAAAAATTACATGAATAATGTAGTTGTGTCATACCTCTCATGCATTCAAGTCTAATTGTCAGTCCAGGCGGTACTTTTTCATAAAGAAATTGCTTTCCAGGTAACTGATACATCATTATACTGGATTTCATTGGTCAGACCAATCTGCTTATATTTGTCTTTTTTGTAGATTCTTAAAAAAAAATTAAAATTGGGAGCTTCTTGGTTAAGGTCAGAGCATATCTTCAAAGAGCTCCTTGGCTAAGCTTGGAGCTTAGCCAAGGCCAATAAGCAGAATAAAATAAGCTATAATTATACTAAGCTGTGGGATCCATTGGCCACTCCCACGTATCTGATTTGTTCTGATTTGCTGTACTGTATCCCCATGGCAGGAAGAAATTTGTCCCAGCATGTTTCTGCTGTCTTTCTTTTAATTCTCTCCTTTTTTTTTTTTTTTTTTTCCTGTTTAGGAAAGAAATAATTTTTCAATGTTTCTGATAGTTGGGAGAGGTGGATTCATGTTCTGGAGCTGATGAACCACTTTGGCAGCATAAGTCATTCCCTTTTTGTATAAAGGGAAAGAAGCTAATGGCAGCTGTGTTAGTACAACATAAAAAAATGAATGTTCTTTCAGGAAATCTCAGGGATCCTCACATGTGGAGCAAGTTCACTGAGAGCTGGAGATCAAGGGCCACTGCCACAGTCATGGGCTTGGACTGGGAGCAGCATCCAAAATTGTGTGGAGCAGCAGGAAGGGAATTTGTAAACTGAAAACTTTGGCTTATCTGCTCAGTCCCTGAGTTCAGATAATTTGTCTCAGAGGTGAAGGCAGTGAGAGCAGGTACTGAAGTGTGTTCAGAGAACTCGCAACACCCCAACATTTTTAGACCTTTGTTATTTACTGAAAATCAAGCCAATTTCTGCTCAAGCCATTTCAGGTATGATTACAGTGATAGACTGAAGAGGCAGAAGAGAATTTTATAGTATTTTTAAGAGCATATTTTGTTAGCTCTTCTTTCCTTCTGTTGCAGGGTAGTTACAGGGCTGTTCTGTTGGCTCTTGGTTTGGGAGAAACATTAGTTTTCCTCTGATTTATATTCTGCACTGGAGTGAAAATGGCTAAATATTGTCTTCATTTGCATTTAGAAAACTACAGAATCAAAATTATTCTTGCACTTTCCTGTAGACTTTGTTCCCAGCATTTCTTGAATAGTGAACAACTCTTTAAGGTTGTATCATTGGCAATCTTCATCCCACAATTATCATGGAAAGCACTGAGCAATAAAAACAACTTTGGGAAAAACACAGAGACCTAAACAGTCACAACTATGTGGACAGAGAAATTTGTCCATGCTATTTGTATCTTTTTATACTTTAAATGTGATGCAATACAAACTACAAAACACCAAAACTTACATCATCAGTGGAGACATTTAATAATTGATCAAAGGGAAAGAGAAGAAAATGTGACACTGGGAAAGATCCCTTGGCAAAATTGAATTTAAATAGTTCACTTAGGCCTGTGAATACCAACTTTTACAGCTGTAAAGCACACCCATCCAAACAGAAAAAAAAAAAAGAAAAAAAAAAAGAAAGAAAAATCTAGTGTTGCTTTTGGCAGCTTCCCCTTTGTATTTAGACGGCTAGGTTTTCCCTGCTAAGGACCCTTGTGAACAGGCACAGCAGAGAAGGAGTTATTCATGTTATGGATTAAGCCCATATGGCTACTTGGGGTGGTGCCTCACAAGCGGGGTTATTCACATCCTCTGGAAAATGCTGCTGATAATTAGAACTTTGCAGGGTGGTGAGCTCACCCCCATTACATAAGATTAGTGCTGCAACAAGGAACTGGCCAGTGTCTGTGGCCAGATTGTCTGTCACTGGGAGAGTGCTGCCAGCCAGGGAAGTAATGGGGCATATTGCCACTTTTAAAGCTGCCTAGAGAACCTGAGCTGGTTTTCCTTCCCTTCATCACAGGAGCACTTATGCTTTGTGTTCTGCAAAGCTGGTGCTCAGATTGTCAGTGTTAGGTAGCTACGTTTAAAAAAAAAAAAAAAAAGAAAAAAGAAAACAACCAGAAGTTTAGTTCTGGTGAAAACAAAGCCTTCTCTTTTCCCTCCTTCACTGGCTGGTGAATCAGAAAGCTTTAACTTGAGAAAAAAAAAATCTGTAACCGCACCCCTCTCTCAGAAAGAGTAACTTCATTGAACACAAACACAAAAAAAACCCCTTCAAAAAGGCACAGAGTATTGTAGGGAAGGAGCCTGCCTCTGTGGGTTAAATAAAGCAAACAAACTAAAAAAGTGCTGTAGTCAGCTGCAAACAAAAAGCTCATTGTACCCGTGTCCCACAGGGTCCTTGGAGAAGGAGAATTTAAACCTACCAAATGTTTTGGTTCTGTGCTGCAGTCAGTCATTACGGCCTCTTTTTAAGATGCTCATTTGACCTGCACTCAAATGGAGGAGAACTATATAATGTTATTAATGACAGGTATATTTTCGGTCCAGGATGCTGTAGGCAGTATAGGAGGTCCTCTTGGACAAAGTGGGGTTTTATCTTGTTTTTGTCAAGGGGGTCAGCAGTTACTTCAGAGCCTTATAATTGTTGGCTCTGGGCTAAAAATCTTGAGCAGCTTCAAATTTGCAGTAATTGTTGACATAAATGACATAAATTTTTTTTCCCCGTGGCTCTCCTGGTAGCTGTGCACAAAAAGAATAAGTCACACCCTATACAACTTGGGAACGTATAATTATGTCAGTGTGACTCCCAAAGAACATTACACCAACCAACACTTACCACCCTACCATACCTTTCCTCCACAGTAAAACATGTGCCCAGTACCAAGAGAACTTCACCAGCTCTTTGCCACTTACTTTTGAAGTGAATTCTCTTACTGAAGTGACTTCCAAAAGCCCAGCACACATAGCATACCCTCAAAATTGAACTGTACAGTGTATGAACCATGTTTAAAGCTATTACTCTAAAAAAAAAATCAGCAAAACCATGATACAGAGCAGATAAAAGTCCATGGGTTCACTTAGCTTTGAACGAGTTAATAAAAGAGGTGTCTTTTCTGAATAATTATAATTTTGGAGTACTCCAGTGAGTATTTGGACTCAGCAATGAGTAGACAGTGTCACCTAGTGGGGGTTTATCGCCATGCTCACTGTTTTCCACTTTTCATGGAAAAAATGTCATACTGTGGTATTATTTTAAAAAAAGTCAACTGGTTATCTGCTCCACCTCACAATTGGCTCCTCCCAAAATGTAGAATTGACAGTTCTTTTATATTTCAGCTTCATCAGCTGGCGTTTTTTCACTAGTTTAACTCCTATTTATTACATTTCTTTCCCAAAGTATTTATTTTTGCATTATTCCTGCTTATTCAATCTGCAATCACTGCTTCTGGATATCCATAGATACACACGAGTGTATGTTTTCCAGAGTCCCTTTTTTTTTGCAAGCTGCTACATAGGACTCAGAGAGTTTTTCAATACATCCCATCTCTCTGTTACCAAAAAACCCCAACCCTTTCAAGTGAAATCTTTTGCAAAAGTCCTTAGCAAAGCTCTTCTCAGGAGTTTGTCTTGCTCACAGTGTGACTCAGTCATGGCGAGTGTTGGGTTCTTGCCTGGGCCAAGCCCTGCCAGTTTCCCAAATCCTATGCAAACAAAACTCAGATTAAGAGGTAGAGGGAAGCTATTCAACTATGACCTAAAAAATCATCAGGATCATGACATGTGATTTTGGTGTGTACTTGTAGATAAGTTTAAATACAGCAGTTGTCTTCAAATTGATTTGAGTTTCTCCCAGCAAAGGTTTACACATACCCTTAACTTCGTCCCTCTCTCAGGCATCTGATCTTCCCTGCAGAGTTTAAGGCACCACCTATGCCTCTAAATCAAGGTACGTGCTTAAGCAGTCACTGAATGGAATTTTTAGTCTCAAGAATTCTTCTGGTGAGTTCTGTCAGACTGCTCCCATTCATAAAATTAAATAGAAAAATTCTTTGCAGGACTGGGGTGAACTTTAGTGAAACAGAGTCTACACTATAAGGTAGTTTCCTGTCTTTCCCAATGTATAAATGCATTTAAATACCAGGTGACGTTAAGTATTTCAGACATTGCCAAATCTTCATAGAAATATGTTTGATTTTTTTTTTTTTAGAGAAAATTCAATCCTGTTCAAACTTTCCAAATATCTCATGTAACAGCAGCAGTGCTCTATAATAGCATGAGCCACAAATGAGGAGTCTATGTACTCATTGTAACCTTAAGCTGATCTTGCCGAAGTTCAGCCACTGAGTAATTACCAGGACTGTCTGAAAGTGAGATATAACTTTTAGTTGAGATATTCAATCATAGCAGAACCTCCACAGTGAGGGTCTCTTTCAGGGGATTTCCTGATAAAGATTTCTAAGACTTTGTCTGCTATTGTGAAGAAAAAAAACAAAAAAGTGTATTCCTGTTATAGCAACAAAAAAAAGGATGATGGCCAATGAGGTTTGCAGTGGTGGTCTCGGCTTAGTCATAAATACCAGGCAGGAAATGCTGCTTCACTTTCAGATGAAATGGCACAGGTAGTTCCCACTCAGCCAATCCCTACATCTCTCACTGTTGTTTGTTGTTTTTTTAAATTTGCCTCATTAGTCTTGCATTAAGAAGGAATAAGATAGGGAAGCAGCCAGAATGAAAGAAAATAAAAATCACAATAACAAGTGCCAAGAAATGCCAAGACAGTTTTATTTGTACTTTAAGGTTATCTAAACATGCTGAAGACAAGCTTCCTTTGCCCAGAAAGGCAAAGGCAAAAGCCTTAACCTGTAAATCTAAATAGGAGTATTTCAGGTAAATTATTGGTCTTTACACAATACTGAGGTCAAGCAGTAAAATTTTGTTTGCACCAGTACTTTATTTTATTGTCTTTCATTAAACTCAGCGCTTGTTAAATGTTTTGGAATGCAAAATCCAAGTGATTATCTCAGCCACTTGATGGGCCTTTTGGAGATAAAGGAATGGCTGAAATTTCTGGAGTGTCACAAAGCTGAGCTTCTGCTTACTCCCAGATTCACCTTGGCAGTGCAAACACCTGATGGAACTGAGTGGATTACCCATTATTAAGGAAATGAGTCTGTCAAGGAAGGTTGCTTATCTGAGAATTTAAATAACAAATCTCCCTCAAGGTGAGATCTTGTTCATTATGGGAAGATTATGCTCCTCTTTAATTAGCGGCCATCTGAATGAGAATAAGTAGTGACTAGCTAATAAAGTTTTCTACTTTACAGCTCTTGCTGTAATCCTGGCTTCTTTAGCTCGATTTGTGTGACAAGCTAGCCTGTCACACCACATGGCTGTGACTTAATGCCATGCCATATAAGGAAATCCTTCCCAAAAATGTGGAACTTAAAAAAAATGCCCTCACGGGCTTTTGTAACCATTCTATCCAAACTCCCCCTGTGAGTCCACTTCATGGACTGGGAATGGCCAGCCAAGTGCATTGTCTAATGCAACGCAGAAAGTCTGAAGAGCTGAATTCCAGCTCAGTTCCATCTCTAAGTCGTGGATCATCCACTCTCTGCCTGCAGGAAAATTTTCAGGGCCCTTTAGCAGAGAAAGCTGGAACAAGTAAATCCAATGTGACAGTGTAGGCTTTGATTTCAACAACAGTAAGAAAAAAATCTACAAGGAAGATTAATTATTACAGAATAATTAAAGACATAAAGAGCATAACAAGAGCTCCAATTTTTAGCCTGAAATGGTGGCAAGACAGACTACTGATTCCCCAAGGACCAAATGGAGGTAACAGGAATCAAAATCCTGTCCCCAGGGCTAGGTTCTGCAGTTACGAGTTTACAGAGAAACCTTAGGCTTTTACGAAAAAGCCCCAATTTTCCTGCCACTGTGGGTGCTGAAAGCTTTGCAGAGTGGCTGGTACAGTAGTGTCTGTCTGAGCCTGAGGCTTAATCAAGGGCAGATTGGATGAGGCTTGGGTAGTGGAAGGTGTCCCTATCCATGGCAGGGTAGGGAACAAGATGGGCTTTAAGGTCCCTCCCAACACAAACCATTCTGTCATTCCATTGTTGCTTTGCCTCTCCACAGCCTGCAGGAGAAAAATGTCTTGAGCCAACCTCTCTGATTTTGAGTCATGTACATAATTAAGGTTATATGTCCAAAAATGTGCAGTCTGGAAGTACTTTATATTTTAATCCAGAGAAAAAAATGTTGTAGTAAAGCTGCTTAAAAGCCAGGGTAGTGATAGCTTTTAGGTCACTGTGCAATCACCCGGTGTAAGTATTTCTGCTGAGGACTAAAAGGGTGGTATCAGCTTTTCTTTAGCATATTAACCTAGTTGTATCATTCATAAGACAAAACTAGATAGACTCAAAACCTAAGAGCGTTGCCAAGGGTTTCTTCCCATTAATTCTTTTGCTGATATATATTTACTGGACATGGTCCAGTAACACCTGAGTTACACTAGTGTAAGTGAAAATCAGAACCACGCTTATGATCCTGCAAAGATCTAATCCATAAAAGGAAAGCAAAATATTAGTTTATTTGTCTAGCTGTTTATTCCACTCAAGCAGGGAGAATCTCTTTGTATCATTGTCCCATTATCAGTGGCTAAATAAGGAGTTGAAAAACTACAGAAGATCTGGGTGGAGACCTAAGAAAGCAATTCAGAAGTCTGGAACTTCCTCTGCTAAGCAATTCTGGCACTAAACCTAGGCAAAAATCAGAGGTCCTCAGCCAAAATAAATCTGTGCAATTATGATATCAGATGTGAGGTAATAGCAAGTTATGCTGGAGGATATTAGACATTCTTAAACAAGCCACAGGGCCCAGATATAATCCTTTGCCATTACACTGCAGCCCTGCCAGCAAAGCAAATGCATATTTTGGAGTCGTTTTGCTGAGGCAAGAGCATATGGAGTCTGTGTGCTGAGGGTGGGAGCGCCTCCAGCTCACACGCCCCCAATAGCCATCAAATATCCTCCATTCCCACACTCCAATTCCTGCTGAAGCAAACAGCTCTCTGGTGTCATTTCCACAAGAAACAGCTTGTTGCAGCCTTTCCTTTGCTCTCAATTATTGATCAGATTTTCTACCATTAGACTTACTGCTTTCCTCAATTTTTGTGTGCCTGTGCATGTTCTTGAAAGCAAATGGATTCTGGACCTGGGTAAATGAGTTAGTGTTCATTGTAGTTTAGAATTGTTAAACACTGGAAAGTCAAGATGGAATTAAGTTAGTTCCACATAAAAAGGGGGAAGTTTATTAGAGGTAATAAACTCAGTGCAGAACAAATTTATTTAGACTGTGATGGTTAAACTGCCTGGATAATTAAAACCTGTGATGAGTAAGATGACACATGGCAGGAAAATGTTAAGTACTTAACTAATTTATTTTTTCGTAGTTTGATTCATTGGAAGGTAAATACTACTTGTGTGGGGCATGTTAACTTTATTTTTAAAATGTGTTCACCCAGGCAGTGAATGGGGGTTATGTAATTAAGTTAAAAAAATAGAAAGCTAAACTTTTATGACATTTATATAGGCCAGCTCTAGACAGAAGGATGTAAGCACTGAGGAAAATATAAGCACTCTAGAAACTGTGTAATTTTGACCATACAAGGGCTAGCTGCCTGGTTAATGTCTGGCATTTATGTGAATTCCAGCTCTTACAGATATCTATTTTTATCCTTCATTAAATTCTTCTCAGAGTCAGACAACAGAAATCCCAACGAAAATCTCTAGGAATGGTTTCCAAATCTTCTCTCACTTTGCTCTGTGCAAATCTCAAATTACTGTGCTTTGTTTGGGAACAAGGTTAGGGGAGAAAAGGGATCAGGATTATGCCACCTCTACTGACTGCTAGGGGAGGAAGTTGTATGTCCCTGACAAGGACTGATGCACAGGTTTCAGTTGGTGTGACACTCCCTATGTTGCTATTTTTCCTCCTGATTGATTGAAAAAACAGACTGAATCCTCCCAAATTTTCATCCAAAAAAGACATTGTGCAGATATTTTACAGCCATTTGAAGATTCTTCTGTGGGATTTTTTTTGTTTTTGTTTTTGTTTTGCACATACCAACAACCGGATTTCTACTTCTAAAACCAGTTTGCCACTTTCTGCTCTTATTTGTATATATGTTCGTAGATACCTGAAGTCAGCTCTTCTGCAGAGGGCAGTATTTGAATCCCCATTTCTAAGGCCGAAAGGCTGCTGTCTGTGCTCAGTCTGCCACCTAGCATTTTTAATGGAAACATCAGTCTGGGATGGTCTGGGGAAACATTCACTTATGTTTCACCTAATTCTGCACGTCATCTCATTGAGTGACTTCATTAAATGAGGTCAGAGAATAAATAATCTGAGTCTAAAAAGCCAGTCTGTGATTTACCACTTTGTAGATATGGACTAATGAGGGTTATGGGCTATTTACTGTATTTCCTAGCATTCTACTTCATGTCTGTCTATGTAGGAAAGAGTAGTTTTGACACACTTAGGATCTGGTTTTGCTTGTGCTGAATTGTGTCTCTTTGTTTTGTTCACCTGACATCAGTTTACAGTAAATGAGGTGTTAGACCAGAATATTTTTTTCCCATCGAGAAAACCTGTTAATAGACTGGGAGCATTTCATAAATCTAGCTTTATTTAGTCCAGCCTCAATCAAACAATTGAGATTGCTGTTCACCAAAGTTGCACTTCTGTTAAATGGAATGTGAATGTTCTCCAGCACTGGGGATCATGGTTTTGCTTCACCTCTCTGCAGCAATATGAGAACTGGAGACCAAACCAGCCAGACAGCTTCTTTTCTGCTGGAGAAGACTGTGTTGTTATAATCTGGCACGAGAATGGGCAGTGGAATGATGTACCATGCAATTATCACCTGACCTACACCTGCAAGAAAGCAACAGGTACAAACTTTCCAGTGACAAAAAGCATAATTCTCTAAACTGGCATTCAAAACTTTGTATTAACGTGTTCTCTGGGCCTTGGTGGATTCAGTTTTAAGTCCTTTTAAATAGTGTCATTGAGGAAGACATGAGAAATATTGAAAATGAGACTTTTTTTTTTTAAATGCCTGTAGTAACTTCACTGGTTTTCAGGCTTTTGAAAAATCCCTTCTTTGTGTGACTGTGCCAACAATTTTGGCTCTAATTTACATCACAATTTAAACCAGAAAGGGGATACTAACTACAATATCTGCCATTTTCCAATCTACATCACTACTGTGTTTGGTCTACAAGACTGGAGAACTACAGGAAATACTGACCCCCCTGTCCTTGTCTGGATGTGCCTCTTAGGGGTCTGACTGAGGTCCCTTGACCCGTTCCCTTAGCTAGGGCTCAGAGGGCAGTCCCAGCTCAAAGTGGGTTTGCAGGGTGATGTTTTGGGTGTTGTTCTCTCTTCCTTCAAGTTGCTTGTGGTCAACCTCCTGTTGTGGAAAACGCCAAGACCTTTGGAAAGATGAAGCCTCGCTACGAGATCAACTCCCTCATCAGATACCATTGCAAAGACGGTTTCATCCAGCGCCACATCCCAACCATCCGATGCCAAGGGAATGGAAGATGGGACATGCCCAAAATTACCTGCATGAATCGTGAGTTCTTTGAAACCAAAACGGTGCCAGACCAGAAACAGTAGGATAATTTATGATCAATAAGTAATGAGTAATTAATAAGTAATAAGAGAAGAGCAAATGTGGTATGAAAGATTATGACAGCAGCACTGCTCGCTCTGTCCACAGGAAAGAACACCAACCCTCCAAAACTACTAAAATATTAATGAAAATATTTCCTTTCTGTCTTTACAGAAGGCACTGAGATTCTTTAAAAATAAACAATAACACTGTTATAATTTCTGGAATCAACAGGTTCCTAATATCACTAACGATTTTTTCTGCCACTGTGTGTAAGAGATGCTTCTCCTGCCTGTAACACAGTCATCGCACTCATAGTCATAGCAGTCATAGCATAACTCTCTAATTAACCAAGAATTAACAGACCTGTGTCATGAAATGTAGTCAATTAAAGAACTTTAAACTAATTTCCCTTTTTTTTTTTTAATTTCCTCCTTCTCACTGCAGCATCCACATACCAAAGGACTTACTCTAAGAAATACTACTACAAACACTCCTCACTGGGGAAGGGAACATCACTAAATTCGTCGAAGCACTACCACCGCTGGATGAGGACGTGGCAGGACTCAAGGCGCTGAGAGCTAAATGGTGAACGGGGGATCTCCACCATTTCAGCCAAAGTCATAACTTCCTGTGCCTTTTCTATCACTTATAGGAGTATTATCAACTTGTTTTGAAAACTATGGACTGCAGTATTCACAATGTGTTTTTGCAAAAAAATAAAAAAAGATATGGTGTTTATCATAAAATTTAAGAAATAAATAAATAAATAAATAAAAGAGGAGAAGTGCTTATGGGGATAAAAGGAAACCATTTCCAGCCTGTAAAGATTATTAGTTTTCTATATGCCATCGGTGTGGACCATTTTAATGATATGTACCAGCCTTCTGCAATATTTAAACAGCTCGATTTTAGCACCAATGAAAATGTAAATAAGATGATTTTAATGTTGTTTGTGTGTTGTTTTTAAAATCGTGTATATAAAATGAAAAGTCACACTAATTTCAGGCATATTTATGGTTAGAACGACCTCAGAGGTCTTGTCATTTATGACGTTGTTTTTATGTTGTTTACCTAGGCTGGAAATGGTTGAAATAATGACTTCACTGACTGAAATTTGCTGTTATCAGGTGAAGATAAACACACAAGTTACATGACTTTTTTTTTTTTTAATGAGAACTGTGCCAATTCCCATCCAAGGTACAGTTTGTGCCCATGAGATGCAAAGTTTAGACAGAGCACATAAAAGTGGCATGAGGCATGAACTAGGGACTGCAATATGGAACATTTTTTTCTGCTCTCCATTCCAGCTTCACCACTCATGAGAAAGGACTGCGTGGAGGAGTTTTGTATGACAGGGAGAGCCTGTAAAATTCCAAGTGCTAATACATTAACTTTATCAACCAAGGCTACTTTTTTTTTTTTTTGGATAAGAAAAAAAAAAACAGGAAAAAAAGAAAGGAAAAAAATTACTTTCACGACATTAACCACAAGGTCTATATTACAGGTCTCTGCATTCCAAAAATGGAGGTAGACCTGGTATTTGGGGGATTTTTTTTTTGTAAAAAACAAGCAAAAATCAAAAAAGTAAATAATTTTGTATATATAACCATTTTTTAACCTTTTTATAAAGTAATGAATGTTTGTGTATGAATGCTGCAGCTGTGAAGCGTACATAAATAAATGAAGTAAGCCATACTGATTTAATTTATTGGATGTTATTTTACCCATACAAAGAAGATTGAAAGAGCTCGCCAGTGCAGTATTAGCCCCTGAGCTCCGCTTTTGGAACCATCTTTCAGTTCAACTTGCTATTTTCCCCAGAGAGCAAAATTCCTGCTCAACAGGATCATTTGTTTTGCAGTTTAAATGAGTGAGAACTGTGTGACTTACAGAAGAATCAGGATCTTGGCTTTCTAGAGAGAAGTGTGTGCACAGAGAGATGATTAGGTTGTAGCTGGTGCAGTGTGTAGGTAGGAGTTTTCTGTTATGGTTTCTTACTCTGGTTAGTGCGATAACTGGCCTTGATGTGTACAGTGAAGTAGAAGTTAACATTTGGAATGATCTCTCCACAGAAGGGACTGTTATTCCTGCCAAGTGCCTTGCACACCTTTGGGCACGAGATTTAAAAAAAAAAAAAAAAAAAAAAAAAAAAAGGGAAAAAAGGAAAAAAAATGAAAATGAAGAGCAGTAAGTTCCTTAAGATGTACCTTTTAAAGCAACATGACAAATACACACAGATGTGAGGTTGACACCTTTGTGTTCATGTGGGGTTGTAATGAAAAAGGTTGGAAAGGAAAGGATAAGAGCTGAAAGCCGGCTAACATGGCAGAGCTGCCCATGGAGTGACCAGGCCATAGGTTGGGAACTGGGATCACAGTTCAGACAACATCCCTTAGGAAAAGGCAGTGGCTGCTCAACCCTCATGTGTTCAACACAGTTGGCTGGTTCATTGCCCACCCTTTGCCCCCAAACAATGCACATAATACTTTTTTCTATTTATATTATTATCTTGTATAGTGTATAATGTGAATGTCTGGGGTTTTTTTTTGTGAATGAAAGTCTAAAATCTTTGTAACTTTTATATATGCTTTTGTTTCACCAAAGAAACAAGGTTTTTTGCTATACTGTGACTTGTCTTGTTATTGCATGTCTTCCTGTTTAAATCTATGCAATGTGATTTTTTTCATATGAATACAATTAGACTGTCAGGTACTTCACAATTACCATGGGCCTGGTCAAGCGCCCAGTCAAAGAGTCGGCTGGCTGAACTTTAGTAGGTGCTGGATTTGACTTTGTATGAGCAGCTTTAGGGGATATTTTTAGATATACATTGTATGTTTTGAAGCTGATTATTGCTTGTAAAAGTCAAGGCTCTGTTCATAACTATACAGTAATCCACACATCACTTCCTCGTACCAGAAACATACAGAACAGAAAATATATTTTAACACTTTGCAAGTTTTCTTCACCATATGTATAAAAACCCCTGCATAGATTTGTTGTTTTCTTGTCTACTTGTTGGATTTAAACAATGTTGTAAGTCATTCAAATAACATTGTGTTTGTAGTTTTAATTAGGTTAGATTCAGAGCTTATATCGATTTTTTTTCACCACCTTCTATTATGCATAATAAAATAAGACTGACAACATTCCTTATTAAAAACAACAACAACAACAACAAAAGCTAAAAATCCCTGTCACCCATGCTTGTTTATTTAGACAGAGAATGGTAATTTATTCAGCTCTGGAGCCTTTTTCTAATTGTGGTGTAAACTCCAAAGTGTTCCAGTACCAACTCCCTGCAAAAAGCACACCCTCATGTCACAGAGTTGGCTCTGCTGTGAATCCCAGGCAATTCCACCATGAGGGCCATGATTCCTTTACGTAGAACATCTCTGAACTCCAGTCTGTGGAAGTGTAGTGGAATTGGAGTAGAGAGAATAGAGAACTAGAGATCTCACAAGGGCCTGGAGTGACAGGACAGGGGGAATGGTTTCTCACTGCCAGAGAGCAGGGTTAGATGGAATATTGAGAACATTCCCTGTGAGAGTGGAGAGGCCTTGCCACAGGTTACTCAGAGAAGGTGTGGCTGCCCCATCCCTGGAAGTAACCAAGGCCAGGTTAGACGGGACTTGGAGCTACTTGGGGTAGTGGAAGGTATACCTGCTCATGACAGGGGGTGGGACTGGATGATCATTAAGGTGTCTTCAAACCCAAACCATTCAATGATTCCATGATTCCATGACTTGAACACTGATTTTGCATTTTGTGAGCCAATGAAAATCCCTGAGAGTAACAGTTTCTGCTCTGAATGTGTTCCTGTCCCTGCAGATATTGACAGTATTTGACTGCTGGTGTGCACCCCAGGGCACGGGGCTCAAATCCTGCACAGATTCACACCACACAGGGCAGGAGTAAGTCAGGCCTACTCTTCTGGGAGAGCTTTTAAGTAGCAAGAGGAGATGCGGGTCAGTGGAAACATTCATGAATTCCAGCTACACCCAAAAAGATGCACAAACTCTTTGAAACAACAGAGAAAAAGATAGCTCCCTGATGGCAGAACTCATGGATATACTTTGGTTTCTGTGGGACCCCTTGCCTGAGACATCATAACTCATCAGCTACTAGGGATGGAGGAACAACAATAGGAGGAGACACAAGTCCCAGGAATTGCAGCAGCTAGGCCAGCAAGGTGCAGGTGAGCTCGTAAGAGGCTGCCAGCTGAAAGGATGTGCTGCCAAGAGGAGTTTTCAGTAAGAAATTGCTTTGCCAGGGCAGTGGCTGGAAGAACACTGAGGTTCAATCTGTGGCTATAGTTAAGATCTATGTCTGTGACACGTTCTTAGGAGAGATGTCTTCATTTCTAGAGGCAACATCTCTGCTCTGAGCATATGCAGAGACAGTCCCTGGGCAGTGGGAAGAGAAAATGCAACAGCTGGTGCAAAAAGATGAATGCATTCTTTTTTCCAGAGAAAATATACAACTCTATTACTGATTGTAAGCAGAAACATGTGTAGGACTCTATGAGCACCCTGATTTTCCTGAAAATAATGTTTGGATAAAGCATGGACAAAAGCTTGAAGGCCACATCAGGCATGGTGGACCCCAGAAGTAAAGACAGAAATATCACCCAGAAAAAGGTGCATCATTTGAAAACTTCACCAGTAGAACTGGAAGGAAGCTTAAGATCTTGTAAAGTGCAATTTGTTGGCAAATTTTGTTTTTCATAGCAAATATTTTCAAGTGGGGAAGCCATTGGCTATAACTGCTGCAGAGGCTCTGCTGCTGTGTGAATGCAGATAAAACAGAGAAATGGAACCTTGAGGTATGTTAGTGAGGAATTTATTGCAAAGGCAGGAGTGGACTCACCACCAGAATGCCTCTAGATTGCCAGCTGCCCGGAGCTAGAAGAAATGGATTCAAGATGAGAATGGTCCTGTAGCTGAATTTCTGTGGTGGTTGGAAGAGTGGAGAAGATGAAAGGAAGGCAAATACCGATGCATCCTGCATAGATGCCACAGGATGATGAGTAATTAAAGGCTCTGGAAGTGACATCATGGAGTGATGAGAAATGCACGGCACCAAAAGTCCGTATTAAGACAGGAGGGTAATCCATTTGGAAAAGGGAATAAATGGTATAGTTTTCTTCACTAGCAGGAGAATGGCAGGAGTTTTGGTCCTGTGTTTTTTATAGTCTTTGGGGTGATAATCATACATCTTGTTCCTAAGTGATTTGGCAGAGGTCACACAAAAAGATCTGCAGCAGACCTGAGAGAGGAATTTGTGTTCACTGAAGACCCTGTTCTTTCACATTAAAAAAAAAAAAAAAAAAAGAGAAGTGACTTTTCTAAGCATGTAATGGAAGATTTAATTCCAATGGCAGCAGGATCCCAGTTTGCTCTCTTCAGGTTAGAACAAACCTTGGGCTCAACCATGTGCTACATCTTTGTCAAAACATATATTCTTAATAAGCTTAGTAAGGCAGCAAGAAGCACCAGATGTTGCTGACTGCTGTTTGCTTGCTGAATGAGGGATCCTTTTGATTCCCTGGAGCCCCAATTCTTCCTCCACTGCTGCTTAAACAATGACAGCTTCCAGATTTGCTCAAATCTTTACCAAGGATTCAAAATCCAGGAATCAAAAGAATTCTTGGATTACCAAGGATCAAAAAACCCAAAGTACATGGACTTTTTTAGTACATGGCAGGGTAACAGGCCCTGTGTCTCCCCAAAAGTGCATTTCCATGGGAACCCATGCTCTATTAACAAAACCTGTGGATTTTGGTGAATTTCAAAAGAATTATGAGAGGAAAAGTAAAAGAGTATTGATTTGAAAATGGAAAATCATTCTAGGTTAGCTTTGTATTAGGGAGGAATTTGAATTTATACCAATGGATTTAGACCAATCAGACAGTAATATTCGCAGCAAACACAAACCAGTACAGCAGCTACATATGATACAAAACATACACTATTCTGTTTTTGATAACCTGGCCTAAATGTGTGTGCACTTTGTGTTAGTTTTTGTCTGCATTCTATGGTGACAGGTGTTTTATTATTTTTAAAAAGCTACTTCAATCCTTCAAGGCCTTATTTAAGACAGGCCTTTTAGCCTGTGTTTGTGCTAGTGGGCTACACTTCCCATCGCTCTCTAGTCATTGAAAATTGTTAGGAACAGCTGTTTGCATTTGTAAGCCAAACATTTGAGTTTAGAGTGACAGGCAGCATTGACACAGGGATTTTTCAAGTTGAAGTGACATTAACATACTAATGGAGTGGAATGACTTCTAAAGATAAGAGCTTTGGATGTCCAGCATCACTTTATGCTGCTCTTGGGAGTGGAGGGGGAGATTCTTCCTGAAAAAGAGATTCCAGATACAAAAGCTAAGGAAAAACCTGAAGTTTAGTCTACAAAAGTCTTTCGAGATTGGCAGCGTACTGGATACTAACATGTGACTGCACAAAGAATTACACTACTTTTACCTTTTAGGACATAGTTTTATAGTTGTATATAGTAAATATTTACTTTTCAGGGATAAAAAAATCAGAGATATGTGTTTTCATAGGTTCAATATAGGGAGTCCAAGGCACAAGTAACAACATCAGAAAAAACCTTAGAAAGAGAAAGTATTTTCCAAAGGAGAGATTAATAAAATCACAGAAATCCATTAACACATTGTTTTATTTTCCTTCACTTACCTTATCTTCTTAACAAGAGTATGGTGCCATCTGCACCTGAAAAACCAGGTCTGCCCGATGACTTCTGTGAATTCCTCAAAGCAGAGACACCTCTTTGGATCTTGGCCCAAATATATTTTTTGTGATAGCCAATGTATACATGGCTCCAGCTGATCTCACATCACATAAGCAATAATCCTTTCTGGCTGTAAATTTTCAACTTGTGCTCAGTGGATGCTGAGTACAGATCACAAAAGGGAAACAAGTGAATTTTGTGTAGCAAAAAACTACTTTCCTTTCTCACCTGTGCTGTATTACTATTTACGTAAGCAACAGTCTTAGTAGCAGTGAAATGTCATATCTTTACTTTTTATGATATATTTCTTTATAATAGATGTTTTTGAGACCTGTGTATCTTCAGATGTGACAATGGTAATATCCTACCCTGACCATTCACAGTGAAGAGTTAAACCTCCTATCCCAATATAGATCAACAGGTATCATTTGACCTCACCAAGAAGTGTGTTTCTTTAATTAATGGTCTCCAACCTCCATAAATTAATAAATGTTGACAATTTTTTTTAAATATAATTGATCATCATGATAGTAAGAAGAATCTCTCCCAGAGTAAAGACAAAGCGCAAATATTTAGTAGCCTTAATCTCACTTTGTTACCTTTGTTCTCAAAATAGGTAAAGTACTTATTTCACACAGATCCAATCTGGAGTAAAAGGCATGTTCCATTCTTAGAACGGGAGAAATCAAGTTCACCTTTTTTCAGTTACATTCATAGAATGATAGAATAACAGAATGGTTTGGGTTGGAAAAGATCTTAAAGCTCATTATGTTACAAACCCTGCAATGGACAGAGACATCTTCCACTAGACCAGGTGGAGAAGGAATCCTTTGCAGTGATTTATAGTAACCTGGTTTTGCAGAGGTAATTAAACATCTTTGAAACCTGGGCCAGAACATGAATTAATAAATCAGGATTTAATTATACAGTTAAGAGGAAAAAAGAAGCTTCCTAAATCAAGGGACTGATACCCACTTGAATTTGGATGTGAAATACCCAGTTTCACACCTCTAAGCTGTTTTATGGCAGGTACATTTAGAGCTTGACCTACCTGCACAGCTTGTTGGGTGGGCACTTATACTTTGCGAAGTTTTGGAGTCACCTTTGGGAGCTATTCCCATGCTTTTAGCCTTGGAGCACAACATCACCAAGACCTAATGCAAACCCCTGCATCCCTTTTCCCTCAACCCACATTTTGTGGTGAAGGAAACCCATTTTTCTCTGTTTTGCTCTGTTGCTTATGGGATGTTTAAATTGGATAATAGGAAAAATTTCTTTACTGAAAGGGTGGTCAGGCACTCTCACAGGCTGCCCAGGGCAGTGGTGGAGTTACCATCCCTGGAAGTGTTAAAAAAATATGTAATGTGGCGACCAGGGACATGTTTTAGTGGTGAGCTTGGCAGTGCTGGCTTGAATTCAATTAGCTTAGAGGTAATTTCCAACCAAATTCTCTTTTCTATGAAATTATAGAATGCAACCACAAGGAGGCGTTTTATTCAGTCTTTCCTTAACAATGTGGAAAAGCATCAGTTTTAGCACAAACATTACAAATAGATACGTATCTGTTGCATGAATGGGTAAAGAGGGAGAACAAGACACTAGAGAAATATTACAAATAAAATCATTATCTGGGATTAAGTTTTGGTGGATATTAGTAAATCTCCTTCCAAGATCAGCCTCTCCACGCTCAAGAATGAGATAAACTCCAAGGAGAATTGGACTACCTGGATTTTATTAATGATTATGGGCTTCTTCAACTTCACACGTGTCAAAAAATTAAATCTATATAGTTATGGCCCAGGGCAAAACAGCTGTGGATGAAACAGCTAGCAATGGGTGACAGTAGCAGAATGGAAATTTTTGCATTTTACGGGGCTGTATCTCTCTGCTTAGAACCTGTCCTGCAGCTGCCTAACATCTGAGATACTGTCATTAGGGGAGTTGGAGGTGAAAAAGCTTTATTTCCTTCTCTGTATTATTTATTTAAAAGTGCAATTGCTTTGTGAAAGTTCAAAAGCAGGAGAAAAAAGCCTTGAAAAGTAATGAAAAAAGGGAAAACTAATCAGGACTTTTTTTTTCCCCAAAATCTCAAAATGAGAAAAATTACCTGAACAGAGGAAATATTTTATACCATTAGGGAGAATTCCTCACCTCAAAAAATTGTTCTTCTTCATGATGGATTCCCTAGTAACTGAGAGAGTTTTGGTTGCTGGGGACTAATCAAGGAAGGGCCAAATTGTAAGCTGCTTTACAAATTTACAGCACATATTTTTGGTCAGTAATAATTTATATTGCTGTTCAGCTATTGAAAGAATTGCTTTGGGTGGCTACAATGTCAGTTTTGTATCATTACTAGTTTTATATAATCTGATCTGACATGGGTCAGAGTCAGAAAGAAAAAAAGATGATAGATTACAAAGTAAGTGTATTAATTGTTTATTATATAATAAACAAGTATAAAAGAAGTAAATAAATATATTCATTGCTTATCAAGCAATGCCAACAAGACATACTTTTATAGCATCATTCTGAATGGAAATACCTGCATTCAAACATCATGAGGAAGTGCATGAACATAAAGAACTTGCTCTTACAAGAATTTAAGTCTCCACACACTCACTCTTCATTTAGATTTGGGCTTGTGCAAACTAATTTCCAACAGAAAATAGTTCAGTACACTTGGGATGTGAGGCTTTGCTCAAATTTATTATCATCACACAGTACCTGATTTTGCAGTATGATTAGCATTAGGCCCAGAGGCAACGTTTGCCAATACAAAGCCAAAGACAACTTAAAAAACCCCCTGTGAAATGTGCGTGATTTGCTTCTCTGTGTGTTCAGGAGCATGTTCAGAATGGTAGAGTTGAAGCTGCAAAACATGAGTATCTGCAAGACCAAATTTTCAGGCTGAAAGTGTATAATGAGAAAACTCTGTTTGCTGCAAGCAGAGGCCAATTTTTAGTTTTTAAGGCTTACAAGTAACACAAGGAATCTCCCCAGCTGCTGGACCCCACCTTAGAGAGGACTTTGGGAAAGGAAGAGAGATCCTGCATCACCTGTGTGTCTGCAAATCCTTTATTAACCTCCAGCGCTTGGGTTTTCCAAACACCCTCACAGCCAGATTTTCTATGCATTATTTGCTAATTTTCTATCCTTCTTCCAGGCTTCAGCATTGCATCACACATGGCTCAGAGGACTCTGGTGTCATGATGATTGTCTCAGCCTTCTGTTTTAAACTTGTCATATTTAAAAAATTCATTTCTAACCTTGGAAATGCTGGAATGCTAATAATTCCTTTTTTTTTGTTTTGTTTTGTTTTGTTTTGTTTTGTTTTTTTGGTTGGTTTGTTTGTTCAGGTTTTTTTTTTGGTTGGTCGTTTTTGTTTCGTTTCTGTTTTTGCTTTAGGTTTTGCTTGGAAACTACCAGGCTGAACATTTTTGCATTTTGATGAATTCTGTATAGTTGAATGATTGGGGAACCCAGAAATATTACAGGGCCTGTGGTGTAAGAGTTGAATCTGATGCCTCCATGGGATACTGAAAAAAAGAGCTTCGCAGGCACAGACACATCAAAAAGTCAATATTGGGACATAAAGTAGATGTTCTATGTGTTTTATTAGTAATCTTATGGTGAACTAACTTTGGAAAATCCAGTGCTCTTTATCATATTTTTCATTGTGACTCCTGTTAAAATTTCTTGAACTGAAAGGAAAAAAACCCATATTTTTTCCTGTGCTATTCGAGTCTTCATGGTTGCAATGCATGTCCCTTATAAAAGAAAGAAACACTAATGGGAATGTTAAAATATGTGTTTTCAGTGAAAATACTGTTTCCCCACCCCTTCATATGTTGATTGCTTCAAGAGAAATCTGGCATTTCTGACCATATTAGGACCAGTTTTAAGATTTAACCTTGAAGTGAGAGGGTGCAATGTTTGCCTCCTCTTCAGCAACAAACACTGTGCAGCATATAAAGCTCTCAGCTATTAGCCTGTCCTTGTACAACAACACTCCTGAAACATCAGCTTTTATTTCCTTCTTCCCTATGTATTTTACTGAAGAAGCACAAGATCCATTTAAGGGCTGTTTTGTCAAACTTAAAGAGCTTTACAGAAAGCACACACAAAGCCTTTCCCTTTCAGGCATAAAAAGGCAAGTGTGGTTAAGGATTTCAGTAGGTGATTTAAGGGAAAAGGAGGAGAAATGAGTTTCTGTGATGTGTCACCTGAGAGAGATTTATAGGGATTTGTAATTTAACAGATCCTACCTAAGGATTAGTGTCCACTGATATTGGGGTTGTTATGTTATCTTTTTTTAATCATGCAGACTGTGGTGGTGGGTTTTGAATCAAAATATCAGTGCTTTATAAGCCAAGACTTTCTAAATCAGCTTCCCAGGTATCTGATTCCCTGCTACTCCTCTGGAGTTTTATTCCCTGTGAGTAGCTGAGTATGGGCAGAGCTATTTTTATGAGCTCTGTGATTAGTTACAGTCCTCTGCAATTCCAGGTGCCTCTCTGATAACCTGATTTGGTTTCTGGCAGCTCCCGGCCAAAACTGTCTCCAGTACTCCATCTGTTGTTTCCAGTTAATGAGAAAAAGTGACCTCATGTGGCCTGTGAATTGATGTTTTTTTCTGCTTTTTTACAGAGAAAATGTGCTGTGTGTTTCCTCCTGCATGGAGTACGAATATCCTTGGACTTTACGACAGCTTTCTTCAGGGATGTGTAGCTGTGGTGCAGTGCAAGATACTTTTTATGTATGGATGGACTGCAAAAATGTGGTGATATGCAGATTCAAGTCAGACATCTGCAGTTTAAGGGGAAAAAAGAAAGCACTGCACTCCCAGCAGCTCTTTCTCGGTTTTCCTCTTGTAACAGAGGATTTAAGGGTTTCCATTTTCCCCTTCCCTGTAAAAATGTCATTTTCTCAACTAGATCAGTTAAAGGAATGAAAAATCCTCTACCTTCCTATAACCTTTGCCTTTTGTTACATTCGCTGACAGGCTTGGCAAAAAAGGCAAATTTAATCTTAAGCCACAAATACTGTTTTAAATGGAAACTACAAACCACATGTTTAAAAGCATATTTCTTTTTCCTATCATCCAGTCAACAAGAAAGGCTCTTGAGGATTTTGTGTTTTCCCTGATAAAGTTGGGATTCCAAAGAAGTTACAAAGCTGAGAGTGGGTTTACAATAGTATCAAGAGGATTGAGGGACGCAAGTACTGTCCAGCTTTTTTCCTTATAATTGTTTCAGGACCCTCTGAAAAGCCTCTCCTCTGTGCTTTATTTATATGACCTGTCCACTGACAAGGACTGAGATTACAAATGTCAGTAACTCTGTAGAGCACTAAAGCTCACTCAGTGAAGTTTATTTCCTTAACTGATTTCTGGTTGTGAACCCACCTCATGCACTACCCAGAGAACACCTGAGAAAGGCTGTTTTATTCATCCTTTAAATGAAATAAACTGGGTTAATTCGTTTCAGGTCCATTACTAGTAATGATCTCGCTAGAACAGGTAAAGCAATTTCATACCTGTTATCAAATAATTGTATCATAACGATGCACCTTCCTCCACCCACCCCCCCCCCCGGGTGGCACGGTTGGGATGACTTGGATGATTCCAGGCTCTTTCTCTTTCTTTCCTTTGCTTCACACTGGCTTGTCCTTTGAGTAAACGAACACTAGATGTCACATAGAGGAGGGTTATTGCGAGGGGAAACAGCATCTAAGGAAAGATTCTTTTTCTTCCCTTTTTACTTTATTTTCACTTCTTTCAGCAGCAGCCTCGGGTTAACTTGTGATAGACCAGTGGCACTATGAATGTCAGGTGCTATAGAAAATAAAACCAATTCATTTCACAAGTTATTCTAAGGAGAATATAATCTTATATTCCTGTCACAGGACCATCAACTGAGGTTTGAGCACTTTCTTTCCAGACCTCTAGACTTCAAAGTGACTCTGTTTTAATTTAGTTGTTCTTAGTGTACTCTGAAGAGAGTAGACTGCCATTTGCAGGTGAATATTACTTAAAATTGTGTTTTCAAATATTGGGGATTGTTGGTAGAAGTTGCTGTAGAAATTCCATCTCTTGTTACAATTGCAAGGACCATGAGGGGAAATTCAAATTAACCCAAAACTGCACTAGTTCCTTCAGATAAATCACATACTTTCTCTTTACACAGAGAGCTGTCTGACTCATTTTTGACTATTCATCTTCTCATTTCATTAATATCCTCAGTTCTCATGCCACATTATATATATAATGACCAGAACAGTGAAAGTTTGGGTTTGTATCTCATTTTTGATAAGTTTTCTTTTTCCTGGATGCCAAGTTCAGTAGTTTATTAGTTAAAATTTGATCTTCAAAGTATGAGCCTTAAACTTTCCCCAAATTATGCAGAATTCTACAAATCACATTTGCAATCCTTTTATCGTTTAATCTTTGGGGACTTTTTGCGGTAGGGGGACAACTGTGTCTTGTTACATCTATCAACGATGTCTCTTATTTCTATTAAAATCACTACAGTTGCCCAGTGCCCACTACAGTTTCATCTGCAGTCTGGCTGCTTTTATTACTGAGTAATCATTCTAAATTATTAATTTATGCCTGGAACACAGAACCTGTGGCTTTAAATTCATATACTTTGTTACTCGAATCATCAATAGAGAGATAAATATCATATGGTCATGAATTATGTAGAAAATTGTGACTGGAATAGTTAAAATCTTAAACTATCATGACTTTTTGCAGTTAGTTGGTTTCTGGGGGAAGAACGAGATGTTGCCTTGTAGATAGTGTGGTTTAATTACTCAAAGAGGAATATGCAATGAAAGAAAGCAAAGCAGAGGAGTTTGTATTTATGTGATGTCTTGTTGGAAGTGTGGTACTGTTACACCTTCATTTTCTTGGAATCACAGGACAGCTGAAGATGGAAGGCTCCTCTGGAGATCACCCAGTGCAAACCTCCCTGCTCAAAGGCAGAACAAGCTGACCAGGAGTTTTGAGTATGTCCATGTAGGGAGACTTTATAGCCTCTTGGGACACCTGATGTTTGACAATAAAATAGTGCTTTCTTTTGCTTAGGTAGGTATCTGTCAATGGCTTCCTGTCCTGTTGCTGGGCATCACTGGGAGGAGCTGGGATTTGTTTTCCTTGCTACAGGACTCTGTGTCCATGCATTACAAAGTTTATTCCTGAGTTATGATGTCACATGAAACGTCTAGGCAGTAATGTCTCTTGCCTCAGTGCCCTGAAGTGTGGGTGACCAGCTGGATTACGAGACTGGGAAAGAACAGCTTTAGAAACAGGCCCATTACGGTGGCAGCTTCCCGGGACCGAGCGAAGCAGAAAAATAACTACTTGTGTTTTTATTGTATGGGTTTTCCCTGAGTTATGTACTTCCCCCAGTCCACGCAGCCCCCCTACTCGGAACAGTGTTGTCTCCCCTCCCCAATTACAGACTCCTGTTGTCCCCGCCTCTCCCCATATCCCTGTCTTGGTTACTGGAACGCGGTTCTCCTGTATCTCCCATTGGTCAGTGGGTTCTCAGGCCACTCCCTTCCCTCTGTACCTCAACCGAATCACAGCCCTCCTTCTTGCCCTCCGCCCGAACCCATATAAACCACGCGAGTTTAAGATTAAGAGTCTTTTCACCACGGGACACCCGGGGAAGCTTGGTCTCTCTCTCCTCCTGCCAAAAGGGGGACAGCGCAGCCAAGCTCTCTCCAGGAATACCAGCGGAGAGTCTGCACTCAGATCCATTACTGCAGAGGTATTTATTTGCCAAGTAATGTCAGCTTTTTAATCAAATAAATAATTCATAGCCAGTGTGTCATGATACAAGTGCCTGGGAATTGTGCACTGTGTGGAGTGGAATAAAGCTATCAGTGTGAAAGGGCAGTGGTAGAGTTCAGGGTGGATCAATGGAAGCAGAAGGACCTTTCTATTTGGTTTATAACTAAATGATCTTTTTTGAAAGGTCTAAGTTTGGAGAGCTATACTCTCGCAATTGTCTTCTTCTATGATCGCCCAAGATTTTGGAGTGTTTTGAGTAGCATGGAAATTATCTTTTTAATTTTTAGCTAATTCATTAATTCACTAATTTAGTTAATTCAGTGACATCTTAAATGGGGCTGATTCAAGTAGTCATAAAGAAAGGAAACAACCCATACACAACCAGTGCTCAAAGGTTATTACAATATCGCCTTGGAGTTAATGCTCCATCTACTTGCTCATGGCATTCTGCAGGATTTACCAGTTATTCCTCACCCAAATACTGGTTTTATTCCTCATCCTGGAAAAGCTGGTCCCCTGAGTGCCAGTGGTGCTGCTTCTGAGGGAGCTGGGGATGAACTTCTTCCATCTTGTAACAAAACTTTCCACAGAGCCATTGGCAGTGGAACTGCGACATGGTGGCCATGGGCTCAGGTACCAATGGCAAAGCCAACCAGGGGAGGGCTGTTTTCTCCTGTGGTCCCAACCAGAATCCAGCCTTGGAATGAGCATAGCCACGGAGTGACGGACTGTTGCTGGGTTAGGAGAGAAAAAGCCTTTTCATAAGTTGTTGAGAGCTGGCCAGTGCTGTTCTGCGTGTTTCTGTTTGTGCCCAGGTGGGATGGGATCAGCCTGAGGATCAGCTTGGAACTCTATCACTCAGCAAATCTGACTCTCAGTGTGAATAATGGCTTGGTTGTGCTTAGCTTTTTCCATCTTATGCTGAAGAAATTAAAGGAATCTGCTCATTCATTTAATTGCGTAAAAAAAGTTTTCCTTATATCTAGAATTTAAAAAAAACAAACTAAAATCATGTATTGATTTAGTGAGCTGTCTGGTCACATGATTGAAACCCCATTTGGGCTTGGAAACCCTTGACTGAAACCCAATTGGATGCAACCTACTATTAATCAGTACCAAAAAATTGTCCAATATTAGAAACAAAGCAATTGCTTTCTCTTCTTCCTCTTCTCCAGAGTTATGCTTTAATTATTTTTCTTGACTTCAAGTTATTAATATTTTGATGATATCCTTCTGTTTGGAGGACACATTTTTTCTTCCCTGTTCTCTTCATATCTTCTTTTTAGCACACCTACCCCCATCCTTGCTCCAGAATTTGTTTAAACCTCAATATTGACTTTTTCCTCAGTATGGCAGCAAATTGGTGTTATAGGCTATAAATCCCAGGAGTAGAATTTTTCTTCCCCTGCTCGTCTGTGGGAAGAATGAAGTTCAAATAGGGAAAGGGGAAGGGAGTCAATTAGCTTTACAAAAAGTCTAGCCAGCACGGCCACATTCCTAGCTAATGGCCCATCGAAGGCTGGAGTGAGGGGGGGGAAGGAGTTTGGGATTTCGGTAGCTGGCCCGGCTCACGGGGGGTTGCTGGCCGCCCTCACACAGGACAGGTCAGACTGCTGAGCTCTCTCTGGGATGGAGACGGGGGTCTGTGTGGGTGCATTTGGGGAAAAGGCCTAGAGGCCTGTTTTTCTGGCTTCTCGCCCTGGTGAAGCCGGATCACTGGTCTCGGCTGGCTTTGCACACTGCCTCGTGACTCCAGCCGGAGCCTACTGTGTTTTCATTGGAGAGCTCTGTGCCCACTGAGGGAGAGAGAAGAGGAGCCTTGAGACACCGTCATCTGGGAACAACAGTGAGTTCCGTTGGGGGTGGACTGCTTTCCTTTTCCCCTTTTCTTCCACTGGGGGAAGGGTCTCCATTTTCTCTTCAGTTTCTCCCTTGATCCCAGACCCCCCCCAGACCCCTTCCCGCGCGGTGACCGCCAGAGCCCGACAGCGCCCCCTGCAGGCCAACACAGAGCACTGCAGGCTCTGCACCTCCAGTGACCCAACAGCGCCCCCTGCCGGCCGTGATTGGAACTGCGCTGAAGGACAGAGAAGTGTTCAGACTTTTTCTTTTGTTTGAAGGGGACTTCTGGTACAGGACTATTGTCTAGTTGTTTTTATGTTCTGTTACTGTTCTTGCCAATATACATATATCTTTTAATAAAGGGTTGTTATTTCTTCTTTTTTTCCACACTTCCTCAAATAAAGCCCCTTAATTTTTGAATTTACAATTGCTGAGAGAGAGGAGTTTGGTCTGTGTCATAACTCATCCTCTTTAGCAAACATTCCAGTCACTTCAAACTGAGACAATTGGACAAGTCAGAAACAAACCCTAATTTAGAAAAAATGCAATATTTTACCCAAATAAAGTGGCATGAAGGCAGCTTAGAACAAAAATTATCAACAATGGCATCTGTATAGTTTCTTCTGTCAGTGATACAGACCTCTGCAACTTTCACATGTGTTCTTATTTCTTCTAAAAACATGTCTCCAAAAAAGTATCAAAAGCAGTGCTTTTGTAGAATAAAATATTTCCGTGGAAAGTGAATCAGGATACTTCACTTTATACTGGGTCTGCTCTGAGAAGTGGCTTTTTTGGTGTTTTAGCTTGCAAGAGCAACAAAATCATCAGTCTGTGCTGCATTTCAACAATCCTCAAAATCTCTGCTCAAAATTGGTCGAACAGACAAAGAGTGGGAAATGTGTAGTTATTTGCACACCTTCTGCAAGAGCAATGTCTTTAATGCAATCCAAGTCAGCTTTCCATCTACTTTTCATTGACTGAAGGTTTGGAGTAGTGCTAAGGATCAAACCCAAATTCTGGGCATGTCAAATGCACCAGTGTCCTGGAGACAAAGTTTACTTTTTCTAGATGAAATCTCTTCCAGAGTGAAATTTATTTATCTAAACTTTGTTTACTGTAAAATGGCTGGAAGATATTTTCATTAGATTCCTTTTGTGTGTCTGTGAGTGTTGCTTGGTTTTGGTTTGGTTGTTGTTTGTTTTTTTTTTTTTTTTGTAATTTAATTAACACAAGCTCAGATCCTTTTCCAGTCCTGGAGATGGTGGGTCAAAGAGGCAAAATTCAGTTCAAACAGTAAAGAAGTGCATTTATAACTGTTCAAAACTGGACAGCATTGTAGGAGTACATGTAAAAGGAAACTCAAGTAATGAGAAGCATTGGCTGTTTCTCATTAAAAAGTGGGGGCAGGAGGTGGTGATGGGGAAGATGTGGCTGTGCTCCTGTGGGCTTCTCTCCCTGGTCACAGTCCTGAGCTTCACACACCAGACTTGTTCTCTGTTGGAAACAGCAGCTTTCACAACCAATTAGGAGAGATCTGCACAGTCCAAGACCTTGTAGAGTTCACCCTGGAAAAAACCAGGTGCCCTGGGAGGTCAGTAGTGTTTCCCCAAACCCTGATGAGCAGATCTCAGCCTCATACTGTGACCACAGCAGAGGTGCTGTGGGCCACGGCTATTTTCCAGTCCCATCCAGCAGTAAAGAAAACACAGCTTGAAATACATTGATGGGTCAAAGAATTGAACAAGCAGAGAATTCAATGGAAGATACTTCTGATTTCTGCCTGGCAATACTGTGTGGCAGTGGAGCTGAAAGCTCAGCAGCAAAGGGTACTCTCAGGCATTGTACAAAGTGCTAAACTATGAAACAAATATTTGGATAAGATACTTCCACGACTTGTGTGACCACAGCTGTGAACTCCAGCTGAGATGCAGACAAAAGCTGCTGATTTGGCAAGAAACAGTAAGCAGTAGGACTGTCTCTTCAAAAGATGCCAGGTAGTTTGTCTTGAGGTGTCCAGTCAACCAGGCTAAGTCAACATTTAAGATGAAGGATTTAGTGATCTCTCTTTTCTCGCCTCTGTGGGCCCAAAGTCCTCTTCTGTCTGATTTATGAGTTTCTTCTGGTTTCTGAATGGCCCTTGATCCTCCTTCTGAAATCTGAGATCCAAAGGGCCCTCTCGAAACTTCCCTTTCACACTCAAGTGCAAAAAATCAGTTTCCAAGTTTCTTAGCAGATAATTTGTACCTACCATCCTGAACCTCATATATCTTAGCAAAGCAGAGTGGCTATGGATTATTGAACATGTGATAACAAACCAGATGAAGCAGGGCAAAATTATATGCATTTCACATGTGACACACACAAAAGGTACAGAAATGAGGTGTGTAAGATGACACAGCATTTTGTGCTGAATAAAATACTTGAATTCAGAAAAAAACCATCCGAACTGCCCGCACTAACCATGCTTCTGCATTCCAGGAGATACCACATGGAAAGAGGGAAGATTTGCTGATGGAGTGGCAGGCACTCACAAAAAAATCAATCCAAAGTGAAGCGTTTATTGGGTGGCTTCCAATGAAATTTATTGCTTGTCATTTCACTGACAGCTTTCTTCAGAGCCTTCAAAACTCGAGAGGAATAGACAGTGTTTGAAATTTTGCAACAGGAAGTATTAATTTTCTGTGATGTGTTTTGGGGGGTATTTGTTCTGTGTTTTTTGTATATTGGCCCTTGTTATTTTTTTCATTATGTTTGTGCAGATTAAAGCACAACACTGTGACCTAACCTGGAAATATTTGGCAGAGGAGCAGTGGATCCTGATGTTTTTGGTAGGGGAGGAAATTGTTGCTGTGGCAGTACTGGAGCGTGTGTTGTGTTGCAGACATCCCCCAACTTCTTAAAGAGGTCTTTTTGCTGAGTTTTGAATGGAGTATTTCAGGTTAGAACAGGGGAAATACCCTTTCAGGAAAATCTATATGATGCTGGGGGACTTAGTGAAGAATCTTTCTGGATCCCCGTGTCTTTCCCAGGAGCAAGGTGAGGGAGGTGACCAGGACAGGACCTGGAGTCCTTCCAAATTCATGGCCATAAAATACCAAAGAAACCTGGGACTGTGTGGCTTTCAGAAAGTCCTTGGCCATACATCATTAAACCTTGAGGATATTTGTAATTAAAGCAGCAATCTTGACTCTGATTTGTGACTTCTAAAGAGTTTAAAGGACTTAGACAATAAACCATCTTGTTTTATATCATCAGGACAAACTTAGGAGACGTGGAAGTAACTTGACAGCTGGTGTCCCTTGTCCTCTGCATGTCAGTTCACTGACTGGACCAGTCAGACACATCCGTTTTGAGGCTGAGTACGATAAAAGAGCAGGTGAAACCTGGAAGCGTGACCAACACGAGACTTGTTCAAAACAAATACCACTTCTGCTTCAAAGGTCTTGAATTTTTTTCTTAAGTAAACTTATTACGATGTCTTTGCAGGCCCTGTCAGCAGTGCTGTTAACAGAGCACAAAGTATTTAAACATTTAAAAAGGAGATTCTACCCTTCTCAGGACAATGGTTTGGCTTTATCTCCCAAACTCTTGATGTTGTGCTGATCAGGAGAACATCGATTTCTTTATCTTATTTTGTTCTTCAGTCACTTGATAGAAGATAAGACACATGAATGCACTTGATTTGATGGTATTAGTAACAGGAAACTGCTGAATTTCCAAGGCTTCAAGTTTTCTTCCACAAATGGGTGGTCTTTGCTACCTTCATTGGACAGGTGCCCAATTCTTAAATGCTGCTGCATTTTTTGCGAGTGGCATCACAGCAGCTGTTACTTCAGAGTCAAGAGCTCTGTAGTTTTTAACTCAAAGATGTGAAAAGTTAAAGATTCCTTGGCTTTCCCTCTCATTTTCTTTGTTACAATCCTGAGATGACTTACACTGCCCTTTTTTCATCAAATGATCTACTGAGCTGAAACATTCAGCCAAATGCAGGTGCCAACAAAAACTGAGCCACACACACAGTGCAGTGAATCATTTGGGGTTCAGCTGAGACCTTGGTAGACACGTGGTTGTCCCACACAATGACATATTTTGCTGCCGTTTGTGCTCAAGACTTCTTACACTCTGTGTCAGATATCTGACAGTGATGTGTGTCACATCCTACGTCTAAATAAAAATATTTAGAGGACTCACAGTGTTTTGTGTAAGGTAAATCCATACTAACCAGATGCTGGGAAGCACCTCTGTTCATTCACAAAGGAACCAAACTTGTGGACTGGATGCACCAGGGCAAGGAAACTCTGCTTTACTGCATTGAATTTGCCTTTAGGGACGTTGTTGTGCAAACTGCTGACAAGTTACCCTGGATTGTTTGGTTTTTAAATTTTGTGTTTATTTTCTGCACTCTGGCTGTACTGCACAGCACGAGGTTGTGCAAGATCTCTGAGTTAGTGCAGGGTGGTGGGCCCTCAGAGACAAAGACATAGCACTTTGTGGAGGCACAACTCATTTGGGACTTGCTTCATTAGCAGGATGCTCCATCACAGGCAATGAGCCCTGTCTCTCTTCAGGACCAGCCCTCCTAGCATGAGGCTGTGTTGCTCCACAAGGATATTTCTGCACAAAATTATGCCCATTGTGCAGGAAAAATATGCCCTTGAAAAATCACATGGAAATATTTGGCTATGTTTGTTTCTAATTTGAGGTAAAATGATTAAATTTGACATAAGGACAAGTTGGTGACAAATGGCCATTGTAAAATTAGCTGTGAGGGTACCTCAGCTGTGCTCCTCATGCTGTGAAATGCATGCTTTTGTTGTCCCTTTCCTCCTCCCTCTTTTCCTTGGAAAAGGCTTGGACATTGCTCAACCCCCCTGTGCAGCCTGGAGCACAAACCTCTGCATGAGCGTGCTCCAGTAGGGAAATGAGGAACATCCTCTGCAGCCAGGGGAGATAAAAATGTGTACACTCACTTCCAAGTCCTTCCAAGGCTGTTCAAGAATCAGCATAACAAATCTGGAGATGCCATCAAACAGATGAGTTTGTAGCAAACATATACTTCTTAATGGACTGGAGAAGTTATGGGAATCCTTTCCCCCCCTTATGACAAATTCCCAAAAGGGGAAGGAGGGGAGAGAGAAATTTGGAGTTCGAAAAGTTTAATTATTCCTGAAAACAGAAATAGCTTTTTTATTTCTTGTGGGGGTTTATTTGTTTGTTTGTTTTGATTGGTTTGGAGTTTTTTGTTCTGTTTTGTTTTGTTTTTAATGAAACAAGCTGACTTATGAGTCTTCACCCCCATCCCAACCTGGCTTCTTTTTTTTTTTTTGCCCTTTCTGACTGTGCCAGCTCAGGTTTTCTCTGTACAGCAGGACACCTGAGGCAGGTAGAAAAAGAAATGTCATTGCAAAGAAACACCTATTCCCAAAATGCCCATACTAGTAATGGCAACATGGATGCAGCTTGGGTGAATTAGACTTTTATTTTGGAACTTTTAGAACAGTAATGAAGTTACACTGTTTGTTCTAATGTGGTCACTTTACCCTGCAGACCTTACTTGTCATTGAGGCCCTTTCTTCTTGCCCAATCCTGACAGATTTCCACTGTATTTTGCCCTTGGTCTTTGGGGATACCAGACAGGGCTGGAAAGCTCCAGAGCTGGTCAGAAAAATGTCAGCTGACAAATACCCAATTCCTTCTTGAAGGCCATTAGGGCCAGGGGACTCTTTTCAATCCAGAATGGACAGTTTCCATTATCATCCTTGTAGAATTTGGACTCCACAAAACTGTAAATTTCATCTAGTGACTTCCAGTTCTATCCCAATTATTTGTGAAGTGCTGTTTGTTAAGAAGTCATCTGGTCTTGATTTGAAGGCTAGGAAATTAATTCAAACTGATGGAGAACTTCCACAAATGACAAATTCCATCAAACTGATGGGTCTCAACCTGATTGAAACAATATTAGAATTTTTTTTTACATAATATTTATTTTTATGGATGAGTTAGGAAGAATGAACAGTCTCTTTTGTGAAATTTTGCTTTGAAACTCTGGTTTCGTACTGCCAGGTTTTCATTGTAATTACTTTTTACACTGGAATTCAGTCACTAATTCAATATAAACTTAACATAACAGGAGTTCCAAATGTGTCCAAAGTGAGTTCTTAAGTACCGATCTAAACTCATTATGGGTATGAACTGGCATTGAGTTTTAGCTGTGCGAGTTCAAAAGGAAATTAAGCCAATAAATGAAGTGTAGGAATTAAATAGCACATCCTAACTCAGTTTTCATTCATTCTTTTGCTCAATGCATGTGTCTCTCCCTCTCCCTGTGGGTGAAAAATGTTGGACAGGTCTGGTAGGAGAGACTGGAGCAGCTACTGGGACTCTGTTACTCCTCTGGTTAAATGTCAGAATAAGAGCCAGCTGAAGTCAACCCAATGTGATGCTTTAAAATTAAAAAAAGTAAAGGGTAAAACAGGTTTAAGAGTTAAGTATGGAGACAGAAATGTCAGGATCCTGAACTCCCCAGAGCTCAAGTGAAAATATGTGCAAAACTGGCCTCTGGTTTCTCTTCCCCTACCAGAAAAGACACTTAGCCCAGTAGCCCCTAATGATGAGTTCTCACTCCGTGTGTTCTTCTGAGAAATCAGAAAGAAACAGGCAAAAAGGAATCCCTGTAGCATGTTACTGAATCAGCCTATTTTATTTTTCCGGTTTGGAAACATCATTGAAAGGCATTTCTCTTTTAATTGATTGAGGTAGTGTTTTCCTCATGTCTAGATCCAACTTCCTGAGCAGAAGATATACTTTTACAGATAGCTGTACATTGAAACTTAGGTGAAAAAAAAGTAAAAATTAAGGAATCATAGAAAATGTTTTCTCCCTTTGCTTCTAAAAAATATAATATTTTCTCTATTTTTTGATTTTGGCAAAGACTGCTAGGGATGCCAGCCAGAAAGTCAGTAAAGTACAGTCAAAGATTACCCTTGTCCAAATGTTTGAAATGGACTACCAAAAATGCATCATTTTTTCCAACATTTTTGTTGGGTGGAGTGCGGAAGGTGATTCCCCCTTCACACCCTTACATAAATATTTGTACAGAACAGCTTTAGCTGAACCTGAAGGGAAAATTCTGAGAGTGCTTCAGAAAGCCTGTGGCAGGAAATAAAAACTTGAAACAATTTCCATTAAACTGTTGGCTCTGGGCACGATGTCATGGGCTTGGCATAAATGGTGGGTTTTGAGTCAAACAAATAGCCCTACAGAAAACCCTGAAGTTTTTTGACTAAATCTTCACAAACTGTCTCTGTTACTCACCAGGCACTGGAAAAGGAGAGGAGGAAATGCTTTACTGCCTCGGGAGAGCACATTAAATAAGTCTGCTGTCCTTTTCTACCTCCTCACTGAAAAGCAGAAGAATAGTGAAAGGACACCCTATCTGAGGGGGGAAAAAATACATAGCATCACAGACAAAAAGGGGATGTATAAGGGATCATAGGACAAGCACCTTTTTCAAAAATAAAGAGGTCTTTTGTAAGAAGATTAAAGATTTGGGCTTGCTGCAGATGGACCAGCTCTTGGCAGTGCTGTCCCCTCCTAACTCAGCAAAGGGAAAAACCAGGAATAGGTCTAAACTGGGAACTGGGTACTTGGGGAACAGTGCTGAGCTGAGCACCAGATTTAGACCTGTACCTGTTTTTCCCCGTGCTGGTTTAGGTTAAAAGTCATAATTATCCTGTGACCCATCCCCAAGTGCCTCATCCCCAAGTGCCTCAGTTAGAGACTTCACTGTTCTATAAACACAGAGCTGAGGTTTGCAAACACTGACTGCTGGCCTCCCTGCCCTGGATTTACCCTACTTAACTCCACATGGGTGGACCGGCTTTGCTATTAGTTCCTCTCTTTGTGTCAGGTACCTGCCCAGCATCACAGGCCCAGGTTTTACCTGCCCTCCTGCTGCAGGTAACCCTCGAGACTCCATTCTCCTTTCCTAGTGCCCCACTCACCCTGTCACAAACACAGAAAGTCAAGAAAAGACTGATTTTTGCAAGAAATGGGAGGTGTCCTATAGGACCTTTCCAGTTTAATTTATAAATGATAGCAGCTGATTGCTTGGCTACCTACTTAAATCGATTTTCTCCCAACTTGAAAACGAGAACACAAAGCTAATGAATTTTAACCTGAAAGTGAACAGAGGCACCCTTTAAAAACAGTGAAATTTGTCTTTGTTGTGCAAGGAAACTTGCATTTCACTGTATTACCATGAGTATGATGTCCTCACAGTGACTTATCAGGAGCTGTTCCTGGTTAAGCTCTTGAGAAGTAAAGGAATTACTAAGGAGTAAAGAATTAAAGGCATCTCTTCTCACTCTGTCATCGTCATTACAACTGTCGTCACTATTTTGATGCTGGTTCTATGGGGTAGACACATCACGGAAGAGTTAGGCCAGAAGCTTTGTAAGTGCAGGCCAGAGGCAAATTAAATTAAATTAAATATTATTTTATGTATTTAATACAATGACAAAAATTTTAATGCTTTAGACAATTAAAGAAAAACTGTAGGAAAAGGTCTAACAAAGCCCACAGCTTTATGATATGAGAGGTGTTGGTTTCCAGCAATCTGGCACGTTTCTCCCAGTTCTCCTCCTCTACCCAGTTGGTTTTGGATGACTGGGAAGGACTGGGCAACACCAGCCTCTCTCTAAATTCCCCGGTCCCCCTAATCTGTAGGAAAGTACCACTTTGCAGTTATCCTGTGTGCTCTCCCTGTTAGGAAACCGCAGTTCAGCGTATCTGCCACCAGTCAGCCCCTAATTGCTCTGTGTAATTAACCAATTAGCGGCTGTCAGCGAGCCCTAAAGCATCTGTCCCTATCTGCGCTCTCCGTGAGCTACAACAGCACTGGGATGTTCATAATGTCATCCCAAAAGGAGGCAGCATCTTTTGTTTTGTTTGAAGGTCTCTGTTCAACTTCTCTGTGCAGAGTGAGAGGTTGCACTGCCATGAAACAACACACGAAAAACAACATCCCCCACCGTGGCTCCTGGAAGCAGGCTGAAATGCAATGCCAGCCTGGAAGACCTGAAGGTTTCGTTGGTGGTTTTTTTTTTTTTTTTTTTTTTTTTTTTTTTTTTTTCTTTTTTTGGTTTGGTTTGGTTTGGTTTGGTTTTTTTGGGTTTTGTTGTTGTTGTTGCTGTTGTTGTTGTTTTAAATTTAGTTCATTAAAATTACTTTTTGAGGACTTAACATCTTGAATACTTTTCTGGTTCAAAAAAATCTGTGGTCCGTCCAGGACCCAAAGGATTCTCTGATAGGAGTGACTGGGGAGAAAAGTTTGACTCTGGGGCTATTGCTGGACAACTGGGCAGTGAAATGTGACTGTCACAATGTCTCTCGAGTTCATCTGCTGACTTTCTCCAATCTGGCTGGCAACTTCCTTGGTTGCATCAATGTTTAAAAATGTGAGTAATTTGTGCAGGAATACAGTTTGGTGGGGCAGAGATACCTCAGAGTCCTTGCCTTTGAGTTTCTTTGGTTTCCCTCAGTAAGTTAGGTCAGCTTCAGAGAAAGAAACAATTAAATATACACACTGCTTTACATTTTTAATGTTTATAAATAGGCACTTACCAAATGGATAGGGAATCTTTAAACACCAGAGCAAAGTCACAGCTTTAAGACAAATCATTGCAACAAGTTTTTACTAAAGACTTCCCATTAATAAATCATTATTTTGCATTTCGGAAATGTGGAGGATTTATTAATGTGGACTTTTGGTCCCTGCCATTATGGAAATATTCTGCAGTGCTGCTTAGATACTTGATCTCAGAATTCTTGTTCATAAATCTAAGTCACATTTCTGGATATAATTTTTAGTCTGCTAAATATGATTTGGGCAAAGACTTTTACAAAAGTACTTATGTTTTAGGATGCGACTTAAATGGACTACTGTGTTGAAGCTGGGCTGAAATAATTGCCTAATTTGTAATGAAAATGAAGTTTAAAAAGCAATGAGAGAGTAGATATGAATTGCTGATTGGCCATGGCCTTCTCTTCCGACTGGAAAATGTTCCCTTGGCCTTCTGTCCAAGTACAGTGGCTGGGCAGAGAGCCCCAGCACTAGCAATATGTGCATGCATGAATGTGCCCATCCATCTCTACCCTTGTCCCCTCAGTGCAGAGTGATTGTCCCTCTGACTCTTTGCTCCCTTTTTCTTGGCACAGGATTTTTAGGAAAAAAACCCGAAAAATTAAGTTACCTTTTAGCACCAAATCAAGCGACGGAGCTTTTTCTGGGCTGAATGGCTTGTTGTCTCTCTTTCAGATAAGGTTTTTTAAAATTTATTCTCCTATGGCCATGAGGTTTTGAAAAAATTTAGGATGAGGAAATACTTCATCCTCACTGTTCATTGCAACTCCATTTGCTTTAGTTGTACTTTAAGTAAAACCATAATTTATCTGTATCCAAACCTAACAAATAGATTTATGTCAGATATTTTATCTAATTTTTTTGTTAATGAAGCTGTCTAAGAGCTTTTCTCTTCAGCATTTGATAACTGATGTGTTTCTTGATCTACCATATGTGTAATAATAAATCCAACTAAAATAAAATAAAGTTTTTAAAAAAATCTACTGGTCTGTAAGAAATAAAAATTTCCCCCCTTACAGCCTGACTGAATTCCATGTACAGTTAACCTTGCATGATTGATTATTGCATTGCTACTGTAGCTTACACAGAGCCAAGCAAAGCCTTTTTAAAGACTTTGTCATAAGCTTGGCTGAAAATGATCAAAATAATTTATTTTCTGGATCAACGCAGAAACTTTAGTCTTGTAAAATGCATTGGGAGGATGAACACCTCTATAAGTAATGTTAATTGTGATTAAGAAATATTATAAAGAAGTGCTATAAGTGTTCTTTTTCTGTAGAGCATTTTGTTTTGTTTTGTTTAGGATTTAACTACAAATCATTTTCCTTTTTCAAGAGAAGATAGCGACTTATGCTATTTTTTGAAATTTATGAATGTAGATTCCAATTTTTCTGGAAGTATTCAGCCTTGAAGGTTATGTTTTAAAAAAATGGGAAAGACAGTTTTTCCTGGTGCAATCCGTGATGCACTCCTTTTATGATAACTATCCTCGAGACAATTTGATGTTTGGAGAAGCTGTGGGAATTGAAGACCTTTTTCATAGGTCTGTGTTTTTTTGAGAATATGCTTGTGCATTGGGATGTTACCTCTTGGTGTAATAAAGTTGAAGATATTACTATAGAATGTAGATGCAGAGAGTACTGCATTTTTCCAAAACTAAATATCCCAAAAAAACTACCCTGAGGCAAGATGATGCAGTACAGCTCAGCTATACCTGATTGCAGCCAGTAACAGCATAAAATATTAAGTGGCCTTGCCCAAAAGCAACACTCGGTGCATGCTGATAATGCTGTGCTACACTGATCACCAAACAAAGCAATGTATTGTTGGCTTCCTGTGATGGATGGACAGAAACCAGATCACTTGGACCTTTGAGAGCTGATTAGGTTGTAATAATGACTTGATGAAAACAGGGTGATTGCAGTTTGGTGTTATTGGGTTGGGACACTGACAAGCCTGAAAGCCACTCTCAAACCTGTTATAGGGTTTTTCTCATCAGGTTGAATTTTATTTTGGACCCAGAAACAAAAATGCATACTATAGATGTGGTTCAAAGGTGTCTGTTCAAAGGCTTTAGCAGTGGTTCAGGATTCCCTTCCTGGATGGGAAGCATTTGATTTCCATCTCACCCTGAACTTCAAATTTAGTTTCTTCCAAAGGGAACCTAAATCACACCCACCAAAACTACCAAATAAAACAGGCCAGAAGGCAAGAAGTGGAGGTGATCAGAAGATACATTCATAACCTCCAATTAGTAGCAGTGGTTTTCTTAATTTACATATGTGGGTGACCTCAGCCTGTGTGCACAGCATTTAAACTGTCATCTAAATAAAGAAATCACTCTTATTTTTGTAATATTCACAAGTTTAGAAATCCTTGACTAGCAGATGTTTAAGTTCAAGGAAGAGCTAAGCAGGGTCAAGTGATCAGTTTAAGTGTTTTTTTCCACTAGAGACCATAAATAACATAAATATGAAAGTCAACATGACAGAAATGTTGTTGGGTTCTTCCTGTCATCCTCTCCCTCTGGTTTTTGCATGGTGTGGTTTTCTTGTTTCTGGTGAAAATAAACACAGCAAAGAACTAAAACATTATAAAGAACATCCTTGAAAGTCAGGAAAGGGAACAGTCACTTATGGGTCATGTTTGCTAAGACAGAATATAAATTTATGCTGTGATTTTTTTAATTAATGGTAGACACGGATTCAAAAGCCTGTTCTGGTGAAAGAAGACTTCTCAATTTGTCTATCTTGTATTTGTTGGAAGCAAAAACTTTTAAACCTAATATTTTTATACATAAAAGAAAACAAGAAACTTGATTTTCATCTATCCATTAAAGAAATCAGGATGAAATTGAGCAAAAAGCCAATAGCATCATGCGTGGAAGCAAATGAACATCAGTGTAGGAAGGAAGGAGCTGAAGTGCCTTACAATGCATCTTTAAAGTAAAGGGTAAAACCCAGATTGTTCTTATTCAAACAGTATCAGGACATGCCATTTTGGGTTTGTTTGGTGTCATTTAAAAAATAAAAAAATTGAATCCATTAAATACCCACTGGACACACTGGAAAATATACCAGTACATAATGCATTAGCTGAGGCCCCTATTAGGGCTGTTATTATTAGAAAAAACAATTGCTTGCCTCTGGCACAATATTGAAGGAATAGATGGGCTTTACTCTATTGTGGCTTCATGGATTGAGACATTGAGACATTCTCAGATTAAAAAAAAAATAAAGGGAAAAATACTCAAAAGATTTTAATGAGAATTTCCAATTCTAGATTGAGGCTTAGTAAAGAAGAAGAAGAAATTCCTTCCAAACCCTTGTTATAAATCTGTTGGGTTTTTTTTAATTATATAGTTAGACCTGTGTCTTCGTGATTATTAGGCAAAATACAACAAACCCTTTTTCTTCTTAAAGAACTTTCCAGGACATCCCTGTTTGAAAGGGACCATCCCTATTCCTAGCATGGGAAGAGGAGTAATTATGTTTCAGTAGTTGTTGTCATTTTCAGCAGTAATTACTTTTCATCAGTTTACCTTGTCTTTCTCTTAAAACTAATATGGTTTGTGTGTGTTGGGGGGGGGGGGAGGTTGGTTTTGTTTTGAGGCGGTTTTTGTTAATTTTGGGGGTTTTTTGTTCTTATTTTTAGTTTGCAACCCAGGGAAATCTTGTCTTTTTTATATAGCAAATTACCTGGAATTGCAATTTTACTGCTCCATAGAATATTTGTTCATCTTTTGTAATTGAAAAAGGGAGAAAATGGCTAAAAAATGTGTAAGAATCAACTTAAAACCTACAAGAAGACCAACTTTTTTGTTGAACAGAAAGCTGCTGGTATCATTCTTGATTAAATGAGTGAATGGTTAAAGAAGATGGCAGATACTACTTCATTTGCTAAGTATTTAGGTGAAAATCTACACATTTCTTGCTTTGAGGTAGTTCCATCAATTCTTACATCCAGCCACTTCCAGGCATGGCAACAGTGACTCTGTTTTGAACAGTGAGATGTCATTGAATGGAAGCCGCTATTATTAATTAAAATTGTAATTATTGAATGACTGTTTCTACCAGAGGCGGTTTTAGTAACGTTGTGAAGTGAAAATCATAATAGTTTTGGAATTGTTTTAACTAAATTGCTGGAAAATGAAGGTTGATCTTCTCAACCATGCATTAATGATAACATGAATTTCCCTTATTCTGAGTGACAAATTTTCCAAAGCTCTTTTCCCCCTGTTTTTAAGCATGGCCAATACATGGAAGCCTTCTGCAATATTAGTATTTCCCAGTGAAGTGATGCAGTGCAGATAACTTTCTGGGTTAACTGTCCGGCACAGATCAATAAAAGAATGCAGAAATAGTGTGATTAAAGAAGCCCAAAAGTTGGCCCAGTGCTTTGAATAATTAATTCTTTGCTTGACACTGGAAATCTTTCTTGTTTGTAATGTTTCACATTACAAAGAGTGATTTTTGTTGAGTTTCAAATTCCAAGTCTTGAAGGTTATAATAAATTTTCCCATACATGAAACACTGTTCTACATCCAATTTCCAGTGATGCATATACAGTGTAACATCAGCCATAACAGTAAAAATAATAATTTAAAAACATGCCTTCCTTACTTATGTTTTATTTTATTTTAGAAGATGGCAGAGAACACAAAGAAGAAATTGGTACTTGCATTTCTATCTTAAAAATGCTTCAAAGAAGCCTAAAGCAAAGGATTTGGAAGACATATTTCTTTATTTTCTTTGTAAATCATATTCATAGTGTAGTCTTCCCCCACCCCCCCCATCCCTCTTAGTCTTGTAATTATATTGTTTACTATGGCAAGGTAAATATTTTCATACTTTGACCTATTCCTTTGCTTTTAGTATTTTCTGGGACAGAAGTAGAAGAATGGTCAGTCAATAAGGAGCAATCATCACACTGAAAAGAAGAACATGATTTAATTGTTGTTAATTCATGGGCATTAAAATTTTGATACATTGAGAAATAGAAGATAATGACAGAGAACATGATACTAACGATATTCTCTCATTAACATAAAATAGCACAGACTTTATCCAGTTCTTAAGCTGCTTTTTGAAGTTCTTATTCAAGCACCTAGCTAGCTTAGTCCAAAATAAGAAAAACATCCTGACATTTGACATTACAAAAGGAAATGGAGTCAGTAGCTGTAAAAAATAAATATAACTCGTGTCTTTTTTTTGTCTATGTGTGCCCGCTTCTCAGGTAATCATATACATTTTTATTTTTATATGCCTGCTTACATTACTAATTATTTTTTCATGCTTATTTTTTTCCTCGTACAAACATATTTTCATCAAATTATTCAATTAGCCGTATGTGTTATAACAATATGTAATGCTGTATATCAACACACAGACCTAAACCTAGCCTGGTCTGGTCCCAGATTAGAACTACTGAGCTCCTCCTAAGCAACATGATGTGAGTTCACAAGCTGTGACTCTGTACACAGACACATGATTCCTACAAGCAACATCATCTGACGCGGACTTTACAGGCTTTAAATAAAATAAAATTGGCCATTTCTGTGATCACACACACACACCAGCTCAGCGCCTCTCTGCAGACCTAAACCCTTGTGCTGCCAAGCTGGGGAGGGATCACCTGGGTGGTGCAGAGCCTGCTCAGCCACCAGCCTGGAGTTTTTTTGGGGGGTGCACAAAGCAAGGGTAAGTTTTGAGGGGGATGCTATGCGTCGGGCCGTCACAGCGGCAGCCCCGGGAAGGTGTGGACACAGAAAGCATTAAGCTAGAGCAAGCCTGAGATTGCTGTGATTTTAAGACCTGACCAGCCATCTCCAGAGTGTTACAGAGTTTGTTGAAAGGCTGAAATTGCCTTTTCTGCAGTGCCTTTGGTCTAGCAGTGAGGGCACTTCAGCCAGCCCCACTAAGGGGGTTGGGTGTGTATATTTAATTTTAGTGTTGTTTTTTTTTTTTTCTTTTTTTAATGCAGGCAAAATATAATCCCCAGTCCTGCTAAAAAAAAAAAAAAAAAAAAAAAAAAAAAAGAAGATGTGTCTGGGTGAAAAACCCTGCAAGAGTTTTCCCTGGAGAGGTAAAAAAATAAGAAAAAAAATAAATTTCATGAGGGTCTCTTCACCTCTGTGCAATAAGTAAACCATGCAGCCTCCTCCAGACCCAGCAGGACTTTGGGGAGGATAGAGCCAACTGTAGAAGGCTCCCCTCTTTACAGCAACTCTGGATCTAGCTGGGGTAACTACTGGGACATTCCTTACAGCTTTTCCCATCCCACAACCTCCCTGTCCAAGCTTCAGAAAAGAACTATGAAATAATCTGTGTCTTTTTTCCAATTCTCTGAAGGTTGGATGTGGGAATAACATGTATTCCTCATGGCCATAGTCCACTCCTGCAAATCCCATTCAATATCCTGGTTGGATATTTGACATTTCTCTTTCCTCTTCCATTTGTTTCTCTAAAGGGTTCAGAAAAGGTTCTGAATGGCCTGAGAAAATGTGTGAAGTGGACACCAATTTAAAAAATGGCTGTTCAAAAAAAAGATTACATGGTTTGGGGGGCTTAACCTATCGTAAGTCTATTTATAGCTAAAGGACAGTGTTTCAAGGCAATCCAATTCCTAGTGGATTACAAAAATTGGGGGTTTGGCACTGAGGTTGCTCCATCTGTGCAATGTGAGGAAATATCCACAGAGGATGCAAATGTCCTCAGAAGGATGGAAATTTGCCTCTGAGCTCGATGGGAATGAACTCCAATGAAGTGTCTCTTGCTCTGTGGCTCCTTTCCATATGTTGCTCCTGGTTTGTTCACAGTGTGTTAAAACAGGACCACAACTACTCTGGGAAAGAGATTTATTTGCTCACATCCATGGGAAAATAACTACACCAAACCATTCATGACAGCATACAGATTGTGTCCTACTTGGATAAATACCATTATATTCTCATTTAATTATGGAAACAATGGGCAGCTATAAAACTTTGCGTGAATACAAACGTTGGTCCTCTGAAATCTTTACAGTCAGCAAGCATAGAGTAGGAAAAAGAGTTCTCCATTTTTAAGTGGTAGAACCAATACTGGATAGAGAACATCAAAAACTGCTTAAGAGATTTACCCAAGACCAAGATACTTTCAGTCAGTGGCCTCTTTGTTGTTTTTTTTTGGTTTTTTTTTTTTTTTTATATCCAGCTTGAGACATTGTAAGTGGAGTAAATTTTCAGAAAGCCTTGAGCACCTGCTCTCTGAAAAACTGGTTGCATTAAGGTATCTGAAGTTGAGCACCAAGAATTGCTGCATTGAAAAATGGGTTTGCATTAGAAATCCAAATTCCCTCAAACTGGTATTTAGGGAGGACCTACTACTTTAGGCAGCTCTGAAAATCCTAGGCACCATGCAGAGTGAGTGTTTATCTCTGACACTGGCAGATATAGGTAAACATCTTCCACTACTGCAAATTTAGTGAAAAGAAGCATTTCAATAGTTTTATTTTTCATTAACTCTAAGGAGGACTAACTAAATAATTCAGGACTAGTAATACTATTTTTATTTTTCACTGGTAGTTTAAAAAACAAATGTACTCTTTAGATAGAAATAAGATGTGAGAAAATGAAGTGTTTCTCTTCTAAAACTTGATGTCTGTTTCAGGTTTTATTTAATAGTCTTGGTTTCAGACTTAAATATTTGTTTTCTAATTTTTATTTCTCATGACATGTAAATAACTAAGAAATATTAAATATTGTAATGTGCTTCCATTAAGACAATAACATTTCAAAGGCTAATGTAAAACCAAGCTGCTAAAGTTTACAATTTCTCTGTCCAGCAGTTCATTTATACAACTGCCCTGAGTAAATGCTATTATGCTACTTAGCAAACGGCCTTTAAGAGTTTAAAAATAGCTCGGTAAAGCTACTCAAAGGTAATACAACACTTCTCAGGCATCTTTAATTGAAGTTAAGAAGAAAACAGGGTTTTCTCATTAGTTATTATTCACTCATTTATTTATACACAACAAAACCACAATTGATACGTTCAGGAGAACTAATTGTGCTTCTTCCTATATATGGGACCACGAGCTTATTTTTCAGAAAGGCAAGATTTTAAATTGTAAAACTAGTCCTATTTTGGAGGACTGTTTTAGCTGCTTTTGTTATACTCTCTGTTGTTCCCATGTGAACCAGTGAAAACAGTTATTTGCTAACGTATATTTTTGTGAGGTTTCTTTGCGAAACCTCACTGATCCCCTTTAACAGAAAGATTATCTTACATTAAAATTCCTGATATAATCAATTTGCAGTGTTTCTCAAACTGGTACAAATATGTAAGGTCTGTGCTTTTAAAAGCTTCTGCTTTGAGTAGCCTTACACTCCATAATTGTGCCCTAGCAATTGTTCAAGCTCTATTGCATGCCCCATTCACAAAAAAAAAAAAAAAAAAGAAATTTTGTTGGGATGACGTAGTTGTAAAGAATTTGAATTTAAAAGTTCCTTACCTAGAGCTTCTGTTAAATTATATTAATTTAAAATATCTATGGAATGATAATTTTACAAAACCACTAAAATTAAAAAAATCAACAAACAAACAAATAAACCAAAAAAAACCCCCCAAAAAACCCCCAAAAAACCAAACTAAATAACCAAACGGATTATTGGGTTGGGTTTATGAAAACAACTCTTTACAATAAGTAAAAGAAGTTTATCACAGTTTTGGCAAACTTGCATGAGTTCATACTGAAAAAGAAAAATCTTTCAAACACATTCCTGATGACTTTTTAAAGACTTTTACATGCTCTAGGGGTTTTTATATCTCTCAGTTGTAGGCCCTGAAGCAGTAGACCCCGTACAGCTTGTGCTTCTTGTCAGGGAAGCCGACGAAGCGCACGGCAGCCTCGCTGGGGCTGCAGCGCTTGCGGGGCCGGGAGATGGGGTAGCGCACACTGCCGTCTGCCAGCCAACCCGCGTCGCACCGGTCGTACCCCAGCAGCTTCCAGGCAGCGAAGATCTGCCCCACCTTTGCGATCTGGGCCCCGTCCTTCAGGCACGCCTGCACCGCCTCATCGTACGTCAGCTTGATCGGGTGGATCAGGTAGTAAAAACGGCCTGGCAGGGGGGAAGAAGGGAAAGAGATAATGCCATGATACAGCATAGGGCTTCTACAATTTTATAACACTAATTAATTATCATATCTAATGGATACATCTAGTCCGAGAATTGTCTGCCCCTAGAACCTCCCTCAGGTCTGCCCCTCCCTGGAATCAAGCTGGAGGTCTCAAGACCCCTTCCTTCTCCACCATCATCCTCTTCAGTCTTCTTTGGATCTCCTCCAAGCTTTCCAGGCCTTCTAGGTTGCTTTAACTACAATGATATCTCATTATGTCCTTCTAGGTACATGTCCGTTCCCAGATGTTCTAGTTAGGACAGCTGGGACTGATTCATCGCTGGATGGGTGTAGCCCAAAACTGTGTATTCTATGGCCCTCCATGCCATTTCCCAGAAACTGTTGTCGGGGGGGGGGGGGGGGCTGCGAGGTGGGGGGGTGTTCCTGTCCTCATACTCTTTTATGGAATTCCCCGCTCTGAGCATCCTCATACCCTTTTATGGAATTCCCTGCTCTGAGGGAAGGATTGACCATTCCTGCCTGAACTGGAGAATATATAAACCTGGAGTTTCAGAACCTTTCTACCACTCGTGGGATCCAGAGGAAGACTGCAGCTCACTGCTCTCAACCTGACTGCAGCTCACCACTCTCAAACAGACTGAGACCACCACCCTCAATTGGACTGCAATCACCACTTTTGACCAGACTGCAACAGCTCTCCCACCAGCAGGTTTTTCCCCCCTCTCCCTTTATTTTGGACTCAGGGGGGGGCCCAAGAAACACCACTTTGTTCATGCCCCAGGGTGCTGGGTTATACATTTGGGTTTTTGTGGGTTAAGACCAATTGTTTGTCTGTATAATTGTACTTATTGTATTATTTTAATAAAGTGTTATTCTGACTTATAATCTCTCTTTTGAGTTGAGTTCATTTCCCCTGCTGGTTAACTTTTTAAACCAGCACACCAGACAAGTTGTAATCATTAAAATCTTTTTCCTTGAAAAGAATGTTAAACAAAAACTTGAAGAATTCTGAGAATTTGGCACAAAGCTTGAGAAAAGGGGTTTAGAAGCTGTTAACCACTATTTTAAAGTGTCAGAAACTATAATACAACTATATTAAAAACCTATATGCTACAAATCTTAATATCTTAAGGCATTATTGGAGCTGTTGGCGGTGGGAAGGTTGGGTTTGGTGATCTCAATGAGTCTGAATGAGTTAATGAGTCAATGACTCAATGATTCTGATATCTGGGTTTGGAGATGTAACAAGAACTAATATTTTTTGCAACAGATTGTACCATGGAAAATTATGTATAGCTGAGACAAGTGATTTAAAGAAACCAGTCAAGTAAAGTAAAGAAACAATGAAGAAGGGAACTAAAGCAGCCAAGCAACACCAAGTTGCTCTATAACCAAGGGTATTATCTTAAAGAAGATAAATCTGTTTTAGAACTTAAGAGTTAATTTACTCTTAGAACTTAAGAATTGGTCTAAGAACTTAATGTTGGCCCCCAAACTTAGAATTCTGGGGGCTCCAGACAGAAACGGCCACCAGAAACCCTCAATGAAGCCCCTCAGAGACCCTATACGTGTATATATGCTAATAAGTGTTGGGAAATGTCATGAATATGTAACAGGAATGTGGGGAACAAAAATGAATAATCATGTAATGCTGACATATCATGAATTTGGCAAAATGATTGCCAGTGCACCCAGTACACCGAAATAAAGAAAGCCTGACTTCTAAAACTCACAAACTGGGTCTTAGAGGTCTCTTTAAGAGCTGATTTTAGGCAACAATTCTGTGAGTACAGTGATGTTGATAATGCAATGGTGAATTTTGAGGAGAATTGAAGATATTCCACTGAAGAATCATGTCAAACAGTGCTTGATTTTGGACTGTGCTGTTTGGATTCTGCACTGTTAAAAATGCCATGATTATTTTTTATGGTGAGTTGATAAGTACCAGGAGTACAAAAAAGAAAAAGCAAAAAAACCAACCTTGGTACAGAAAACAGACCATTTGAAAAAAAAATGTAGACTATGTGTATTTCTGCTGATATCAAAGTATGGCATCCCCACCTGTACTTGTGCCCAGTGGTAACTGAACTGTCCATCCCTGGAAGTGTTCAAGGCCAGGTTGGATGGGGCTCTGAGTGACCTGGTCTAGTAGGAATTGGCCCTGCCCATGGCGGAGGATGAGCTTTAAGGTCCCTTCTGACCCAAACCATTCTCTGATTCTCTAATTTTCATCCTCAGAGGTAGAAAAACAGGAAGAAAAATATCAGGGAAGAAGGATGGCGAGATTTGGCAGAGGGACCCTGCTCTTCATATAACTTTATAGTACCAGATGCTTTTACTAACATGATGACAATGACAGTGCAGTGAAGCATCTGAGGAACCCTGTAGCTTTCAGGGAGAGCTGATCTCCTACAGTTGTATTTTACTGTCAGAGAGGCAAATCAGAAATACCCAAAGCAGTGCAGGTCTATGTTATGATCCCAGCAATAGTTTAAAATAGCAAAAAAACTTGTGAGTTTTCCTCTTGGCAGCAAGATTCAGCCTTTGTTAGCTTTTGAGGGTGGGTGGCTGGAGGCAACACATGTCATTTGCTCTCTGACAGGGTGGTGACCTTGTTTCTGACGAAAAACAAGCACAATTTTTTTTTCTCTAAAAGGGCCAGGGTATTGAACAGCTTCTCAGAAGGAGAGTTTGAGCCTGTGCTAGAGCAAAATCATGGCTGTTGAAAGATTTCATGAGCAGTTCTGCAGTTCTGTTTCTCTTTAAGCACCAAAGGGTACATGCTCACTCTAACACAGCACTGAACTGATAGTGCTGATAAGGAAAATGTGCCTCTGTCTCAAGGTAATGAAAATATATATCAGCAAATAAAGCTCAAGAAGGAAGTCTCCCCTACTAATCCATAAGCAGCAATAATATTGATTTCATTTATCAAGGCAATAAACATTCACTGTAAGCATTTCATTGATTATACTTGGGGTTATTTATCATCACTGATTTGACGCAAAGTGGATTGCAGAGGAATAGTGGGGTTTTTTGAAGGCATAATAATTTCCACATAAATTCACTACTTTTCAATCTGTTTCTGAAGAGGCAAGTTAGATGAAAAAAAGAAGGATTTTATTCATGTGGGGATCTTCTAATTCCAGAGCACACTCTCTACTTCTTAATTAAGAATGTACTCCAGAACAAGATCCTTTTTCTGAATGGTAAAACCCAGGCAAATGCACAAAACTCTGCTCAGTTTGAGATTACTTCTTAGTGACAAAAAAAGTGGTGAGCAAGCTAAGAGTTGTGTAAGCTTCAGATTCCTGTAAAAAACACACAGGTTGTTTTTTTTTTCCTAAGTGAAAAAAATTCTGGTCAGATGACAATACAAAGACAATGGAATTAACTTTGTCTAAGGGTTGGAAATTGTATACCAAGACAAGAACATTTTAACAAAAGGTATTTACATTGCAGCTGTGGCAGAGGAGAAATTTTAAAAAAAATTCATTGCTGTCAGAGACAATATCTACAGTATTTCTACATTGAGAACAGATAATCTATCCCTTTGTAAAACACTTTCTCAACTCCATCTCGGCAAGTTGAGAGCATTTATGAGGTAAAAACAATATTAAGTGGAAAACTGCTACTGATATGCTATTAAGAGGTTTCCCCAAAACAAACAGAATTTCAGACTTCGGGGAAGAGGGATCTAGACTGATAGTATGTAAACTTCACCTAGCTTACTTAGTTCCTCTTCAAACCATATGTCCATGGAATGTAATTTCCTAGGGATTTGCAGCGAGGTCTGGCTTTTGATATATGACACCAATAATAAAAACTCTAATACGCTGCCCCTTTCTTAAATAAGAGAAATTTAATAGCAAACCCTACAAGAGTACAGTGTGTATCCAGATTACTCCTTTAGTAAACTCCATACAGATTTGCAGTTTGCCTCCTGACAACCAGTGACAAGAGCTCCTAACTGTTCAATCTTAGTATCTATTAATTGCTGTGGAAGGAGAGGGAGGAATTAGCTGCCTCTCTCTCTCATTAATACCTCATAGTTGGGTCACTCCAACAGAGGATGGGATTGCTTGTTTTTTCTTCTCACAACCAACTCATGGGGCAGAGGTATCCCTCAAACCTCCTAGAATAGCTATTTTAAGCTTTTTGCATGTAGCAGAACAGCTTAAAGAGGAAAACACCAGCAATTGACCTAAATACCCCACACCCTTGTTACTGTGGGATTTTGAGGGATGATCCATCCTTGGAAATTTCTCCAAGCTCAGCTCTAAATTGAGAGATTTATTAGTCAGTTTTTCTTATGAAAATAAGAATCAAGGTTAAGATCTGATGAGTATTTTGATATCCAGTGTTCATCTCAGACAGCTGGTTTTGAATTAAATATGTGGGAATATTATTTTATTAAGTGCTCCAATACCAACTCAGGAGCATCCACTTCTAACAAAGGGTATGTAATTTTATTTTGGGTTTGTTTCTCTTTTTTGGAACAAAGGCTACATGTTCCCAGTGATAAAACACTCTGCAATGGTAAAATGAGAATTATGCAGGTAGGACTTCCCACACCTTTCTCCCATTTAAATGGCAGAGGTGTTTAGCATGAATTACTGTAATAAACAGGTGCTTTTAACATAATCCCTAAAATTTATTCCTTGTATTCCCTGTCAACATGAGATTTTTACTTGGATCTCCTAGAGCTGATGGACGATCAATTATGAACCATGTTTCTGTGTGCAAAGTATATAACAAAATGCATGTTAATGAGCAGAAAGTGTGATGCAATCTCTACTTGTACCTTATGTTTTTTTTCTTTGAAAGTGCTTAATTAGAAAGGAGTTGATAAATATGTTTTCATTTAGCTCATTTAGCACTTTTCAGGGCAAAACAGTCTCATGGTTTTTCCTTCAAAAAAAACAGCTGTTCTCCTTCAGACGCGCTTTGAAACTAAACAAAGAATAAGCACTCAGCTCTTCCATTATATATTGCTTTTCCTATGCCTTTTAGGCTCTCTGGAGAAGACTGTAACAAAAGGATTCATCTGCATTTATTCCCCCAAACTGTATGGAAGGGGAGCACCCCCATTCTTTGGGATAAGGCAAGAAAATAAATTAGGGTAGTCTGCAGCCTTGGCAAAACTTTGGACCATGGCAGGTTGTCAGGAACCTTCAGCTTTTCTAAAGGCAACATGAACTAAAGTGGCTCTCACTGTGAAGGACAAGAGAAGGAGAAACTGTCTGTAAGGGAGCAGAGCTGAGTCCTCAGACACCAAGAAATTCCAATTTGGAATTTGAGAGTTCCAATTTTGGAATTTTCACAGTTAAGTTAGATACTTCCCAGCTGTGTATATTCATTTTCAACAGCCTTTATTAACAAAAGGCATGTAAAAACAGATGGGGAAACATTGCCATCCAATGCAGGCAGAAAAAAAATCATGTTATTTCACAATATTTTGATGGATTTCATAAATAACATTAGGTTAAATGTTATTCTTTGCATTGTTTGGTGAAACACGTCTCTAAATATTCTTATAAACTGGTAAATTGCTGGTACTACTAGATATAAAGGGCGTGAAACATTTTCCTGGTTTTGGGCAGAGAACACGAACGAGTCTTCTATGAAACAACAGAAAAATTTGAGTATAAACCAATTATACAGGCAGAAAAAGAATGTACAAGTATTGCATTTGCCTTAGTTTAAGAAAAGACACTGTAGAGGGTAATATCATAAAATAAAAATATTATTTTATATTATATTGTAAACAAGTTTTGCTCAAACAATTTCCCCGTGCAGGTAACAGAAATGTAAGTAGAATTTTTCATTAATGGTGAAACTTTTTAATCAGCCTGGTTTTGTGTATCCAGCTCATCACAGAGGGGATCCAACAGCTCCAGAGTGAAAATGCTGAGCCTGAATTTGAATTCATTGCATTGATGACTACAGTTTCATTTAATTATCTTAATGGCTAAATATAGATTTTCTTTTTTACCTTTCTTCTTCAGGTAAAAAACAAGCTTTGCATGCATTTCAGACAAAGATTTTTTTAGTTTTACTGCTGAATTATTTAGAATGGAACCCTTCTTTTTTATTTATTTTATTTTAATGATCCCTGAGATCATAAGGTTTTTGGGGGATTTCTTTCCCCTAAAAAGAACCCAATTAACAGAAATCTAAACCTCACTTGACTACATTTTTTTTTTTTTTTTTTTTTTTTTTTTTATAGAAGCTCTCACAATTAACACTTTTTTTGAGCTCATCTTTCACTTCCCTGATCCTAGGGACCTTGGGATTTTCCCAGCTCCCTTACATAAAGCTGAAGGCTCCTCTGTTTCATACATTCAGGAGAGTCCAGCAGTCACTGCCACTGCTGAGAATGCAGGGTCTTCTGATTAATTCTCATTTTCCTTGGCTGTTCCTGAGCTGTGAGAATCGATATTGGGTATTGCAGAAATAGCTTTTTTTGCCTGTAGCCACTATTTTTGAAAACTGGCAATTCCAACCCAGTGGCAAAATGGGTTATTATACAGCTTTTCTCTTTACACTGAGAAAGGCAACACATGCCATTAAACACATGTTTAAGCTATTTGAAGTGCTGAGCTGAAAATAGGGAGCTGAGGTTTTTCAGAGCGTGGCTGGGTTAACTTTAGGTTCTGAGGTGAGCTTGGGACATGAATAGTGAAGAGCATAGCAGGGATGTGTGAGGACAATGTGATATGGTGAGTGAAGGAAATGGATGCTGAGAGAAGCAGAAGTCCAGATTTTCTGCTGATTTCTTGAGAGTGATATGGCATTGAGTTGTGGGGAACATGCACACACACACACACACACACATATATATACATATACATATTAAGAGATAGAGGGAGAGAAAGAGGGGGAGAGAGAGAGAGGGAGAGAGCTATCTCACCCTATTGCTGTGTAGTGTTCTGTCTTGCACATCAGTCTAACAAACTTACCAAGGTTGAAATTCATTTCAGTGTCTTGTCTTTGATTATCCTCCTATCTTATACCTTATCCTCACCTCATTCCTCTTTCTCCCTCTTTCTCTCTTCTTGTTGTGTCATTGCACAGACAATATTTATGTCAGTACTTCTTTTTCTTTTTTTTTTCCCCCCAGAAATTATACTTCTCTTTCCTTAAGAGGCACTGTCCAGCTTCTAGTGTGTAAAAGGGTGGTGAGCAGTAGTCACAAGCATTATAAACAGTGCAGACAGCTTATTTTAATTATTTTTCCCTGATTATTTATTCCTTAGTTATTTATATACCACAGGGTTAAATCTGCATATAAAAGATGAGTTCATGCAGGATTTCACCTTGGATAAATGAAGGAAGAAAAAACAGAGCGAATATCTCATGGAATGATGCAGCATGATAAAAATCAGCTAAACTTTTGTTTCAGATCACTTCCAGCCTAATTTAATATTGTTGGCTTCAGGATTTTCTTTTTTTTTTTGAGAGAGAGAGAGTGGAGCAGACTTAGCACTAGAGATATCTTCTGAAAGTAAGGCTTATGTTTATTTTTTGCTATGCTCTAGGACAAAACTGCTTCACTGTGGATAAGAAATCTGTGCATAAACAAAAAAAAAAAAAGCCATGTCCCATGGTCTGGGTGGGCTGCAAGCCAAACATACGCAAATTTGTGTAGGAATTATCCACAAGTAGGATGCTGTAGAGGATTGTAGACTCCTTATGCATGTGTGCTTGCAGCCTTGCTCTCAGTTACAGCAATGCTCTCTAAATCCTTTCCAGCCACTAGATAAAACCTGAAATGCTAGCAAGCTGAGAGCAAACCATTTAATTTCATTTCATACATAAAGTAACATCTACTAACAGCAAAAGAAGCTTGCAGTTGTTAAAATAAGGTTTACAGCAGTCCAACCTCAGAGCAAAAGTGAATGGGGTTTTGGCAACGTGCTAAGATTAAGAACCTAAATTATTAAGGAATAAAGCTAGAAATAGGTTTTCTGATAAGGAAGTATTAGTCATATTAGACCTAGTACATGAGCAGGAGCTGCCTGACACTGCAGTACAGATGAAGTGATGGTTAGAATTTTGTTTTGAGGATATATTTAAGCAATATGAGTTGAATTGTAATTGAACTCAACAGGAAAGTTGAATTAATGAACTGCAGGTTTCTTCATCACTTTAACTGAATTAAACTGGGCACTTATCAACACTGAAAGGGTACATATAAATTTTAATGAGGTGAAAGTGGAAATATTAGGCACTCCTGCCAGTACAAGTCTTGAGTTGTAAAAATGACCTACGTGAGCACGGGGCAAAGAGGACTTTACTCTGCACATGTGTCCCCGTAAATTCAACAGCAATATCTTCCAAGCGCAACATAAACTCTGACAAATCAAATACCACTCTCTGCCAGCAGACTTTCTTGCCTAAGCACAGAAAGAGTCATTTGTGAGGTGGGGGTGAAGAAAGCTCTTACCGTTGAAGTTGGAAGTGAAGCAGAAAACGTCATATCGGCTTTTTTCCTTGTCCCAGAACCCGTAATTCCTGACCCCAGGCACTGTGTTCTTCCCTCCACAGGGCTCCCGGGGCTTGGTGATGGGGTACTGCACAGATCCATCACTAAGCCAGCCAGCGTTGCACCAGTCCAGCCCCGACCTCCAAGCGTCATAGAGCTGGTCAAAGGAGGCGATGACGGAGTCCTGCTCCATACACGCCCGCTGAGCCTCGTAGAAATTCAGGTTGTACCGCCCCAGCCGTGGGGAGTAAGGGAACACCACACCTGTAGTGGGGGGAAGGAGGGAGCATCACTAGGCACTGTAAGAGGAAACAGGTTTTACAGCCACCAGAAGGAGAATTTAAAGGTTAAACTCCATGGAGTTTAAACTACAGGACTGTAGTGATTGCTAGGGGAAAACACTCTGTCAGCAGCACATCAGCGTTGGGTTTGGGAAGGGAATAGGGATGCTGCCTCACCTAGCTGGCTCATCTCCCCACAGCCCCATTCCTTTCCCAGTGGGAACTGTTCCAGGTCTGGACACTGCTCCCATCCCCAGTTTTGCTGTCACACAGTAATCTCACCCTCATGCTCTCACAGCGCTTAAAGAGGAGCAGAGCAGGATGGAATTTTGCAACTACATTTCTTTTTTTGTCAGAAAATTCCAGTTTATCCCTTGCAAGATAAAAGTCTCATTTTAAAAAATCAATTAAACCCTAGCCTTGTTCTACTTTTTTATCATTATACTTTTAATTTTAATTTTTTTTTTAATGGGATTTGGGGATTTCCTAGTAGTCATTTAAAAACAAAAATAAAAAAGAAATTGTTGAACTATTTCTATGAATTATTTCTTTTTACTCATAAACATTAAAATGAAATGTTTTGATCGACATAAAAGAGTGCTGTGTTCTGTTCTTGGCATGTGCCCTTGTGAATATTTCCTGAGAATTTCAAGACAGTTGTCTTTTTGCTTGTGGACCTGACAAATGCTTCCTTCCATCCTGGAGGACCAGCCACAGGCCATCACAGAGCCCTTTCTGATGCTCATTATTGCTGAGGCATTTCAGACAGGTATGGCGGAGAGACCTTCTCACAACAGAGGACATCCAAGAGGACATGGGAAATGCTTTAGAATTGCTTTGGAAGTAACATCTTATCACAGACATTGCTCTTATCTGACAGATTTTCTACAGTATATTTTCTGCTTGTTTTATAAAAAAGATCTGAAGTTAAACATTACTTCTTGGAAAGATGTTTCAGGAAACACTGAGGAACCACCTCCCCAGATGGCTTTGATAAAAGAGAAGAGAAAGACTTGAAACAAAGGTTTGGATCAGACACCTTTAATCTTTGACAGGGTTTAGAAACTTAACCCAGATCTAAATTTTACAGTTGGCTTTAGCCCAGTCTCATAATACACCAAAATAAAATGGTATCAGAGAAGATCCAGCTCAGAATTGCTTATCCTCAAACCTCTAAGTAGAACTAAGTGCTGTAGGATGTAGAGGGACTGAAGACAAGGTAACACATGAGCCAAAAACTTTACACTGGTATAAACATATCTTTATTTTTGCTTTCTCCCTGCTGATGAATCCTCGTGCCTATGACATTTTCCTTGTCCTTCGGGCAGTGAGGAGTAGGACAGAGAAATTACACTGTGGTCACACAGGGTTTTCACCATGGCATGAAGCCACTCTTCTTTCCAGACGTTCAAACCCATCTCCGTGTCTATTCCACCAATATCTTAAAGTCCACTTTCTTTCTCTTCTCTCCCTCACCCCTCTATTGTCCAAGAAGTGTTATTTTTGATAAAAATCTATGTTATTGCTAAACCTCAGGGACTTGGTCCAAGAAAATAAAGCATGCAAATGTAAACTTGGCAGGGTACTAATAAACAATATTTTACTCTCCTTCAGCAATTAGCTAAATAGTCTGCTTCAGCCTTTTCCTTTTGTAAATCCTTCGTTAAAGGGCGTTTCAGTTATGAGCTGTTCTGAGCTGTAAAGCATGAATGTAATGTAACACAACATGTGTGTCAACTGTAGCTTCATAAACAAGAAGCTGAAGATGTTCCATATTTTTCTGGATCTCTGTTTTTTCCTTCATCTGTATAAAAAAATTTATTCCCTCTTCCTCAGTGCTAGTAGACAGAAATATCACTGGCTATAATAAAAATTTAGCAAATGTCATAGGAGTCAAAGCTTTAATACTTTATTGGAAATCCAATACTTACTATTTTTCCAGAACTACATTTCCTCAGACAACCAATTCCTTGTACAGTACATGTGTCTGATTTGCATATACATGTAAAAAACCCACTAAAATCAGCAGAGGTGGGTAATTTTTAATCAAGATATAAGCTTGCATACTTCTAAAAACTGAGCAAGAATTAATTGAAAACTATTTAAACAGATTGGATTCCTTAAGATTTCCCAAACAACTTTTTAAAAGGGGTTAAGCATGTATATAAAGGTGTTACAAATCTGGGTTTGACAGTTTGAGATGTGATGTTTTCATAACATAAATATGCATTAAACTGTAATATTAGCTTTGGGTTATATTTGAGTAGACAGCATAGAAGCCCGTTTTTTGTTTGAGTTCATCTGCAGTACAAACCTGCAACTGATTAGCATTAATTTCACTCTACAGCTGGAGGTGGCCATGGGCAATTTTGCAGAGGAAAATTGACTGTGTGTGTGTTTTGTGCAGCTTTGCATGATCTTGCCTTTTTTGTTAATTTTTTTCCCTTTCATTCCCCTATGAAACCTAGCTGAAATTCATGGTTAGATCTTACTGTTCATCTTCCCTTCCTTACACTTTATCAGTGCTGAACTTTTGTTAACTACAGGGCGCCTTGTTCAGTCTTGGATCTTGCAAACCCATCAAGGGATAATCCATCCCACCTGTTCCTGAATGGACAAAAGCTGTTCCACAGCTTGTTATAGTTCCCTAAAGTGCAGACTGAATCTAAACTCCTGACTCCAGCCCTTTGTTCTGCCACTAGACAAAACACTCATGCCCAAATGCTAACAAACTCAGTTTAAAAAATGGAGGAAGACAAATCCTCTAGCACCAGAAGGTTAAAATCTGGTTAGTTCGTGGGAAGAGGGAGCTGAGGAGCTTTAACCTGACCTTTGTGATTCCTCTCCCTTCCTCAAGGAAGCAGCTGAGTGACATGTGGAGCCTGAGTGGGTATGGTAAAGTATGGGCTTCTCTCGCAAACCTATGGTGCTCTAGGGAAAGACCTCCTTAACTCCAAAAAGAAACAGGAAGATAAATAAAGATGAGACACATCAACTCAAAGTAGAATAAATCTGTTAGTGAAAGAGGAGGGATAGGTGATGCTTGCTGGAGGCACCTGTGACAAAGCAACTGTAGTTCAGAAAATTAATATTGTAGTGGAAATTAGGATTTCAACCAAATCAGAACATAAAAATTGGATGTACAGCTTATCCTCCCCGTAGGAATGCCTGTATTTCCATGAATGCCTTACATTCAAGTGCACAAACCTACAACTTTGCTCCAGCTACTGTGGTTTTTGGGTAACATATTTGTGTGTCCTCTGTAAGTCATTTGTATTTCAGAGTCTTCTATGCAGGTAACCCCTAAAACTTGGTGCAATTACTCAGTTGCTTCAGACACACTGTCAGTGCAAGGACCTTAGAAAGCTCAACTCCTGTAACAATTTATAGGTGTCTATTAAGCCAACACCACACACAATTAGCAGTTTTAAGAGTATTGACATGCAGGACAAAATAACAGAAATTTCTGTTGATCCATATGGGGGGGGAGGGGGAAAGGTATTTCCACAGCCAGGGTAAAGAAATGGGCTTCCTTGAGTTCTAGCCTGAGCAGAAAAGTAAGTTTTCTTGTAGCCAGTGTAAACAAGGGGTAACAGTAGGGTTTGCTATATACTATACTGTAGGGTACAGTTTTATGCTGGCAGGATCATACACTCAATGGCAAAATTTTTCCATGCTAGATTCCTAAAATTCTGTAAAAACTATTAAGTCCCTCATTTTCGAGGAGACTGTCTCCATTTTCTTGCCTGTCAGGGCTGTCAGATGTCTGATTACTCAGCTACAGGGTGGGCTGCCAGCTGTCAGCAGGTATCAAGCTCCCTAAAAACGAAACTGAGGGTTGAAATACTGTCCCTGAGGCCCACAGCATCCCATAACCATGCTGTCAGTGAGTTGCTTATTTCTGACATATAAAAGCATTGGAACTAGACTCGTCTGGCCTAAGGCATATTATTCCCTTATGTTTCTACAGCCTTTATCAAAATTTGAAGATTGTTGTCTTCCCTTGCTCTTCTTGGGCTAATATTAGCCCTAATTTTTTCAGCATTTTCCTTTTGGGTCATCATTTCCTGATAATTTTTTGAAATTTTATTTCTCCTGCATCTTTCAAGGACGATTTCCCACAGCATGTGCAAACACAGCTGTGTCTGCAAGGACTTGTTACCCTGTCACAGAAGAAATTACTGTCAGTCTGTCATGACTTACTCTTGTCAACCCCCAGCTGGTTTTTGCAAGAGTTTTTGCTCCATTCTAGGGATCAACAAAGTGTGTCTCATAAAACCAGTTTTTCAACAGAGTAGAACAGATTATCACCCAGAGAATGTTTTTTGTGCATGAATGTAACAGCAACACACAGAAGAAACAAATACAACATACAGCATTAGGCTAAATCTGATTTTTCCAGCTCTTGAGAGCACGGGGTTGGTTTCATATTGGCTTCAGCTTTGAATTCCCCCTTGCTTTAGTGACCTGAAGACCAAATCACTACTTTAGAAAATGACTGTTTTGACAGTTTGTAAAAATTTGTTTTTATGAAGCTTATGGATTTGTTTGAGCTATTTCGAACTACAAAGCCTGGTTTTGAAAGGGATGCCTTTTTTTTTTCTCCCTTGGATATAAAGGCTAACATACCTCTAAGCAAGATCATAAATGCTGATGGGTTTTGGTTCATGGAGAGCTACACAAACAGTTAACTTCTATCTAGAATATGCTTTCTACAGAGGTTTTGAAGACTCTATCTAGATCTTCATATTTCTGTCAGTGTGGATGTAAAAAGTAATTATTTTATAGCCTGTATTGCAATCTTAGTGTGTTCAGTCATCACCTCTCTCTGAAGACAGAAACTATTAAAAAATGTTTAATAGAATAAAAATTTGCCTTTAGCAGTTTAGCTTTGTATCGCTTTCTTTGTCACCTCTCCCATGGATCTCATGAAGGAACAATACACTCAACCTGTGCCTGAGGAATACACCCGAGAGCCAGTGCTGGAGCTTTCATGTGCCTGAGAAGCCAGACATACCACTGTGATGTAGTGAGATTCATTACAGTGCCAAGCATTCGCAAGAAAGTAAACTAGAAAAGCATTAACATAAAGAAAATTTAGTGTAGGACAGTAAAACATCATCATAAATGAAATGTAATGTAAGCTGAGAATTCTTTCTTTCCTTATGACTCTTGACAGGAATGCCTGCCCTTGGAGACCTTTTAATTTGTGAAGTATTTGACTTTCAGAATATTTAACAGAGAGTGTAAAACTCATGATCCATTTTTTTTATGTGTAGGAGAGGAGAAAGACCATTTCAGAGAGAAAATGGCTTTGGTGAGGAGGTCAATGCAGAGAATGTTCTGCTTTCTGCAGTACTTGACACTTGCAGCTCTTGGGCCCAGCCCAACCCTCCTGCACTTAGATCAGTCCTTGTACTTCAGGCTACAAGCAGGATGATAATCGTGGCATGACTGAATTGTTCTTAAAGCTACTGGTTGTGTAAAACTGCAGTGAATTCTAGTTCTGAACTTTTGCTGGTAGGCAGCACTGCCTCAGAAGTGGGGGGGAGGAGGAAATTCTGTATTCTGTATTAAATAACAGTGAAGAAAACATACAACAAAAATGTGACAAACACAGATTGGATCTAATTCCAACATTTTTTCAAAGCTAAATGTACTTAGCTATTTTGAACAGTTAATTTAATGACAACCCCAGAAGGCCTTCAAATCTAGTAAGAATAAAGCACCACAACAGGGGGAGAAGAAAAAAGGTCCAGTGAGGTAGAGATCAACAATTTTCATATTGATACATGAACATGCTTCCATCAAGCCAAAGCTGTGCTGCTTGTACAGGGACCTCACATGGGAGTCATCAGCTGCTCTGCACTGCTAGTGGGCATTCCTATATGTAAATGGCATTGTGTTGCTGTCAATTAACATCCTTAAGGCCAACATCTCAGGACATCAGGCTATTGATGCAAATCCTTCCACTGTGAGATTAACCTGATTATTTACAGCAGACATAGAATGTTGGAATGGGCTGATATATATTTTAATTTTTGTTCAAATTTGCTCAAATACGTTAAATTAATGTATTTGATGCCAGCACTATGTAAAGGTGCAGATGAGTTAAAAAAATAAGCACAGTGCCATGCAAACAGAGGGATATATTCCATCAGCTATATATATATCCATTGTAATATTAGTACATTTTAATACTCACCATTTTATTAGGAAACTGCAGTGTACTATAGACCCAGAATCACTGGATTTAGTTGACATAAGCAGGACTGACACTCTCCCTGCTCTTATCTCACTTGAAAGGTTAAGTTTTACCATGAGGTTTTGCAAAGGAGATGTTCCTGCCAGTGTAAGAAACATCACTCCATAATGTCAGAAAGGAACAGTCATACATCTTTCACATGTCTGACAAAAATCTTTTAAATCTTGTGTTAGCCAGACACTAGTTAAAATACATAAATTTTCCTTTGAATGTAGATTGGGACATACTTGGCTGAAGAAATATCATTCCTCCTATCCTTATGAATTTCTTATTTCGGAGGAGGGACCCTGACCTTGTATCCAATGGGCTGGTGCTGTATTACAAAAGACCACCAGTAAAAAGGGTAGAAGGTCTCCTTTTTTTTTTCACTGGCCTTATTCTATGCAGTAAAGATTCCTCATTTCTTTCTTACTCTATAATCAATCAAATATTGCCTTTCAGATACAGATTTCTTGTGTGTGCACTAGCATTTGTACCAAGCTCTCCTTTCCTTTTCTATAAGGATCCCTCTGGCAAGGTAAGTATAAGTGATGTGTCTTCATGAAACTTGTAGTTTACTCCTGTGTTAAATGCAGTGCTTTGGGGAAAAAAAAGGTGAAACACATTTATATACATTGAAACACATAACACTTACCTGAATTTCACAAGAAGGAAGACAAGTTAAATTTTTGGTCCTCTTTGAACCTATTTCCCTAATTTTTCAAATGATTTATGCTCTACTGTTTTCAAGAATATTGCTGAGGGAAATGCCTAGAGACTACACGTAGGAGTTGTCTTGACAGACAATACAGATCTATTTTGCATCAGTGCAAGGATGGAAAAACCCCAAAACCGGGGTGGCAGTGTGATATTGCCACCCCGATGAGAGAAGATTTTGGCTTGTTCTGCTTGTCTCTGGATAACTACTTTTTCATCTTTGCAAGAAAGATTTGTATTTGCTTGATAATTTAAAATGTCCTGAAGTTTTGTAAAATCACCATTAGGGGAAAATTTAATGTAATTTTGCCTAGGTAAAAAGATCCAGTGACTTCTACAAAATGACAGGAGCAAATTAAAAACACGTGGAGTTCTTCACACTATGTTTGCTCATTCTTTTTTGGCTCCTCTTACAAAAAGTCTCACTGGAAGCTGAATATGCTGTAGGCTTGCATAAGTTAGAGCAGCTCTAATGTTCTTCTAATTTATGATTGTTGTCATGGGCTGATTCCCCAGAGCATAGTGAATTCTGCTCCTCAGCTTGCTGTTATCACTGATAATACAATATCATCAGAACAAGGAGAAAAAAAATAATAAATCAGGTATTTAACACAGTGTAAATCTGACGTAGGGTATAACTCAGGTGGTACCTACCTTCCAGATTCAGAGTTACCACTGCCGTGTCATCCTCCAGTCCCTCAATCACCTCACACTTGTACCTCCCGTAGTCCTCCAGCATTATGTTTGTGATTACAAGGGAGGCATCATTCTCACTGCTCTCCCTCAGGAACACCCTCCCGTGGTAGCTCCCGTAGCTCTTCCTGTGGTGCCCCATGGCCACAAAAACATCCAGTTCCTTGAGGTAATCATAGGTGAGTTTGGTCCACTTGACCCGGATTTTGTGGGCTTCTGAGCCAGCTGTTGATGTGTGTTCATGGTAGAATTTACATGGCAGTGTGATATTGCCACCCCGATGAGAGAAGATTTTGGCTTGTTCTGCTACCACAAGTAGACGGGGTCCATTTTCTGCTGGGATTCAAGGAGAAGAACAAGGGAAAACACCCCCCCCAAGAATTAGTTTTCCTTTTACAAAATGGCTGTGATCAATGCCATAAAAATCATCAGCTATGTTATACATTAGGTCTGCAGGGTCATTAGGTCTGGAGTCATTTTCTACCTATGCAGTAGAAGTGTGGGTAAAGCAGTTGTAAATAATTATTTACTTAGCTGTAAATATGTCTGTGCCCACCCCACACAGGCAGAGGACATCCTATACACCCCACAGTCATGAAGATGGAGTTGTGTAAATATATTTACAGAGTTGTATAGCTGATGGATGAATGTCATCATCCATAAAAGGCTCCACACAAACTTTCCGTGTTTTCCTGTGGGTTGTTCAAGAGCTGTGTCTCAATGCTGTATATTTTTTTTCATTATTTAATTTTTCTCCATGGACTCAGCTTAGTCAGGCAACAGCATATAAACCTCCTCACAGTCTGGGATGCAGTGAATCCCACTCATAAATCAGAAAAACCATCGCAGTACCAAACAACACTATTTATATTGATGAAAAGTGTCAGCATAATTCTTAAATAAAAATTTTAGACATTTTCTATTTGTATTTTATTCTAACTCTTGAGCATGATTTCCTCTTCTGACCAGAGTAAGGAAGTTCAGTTTATCTTCAAATGTAAAATCTGATCCTCTGTTGCCCACTTTCTTCATCATCTCACTTGGTTTTTCCTCATCTGTTTTTTCTGATTTCCTTCCTACTCATCACTATTTTATCTCTGATATTTTGATCTCGCTTTTCACTCAAACCTGTATTTAACTGTCTGGCTCTGGCTCTTCTTCTCACCCCAGACTTCCTGCTTTCCTTCTCCCTACTAGGTCACTACAGCAGATGTTGCTCTGTGAAATTATTACACTTATGACAGTCAGCTGGAGCAGGTGCTCGCTTCCAATCCTGAGTCTCTGGGGTTTTTACAGGGAAAACTCTGGGAAATGCAGATTTCATATGGCAGTCAGCAAAAGTGTCCAAAAGTGGGAACTTTTGGTAACTCTTGCCTTTCAACTCATGCAAAGTTTGCAAAACTGATTCAGCAAGCTCAGTGATTCTGTTGGTGTTGCTGCCCTCGACCACTGAGACATTGACTGAAACCAGCAATGAATCAGCTCACTGGGGAAACAGTCTGCGTTAACAGGTTGTGAAGAAAGACTTTGCAATCCCCCATGTGCCTTCAGCAAGTAAGTATAACTGCTTAGAAACGTGATTCCTGGCTCTGACGTTCAGTCTGTCTCTCTCTAAATTCAGGAAAAAACATTTGGGATAAGCTCCCAGAAGCAGAGGCCGCTGAGAGAATGATCCTGTGAAGGCCAGCAGCAATTTTCTGCTGGTGTGTCCACAGCTGCAGGGGTTAAAGGGAGATGTTCAGATCTGTAGCTCATAAGTATCTCCAGACAGTCCCAGGCTTCTGAGCCTTGTTGACAGGTCTGCAGCTGAATAATATATTCACCTAAATTGCAGCCTCAGATGGATTTCACTCCCTGTCCACACTAACTACACCAAGTAGCAGAGGGGACACCAGGGTAATGCAGTATTTTATGGTTATACAAACACATTCAGGAGTGATAATTGCAAAGACAATCTTTCTGTGTCCAAATGTGCACCTGCTTAAGGAAAAGTAGGTATGACAAAGGTATAGCTCTTTGTCAGGAGGTGCTGTGTCAGGAGCATTTCTACTGCCTGTGTGGGACAAGGCCCCAGCTTCCTCAAGAATGAACAAGCTGGAGCACTGAAAGGTGTTTTACCAGGATGAGTGGCCTTCCGCCTAGTGAAAAATCATTGCTGCAGAGCAGATTCCCTGCAGCCACATATAACTGGTGTTCTTTCCCACTGCCTTTCTTCCCAGAGGCTTAGGACTGCTCCAATAACCCATCTTCCCCCTTTCAGAGGAAAGCATTCAAGGAGAGAGGTGAGGCAAGACACCATGGAAAGTGTTACCAACAGTTTACACAGAAGGAGGAGAAGGAGGAAAGTGAAGACAGCCAGCACAGTTTTTCTGTGAATTTTCCTGTTTCCTTGGGGACAAAGACATTCCACAGACTCCTGTACACCTTGGGAGGAGAAATGTTATGCTTTGGGGTGCTTATTACCGAGAAATCCGAATAAGAGCTCAACTATGTCGGGTCTTTCATACTGGAATGGTCAAATTAATACATATTAGCAGGAGGGAGAGTCTGACTCAGGCTGCTAATGCTCTGTCTTTCTAACAACAGCTCTCCTCTGCCAGCAAGGCGTGGAGATCTGCCTAGAGCACTGTCATCTCTGATTCCATTGTCAGGATCCTAACGGGGTGGTGTTTCCCAGCTCTTCTGGCCCTTTGCAGCAGCCATTACCTGATGACAACCTGGGAAAGGAGAGAGAAACCCGGCTTTTCTCATTGCAGATCATCTCTCAAGTCCCTGGAGACTCCAAGGGAGATGCAACAGTTGAAATATGCCTGCGCCCTCGAGTGTTCTAAAAGCCAGTTCTTTTTTACACAAAATGAGATGATGTGCCCTTCTGGCAGAAAATTATATTGTTGCTGCTCCCAGATGTAGGAGGAGAGGAAGAATCTCTGGCTTTCGAGGCAAAGAAAATATCAGACTGGGGAATGATGCATAGCTTCTGTTTGGGCTAGAGGATACGCAAACAGCAGGGATTCAGGATTAAAAATTAGATGATTGGGGTTTGGCAAGAGGCCAAGAGGTCTTTACTGTGCCGTAGCCAGTCAGAAGCAGGGCCAAATTGACCTAACTGCACATTTTTGGGGGTGTGGCAAAAAGAATGGTCTCGGTCTTCCTGGAATTGATGAATTAAAAAAACCCAAAACATCAAATCACAACAAACCAAAGACAGAGCAAAACAGAATCTCTTAATTTACAATATGTTTAGCACTCTGGATGCAGCTCTCTGGCTTACTGCTGTGAAAGTCAGCTCAAATGAGTAATGACTCCTACTTCCTGGGATCCTTAATACAATGAGAACTGATTTGTTGTGATCTGGTCATGGAAGATGGAGTTAACACTTTTTTGAAGGGTTGTCAGAGTAGCTCCCTGACTGATTTCCTCATGGTGTTTCTGACAAGTCTCTGCCTCCTGAATAAAATTATTTTTGCTTCTAAATGGCAGGAATATCTAAACAAAGACAACAAGAAGGAAGGCATGGGACACATGAGTGTTGTCACAAAGTCTAGCATGTCACATGAAGAAGATAACAGTTCTTTTTCCCTAGAAGTAGCATCAGAGAATTTATAAGGTGAATGGCCAAACAACTGTAAGCTCTGAAAACCCCAAATTAAAGAGGTTTTAACCTGTTTAACAGGAGCTGTCTACAACAGGATGGTTTGGATCCTTGCTGGAGACAAGGCAGATCACTGGCTTGGCCACTTCAGAGCCTCAGAGGGTGGACAAACGGTCCTACAAAACTTCCAGCTGCTCCTTCTCTTGGGAACCAGAGGTGGCAACAGCCTGGTGATTGGCTCTGGTTTCAGCTCCAAGGGCAGAAGCAGGATGAGAAAGGTTTCCCAGGTCGGGCTTTCACCCTTCCAGGTGTATTTTGCATTGTAAGACAGGCAATAACTAAGCTGTTAAAACAGGACTAGGCACCACTCGTGACTAATTTGCTGTATTTTTTCCACTCCTGCTTCCCTACTATGGATTCTGACAGGCTGTGGCCTTTAGTTAATTCTTGTGGTACGATTAGATGGATGACGAAGGCAGCATAATCCAGATACAGCCAAGCCAGCTAAAAGAGAGCTTGTCCAAGCTGTAGAAGATGTCCAGCTGTGCAGGATAACACGCAACTCTGGGAGCTGCTTTCCCAGGGAAAAACTGTGTCCCACAGATGAAAAGTTACTTAAAAACTTCCTTTGTAACTCAGTGGTGCCAAATCAAACAGGTATATACTGCAGGTGAAAGAGTATCTTACAGCCTTAAGTAATGAGGCACTGCAGCAGCAAACTGTCCACCTGTTCTATCCTCTCCCTTTCTATTTCCTTGGCTTATTGGTTTAGTTCCAAATTTTAGTGCTGGACACATTTTAAGATATTTTTTTTTGTCTTTTCAGTGGTGACTTTTGGGTTGTGCCAGGTTTTTTTATTATTGTTTGAGCGGGTTGGTTTTGGTTTGGGTTTGGGTTTTTCTTTGCCGTGCAGTTTTCTTCTTTTTCCTTTTTTAATTTTTCCCTCTTAACTGGCTTCTGTACTCAAGAAGGATAGCGAGTCAGGTTTGTAAGGCCAAGAACACAGTGTGGGGCAGAGGGAATGGGTCACACCACAACCCTTGGCAAATAGCCTTATCCACTTTATCCACCAGTAATGTCCACAAGCTTATGCTGACCTGGCTACGAAACTTGATTATTCCCACATTTTAATGGAACAACTTAAAAAGTGGTGGTAGAGAACAAGACACGCATTTTTACAGGGGAAAAAAAATCATAAGGTCACATCATAGATGTGTTTAGTCAGATAATGTATTGCCTAAAGGTTCCCACTGTTAGCAAGCCCTTAGGTTGATAATATTGTTTGCCATTCTACCTTAAATAAACACAGAGTTGTTTCTTGCTTTCCTGTGGTGTTACCAGGGTCTTGAGCACAACTCTCACGCTAAAATATCCTCACTCTTCCCATAGCACTGGCATCTTGTGATCCTAACATGCTTACGTAACAGCCATAAATAATTTATGTGATAACAATAATTCCCACTTGCTATAATATCTAAAGAAAGCGCATTATTGATATTGTTGTATATGGATCTATTATTCAGAGAATCCTGAGGGAAGAACATGAGGAAGAATTACACACACACTTTTTTCCACATACTTCTCGCACATTTTTTCTATCTGTGTTTTAACTAACTAACTTTTTACTGTTGTTTTTGGGAAAAAAAGATGTAAGAACTTTTGTATATCATCTGTAAAACTAGTAAAAGTTGTTCTTTTTTGGCTCAAGGATTAATGTCATTTTGATTGTGCCATGAGAAAAAAAAAAAACAGGCTCCAAATTCCGTATTCTTACCTCTAATCTGACAGGACAGAATACTCCCTACACATTCCTTTTAAGTTTAATTGGTAAGAGAGATATTAGATAAATCTTAGTTAAAAACTTCAGTTTCCAAATAATAGTACAGCTAAAAATACCTGTTTTATAAATGGCGGAGAAGAAATCTGTCTTTATAACAAAGACATTACAAGATTGAGATAAAACATTTTTAAGCAGATTCCACCTACTCAATTTGAGTAACAAGTTGGGAGGAACTGTTAAAGAGGCCATATTAACTCAAGTTTATGTTTCTGGGAGACCTAAGAGCACATAAACCCATCAGGGAAATAACAAACTTCAGCTCCTCTAAATTACTACCTCTAATAAAATTTAAGTATGTTTTGCTTTGGTATAGATAAATTTCATGAAGATCAGGGCTCATAGAGCAGAACAGAACAGAAATCATGATAATGTCTCCGCACAGGAGTAAATCTTCAGGGGTGGCATTAAGACTGACAAAACCAAAATATTACACATAAATGCTGAGGAGGTTTTCCAGTTCTTTAATTAACTTTAAATTATATATATATATATATATATATATAAAATATGGAATTAGACTGATGAAACAAGTAAAGGCAAATTAATAATTTAAATTTATGCTTCATGTAAATAGTTTTGCTGCTGTAATAATATTTTACAACCCAAATATCCTCATACCTATTGCTTAAGGACTGATCCTGAACATGAAATCCTGAATGCCTTTAATAAAAGCGCTATGAAAATAGGAGGTGAGGCTGCTCTTTGCTGTCATTTCTATCACCTGCTGGTGCAACAGACCACAATCTGTAGAGCAAAACATGATGTCTGGATGTCAAAGGAGCAGCTCAGTTACAAGAAGAGAAAGCACAATGGATCATGGCATTACCTAAACAGTCCTGAATGGCAACAAAACTATGAAGAAATTTTAAGTGGAAAAGATAAAGGCAAGAAAATGGAAAGAAGTGACAGACAAAATCATTGAAGAAAGGAAAAATGCAGAAATCTGGGCCAAAGGAAGGAAGCCTAAAGGAAAGTGGAAAAGCATAAAACTTGGGAAGACAAGAATTAGTGTAAGAGGTCATTTTAATAGTGCATTTAATCTCTTATCATGTTTTTTTTTTTTGGCTAGTCTAGAAAGTCTATGAAGCTTCTTTCTCTCTGTTGGTGCTGGCCTGTTTTGTAAAAAGGGAAGTGGGCTCATTATAATGCAGAACAAGTTAATCAATTATTTTTCCTTTTTTATTGATTATTTGATTTACCTTTTTGTTTGTGTGTGTGTGTGTGTTTTGGGATTGTTTGTTTCAATAGGGTGGTATTAGAAAGTTTTCCATCCATTCCATGTGGGCACACTTTTTTGGTGTGTGCAGAGGTCTTGATAGGCAAAGGGATGCATTCTTGTATCTCAAAGGTAAAGAAACGCTGCATAATACAAATGTCTCATATCCAGAGAAAAGCTAAAATTTTAAATGTTGATCCTTCTCAAACCAAACTTTGTGTTCTCATCGCCGCCCTTTCTTGTTGTATTTCTAAAACCAGAAAAAACTGGAGTAATTTCTAGGCTCTGGCTCACCTCAGGTAATTGACTTAGCAATTAGTGCAATGTCTTGGTCAACTTTGCTTATGTTGCAGAGCAGCTACACACAGAAGGAATGCTCTTATCTGTGAAGGGTATTCTGCCTCTTTGGGTAATTGGTCAGCAAGTGGCACCATGAATAGTTTAGGGAGATACACAAAGTGAGCACTGGGAAGAGTTGTCCTCTCTCAAGTGTCACAGAGTCCTCCAAAAACCTTGTCTTCAAAAGAAAATATGAGTCTCTAATCGCACTGATATGCTTAGAGCAGTGTTTTCTTGTTGTGGGCATTTAAGTAGATAGGGGATACTTTAATCCCATTTTTTCATTCACCGAACGATTTCTTCATTTATAATTATGACTTTTTCTAAAGAGTGGAACTGGTATCCCCCTAAGGCACACAGAGTTTTTCTGGGGTGAGGGGGACAACACATCTTCTTTAAATTCAGTACTCTCACTTTTTTATCTAAAAAAAGTGAAACTAGAATGATTTTTTTATCCAGACAAACTACCAGAGGAAGGAGATATGGTCAGGCAGCCTGGGATAACAGAGCAGCCTGACCAAAACCATGAAATCCACCACTGGCTTCAGCAAGGAAAATCAAGTCACAGGTGAGATAAAATGCACCTTAAGATATTTTTATAAACTTTGTCCTCAGTATTGGAATAAAACCAAAGAAGAAGAAGATAGAAACAAAGCAATTGGGCCAGAGGAAATGAGCTGAAAGGAATATTGTGAAAAGCTGGGAGGTAAAACAATACAGTCTATAAAGCAGTTCATTCTGACTCACAAATGCTAAGTTTGAGAGAGATGGGAGGAGTTTTTAACAGTAATGGAGGGACAGCAAATTGGGGTAAGTAGACCTGGTGGTAGAGGTATGACCTCATCTGTCACTTTAAGACAGTACCATATATTTCTACATGGCAGTAAAATAACAAATACATGTAAGAAAAGTAATTCAACTATTAACAATTTGATTAGTCCAACTTTAACAGCATTCAGGGCCTTAGAACAATCTTTGAAGGGAAATTGTTGAAGAACAGATACAAAGTACTAGAAAGAGGGATAAAATGCAGTAGATACTTACCAAGGGGTGTCAGACTAGTTTGATATCAGCTATATACTAAAAATAAATGTATAAGTCCAGGGAAATGTGATATATCAGTTGCCTGCAGCTCAGGGTGATAATGGACAATACATGAAAAAGGCCAGTGGACTGTCTCCTGTATAATATCTGAGTCTTTAATATTTCCACTAATTTTACCTTAAAAAATAATCGTGACTATTGAATTAATTAAATTTTCACATAGCATATTAAACAACACCGAAGGGAAGGGAGTGGATATTTAGAAAGTCTGAAGAAAGAAGGGTGAAAAAAGTATGATAACATTTAACGCGAAATGTGTAGTCTAGATTTTTAAGCCCCAGTATGAAGACTTGTTGATATAAAGCTTCTGCTTGTTAGTTGCAAGTGACAGTGAGGGACATTGACTGCTAAATACTGTCTATCACAAGAGATTACTAACCAGCATTGCAGTGCAGGTGGGAAGAATGCAAATTTGATCCAAGGTCTGAAGAACAATGCATTGTTATCCGGAAAACAAAAATACTAAAGGCAGCCAAAGATTTTATTTGGAATAAAATCCTGGCTGGGTGCACCCAAGGAATATGGATTTGAATAAGAACCAGTGTAGAGATGAACTGCTAACATTTTCAGGTCACAATATCAAATTATAATTGTAATCTGGAGGTTATACACTTAGAGAAGAATTTGAAAAAGTATACTCAAACGATAGCTGTTAGGATATGGTGTTATTAATATTTTAAAGTGAACATCAAAGAAGACAAAGTGTTATTTGCAGCTAAAGAACAACAGTAGGGGAAGCATAAGGCCATACAATAAACGTGGAGAATTAGGAGAGTATTTTTCATACCAGAAAAGCCGAGTGCAGTCAGGAGATCTGAATCAACCTTTTTTATGAAATTAAACTTAGCCTGCAGGAGATTACATGAGGTAAAGAATGGGGAATATAAGAGAGTTTCCTTCACTGCCTCCAGAAATCTCTTTGATTTCTATGTAGGAATTAACTACACAACATTCACCCACACCTTTTGTAATTCCAAGGTATTCCCAGGCATGCAATCCAGGAGTAGACTAGCTACACATCTCTTGGATTTCAGATGAGGAGAGGGATACCAGACTTGTTAATGTGATAAAAAATACCTTTTGTATGAAGCTACAACACATATGTTCCACAGTGTTCCCTGATCTCCAGCCCATTTCCAGGTGTAGAATATTGTGTTTATGCAGCTTTGGGGAGGGAGGAATCCCAACCCTGATGGAATTCCACAATGCAGAGAGGAATAACAAAAATTACATGTGAAAATGGCAAGTCCCAGGCAGCTTTTTTCTCTCTGATTTGTGGTCTGTGTATTTCAGAGCCTGAACTCGACGATGTACAAAGCTTATGGTAGAGCCCAAATTTAAGGCTTTATCCAGCTTTCCTTGTAAGAAGAAACTCCTGAGGTACAGGTGAGTTTCCATGGACCAGGAGAAAGGTCCATCTTGAAACTTCTGTCAGTTTTGAACTATTTGGCACTTGCACTGTACACATGCTGAAGAGTTGCTGATAAGTGAATGTATGACTTGTGAATTACACTGAACTGCTGACTAGTCCACTAAGTTAACCCTCCAAAAGAGATAAAGTTCAGAGAAGAGAAGCTGCATTATACAAAGGAAAGGTAAAATGTATGTTTATTAGAGATTGATGTCTAATTTGAAATTTGCCCTGGGGATCAAATGTTCATCATCTCACAACAGTTGTATGTCTTCATTTTGATCTAAGACATTCATTTGACCTTCATCCTGAGAGTTTACTCAGAGGGAAGGCAGCTCCTTTTTATTCCTTGTTTGACCTTGACAATGCCAGCGCTTATTTTAATAAGTGCAGGGTAGCTTTAACTTCTATGACTTTCCTGTGAACTTTTAAATGCTCAGCCTTCCCCAGTAACCTGCTCGACCTTGGTAATTCATATTTCCACAAACACTCAAATAACAAAATTTGCCAGCTGTTGAGAGAAAGAATCAAATTTTGAAGAGAGAGGGAGGGGGGGGAACAATAATTCTGTGCTTCTTAATTTTGCAGAATTTATTTAAACCAGCCCTGAGAAACACAGGAGTGAAAGCAGGAAAATTCTATTCATTCTGCCTGTCCTAACAGCATAAACCCCCTATTTTTTCTTATAGAGGATGACCCTCAGTGACTGAAGCTGGGACTTTAAAAAACAGCTGCATTTTGCTGCAGACTCAAATCCTGCTACAGCTATAAGCTCTGGGATTCAAACATGAACCAAACAGGATTGTGCAGGAGGCCAGGATAATATTTAGTGTGAATTAAAGGTATGAGGAAAGGCACATTTCTATTGGGGTAAGTTACTTTTTTTTTTTGGTTTAAATTGTGAAAATACGATCTCAAATGTGCTGAGCCTTTTTAAATAATACACAGCAATAAATTTCTGTACTGTGAAGAACTATGTATGGCAGATGTCTTAAAATCAAATCTACTTCCCAATAAACTTAAGTATTTCAACCCACTGCAGTTCCTTGTTACTTTAGGATGCATGCTTTTTGCCTTTGTCTTAAATCATGCTGTACTTTACTCACTAATATTTGCAAGGTTTTGACTAAGTGCTATTAAACAGTGCAATTTTCATTTTTTTTTACTTTCCTTAGGAGTAAAAATAATGCAACAGTACCAGAAAAGAAAAGGTTTGGTCATCAGCAATAATAATACTTAAAAACAGTGTGGCAGCATAAAAAAATAATAAATAATGAATCATTAAGCATATTATTCTGTCTCCCTCAACAACATGAAGATACTGGTATTTTCTCATGTGTTTCCTTACCTTGAATGTGAACAACTCGTTCATGCTCCAGACTAGACTTGTCAGGATGAGGTTCAGCCCAGCAGACAGAAATCAGCACCAGAAAAAGTAGATTCTTCATCTTTAAAGCCAAAAGAATCTTCTTCACTGTAAGGGCATCACATAAGGGGAGGCTTGTGAATTTTTGGAAACCTTTGCAGTATTGCACTGCACAATTTGTTAGAGCAGTGATCTTATGAGGGTTTGTAAGGTATTTAACCCACTCAGCTAAGATTGTTAGAACATCTGCTAATTTTTTGGGTGTGAAGGTTAGACTTTTTATTGTGGACTTTAATCAAATGAAACTGGCAATCCATATTTAACTCTGCCTGTGCAGAAATACAGCACAAAAAAATGAGAGTGCACAGACAAATATTCCTAAACCAAACTCCTTGCAAGACCATACCTGAGCAGTATCTGCATTTCAAAACAGGTTCTGGTGTACTTTTGCTTTTCCAGACCTACTCTAGACCTGGTCTGAACATACAATTAAAACAATCAAAGCTGTATCACTGTATCTATATCCACTGCATGATGTAATTTGCTGGTGATAGACTTTCAAGATTAAAACAACCTTCTTGTAGGATTTGGCAATTCAATCAAGGCTGCAATTTAACTTAACTGTCAGGGTGGCAAGGTTGCTTGAACTAAGTAGTAAAATGACAAAACATTTATTAGGCTGACTAGAAAGATCCATTTTATTTCAGATCCATTTACCATCTTAAAAGATGCCTAAGTTACACAATGAAATGTTTGAAACCATGCACAAAGTTGGGTTAGGTTAGTGTTGTATATGCTGCCACTGCAGTTGCCCTGATTGATTTCTCATTCATTTCTACCTAGAATGCTGACGCACTAACTTAGCGTGCCAGGTAGGGTCTCTGCAGTCAGCAGAGCTCAGCGCTGCAGGGAAAATCTCTGCCAGCCTCTGAGAAGTAATTAGGCAAATGAAGACCTGATATAGAAAAGGAGGCATAAAATACAAGAGGTTGGTTTTATGTAGAGGGTTTGGACTGCTGTGTGTTTTATAGCTATACGTTTCATTACTCTTATTTCTTGAAATAAAAGAGAGCTATTTCCCAGCTTTGCCTTTCAAGAGACTAGGGTTTTTTTTCCCCCAATCATCAGATAATGGCAGCATTATTAATATACTTTCTAATGCAGAGATAATATTCCCCCCATTTTCTCTATCAGATTTAGAAACACATAAAATGCGCAGGGTACTCAGCCAAAACCAGGTTCAAGGTGTGAGCTTCACAAACAGTCCCTGTCCCCAGACAGACACAAGCAGTGAATTGTTTCAAGTCTAGATCCAAATACTGTAATATGAACCAACCCCTACTACAGACTGAAATGCAGAAATGTCATTGCCATTTTTTTCATATCAGAACATGCCTGTTACTTGCCTGCCCTTCCATTTCTTCAAAACCAGTTTGGGAGGGAGATCAAAGCCAATTCAGCATCCCTTAATCCTTTCTGTGGAGTGTCTAGAGGCAGCACAAGTGCTGCCTGCACACTGTTTTCCAGGTAGTCCACGCTCAGTAACTTAAGGCCACTCCCTCTTTCCTGGAAAGCTTGAGAGGCTGGTGACCTCCATTCTGGAGAGCAAGGACATATGTGGCTCCCTCTAGAGCACACCAGAACGAGCCTGGGCTGTCTGAAGGGTCACACAAAGGCAGCTGGGTGTTCCTCCTGCACTAGGGACTGTTGGCCTGGCTGCTTGGGAGGGCAGGACATGCTGGGGTAAAGACACACTGCTCTGTCACTCACAAACCCCATACCAGCCACACATGTATTTCCTCCAAGAGTCAAAAATGCTTTGGGTTTGGGGTCTATGTTTTTTGGCTGTTGACTAATATCTATCTAATTTACCTATCTAATTCTTTCTCTCCTGGGCCCAGTGAGTAGGAGCAAAGCCCACAGGGGCTCTGCAGAACTGCCCTGGGAGAGCTTTAACTGCTCATTAACACTTGGCTTCTACCTCTCACCATAAACCTGCTCTTTTCTGTGGCAGTAGTGAAAAGAAATAGTCACATAACCATATTATATGACCTTTCTTGGAGACGGCATCTCCATCTCCACCAAGCTCTAAATGCACAGGGAGTGAAGCTCTGTTGAGGAGTAAGATTTGCCTCCTGGTTACATGGATGGAGAAATCCACATATGCCTCCCTTCCTTGTCAAAGTCTCCCTCATGGGGGAAATTCCTCCATGTAGCACCATCAGGGGGTGATTGTCAGAACAAATAGTTTCAGGTTGAGTGTGATGCGCTGAGGGCAGCAGGATATACCTTTCAGTGATATTTACCTGTACCTTCAAGCAAATACCCTGTTACTCTACAGAGTTTATGTGACAGCATCACACAGGCAGGATGAGTGATAGGTCAGTGATGACTTGAAGATCTGTTTTTCCTTTTCCTCAAATATCCTAGATGTGGCTGGACAGTTTTATACCGTTCATGCCACAGATATGGACAAAATCAACCTTATGGTTACAGACTGACACATTTGATTCTGTGGTTTTTCTGGAGCAATATACCCAAGATGGTGGTGCTTTAGATTTGTTAATAGGCACAGATTATGCCAAGTGCAACAGCAGCTGAGAAAATATGTGTATCTGATGTGAGTTACAACCTTGTACCACTCTTCTCCTGGGATTCCTCACAATGGGAGCCACGGCATCAAGCCAGAGACACTTTACCAGGCCAAGAATCTGACCCCTGGTGTTTTGTGGATTATCCAAAAAGCAATTAGCCATAGGAATTCACATCCTCAGTTCTAGCCAAAGCTCCATTTCTGCAGCAGTCTGGGAAGACCTCAGGGGAGACATGATAGGTGTGGATGTTTCCATATTAAAATTAATAAAATCTTGGCTGGAAGAATGATTTTTTTTTTTTTTTGTAAGAAATGGTAATGATTAGTCATACTTAAGAAATTCACACTAGTTTCAATTACTGCAGTTTATGAATCTGCTGTCTCTCTGGACAGGGACACATAGAAGCTGAGAAGTGGTTTTTAAAGGGAGACTTCAAGGCTCAGGGAAGTGTTCAAGGTCACTGTACCTTCAGTGTTTAAATTCTAAAGAACTCTCCATTCTCGCACACAATTTGAAATTTTGACAGTAACTACCATTTTGTCACACTTACCCAGTCATAATTCATCTACTACTGGCAAAACTAAAAGGTTGTAAAACACCAATGTTTGTGTTTATGTTAAATATTATTTAACATAACGTTCCAAAAATTAACAGAATGCCATGAGGTAATTCAACTGCATAAGGGACAGGCATTTCTCTGAAAGGCAGAATACTGAAAAATAGCATTACATACCAATGTCTGTTCTTAATAAAATATTTCTTATTTACTCCTGCAACTACTCTCTGGCTACAGAATATGAGAGAATCCACTGTGTGAAGACAATGTCCACCTAACTCAATATTCTCTCTCTGGTAGTAGTTAATAGCCTTTGTTGTGGAATGCCTTTGTTCACAGGAGTTAATTTTGTCTTATATACATACTAATATATTAATATATGTGATGCTTGTTCCCCTGAGAAGAAAGGACTTTTCACTGCCTGAACTCACAATGGCACAAGAGGATATGGTGGTACAACCATCACCTCCTATGTTCCAGCTGCTGATACTGTCATAGAATGGATTTTATCTAACTCATAAAGCCAGTAAAGGCAGGGAGCAATGATATCTAAACCAAGCAACAGAATCAGTAAAATCACTTTTGATAATTGAAACAGCCCCCAAATCTTTGGGCTATTCACATCCATGCACAAACCTACTGTATAATATAAGCCTTTACAGGCCCACTCTCTGTGGAGCTCTGATCCACCTGAGAACTGGCATTAAGCAGAGAGAAATTAATGCTAATGAAATAAAATATGTGTATTTTCAGGGAGATGGAGCCAGCTGCAGTAATGAAGGGTCTCTTGCCTTTAGACACTGATGGTAGATAACACAATAGTAGGAGGACCAGTCTAGGCAGTACTCACTCTCTTCAAAAGCTTTTCCTAAAACCGGGAAGTTGGAGAAAAATACTTCAATCTAGCTGATCAAACAGATTTCTGGTCTGTCCCAAGTCTCTTAAAGATCATACTTCAGAGACAAGGATAAACACCTGGGTTTTGAGGCAGCTGAGTCAAACCATAAGAATGGAATTTGGCTACAGATTGTGGACACTTAAGTTATTGTGTCTGTAAGTGAAACATTTACTTTTCACTAGGAGTCCAAACTGTTGTTAAGGTCAGTTTATATCTAACCAATGTGGTAGGTGGAAGGTAGGTGTGTGTTTAACTGACCCAGGATACCTTTTGTCTAATAATTTTTGTCTTTGAGTAACTACTCCTATCTCCTTCAAAGATCTTCCATTCTCCAAAGATAAAAGTAAGATACTCAGTTCACAAAATCAAAAGAAAATACACTTCTTGTCACGATTGCCCTTACACCATCTACTCTGGATTCTGTTTTTCACTCATTTTGCTAGGAAAACAAGTTTTTCTTGGTGAAAGAGTCCCCCAGCCTGATGGAATTAAGGCAAGACAGATCCAGCAGGCTGGTCCGTAAGCTGAAGGGTTCCCACATAGGAAATTTTGCTGATGCTACGGCAAGAAGAAAGAACAACTGGTAGCATGAGAATGATGATGTCTACATTCTCTATTAGAATGACTTATAGCTGGCTTTTCAAGGGCTCCTCCCATGACACTTCATTAATTAAGGTAATTTGGAAATTTGTGAGGCTGTGTGAGACTTGGGGCCATCCAAAGTCCAGACAGCTGCTGTCTGGAGAGCAGGTTGTCAGAGTAGTTCTCTAACCCAGGGCAGAACAGCTCAGTGCAAAAGAAGCATGACCATTCAAAGGCATTTGAAACCCCCTGCAGACTATTAATTCCCTGGGAAGAATGCTGATAAATTGCTTGTAGAGAGAAAGAAAATGTCTTTATGGTTTTTGAAGTGTCTGCCTTGCATTAGATATGAAATTTATTCCAGATGCAGGAGGGTAACAGTACTTTTGACTTTATTCATAGGGTATAGCCAAGGTCATGTGGTCTGGCTTTAGGACTAAAGGCTAGAAAATTTGGTACTCTAGGTTGGATACAAACAGGAGTACAGAAAATGTGCTGTAAGGACTCCCTGATGGAGTACTGACTACTCAGTTCTTGGAGTAGTTTTCTTTCTTAGTTTTGTTGGAGTTTTGTTTATTCAATTCTTTGGTTTTGATTTTGATTTTTTGGTTTTGGTTTTTGTTTTTTTAAATAATGAACTATATAACTTGATCTCCCTCTTCCGTTTTTCTTGCCTTTCGGTCATATTTGCAAAACTGGCTTTTCATCAGGCCCTTGCTGCTTTCTGGGTCCATTACTATCACCTAAAACTCTTCTTCAAGATACTTTCTTGGTGAGAGTTATATTTCCCAGTGCCCTGCATAATTTCTGCAAGGCCACCCACTTTGGGAAAGTTCTGCCAGGGTTTTTTTCTGCTTCTCTAACTTTCACCCTTATTGACGCTTCCAGTTCTACCCATTCTTTTTGTGATCCTTGGATTTCTACAGGGACACAAACATTTTAAATTTCTAGTGTTCTGTCACTCTACCAAAGGTAAATGAAAGCTGGATGCCTGTCTTCTTTAGATAATTGAAAAAATAAATCTCATGCAGTTTATATAATTAGTTAGGTTCTTAAAATCTGGTTTTTTAACTTGTTTACTGTATCTTCTTTTTCCTGTTTTTGGGAATTTGAACTACCTTCTGTATCTAAACCTGTAGTGCTAGATTTCATGCTCTTAACTGAATGTTTAGTCCAATCTAAGCACCATTTTAAATCAGTCAGACAGAATTTTTGAGGTTTTTGTGTACAGAGAAAAAGCAAAGAATTTACCCAAAGCCAACCCAAGTGAGTTGGCTTTTTGACATTTATTTAATTAGGATCATTTTCACATTTAATTAATTCAGGCTGGGACATTTGGGCAGAGAGGCTCTAGGACATTCGCATTACTAAGCACCAAAACAGTACTACATTTGTTGCCTCTAATCTCTCTCAGATGCAGGGCCCAGGATGACAAGAAACAGGTTTTTAAACTAGTAAACTTACTTCATAATTCTCTGCAGTGAATGGTTGCTCATCCTTCCTGTAACTCAAGCCGTGTCTCCCCCAAGAGACCTTCCATGCTCTCAGCCACTTAAAATATGATGATGTTTTGAAGCAGACATAAAAGATGCATCTACACAATCTAAGTCTCCTCCAATTTCTATCAAGTACATGTACAAACTTGGCGGAAAATCTGTTATTGCACATGAAAAACAAAATCAGCCCCAAACACAACCCTTCCTATAAGGACAAAGAAAAGTTTCTTTTCTGTAAATATGGCAAAAAAGAATGAATTCAAGAGAAGCTAGGAAAATCACCTACTGATACTCAGTGTAGAAATTCCATGTCACTGCAGGCAGGTGGTTTTTAAACTTATTCAAGCTTTTTGATAAGTCATTCAAACCAAATGATCTAATTGCCCCTTAAAATTTAGTCTTTAGACGTTTCGCTCAGGAAATATATTTAAAGTTATAGGGATGGTAATGCTAGGAAACAGTCCATGAAATGATAACAATATGAGCTATGGAATAGGTCAGATGATATTTGTTTTATCAGGGGGAGGTGCAACATCTCCATTGTGACTGTCCCACATTAAATTTGATGGAGTTCTCATTCCCTTTTGCCAGCTAAGAGGACGGTACCAGCAATATAAAAATTAAAATTAAAAACATTAACAGTGCTTTCATATCCTTTAAGGATGCCACTCTGGGAGAGAACAGATGCACTGCCAGACTTCCTGAGTGGGTGCTGGTGCCAGTCTGCTGTAAGGAATTACCGGAAGTATAACATTTTTGTCATGGATCCTGGTGCAAAGCATAAAACAGGACTCCTTGCCCAGCCAGCCATGAGAACCTGGTCCTGTCCTCCCTCTTTTTTTTTTGTCATCTGAGAATTGCCCTGTTTGCACTTTTAATCTCATTGAGAATGAGTTTTAACAAGTTATTCAGTTTCCTCAAGAAATAATAGCAGAGATATAATGTTCTGCATATTTTTAAATTGCTGTTCCACGTTGCCAGTGTAAGTCCCTGTTGAATCATTGTCTCTAAGAAGGTAAACACTTTAATTTTACAACAGCACCGTTTTCATCAAACATCTGCTTCTTACTGCAATGATACATAAGTTTTCTTTGGATATTTCTTCACAAAGAATTGGCTGCAGGTGTAGCCAGATCAAAGCCATATGGAGATCACTTGTAAAAGCACAATTCTTTCAGCAATACTTTAACTGAATTTATCTGCAATCAATGGCAAAACATACTTGCTACTGAGATCAGTTATTCTAAAGAAGGGGAAGGTCTAGAGGTCATGCCATGAGTTCAGACTTTGTGTGACATGGGTTCAACTCTGCCCGCTCTACCCCTTGTGTAGGACTTTGAAGGGAATGTGGAAGTGGTGGAAAGGGTTGGTTTTCTATTTCTAAGCTCACTGTCAGTGACACCATGACCATATTTTCTGTTGCTCAAAGGGTACTGTGGAAATGAATATATTTACAATTGAAAGGAGCTGCCACATTGCTGTAATGAGATATGTAAGTGTCTAGATCAGAAGGGGACTTCATAAGGCCATCACTAAAAAACAGCACACATTTTCACATTCTGAAGCTCCCTGTGATGGCTGTCCACATCTATACACACAGATAAACATGCAGATATCTACTTGTAACACGTTTCCTCACGTTTTTCTTAAATATCTTTTCATTGCAATATCTTAAGCCTAAGAACATTGGAAAAACAGATGAGTCATATGATTGTTTAGTTAACATCTCATTAGTTGAATTCTATTGAGAACACGTGAACTTTTTTAAGATTGTGTGTATTTGTAAAAAAAAATCTTTCTAAATAAAGGCAACCCTTTCAAACTTTAATGAAACTAAATGATGTCACTTCAGTCTTATGCATACACTTTTTGTTTGATTTGGTTTTGATTTTCAAGACAACCAACAATAGTGAGAATACAACAAATTCAAACTATTGTCTGAAAACCACTTTTTGTTTTGAGTTCAAAAATGCACTCGATCATTTATTAAAAGCAAATAAAATATTGTTTTCTGTTTTGCAGTAATGATAACAGAGACTTGCATGACACCCTTGGTCAGTCAGATGTAAAAAGGTGCCAAAAATTACTCTACATTCAAAGGTCCAGACTGCACATCTACCAGTTGCAGATATTGACTTACAGTGATTTCAGTGCTGCACTTTGAACTAAGGAATTTAACAGCAACAGAACCAGAAAAAGACATTTATTGGATTCAAGAGGAAGAGGCAAAATGGGAAATTATTATTTAGGATAGAGAAGGAAGAGACTATTATAAAAGGAGACAAAGATTTTTAAAAAATGTGGATGGCACAGTTGTGCTAAACCTCAAAATTTATACCCCAGAGCATCACCAGATGAGTTCGAGGAAGCGAATCATAAAATAAGTGGATGGTTGGGTTGATGGTCTCCAGAAAGACTGCAACAGAAAATGGAAATTTTGGCAACAGGGCTGCCAGAGTGCAACAAAGAGCTGGGCTGACTACTGTATATCTCCATCACCTTGACAATCTCTTTTCCCAGTCCATGTCACTGGCAACATCTTCAGGCATTCTGCCCACATCCCTGGTCCCCTGGGATCAGAAGGGAGTAGCTCAGAATATGACACATCCAGGTAAGGGTTTGTTAGGGCAATCAGACAAAATGAAAACCCATTTTACAAAAACAGACCAAAAGAGCTTGTCTCGGTTAGTCTGGCAAAATACAGCTGAGGAGGGATATAGTTGCTCTCTATAAATACATCAGAGTAAATGTCAGAGGAGGAAAAGAACATTTCAGCTAAGATTTGGGAACAGAACTAGTGGGGCTGTAAATAAGTTCAGACTGGAAATTACATGATTTTAAGCTGTAGAAAAATGTCACAGCCTCCATGAAGACATTTTAGTATGACGGAAAAAAACACAGCAAGTTTTAAATCACATTTTAGCATGGAGGAAAGAAACACAGCTAGTTTTAAATCATAACTTGCTCTCTGAAAAACTGCCTGGGATGAAGTGGAACGTGGATAGGAGAGGACTAGATTATGACACAGGGGATCCCTTTTTTTTGTTCTTGGATACCTAGTTTTTGGCAAAAGCCTTAATATAAGTAGGTTAATCAATTCTTATCTCAAGCAGAATTTTTTCCTTCCCTGTTATGACAGGCACAGACTCTCCTGCTTCCTGCTATTAATGATATGATTCAATACAATCAGATGGGGCTTCCTATTGATCCACATACAGCTACCAACATGCTCCCAGTAACACTCAGCACTGGTAGCAAAGCACCTTTCTCATCACTGGGACTTCTTACAAGAGATACCTCAAAGCAGCTTTTAATACTCTGACGGTTATCTGACTCCAGTAATTTCCTAAATGGACTCCACGCTCTAATAGCAACACCGTTCTGCCTGATACAGGTCATTAAATATCTGCAAATGAAATAGAGACACATGTGGCTGACTTAATGGTCTGCCTCTTGAAATGCTTAGTCATACAGAAGGTTTCTCTCTGTCTGCTGCAGTGGTTATGTGCAAAATGGGAAGAAGTCAGCCCTCACATTGCAGGGGTTTGGTAGAAAGCAAGCAAAATGGCAGTTCCATCCCCACTCTGGACCACTGAGAGTGATTTGAGATGTTAAGTTGTGAAAATAAAGATAATTTTAACACATACTTGTAAATCAAAGACAAAACATGAAAAAGAATGCAGGAGGTCCTCCAAACACTTTTCCCTGGTTTAATGCCCTCATAATGAAAAAGCACAAGGGCTTGAGGAAATTTCAGAAAATGTAAAACAGAGAATTAAGATCAACTGAATAATTTGCAACTGCTTGATAAAATCATGATGCAGCATATCATGGTTAACAAAACTCTCTTAGGCTGTGTAAGCAAAGGAGCTTGCAGAGTGTGCAGTTTACTTGTGTAGTTTAGTGTACCGAGTACAATAACAAAAGTACGTTGTATTTTAAGTTCAGATGTAGGAAGATGTGACTGAAGTTCTATATCTAGGAAATACTTACATTCTGCATCAGAAAAATAACGTATACATTAAGAAAAAGAACGTATGGAAAGCCACAGACAGGAGATAGTTGAGTTTAGTACATACTAATATAGAGACTGAGAGAACCAAAGTCTAAGGATTGGTTTTAATTCATAGGTATATGACATGAAACAGAAGATAATTTAAAAAAAAATCCGCGTAATTGTTAACTGAACTGTTCTAAGACTTATTTTTGGCTGCCAGCAATATCTGCTGGCTTATGGTCTTTTCTTTCAAGTAAAGTAAACCTGTGCAGGTTTCAGAAAAAAAAAACCAACAGGTTTTCTTGACAATCTCTGAATTGGAAAGCTCAGTTAAGAAGGAGATTGTATGGATTTGTTTAAGCCAGACAAGGCCATATCCTTGCTTAGTCAACAACAAGAATGCCCACAACACTGGTAGGCTGAAAATCAATGGGGTTTCAAAGATGTCAATTTAAATGAATAGGATTCACCTCCTTTTTTCAGTGTTCCACTCAACCAAGTTAATTACAGGGATCAGCAATTCTACAGTCATCCAGAATAAATGCAGGGCTTTTTTTTGTGTTTTAATGTCCTCGGGATTATGCAGGGTATTTCAGCCCCACAGACATTATTTCAATAGCACCTTTGAACACCCTCCAGACAGCGTCATCCAACCCACACCCTCACCCATGAGGTGAAGCTGTGCTGCTAAAACAAGGACTCCTGCCACACTCTGGAGGGTGGTGGGAACAGTCCTGTACCACAAACAGGGATCTCTTACAAAGGTACTGGAAACACAAGATAATTTTACACTCTTCCTGCCCATTTTTACTTTTTATTTTTAAACATATATTCTTTCCCTGAGCAATTAGTGCAGGTGATCACTGGACAGAGGGCAAGGCAAACTTTTACCTTGACACAGTTTGGCCCTTCTCAAGTTCTTTTTTTTTCAGTCACTAAATCTTCACTGATACTTTCACACAAGTATGTGTCTCAGAGGCAACTGGAAAATTTCCATAATAAGTTTCACTGACTGCAAACAGGGGTGTTAAAACTGGCCTGTGGTGAAGGACTGAAAAGCAGGGGAAACAGGGCATCTCCAAAACTGTCTGAGGGGACATTCCCTGCCCCAAAGTGCTGATAATGGAAAAAGGATTGGTTTTCCCTTTGATGTGCTAATAGTAGGATTGTTGCTGCTAAGCCTTCACTGCCCCACAGGGAAGAAAAGAGAACAGGAAGATCTATTGAGGATTGCCTTGGAAAGTTGATATTTCTTCTCATTTCTTCTCAAATGCTCCACAGACTGAACTATGGAACAGTTGTAATTTTTCTCCACCATATGCAGCATCACCTACCCTAAGTATTTGTCAGACCATGAGGGATCTGTGCATCAGCAAGGTTTAACATTTCCTTACTGCTTTTTGAAGTTAGGATTGTGATTTTCGACTGGGACTATAAATTATCAAATAAATTGAGTTACTGGCTTCTACTTAAGCCAGCTTTCATCTCAGTGACATGTAGAAATTTCCTGAGCTATATAAAATGCAGAGCATACAGGGCATAGGACACTATTCTAGGATCTCTCACTTACCCGGAGTTTAAATCTTGTGGGGTCAGCTCAGTTTCATTTCTTTTTCAGAGGCCAAATGCACTGATCCACTTACATCCAAATGTCAAGGCTCGCAGCATAAATGCTGTTCTCCAGGCTGTTTTGCCAGGGCAGGGTTTTTAAAGAGTCAAATAGCAGAAGTTAAAAGAAAAAGAGCCCCAAATTCCCAAACCTATCCCTGTGGAGGCCTCCATAAACTAACCCTAGCAGAGCTCCACCTCTCAGCCTGAGGGCTGCCAAACAAGAGACTGGGAGCTGTGCTAATCCTTAATTAAGTTTAATCTACACTAAAGAAGGTTTGTTGATTTAGTTAGATGGGTAGAGCAATGCTGACAGGTCAGTCCTAGTGTAGGGATAGCTGTAAGGGGGGGGGGAAGCCTCCCAAAGCATAATTGGTAGCAGCTGGTGAGGAAAGTGAGCTCTTATTATAAAAAGCACAGGTTTTTTGCACTTGTGCCATGGTACCAATGACCTGTGGAGCAACTACAGACCCTAAGTCCTACTCTCCTGCACCCATAGCTGTCTTGGAGAAAAACCTGCCAAGCTGCTTTGCTCGAACCAGCCCAGGAACTTCCATCTATTTTGGCCACAATGGGGTACTTACCGCAGCAGTGGATGCTACTACTGTGAACTGGAGAGCAGATACTCTGCCTAAGATATAACAGGAAAAAAGCTGAAACCCTTCTAATGTGCTCCACTGCACATATGCATTGCTATTTGTGTATATATACACACATATTTTTATATATATGTGTGTGTATATGTATATATACGTATATGTGGATGACCATTATTCAAATTCTGACTGTTGAACACACTCTGACAAAGCAAGATGTGTTTTTGGTTGACATGGTTGCACCAGTAAAAGCTGATAAGACTACCTATTTTGCAGAAATTTTGTCATCCTCTTTCCAGAGATGTCTATTCGAGACAAGGAGAGAAATTACAGAACATGAAACCTTCAATGAAACAATTTGTCTCTCTTTTTCTCTCTTGAATCCTCAAGACATTAAAAAAATTAATATTCACAAAATATTAACTTGCTGTTCTCTGGGAATGGAATCTCACAGGATGGGCATGAGCAGGTCCCAGATGCAACCTCTATGCCCACCCCTCCTTCATACTTATTTGGTGGTTAATCTGTTTCTAAAATGGGTTATTCATGTAGAACAGCTATTTTAACACTCTCACAGGAACCACACATCCAAAGGGAGAAGTTTCTCATTTTAGGGGCCATAGCTGCTAATACAGCAAAAAGTATTAGTAAAGAAAATGTCATTGACATTAGCACATTAAAAAATATGTTTTCATTTGCTGTCACATGATAGCAATCTTTGAAAACACCCTTTTCTTTTGGTTAATTTGAGGAATCTATACTGTTTAAAAAGCAGTTTCTTGAGCATCAAAATGAAATAATCTGAGAAAAATAAATATAATAGATGAGATCTTTAATAACTCAGTCTCCCTGAAAAGGCTGTAGACAGTAGAAGTCTCTTCCTAAATATCAGATCAGTGCTCTAATTAAAGCTGACATAGACATAAAAGCATTCATATAAACCCTGCATTTAATGAAGATAAATTTTGCACCTCCAACATGCCACTAAGAGATTACACTATACAGAACTAATGCCTTTGAACCCTGCTGTTTTAATCTGAAATTTACACTTCGCAGCTTTTGAGGTATAGTCATGGATCTGCTTTACACAAATGTAGAGTGAGGACCATTTGCCTTGCACTTCTAGACTAACTCGAGGCATTTATCTTTGATCTTTGTCAGTGTCAAGAGGAACACAATTCCTGCCGTTACATACCAGAGGCATTTTAGTCTCAGGGAGTCACAGCTTCTCAGATGTGCTGCAGTGAAAATCAATTAAAGGAATGTGATACCTTCTCTTCCATGGGAAGGGGACAGAAATTGCAGCAAAAAAAAGAAGTTCTTTTTTTTTTTTCTCCAAGAATGGGGGCGAGGAGCTGAGGGGAACAGTTTTTGGCTGAGGATCTGGTTGGGACTTCAGTTCTAGTTATGGTCTAAATGGTTGCAACAGGTCACATCCCTTGAGAGCAAAAGGAGAAAACCAAAACTAGAATGCTGTGTCTGTGAGCAGTTCCTCACAATTACTGTGTGAGTTAGTGGGTGACCTCTATTTTGCAACTGGGATATCAAAGGCTCTAAAGTCAGGTGCTATTTAAAAGCCAAGAAATCCCCCTCATTATTACTATAAAAGGACTGGCACACATATTTTCTGAAGGATTTCAAATTGGTCATGAGAAAAGAAGAAAAAAAAAGTGCTTCCCACTAGTCTTCTGCTCCAAACACCTCTGTTTAAATGTCTCAAATTAGATTTCGTTGGAAAAAAGGTACTGGCACACATAACTTGAAATATTTTCCATTATAAACTCATTTCTAGTGTAAACTCTGAATGTATAAGCTATAAATAGCAGCACCTGGACTACAACACAGACTTTCCTTGTGTGCTCTGAATTCAGAAGTGATATTTGGACTTCAGCTGATTTCTTTCTTTATAATTCTTCATAAATTTTAACATTTATTTAGCATTTATTTATCTTTAAATAAAATCCTGTAAGAAACTATTTTCTGTCTTGTTATTCAATCTGGGGATAAAAGATGTGTTTGCAGTGAAAGGTCTCACTTGCTGCTCAGGGAGGACATCCTGCAGCTCCCTGCTGTGCCATGGCATAACAAGCAGTAAATCTCAGGAAGAAAGAACTCCCAGGACTATGATCCAGTATCTAACCTCTCTGTGCTCACTTCAAACTTCTAAGCATCTGCACTTTCTCAGTCAATTGTGATTTTATCTAAAGTGATATTTTTTTACCTTTCCTCAGAAGATTTCATTTCCTCAGTGAAAAGTTTTAAATTTTTTCTATTATCTTTCCACCTGTGTGTTCCCCTCCAGCTTCAAAATTCCCCTTCCTTGTGTTTGTATGGTCAGAATATAAAAGGATAAAATCAAACTATCTAGTGTTCTCTAGGACATCTAGAAATAGATCCTCTAAATGTTCTAGAACACCTAGGACAATGCTACTACCTGAAAAAATACCCCCCAAAAACCTATGTAAAAGAAATTAACAAAATCAAAAAATATAAAAAAATCCCTCCCCAAAATTCCAGACCAAAATACAAGAAATTCTCCCCCAAGCCCCCCCCCAAAAAAAAAAAACCAAACCCAAAACAACAACCCACAAACAAAAAACAACCAGGGAAAAAACTCAAACCCCAACAAAACTAAGGTAAACCTTTCTGAAGCATATGAAGGCATTTGAGAATTCTGGTTCTCAATGTTTTACAAGGATAAAGAAAAAGACAATAGTAACTGTGCAGGCCCACTTTTCCTTTTGCTGGCCATCAGAAAAAAGGAAAAGTGACCCAACTTTTTGGCACTGGCAAAACAGAGTAGTGGGTACTGTCAAAGATAAATATTTGATTTTTAGCAGGCAAGAGGAGTGGTTAAACAACATCATCTCTACTTCTCGGTCACTGAAGCAAAGTTATTAATTCCAGAAGACACATCCACATCTTACTGCAGTGTTATGCTATAAATCTGAGAAACATCTTCAGCAGTGCAGGGTAGACGAGAAAACACCCTGACCTGAAAATGCTTTCTGTCAAAGTGTTCCTTGCTGGTCTGTTGCTTGAGTCTCGTGGTGACTGTACAATACCTCTCAGCAGTGTACAGGACACAGTCACTGCACAGATACTGCAAACTGAGTCTGTCACCATCTGTGCATATTGGCACAGGCAGAATTCTCTGCACAATGGATGTGTACAAGAAACACCCAGAAGATTTCTCCTTGCTTTGAAACTGTTGAATGTGTTTTTATTAAAAAAATATAAATATATGTATAATTTTAAATTCACATCCACTTGTATCAAATGGCTTCATGCAAGTTGCTATCTCTGTAATGCTAATTAAGAGGTAGGGATGAGAAGTGATTTGCAAGAACTACAAATTATTTTCATGGTTCTGAAGAAAACCTGCTAAATATGAGCTTGTGGAAAGAACCTCTGTGGTCCCTGGAGGAACCTGCAATGTTGTGCCTGGAAAAGCTTCTCTCAGGGAAGCTCACAGCTCCTATTTGTTTCAAAGAAGTTAAGTATAGTGTCAGAAGTGTAGCAATTCCTCTTTAAATACAACACCATTAACACTTTCATGGGTAATAGCTTCTGCAGAATCATTCAGTTCCCCTAAATGAACTACAGTGAACAGGTAGAGAGAATCATAGAATCACACATAGGATGGTTTGGATTGGAAAGGACCCTAAAGACCATCACCATATCTGCCCACAACAAGGATAAGATCAGACAGACATCATGATTCTGAAAGCATCTTTTTCAGCTGTATGTCCAAGTTCACCCTGGCTTTCCTCCAACAGAAACTCCAAAGTCAGAAATGTACTCATGCTAAAACCTTGAATACACAAGATTATCTAAAATCCCTAGTATCTTCTTTATGCAATAAGTAGCTTAAAATGTGAGCATAGTGTACTAATACCAAAGTAACTTGGGGGTGCAATTAACAGTGTGAATAATGGCGCCCTGGCCCCCATAATCCTTATGAAATAAATACGAGAGGCATCGCACCAACTGGGCTGAATAAGAGGGAAATGAAGAGTTGACATGGGTGATGATGTGAGGTATATTTCCAATGCAGTGGCTTTCCAGGTTTTGCTTGGTCTTGAATTTTTTTTCTTTGTCTTGGATTAGCCACTTTCCAATACCTTGGTGCAGAGGAGATCATGTGTTCTGGTAACTGAACCCTTTACAAACAGTGGCAATCCATCCAACTCAAGGAGAGGGGATGTGCTACAAGACACATTGACAGGCTAGATGATGTTGTTGGTCAATATATGGAATAATTTTACCTGCTCTGAATAAATGTACCTAAAAGTATTGCAATTATGTCTACAAAATTATAAATTAACAATTTCAGAAGCTAGAGATACTTTAAAAGGAAAATGAAGTTAAGAAATCAAAATGAATGTTATTGGCCTCTGAGTCAATGGTCAGAAGACATTACCATCGACAACCTTCACTTTAATTATTTAACATTTTTAGGCTGCTGTATTAACCTTTGGAAAAGTAAATAATGGAAAGTTGTATGATTATTTTCAACAAAGCATGGGCCAGAGCTGTCTTTTTTTGTCTTCTTCAGATAGAACAATAACCTCATTGCTCAAAACTTTTTGACCAGATTTTTATTTGTCTTCTACTTGTGCAGATATTTATATCATTGTAAAGTAAATGCATGGCATTGACATTCAATGTATCTTAAACAAGGTGAATATCAGGGATTCCATTGCATTGAAAAAAGTTGCATAAATTTCCATATATAATTTCTATTACTACATGTATTTTTTTAGTTATAACTTCGATCACTAAAATGTGTCGTTTATAAGTGACAAGCTGTAGGCATTTTTTGTAGGTTTTATTGTTGTTTTTACATCTTCTCTGTGTAGGTTTTTTTGGTTTTTTTTTTTTTTTTCTAGAAGTGAGTTGGAAAGTTTCTGGGGCAAATTAATACCTTTTCCTTTTTTTTTTTTTAACGTTCAGAATTCCCAGTACTCTCAGCAGCCTAGATTATTTTATTTTAATCACATTTACTTTTAACATCTCTTCTCTATTTGGAATAATCACTATTTGAAGTACTGTGGACAATGGCAGCCCCAAATCAATATGAGTGCTGAGAATTATTCCAGCTTCTAGTGGAATTGTTGCTCTGGGCTCAGTGACTGGCTTGCTGTGATTCAGTAAAACTCATAAATCCTGTTGGAACTCTGAGCTTGCATAAAAACAGTGATATTGTATCAACTGAGCAATGGTCAATGATTGATATGGACTCTTCACGCCGTTCCTCTGGACTTCATTATAATCCACAGTGAAATATCTTTACAGTAAAATGTTCTAACTGCTCAGCAATGCTTTCTTCCATGTTGCAAGTAATACATAATTAAAAGATAACAATTATTATTTGTTTTCAGGTGCCTCAACCTCAAATCAATGTTGTGATGTATTCTCTGCTAATACAGCAAGCATAGTTCTCCCCTTGAAACAGAAAGGAACTAAGATGGCAATAGTGATTCCCTGGAAGTCCTCTGTGGGCACTCCATTATGAACTGAGAAGTTATCAGTTTGAGTGGCAGCGAGATATAAGCAGTGAGGTGCTGGTCTTCAGCTTTTCAATAGAGTTGCCTGACTTGTAATCACACCAGAATTCCTGCAGCAGTGAAATGACAAACTGTATCACAAGCATACAACAAACACTAACTTGTTGGTAATGGTCTATTTTGTGCCTGTGGACCTTTGGCTATCTCCTACTGTGATTTTATTTGAGAAAGAGTAAAGCAAAGGTCAGCATCACAGGCAAATTTCTTGGCTCATTCCTCACTGTCCAAGCAATGCACTATATGGATATATCTTAGGTCATTTTGAGATGAAAGATAGCGATTCAAAAGGCTCTTCTAGCACTGAATCATCCATGATGCAGCCACAGCTTCCTGAGTCAATCTAGAGATGCTGATCAGTTTAGTGCTGGAGAATTGCATTAAAGGTCAAAGCCAAGAGCAATTAAGGGCTGCATGATAGGAAATTGAAGACTCAATTGAAAAACACAGTGTAAATGAGTCTCATGTTTTCTGTATGCTGTCTTTCTTTGCTTCCTTCAGCTAAACACAGTTCTAGGAGGCCTGTTCAACATTTTACAGCAGTAGCTACCCTGCACAGAAGAGTGGAGCTTCCTACTCTCTGTTCTTGTGTCAGGAAAAGCAATTAGTGCAATTTAGTTTAACTTCACTCCTTTTTTCCTAGTATTTTTGTTCTTCCTTTTTCCTCAAAAGGCAACAGGGAATGATGCTAGACTGGAGGTTTGGCATAATTCTGTAATATCTTCTCCTTTTTTCTTCTTTATTCTCTCTAACTTGCCTCTGCAGTTCACATATTCAAGCTTTCCATTATAAGCACAAAGGTCAAAAGATTTTCTTACTGGGAGTCAAGACTGTTATCTAAAATTATGACTCCAAAACTGATGACCTAATAAAACAAACCCAAAAAACGTTGTGGGAATTGTAAGAGTAGACTGTTATGCTTTCTAGGCCATCTGCCATATTTAAGCTTCCACGACAGAGGAGTGTGAACCAAATTCTCCTTGAGGTAAACCCACAGGTATTTCCTGTGTGCTCTATTGTACTTACTGAAGTCTGGGAAGAGTTTATGTACCCACAGAGAATCAGAATTGCCTTTTTCACGATTTCCTAAAATGACAACATGCATCCTAAAAACATGAGAATAAAAAGTTACATCTGTTGACAAGCAGAGTGTTTAATTTTCCTTTTGCTCATACTTATTTGAACATTTAAACTGAACTTGAAAACATTTAATTGGGTGGCATAAACAAAGAGCTAAGATTTATTGAACCAAGATTCTGGATTTCTGACAACTTGGGGTGACAGTTTAGGGAATATTCAAGCCTGACATAAAAAATATGCTAAATTGGCTATTTGGTATCAAAGGAACTTAAAAGATGGTGTGCTTTCACATTAGAGACACCTACCTCCCTCTCTTTGGATGTTTATAAGGTGAGCTCTTGCCCTCCAACATGTGGTCACCATTTCTACACTTATATCTATATGATTTTGGTTTCCTTTTAAGTGGGAAACTCAATATAAACTGGACAGTTGGTACTAATATACATATATATATTTTAAAAAGCCATAAAACCTATAAATCAAAGTTCCATAGCAGTTTCTGAAGTAATAATAAAGAGTCAATGAATATCATTGCAGAAGGAGGGTTGTTCTCTGACATGATTATTTTGCAAACTACAAGTCACAGAAATAAATACAGTTTTGAAGAAACACATAATCAGCTAGAAATAAAGTACATTTCCCCAGTACAATGTCAGGAAACAAACTGATTGCAGTAATTCAGTCATGGTGCAGTCCTGAACCAGCATTCCTCAGATAAAACAACAGAATCTCCATCAATCATCAGATGCACCAAATAGAGGTCACCCTTACAAGATCTACGTCGCCTGGTCTGGAAATAAATGTCTGTGCTTTCTCTTGACACTTTTCCATAAGTGTGGTAGTTTAATTTACTGATAGATGCTCGTTATTCCTTTGCTAAGTTCTATTCAAGCGAAGTTATCTCACGACTCTCTGCATATTTTTTTGCTGCTTGATATGTCTTGAGAAACAGTAAATCTAAAGTTTTTATCAGCTATCCCTCAGAACAGTGATATGCATAGGCAAGGATGCTGCTTCTGCCTCAGATTTGCAGTACATGATTGAAAATAAGTAATTGCCAAGTTCCGTGCACCCAGGTGAGTTTTGAAGTCAGACTGGACTGAACTGTGTCTGCAGAGATAATGTATTTGAATCTCTACGTTCAAGAAGGAAGTGTTACCGTCTTGACCCACAAATTGTGAACACTCATTAACCTCTTCGGATTTTGTTAAACACTCTTCTGCTTCTTTAGATGCCAAAACATCTTTGTGGGTTGTTTTATTTCTGCCACAGTTTACCACATTCTGGTTTTTTAAACTTTTTCCCCTATTTTTTTCTCCAGTCTGGCAAAAAAATTTTAACTTCAAAGTCCCTTCCTACTTTGCATTTTCTAAAAACCTATGCATACTTTCTATCCACTTATCCAAGTTACTAATGAAAACCTTGAGAGTATCAATGCTGACTAGTCCTGGCAAAATGCTATTTAAAATGAGCTTCTGTTTCCACAGTGAGCTATTTGTTTCCTAATCAGTTTTGAAAACATGTCATACTACTTTAATCAAGACAATATCACCCTGGCTTGTTTATGAGGATGTTAAAGTGGCCACTATTATTCTCCCATCCTGCTGGAGAATGGCCTACCGGATTTGAAAGTTTTTCTTACTATCTGATTTGATCAGAGCTGAACTTACATTAAAAAAAACATATATGGAGGCTGCTTCTCTCAGCCTGCCCATGAGGGAAAACAGAGTGAAATGCCTGGAAACGGGAAGCAACAACCCATTCATTGGCTACACTGATTGCATCTATAATTGCTGGGCAAAATCTAGAAACCCTTTGATATATCAACACTTTTATTGTCTCTCCTTGGTTCTTGGCTCACAGAGATGACCATTAAATCCCCAAAGTACATTAGAGCAACATGGCATGATACCTGTGACCAGGCACACCACAACATCCACAACCAGACAAATACACAGTCACTGCATTAATACATTCTTGGAATTATTCAGGTTGGAAAACACCTTTAAGATCATTAAGTCCAACTGTATTTGAAGTGCACCAGTGAAAATCTGTTCCAATGAAACCAATCAAAGAATATATTCAACAACATCTGAACAAAATAATCAAACCAAAAAAAAAAAAAATGTGCCTGCTTGAAAGATTTGCTAATAGAAGCTGTCATGCTTTGCCCCACTCATTTTATGTCTGTATAATCAAAGCCATTAGAGAAACAAGTTACAAACACTTAGTAAGACTTTACATTTTGCTTCAGACATTTGGAAATCTGGAAACTTAGTTTGAAAATAACAACGTGCAGATAAATCTTTCAGATTATGCAAGAAATTAAAAATGCAGACCTTCACTGCTGCATGTACATCACTTTGGCTGTTAAAAAAATTACCTTAAGCCACAAGCAGTGTGATCAGAGAGTGGTGGCACCGTTATGGTCTGTTATAGTTGCACCACAAGTATCACTGCAATTTCAGTAAAAGAACCACCACACCTACTGCAACATTATCTTTCTATGATATAGTTCTCTTGGTTGGGCCCAACACTACAATGTTTTCATATTTTTCAAGGTGCTTTTTCTATTTCCAGGCTGTATTATTTTTATGTAACTCAGGGATGGGTTTCTTTTTTTTGCTCGAAAATATATGTATGGAAAAGAAAATAATAATCACATAAATATTTTGGACGTATTTTCCCAAATGTTAATGAATAGATAGGTAGTCATTCAGTTTTGATTGGAGAGTTTGGGAAGCTATTTTAGCAATTAATGTCATTTTTTTTCTTACATTAATCACCTACTTCTGCCTAGAGATTCCATAGGGGCAGGTCTTGATTCCTCTATTCTTAGTGAATGTGCACTTAATGCTCTATTGACATCACTGTAAAGCTAAAGAGATTTGCAGGTTAGGAGCTTTATGCATTGCTTTTTGATCAAACATTTGATATTATGGATGCAAATAGATAAATAGTTTTATTCACCGAGGCCTGTTTGAGTTGCTATTGATTTCACTGAATTACTGATGTTAGTAAAGTTGCTTATATATTGTTTACCTAGATCAGAATCTCACAGTGTAGTGAGATTTATTGTCTGATTTGATCAGAGCTGAACCTACATTAAAATGCAGTACTTATAGATACCCACAGATGCACAGAGACTGCCACTTCTGCGTATGTGTAGGCATTAATGCAGGAAAGGAATTCTGGACATAAAAAAATGTTAATCACAATAGATGTAAGTATATCTCATGATATAATTCACTAGTACTTATTGATACAATTTAGATGACGAGTTACCAGATATCATGACATAAGCAGTGCAAATTAACATATGACATGCAGAAAAAATAAAAAGAAAAAAAAAGCCAAAAACTCCCCAAACTTAATATATCCACTCCCAAAAACACAGAACAAAATTGATCAAACCCAAATCTGAACTATATCTAAGTAACTCCTTGACATAGATGTTGGATCTTGATGACCTTTCAGGCCCCTTCCAACCCAAACCATTCCATGATTCTCACTTTTCCTTCTTTCTACACTGGAGTAGCTTGTCTTCTACCACTTAGATTTCTATCAGACACATTTCCAGTCTAACCTGTCTCGGTTGCCCATATGTTCCTTTAGACTGCAAGCATTTTAAGGTAATTAGGAGATATTATTAATGGAAAGCTCTCTCAAGATAATGGTCTCCTGCCATTAGACAAATGCCAAAATGACATTTTTCAAAGCAAGAGTTATATATGTCCAGGGACATTTTTCTGGCCTCATGATTTTATTTCTATTATGCCAGACAATTAAGGATGCAGATTTTGCCCTGATGTGCCCTGCTTTAGGAAGTGGTAGTGTCATTGTGTGCCAGTGACACCACTGGGAAGATTTGTCCTAGGAGAGAATCTGAGGCCTTGCAAAGACTCTCATTAACACAGTTTGCATCTCTCTGCATTAGCACCTCTTGTGATTCACAGTATCAGAGCTAAAAAGACAGGTAAGTCACCTATGAAGCAGAGAATCCAGCCAATTAGCCCATTTGCTGCTTTGGTATTTTACCTTCCTAGACTTTAATTCATAAACTTTGCCTGATTAATGGAAAAGTAGATTTCCCTCACTTTATCTGATACTTTGTGCCTCGTGTTAACAACCTCCTATGGTAATGTTGTGTAAACCTTGAGAAAAGTTTTCAGAGAATCAGTGCAGGTAACTGCTGTGTGACTTCTTAATGCACGTATTAAATATTTGTTTTCAGAGCTATTGATACTGTTTAAGACATCAATTCTGCTGTCCTAATTAAAAGAAAAAAAGAAATGCTTTCAAAGCTAAGAGAATGAGCAGGACATAGAAACTGTTTGTTCTGCTAAGTGTAATGTTGCCATTTGATTGACTGTTAAATGATGAAAATCTGTTCAATGATGAAAATCAGGGGAAGCTTGAATTCGACATGTATTTTAGTATTTCTTTGCTTCAGTAGCCATTGTGGCACCTACTTGAAAAATGTGGTGTCAGAACCATGGATTCATCTCCTACATTGGCTACCCAGAGTATGACTGCAGTGGAAGCTGTGGTGATGGTGACATTTTAAAAAAGCTTAGGAAGTAGAAGCATGTAAGCTGATCACAAAGTATGTCCAAATGCATGTTTGCCTGCTTAAAACTCTGTAATTTGATGGGATTCTTTTTAGAGATATAAGAAATGACAGCACCTGAAGATCCACCAGCAAATAAACAATCCAGTGGGAAAAAAAAAAAAGGCAATTTTCCTTTGCCTAATAAAGAGAAAGGACAGTCTAAGCTGTGAGTGTGTGCAATGTCTGAAGGAGGTGGAGATAAATGGCAGGTGGGGAAAAAGATGGGGAGGGTTTATGACCTTTTATAAGCCATCAGAAATAATACAACATTTTCTTTATCCATGGCTATCATTGACAAAATATTCAGGGATAAAACAAAAGTGGGGTTAACAAAAGCACATTCTAAGTAATAAAAGAGTTTTTTCTGGAAGGAGCTTTGAAATCCTGACTGCTGAACAAAACTTCTGCTGACAAAATATTTGTACAGACATCCTTCCACTTTTGCAACAACAGCTCAGTACATCCAACCAAGTGCTAAGTTGTGGATATTTATCACTGAGTGATTTAACAAGTCTTTGGAAATAGATGTTAGTGGCAAATTATAAATAAAAGATGAACTGATTTTGTCTGGTCTAATGGGCACTTAAAAAGCAGAAATAACCTCCCGTAAAAATCTATTAAAATGAAAACCAGAAAACAAAAAACCCAGCTGATAATTTTTTTAATAGTAAACCCGAAAAAACTAATCACTTACAGTTAAATAGCACCTGAATTAGTTACAGATGTTGTGAATAATAGAAAAATCTGCCAAAAGACTCGTCAATATCCACTAGGTGGCATGTGGTGACCGTGTTAAATTGCCTTATCTCCACAAAACCTCCCATTCATACAGCAGATAAAGAACTGCATTATTAATTTATACCACTGCATCCACTCTACACCTAATATTTGTTTAGCCAGCTGTTTCCTCTAATCTTCCTTAAACACGATTGATTGAAATCCTAAGTATATTCAGGCTTTTTTATTTTTTTCCCCCAAAGAACATTTTGTTACCTACAAGTTACAAACTCCCTTTTCAAGTGCAGCACTGTATACTACAGTTACTAACAGCAGAGACAGAATGTCTAATACTTCCTCACAACCAACAGAAGCAGCTTGTCATATGAAAATAACTTTTTTTTTCCCCAAAAAAATTTAATTTCCATAGAGTTTTAAGCAATGAAATACACTGTCAGGTTTACAATGAAACAGAAATGCAAAATACTTCAACTTGCAAAGATAGTTTAAGTACTGCTTCAGTGAAAAGGCAAATGAAAAGCAGAAAATATTAATTTTGGTTCTCACACTTTAATCCTTGCAGTGAATTGGAAAACCTTTAATATTTTTAAATATAAGCAATTGCAAAGTCTCTCTTCACTTGAAGATCCTAAAAACACTTTTTAAAGAGTGGTCCATATTATTTCCAGGCTTTTACTGAGGGGCAGGGAAGTTGAACAACTTCATTAAGTATTGATAATGGTTCTTTTGGCTCCAGGTTGTGGAGTAAAAATATTACTTTTAGTCACATATGAGCATAAAATCAGAAAGGCGGGGGACTTGCAGTAGAAAAAGCTCTTCGTACCATTATTACAAACTTTAAAAATAAAATGCACTCCACCACGCAACAGAAAACTCTCCACTCTGCCTCAAGAGGTTCTGAAACCTCTTCTCCCCCTGCCTCAAAACTTTAGGTTTTTTTGTTTGTTTGTTTGTTTTGTTTTTGGGTTTTTCTTGGTTGATTGGTTGGTTTTTTTAGTAGGTTGTTTTAACCATGCTCACTGAAGCTGAGGGGAAACTGAACCTGCTATGTTTATAGTGAAAGGATGCTTTGCTGTGATTTACACTGTCAGTGTAATTCTCTGAAGAGGACATTTCTGTGGATGATACTTTTCTTCATAATGACACAGGGCTTTTTTGGTGTTTCTTAATGGAATCTGCCTAGACATTCAGGATTCTCATTAGGAAGACAGGCCTTTTGGCACAATTTCAGTGCAGACTGGCAATGTCTTGATTATTACGCTGACTTTTATTTTTGTTTAACTTGAAAAAGCTGTTTTCTATACTTCTGTCCCTACTTTGCTCTAACCACTGCATTGGAAAGTATCACAAATCGATATTTTCCCCTCACTTTCTTTCTGTTCCTTTCTACATTCTGTGTTCTTCCCTTTCACCTTGACACCAAATGTAATACCCATAAATATACGAGGATTGGATTCTCAGATAACACACCCCGAGAAACTTGACTTAGCTATGCTTTATAGGCTTCACTGGATATGAAAATCCAAGGAAGCATGAGCTATCTCTGTGCAGCACAAAGATTTAGCATCCTGTATGACATGCCTTAACACGAGGCTACAGACTCCTGGTTCCCTCTTCACAGGAGCTAAGGATAATTTTCCTGCTTATGATAAATTTCTCCACATGCTGAAAATAACCTGCCTCTAGATACTGTGTTTATGGAGAGGGTGTGTATCCATAGTTACACAGCCTCACTGCATCTGTGTTCTCAGCTACCACATCATAAATATTTCTAGCAATATTTCCCTAACAAAACAGGACCCTTCCCAGATTGCTTCTTTCCACATTTAGGCACTAAAACAGCCTTGGTAGCAATTAATATGAACTCATTGCTGTTAATTACCCATATGATTCTCTTGGACACATTGCTAGGTTCCCAGAGCCTCCTAGAGGTGTTATATCATTTACATGACATCACACAGCCATTTACATGGCAGCACTTTCTGCCCTGGAAGATCCCAGCAGTAATTAAACCCTCACTAATTACATACAAATAGCAATAAATCTCCTTGATTCAAATACACAAATGCTTTCCAGCTCTTTCTATCTATACCTACCACACAAGTAGTTTTGCCATGAAAAACATTTAGAATGACAACTTTTTATGTGTTTGACCCCAAAACCCAAACAAACAGTAAAATGATACAATTCCCACAGCCATGGATCAGCTAATGTGCAGCTACACATGTTAAATGCTGCAGCATCAAACTTTCTTGGTGAGTGGAGATAGTACAGAAACCTGTGCCAAATGTTATTCAGGCTTTCTCTGACAGTAAATAGCCAAACATGACATCAGCATGCAACATATCACATCTTATCAAAATCTTCTTATTCGAACGGGATGGGCAGTACTTTGTGCAGACCTACTTCCAGTCTGTGAAATGTTTGTTCAGTCTACCATCCTCTTTTTCCTACATCCTAAAAATTTCTAAAAGCACCTGAATGGATGGAGAAATACGTAAGGAAAAAAAAAAAAAAAGGTACACAGCTTTTGTCTTTCAGTCGGAATCTGCAGCTGCAATTTGATCTCTCCTTTGGTAATACAGAGCGCTTAAAGTCAAAGACACTGAAGGTACCCAGTTTCAATCCGTCTTTCACCATCGCCCCCCGCCTCAGCTGCCAAATCAGATCGCTCAAAAATCCCTCCAGTGCAGCCCTGCAGTTGATGCCACGGGCTCTGCTCACTGGATCCCCATCCGACTTAGAGAAGCAAAGGAGTAACAAACTTTTCCAAAAGTTTGGTTAGTTTGTTGATTTTCTTTTTTTTTTACCTTGCGCAGAGCTCCCGACTTGAGATGCTCTCAGAACTCTCCAGCAGTTTGGGACGGAGGGCAGCGAAGTGCGGAGAAAGTTTTTGGAGCTCACCTTAAGTCAGTGTATGCGTGTGTGTGTCTATGTCCCGAGTGTCTCTTTGTGGCTCTGGGTGGCAGAGGACCTGATTCAGGGAAGAGAGAGCCACTTTCTCACCGAGAGGAAAAGAAAAGCAACACGTCATGAGTTAAGTACGCCTCCAAGATCTCTTAATTACAGCTCAATGTGCTTCCTTCAGAACCCAGGAATGGGAGGAAAAAATAAACCCACACATGCCGTTTCCCTCTCTTTCACAAACCCACACTCAGCCACCCCCGCCCCAGCGCGCTGCCCTCTCCCTCCAGATCTCTGTCCTCACCCCTTAGGTCCAGCCCTCTTAGATCCACACCTAAAAAAGCTTCTCGGTATGCACACAAGTCCCGAGCTAAAAACTACATGGAGCTAAAAAAAAAAAACAACCAACCAACAAACAAAAAACCCCCAAACAAACAAACAAACAAACAAAACACATAAAAAAAGGGTGGGGAGGAGGAAGGAATTAAAAAGGAAGGAGAAAAAAAAAGAAGTTGGTAGTGTTCCTCATGAAGGGATCATTGAATTTAGGGATTTAGGGTGTGTGACACCCTGAGAAACATGATACTTCTGACCACTTGCCTCTGCTCATTCCCTGCCCCCGCTCCCTATTCACACCCTCTCCACCCCGCATTAACTTTGAAGGTGGAAACTTGGTTTCAGATAGGGAGAAAGTGATGCATGAAGGGGGTGTGCAGTGGGGAGGACACAGCTGGACCCAACAGGATCCCAGTCTGTTTTTCTTTTATCCCCAATTTCCAATCGAATTATTAATCCAGGAAACAAACCCAGCTTCTCTTGTTACACCCCAAATACAGACCACACCTTGCTCAGGGCACTGATATCACTACTTCCTAATGTCAGGCAACTGTTGGCTCTGAGTCTTTATGCAATTTCTGAACACCGCCTCAGGCCAAAGTGTTGCTCCAGCATCAAAAATTTCTGGATTGGTGTCCATTTCACATCATGAAACACACAACCCCAAAAAAGTCTGCTAAACCCCATGCATTATGTGGCTTTAGCTCCCTAAATGCCATGGAATGAAAAGCATGAGGATTGAGTCTCCCCTCTTACGACTGTAGGCAAAAGGTACTGACATTGTTGTACCTATAAATGTGTCTTATTTAAAAAAGCAACTGACCAAAAACCAAACCCCAAATCAAACAACAATAGTTGAAAGGAAAAGGGGAAAAAAAAGGCCAGACCTTAATGATGTACTACAGGTTGGCAAATTGGGCTCAAATAATGTTTTTATTTAAAGCACGTGTCACTTTCCTTCACTTGAAAAAAATAGGGTTTTTGATGCCTCATTTCCAAACAGTAGGAAATGTATGTGGAATTCTAAACCTTTAAAATCTGCTACATTAAAAAACACAGGTAGCCCAGGCAATTTAGTCTTGTGGATTAATTTTATCCTTCCCCCCTCTAAACAGAAGAATGTAACTGTGTCACACCCACTGCAACTCTCCAACATAATTTTTCAGTCTGGACCCTGCTAAGCTTTTATCATTGTTGGTGTCAAACTCTCAGCCTGCACCATCAAAAGGAGGCTGCAGCCCATCAATCCTCCTCGATCAGGAAATGCCAGAGCCTGACACATCCTGGTGCAAAAGCACATTTGAAGGGACATCAGTTTCGGCGGTGTCACTGAGCAGGGGTCACCACTGCTGTGTCTCAGCGGCTACTTCACAGCACATGCCACTGGAAGGAAAAATAAAACACAAACAAAACAAGCCCCAAGCAAATAAACAGGCCTCTGCCTGGAATCGTGGAATATCCTGAGCTGGAAGGGACCCACAGGGATCATGACCTTGCACAGGACAGTCCCAAAAATACCATCTCTGTTGACATATTCCATATTAAAACAAGCACTTTCATTTAATTTTAACCTATTATTTCCTTCTGTAATGCACTTGTGTGAATTACAAAAAATTGTAAAAAAACCCAGGAGAATGGGGAGTAGAGAATACTGAGTGCCTGAGAGAAAGAAATATCAGGGTTTGTGGCTATCAATAAAAGTGGGGAAAAAAAAAAAAAAAAAAAAAAAAAAAAAAAAAAGACGTGCAATGCATTTCCCCGGTGTAAAACAGGGAAGTACTGGTGGTCACGGGGAGGATTTTTGGGCTGGGTGCCCATTCCCGGATTGCATCCTTCCGTGCTGGGGCACCCCGGTGGTCGGTGGAGAGTTGCCCACACCCCTCGGAGCCGGGGCTAGAGCTCGGGGGGTGCACCTGAGCCCCCGGGTGGGGCGGCACCGGCCCCTCCTGCCCCTCACAAAGGGACGTTTCTTCGGGGCGGCGGTGCCCGGCCCACCCCGTCGGTCTCGCTCCCTCCCTGCCGGGAAGGAAACGGCCTCATATTTCAATAACAGAGGGGGCTTTGATGGGGCACGGCGAGAAAAAACACACCCTCGGCGTCAGGAGGAGCCGGCGGGGCCCCGCGGGCGGGGAGGATGCGGCGGGGGGGGACGCGGGAGGGATGCGGGGCGCGGTACCTCAGCACCTCAGCACAGCGTTGAGAGGACACCGGGGACATAGAGGAGACCGGTGGCCCCATCTGGTCCCCTCTTCTGGGCCCTTCTCCCTCCTCTATCCCTCCCAGTCATGGTGGTATACCCTGGGATGCCCCTGGGAAAAGCTGGACCCGCCCCCCGCACTGGCAGCGGTGCGAAAGTGACCCGAAACGGGCATTTCGCCGAGTTTTTCCACCTGCCATTGGTTTTTTTTGGTATTTATTTCCCCATCCCTCTTTCCTTCAGGTTGTTTATTTGTTTTACGTGTAGCGGGTTTGAGCTGAGAGACTCCCAGCTCTTCTACACCAACGCCCTGTGGTGTGGGGTTGGTCTTTGAGGAGCCCTATCTTTGGTTTAGGGGCCCTATTTTTGGTTTATTAGACATAGTAAACCCAAAGAAAGAACAAAAATGTCCCACAAAGTGAACCTGTGTGGGTTCTCATTGTACTTTTTTTTCACAGTTTTGGGTTCTCATAAATTTTTTACAGTTCTGGGGTTTCATTTTTTCCCCAGTTATATGTCAGGTGCAGGTAAACTAAGAGGATGAAACATCATAAGAGTATTATCATAAAGCCTTCTGGTGTATCTTAAAATTAATTCTGGCACCTTAGCGTGGTTTGAAGACTAGTTATTAGAACAGTGTTGAGCTGCTGGTTCCTGGATACCAAGAGGATATATGAATGGAAGCTTTTTCCATAGTCATCCTTCAGGCTCCCAAGACTGAATATTGCTGAGCAAGATGCTGAGCAAGATGAACACTGTTTTGGGGCAATAAGTGTGTTTCCATGTATTAAGTCATAGTGAAATGTTGTCATTCTGTTGAGCAAAGATGTAGGTTTGAAACAAGCAAAATGTTAATTGTGAGTTTTGTTTGATGAGACAGACATGATTCTGCAGGAATTTTGGGTTAAAACCAGAAGCTCTGCACAGCACAGCATGAGCTAGTGCACTGCAACTTGCCTGATTGGCCTTCAACAAAGGTTAAAAAAAAAGTGATTTCATATGGTTCTGTCAGATTTGGGGGCCTAATTTGCATATCTTGATAGTGGTGTTTCTGTATCAATCCTGTGGAGGGTTTTAGAGAAATATGCAGTTTAACTCCAGCTGCTCCACATGCAGACCACTGCTCCATGCACATCAATCATCCCTGGGAAGCACTCAGTAACCATTATATATAATAGTGATCAAGGATGTTTATTTGCCTCTTTTTTATCTCGATGGTTTGAAACCATCCTCTGCTACCAAATATGTCATGGTTTGAGATCCCCAAAATCTAATTCCCTAGTCTAAGCCCCCTCCCCCATCTCAACCTAGTATAAGATGTGGTTTTCCAGACAAAGCACGAGACTAAAAATGGGGAAAGGGAATATATTACAATGACTGTACAAATAAATAAATATTATAATACATTATACACACGATCTCAACTATCTCTACCATGACATAAGTATTTACAATGGATCAGATCTCTTCTCCCCTCCAAATAAAAGTCCAGGAGGGAAGAAGGACAGATCCCTTCTAGTCTCTACTCTGAGCAGCAGCATCTTCTAAGGCAGCAGGTTCTCCATGTCTTCCATGCAGCAGTTGGAGCTGAATCTCTTTTCAATACACACAAGGGGATCTCCAAGCCCCTTGGCCTGTCGTCTCCAAACAAAGGGTCTTCAAGACACAAGGGGGTCTCCTTTCACCCCTCTTGGCTCTCCTTCGACTCCAAGCGAAGGCCTCACCTGTGGACTGTCAGCAGGGACAAAACTCGCTTCACCACGGTCATATCACAAAGTGCAGGGGCATCTTCGTGAAAGTCCCTTCCTCAGGGGTTCACCCCTGAGTCAGAACATCTTGGGCAGCATTCAGTTGCAAGCCTTTGCCTCAAGAGTTCTACCAGAGCTCCTGTGCTCTGTCTCAGGCTGCTACCTTGGCAGCAGTGGCGAGGGCGGGGGAAGGCCAAGGTCACCCTCCTCTGCATTCCTCTCCGTCCCGGTCCAGCTTCAGGACGCTTTTGAGCTTCTCAGCTCCTCTCTGTCTCTAGTGCTGCATGTCCAAGACTCCTCTCCTTAATAGGAGTCCATCTCCCTCCTTTCTCGGAGGTCTCAAAGGAGTTTTGGGGGGTCTGGTTCAGTTCTTACCCCCAAAACTCTGTAGCTCTGCTGCTGACTCTCTTTTCTCGGCTCTCCTTCCAGGAGTCCTCTCTGCAGTGCATGCCGTTTGCTGTTTGGTTCAGTTCTTATCTGTCCTGGCTCTTAGCCAGAGTCTCTGGACGCTGCTTCTGCCACTGCTCTGTCTCTGCTCACTCACAGTGGAGAAAACTTTCTTAGCTCTCACCTGCAGACACCTAGCCCAGCTTTATGCTGTTCCAGGTCCCCGCAGGCCCCCGCTGGGGGCTGGGGGGACAAAGCACCCCCAGGGGGCTTCTGCTCTCTGCTCCTCGTGGCCTCAGAACATGGCTACCACTTCTACAACCCAACTACAACTAACCTTCTCTTCCGTTTGCTTGTGGTATGTTTACATTTCGCAGGAGTGCAGATTGGACAAAACTTCAAAACTTCCAGGGGTCACCATGCCTGGTGGTTTTCTTAGCTTCAGGGGGAAAACCTGGTTCAAACCACTACACAAGCACACTTTAGATTTTAATATTTTTCCCCTCCTGGTATCTGACCATGAAACAGTGCAGAATGAAAGCTGTTTGCTTAAACCCAGGTCAGACAAGATGAACAGATATTACATTTTGCTTTTACCTGGGGACACTGTCATGATGATCAACTTCATAGGCCTGCTGATTATTATTCCTGGCACCTCAGACCATGGTAACAAAAAAAAAAAAAAGAACATTCAGTATCATTGTATGAAAGATTTTGAATTTTCAGTTTTTAACATGGATGCAAAGATGGCATTTTCTGCAAAAGTGAAAGTAATGATTCATGTTGCATTGGACTGCTGTAGAAAGGAATTTGAAAATTCCCACTGGTGCCACTTAAAATTGGCTATTTTCCAGGATTTGAGGATAAGGATACTGGGAAAACAGCAGCTAAAACACAGTCTTCTTATAAACCTAAAAAGCAAGAGAGGAATAGTTTCAGGGTTTTGTTTTTAACAGGTTTATCACTTGCTGGATTTTGGGTTGTTCAGTTCTTTCTTTTAAAGCTCGTAAAAGTCATGCCATCCTGAAATCCTTCTTAGAAATTTTCAAATCTCAGTAGTTGGTGCCTGTCTGGGGTTTTTTTTGGAGGGAGAGAAGGGTTTAAAACAATAAACATACATAACTGATATAAAAATTAGGGTTCCTCACTGTTGCAATGTAGTCCATTTAGGATTTGCCAAAAAATCAGGTGTTAGGAAACAGTGCCAGGGACATCTTTCTGCAAGATTACTGGCCTATGAGAAATGCATAGTCCATTCTTCTTGCACAACTTTTTGGTTCTTAGTGCTCTTTTATTTCCAGTCTTCTTCAAATTTCACTATCATTCTTCTTACATGTATCTTCCAGATCAGTAATGGATCTGCTAAGTGACACTGGTCCCAAAGGCACCTCAGACACTGCCTCAGTTCTGTTTGTGGTCACTCACCATGACTTTTATTTGCAGGGAGTTCCTCAGTCTGAATCCAGAAAAAGAGAAGGACTCAGCCTGGCAGCAGAAATGAAGCACACCTGATCCCAGTGAGGAAGAAGACGTAAGGTGAAAGCTAATAATAGGATGAAAAATGTGCGTTGTGTACTTCCTCCACTTGGAAAATTCAGTACGATGGATGCTGATGACTCACTGGTACCAAGCTACAGAAATCTACAGGAAAAAAACAGCAGAACATACTCTTAAAAAAAAAAAAGCAACAAACAAACAAACAAAAAAACCACAACAAAACCCCCCAAAACCAAACCAACAAACAAAAAACCAACAACAAAAAAACCAAAACAAACCAAACAAACCAAACAATGCCTACACACTCATGCAAATTTTTTACTGAAAAAAACCCCAAATCCTCTGAAGAGAAATACAAGTACAGTGAAAAATTAAGGAACATCCACTAAAAATATACATAATAACCCCCCCACTACTTTTCCAAGCTGACTGAAAATAAAGGAAATTATTTTATGCCTGCTGAATGCCAGCTTTCCAGTTGAGATTATTTATAGATTCTCAGTCTACAGTGTTTTCTCTTTCTTTTTACAAGTTGGGCTTTTTACACTTCGAAGCTGTTTTATTCAGACTAGTTGTTTCAGTGAGGCAGTCATAGCTGTTTAATACTCCTGGCTACATAACCTTTTCTTTTTTACAATATTCTCATTTCTACCACTTAAGAAATGGAACACCAAAAAAAAAAAAAGCATCACTTTCTCTGGAGGTGGATGTATTGGCTCTGCAAAATTTGCATGGTCTTCATTTTGCCTGGTTGTATCAGGAGAATAATTTTCATATAAATGCACTTTTGACTTAGCACTTCATCACAAAATCTTTACACATTTCTCTCCAGAATATTCATTGACTTTTTTCTTTTGAACTACGTTATCCTTGCCTTGAAATTTGATTTGACTTATTAGCAACTTGGGCCATGTCCAAGGTTCTCTGAGAATCCTTTTGCTGTTAATACTGTATCTCACAAGTAGTTGTGCCTCTTCCACATACCAGAACAAAAGTGGGTTGTTTTTTCTTTTCTCATCTTCTGTAAGCTCTGCAAGTTTTACTCTTAATTATGTTTCTGTTTTCCATATAGACCCTGAAAATGAGTTGGTGGGACAGAATTAGAGTGGGATGTTTACTTATTCTTTGGAAAAATTGCCACAGGGAACAAAAGCTTGTCTAACTTTTGACAAGATGCAGCAAAGAGGGAAGAAAAGTAGGAAGACAAGAAATAAGACTTTGTAGTGTCATTAATAAGCAGAAGCAGGAAACTTTCTGCCACCAGCGTGCAAGTTATCAAAATACTTTGCACTTACACTATACCTTCTGCAGATCTCACTGGTGTCACAAGTGTTCCTGCACTGCACACCCCAGAAATAAGCAGTTTTACTCCATTAGATAGAAAAACACCCCAACCCAACCCTTGAAATATGCCTTAGGAAATTATAAGAAAAATACTGAAGGTAATCTTTGAACAGCAAGTTCAGTAGTGGATAAGATACTTTTAAAGCCAAACTACCAACTTAGTCATCTTAAATGCTGATTTTTTTCAGATTGCCTTTAAGCTGAAAGAAAAATCATCATTTCCTGTATATGACTTGATTTGCTTTTACCACTCTCATTTGTTAAAATAATACATACGACTCCAGTGTCAACTGACCCTCAGAAATAGTCAATGAATGTCCACTGTGGCTGTTGGAAAGTCAGTGATTTCTCTCTGTGTGATGAATATCTCATGTCAGGTACTCTTCCACACAAACTAGATAACACTTTTCAGTAAGTAGGAACATGACTGATCTTCGGTATTTTCATGAAAGAGATGATTTCAGGCCATTGTAGAGTTCTCAAAAACAGAAAAAGTGAGCCTGAGAAGTGGCCTTCTTACATGGAAAACTAAGGCAGATTTTATTGAGTGTTGAACCGTTACCAACAAAACACTGCTAAACTCAGGCACAATTCCTGACTGTGCTGTCATCTCTCAAATTATTCATACAGGAGAAGACACTTTTTATTACCACCAGGCTGTCCAAGCCACTAGCAATAGGTTTCTTTGCTTGCCTATTTGTCCTCCCAAGCAGCATTGAAGGGCTGAAGAAAAGATTTTGGCCAGTCTTCAAAATGTCCTCTGTGCAACCTCAGTGCAACTTCCAATCAGCTGGTTGCACAAATATAAAAAAGAGGCAGCCCAGCTTCCCAATGGCACATTTCAAAGTATATGTTTTGCAGGTAGAGACCATTCCAGTGACCTTGGGTAACTGATATTTAGCCCTGACTTGTGCTGGGACCTGTTCTGAACTAGGATGGTGCTGCAAAGGTTGCCACTTTGCAGTGCATTTGTTTTGTGCTGCTAAGTGGTGTTTTCTGAGGCTTGGGGAAATGTGGGAAGTTGAATTAAAATAGTAGTGCCTCCAAGAATTTTAGCTTTGGAGGAGTTTGGACCACAGAGTCCATGCAGGAGCCAGTAGCCAGAACAACTTGGCTGTCAAGCAGATGGTGCACACCAGGGCAAAAGACCAGCTGATGTCCAGAGGCAGAGCCTTCAGGCTTCTTGGTCATGCTCTGAGGCCAACTGGCCTAGAAATGTGTGTGACTGAAACTGTGTCACACACTTTTTGTTTGCACGTCATAGCCTGGGTTTTCAGATGCAATACAAGGTTTGGATGGGTGAATATTTTTGGTATCCAAACTGCATCCAAAAGGCTCTGCACTTACAAGTTGCTGTCAGCAACTGATCCAGAGAGTCTTTTAAAGAGTGTATGGCTCACCCTACCTTATTTTACAGCTTTCATGCTCTGTAAGGAGTTATTTTATTACACTTAAAATACACAAAACCCATTCCTTCTGCATCTGACTCAAACAGGAGAACGGTATGGTATAGCACTTATTCAGGGAAAAGGAAAATTAATACTTGCTCAGATGAGCATTTCCACTGAAATAGGATTTCCAGTATGAGTAAAGGAGCACACTATCTAGTCCCAATCATCACTGCACTTTTAGCTGAATATTTTGCATAGGTAGATGAGCTAATATGAACTGTAATGCTGTTGGTGTGTGACTGGTACACCTCTCACATCTCTGAGCAAGGCAGTTCATTATTTTCCCTTCACAGGGGTTGTGAACAAAATTAAAATTTCTGTAAGAACAGATTCCCTGAAGGTCCAGGGTGACCTCTTTTCTCATTTTGCATGATAGGGCCTTAAATCAAATGCAACAGTTTTCAGTTAATATATTTCATTTGCTGACAGCATGACATTGTTGGTATTTAGGCTTAAATTAATATTCTATCAAATCTCATTTGTTTATTTTAATAAGGATCATCTTGATTGTAGTTCTCTGGCTTCAGTTATAGCTAGGGTATCTTTTAATAACCATGCAAAGCACTGATATCACTTCCTCATTTAAGCACTGCTTAATAAGAGGTGTTAATCTTTCAAAAGTATTTTATGAGAGAGAAATAAATTTCAGAGGTTTTGCCATTTGCATCATTTAAAGGGCTCTTCTTTTGACTATTGTCTTGAAGTCTACTAATGTTTTTGTGTCCTAGATACAAAGGAATATTTCCTCCAAACAGTCTGATGGATTGTCATGAGCTGGTGAAAGAGAAGAATGCGAGAGCCACTTGTATCTCTGTTTTAAAGAACTGATTGGGGCATTTTGGGGGTAGTGGTGTAGCAGTGACTTTTTGAGTCTTTTTGGCAATTCCATGTCCGCTGTCTTGCACAGCAGCTTGTGGAACTTATTTGTACTGCTGTTGGAAAGTTATGGATTGCATGGTTCTCTAAAAAGAAAGGAGTCACTTTGTCTTTTGAGTCTATTAAATCGTGTTCTGCAGGAAGGTTTCTGTCCTTCTGTTCTGTTGTAACAGAATGCTCCTTTTTTGATGGTAGTATTTTTTTTTACCTGTATGTGTGGCTTTCGTAGTATTTTCTAAAAGTGGTAGAATTAATACTTATTATTTCAGGATGTATATGCCCATACAGATAATTTTGCCAGTCCTCCTTGCAGGGCTTCATCAGCACAGCTGTACCTACCAATGCAAGACAGAAATCTGGATGTAGTTATTCTCATTTCCTGTTTACTTATTCTTTGGAAAAATTGCCACAGGGAACAAAAGCTTGTCTAACTTTTGACAAGATGCAGCAAATCATTTATGATACCATCTTTTGATTCCTATCTGGTAGAGTATTTTGAAGTGGAATCTCTGTCAGAGATTAAACAGACATTAAACATATACACATGTAAGCTATGGCTGCCAAGAACTCAATAATTTTAAATATTTTGAAGTGCAGCACTTGTACATTGGAGTGTATTCTCACTGTGATTTTAAATGTTATAGAGTGTTATTTTTCATTTCTTGAATGATTCAGTGTGGAAAATATTCATCAGGTTATAAAAAATATGTTGACTTTGATCCTTCTTTTTAGGAAGACTGAAAATCTTTGCAGTTACTGTAAGTAGAAAATCAATATAATAAGAAAACGATTACCTTTTCATATGGAAATATGTCTTTTGAATGTAGTTAGAAACAGAATCTTAAAGAGACCAGATTTGAAGAATTTTTCCTTTTTTAAATGAGGATGGTTATTTAAGAAAAACAATTTAGATGGGAGAAAAAATCCTATTCACTGGGGTTGAAATTAACTTGACCTGCATAAATTCTGAGTTATAATCTATGAAACCATTCATATGAGGGGAACCAAATGTTTTTGGAATGTTGAAGTTTTATAGTCGAGAGCTGTGCTACATTACTTAAAGTTGAGCCCTACATAGTAAAAGCCTTTTGGTTTAGCCCAGCTTTCCTCATATTTTTGCAACAAATGCAAATATATTCTTAGCAACATGAGGATTTATCTGATTTAAAGGATCCATTACTGCTCTGTAGAAAATCTAGAAGAAGGGAAGCAGAGGTAAACACATGAAAAATGGTAAAATAAAAAAAAATGTGATGAAGACTTGCTGGCCAAAAGACAGAATGAATAGAGGGGGTTCTGTCATTTGTGGAGGATTCAAACTAAAACAGAAGTTCAGAATATATCCCTTCACAACTCCAGACACAGGGACCCTTCCTCTGATCTATAAAGAGGTATTTGGAAAGGGTATCCTATCTTCAGAGCCTTTGCTCCTTTCAAGTTTCACCACTAACCATTCACCAAAAGCAGCAGGCAAATAACTGGCTTAGCTGACCAGTCAGAATAAGCTGTAATAACTGCTTAGATTTTAAAAAACTGTACCAAAACAAACAAACAAAAAAGTTGGTCTTTTACTGCCTTATGTCAGGAAGTGAAGTGAATAATCAAAGTGATGTTTTCATACCTAAATACCTTCCTTAAATACCTTAAAAGGCATTTTTTATTTTTGTCTTATTTGTACTTTTAAAAATAATTGCTATGTGCATGTGTGTGCACGTCTTTTGATAAATCTGACAGTATTTCTGTCCTCACCAGTGAAGTGTTCTGTGAAACATGTCATAGTCTTTAAAAGAAACTTCTTTAGCTCTTTGCTGTGCCATATACTAGTTTTCAGGAATGTAATATTATATCATATGTATATTCTATTTTTGTCCAATTCTTTGTGCTTGATATTATTGGATAATACCAACAGAGATTAAACAGTTGGTTTTTCAGTCCTTTCAGCATTTTCTATGGGTGCCTTTACAACAGGAAAACATCACTGAAGCAATTTGTGAATTCTTTCCAGCAGTGAAAAAATTTCATGGTCACAGTAAACTCTTACTATTCTAAGTATTTTGTGAATACTTTAAATATTACTTTATTTTTTGCATGTCAGCAAACTTTGAGCCATGCAGATCAAGGCATCTGTTCAATTCACTGGACAGAAACTCAGTTTGAAAGAAATAGGTTTCTGGATATTGAATTTTATATTCTACACATTCCTTTAATATAAAAATAAAATAAAATAAAATTCTCCTGCCTCCCTTAGGCAGAATACTTGCTGATCTTGGTGGCGGCTTTCCAATATTAAGGATGAGCCTTAATGAAAAAAAGAAAAAAATCCTAGGTTACTAAAGAAGTCCTTTATTAATTTCCATTTTAAGAGAACCAGAAAATTATGCTTTTTAAAAAAGAGGTGTTTATGAGGTACTGTGTGCAGCAGGATTATTGAATTTTATGGGCAGATCAGATCCCAAGCAGCAAAAAAACCTGGTACTTTTGCACACATAATCTAAAATGTTTGAGTGTTCTGCAGATTTATCTAATTATTTCTTCATTAAAAACAAGTTTGTGCTTCTGAATCCACTTAACTTCTTGTACAGTGTGCTTAGAAAGTTATAACATTGAATATACAGGGAAGTGCACCTATGTGTGCACAATTTGATGCTGATTCACAGTAAAGAGAGAGGCAGCTGTTTCTTCTGCCAGGCAGAAACCTGAGAATACATAATGAGTGAAATGCACCCTTTATAGATTTACTGGTAAGTTCTGTGATGTGATCCAAAAGGGGATCCCTCAGGATACTTAAATTAGGCAGTAGAAAGTCATAATGAGGGTCCTGGCTTGAGAAGGGTGGTATGAGAAGGTAGAATTTGGCACCTAGAGCATCTGGTCTTGAATTTAGCTGCCTACTTTTAACCTGTGTTTTATTTGTGGACCTACAGTATTGATTTGGAACTTGCCTTTACCATTTAATCTTGAATAAAATGTCCCCTCTTCATATGGTGGGGTTTTTTTTAAGGTATTGGGCAAACTGCTGTTGTCATTTTTAAGTATCCAAGGAAATAAAATGTTGTAAATTTGGTTTCCACTCTTTCAAGGCAAAACCAGCAATTGGTACAGGGTTGATAAGATTAGATTGGTATTCCCCCTTTTTTTTTTTTAATGATATCTACCCTTTTTGCTGGGTACACAGGTTCACATTCTGAAAAAATTATTTCACAAGAAAATGAACTTAGTGCTTTCACAGAATGAGAAACTCAGTCTGAATAAAAGTTCCAAAGCATGGCCTTAAATGCACTTAAAGAAAATCTACCAAATTGACACCTTAGCTAAGAAAACACAATATCTAATATCTCTGTATATCAGAAAATGTTTGTCCTATGGAAATTATCTAGTCTGGACTATGTATTATGAGAAATTTGTGGTCTATAGGTAAGAAATTAAGAATGACTTGATTTAAAAAAGGAAAGATCAAAAGAGGGCTGGGTGCTACAGCTGAAAGCCAACATAGACTTCCTAACAGGTGTGCTATTTTCTCAAGAGATAAGCTGTTTGAAGGTGACTTTACCTGGTGAATGGTGAGAAATGCTTATTCTTAAGCAGAATTGTCTGTTCCATTTCAGTCCCATGGCTTTCTTTGGAGGGGAATTAGCAAAGTGAACTCTGAGGGAACGGATGCATTTTGAAAAATTCGAGGGGAAGCAAGAGTTTGAAGTAAGTGAAATTAAGTGCTGCTTTTGTGAACTCGTGGATGGATGTGAAGATGCAGCCACCCTGCAGTGTGATGGGAAGCTCATTCAGCTGCACCTTCTGAGGACTCATTGTTAGTTGAGCTGATCATGTTAACCAGCAAAAAGCTCTCTGTGCAGTTGTGGAGGTAATAATGGTTAGGAGGGAACTCTGTAATTAAACTTCTTCCAACATCTGAAGAAGGGTGTTCTGAGACAGTGCTACATGTCCATCCCTGGCATGGGTATCTGTGTGGGTGGACATCATCTCTGTCTAACTACAAGTGCCTGGAATACTCCTTCTAGAAATTCAAAGCTGCAGTTAAGCTCCTGCTTTATGTCAGATAGCAAATTTTAGACAATAATGTTTGAGGCTTTTCCAAGTTTGGGTGCTGTCTTAGGTTCACCCTGGAGGGTATGATGAGAAATACTAATGAGCAACAAACATGATGCACTTCACTATCAGTCAGAGAGATTTTCCTACCATTTCCCCTTCTCTCTTTTGTTCCCTTTAGTGGTTACTAAATAATTGATACAGTGCTGAAGTTACCCCCCCTTTTCCCTTCTCCCTCTGCACATGCTGTCACTTTACTAACATTTTGTGTACAAATTGAATAGAAGGAGTATGTAATGCAAATTGCCGTTAAAAATGGTGTTTAATGTTTGCATACCTTAAGGCTTTTCACAGGCATCCTCCATGACTTTTTCTGCAGATCCTAGAATTATTCTTTGCAGTTACTTGGATTGCAAAAACTCTGGGTCCACTTTTTTCCCCCTATACTTTCACAGTTGAACCCAGAACAACCACTTGTTTGCTCCCTGTTGTTGATCTGCTTCATGTAGATAACATGGAGTTTACAAAGTGTCTTTTTTTCTATCCTTAAAAATTATTTTTGATTGTAAATTCTATATATTTTAGCAGATTTTAATTGTGATTAATAAAACTGCAGACAGTTCTGCTAGTTTAATGGGAGAGGGTAGAAGAAGAAAGAGTAGTGGTAGGGTTAAATTTGACTTCTTATCATAGAGAATCATAGAATCATAGAGTTGATTGGGTTGGAAAAGACCTCCGAGATCATCGAGTCCAACCCTTGGTCCAAATCCAGTCCATTTACTAGATCATGGCACTCAGTGCCACGTCCAATCTGCGTTTAAAAATCTCCAGGGATGGTGAATCCACCACCTCTCTGGGCAGCCCATTCCAATGCCTGATCACTCTCTCTGTAAAGAATTTTCTCCTGATATCCAACTTAAATTTCCCCTGGCGCAGCTTAAGCCCGTGCCCCCTTGTCCTATTGCTGAGTGCCTGAGAGAAGAGACCAACCCCCACCTGGCTAGAACTTCCCTTCAGGTAGTTAAAGATGGTGATGAGGTCACCTCTGAGCCTCCTCTTCTCCAGGCTAAACAACCCCAGCTCCCTCAGCCTCTCCCCATAGGACTTATGCTCCAGTCCCTTCACCAGCCTTGTTGCTCCTCTCTGGACCCGCTCCAGCACCTCAATATCCTTTCTGAACTGAGGGGCCCAGAACTGAACACAATACTCAAGGTGTGGCCTCACCAACGCAGAGTACAGGGGAAGGATCACTTCCCTGCTCCTGCTGGCCACACTATTTTTGATACAGCACAAGATCCCATTGGCCTTCTTGGCCACCTGGGCACACTGTTGGCTCATGTTGAGCTTCCTGTCAATTAGTACCCCCAGGTCCCTTTCTGCCTGGCTGCTCTCCAGCCACTCTGTCCCCAGCCTGTAGCGCTGCATGGGTATGAGAGCAAAAAACAAGTCATGGTAAATGAAGACATAATCTGTCACTTTTTTTCTTGGAGAAAAAAGCTCTGTATTCTCAAAACAACTTTATGGAGTGCAAATATGTCTTATAAAAATAAGAAAGAAATGTGGGTTGAAGTCATCAGGTGGAGGTGCCACTTATAACCAGAGTGCTGCTGGGTTAGAGGAACTGCTCAGATGGAGTTCTCTTATTCCCTGAAGGATGTGAATCTGCATTTCCCTGATGAATATCTGTAATGTGCTTTGGAGAGAGAGGGGAGAGGAGGGAGAACAATCTTCTCAAGTCTCCCATGAAGCCCTACTGCTTTGAATAAATAATTAAGCTTTCACACCTCTCAGACAAGTGTTCTCACCACAGCAGACACAAGTCACATGTCTGTTCTCACCAACTGCTAAAGTATTTCATGGAAAAGAGGAGCATTACAGTGTCAGAACAATCACAGTGCATTGATAAAACCAGTTCCACCTATGCACATAGCACAGAGCCAGGTGTGAATCTGCCTTCATTTTCCAGTTTTAGTGGTTGTCACTGAAAGATAGAAAACTTGCCTGACTCACCCAGTATTCGGGTGAAACATCTGAATGCTGGTGTTTTTCTGGTGGATGTTTAATCATTTATGTTTAATTATTATCCATGGAATGGATATGACAAGAAGGACAGAGCTCCAGTGTTTTTTCTCTCACAGTCACAGAAGGAAACTGAATTTTTTTAACCTGAAAGCATCGGCCACTGGACTAACATTGAGTGGTTATGGGGAGTGGAAACCCAGTGAATTGAGGCCATATTTTTTAACTGGACACTATGCCCTTCTTCAGCTTTCACTGAGCACCAACCTTGACCTCTTTCCCCATTACACAAAATATGACGAATTATCAGCCAAGAAATCCTTTTCCAACCTGCTGAGCTCTGCTAGGAGCCTGCCTGTCATCTCCCATCTCCCAGACTCTAGATTTTGTGTTACACATGCTCATCAGCTCTCCCAAAACCATTCCTGGGAATCCTTCTTTCATCATTGACATAGGTTTTCTTGTTTTAAAGAAAAAAAAAAAAAGAACCCTGCTTGGAATTTTTTTTCCCCTTTACTACTGTGAAAGAAAGGTGAGAGCAGAAGGGCTGCTGGAGAGGCTGCCGGCGGGAGGAGATGGCTAGAGTGAGCACACACACAAAAGCCCCACATTCCAAGCTAATGGCTTCAGTAGACTGTGGGGGGAGGTGAGCTTTTGTTTTTATTTTTTATTTCTTATTTTTTTTCCTTCCTCTGGGGAGGAGACTTCACTTTTGTGCCGGACTTAGGGAGGGTGTGTGTGAAGAGAAAGAGCTCTGCGGGTCATCCTGCTTTTGGCCCCGGCTCGCCTCCGTTCCCTCACGCCCTGTTCTGCCCACGGCCCGGACCTGCCTCGGATTTCATCGGAAAAGCCGGTACCAATCTGCAGAGGAACTTTTGAGGGGAAGGGCTGTTCCTCCCCCCCAACTCCTCCTTCTCCGTGCCAGTGGCAGTTTACACCCGCTGACGAGGAACGGGAGTTCCAGCCAGAGCCTTTAACAGAGCGAGTGCACAGGAGGAATCGCCCTCCCCCTTCCCCTCCTCCCTTCCCCCTTCCCCCTCCGTGGGCCCGCCCGGCCGCCGCCCCCGCCGGGCCCCACAGGCGCGGGGCCAGGGCCCAGCAGCGCCCCCTGCTGGCCGCGGTCAGAAACTGCGCCGGAAGGCGAAAAGGACGGGAGTGGTTTCGGTGGGAGTTTGGGAGCGGGACTGTTGTTTTCTTTTGCTGTGTTACCTGTACACGTATATTCTTTTGTAAAGAGCTGTTATTTTTCTTTTTCACACCTTTTCCACTGGAGCCTCTTAATTTCAGAGTTACAATTGCTTAGAGGGAGGAGTTTGGTTTTCCTGATATCCTGCCATCCTTAGCAAACTCTTCTGTCTCGTTAAACTGAGACAATTATTCTCATGGGGATGACTGTTTACTTCATAAATACCCCTTTTGCCTTCATTAATTTAGAAGAACCCTACATGACCTCATGTGGCTCATGCTATAGTTTCCAATATTTGTCTTGATAGCTAGACTTCAGTATATCTGTGATTTGCCAGAAACTAAGTACTTTGGTTTCTTTCTTTGGAATTACTTCAGAATTTGTTACAGCACTTTAAATGTCTCAGTTTTAGTTTGTAGGAAGGTACTGAAGTGACATCAGTTTAGTAATAGAACAGATCCTATGGGAGAATGACTACCTTGAAATATTAAAAAATCAAAACATAAGCCTATGTAATTAGACCATAAAAGTGTAAGCCTAATGTTCTAATGAGGGCAAATGGCATATATGAAAATATTAAACAGCTGCTGGCAATGTGGCACTGAAATATCAGATAATGTCAGTTCTGTTCTCAGATGAATTCCAAAGGCATTGCTTCTGGAAGACCTCTTAACACTGGGAGGAACCATCTGAATTTTTCATATACCTTGATGGGTTATAAATTAGCTGTAATGACTCTGGGGGAAGACATGAGCCTCACTGGAGAAAGCTCAATGAGAACATCTGCTCAGTGTGCAATGGTGGTCAAAGAAGCAAAGAAGGCAGTGGGTTATATTAGGAAAACTGCATAGAACAATACTGAAATTTCAGTGTTACTGTTACATGTATAGATGCATTATCTTTATTCCTGTGCTTAATTCTTCAGGAATTCCAGAATGTCAGGGAATACAGGTATTCTATAGGTACAGAAGCCTCGTATTTGATGACTACCCTTTTTTTTTTTTTTTTTTTTTTTTTTGGTTTTAAGGTGAGAAATGACAGCTGATTTTATTTTTATTTATACCCTTGTTTTCATTACATAAAAATAGTGCTTAAAGCTTGAACAAGTATTAACTCTCATAGCCCTATCATAAATGAAAGTGAAAGAAAAAATCTATATATTAAAGTAATCCTGTCTTAAATAAAGATTCAAGCGCAAAGCACATTATTTGAGATGTCAGAGAGTTTTTCTTATTAAGAAAGCTTGAAACAAAGGAAAAAAAATTGCATTATTGAATGTGTAGAGCAATTGTGGCAATAGTATAAAAAAAAAAACAAAAGATGGAGCAATGCAGAGAGCTCAGACTCTGTCCTTCTCTTGCAGGAGAACTAAGGGATACTCAGTGACATGAAAAGATGACAAACACCCAGGAGTTCTCCAACATGGTGTCTACTCATGGGCCGGTCTTCTCTTTTTCTTTTTTTTTTTTTCCCCAAGAAGAAAGATAATTAGAAAAGAAGCTTTTATAAAGCACACGGAAAATACATTAATGCAAACTGAAGCAGCTGATAGTTACCTAAAATGAAAGAAGAGATTTTTCTTGGTAAATGTCTTAATATACTCTGGAGCAGGGAAATCAGGATGATCTGATGTTTGGCTGACAACACTATGGTCCACATGAAAAGGAAAGAGCCATCTCCCTTTATACTAAATCTCTTCGCTGTCTCTTGTTTCCTGTTAACTCTGTACAGTGTTTAGACTTAGAGGAAACACAGTTCCCTCCTGCTGTTTTTGTAGTGGTGGGTGTCTCAGAAAAAAAACAAGGGAGATTCAGCTTAATAAGGCTGTTGCACTGTTAAAAAATGATGTCAAACCTAGAGATAATGAGAAATATTTATACTGCTCTTCAGAATGCTTGTGAGGATTATCCATCCTCAGCCATAACAAGGCTGAGTCTTTCAGTATTTAAGTGTAGTATTTAGGTGTATGGTGCATTAGTTTGCCATGGTACCTATTACTGAGTGCTTATTGTAGGGCTATTTCTTAATCTATAACTTATTATATTTTTTAGTCTATTACTTAATATATGTTTTATTGTTAGGAGTTTACCAGGAATATTGGCAAGGAGCTTGACGGACTGATTTGAGCAAAGACTATTCTGTGCTCAGACTTTCTGCATCACACTTAGAGATATGTTTCTACACACAGTTAATTCTTTGGAAAATTCACAGGACAGTCATAGAATCGTTCAGGTTGGAAAAGGCCTTCAAGATGATCTAGTTCTACCCATATTATCAAGAATTAGTCATTAAAGGCACTAAATATTTCAGTCTGGGAATTCTTTGTGAGCAATAATTTCACAGAGAACACGTGTGGCAGAATTGTGTCCTTACATATTGAGGACAAAAGCTAAATTTGTAAGTCATTGGTGATCAATACAGAGAGGAAAAATGTGAACTTTTTCCTTCTTATCATTTGGGAGCATCCCATTATGGTGAGGATGACTGCCTAAAATCATAAGCATTTTTCATTCGGCCAGGGAGAACTTTGTTCTCTCCCTGAAATTTGTGCACCTTTGCCAACGCAGTAGATACTGCCAAGGATTAGAGATGGAAACTGCACACCCCATGGAAACTGATCCACCTCAGCTAGTTGTAGTTTTGGACTTGCTCCATCTTCACTGCAGGAGGAACCAAAGGCGAGACATCCAGTGCTGTTTACAGTTCTGGAACACTTCATCTCACACAGATTCCTTTCCCTGCACATACCTTCAAGGAGTGGAAGGGGAGAAGAGGTTTATTTCTGCTGTTTGTCCCAGTCTGGTGGTTTCAGTGACCTGTTGTCGTGGAGTTAGTATACTTTCTTTCTGTAAGTCTTCTGGCGGATGTGCCCCTGGAGTCTCTCATTGTCCTCGATTTCCCAAGTGAAAACACACCGAAGACTTCCCAGTTTGTCTTTCTACCTTGACAATGTACTTGATACTCCTTAAAGACCTCATAGAGCAGCAGCAGTGTATCTTTTCTTGCCGGTGCTGTTAGAAAACAAAGAGATCCTAATGAAGATAACAGATAAAGACCTGGGGGCAGAGAGGAGGTCAGGGAGGGACAAGAACACACCAGTTTACAGAGCAAATGGCAAGCACAGGGGGGAAAAATGTTCCTCTGATGTTTCAAAATGACTACAGAAATCAGCATCGAGCAATCACCTCGAGACAAGTTATTTGTGCCTTTCTGTGTTTTGAGCAAGCAGTTTTGTGCCCTTAACAAAGGAAAAGTGGAATTAGTATTTATAAATGTTTATTGGATTGTACATGGTAGGCTGTGCATGGAAGGCAGTTGTATCAATAGTAAGAAGCAACTGCTGTAATCTGAAGATCAGAAGCTCTATTAGGCAGATAAAGTAGTGCTGACACATCATGGCAAATGTCGTATCATGCTAACTGTCAGTTGCAACAAATTCAATTACTTTGAATTTGTCATGCCAGGATGACATTAAAAGTACTGCTAGCCCCAAGTTTGAATTTGTTTACAGCATAAAAAAAATTATATTCAGAAAAGTCAGTCAAGTGACATAAAATGAAGTAATTAAACTTCTACAGATATGAAGGCTTATTCTCCATGAAAAAGTGTTGTTTTAAATTTATAACGGGGACATTGCAAATAAGTAGGGTTTAAGTGTTACAGTGGAGGAAAAGAAATGACAGTGGAAAGACAACTTCAGGACTATTTCAAAGTAAAAAAAAAATATATTTTAAAATTGAATCAATGAAAAAAAGTAACATATGAAGTAGATGAACTGTCCCAAAATACCAGTGACTAGAAAAAGGTGATATTAATATCACCTCACCTGAGCGGAAACCTAAAGCTTGCTCTTGATCCAGGAAATCTAAGTAACAAGTAATGAATGCTAGCAGTAGTAGTTGTAGTAGTAGTAGTAGTAGTAGTTGTTGTTGTGGTGGTGGTAGTAGTAACAGTGGAATCTTCTCTTCAAGATTCCCCTCATGACCTGAATAGAAAGGCCGATAGTCTCTAAACTTTGAAAGTTTCCAACTCCAGCATATCAGAGATTCTTGCTCCAGATGTGCTGATGAGCGTGGCTTTAAATTTCGGTCAGAACTGGCTGATTGCTCAGCTGGTCTTGCAGCAACCCAGCTGTTGCTTTATAAGAATATCACTGAACTCAGTTCATAAATAGTTTTGGCTCACTCAGCCAGGCCAAGTATCAACTGTTCTGAAATGAGAGGTTAATAGAATTATTTCAGGGGTACATGAAGCAGTGCCTTTGGTGCTCACCAATTCCATAGTTCCTGTCAGGCTCAGGCAGCTTTGCTCCGCAATTGCAGCTCAGTGAGTATGTGACAAATATACAAGGGTACTAGTTAAGGAATAACATCTCAAATGATGCAAGATACAGTAAACTGAAGATAAGAATTGTTCAGAAATTATTCAGATCTATATCTTCTCCATTTAGTGGTTTTAGTGGGTATCTTTGTACTGTTACTCTATTTCCAGTAATGAGACTAACACACCTCCATCCCAAAATCAGTTTCCTTAATTAAAAAATATTTAATTATTATTAACCTCTGTTTCTGAGGGAGAAATAAACATGCTGCAGTCTCATTTGTTCTGTAGCTCGGTTATTGATGCTGTGATTAAGATGTTAATTGATTGAATATGACAACATGCACAGAAGGCAGAGGTATTAAATCACAGATTCATAGAATCATAGAATTTTAAGGGGTTAGAAGGGACCTTAAAGATCATCTGGTCCCAAATCTACCTGCCATGGGCAGGGGCACCTCCCACTAGACCAGGTTGCTCAAGGCCTTACCCAGCTTGGGTTAGAACAGTGGCAGGGTTGGGGTATCAACAACCTCCCTGGGCAACCCATCTCCAAACTGGAGAGACACAGATTTGATGCACCTGGCCATCCACAAAGACAATGTCAGACCCTGCCTTTGCCTCAGTTCTCCCTAGCCAAGCCTCTGTGCTTGGAGAGGTGGGTCAAGGAGAGGAATAACCAGGACTGGGTGAGCATCGAGGTGGGGTGGCTGAGACAACCTCACCCTGGGCCAGTGGGATGTGATGGGCTGCATCCAAGGGCGCTAGGAGTAGACCAGTGTCTGTGCAGGGAGAGACATGTGGAACCTCTGGGAAGTCATGGAGATCCAAGGATGTCCCCAGCGACTATAGAGAAGCACATATTGCCTCTGTCTTCCAAAAAGGCAGTAAGGATGATGTGTGAAACTGTGCTGATCAGCCTTGTCTCAGTCCACGTGAAAGCTGTGGAACATATTTCTGGGCATATGGAGAAGGGTCATTTGGAGCTGTCAATGTGGATTTATAGAGGGCACATCAAACCTGACCCACCCGAGGGCCTTCTGGGAAGAAATAGCTGGGCTGAGGAGGAGCAGAGAGCAGTGGGTGTCCTGTGCCTGGGCTGGGAAAAGGGCCTTGCACTGTCGCTGTTCTCGCATCCAAGCTGGGCCGTGATGGTCTGGGTGGAGGGACAGTGAGACAGATAAAATTTCTGATTGGATGATAGGACTCAGAGGGCTTTGGTGGTTCGTATGGCACTGAACAGGGTTCATAAGCCCCTAAAATAAAAACCAAGATCATGACTGAGAAGTTTTTTTCTCCCTTTTTTTCCTAACTCTGCTTGTGTAACTGAGGTATTTAATACACTGGGCTCGATGTAATTTTTCCTGGGAGCTGATACTTGAGTTTATTTACCGATCATCTACCAATAACTCCAAATGAAAGCAGAGATTAAAAAAAGCCCTCACTGGGTTGTTCTTCACAGAAAGTTTAGGAAGTAAGCCTAATACTCATCACTACTTTGAAATTTTTAATTTAAAAAATATCAAAACAAAGCTGTCCTTTGTAGTTGATAATTTGCTCTTTCAGCAAGAGATCGATGCCCCAACATGATGGCAAATGACCGTGTGACATTACAAATGTCATCTTTTTCTTATTACCAAGCCAGTTCCTTTTAGGAATAGAAAGAAATCTTCATTTCATGGACACGTTGCACTATAGCAACAGATATTCTATATGCATATTCAAATACTTTGTTGTAGGTTTCCACTAAGTGTTGAATTGTACTTTCTAATCTAAATGGTGTTTCATGTTTTTCAAAGCTTCCCACCTTGCATTCAGGGTGTTAGATTTAAGAGGCAGGAGACTTAAATGACTGGGAATCTGATCAGTCTGTGGGGGAGTAGATTTTGTGAACTTATATGCACCAGGACTGAAAGTTTAAAACTTAATCTATACTGAACATATAAAATTTTAATTAATTTGTTGGTTTTTGCATGATCTCATTATCTTTTTATTCTGCCTTTTACTCTGGGAGAGTTTCATTGTGCATAACTTCTGGGAAATTTGTGGGACTCTGCATTTTCTCTTTACTCTTCTCGGTTTCTGCTTTGAAGATGTGTACAGATCTCAGTATTTGAGAAACCCAAGGCAAACTCAGTTTGCTAAAATGCCAGAAAAGCTGGCAAATGCCTCTAGGTTGCAGAAAGCACCATAAATGGCACAATCTCTTAGATGCCCTAGCACTCAAAAATCTCGGATGAGCCATTTATCTGTCAAACCGAAACCTTGCAAATAGATCCGCATTTGGCAAATCATCCAGAGCTGGTACCTGCTCCTAAGTGGGAACATGGATGTCGTATTTCACCCTGACCTAAACACCTGTTAGACTGCTCTGTGCTGGCCTCTCAGGCACCAACAAATCGTGACCCTGCTATGAGCACGCTGGAACATTTTAATGTACTTTTTATAGCTGTAAAACAGATAATGACTTCAGTACATAACAGATAAGGGTTTTCATTTTTTTTTTCTTTAAATCCAATTGGCAGATTGCCATTTTCCCCTCTCCCCTTTGGTTCTGTGATTCTGCATTTGAAATGTGTTGCTTTCAAAACAGATATCCTGTCGAAAAGTGAGTAGGGATTGAGCTGATCATAGCACAAATGGTCATTGTAACCAGGAGACTACAATTCATCTCACATAATTGATATAAAAATTTAATTTGACAGTCATAATGCATAATAAGGAAACTAAAAGGAACATTTTGGGACTCAGATCAAGACAGTCTTTCATTATGAAGAGAGGGAAGCCCAGTGGCTCCATCAGGGAGTTGGGATTTGGGAGATTAATTCTCAAATTCTCACACTGAAACAGGCTGCACACCTGAACTTAGGCAGTTCACGGATGTCAGACTTTTCTAAGGACATAACACGACTGGAAACACTGGGAGTTACGCTTCTGCGTAAATCTGAGTGTTTGAGTCCCATGACCCCAAAATCACAAATGCTTTGTCCGTTGTTTCCATTGAAGTGACTTCATCTTCCTGTACCTTTAAACTCTGAGTACAAGGTCCCGCCCCTGGGTCAGGGCAATCCCCAATGCCAGTACAAGCTGGGGGAAGAATGGAAAACAGCCCTGGCGAGAAGGACTGGGGACACTGGCAAATGAAAACTTGGGCATGAGCTATTAGCACTCACTTGCAGCCCAGAAAACCAACCTGGGCTCATCCCCAGCAGAGAGGGCAGAAGATCAAGGGAGGGGGGAATTCTGCCTCTCTGCCTCCTCAAGTGAGACCTCACCTGCAGAGCTGCCTCCAGGTCTGGGGGCCCAGCACAGCAAGGACATGAAGCTGCTGGAGCGAGTCCAGAGGAGGCACCAAGATGATCAGAGGGATGGAGCAGCTCTGCTGTGAGGAAATGTTGGGAGAGTTGGGATTGTTCAGCCTGGAGAAGAGAAGGCTTTGAGGTAACTTTGTAGCCCCTTCCAGTGTCTAAAAGGGCTTATAAGAGAGATGGAAATAGACATTTTAGCAGGGCTTATAGTGACAGGACAAGGGGTAATGGTTTTAAACTGAAATAGGGGAGATTTAGGTTAGACATAAGGAATGAATTTTATAATGATGATGATGGTGACACACAGAAAATGGCTGCCCCATCCCTGGAAGTGTCCAAGGCCAGTTGGATGGGGCTTGGAGCAACCTGGACTAGTGGAAGGTGTTCTTGCTCACGGCAGGGAGTATTGGACTAGATGATTTTTAAGGATCCCTTCAATCCAAAACTTTCTGTGATTCCATGACTGTATACATCTTTGTCTCTAATCCTGCCTATATTATTCCAGAAGCTCTGCATTTGAGGGAGAGATTAGCTTTGATTTGTTACAGAAAGGGGGATTGATAAGGGCTAAAGTGAACCAAAGTAAACAGAATAGAAAATGTTGAATTTTGGAACAAAAAGTATTCTCTATCTGAAATTTCAGGTACAAGGGTTTCAGACTAGAGAGTTTTTATAGTTGATTTGCCAAAACTGATGTTATACACATGTAATACAATTGGGGAAACAGTCTCAGAAAAAAATGCAAATTGAGAAAGGTTATTATAATTAATATCAATAAGAAATTTTATTTATCAGACACATTAACTCTCCTTAAAAGTCTTTCTCATTAGTCGCTTATTCTTTTAATGTGGAACAATTTAAAAATAAAGTTAAGGTCTGAGATTTGGCCTGTTTGAATGAGCAGGCATCAGTTTATACAATAATCTTTATCTTGGTGCTGTGAGGACTGCCTACCCTTCCACAGGCAGGGGAGTCCCAGCACCATCAGCCTATCTATCACGTCAGGTTATAGTTGCATCCTTGGAGCACATGAAACCTCCCAAAAGGATAAAAACTGTTGCAGCCAGAGATGTCAGTGACTGCAGCTGAAAACACAAAAACTGAAAGGTTTTTTCCTGCTTAGCCTTCATAAAATTATGACTGCCCCTCAAACAGAAAATGCTCTGATTACATTTCTCTCCTTACTGGGATTAAATGGAAGAAGAAGCAGTAGACACTTTCCAGCTCAGGTTTTCTCAATGACCACAGGAAGAGTTATCTTACATGAAATTTGTTCCAGGCACATCCTCTTTTGCTCCTGAAGATTTTACTCATGAAGATTTAAAGTCTTCATCAGTTTGTCCACAGTTGCTCCATGACTGTTAGCCCTAAAAAGTCGGTAGGGTTGTGTGAAGACTGATAATCTCTGGGGTCTCCAAAGATCTAAACAAGCCAGGACTGTGTGTCTGTCCTGTGGCAGGTCCATCTGCCATGAACTTCTGCAGTCTGAAGCCACACTGCTTACAGACTCCACACTTTTTCTGCAAGTCACAAGCAGGATTCATTCATGATGGAATGGCATTAACAGCTGAGTTATCTCAGCAGTAATTCAGATATATTAGAGTTGGTAAAGACCTATTTGTACATTTTGGCCTCCCTCTCTGTAAAGACAGGGTTAAACCCATTGTACAGACACTCCAGTTTTGTCTCTCCAACTTTATTTGTCTCAGCCCATAGGATTTCCATTACACCCAAGGGAGTGCTCCATGGAGTGATGCATTCTACTTCCAGGAATTTATCCAGACATGTGGCTTAGATTTTTCCTTTCTTAATTTTCATCTTATTATTTTTGGCTATTCTCCTTTGTGCTACCTGGGATATCTCTTTTCTCTGCTTAGTTTTCATATCCTTCAGCTATTTGTTAATGGTTATCTTGATGCCTTTAAAGCATTCCACAGCCAGACCATGTTTATTTAAATATTTTCATCTTCCTTCATAAGTCAGTGCCTCTAGCCCACTTTAATCATGTCAGTGGCTTTGCACTGACCTCTCTCAAATTTACAACTCTTCTTGACAATGAGAGCATCAGGACTGAACACAATTTTCTGAGAACAGCCACATACTACAGAGAAATGATTTTACCTGTGATTTCAAGTGTGATGTATTTGCAACTGCAAACTTGCCAGAGGTGGAAAAAATGAGGGTCTGCACACTTCAGGGTGATGGTGAGAAGAATGCCCAAAGAACCTTTATTGAAAATTGCTTCTGCCTTATATAGGGTAGGACCAGAACATGCTGGAATGAGGGTGGAACAGGGGAGGAGCAAGGGCAGAGTATGCACAACAAGGGTGTGGTGAAACCATAAAGGGAAAACCACTGCAATGCCGTAAAAACTAGCCAATGGGAAAACAGGGTTCATGGCCATGAGGGATAAAGGAAAGTACAAGAACTTAAAGCACAGAATATGGGGAATTATACAGTAAAATATGAAACACAACATAAAACTTGAATCACATATTCTTAAAGAGTCCATAAAAGTCCTCCTCAGCTTATAAGGCGTTTTCTTCTTCCAGAGGAATGTTGAATTCGAGCTCTCTTTTCAATTCTCATAATTCTCACCTCCAAAACAAACTATGTTTTCCCTCTGCAGTTTTGCATGGAAAGGTCTGTTTGCTATAAGATTTTCTAGCACGTGTCCACTATTTTCTATAAGATGTCCACTTCCCCTTCCTGCCCCCCTCCAAGATCCATACAAATTATGAATGAGAAAAACATTTCAGAGGAATGTGGAGATCAAAGGCACATAGAGCTCTCATTGAAATGATGGGGAAATATGTGGAGGGGTTTTGTGATTTTACTCAAGAAATCAGAAAAATGGGCATAGTTGCTGTATTTAAGCACTAGACTCAATGAATATGCACTGCAGAGGAGAGCTGAGCAAATTTAATAGATACATTCCTGAGAGTTCATGGCTTTTAGAGATTTCACCAAAAACTGATGATCTAGATGAAAATCCCTGTCCATGCCGGTGGAGTTGAAATAATTTGATGAACTTTATTAGTCACCTCACAAACAGCTAACATAGTGAAAATCAGCAGCTTCTGTTTAATGTGACAAAGAAAAAAAAGCCAGCAGAGGGTAGCAAACAATAAAATTATCAAGATGAGAACTGTGGAAGGGTCATTTTGAGACTGCTTTTGTTAAGGGCACATGCTGAGCATGAACTCAAAGGAGTTTTGTTAAATAGAAAAATTTTTGCTGCAGCTGAGGACATCAGTTATGCACACTTTTTTATTTTAAAAGACATCCACACTGTCAGAGCGGTGAATGAAGATGCAGTCGAGGTCTGGCTTGTCACTTAATGAGTGTTTTGTTGTTATTGTGAGCTCAATTTTTCTACTATTTCTGTCTTCCTCATAGTGCAGATTTATTTTCTAGATTCTCCCAAGTTCCTGCATAAGCTATGTGGGATTTGTAATTGGAAAAAAAAAGTGACTATGGCAAAAATGGGTGAGTGGAGAATGAATCATCCTCTGCAAACTTCAGGCAGGATTACAAGGAAGAAATACTGCACCTCTATAAGATTCAAGTTAAAAACCATATTCCTTGCTAACATGGCTTAGCAGCGTCTGTTATTTTTAATCCACTTTTCCTACAGCTTAACTGCTGCAATGATCACACTGTATAACTCGTCATAAGAAGTACATGTTTCTCTTGAATATGAAATAGTCTCATAAAATGTATATTATAGAACATATAAATTATAGGTGGCCTCATGAAGTGATAAAATGTAGAACTCTTTTTTTTTCAGTGAATTAGGAGACATTCAGTGCTTCATCCAGATTTGCTGAATATCCATCTTGTATTTGTCTTCATTTTGGCGCATCCTCCAGTGGAAATCATGTAATGACCTAAATGGGAAAAACACAGGAATCAGCACAGATTTACTTAGCGTAAAAAAAAAAATATGACTGAAAGGAAAAGGAGACTGGATGTTTACTAGGTGAGTAGTAGCAACACAGACTGTCCTTTGATCTAGTTTTCATCTCTATTTCTAACAACATGAAGCAATTGGGTGTGACAAAAAGGCCTTTAGAAATGCCACGTAAACCTGAACATTATAAATAGAAATAGTGACTCACATTTTTTTCATTCTCACCTCTGTTTGACTAATGATTCATATGAATAATCAGTATTCATCCTGGTGGTTTTTCTGTGGCTCAGTTTTTAGACTAAAAGAGTGTATCCTTTCTCTGTTTAAATATATGTATGTTTATCCATGATAATTTAGCCGTGGCCAGGACTTTAATATGGAAAATATTGTCATCAAGTTCTTCTTTGAATGAGCCTGGCTTTTTGGAGGAAGTCTTCATTTTGTGTGTGATTCCACTGCAATTAATAAAACTTCAGATCCTAACCAGGATATAAATGGATGTCTGATTACTTATGTATTCAGAGTAGTTACTTCTAATTTAAAATACAGAACATAATCACGCCACTTCCTTCATTTTGGGAACCTTTGCTCTCACATTTTGCCATTCATCATTTTCTTTCAACTTTCTGCAGATGCACAGAGATAAAGAGGTGGTGATTTTTTCTTTTATGTTTCCTTAATGTATTTTGATAGGTAGGGAAAAATATTGCCAATCAAGTCAATCTGTATAATAGTGGAATGTTGTTTTCAACATCTGCTAGTTGAAAGAAAGAAAACTGCTGAAAATAATAAATCAATGAAACTTACAGGAATTGATCTTTAATTGAGACAAAGCCCAAGTACCCAGAACTTCGACAGATAAAGAATAAAAGTCTCTTTTCAGAGTGAAAGAGTCGAGTAATCACAAACAATTCAGGTAAATAACTTGAGATGCTTGGTCACTTAGTTACAACCTTTGATCTCCTCTGATCTTCACCTGCTGCTTCTGGGGAGATTCAGCCTCAGCATCACTTTAAGGTTGTGACCTCCCTCACAAAGGTCTTCAGACTTCTGAAGTTTTATCTTAGTGCCTACTGGAAGTCCTTTAAAGGTAGCTAAACAGCATGTAGCTTTTGTAGACCCTCTCATGTGCCTCTTGGTGTTTTTAGGAATCCAGATAATTATGGATAATGGTCCTCCAGAAATTACTAAAATCAGTGGAGGATCCTGAGGGCTTTTAGTAAAACATTTATAGTGTAAATATAACTTTACAGATTTTATACCAGACAAAAAGCTAACCTGCATTTAACAAATATTGTGAAAAAAATCCTCATATGGTGATTTTTTCCCTCTTTCTTCTTTTGGTCTGATTCTAGAATAGCCAAGTGTCAGCTCTGGTTGTAGCTGTAAAACAATGTCCCTGATGGCCACAAGGCCAGTGCTTCATCCTGCCAGCTGTGCGTAGCACACAAGCACCAGCTCAGTATGATAGGATCAAAAAGACACAGCAACATCCCAGCTTTTTTGTTGTCATTTCATCTCAGCTGAACCTGGAGAGAAGTGGCACAGAAGCCCATGGAATCCAATCCACCACCACCAGTGCAGAATCACCACCTAAGAGAAGCACACAGTTTTTCCTTCAGAGAGTCCCAGAATAAAAAGTGTGAGAAGTGAAGTTGTTCACAGTTATTTTAGGCTAAGCCATACTAGCTTTTTGCACACAGGCATCCTGAAAAAATCAGTGGGATATCCACACGGGAGCAAGGATACACTTGTTATAGCAGAGATTAGTTTGACTACAAGTGCTTGTGAGAGATTAATCAAAGAGAATTGAGATCTACAGTCTTTCCAGGTACTAACCTTCCCCTGAATTCAATAGGACTTGTCTGTGAAAAAGAGCAGCAAAACGTGGCTGTGATCCTTACAGTCTTCTCCCTAAACTGGAGCTGTCATGGTTACTAAATGGGATTGCTGAGAAGTGAATCTGACTCTTCTGCCAGCCTCTTACAAGTCAGTGTCTACCTGTCTCAGAAAGCACAGGCTGAACTGACAGAACTGCTTTGTGCTCAGATATTAATAAACTGGTGTCACTCTATGGCATTGCCCTGAATGTATAGAAGCTCTGTGGGAAACTAAATAAAATTCAACCTGCTATTTTTAGAGGAGATACAAATTGAGGCTCAGAACAAGCCTTTGTTACTGATGTTCAGCAATAACTTTTTCTGTGACTAAAGATCCTTATGCCCTAATTCAAAAATCTCTTTCAGCAACTGCTGCAGCTTCACCTAAGTTACAAACTTTCTACTGACACTAAAAGAACTATTTATGCATTTAGTCATTCATTTGCAACACTGAAGAATAATGTTTCATGATTCTTAGTGCATTTCATACACCATCCAGTGCTTCTCCACTTCTGTTCTTTCTCAGAGTCAATTTATATATTCATAAATGTATGCAAAGTATGAATTGTCACTGTCATTGTTTTGTTCTTTTTCTTTCAAGAACTGACACCTCTGGTCTTAAGTTAGCAGCTCATTAATCACAACAATAATTATCTTAGCAGAGTTCACAATATGAAAATGATTGGTGAAGATGTGTATATTCACTGAAATACTTGTATAATCCATTTCCCTTCAGCATCATAATTAAAGATGTATAGTGGTGTATAAATCCACGGTTGTTTGTAGGAGGAGTGCAAATCATGGCAGCCACACTGCAGTAACTTTTCAGTTGTCAAGAACAAACACTAAAAATTTCCAAACTCTACAGGGTTTGGATGATGAACTTATCAATAACAAGCTTCACACAGTAAAACTATCACAGTTGTCTTACTCTTAGTTCCGCTATCAATGAGTTCCACTGTGATGTCTCTGAGTCTCAGGTACCTTTGAGCTGATTGTCCAGGGTTGCAGGATGAGAAGTAACAAACCTTGCTCCACAGAGCAGGGGTTTAGGATGTCCAGGGAGTAGTCCTGTTGTATCCAGGGCAGAACAACTCTCATCCAGAGGCAGGGAAAGAAGAGGTTTGGGGTGGGGCCAGGAAATTTACCAGCAGCTTAAATGCACTGTGGTAAGGCCCAGGCCAGGGGTGGGAAAAGCAGCCTCGTGCAGATCAGCACTGACAAGTGGCTGGGAAGTTCCTCCCCACTCTGTGCCTGGTGCTCAGAGAAGAAATACTGCAGCCTTGATTTAGGGCTGCCTAGAGCTTTTAATTCCAATTTGTCGTTTCACCATAATAAATTTGTACAGTGCCATATGATATCTGCACCAAATTTTAGGCAATTACTGGTGCTGGTACATTTTAAGCTTAGAAATAACAAAAGTGAAGTGCTGAAGGGAATGTTGCCACAAGACATAGGGGAGGTAAAGAACAATTACATGCTGAGCTCAAGTGACATTTCATGTGCTATTATGAAAAGAAGTGCAAATGCATTAAGAATTCTTGGATGTGCTCCTTCTTTACCTTCTCGTCTTCAGTAATCACTTTTTCCTGTACACTGTACTCTCTCACACATACTGTTTTTAGAGAAAATTTTCAGAAAGTCCAAACATGAAACTTAAGTCATCCTTCAGTTTGGAGCTGGATTTGAACTTTTTACCCAGTAGTCAAAAAAACCCCTGCCCTGAATATACTGTCGCCTTGTTTGAATTCATCAGGTTCCACAAAGGGGCCATTTTGGTTGGAGAGGTATGAACACACTACTGTGGGATTAATCATAAACCTGCGCCTGTGAGTGTCTGTGCATGTGAATGATGCTTTCTGTGAGCTGAGCTGTGGCCAAGAACAAAGTAAGGCCTAAACCTCAGAAAGCAGCCTCTGTTCTCTCCTTTAAATGCACTAATTCATCCCTGGGCAAAGGGGACCTGAACATACCAAGAAGGTCCCCTGAGGACCTGTTGCTGTTTTCATCGTGACAAACGCACAAGGCGAGGTCTTATATCAGATGTACTATGCTCTCTATTGACAGATTTGAAAAATTATGACACTTTTCAGAAACTTCCTGCTTTTCGGGTTGATGAAAAATATTTCATCTCCAAATGGCGTGTAGCTGTGTGTATGAATCTGTACTTTCACATCAAGCAGAGTTAAAATGAGGAAAAACTCTAACAAAATCCCATTCTTTCTCCTGTGCTCAAATCTGGGCATGAACTGACATTGCAAAGGTAAATGTGACAAAAAATGTCATATCTTGACAGTGTTCCTGAGTTTCCAGTCTATGGGAAAAACTGGAGCTTGCTGGCCATGTTGCGCTATAGATAAAACTTCCTACCCTGTGATGTGGCAGTCCTACTTTAACAATCCACTCAGCCACTGAGGAACCTCAAAGGTAACCTTGGAAAAATCAGCTCTGTGAGGTGATGGGCTGGATTAGGGCTAAAATATTGTGCTGCACCAAGAGAGAAAAAAAAAAAAGGCAAAAAAAGAATTCTGGCTAAACCCAGAAAATGAGTGTGATCCAATGAAACATTTTTGCTTTCCTGGAACAAATAGGCAAGATACTTAAGTAGTTTCTTGAATAGCAACATTCAAGTATTCATTTTTGCTTTCCTGGAACAAATAGGCAAGATACTTAAGCAGTTTCTTGAATAGCAACATTCAGAAAATGTGAGAAGGTAACATTATCCCAAGGACGTCTTTTGACACATTATTTCTGAAAGGTTTCCTGATGTGTCACCACTCCTCTTCCTACATGGAACAATTAAGCTTGCAGATTTAAATGAACCTACAGTTCAGCAGACCAAGTTACATGGAAAAGGAGTTTTGCATCACCTCTTACATAAGGGGGCTCTTCATGCCTTTCTTAGACATTTCTTGCCCTGGTTGTGATGAATTGTATCAGGACTAAACATCCTCCTTCACTAACCTCTGCTGTCAGATCAGCTCAGCTGTGTTACCTGCTCTGGGAATGTAAACATGAAGCTTCTCCATGGTCCACCCTGCAGGCTGGGAGGAACATACAGCAGAAAACAGACAGCCTCTGGCATTGAATTTCAAGCCAAAATCTTGCTCCAGATAATAAAGAGGAGATTTGTATGTTTGTGCTGCTTTTTTTTTTTTTTTTTTTTTTTTCGGTGAGGAAAGTGTCAACTTCCATCCCTGTTATAACCATATTTCCTAGCACTTTAGTTTTCATTATGTTTCAGAAGGCAATGACTATGTGACATTGTTCAGTGAACTTTGTTTCCAGGAGCTCAATAATACTACTCTAAACACTATGAATTAATTTGATAGTTGATTAAAGCTGATCAGAATAAATTCATTCAAACTGCATATGGAGGTCACACACTTTTCTGGTGTGTGGTGTGATTTTTGCAGCAGCTAATGGGCATTTATCATTATGATTGAATGATTAAGTCTTCTGCATCAAGATGAGAATAATGGCCTGGAATAACACTCATTCTTGTTGATACTTAAATAGCCAGGCTCTTATTTCAGCTTAAGTAAAAAGGAAATAAATTGGTAAAAATGACATTTCTGAAATAACTGTTTGAGTCTGATTTAGGCCTTTTTAAAATTATTTTTCTAAGGTGAGGTCAATTTCCCCCCATAGTTTGAGCTTTCTCTTTTTTTGAAAAACCTGTATGACCTTCATTATCAAAGACTGTATGTATAGCTCTTAATCAGTAATGAATTTGTTCTCATACTGTTCTCCAAGGCTGACCAAACATACTTCAGTGTCAGGGGTTTCCTTAAAGAACATGCAGCAAAATTCAGTTAGTGCAGAACACCAAAACACTTTTAGTATGTGTTTATTCAGATTTTATGTGATAAACTGTGCTCCTCTAGAACTCAGCTATACATACCTGGCAAAAGGAATTCTCCCAACACCAAATAAATACATGCTTCAGCCACTGTAGTCATAAAAGGCCTCTTCATAGCAGTCAGAAAACTCACAGAGTCCCCACTGAAGGCAAGAAAAATAAATTCACTCGAGCCTTGCAGCTACCCCACCCCAGTGAATGGTGAAACAGAAGAAACTGGCATCTTACCTAAAGCATTAAGGCATGAGTGCTTTCTGACTAGAGCTGAAGACAGTCTGTAGATACTTTCAATTTTCTTTGAAGTATCTCCACTGATATGAATTGGCAGCTGCCAAGGCTTGATCCTGAAGCAGTGGAGCCATGGCTAAAACACTGTTTGGTAAGGACATGGCTTGGACAAGTATACCCTCTCCTGGATTAGGAACTGGCTGGAGGGTCGGGCCCAGAGAGTGCTGGTGAATGGAGCTGCATCCAGCTGGCGGCCGGTCACCAGTGGTGTTCCCCAGGGATCAGTGTTGGGCCCAGTCCTGTTTAACATCTTTATTGATGATTTAGATGAGGGGATTGAGTGTATCATCAGCAAATTTGCTGATGACACTAAATTGGGAGGGAGTGTCGACCTGCTGGAAGGCAGGAGGGCTCTGCAGAGGGATCTGGATAGACTTGAGAGATGGGCTGATTCCAATGGGATGAAGTTCAATAAAGCCAAGTGCCGGGTCCTGCACTTTGGCCACAACAACCCCATGCAGCGCTACAGGCTGGGCACAGAGTGGCTGAAGAGCAGCCAGGCAGAAAGGGACCTGGGGGTACTAATTGACAGGAAGCTCAACATGAGCCAACAGTGTGCCCAGGTGGCCAAGAAGGCCAATGGGATCTTGTCCTGTATCAAAAATAGTGTGGCCAGCAGGAGCAGGGAAGTGATCCTACCCCTGTACTCTGCGTTGGTGAGGCCACACCTTGAGTATTGTGTTCAGTTCTGGGCCCCTCAGTTCAGAAAGGATATTGAGGTGCTGGAGCGGGTCCAGAGAAGAGCAACAAGGCTGGTGAAGGGACTGGAGCATAAGTCCTATGGGGAGAGGCTGAGGGAGCTGGGGTTGTTTAGCCTGGAGAAGAGGAGGCTCAGAGGTGACCTCATCACCGTCTATAACTACCTGAAGGGAAGTTCTAGCCAGGTGGGGGTTGGTCTCTTCTCTCAGGCACTCAGCAATAGGACAAGGGGGCACGGGCTTAAGCTCCGCCAGGGGAAATTTAAGTTGGATATCAGGAGAAAATTCTTTACAGAGAGAGTGATCAGGCATTGGAATGGGCTGCCCAGAGAGGTGGTGGATTCACCATCCCTGGAGATTTTTAAACGCAGATTGGACGTGGCACTGAGTGCCATGATCTGGTAAATGGACTGGATTTGGACCAAGGGTTGGACTCGATGATCTCGGAGGTCTTTTCCAACCCAATCGATTCTATGATTCTATGAAAGGGACCTGGGGGTACTAATTGACAGGAAGCTCAACATGAGCCAACAGTGTGCCCAGGTGGCCAAGAAGGCCAATGGGATCTTGTCCCGTATCAAAAATAGTGTGGCCAGCAGGAGCAGGGAAGTGATCCTTCCCCTGTACTCTGCGTTGGTGAGGCCACACCTTGAGTATTGTGTTCAGTTCTGGGCCCCTCAGTTCAGAAAGGATACTGAGGTGCTGGAGCGGGTCCAGAGAAGAGCAACAAGGCTGGTGAAGGGACTGGAGCATAAGTCCTATGGGGAGAGGCTGAGGGAGCTGGGGTTGTTTAGCCTGGAGAAGAGGAGGCTCAGAGGTGACCTCATCACCATCTATAACTACCTGAAGGGAAGTTCTAGCCAGGTGGGGGTTGGTCTCTTCTCTCAGGCACTCAGCAATAGGACAAGGGGACACGGGCTTAAGCTCTGCCAGGGGAAATTTAAGTTGGATGTCAGGAGAAAATTCTTTACAGAGAGAGTGATCAGGCATTGGAATGGGCTGCCCAGAGAGGTGGTGGATTCACCATCCCTGGAGATTTTTAAACGCAGATTGGACGTGGCACTGAGTGCCATGATCTAGTAAATGGACTGGATTTGGACCAAGGGTTGGACTCGATGATCTCGGAGGTCTTTTCCAACCCAATCGATTCTATGATTCTATGATTCTATGATTCTATGACATTTCTTTCCACCTTTAGTCTTTTTAAATTTACAGTGTGTAATTTCAAGTCTACAAAGGGCTGAGAATGAGTTCAAGGAGGCATACAGCCTATTCCCATACACTGAGATTAGCTAAAGTTATTTAAGCCTCCTCAGACAGGTATTTCCCCGCCACAGTGTAGTGGTTCATGTTCTGAGATGTGTCTGCCTCTCCTTTGATGCCTAAAAGAAAATTCAGGGAGAAAAAACTCCAAGGCAAATTAGTTTTGAAGGTGAGATAAGGAAAGGGTTTTAATTTGTGCCTAGGCATAAGATTACAAGTTGTATGCACCTCTCCCTGTACAGATGTTACAACTTATAATATTGTCTGTCCAATCCAAGGTTTTCCCTCCCTGTGGCTTTTGCCTTGATCCACCCCCATCCCGCCCCCTGGGAATTAGGGCTGGGGGCTTTTTGAGACCTTCTCTTCATCAATCTTCATCTTCTTCGGGGTACAGGGGGCACATAGTTACCCAAATTTTCACTATACTCTGCGGTTTAGGCCAAGGTACAAGTGTTCTCTAAACAGAATAGGCCTATCTTAAAGAGAGACTAAACATTTCTACTGGAATTCAGGGGGCAGAATTGATATGGGGAACATAGAATGGGGTAATAGAGTTGGAGAGTTTCTGTGCTAAGGGAAAGGGAATGAAATGCTGCTGCTTCTAAATCTACTTCTACTATATAACTTCTTATAGAGCTTATAAAAATTAGAAAAATCAAAAAAACAGATAGACCTTAAGGCATCACATTTAATGCATGATACAACAGCCAACATTCCCTCTGAGAACTTGCTAATGACTGTAGAGCAGAGTAATTGTTTTCTATATCTTCTGTAAATCAATGCACTGTTAATATATAACATAATTTTAAATTGGTGCTCTGCCAACTCCCAGGACCTTTTCTGCCGCTTTGACTCATGGTGGTTGCTTAACCCCCATTTGGTACTTGTGAATTCAGGGTCCTCTGCCAGGCTGAATTCCTTCCTGGATTTTGAAGAACTTCTTTGTGGATATAATTTTGAATTCTGACTCTGTCTTTGAGAGCACTTTCACCTATTAACATGCTTTAGCTTGTTGATCTCACCAAGGCTTTCGATACTGTGAGCAGAAAAGGTCTCTGGCAGATTTTGGAACTTTTAGGGTGTCCCCCTAGGTTCCTTAAAATGATATCTTACTTCATGTGGATCAGCATGGCCAAGTCAGATATGGCGATGCACTTTCTGAGCCCTTTCTAATAACTAGTGGTGTGAAACAAAGCTGTGTTCTTGCACCAGCTCTATTCACAATCTTTTTCAACATGATGCTCCAAAGGGCCACAGCAGACCTCGCTGATCAAGACGGTATCTACATTCGATACCGTAGTGATGGAAGCCTGTTCAACCTAAGGCGACTGAAGGCCCACACCAAGACCTTAAACCATCTTGTCCGTGAGTTGTTTTACGCTGATGACGCCGCCCTTGTCACCCACACAGAAACAGCTCTGCAGTGTTTAACCTCCTGCTTTGCAGAGGCTGCTGAGCTTTTTGGTCTGGAAGTCAACTTAAAGAAGACAGAAGTTCTCTATCAACCAGCACCTCAGGAAGTCTTCCATCATCCCCATATCACCATTGGCCAATCAGAGCTCAGGTCAGTCCAGCAGTTTAATTACCTAGGCAACCTCATCTCCTTGGACAGTAAGACTGACAGAGATATAGTCAACAGGTTAGCAAAGGCATATAGTGCTTTTGGAAAACTCCATAAAAGAGTTTGGCGAAATAAACACTTGAAGTACAAAGGTCAGTGTTTACAGAGCCATAGTGTTGTCTAGCCTTTTATATGGATCCGAATCATGGGTCATCTACTGCCACCACCTGCAACTCCTAGAACACTTCCATTAATGCTGTCTCCATACAATCCTAAACATCCACTGGTCAGATTATGTGACCAATACGTCTGTTCTTGAAAAGGCAGCGGTTACGAGTGTTGAGGCCATGTTGCTGAGAACACAGCTGCGCTGGGCAGGACACGTCTCAAGGATGAAGGACCACCGCCTCCCTAAGATCCTGCTTTATGGTGAACTTGCCACTGGCTGCCGCAAGAGAGGAGCCCCGAAGAGAAGATACAAGGACTCCCTGAAACAACATCTCAGCCTTGGCCATATTGATCAACATAACTGGTCTACTCTGACCTCCAATCGGGAGGTCTGGAGACACACCATCTATAACACTGCTGCTTCCTTTGAGAATCCAAGCAGGTTCACTCTTGAGGAGAAAAGACAACACAGAAAGAATCGTGTCTTGCAGAATATACCATCTAAGTAGTCCTTCTGCTGTGCCTTTTGCAACTGGACCTGTCTATCTCATATTGGCCTTTTTAGCCACCAGTGTGCTTGTAACAAACATGGGTAGAGCCCTTCCCAAGTCTTCATTTGTGAAGCCTAGCCATGATGATGAATAAGTAATAAATAAATAAATAAATAAACAAAAAATGGGGGGAGCAGGGAAAATTCCCCACCATAATCAGACTGATGAAGAAATCACGCTCACATTCAAGAGGAAAGTTTTTACCTGTTTTTCTGGATTACTAAATTATTCCTTGGTGAATGCTAAAGTGGAAAGCAGAGCCAGAACACAGGTGGAAGCATGTGCACCTGTGAAAGGAGAGATGAGATTCCCACATGGATATAGGGAAAAAAAAAAGCTAAAACACAAGTAGAGAAGGCACTGTGATATCCCCAAGGAAAAGAAGTCCTGTGTCAAGGGTTTTGAGCAAAGCTTTTGAATCTAGAAATAATCAAGGGAGTGATACATGGTACAACGTTTATAAACAAGTACTAGTGAAGTGTCATTACTTAGTTCTACCTTTTTAACCCTCCCTACAGGATGCAAAACTTTTAAATCCTGACACTTTGATTCAAAGAGGCATTACAGAACATGAATTTTCTTTGTGACTAGGCATAAGGTCACAGCAGTGATTGCAGTGAGTGGAATCTCACTACAGGCTACTGCAGAAAGGTCCTTTGGTATAACTCGCAGCCAATTAAATCAAAGTTCATCAGCCAAAAGTGAAATGAGTTACATCATAAGCCTCTGTGATCTCCACATACTACATGGCCACAGCTGGAATAAGAGTCTGACTGTGGGGCGAAGTCACAGCCCCACAACTGAAGTTTGAGGGTTTTGGAATATTATAAAGTGTTGGGCCGTTTTCCATGAGAGCAGTGGAGCTAATTAGATAGTTCCCATGGACACAGCCTTGAGCTGTGTGGCTGAGTGCAGGTGTCGCATTCCTGGATGTTGTTGTAAGAATATGTTTATATATGTGTGGGAAAATAGAAGTTAGAGAACTGAATAAAAAAACTGCCTGCTGCGCTGTGCAGGCAGACATCTCTCTGGCTCATGCTAGTGTCTCATCATCCTAGTGTGTGTGTGTTGCATGTCTTTCTTCCCCTACAGACCAAGGCCTCCGACAAGTACCCTACAACATCTGACAGTCTAGTAAAACCAACTTGGACTGGGTCCTGCTGTATTTGTTAACATCCCCACCTCCTGGAGTATACCACTGTGCTATCCTGGTTGATTCTCTCTCCATTGTCCTTAGCATTAATTTGGGGATTAGTTTTTTATTTCTGAGCTGGTTGTGGAACAGAATTTCTTTCCTGGTTCTCGAAGGGCATCAAGTTAATGAGTTGCATCCTTGTCAGCTTTCTCTTGAGCTCTCTATGGCTTGGTAACACCCCATTGGATTTTCCTGGACTTTCTGCTATCTTACATGGTCTGAATTTTATTTTTGCCCTGAAAATATTATAAGATATTTAGTTTTCCTTGTGGTTTGCTTTTACTGCTACTGGCGTTGTGATAGGTATTGCTGCCTGCTGTGAATAATGCAGAACACCAATTTTAATCATTAATATTTGATTGCATATGGTGCTGGGATGATGGAAAATGATAAATTTCCTCATAGCAACAATAAAATACAGAACCTAAAGTGGGCCCATCCTTTTGAGAGGCTCAGGCTTTAAGGCTGATTCACTCCTGCATCCTTTCGAGAGTACTTGGGGTTACACCACCCTAAGCCTGTGTGATGATAACACAGTCACCTGGGAACATTAAGATCTCCAGATGTTTAGGAGTTTGTCTTTGAATCTTATCCTGGAAGCTTTTGTTACCTTTTTATTCTTGAGTCTTTGTCATCACTGGTGGATTGTCCCTTAAACTTTTACTGCTTCCAGAAAATGCCAGTCTTTGCCTCTCTGAATTTTCTGTGAAAAGCCTTTGATAAAAAATGGAAGAATGTTGCTGATATTACAAAAACAGAGACCACTATTAGTCTTACCTTTCTGTCTCCCTTGGTCCACAACCTCACCTGTCTTGTGAGGGTGGCTGATGAGTTCCTGCAAACAGCCCCAGGGCTCTTGTACACCCTCAGTTCCCAACCCAAATCTTCCTGCTGCTTTTATTAAATGTGGTTGTTGGTGCTGGTGCTCTCAGTCTCCAGCTGTTTCTCCACACTGGAATGAAATGACAAAAGTTTTTATTCTCTCCCAATGAGAGTTCAGCTCCCTCATTTCTTAGGCTCTGTTTTGCAGAGGTAATATGAGAATCAACATAAAAAATTTCTTCTTTTTTTTTTCCAAGGTCTTTAATTTCTGCACCTGTCCAACTTCTTGTACCATCATGTGGCAAGCTAGGCCATGGAATTAGCAGTCAGCAAAGTTTATTTTGGGATAAATAAGAAAAGGACTATTTTTTTCAGAGCAAGGAGATCCCATATGGCAGACTTGCTCAGGTGCGTGAGCAGATGTACAGGTACAGCAGATGGGACCATACACAGGGTGCAGATGGGTGTCAAAGAGGCAGGTAGAAAGACTAATGCAGAATTACTGGTTTGGCCTTATGGCAGTTCACTTAGGTAGTTTCCTTCTGCCCTCCTGCATAAGAACTTCCAATTAACATTTCTACCACACACTTTAATTGCCGCATTCCTGGCTTCAGGCTGTTTTCCTCTGCTTGAAGCTTTCTTAAAATATGAAACTGTGATTTCATAAACATGCAATTTAGATATTCATTGTGTAGCCTCTTTTTAAGGTTTAGAAGTTGTAAACTTGTAAGCTGTCATGGTTTGAAATAGCCCCAAAATCCAATTCTCTAGCTCCATTCCCCCTCCCACATCTCAACCTAATGTGAGATGGGTTTTTTCCAGACAAAACACACCAGACTCAAAGTGGGGGAAAGGGAATATATTACAATGACTGTACAAATAGATACCATATCACATTATACACACGATCACAACTATCTCTACCATGACATATAGTATTTACAATGGATCAGATCTCTTCTCCCCTCCAAATAAAAGTCCAGGAGGGAAAGAAGGACAGATCCCTTCCAGTCCTTAAGCAGCAGCATCTTCTAAGGCAGCAGGTTCTGTCTGTCTTCTCCACATGCAGCAGCTGATAGCTGGCTTTCTGCCAGCACTCACGAAGGAGGTATCCAAAACTCCCTCGGCCCCCTTGACGCAGGCAAAGGGGTCTTCCGTGGGCTTCGTAACCCCAGACAAGGTCGTATCACCACGTCATATCACGAAGACACAGGGGGGTCTTCGTGACGGTCTGGTATCTCTTGCAGGGCCTTTGTGCCCTGTCTCTCAGGCTGCCACCGTGGCAGCAGTGCGAGGGGGGAGCCAAGGTCAACTCCCCCCGCATTCCATCTGGCCGTCCCGGTCCAGCTCCGAGACGTCTTTTGAGCTTCTTAGCTCCTCTCTCTCCGGTGCTGCATGTCTAAAACTCTTCTCCTTAATAGGAGTCCATCTCCCTCTTTTCCAAGAGGGTCTCCAAGGGAGTTTGGGAGGCTGGTACAGTCTTACCCCCAGAACTCTGTCTCTCAGCTGCTGGCTCTCTTTTTCCCTGCTCTCCTTCCAGGAGTCCTTTCTCTGGTGCTGCATGTCTTTGTTGCTGTTTGGTTCAGTCCTTATCTGTCCTGGCTCTCTGCCACCGTTTCTCTGGTCAGTGATGGCTGCTGCTCTGCGCCAATGGAGAAAACATCTCCCGGCATAACTACAGACGCTTAGCCCAGTCTAAGACTGTTCCAAGTCTCTGCAATCCCCCCAGCCGGGGCTGGGAGGGGGCCAGAGGCCCCAAGGGGCTCAGAGCCCCTACCTCGTGGCTCTACAACATGGCCACCTCTCCACAACAACCAAACTACAACTCATCTCTTCCGGTGAGCTTGTGATATGTTTACATTTTTTTGCAGGAGTGCCCATTGGACAGAATTTCAAAACTTCCAGGAGTTTCCACCCCTTGGGGTCTACCACTTCTCTTAGCCTCTGGGGGAAAACAAAATCTAAACCACTACATAAGCTTTCCTTGGAGTCCATTTGTGCAACCTGCAAGCACATAAAAATCACTGATCTGAGTATAAAATGACCCTTTGTACTTTATAAGATTTAGGACCCTCAAATTATAGGTGTTGAGCTAGGCAATAACCCGGGTAATTAGTAGTATTTAAATAACTGATTAGATAGAGAAGGTTTTAACCTGTTATCACTTAAAGCTTCCTTTGAGGTGCAGAATTGTTCTCTTGTGCTTATCCCGGCTACTTGCCAAAACTGGATGCAGTCACAGTCCTCTGTGGCTGCCTCTCAATGGCTGTGCACTTTTCTTTTTGGAGGTGGGGGAGTATGACAAAAATTCTGATTCTTTTTCTTCACATCCATGATACAACTAAACTTAGTGCATCTTCAACCTGCAAAGATGTTTTAAATTTCTAGAGAAATTTATACCTCAAGGTTCTCTTCTTTTTCTATATCTTTTTAAAGGAAAATAAACTAAAATTCCTGAGCAAAATAGAATATTGCTTTCTGATGATTCTTCTCTAATTCAGGTTTCTTTGTCTTTATCTAGTCCTGTAATGCTGACTTTGAAAAATTGCACAATGATCCAGAAAATCTGTTCCTCTTTTCTTCCTGGCACATTGATGCTTCTGCCTTAGGAAGGCACTAACAAAGCATTAAAAAGGAGTCATTGCTCATAAGTCAAGAAAAATGCTTGATACAAGTGGAATGTCTCAGTTTTAAATCATTGGTCTGTATTGTTGTTTATCAGGTCCTTTTTTAATCTTCTGCCATCAACAAAGCAACTTATAGAACAGTTTTAGCATTTGCAAAAACTGCTTCACACCTAGAAACAGGAAAAAATAATTTATAGAAATTCTATTTACTGATAAAACCAGAGTATGGGTTTGAATCAGGATGAACAGATTGCTGAATATATTAAGCATTGAAAGAGAACTTGCAGCTGACCAGGTTTGCTAATAGATACCTCTGCAGCCTGTGTGAATAACTGCAAGTAGGCATAAACATTAACAACCTTCTTGAAAGACAAAGAAGGTTAATGAGTTAGCCTTCCATTCTCTGGCTACAAAGTGAAGTAATTAAAAGGTGTGTAAGTGAATATTATGAGCTGGTGTTCATTTCAGAGATGAAGAGATGATGTCAGATACTGAATGGTACATTAGTATAGATGGGACCTGCTATTCTAATAAATTATCTTTTCTCCACAAACATGAGGAAAACATATTGATTTAATCTTGTGATTTTGTTTCTACATACAGGCTTAATTGCTTTTGGCAGCTTGAACAGGAGAGTAATTTACTCTGCTAATACTATGTTTTTGTGGTCTCAGATGGTTTTGAATACCACAATTTCCTCTTATTAGGCTTATTCTTCAAATAAATAAAGTAAAAAAAAAAAAAAAAAGTAATGCTTTTGCAGATTACTTTTTTGGTCTCTGTAGAATCACCTTGTAGCTTTGCCATGTTAGAAGGTGATTAAGTTTTAGAAAGAATATTTATTCCGCCTCTCCACTCTATATACTCTAATTTGTGAAGTTTATATCATAAATCTATCCAGTAATCAGCATAACAGCATGACATATCTCTTTCTTGAATTACCACATATCTTTTTGTCTCACAATTTGCTCCTGAATGCAAGCTGGAGTACTAAGATTCCCTGCCTGAAAAATGTTTCTTGAACCTCCATTAACTTCCTTTTTAGTTTTCATGTGTGTGATTCCTTGTCTTTTTATCAGTCACGCTGAAACAAATGGCTTTATTCTGACATCTTCTACTACAGATAGACCATGCTACTCCTTTTTTGTTTCAGCACTCCTCCTTGCAAACATCATAACTTTATTTTGACCTACCTTTATCTCTTATAATCTTATATAGAGATCACAGCTGTCTTTTTCTCCATCTGTCCATCCAATACACATTCATATGTTATAGTTAGAACTTAGAAAATAATAAAGTTGCTGATATCAGAGAACTTTTTAAGTTCTCCAAATACTTAAGCAGATCTGAATCTGTGTCATTTCAGAAATGTTCTCTCTCTTACTGACACACCACATTTCACAGTTCTCAGCCAGCAAACTGAATGAAATGTCTGTGATCATTTATCATCCACGGATGGAAAAGAACTCAGCATACAAGGTGAAAATACTGGGATGCATATCTCTCCGCTGCTTTCTTTGAAACTTTGACAGAGCCTCAAATTCAGGCAAAATGCATAATTTGCCCAAGGTGAGGTCTCCTGTGAAACTTTGTCCCCCTGCCAAGTGCCTGGAAATGGAGAGCCTTTCCCTACACACCATTAGAAAGGAATGTGATGAGATCTCCTTTCTTTCTTTGCACACCTAGTTTGCATGTGTTAAATCACCATTTTTTTAATGCATAGATGGCACCACTACCCATTTAAGGGTATTTATTTGATGTACTCCCATCTGCTTTTATCAAACAGATTTTTTGGTAAGCCTCAACAATAACTAAAATCAGTATTGTCAAAATAGCCCTGTGGCCAAAGTCCTTCTGTGGGCTGGGGTTAAAAACCTGTCATGGTTGCAGAACCAAGCTGTAGGAATCAGCACAGATTCCTGTGATCTTTGAAATGTCAGCTCTGGGCAGCTGAAGAGTGGTGGCAGCTTAAAGAAAATGATGAGAACTTTTGATTCCAGATGCCTTTTTGAATATCGAAGAGTCTTATGGAGCAAATGTATCTACATATACATACTATGAATGCTAATTTTTTTTACTTATTTCTGTCTACACAACTAGACTTTGTTAACATATATTTAAATTACACAAATTCTCCTTTATTGTCTTATACATAAAACATTTAATAAGTCTAAAACATTAAAAAAAAAGTCTCGCACATATCCCTTGTTTTGACCCTGGTCTTTAGCAGCTGCTCAAACAGGGAATCCAGTAAGACTAGGACATGATGAGGATTCCTCTTTTCTCTGGATGAATCTGAGTTTTAGAAATTCCTGGAGTATTTTTTATTCATTTTTTGTCACCACAGTTATCTTACATTTCACATTTCAGGAAGTAATTTTGCTCATTTATTTGTTTCATTGCTTTGGGAAATCTCCACAGACCTGTCCCTCCTTAATGGAAAGTTTTTCCTAGGATTTCCTTGCTACACAGGGATCTCCTCTAAGGGAACTTTAGAGCTTCTTATCATTTTTCATTGTCCAGCCACAGTTTCATTTCACTCACCTCAACACACAGGGACACACATCAATACATTTATGAAGCTTAGGTATTTCTGTACATTTTCAGGAAAAATGATGTTCAAAAGCCTCCTATTGATTTTTTGATAAATGATTCATGCAGAAACTTGCTTGACAGCCAACAGGAATGAATAAGCTTATTCCAATAGAATCACCACCATGTCTGATTACAATATTTTTCAATGGCAAATTTTGTGCAGAGAAAGAGATCCCTACAGGGAGGTCATTTGTCAGCCTAAGTCAGAGCTTTTATATTACTCCAAAATAGCTTAGCTAAAGTTGTGTCAGATTTTCTCTTTTTCCTCACAGAAAAAAAAGAAAAAAAGGAAAAAACTATAAAGAAAGTAAGGAAAAAATGTGGAGAATCACAGCACTTGTAGAAATCAGGACACAGCGGCCAAAGTGATTTCATGTAAGCTCCTAGTGCCAATGCATTCCTTTGGTCTTCTAATGGGGCACTTATTTGTGAAAAGCCCTTTTCACTTTTACATTTTTCTACATCTAAATTTTCTTTAAATCTGTTGCAGCTGATTTTACCAGGGTCCGCTTGAGCACGTTTTAATCATAAGATTATCAGATTCATATTTATCAGTGCAGTGGCTACAATAATATGTACTCTGTCTCCAGGAATTAGTTTTGCTCTCAGTTCTTCCCATAATTATTTTTAACTAGACTCTAATAATCCCTATGTCTGAAGCAGATTCTGCACTAAATAGTTGTTCCAATGGGATATAAAATTTAAATGACAATAATTCTACTTGCTTTGCTTTACAGCTCTCTGCCAAATCAGATTTTTTTTTTTTGCTTTTTCTTGTGATATTAACCATTTCAACACTAGAGTGAATCTGCTGTCCTCAGTTAACAAGGTCCTGATTTTAGTGGAATAGCTGGAGTGTGTTTAGCAGATGGTAGTTGGTACAATGAAAAGTGCAAAGAAGAACGATTGCTGTAGAGTCAGAGTAAAGCTTGAAAGCAGAAGGATTTCTCCTAGTTTTTCATTGCAGCTATGTAGTCTGATACATAATTGGCACTTAAAAAGTTATTGTTAATTGAGAAAAACATCTAACCAGCTTGGATGTGCCATGTGTTCTCTGCTACCCTTCTACCTTCTGGCAAAGTAGTGATATTTGGTGTCCTTTTGCTTCCCCCCAAAAAAATTAAAACTTAATTCCTAGCAGTGCCCACCCTTTACCTCTCTGCTTCTGAGAAGAGTAGATATTGTATGTTAAATTACAAAAAAAATGTTCCTTCAGTTGCTGAGTGTTACCACATACAATTTTTAGGTGACGTCTTCCAACATATCATGGGAATTAGATGATCTTTAAGGTCCCTTGTAACCCAAACTATTCTACAAGTCTATGATTCTGCCTAGAGGGAAATCCCAAGTGACTGAGTCCTCTCCTTCAGTGCTGAGCAGAGAAATTTTTGCAAATAAGGCTCTTTTAAGGTCAGCTAAAGAATCAAACATATTGATAAAAGTGGGTTTAATATAAAAGTGAGAGCATGACAAAGTTCACTAGCAAGGTTCATTCTCTTACTTACTAGGCGGTTAAAGCACACAGAGAAACAGCAAGCAGAAACCTAAAATCAATCAATCTAAACACAAAATCAACCAAAAATTATCTGTTTGGAGGCTGGGAGGGAGAAAAGGGTAAGGGCAGAAAGAGCGAGGATAAAAAGGAATAAGACAATCCTGTTGAATCACAAGGTTCAGAGTAGACGCTTGCCCTAGTTAGGACAGCTGAGACCAGTTCATCATGGTATGGGTGTAACCCAAAACTGTGTATTCTATAGCCTTCCATGCCATTTCCCAGAAATTGTTAGCAGTAGAGGCCTGTAAATGTTCCTGTCCTCACACCCTTTTATGGAATTCCCCACTCTGAGGGAAGGACTGAGCACTCCTGCCTGAACTGGAGAATATATAAACTTGGAGTTTTGGAACCTTTTTACCACTCGTGGGATCCAGAGGAAGACTGCAGCTCACTGCTCTCAACCAGACTGCAGCTCACCACCCTCAACTGGACTGCAATCACCACTTTTGACCAGACTGCAACAGCTCTCCCACCAGCAGGTTTTTTTCCCCTCTCCCTTTACTTTGGACCCGGGGGGGGAGGGGGGCAAGAAACACCACTTTGTTCATGCCCCAGGGTGCTGGGTTATAAATTCGGGTTTTGTGGGCTAAAACCAAATTGCTTGTCTGTATAATCGTACTTATTGTATTATTTTATTAAATTGTTATTCTGATTTATAATCTCTCTTTTGAGTTGAGTTCATTTCCCCTGCTGGTTAACTTTTAAACCAGCACAACCCTCCTTGCTAAACTGAGCCTAGGATTTGTACAACAGTGTAACCTAAAGGTTTGACAGTACTTAAGAGCACTTAATCAATAGCTTAAGTTAAACAATTTAACAAAGGATTCATACAAAATTTACTACAGCACAACGGTAACTTACTTGCAGGCCTGACTTAACAAATCTGAAGTGCTTAAGAATCCAGGAGAGTGACATTCATTGTACATTTGGTATGGCATAATCACACTTGCAGTCTCACAGACCTAAAGGTGTATACAAGGTATATACCTGTGAAAAACTGCTCTTGAATTCAATGAAGGACTCACTGGTGCTTTTGCACCTTCTCAGCAGGTGAAGAGTTAAGCCTTGAGGCGTCACTGTTGTTGCCAGGTCCTCCAGGAGAGCTCAAAGGTCTCATTTTTGACCCCTGTTTATAGGGTCACAAGAGTGGGCTTTAATCATAAAAATTTTCCATCCTGGCCTCAATTCAGGTCGGTGACTGCCTTTGAAAGTTCAATAACAAAAACTGTTATTCCATTTGGGTTGTTATTCAGGCAAGAAAAATAACTTTCCAAGGATGTTCGTTAAAAAACAGGAGCTCATTAAAACAGCACCAGTTTGATGCCTGCTCTGCCAGTGCTAAAGAAAAAAAACTCAGGAGCAGTTAATTAGGGGTGAGATAAGGAAAGGGTTTAATTGTGCCAAGGCAACAGATGTTACAAGACGTGTGCACAGCTGTGCCTGGGATGTTACATTTTATAATGCTATCTGTCCAATCCCAAGTGTGTCCAACCTGTAGCCTTTGCTCTGGTCTGCCCCGGGTCCACCCCTTTAGAATTGAGTCTGGAGTGTATTTCGGGGCCACCTTTTCATCACCATCACCATCTTCAGAGCACATAGTCACCTAGTTCTTGACTCTGTTCTGTTGTTCAGGCCTAGATATGGGTGTTCTCTAAACAGTATAGGCCTTGACTTGACAAGAGACTAAACATTGCCAGTGAATTCAGGGGTAGATTTGATACGGGGAGCATAGAATGGGGTAAGAGGGTTAAGGAATGTTTAAACTACTTGTATGACAGGGAAAGGGAGTGAGGGCTGCTGCTTTTAAAATCTACTTATAAAACGTACAAAGATTACAAAAATTAAAAAAATAAAAACTAATAGGGGCTTAAGGCATCAAGTTCCTGGGAACAGTGTTTCTAATAAGCTCAAGAGGAGCTCAGCCCAGATGCTGTTTCGCAAAGCTGAGCCTAACGAGCAGTTCTGAGATCATAGTGCAGATCAGGAGCGGGGAAGGGAATGCACCACCATGTCCTCTCCTTAACCAGATGTGCTTCAGAAGAAACATCCCTGCCCATGGCAGGGAGGTTGGAACTATGTTGTGGATTAACCTCAGAAGGCAGCCAAGCTCCCTGCAGCCTCTTGCTCACTCCCCACAGTGCGATGGAGGAGAAAAAGGTAAAAGTGATAAAACTTATGGGTTGAGCTAAGGACAGCTTGATAGGTAGACCAAAAGCTGTTTGTACAAGCAAGCAAAGCAAAGAATCCCTTCCCCACTTTCCACAGTCAGGTAGGTGTTCAGCCATCCCAGGAAGGTTGGTCTAGGTCACATGACTTGGGAAGACAAGCACCCCTTCCTCCAGCTCTATGTGCTGAGCATGGAGCCATATGGAGTATCCCTGTGGTCAGTTGGGGTCAGCTGTCCCCCTTCCCAAATCCCTGTGTACCCAAACCATTTTGTGATTCTGTGGAACAGGTGACTCTCAGAACACAGGAATTTGACAGGGTGATTGCCATAAACTGATATTTGAACATGGGTTGGTTTTTTGGATTTTTTTAGGCCTTCCTTAGCAATGGGGTCAGAGATCTAAGGAAGTATTCCATATCATTCCTCTCCATAAGACAACATATAAAAAGGCGCAGATAAGAGAGTTCGCTCTCTTCTCTCTTCTGGCGGCTGAAGACGACTCTCCGCAAGACGGTCTTTGCTTGTATGGGCCAGGGCCTGCTGCTCAGACCTGCTGTTATCTCCAGTCTCTCCAGGAGGCGTGGGGGAGTTGGCTGCTGCCTCACACAGTTCTACTGTCCTGTTCAGGGAAGTGTTTAATTTGTTTCTTGTATTTCTTCACTAGCTCTATGTTGGGAGAGCAAGACTGAACAATTTTTCCTGCATTTTGTAGGCCTTGCTTGACATTACTTTAGAAGCTGCAAGCTGTGATGTTTATACTTACAGGCTGTGTGAAACTATGCAATGCTTATATTCGTTAGCTGTGTGTTTAGTTATAAGGTTTGAGAAAATAGTATGTTTATAGTAAGAAAGCCTTGAGAAACTGGAGATTAAGGTACACCTGCAAGATCTTGGAAAACCCCTAAGGGCGGATCAATAGAAGGGACTTTGCATGCCAAGTATGATCTTAGGCTGCGTGGACAGAGCTTCAGATCCAATAAACTGAAAGCATGAGATGTGTGCACAGACTGAGCTATCCAATCACCTTTTTGTAAGCATGTACCGGAACAAACTAAACTGTATAAAAGTTAAGTCATTTAAATAATAAATTGGGCATCACTGATCATACTGATCATCTGTGTTTGTTTCTGAACTCCTGCCGTCCACAGCTCTATAAGAATGGGTATATTTGGAGGATATTTGTTTTTAGTTCTTTTATCCCTTCTTCCCCCTCCCTTTAACCTTTTTCCCCCTTGGGGGCTCCCTGTTGTGTATAACATATTCAAATTGTATATATAATTGTAAATATATGTAATATATACATATTTGATATAATCCTGTTTCATTTGAACTTCTTTCAGTTTTTTTCTTGTGATTCGTTTTTTTTTCCTCGCTTGGAGAGAGCGGAGGGGGGAGACAGCTTGGACTTGGCAGGAGAGCCAGGCCAAACTGATACACTTAGCTTCCTTGTCTGTTGCAGGCTACAGCATTTCATAAAGGGGGTTTCCTCTCCTCTCTACTGTTGAAGACTCATGGGCAGCACCTTGTATCAGGCCCTTGCAGCTCAGTAGATTGATGCCTAGACACTGGGTACCAGAACATGTGAGAGGCACCGCTGGCCAAGGGTCTATGTTTTGCCTTCAGTTAAATCACTCTGAACACAACACAAGGTTCTGATGAGAAGCAAAATTAATTTTAAACTACTAAAGGACAAAGTAAACAACATAGTTGCTAGATTTTGGAAAGCAAATGCAAAGAAACAAGGCAATTACATACCTTATTAGCCAGCCGTACTTGGCTAGGATTCCTGCCTCCACTCTGCTTGTGTGCCCAAGAGATGACAGGATGGATTCAAGCTTGTTAGAGATAGGACCAAGTTCCTGTAATGAGCCACATCCATCTGGCATCATCTCTCCACGTTGGAGCCTCCCACTTAGGATGGAGTCTGTCTTTAATGAACTACTTCACTCACCAAGGCCTCTACTGAGTGTAAACACACCACAACAGGATTGCCCATAACCCATGGGCTTGATAGTTAATTTGATTACTGTTTGAATTTGCTAGCCTTCTGCTAATGTAAATCTGTCTGATGTAACATTAGCTGCTGATACAGAGGCATATTTCCAAAATACGGTGTTGCCCATACTGTGTTATCACTCTATCATCAGTAGATGATGCATTAATACCATGTAAATGCTACTCTTAATGCACAGATTGGTGAATATACATGGAATCATCTGAGCTTGTAAGGCTTTAGGCAATTAACTTCACTAGCACATCAGATTTATGTGTAATCACATCACTACAGAGAAAAAAATATAGGTGAAACATGGGAACAAGAGGAAACAGCAAGTAGAACATGTGGTTTGTTACTTGAGAAAACATCAAAAATCAATAAGCTTTTTAGATTTTGTGAATGGGTTTAAAACTTGATACAATTTTAATACCGGAAAAAATAAAACAGTCTTTTTCCAGCTTTTTGGTGAATTAAGTAACAAAAATTAATAAATTAGTTCAATCTGAAATATTAATATTTTCTCAAATAGAAAAAGGTATGTAGTTTTTGGGTTATATAATCTTTTATTCACCACTTTGTTCAGCTTTCAGTAAAAAATAAGGGTTTCAAAATGAAAAGTCATAAATGGTGGCATTCATAAAAATGTTGACTGCAAAATTTTGGGAAGCTCAAAATCCACTATTTTATTTCATCATTATGATGCTCTTTTCCAGACAAATCTGATAGCAAAATTCATCTCAGTTTCACTGGGAAAGTCCTCTTCATTAGGAGGGTTTTCTTCTACATCACCTGGGAGGACACATTGCCCCGAGTGGCAGGTGAGACTGAAGAAGATGCTCAAGATCTGCAGCCTAATTAAGGCTGTGTGTTTATTGCATTTTAATGATATCCAATCTGGCCAACATTAGGTTTCTTCGAGATAATTAGAGATGAGCTATGTCTTCAGGATTTTGGTTTTAGATCTTAAATTCTGAAAAAAATTCACTTTATGTCATTTCTTTAATCTTACTCAGGGCAAGGAGAATCTTTCATTAAACACACATTAAACTGTGTGTTTAATCTTTCATTCTTGGAACAAGTGGAATTTTCTTTTGCCTTTAGCGCAAAAGTATCTGCTGCTTTGTCAAGGTCGGGTAAAACAAAAAGCAAGAGCTGCAACCATATTTGCTGAAAGATTCTTGCTTTGCTAGGGAGACTCAAATTCACAAAGACTCCTGGTTGCAGCATATTTGTGTCCCATAGAATCACAGAATATCTGTAGCTGGAAGGGACCTACAAGGATCATTGAGTCCAACTCCTGGCCCTGCACAGGCCACCCCAACTATCCCATCATGTGCCTGAGAGCACTGTCCAAATTTTCCCTGAGCTCTGGCAGTCTGATTCATTAGTTCCTGGTTGTGACTGTGTCTTACCCCTTGTTCTACACTTTCAGTCAAAATGCAGAGGTGATTCTTTGCAGTGCAATTAACTAAACACTTTTTCAAAATAAAGGTTAGATTTCTCACGATATGTTTTCCTTACGAATAGTAGAATTTATGAGATAAGCTGTCATTATCTACACATTCACCAGCTTCACAATGGTATATGCATTTTGCAGAGGAATTGATGCAGTGCTGGAGGCAGTGGAAGACTGGCAGCCTTGAAAAATGAAGTGGTCTATCTACTGCAAGGCCTCAAGACTAAGGCTTCTTAGGCTAATCTTGTCTGAACCTTTCCTGGACTGCCTGGAGCTTTGTTTTTTTGTGGTATGGCTGCATCAGTAATTTTTCTATAGATGACTATACCTAATTTATTTTAGTTTTTTAAAGTCTTTGTGTAATACAACCAGAATGTTTATGTAGATAACTGTAACAGGCCATTATTCTCTGTAGAATGAAATACTTTTGACTGAGATGGTGATGTGGTTTAGAGAAATACAGCCCTGATATGATTGTAGAGCTCTTGAGAAATGGGGATGTGAAGTAGAGGAGCAGTCATGGGCACAGGCACACTGGAGAGCTTATGGGTTTAAACAATTCATCACTCATCAGTTAAACAAGTGCAGACCAGGTAAAGTCAGCTTTTTTGGGGTAACAAGTGAACAAAGAACAACTATTTATTTTGCGAAAGTCCCCATGTGTATTGTAAATCTGGATGTAATGTGACTTACACACTAATGAAGAAAGACCAAAGCACACAAACAAATATAAAATAACCCCCAACCAGATCCTAGAGTAAGGAAAAAGAAAGTCTCACCATCTTGAATCTGCTCCAAGTGAAGGACTGGGATGCTGACAGTTTGCTGTGCTCCTTGCCAGACTGAAGATCTCATTTCAGGACTCCGGGAAGTGGTGAAAATATGAGCAAACAGCTGGGAAAAGAGGTGGAATCTAGAAATGTGTATAAAATTTTAACTGTATTGTTTTTATTGGGGATTATTATTTTTTTTTAATTACTATTTATTTTCTTTTACTTTTTTATCCCATTTCTTATCTATAATAATTAGATAAGAAATATATAATTTCTTATATATTATATAAGACAAATATAATAACAGCTCTTTTATTAGGCTATTATGATCCTAATAACAAACTCTTGATTTTACTCTTGATTTTTTAACTGAATTACTTTTTTTTTTTGCCATTACAAAATTTTAAGTGTAACTTATCCCAGCTAGATCTGTAATTAGGGATATAATCCTGATTAGATTCTCACATAGCAATTGGGCTGTTTTCACTGAAAAGGGAATTAAATCCTACCCCATGTGATGGAGTTCTGAGAATAACCTAAATTTTATTGGTTTGTATTTATCACCTCCATTTTATGCAAATGGATAGATCTCTGTTTTCTTACTCCTCCCAGTTAATCAGCAGCACAAAGAGAGGCACCTTCATTCAACCTTGGCTACTATGGATGGGAGGTCAGGAGTGAATAGCTATGAGATGATGTAAAACAAGAGTGTGGTTCCTACTGTGGCAAAGGCAAGGCCCTGCAGATGCAAATTGTTTTTGGGAAAGAAGTTAAAGTATCCATAGAAACCCATTTTTCTTCTATTTCCCCATGACAAACCCAGTAAAATATAATCAGATGTTCACAGCTTTAAAATTTGGGGCAACAAGCTCAATGGAGAGAAAAGCTAAGAACAAACAAGATGGGAAATGAAGATTAAAATACCATGAAAAAATAGAGGAACCTACCCTGCAGACTCATCAGAAAAAAAAAAAAAAAAAAAAAAAAAAGATGTGTTTGTTTTGCATGGTATGGAGTCTTGTTAACAATTTTTGCTTAATAGAATAAAAGAAAAGGGGAAAAAAAGAGGAGATCTCTTGGAGGTCATGAAGGAAGGATAACAGATGGAGGTGGATGAAGTTGAACAGCTCCCCTGTAGTTAAGAATTCAGGTACTTGTTTTGCAGCAGTTTGCTTTTTGCTTGTAACTTTCTTATTTAGCCTCCTCGTTCATAAATATTCACTAAATTAATTAATTATGGCCTCATTAGGCACCACCAGCTTTGAGTTTCAAGTTAATGGGAGAGAGATCATTGTTCCTGCCACATAAAGAAAGCTCTTTATAAAAGATATGAGGTGTCTAAGAATGACCTGAGGACTCTCCACATAGACACGATCTGGACTTTTGCATTTCTGTCTATGGAAACTTCCTTTTTCCAGGATTTTTGGAAAACTCTACACCAAAGTGGAATGCAGAGTTGGTTTTGTTGTGTCTTATGAATTTTGAAGGGGAATGCTCTCCTACGGGTGGTAGAGATTTATGGCCAAGTGGTAGCGAATGAACACTTGCTTTCTTCTCAAATTTTTGCTGATGTTCACAGATGAACAGCAGTTTGTGATAAAACTCTAGATAGAAAGTTACAGTAATTTCTGCTTTTCAGGATGCCTTTTTTGTTTGGTATTTGATTAGTTCTGAGCACTGTAATGATGGTTCATGGCTGGGACTCCTCCCTGGCATTAATAACAAGAGGGAGCAGCTGGGAAATAAACATAAAACTGGGTGAGGAGAACATCTGATTGGATTTAAAGGAAGGAATGGAAAGCATACACATGAGTAAATTGGCCTGCTTAGTCCACAGAGGTTGTACCTGAGGAATCTCAGGAGTCTTGTGAGGAACAGTATGTTGGTGCTACAGAAAAGTTAAATTAAGTTTTGGCTATTTCCAAAGAGGAATGTAATGTAAAGGCACCAAGTCACATTCCTCATTACTGCAGGTATTAATTCATTGGTAATAAAGTCAAAAATAAAATTGCAATGCTTTTAAAGAACATTCTTTCTGCCACAAACATCCTCAAACCATACACTATGTAAAAATAGCAAATGATAAAGTCTGAAGGCCTTAAAAATTCAAGGCAATACTAGGAGAGAGAGAGGAAACAAACTGCAGAGCAAGACAGAAATGTCCAAAATGATGTATTCTAATACTGGGAATTTCTTCCTGATCACAAAAGTTGTTGAACAGAATAATTCTGAGTGCATAAATGAGGCACAGGAGTGAAACAGGAGAAAAGCTTCTCAAACTGGGGAATTGCAGCAGCACAACCAAAGATACAATCAAAGCCTAAGTATGGTCTTGGTACTGAAAAATTCCTAGAATTTGTTATTGAAAAGAGAAAATTGTTCCATGATCCTAAAGACAGTTATCAGGAACCTATAATGTGAAAATTTAATGGTGAATACCTTACAAACGTATTATGATTACATTTAAAGGTGCAGAATGTATTTACTGCTGTCACTTCTGCACATGAATTTATCAAACCATTTTCCTGAAGTGTAGGTTTCTTGCTCCCAAATGCCCTTTCTAAAATCTGTACCTAAATTTCTGTGTTACTTTTCTATTTGTTGTGATTTAACACTAGAAGGTAACTCAGTCGCTCCCTCACTCCCCCGTGCTGGGATGGGGGAGAGAATTACAAAGTTAAAAGTGAGAAAACTTTTGGATTAAGATAAAGACAAATTAATAAGGAAAGCAAAAGCCTTACCCCATTCTCAGTTGACATCTACTTTCTGTAAGTGATTAATCATATTTCCTTTAGTTTTTGGGTTTCAAATGTACTTTTGTTATTCCCACAGGGATAATTATACATTCCTGTTATCCTTCTGGTAGTCCTGTTCTATACAGGTCCAACTGAAGCTTACCTTTTTTTTGACTGGAAGTGACTTGAATTGCATTTGATGTTCCAAATAAGCCCATATGGGTGGTCTGTAAAATGATGAAGAAGCTGTTTTGAAAGTTTCAAGGAGAATAATCTTGATAGGGGCCAGGCATGATAACACATGTTGGAGAGCAGCATCCCAAGCATTTCCTGAGGTATTTAGTCTTCATGAAAGCAGCAGCACATTTGTGCAGAGATTATATGGGCATATTAAATTCATGAGGACTTTCTCAAGGAAGGTTCGGAACTCCCTCTTATCATGAGGCTTAATTTATCTGAACAGGTTCCAGATAGTTTTGTTTTGCTCTGCTTTGTAACAAAAACCAGATCTTGGAAATCGCATTTATAGGGAAATAAAGAAATGGGTTGAGTTGGCTGTTGGCTATTATAGGAATAAGTGTTTTTATAACATGTCTTTAACCCGTACAATTTGTAGGCCAGCCTTTTGAGCACAAAATCCTGACTTCTGTACAAACCACTTAATTTACTGTTTTACAGAGTTTCAAACTATTGCCCAGCCTTGTGACACTTTCTAAAATTTATTTTGTGTATGTATTTCTCTCACAGCTTTAAGTCCCTATTGTTTTAATTTAAATATTCCTTGCCAAGAACAATGAATAAAAAGTGGTCTATCATATTGAATAATATTTTTTATCACATTAGGTGACAAAAAGTTATTATATTCAACTCAATGCATGAGCACTAAAAGGAAGGCAAAAGCATTATCACTCAAGAAAACAATTCTTTCTCTTTGATATCTAAAATGGCAATTATTCCCTTTATAAAGAGAAGTTACTAAATTGTACTATCCAACATTCATTTTAGCATCTTCAGAGTGATTGCATCTTCTGTGGCACAGTGCCATCCCGTGGGCCCTGAGATGATCCAAGACAACCATGTGGATGTCACAGTGCAAACTCTTGCCAACTTTCTTGTTAAAAAATCCAATCAGGTCCAACTTGTCTCAAAAGTCCATTTTTGAGAGACAAGTACATTTCTGGTGGCATTTGTTCAAAATTATTCTGAGTCTTTACACACTGGTGGTTAGGACACATATAGGTCGTATACACAGGAAAGCCAGGGTTGAGGCTTTGCTGTGGTTCGTGCAACACTTTTGCTCACAGCTCACGCTAAATCTGACCATGAGAAACTCACACCTTAAGGCAGACTAAGGAAATCTGTCTTTCCAATCTTCCTTAAACTTTTTCATCCTTACTGATATGTGTGTGAAAAGACTTTGCTCCATAAAATTTCCTTCTATTGAAAGTATTTAATCTACCTCCATTTAAAAAGACATATTTCCTGGCAAGCAGCTGTGTTGAGCACAACTTTTTGCTCCAGGAGATGTGATCTACATCCTTTCTTTTAATTTCTTGATAGGCCTGAAACAAGATATTCAGCAGGTCCTAGGGAGATTTTAAAATTGCTCTGGGAAAGGCAGAAAAACCCCACTTCTTTTGCCTGGAGAGTTCATTCAAGGATCTGTGAGCCCAGCTGAATAAAGACAGTTCATCTGATTTATACATGTGCAAACATAATGCTGCTCAATGCAAAGGCATTGAATAGATGGTCCCTGGTGACCATTTACAGAGGCGGAGTGTTAAAAGTGTTAATGTGATCAATAAAGAGGAAAAGGCCTGGGAGCAGCACTCAATCTGAGCTTCACAGAACATTGCCACTGAAATAAATATTTAGTAACTAAAGGTTCTATTCTTTTGACAGGATGAGTTTCATGCCTCACGGCAAAAAAGTTATGAGATTTCAGTCTGTAATCAAAGAATAACTCTATATTTTTCGTAGGAAGAAGATACTGCTTCTTTTCCCCTGACATGGTGATGGTTAAATGAAACAGTTCCACCTTCTACCTCTTCCCCTTCCCCTTTCATTTTTGGGCAGAAGAGAGAACAAGGAGAGAGGGGAAGAGTACAGAGAGGGAAGAGGAAGACCCTAAACAGTAGGAGAAAATAGGTGTTAACCACACTGTGGCAAACTTGAAATTGGTGTCTGAGTGCCAGTTGGTGCCACAACATGGCACTATTACATGGTTTGAGTCTGAGGTTGAATTGTGGCTGCTTGAGTTTAAAAATCATGGAATGCTCCAGAGGTCATGATTAAGACCACAGAGAATGCAGAGACTTAGGCGTGAAAGGTATTTGGATATCCGGATTCCACAGGATCAGGTGCAGCTGGAAAATGGACTACTTTTTTTGACTACTATACTATTACCACATCAGTTATGATGTGATTTTGTTTTGTAGATATCTTTTGTTATTAACTCATTTTATAAATTTATTTTTAAACTAAACTGAGTCCACTTCACTTAGGGCTCCCAGGTGTGAGAGTGAGATGGTGAAGAAGTTTGTGTCAATAACACATAAATAATAAAATTGCACCAGGTTTCAAATGAAAAGCTTTAGATTTTGACAGCTGAGGATTTTGGCATGTAAGAGAGCTTTGGGGAAAGTACATCTTGGCAAGGTGTTCCTGCTACAGTGCAACAATAAAATATCTTAATAATGTTGCCTCTTAAAATGCCTCCTGGCTTCTGGAGTCCTCCAGGTATGAGATGCTGCACATGGACCACTGTGCATGGACCACATGCACATGAACCACTGTAAATGATGTCTCCATGAGTGTTTCCATGACTCTTCCCAACTCATCAGCCTCCAGAGACTGCATCACATCCACAAAAGTGTATTTTGATTCAAGTCATAACATTTTCTTAACTATGAAGGGCAGAACTGCAAGGACATGCTCACCTGTTATGAAGTTACCTGTGTCAGATTGGGATTCTACTGCTGGAAACCAGCAGTAGAAAGGGGGCAGGGGCAGGACTAAATGGTTCGATATCGAGTAGCTCAGAACTGGAACATTTTCTGGGAGCATGAAGGAGTGATGAATTGGCATCTGAATGTCCTCATATTCCCACGGTGTGATTGGCCAACTCCCTGGAGACAGTGGAAGAATGCCTCACAACACAGCCTTCTAAATAAAATACAGAATTAACTGTGGTTTTAGTAACACATGGGCTGCAACCATTAGAAAATCAGTTTGTTATTCATCTAAGCTCAGCATATTTCAGCCGTTTAAAGCTCATAAATAGCTTAAAGTGTCTTCAATTGTATTATTGTTTGGTGCCTGTAAAAAGCAGGGTGGATAACTAAACACATATAGATAAATATGTACATATTTTGATAACAATGTGTTATTTCTTATAAAATTGAAAAGGTATTATCAGAAAGATAACTGAAAATTAATTTTTTTCAAGTAAATAATTTCTGAAAAAGTTTCCATCAGTGGGATCCTGTAGTCGTCCCCATGGGCAGCCAACATCACTTTCACTGGTGTAGTTTTGCTGCTTTTCAGTTTCTACTCTCTCCAATCTCAGGTGTGCTGTGCTATTATCTTTTCCTGTAACCAAATATTCCTAAGGTAATGGAAACATTATAGTGTACCTGGTCTTAGCTAAGGTCCCACATGTATTCTGTGATGCAATGAAGCTTTTGTTCGGTTGGTGAATTCAGTACACGACCAGTACTTAACAATTCTTTATTGATTTCATGCTTTATGGCTTAACTTCAAGGAAAACTCTCAACTCCTAGAAATCCTCATTGGGGTTGCATGCATGTCCCACAATAATTTTTCTTTTTTTGTGTATATTCTTTCTCTCATTCATGAAGAGAAACCCCTCAAAATTATTTAAATATTGGTTTGATGAAGATATTTTCTTAGTTCCCAGGAGAAAAATTTTTAGTGAAACATCTCAGTAGTAGAAGTTGCTTCCTTGTCTGTCCTGGTACTTAAACTTAATAAAAAGTGTTGATTTATTCATTCCTACTTTTTAGCTTCTTAAATACTCATATAAGTCCTGCTTTTAAATGTACTGGGCATACTGGAATATGGGAGTGGAATCCACACAGTCTGTCTCCCCCAGTAGTTAATTTTATGACCACTAGTTCAATTAACGTTATTTTAGCTGCTTTGTTTATGTGTTGGGAGTTTTGGAGTGTTTTTTTTGGGGTTGGGAATTGGTGGTGGGAAGAAGGATATTCCCATGTGATAAAGGAACACATTATTGCATTCATACCCCTCAAAAAATTGCCTGCAATTTTTTCCTGATTACTTATGTGGCTGTTGTGAGCATGAGGTTTGATTACAAATAAAGAAAATTATACCACCTTATTTTTTTTGCATAAAATATATCAAAACATCTCATTTAAAGGAATGATCTCTTGTAGGAGAAGTTATATATTGAGATTATTTTCTAGTAGCTTAGAAGGTATTTTTGTAGAGTTTATATACTCTATACAATTGATAGTTGTAAGAAAAAGAGCTCCTGCTTTCATGCCTTTCCTTTTTTTGGCTAAGCCTAAAAATCTCAGCTGTCATACTAAGGTAAACTCTACAAAATATGCTTTAGAATGCAGTGCAATTTTCTCTGTGCCTTTACTGTATTGACTTTTCAGAGGAAAAAAAAAACAACTTGCATAGGACATGGTTAAATATGGTTAATTAAAAAAAATAGAAGGAAAAGAAAATACATATAGTTGAGAAGAAGGTTTTTGAAAGCACTAAGTACTGGCCTTAGACTGCTCCCACTGGAAATGTTATTGACTTCAGTGAATGCTGAGTGATGCCAGCGTTCATATAGCTCATATATTTTTTTTATTTTTCTATTCTATTTTTCTTTTTTTTCTTCTTTTTTTTTTTTTCTTGTGAAGAACTATGGTTCCCAGCTGTAATAAAGAAACATAAAATTGCACTTGAAAATCTAGTAAATGAGGTGAACTGTGAGATGCTACAGCATTGTGTATTTCAAATTCTGCTGCATGTGATGGGAGTGCAACTGGTCATGTCACGCTATAGTTCATAAAAAAAGTGGTTATTTACAAGCCAATTATGTTTCTTTTTGGTTGACTGCACTAAAAACCTTTCTGTAAGAAGCTCCTCAACTTCAGTACAGAAGTCATACAGGGCAAATTTTGTCTGACTCAAATAGATTTGGTGTTTAGCAACTGTAAAACAGAGCTTAAGTAGAGTACTTTGGAATAACTTATGAAAGAGTAGAAGTCCCATGTCCTTGTTTTAAAATGATGTATATTTCAAAGATCAAATCTCAAGAAGGTCAGAGGAACTTCTAACCCATTTCATGGCTATGAAAAACTTCCAACCGCAGCTTTATATGGGCTTACAATTCTGGCTTGTTTTTTTCAAAAGCTACATAACAAACCCCACATTTGAAACCCTTATTCCAGTTCATACTGTGGTATTGTCCTGCCAAATGGCTCATGTGTGACTTTGCAGAGCTAAGAGCAGGTTGGACTCTCTTAATTACGCACATTTATTATTTACACTGCAATCAGCATTTCGGAAGTCTGCAGAAATATTCCGAATATGTATATTTGTGAAAGAATGGTAACATTTCTATATTTTCAACATTTCCATATTTCCAAGTACTTAAATACTATAATTTCATCATTGTCCCTTTCTCCTTCTTGTATTTGTTTATTTTGCTTTTTTCACCAATGGAATATTCTTTTACAGTAGGCTTCTGGGTCCTTCTCTTTCAAAAATATACTTTTCACTTTTTTAAATTCAAACTATCATCAAGCCTTTTTTAAGCCTTCATTTAAACACCATTTAGCAGCAAGCCCATTCAAACTGTGCTTTCCATGTTGCAATTATCTCAATCATTTCCAGACTATTCAATCATTTTCCCAATCATACGTTTTTGCAGCAAGGCTGATTCGAACACATAGTCACACACGGAGCTAAAAAAATTTTTTCCTTCTCACACAATTTTTGTTTTTCTTGCTTATTCATCAGGCTAGGCACTGTTTGCCCCTCTGGGCTTCCAGAATAATGGCTGTGCTCTACAGGTAACAGGACCCACAGGTCTGCTACAAGGTCACTTTGTTGCTGGAGATGTTTCCTGCCTTTGGATGAGACGTAATGCACACTGTGTGAACCACCAGGTGATCCAAATTAATTGATATATTATTTGCTACTTCACAATTGCTGTTGCTTTTTTGATATCTTTTATTACCTTTTTACTTTTCTATCTTTTTTTTCCTTTTTTAGTATTTTTCTTTCATAAGCATTGCTGAGGATGCTGAGTGCATTTATAGTTTTCTTGGTCCTTCTTTCCATGGTCCTTATTGGTCAGTTAGTTGGATCCTCTGCTCCACTGCACTGCTATTGATGAGCCAAGACACACAACCGCATTGAGCCACATTTTATTCTTACAGAGGAAAAATCCACAATTTTTTTCTAAAAGTGATTGCTGAGCTCTATCATTAATCCATTAAACTACCTTAATACTGGGCTGGATTTTTATTGTACTATTGCCCATTACCATACAGCAAACTCCTTGGTGGTTTTGGAGGTTTCTCAAATCACCTTGATTTTCCATGATTTTCAGAAAACAAATTTTACCAAAAATTACTAGAAAAAATGCTTTTTATCATTAACTACACTACTATTCTTTCAGTGTCTATCCGTGATTCTTGACTTTTGTCTAAAAATGGTCAGTTGTAGTCTCCTTGGAACATTATATTTCCTCTTCCTCAAATGCTTTATTTTTTGTTTAAGGTCACACAGACCTCTGTAAAGAAATAAAGGAGAGGTCACATTCTTAAGTTTTATATTATCTGATTTTTAAAATCTAAAATTAATGTAATATTAATGCCTGCTTAATGTGCTATTCATTAATAAAAATGAATTTTTATTATGCATTAATTTAATATTAATTATTGCCTCAGGAAGTTGTAGCTGATACTTCTGTGCCTAGAGGGGTATAGTTATGTTTAATTCAAACTTTATCCCCCCAAGCTGGACTTACAGAATTTTCTGCACAACTTCTCTAAGATGCACCTCTGTGAAAGATACACATCCTGTGAAGACACTTGGATCTGCTGAGGTAACTGGGCTTGAAAACCACACCAGTTCCCAACCAGCAGTAACAGAGTGATTCCTGAACTTGTGGGAAACACCCCATAATGCAAAATTATTCCTTCTGTTTCTATAGAAGAATGGAATTACCTGGTAAAGTCCCAGCAACTTTGTTTCTTACAGAATCATAGAATCACAGAATGGTTTGAGTCGGAAGGGGCCTTAAAAAATGTGTTGTTCCCTGGTGTTTGTTTATTTAAAAAAAAATTAAGATGTAATTAATATTTTTATTGTTATGATTTGCTGGAAAATGGAAAATACTAATGCCTACAGGCAACTTTTTTTAGAGTCATGCTTCCTGTTTTGTTATCAAGTCCTAGTAATTAATCTTAATCTTAATCTTAATAATTCAAAATTGCTATTGCATCTTTTGCATATAGTAATTTGTAGAAGATAAGTCATGTATATTTTTATTTAATGACGCCATGTAAGTGAAAGGGATCTTTTCCTCCATATTCCTCCTTGAGGAAAAAAAATTAAATATATTTGTAAGGGGTAGGTTTTCTTCCTAAGGATTTTGAGTGCTCCAACGAGCATCTGAAAATTAAGGATATTCTCCTATGCACAAGAGTTGAGTGGAATTTATTCCTGTGTTGTTGACCACCAAAAGACTGAGGCATTTGTCAGCCCAGAAATTTGCTTGCAGAGGATGTATGTTGTGAATACAGCATTACCTATTTGAAGTGCTTATAAATAACGGCATCTTGTGTTTCTTTTTGTGTTACAGTGGAAAACAGACTGAAATCCGTATCCACTGGTTTGGTCATAGACATTTAAAATTATGTATTATATCCCTTTAGCCTGAAAATTTTACATGTCTGGCCAAAGAGAAACAGATAACATAGAAGCTCAGGGAGAAGGAATGTAGTAGCAGAAAATATCTACTAGTGTTTAAAAGTCCTTATTAACAAAGATAGGGGATTTGTTCTAGTGTTTTATCAGATCCCAAATACAACAAGACAAATAGTTATTCTTTAGTGAAATATTCCATTAGAAATATTCCACAATACATTTACTTTTTCATATATGCATACACATTTTACAGCCTCTAAGATTTAACCAGTGGCCTCTGCTAATGTTGTTTTTTTTTTTTTTTTTGCACAGTTGATGATATCAGTTTAACAGAATTTAATATGATGTAGTGTAATTGCTGCTTGTGTGAGAGATAAAAATGTGTACAAAAATGGCAAAATCTGGAATAAATGAGGGGAGTAATGGATTGTGTTCCTGGCAACTTTCTATGGTAAACAAGTTTGTGAAGGACAAGATATATGGGAAATGTGAGATTTCAAAAGAACAACATTGTTGGTCACATTGACATGGGCAAGTTAATCATTGGTGTTATTAACAGTATTCTCTTTATGCTGTACAGCTGTGCATTTTCAGATTTGACCAGGATAACAAAAGCATTGCTTTTCACAGCTATTGTATTATTACAGAAAAAAACCCTGAAATTCTGAAAACTCTGAATTGTCAAGACATTGCAATTTTCTGAGCAATGAGCAATAATAATATCAACTTTCCTGTCCTTTTACTGTTAGCTGTCATGAGAATAAAGAGTGAATATGTTGGTTTTTGGAGGAGAATGTAAACAAGGGGCAATCAAGTTTAAAATGAAAGACTACAATTATACTTCTTTTTATATCTCAATTTTTCTTTGCATAGCGACTGGAAGATATTTTTAAAGTCATCTTTTAACTACTATTAGTTTGGTCCCTTTCATAATACATTTTAAAGCTTGAATCTCATAATTTTTTTCCTTCTATTCTGCCATCCCACTAAAGCTACATGGTATAAATCACAGACTAATGTGAAATGAACTTGTAAGTTGGTACATAATAGGCAATTTCTTTATATCTGCTGAAGTAGTTCACATGGGCTGATAAATACATTATATTGAATATCTGCAAGTGGCTTTTGAAGAATGCAAATTCAGAAACTTCTGAAGAAGTTTAAACTCTTGACATTCAGTGTTCTGTGAAGACACGGGAGTTTGGGCCTGGATTATTTTGTTTGTTTTGTGTTTGTTTTCCTGGCGATAAAGACACTGCATAAAAATGAATTTATGTAGTATCTCCTAGGGTGTTTTCACAGCAGCAATATCACTTTGGTGATGAATCCTCATGAATTTCAGGCACATCACAGTGAGACACTGTTAGTGATTAATTACCTCCAGGGAGCCAAGGAGCTCAAAACTGAACATGGCAATCCAGAAAACATTGGTCACTTTCTGTTGTGTCGATGCTCAGTACATTCAGTGAAATGCTCTTTGGAAATGCTTGGAGAAAAAAATCAGTAAAATAACAATAAGGATTTCTTCTTTGTTTCTACTCAGAGACATGGATAAAGACAGTCACCTGCATGATGAGAAGAAACCCGAAGACTTATAGGCTTAAAATACAAGTCATATTTGTTGAGACCTTCAGTCCATTTATATTTTTGGCAGATCTGTTCCCTACTATGCCCTGGCCAGCCCAGTCTTGAAGATGCCAGTTATTATTTCCTTTGAAAGGTTATATTTCACCTTACTCAGCATGCAGGAAGCCATAAATAATTGTTTGAATATTTCTGATTTGTTTATGAAATCTAATGATGGTTATTAATGCCAGACCTGGTGAAAAACCTGCAGCAGAGAAGAAGTTGTTTTCCAGAGGTAGCTATGTAACCAGGTTTGGGCTGGAAGGGACACTGATGCCTCAGAGCTTTTTGGCTTTTTTAACTTTTGTAGATTTTAGAAGTAGTTGTGTAGTGAACGTAGATTTTAATGTATCTGTATTATATCCCTTACCCTTAACATAGTAGTTACCCCATTCCTTATCAATCTCTCTAAATTCCTTATCTTGTTCAGACTTCCCTCAAGGTAGACCTTCTTTCTGTTTAAGAACATTTGCAACCTGGCTTGAACAACAAGATACATCATAGTCAAAGCATCCTTCAAAACTCAGAACTTTGGAGGAGCTCCAAGGACTGGATGTGCTGTGACGAAGAAGAAGATGGGGAAGAGGGGGTCCCAGAGCCCCTAACTCAATTTATAGAGGGATGTGCCAGGGGGAGGATCTGGGGGGGGTGGATAGATCTGGGATTGGTTGGGATAATACCTTAAATTGTGGAACCTCCTGGACATGGGCATGAGGGTCATGTGTATTCCCCGGGCCTCAGGCCTGAGATTAAAGGACCTACTCTCTTTGTCTTATCTCCTACACAAAATTGACCGGGAGTCTTTTTTTTCTCTGCAGTCTCTTAAAACAACACCTTACAGATAATCATCCCATTCCACCCCCCTTCGATGGACAGGGTCACCTCCCACTATCCCTGCAAGCTCCAAGCTCCATCCAACCTGGCCTTAGACACTTCCAGAGATCAGGCAGCCACAGCTTCTCTGGACAACCTGTGCCAGGGCCTTACCACCCTCACAGCCAAGAATTCCTCCCCAGTATCCCATCTAACCCTGCCTTCTTTCACTTTTTGATGTAACCTCACCTGTGGTCACAGTATGGGTGAGCCTGAGGTAGAGTGTATAACTAGGTGGTTGCACAGAAAGATAGCTACGTGACATTAAATGAGAATTATTTCATGTGCTCAGCCTTTAAGAAAAGGAAATTACCTGCTTTCATTTGACTGATGTTGTCCTTTTGAGGCGATTTTTGAAATTTATCAGGACAGTGGGTTTTTTAATCTCTAGTTTGTAGTGGATGATTAGTCACAGATGGACAATTGGCATGAAAAAAAAATGAGGAAAGGTGTGCATTAGCAAGTACACAATTCAATAATGCAAAGAAGTGTATCATATGATTGTATGTAAAGACTTTAGTGAAGCATTTCATACAATAGCTCTTAAGATTTGCCCTGAAAAATATAATTCAGGTCAGTTGGGAAAATCACGAAGAGAAAATTACCAGAGGATCAATAAAAATACCATGATAAACAGTAGTGTTCTGGGATGTTGGAAGGTTGCTATTGGGATATCAAAAGGATTAATACTTATTGTCAAACACAAAAATATGCACTGTGTTCCCTTATAAGGTTCTATGCAATTTTTTTTCTCCCTTATATTTATACAGCAAATATTTTTGTGATATTACGTTGCAAAGCCCTCCCAGTGGCTGGAGGGTGCTGTCCAAAGTACGTAAACCTTCTGGCTTAGCAGCAATTTATCAATAGGTAAATGGTTTCATGTTTATTTTCCTTCTGAAGCTACTTCTGTCTGTCAAAAACACGACTTTGACAGCAATTAGCGCAGTGCCATCAGTGAAAACTACCCTCTCCTTTGTAATATTGAAGCCTTGTCTTTGGCTCTGACAATAAAGCTAAAAGTAATCCTCTGCTTCTGACAAAACCCATCTCATGGGATTATATGTGAAAACAGAGCAGGTATACTTTGCTGGTTCCTCTGTGTGTAAAGCAAGTCACCACAGTTGGCAAGTGACAATTTTTTAAAAGCTTTTAAAATGTCTCCACAGCTGCTTCTGTCTGAAAGGACTGATTATTCATTACTGCAGATTTTATAATTTTTCTCAGACTGAGACAGTTTAATTTTATCTGTTGGGAACAGTGAGGAAAACAGAAACAACCCACCCACTGGAACCAGCAGAAGCACTCGGAGGATGATGGAATATAAAACAGTACAGAATGTATGGTCAGGTGGTTTAATGATACAGTTTTGTTATGTCATGATAATTAGTGTCACTTGCATGAAGGCTCATCCTTAAAATATATCGATTTACCCAGAGATGTTCTGCTTCAATGGAAGCCTTAAGGACAGCTTACAGTGAGTAACAACAAAGGAAAAACAGGTTTGAGCTGGATGGAGATTCAGACAGATGGACAGACAGGTGATTTACATGAGTGTATAATATATAAATTGGGTCCTACTCATTAAAGAAGGAATTACAAAAAGAGAGGTGGTGAATCATTTCTGGTGTTGTGTGGCTGACATCAAAACCGAGTCTCCCCCCACTGCACTCACTGTGCTGCCCATGGGATCATTACCTTCGTGATTCAATGTTCACTTCTCTTTCCATCTTGAATTCCTTATGTAATCAGTTTTGTTAACCTCAGTCTTTCTTCTGTCCCCATTGCCAGTAGCTAGGGAGGCACCTGCACACCCAAGAATAATTTCACCAAAGTAGGGTTATTTCTCATCATCTGAGGATCTGTCAACACTGTTCCTTAGATTTGTTGCACCCAGATATTCAAGTTGTAGAAAACAATCATGGCCAACAGCCTTTCCATTTTCATGCTGCAACAGGATAACAGAGGAGCTTTACACCTGATTCTGTGCTGACATACTACCAAAACTACTAACAAAGTGTGAAGTGAAAAGTGGTTTTAATTTTAAGAAGCTCGGCAAGGGGCAAGGGACATGGTTCACTGTCATCAACAGCAGGGACATAATTTTTGTGGGACAAGAAAGCTGTCAAAATATCTAGATTTTTACTTCATCCTTCATCATGATAAGGTGAAAAGGGTTTTACAGAAAAGTGCATAATTTTTCAGCATTGTTACTGATGCACTTAAGCCTTTCAGTAGGTTTGCAGAAGTTCAACAGCCTGGCACAATGACAAGGTTAAACCTGCAGGCAAACACCCTCAAGGTCTTTTACCACCTCCAGTCCTCCTTTGTACCTGAAAAAACATGATGCCACGTGCTATGATGAGCTCCAGCAGAAAACAGAAGCCATCCTGCAAATCCTTCCCAGTCTTAAAAGACTTTTACTGAATCCAAATAAATACACTTTATGATTGCAACTGCTTTGTGCAGGCAGGACCTTTTCTCTTTCTATTGCTTTGGCTAAAATATGCTCTGGCATTTTTGTATCTTGTCCAGAATGCAGAAAAAAATTACTGAAAGAAAGATGCTCCCTTTGAGAATGGAAAATATAAAGCACGTGACAGAGAATACAAAGATGTAAATGACTTTACATGGATGAATGAACTGGAGAGCCATATCTTTTACCCTCATGTCGTAGACTTATTCATCATCTATAGAATAATTTTAGTGATAAAACCATTCATCTAATGAATTCATATCATTGCAATCATATCCATATAATTACTATTCAAAATCCCACTGTATTGAAATTCCAGCATTCCCCTCATCCCTTTTATTTTTATTTTTCTCCACCTCTACTTGCCTATAGTTCTAAATTATACGCTTATCTCCCAAAAAGATTTTAAAAGCATAATGTATTCATGTAAAAGGAGATCATATTGACAATTGAAAGGATCTCTTGAATTGCATCTCTTCCAGTAGTCTCATTCAAGCTGTGCTGCATCATTTCTTTGTCAAAGAACAAGCAGTGCACAGTGTGTCTTCTGAGCTCCTTGTCTTTAGGGGCTGGGGAGAATAAAGCAAAGTGAACTCTAATACCATAAAGATTTCAAGGTAAACATATTTAGCAATTACCCTCAACATTAGGTAGGAAAGATCAAGCAAAACTAACCCATTCTCCAAACCAGAAATTCAATTTCGATAAAACAAAAGCAAACAAACATAAACCTGCCTTTATTCTTTCCTCTGCTGTCCACATGGCCATTTTGTGTCTGGAAAAGGGAAATATCAGAAGGAAAATATCAGCACAACATTAAAATAATGCCAGTGAAGCCTGCTTAGTTAGAACCTGATGTAAAACTGTTCCAAGTTAAGGGACTATCAAACTCAATACTATTAAAACACTGAGAGAAGCTCAGTTTTTCTTAAACCAATGCCAGAGGCTGTGCATTGCTATCGTGGCATTTTGACAGGTACACATCAGTCCCAGTCTCTCATGGCTCCCACAGCAACTCAATGGCAAAACCACATTTCCTTTGAGCCGATGGAAGTTCCAGCTGGTATTTTAGGAATTCCAGGTGTAACTGGGAGCTTGCAGCCACAGGGGCTGTAGATGTGTGTCAGGACCCTGCATTATGCATGAAGGTCACTTCTCTTTGCCTGCCCATTGTACTTTGGGTGTGGTTTGTCACCGGGGTCAGGGTGATAGTGTTGTCAGCAAACCCATAATTTGCCTCCCAAACCTGCCATTTCCAAGACTGTGTTGTCCTAAGACAGAGGTGAAAAATTTATATGTTAATATGGATATTTTTGAAGGAAGCTCTTGTAAAGAACAAACATACTTGTTTTGCAGTATTAACCTTGAGCTACTCAGTTTTTTTATACAGCCTGTTTAAATAAGATTTATAGTCTCACTGTTTGTGACTATATTTGGGCAATGCCACGTATATAAAGTTAAGTGCTTATAAGCTATTCATTTCAAAACCTTCCATTAATTAGGAAAAGCCTGAAGGTCGACATACATTGTCTAAAACAGGTAAGTTAGCCAGAGTCAGCATTTACACCTTTGCCTTCTTAATACTATTTAATAAAAGGGTTTATAGTTGTGCATCTAAGGTGACACATATCTATCAGTCCAAACTCTTCACAAATTTAGAATCCATAGATCTCTCAGACAACTGTGATGTTCACTAAATTGGTACATGTTCTTGTTGTTGACTTCACAACCTATGCACTCCCTTTCCATGAGGAAATTTGATTTTGTGCTAATTTTTTTTTTTTAGTACTCACCTTCAGACTGGATTACTTGTGTTTGAAATGACCTGGCTCGAGTCTCTATTATATTAGTTAAATCATGTTATAAAAACCATTGAATTAAAAGTCTCCTGTGCATTTGTTTGATGACTTGAGGTTTTGAGGAAGCAGTTATCCATTGTTGTACTTCCTGAATTACTTCTGTTTTGAAGGAGTCACTAAGTTAATTTATGTTTTTAAAACTGCTGTTCAGTCTGGCAGCTGCAGAGAAGGTCAAGGGAGGTAAATTTGTGTTTCTTAAGCTGTAGGACTTCTGAGAAAGCCTGGGTCACTGACTACTGCCAGCCCAAGCTAAGTATAATGGCATCCTGCCTCCTGCCTCATAGAGCCTGGCAGTGCCACACACCTCAGGAGAATGAAACACACTCTCTGTCATGCACTCTGAGGTATGAATTGGCAGCCACTTGGGATGTAGCTGGATTTGCCTTAGAATGAAACTCTCTGAAGTAAAATAGCTTAACTACTTTTCATCAGTAATTACACCTGCCATGTCATCATCATCATCATGGCTAGGCTTTGCGAACAAAGATTTGGAAAGGGCACTACCCACGTTTGTTGCAAGCGCGTTGGTGGCTAAAAAGGCCAATATGAGATAGACACGTCTGGTTGCAAAAGGCACAGCAGAAAGACTCCTTAGGTGGTATATTCTGCCATGTAAATCAGGGCCTACTGACGCAAGGCAGATGTACATTTTTCTTACCCATGGAGCCCTCAGCACAACAAAGAAGCTACCTGTCCTGTGTGGATTGACTTTTCTTCCTTTTGGTGTGACATTTGTGTCCTGCCCAAACTCAAACCAACCAGTTGGTAACATGGCCAATAAAGTCTTCAATTTCCACCTCCATATCTGGAACTTGTCGTGCCCACATGGACCAACCAGTCTGGGTGCTGAGAACATTTTCCTAATCACCAGCCTAAAGTTTAATTTGCTTAATAGGTCCCTATTTTTCTGAGAGTCCCACAGCCTTCACAAATTGTCCATTTCATGACAGAGGAGTTTCTGGCCCTGCCTCCCCCCTGAGTTTATGCCTGTATTTGTGAAAGTGCGGCTGACGCGGTCCAAAGGGGGGACAGAACACAAGGAAGGGTTCAAGCAGAGTTCTTTATTCAGGCGTGCCCACTCTCCTTTTATCCACTCGGGAGCGGAACGAGCCAGAATGTAGGGCGGAGCATGAGACCGACAAGCAAAGGGACAAACCAGCATAGGGACACTGGCAAAAGGGGGAGGAGTGGGGGCAAACTCAGCTTGTCCAGGCTGTGCACTGTGTAGTGTGAACACAACAAAACCACATAATAACAGCAAAGTCCACATGACAAAGTCCTGCCAATCACTGCACGCTTCTCTCCACGCCCAGAACTGTTCCCATCCTGAATCATGTTCCCTCACATGCAACTGTGCATGAAAATATTAAGCAAATGATGCTAGACATTTTCTACACTTTGAAGGGAAATGTTTTCAGCCAGCCATGTGGGAATACTTCAATATTTAATAATTAAAAAAAAATGTAGTATTGGAAATAATGAAGTGTAACAAATGCTGATTGTTTCTGGGTTAAGCTTCTCTTCTGAGGAGGGTTTTTCCTCGTGACTCCAGAACAATAAATTGTGTACAGACTAAAATAGTCAAAAAATAAAATATACACTTCATTATTATTTAGGTAGAGCTTGAATTTACTGAAATGGAGTAGCACTTGGTTGTATTAAAAATATATTTGAAACAAGGGGAAAAGAGTTCATGTTGAACACATACTTTCTCCAAAGAAGTCTTCAGTATTTTTATGTGAAATACCCAGACACCTCTGAAAATGATTTGATTAATAATAATGATTAGAAGAGGAATATAATAATCTGAACTTATTTTTCCCCTAGTTTCTATTATTAATCTTATAAAACTTTGCCTATAGAAATTAACCTTGAGAAGATGTTTTTAAGTGCTTTTCATTGTGCGTTGACTATTTCTTTACTTCTTTTCTTATTTTCAAATAATGAACATAATTTTATGAGCTGCATTTCACATATCTTATAAAGAACAAAATACTGCCTCGATTACAGACTCAAGCTACAAAAAACTAGGGTTCAGCATTCCTTGTCTTCCTTCAGACTGCGAGGATAAGGCATAACCTCTCTCCTGATGGTAATTGTTTTCTTCATTTATCACATTAATTTTTCTTCTCTCTCAAAATATGGCTGCATAAGGATGGAAGAATAGGAATGACTTCGATAAGAGGGACTGAGTAAACCTTGTCCTGAAACATCACATGGCATTCCACAAAACCGTAAGAGTCACCCTCTGAATTAATAGTGTTAGCTGTCTGCATAATATCTGACTGGAAAATGTTAGACTTTATGAATTTAAACTACATCACAGAAAGTGAAAGAAAGATCTGAATTAGATACATGTTTTATTTTTTATTAGTACATTTGAATGATGCATCACTCCAAGGCAATATTCTCAGGAAAAAATATGGTTCTAGAATCACAGAATCTCAGAATTGTTTGGTTGGAAGGGACCTTCAATATTATCTTGTACCACCCACTGCCATGGGCAGGGGCACCTTCCACTAGACCAGGTTGCTCCAAGCCCTGTCCAACCTGGCCTTGGACACTTCCAGGGATGGGGAGTCTATAATCTCTCTGGGAAACCTGTGCCAGGGCCTCACCACCTTTACACCAAAGACTTTCTTCCTAATTTATAATCTAAATCTACTCTTCTTCATTTTAAGGCAAATCCCCCCTTATTCAATCACTGTGTACCACTGTGATTCTCCAGGATCCTTTTAGGTGCTGTAAGGCTGCTATAAGGTGATACCTAATAGTTCCACTTCCTTAATTCCTGCTTAATTTGGATTAGGATCAACAAACACTATTTAGGGACCACAACACATTAAAACACTTCAGCATGTACTGAATTTGAGATACAAGCTAATGGAATGAGGACAGAAAACAAGTGGGACAAAAGAGACCACTCTATCCACAGGTGAACACAGAGCTGATGGCACTGCAGAGGCTAGTGGAAAAAGACCTGTATGTCTATGAGCGCGTCCTAGGTGTGGCAAAAATCCTGATCTAAACAATGCACAAGCAGAGAAAGGCTGAGCTTGATGGTGAAGTCCAAGCAAAAGGAACACCTACAGATGTGCAAAATACATATTTGACTGTATTTCAGAATCAGTTGAATTTTAGATGGTGACTTGCACTCTTCACTCATGAGACCAAGGCAGGTACCACAATGGAGGAATAACTCATAAGTCCTCTTTCCTCATGTGATGGGCTGAATCTGCTCACAGCTTCACTGACACCAGGGGATCTATTTTGCTGTGTTGTCAGGGTTTTGGTTGGGGTCTCCCCAGTGCCCTTGGGGTGCTCCATTTGGGCCCTCTGCAGAGAGAAGGGGTAGTCATCTCCCTCCAGGGCAGATTTCCCTCTTCCCTCTGTCATGGCTCTTGAGGAGGATTAGGAAGGGTGTTGTGAGTGTGCCTCCATCCCCCTTGCTCTCTGTTGGGTCAGTCACACACCTGCCCATTCTGTGCCACATACTGTGGAAAGAAAGAGGCATCATCAAAGCCATAGGGACATGGGAGAAAACCCCTTAAAAAGCTCGTGCTCAGTTGCCACCTTCCCTGAGAACAGCTTATGGAAAGTCCTCTCTCTGGTTTGCAAACAAATCTGATGGTTTTCTTTGTGTCTTGTGTTCTCACCATGTATCTATTGACTGCTTTTTTTTTAAGGATTCACATTGCAAAACCAAACAGCACTTCCTAGGTAAATAAGCAAAGTAACACAGAACGTATTAGCATATACTGATTTTTCATTATACTGAAAATTATCTCTCTGGTCTTTGTTTCATTGTCAGCTGCAAGGAATAATTAGCACGAGACAAAGATGTAGTGCCCCTGTAAGGAGCAGTGCAGCTGAGATCTCGTGTCTCATTTGCAATTATGACTAAGGTAACAGTATCACACAGCAGGCTAAGATCCTGCATAATTAGTTAAGAGACTTCAGTGCAATAGGAATAGAAAAAAGGTAATGGTGAAGATGCAGGCAAGGATGCCAGTCATGCAGCTGTTTCTGCTTCTGCACAGTGCAGTCTGTGCAGGAGTCTCATGCAAATCTGTGCACCCACCTGTGATTAAAGTCCATCACATATGCACACACATCTGTGGTGCTGTGCTGCCCTTAGATCACAGAGAAAAAAATGCCTCTTACCTCCTTCTTCTCAAATAAATCTCAGATTCTGGCTTGCACATTCACTTTTTTCTCTTCCTTCTACTCCTCCACCCCTTAACTTTGGGTTAATAAAAGCTGTGAATTAGTATTCACAGGAATGATCTTTCCTATTCTCAAAGCAACCAATTCCACTGCATGTATTCAGATTATCTCACAATGAAAACAGATAAAGAAGAAGCCCCTGTAGAATAGTTGAGATGTGTATTAAGACAACATCGACATTTGAAATTATTTTAGCCAGACTTGTGTCATATGAATTAGTCTTCCAAGGAGGTTGAGTATAAAATTAATTTTGTTTAAGTTAGTTAAGGGTAACACAACTGTTCAAAGCCAGAGTACACTTCTCAGAGACTGGAAAACCTGGAGAGTCACAGAAGTCCTGGGAAATTTAGTTCAGATTAATATCTACCCTTTTCCCTTCCTGTCCCTCTACAATGAATATTCAGTCCCAGTAACTTGGATAAAAATTGGTAAAACCAAATTTGCTGCTGCATAAACTTGAAGCAGCATTTTTGAACGGGAGATGCTGACTCTGCCCATGCTATTTTTGGCAGTGATGCTCATAGTTCATAGAGCCTCATGGTTGAAACAGATGCATGCAGGGGCCATCCAATCCTCCCCTCGTCTCCTTCCACCTTCAGTTTCTGTGTGCTCTGAACCACAGAGAGAATGGTAAGTCTACATCATGGGCCGTGTCAGAGATTCTGAGGCAAAGTGGGAGTTGGAGTCATCCTCAGAGTGACTTTACCAGCACTGCTTACTTGGTCCTAAAATCTCTGCCTGGACTCCTACTGATGGGAGCTCAGTTACTGCTGCACAGCCGGGGAAGGACAGCTGGAACCTCTCCTTTCTCCATTGTTAAAGTGCAAGCACAAGGATCTGTGTAAGATCTACTGGGATCAGGCCTGGCCCATCACCATTCTACTGTGGAGCTAAAGGGAAGGACTCTTATTTGGGGAAGAAGATAAGAAGGGATGGTTATCAAAGTGATTCTCCTCAATGTTCCCTGGTCTGAAGTCATGTTACACTGGCTAGGAAAGCAAATCCAGACTGTCTTGAGGCAGTAAAGCAATCCTAATAAGTCTTTGCCTGTTGTTCCATCAAAACAGTGCTTTGCTGCATTTCAGGAAATGGTCTGGTCTGCAAAAGTGTCAATACTTTCAGTTGATTCATTGTGACATTGGAATACAAACAAAAAGATCATCACTATGTACAGAGACCTCACAGTAAGAGAAAAAAGGCAGCTCTGTCAGATTCCTCAGTAGTTAAACAACAAACTGTGTACCAGTGGAGGTTTTTACAGGGCAGTGCAAGACAATTTCACCATCATTTGTGAAAGATGTCAGGTGAGAACCAGGGAGTGTTCATTTGACCCCTGGTGGTACAGAGCTGTTGCATGTGTGCCTTAAAGGAGCATGGCACCCATCAGAAATTGCAGCACCTCCTATACTGGAACATTATTCACACATTTCACTTTCCTTCAGCCTAAACAAGGTCCTTAGTTTTGTGAAACTGTTGCTTGACGTCAAGGTGTTGACTGACCATTTACTGGGCTGGTGGCATCAAGGATGTTTCAAGCAGCCCTTCTATTTAGTACAATGAGAATAGTAGAGCAACACTCGACAGCTTGTTGTGGACTTTTGGCAGTCCATTATCTGACTTCAGGAGTGTATTAGTCCATTCAGGCAGTCTAAATGCTTGGCAGACACGAATACAAACAGAAAGCAACCCATTGGAGAAGAAATTAACTGCAAATGCCTGTGGTAGGGGCTGGGGAAAAGATTGCTGAATGTTTAAAAATGCTCAAGCGGTTTCAGTTGAAGTGAAGTCTTTTATGCCACAGACGGATTAACTAGGACATGTTTACTGAGCCATTTCTGTTCCTCACTCTGTGTTTACAGATGTAAACTGTGCAAGCCATTCAGTCAGCTCAGCTGTTGCACTGGGACAGGGCAAATTTTCCTTCCAACCTCATCACACCTTCTTCTTGGGCTGCTCTGGTTTGGAAGTCTGGTTTCTGACTCCCAGAAATATTTAGGGAATGCAACCGTTATGGTTAAAACATGTTTTCAGTGAAAAGTCATTTGTGAATAGATGGGTCTCATTCCCACAGCTGAACAACACTTTCTGTTAAGTCTCAGAAACTGGAAAGGAATGGGAAAGGTGGAGGAGCCAATGCAGATGGTGAGTGATGTGCTATATATGTGTATTGTATAAATATAGGGTCAGATTCTTCTGGAAGCCACTCGGACTCCTGAATGTCTTTGTGAACAAGAAAGCCTTCTTACTTATTCTGGTCACTGGGCAATGATAGCTTTTTTTAATGAACCACTTGCAAATCTCTCAGTAAAGGGAAAAATGGCTTTAAAACAAGGAAGCACTTCTGACTTTCAAGCACTACTGCCTGTTTCCATGTGGAAAAAACATCACTTCCCTGTGAGCCTCTAAACCAAGATATCTGTGGACAAACTTTTTAGCAGGGCCTGGTGTGACTGGACAAGGGGCAATGGTTTTAAACTGAAAGAAGGTCAATTTATATTAGATATAAGCCTGAAGTTTTATACAATGAGGGTGGTTAAACACTGAAAGGGGTTGGTCAGAGAGAGATGGTGGCTGCACCATCTTTGAAAAGGTTGGTTGGACAAAACTCTTACCAGCCTGATCTAGTTCAAGATGTCCTTGCTCATGGCAGGAGGCTGGACTGGATAACCTTTAAAGGTTCCCTCCCAGTCAAACTATTCTTTGATTCTCTGGTAAACAAACCAGGGACATAAATAAAATACCTACAAACAAGCACCCTTCCCCTCATCTCTACTTATTTTTGCTTAAATGGAAGAAAATTATATTGGCATACATAAGAAGAAGAGCTAGATTAGGTTGATGAGCCTATTTACCATCCTTGGAATGCTCCTCTTTGTTCTCTGTATTCCCAGATGTAATATGACATATATGGCACTGACATGTAGAAAGTGCACACACATATATATATTTATATAAATATATACACACACTATATTTATATAAGCAATGCATGCTTTATTTGCTTAGTAAAAAATTCTCCACTAGTGTCTTTTCTGAAGAAGCTGTGAATCTGTTTTATTAACATGAGTCACATGTAATAAAGAAATTTCTCTAAGTCAAAAATAGCAAAGGCACATCCTTTGAGAGAAAAATAGAACAGATGTAAAAAGTGAGGAGGGAAGATTCAGACAGATTATTTCTCAGTGTGCATAATTCTGGGTGCCAAAATAACGTATGTTTTGCATTTAAAGTTGTGTTGAGTTGACTACAAACATCAGCCAAGCCCCATACAGCTGCTGACTCACTCTCTTCCACAGGCAGGAAAGGGTAGAGAATAGGGAGATGAAAATTACATCAGTTGCTCTTCCCTTGTTCACAAATGCTGTAACCCCACTGTAGAAAGCCACCAAATTTCTGAGGCACTATGTGCCCTCAGTGAAGTCTTGTGAAGCTGTCACAAATCACATCCTTATTTTCCAAGTACCTCAGCATAGTTTCCAGGAGGATCTGCTCTTTCATTCCAGGTACACTGGTGAGATTGACCACCCTGTAGTTCCCTGGGTCTTCTTTAATTCCGTTTTTAAAAATGACAGATTCGTTTCTGTGATGGGAACAGTTCCAGGCATGGAGAAAAACATACAGCAATTGACAGGATTTTATTATATGGACCTTACAGTTATTATATGGACTTTACTGTTATTATGTGGTTTCATTGTATTTCCACTACACAGTGCACAGCCTGGACATGCCCAGGCTTGCCATGAGTTTGCCTGCTCCCTGTTTCCCCCGCTCCTCCCCCTTTTGCCCGTGTCCCTATCCTGGTTTGTCCCCCCACTTGTCTGTCTCGTGCTCTGCCCTATGTTCTGGCCCTTTCCCCTCCCAAGCTGATAAAAGACTGCATGCACGCATGAATAGAGGATTCTACCTGCATCCCACCTTTGTGTCCCAGACACTTGCAGTGTCCCGGACCCATGCAGTGTCACGGTCCCATCCTCCCTTCAGACCGCGGCATGTTTCCTCTTTTCCAGGCAGTGGGATGTTTACTAGACTGCCATGACTTCTCAGATATGATGGATAGTGTCTTAGTTTGCTAGTTTCCTCACAACCTGCATCCTATCAGATCCTATGAACTTGTGCACCTTCAGATTCCTTAAATGGCCTCAAGTACATAGTTCTTCGGTCCCTGCCTTCACCTTCTGCAACTCAGGTAGCATAATTGGAGCACTTCTTGGTGAAGACCGAGGCAAAAAAATTTTGAGTACCTCAGCCTTCTCCGTATCCTGAACCTCTTGCTTTCTTCCAGAGTGGAGCCAAATTTTCATTGGTTTTCCTTTTACCAACAACATACCTATAGAAACTTTTCTTATTGCCTTTAATGTCCCTGGACAGATTTGATTCTACCAGGATTTTAGCTTTCCTAACCTGATCCTGGCTGCCTGGACAACTTCTCTGTGTTTTTCCCAGGTTACCTGTGATTGTTTCACTCTCTACAGGCTTTCTTTTTTTGTTTTGAGTTGGTCCAGGAGCTCCTTGTCCATTCACACAGGCCCTCCTCCCTGAGGGTCTTGAACTTCACCATTTTGTTGTCCCTGCAGCCCAAGCTGCCCTTGAGCTTCATATTCCTCACCAGCCACTCCTGGTAGGTTTAAATTAGATGTTGAGAAGAAACTCTTCCCTGTGAGGGTGGTGAGGCCCTGACACTGGTTGCCCAAAAAAGCTGTGGCTGGCCCATCCGTAGAAGTGTCCAAGACCCTTGGATGGCTCTTAGAGCAACCTGGGCTAGTGGAAGGTGTCCCTGCCCATGGCAGGAAGTGGAACTGGATGGGATTTAAGGTTCCTCTCAACCTATGATTCCATGATTCTATACTGGGGTGGATTAAGACTTCCATGAAGACCAAGGCTTGTGAATATGAGGCTGCTCCTGTCTATAGAGGGTGTCATCTACTCAGATTTCCCGCAGTCTGCAGCATATCCCTGTCCTTGCCCTCCCTTTATTCCTGACCCACAAGCTCTCAGTCAGCTCCTCCTCCATCCCCAGGTACAGCTCCATGAACCAGCTCCAGCTTGTCTCTGGCGTATAGGGTGACACCCCCTCCTTTGTCTCCCTTTCTTGTCCCTCCTAAAGAGCCTGTGTCCTTTCATTCCAACACTCCAGTTGCAGGAGCCACCACACCACATCTCTGTGGTGCCAGTAAAGTCAAAGCTCTGCAGATGTGCACATATCTCCATCTCCTCTTGTTTATTCCCCACTCCCCATGTGTCATCATAGGGACATTTAGTTTGGGTCCCCACTGAAGCCGTTTCACTGACCAGAGTGGCTGGAATTCCCTTGTCCCTTGGGGAATCCCCTTCAGGTGCTCTCCTGCTGATCTATCAACCCTGCTCAGGCTCTGCGCATCTCTTACTGGCACTGGCATCAAAATGGTCAGAGTGGAATGGATTGAGGTTCCCCTTCCCCAGAAACTTTAGAAGGATAAATCAGTCCCAGCCAGACCTTGTACAAGTCCATTGTGCATCGGTCTATGGTGTCTAAATCATTATCTGACACTTTCACAAGAAAATAACATGTATCACTTTTTAAGGGGCCTTTTATCCCACTTCAATGGATCACATACATATTTTATGTCCAGCAGTTTTTGTACTTGATTGCATTTATCGTGGCCGAGGCAATATATTTCTCCACAACTCCTACCGACCTCTCACAGCATCCTGGAAAACAAACACATCTTAAAATGTTCATTTAGTCTGCTTTTGATTTTTCAGTTGAATGCAAATGGTTAGTGACCTTTCCTACCATCTTTTGAGGGCTGATTTCCTTCATGTAGTCAGAAATGTGCCTGCTGACCTGATGTGTCCAATGTGTGGCCTCAAATAACCACAACCCATCAGCGAGACCAAGACTTGTCTCCATGTTCTTACATTCAGAGGAATTTAAATATATATACATTTACAGCTCACCTGGCACTGATACATGCATCATTGAAAGATAATTTGCAATAAATGTAATTATAATGTTGCACAACAAAGCTTTTTGCAAATCTTTTTTTTTTTATATTCTTAATCTAGAGCAGTCTTTTGCATCCTAAAGTATCTCTCTATTAAGAAAATTATGCAAATTAAAAAGACGTTGGATCAGTAAAATTATCTTCTATTTTCATTCATTCATTCATGGCTAGGCTTTGCGAATGAAGACTTGAGAAGGATTCTATCCATTCTTGCTACAAGCACACTGATGGCTAAAAAGGCCAATATGAGATAGACAGGTCCAGTTGCAAAAGGCACAGCAGAAGGACTACTTAGATGGTATATTCTGCAAGACACGATTCTTTCTGCATTGTCTTTTCTCCTTGAGAATGATCCTGCATGCGTTCTCAAAAGAAGCAGCAGCGTTATGAATAGTGTGTCTCCCTGTCTCCCAATTGGAGGCCAGAGTAGACCAGTGATGTTGATCAATATGGCCAAGGCTGAGATGTTGTTTCAGGGAGTCCTTGTATCTCCTTTTCGGGGCTCCTCTCTTGCGGCAGCCAGTGGCAAATTCGCCATAGAGCAGGATCTTAGGGAGGTGGTAGTCCTTCATCCTTGAGACATGTCCTGCCCAACGCAGCTGTGTTCTCAGTAACATGGCCTCAATACTTGTGACTGCTGCTTGTTCTAGAACAGATGTATTGGTCACATAATCTGACCAGTGGATGTTTAGGATTGTGCGGAGACAGCATTAATGGAAGAGTTCTAGGAGTTGCAGGTGGTGGCGGTAGATGACCCATGATTCAGACCCATATAAAAGAGTAGACAGCACTATGGCTCTGTAAACACTGATCGTTGTACTTTTCTTCAAGTGTTTATTACACCAAACTCTTTTATGGAGTTTTCCAAAAGCACCATATGCCTTTGCTAACCTGTTATCTCTCTCTCCATCAATCTTACCATCCGAGGAGATGATGCTTCCCAGATAGTCCTATTTTAAAATTACCTTCTCTTTTTATCCATTTTGCTCTTAGGAAGTGATCACAGGTCACTTAGTGATCACTAAGTGAACAGACTGGTCTCCTGCTGTTTGAATCTAAGGTACAAAGCAAGTGCCATTGTGTTTACCACAGAAGCATCAAGGACTACTTCTTTCGCAATGATGTAGAGTGTTGATATGCATGTCAATCCCTTGAGCTCATTAGCAGCAGGTATGTGAGGGTGGGCATTGATAAATAGTTGCTATTCTGAAGAGAATTACTAATTATTTTCTCTCATTGTCTCCTCTAGAATTCCTGGGGTTATACGTTATGGAGAATGAGAGGAAAACCCACTTTTCAATTCTTCAGGAAAACTCCCCATGTTTCATGAAACAGTCATAATTTACAATTAAAGGTCAGAAAGGTTCAAGACGCATATTTTCAGAAATTTATGGCTGAAGTGCTAATATTCATCCATCATTCTCCAAAAGTACTCCTTTTCTTTTTTGTGTGTGCAGTGTTATTTTTTTATTTTTATTACTGTCAGAAGTTGGAAAAACTGCAGTTCTGTGACTCTTCTGTAGAAAGACAATATGCTGTTTTGAGTGTTGGCAGACACTGTCACCAGTGCATGGTTGTGAGGGGTTTTTGTCTCTAAAAGACCATTTTTAGTGAAAGGGTACAAGTATGTATATGTATGGGCTTATTCCAGGAGTCAACCACTGAAGCTCCATCTCCTTTAAGTAAAAAACAAACAAACAAACAAACAAACAAGCAAAAAAAACCTATTTAAATTTGGGCATGAATGCCTTTCCATGTACCACTTTAACTGCTAGGCTTCTTCAGAAATTGAAATGACATAGTTAACTAGCCTAGGAAATTTTGGGAAGCAGGCTGCACAGCAAATAAAAGAGAAGAGAGGTAGAGGCATGAGCAAGAACCATCACTATTTTGGCATCTCATAGCAGGTTTGGGCTGCAGCTCTTCTTTGTCTTCTCAGAAATTAATTTGCCTATGCAGGAGTGGAGAAGAGAGGATAACGACTGATGAATACCCGAAAATTTGACTTACAGGAAATGAAATTGTCACTTTACATTTCTGGTGCTCATTCAGAGAGAAGTAAGACGGGGGGGGGGAAAAAGTATTTTTAGGCTCAGTGAAACCTTTGCTCTTTTATGTGGAAGAACAAAGGGAACCCATTGAAGTGAGCACAGCACCACCGTTGATTTTTTCAAGAAACAAACTTACCTACCGCAAAGACCCCACTAATGAATCCAGGAAAATGCCACGTTGTATCTCTACTCTGCATTTGCAGCCAGTGATGCTAAGTTGTATCTCCTTCAAGGTATTGCAACATAAGTGCTTCAAAAAACGACCTCATTTTTCAAAAGTTTTATTGTTAAGTTTGAAGACTAGACAAGGTCGTACTGGTTTTACATTGCTCCACGTGATTTAAGTATATACAAAACCACTTGAATATCACACAGCTTGAAAGGTTTCAAAGATCATTGTGTCCGAGATACTTCTGTACTTACTGACACATCAGAAGCCAGCACTGAATATTATAGTTCATATTTGTTGTATAGCAAAGATACACTCATCCTTAAGTCTTCAAAACTGAGACTTAATTTGTATGCAGCCATTCCAAAAGAGAAAGTCAACCCCAAAACCGGAGCCAGTTAACGTGATGAGCCTCTAACACAGATAAAACAGAGCTTTATTTCCCAGGCTATAAACGTAGCACATTACCCAGCTACATAAAGGTGAAGCCTACCTACAAATACTTAACTGGTTCGGGGTGAAATTTAATTAGGAAAACATTTTTAGTCTTGTTCAATATCATTGTTACAACTAATGCAGAAGTCAAGGATCACCTCAGAGCATTTCTCCAGCCCCTCTTAAAGGGACATACACTATCCTGCACCTCTGGTTTTGTGATGCTGGTTACTTTAACTGGGAGAGAACAGCCATGTTAATTTATAACTTGTCTCCTATGGCAATGGTGTTCTGCTCACCTAGGACACAAAATAAAATTGAAGGGAAAAAGCTTTATTTTGGACCATAATCTAATTCTTATCTGTTGTGCTAAATCTCAAGTATTTCATGTAAACCAAGAGTTATTTCAGACTTAGGCTGCTGGCACTGGGAGTAAGTAGATTTGGTACTATGGCTGCACAATGCCATTCCAAGAAAGCTTTTTGGTAGCTGAGGAATAATGTCACGTAGGTTGAAATTGTAAGGGGATCACACGTATGATTCTTTTGTAAATTATCACAGAGTGTTATCACAAGGTATGTAGGATGTGAAGTTTGCTGGTAGGTGAGAGCTGGCACAGGACATCAGGATGAAAATATTCAACACTAAATTAATACAAAATAAAATTACTATGTTACATACCATGACAACTGTACATGCAGATGAAGGGATAACAATTAAATTACTAAATGAAGAAAGACTAATTCAAAACCAAAACTGAAGTCACAAAGGATAAAACAAACAAACAAACAAACAAATCACTTAAGAAGACAGAAAAAACATTTCAAAATAACAGTAACATTTAACAAGTCGTTAAATGAGGGAGCCTAATTTTCTGAAATGGCCTTCTGTTTTTTGGATACAGTCGACTAGAGAAATAGCTACATGTTATTCTTCATATCTGTAATTAAATTCAGGGTCAATTACTCTCCCATAATAGGAAAATGCCTTTGAATCTCTTTAAGAATGGTGTGTGCCTTTAAGAGATATATATTACTAATTTTTTTTATTATTATTTTTTCTTAGAGCTTAAAGTGCAAAAATGGGGCAGTAGGTAATTTGGGGATAAACTTGTCCTCCATTATTCAGATTTTTTTGCTGGTTAGAAGCACCACCATGATTGACTTTCTCTTTAAAATCGCTCATTATGCTTGAAGACCACTCCATATATACATCATTAAGGAATGCTGTTAACACAGTCACAAACAAGACAGTAACAGTCTAGTGGCTTTTGTTATGCAGCACAAAGTAAAAAATAAAGAACAAACTTAGCAGTGTTGCACAGGACCTCAACATTTCTTACACATACTTTTACCTTTACAGGACTCTTCTTTAGAAGTCTTTAAATGTCTAAGCCTTATAAAATAAATACTTGTATAAATACAGTTTAAGGATTAAGTCATTTTATAGAGGCAGGGTGTTCTGTTCGCTAAAATGTGACAGTTTAAATGACACTATCAGAAAACCGCCACCAATATATCCCCAATTCTTGTATGTAAAATTCCTGGCTGCTATTCTGGAGTCTTTCACAGTTCAATGGATAATATATATTTAGTCTGTGGTGGAGAATGTGTGATTAAATGCAGTTTTTTTTGAAATCCAAACCATTTTGTGTCCAAGGTAAACTTTGCACTTTGCAGACTGTGGGCCAGCTAGCTGTTGGCCTGGGAAGCAATGCCCAGGTTCATACTTCAGAATTTTGGTGAGAATGTAACAGTGACAAAAAGGATAAGTCCAGTGACATTTGCTAAAACATGCAGCTGCATCTCTCTCTCTCTCTTCCTCTCATTCTCTCTCTCCATGTCAGCATGTTATGAAATTAAAAGGTTGGCAGTAATCACAAATGCTGTTATTTCAAGTAAGAAATAAAAAGGTCCCTGGCCCATTGTCTCAGGATTTTTTTTTTTTTTTTTTAGACTTAGGTGATACTTTGACATAGTCACAGAACACTTTATTCTAAGGAAACTCGGATTGCTCTTCAAAGCTTGGCATTGTTACCTCCATCAACAGGGGAAACTGAGTCATAAGGGAGAACACCCCCACTGCTGCTCCATTTTTTCTTCTAAAAGCTACTAAAATTTTAAAATGGGGTTGCTATAACACTGCTAAAACAGCATAGCATGTGCAAAGCATTTCTGTAGATGGGGCATGGTGAGGCATGGTAGAAACCAACCTCCTCATGTGGCTCACTGGTGTGTGTCTGAAAGAACTTTTGTAGGAGTGGAGGGTGACAAGGGCCAAGGTTTTCTACGCACTCCTATGACACCTCTCGCCTTCTGGGAGGAAGGCTGTGACCTTAAGAAGAGCACACGGAGAGCGTTTTCCTGGAATTAAGGGAGTCATTCCTCTTGTGTGTCTTTTAGCGGCTGGTTCCTTCACCACATTTTCCTCCTCACAGAAATTCAGGGGGATTCTGAAAAGCAGTAACTAGGCGGGCAGCTTTGTCTAGGGCTGTGTGGTCACCCCTGGGCAAGTAATGAAATGGTATTTCTGATGCACCGTGTGCCTTTACCTATATGGGCACCGAAGATGAGACACCACAAGTAGCATGGTGTCTCATTTCTGCCTCCTTGAAAAAGCACATCTCAAGCAAAATTGAAGAAACTTTGGCAAATTCATTAATTTCATAATACACTGAGAGCAGATTTGGTTACATATGCAAACAGGTGACCTCTGACAAGGAAAACAACCTCAGCAGTGATACTAAACAGAAAAGATGGAGGTCATGTTCTATAGCATGCAAAATAGAGGAGGAAAATGGGGCTAATCAGGAAAACACTCTAAGTGCATGGACTCTGCTGTCCAGATGAAAGTGATGAAAGGTAGCTTGTAACACCACAGGTACTGCGCTCTGCAGTACCAAGGAGTATCTTCCAAAATATATATCATAAGTACTGACAGTGTTTGATAGGCACAATTACTATAATGCAGTCATCCCCAAGTAAACTTATTGCTAAAAGCTGCAGTATCACTTTTTGCAAGTAAGATGACAGTATGATTTATGGAGAACTCGTCAGCCCAATGTTCCTAAAGCTGCAAATAAGAGTCGTCACACCATTTCTCTTCCCTTGTAAAAAGGATGCTGCTGTTTGGTTGGTTTTTTTCCCTTAATACATTTCAACTGGTGTGAACAACTCAAAGGAAAACTAGGAAGATAATTCCACAGCAGAAGGGATAAGACTAACAGATTTCAAGGACAAAATTGGATTGGATCACTTAAAGGGCAGGCTTAGACCTCCGTGCGAAAGACAGTTAGCGGCCTACCATAAAATGAGCGAGCACTTGGTTCATGGAACACCGACTCAGCATCCTACAGGCTTTGCACTGTTTCCTCCACAGAGGGACCCTCGGTGGCAGTGGGACCCTCTCAGTTCTCGGCTGTGCAGCCCAGCAGCTCTGACCGCAGTGTGATCCGGCCGTACCATGACCAAGGCAGGATCCGCACGTGCCGCGCGTGGATCGGTGGGTCGATGACGTTCTTGCGGTGTGTGTCATTGTCAAAGTTCCCCTGGAACACCTGAAGGGAGGCAACAAGGAGATTTAGGAGTGCGTGGGCTGAGGAATAGCCCCTGATGCACCCATGGGCATTGCTCTGCAATCAACTTTTATCATCTGTGCATTGAACTTAAGTTTTAAACAGACAGAGACAAGGTTTAGATGGGATATTAGGAAGGAATTCTTCCCTGTGGGGATGGTGACGCCCTGGCACAGGTTGCCCAGAAAAGCTGTGGCTGCCCCAACCCTGAAAGTGTCTAAGGCCAGGTTGGACGGGGCTTGGAGCAACCTAGGCTAATGTAAGATGTCGCTGCCCATAGCACAGGGTGGGACTGGATGAGCTTTAAGGTCCCTTCCAATCCAAGCCTGTGATTCTATGAAGTGATGCTGCAAAGAGCACCTGCCTTTACTAAGACTTTGAGATTCAATGGCATGTAATGACACACTGTGGCAGATACAAGCTTTTGATTCACAGAATCTCAGAATATTCTGAGTTGGAAGGAACCCACAAGGATCATGAAGTCCAACCCTCAGCCCTGCACAGGACCATCCCAAAGAGTTACCCCATGTGACCCAGAGTATCACCTGAACACTTCTTGAGCTCTGTCAGCCTTGATGCTGTGATCATTGCCCTGGGGAGCCTGTTCAGGCCCAACCACCCTCTGAGGGAAGAACTCTTTCCATGTTATCCAACCTAACCCTCCCCTTACACAACTTCAGGCCATTCCCTTGGATCCTGTCACTGGTCGCCACAGAGAAGAGATCAGTGCCTGCCCCTCCTTGATTCAAAGCTTAATCTACTGCCAACACTCAGGGCCTGGCCCCAAAATTTGCATAAAATTCATTAACATTTAAAAAATTAAATGTCTTTCTACTTGGCATTTGTATCATCTCAAATTAATCTCAGGAGATCATGTTATTGTTTCCAAGAAAATAACAATAATTAAAATTAAGAAGAAATTTATTGTATCACTTATGAATGGATGTAACTACACAAAGCCTTTGTAAAGTTGGTGATTATCAAGGATACTCTTCTCATGTCAAGCAAAAGTCAGCAGATGAATTAAGGGGATTTGGTTGTGATCAAATTAAAAAATCCTATCACAGTACAGCGCATGCTATGATCTTATTTCCACTAGTATTGCTTAAGCAACACATGAGTTCCCAAACTTCTGTCTGTGTTAAATCAGTGCCAGATTTTTTCCCCCTGACAGATACTATTTAAATTCAAAGGCCATAACACCAATTTTTGGCAAAATGATCAGATTATCCCCTTGGGTAATTTTCAGTTTTTATGGAAAGTGTTCATTCTCTTAAAATGTCAGCCAATTCACTTCTCATTGGTAAAAACTGAGTCTGGTGGCTTTTTAACTTGAAACAAATGGCTGTTGTTTGCACCATGCAGAGAAGAATATATGGACCTCCTGGAGGTGTGCTTATACGACTGAATTAATGCAGAATTACAACTTTCCTAGAAGTTCTTGGGAAAATGTTAGAGTTTGAGTTCAGAAGAGGCTGATCTACTATTTTAGCCCTTTTGTAACATGTTTACACAGCTTCTGATCTCTATGCTGCACGTCTTATTTGAATTTTGGAAGCCTCCTTCCAGTGTTATAAATTTAGCACCCCAAATGAAACATGTGCCCTCCATTAGTGATGCTCTTTCACAAGTGATGAATTCCTCTTCTTGTCTGGCATCTCACTAACATGGAGATGGGAGCATTAAAATATGTAGCAGTTCAGATAAGATGGATAAAATTGCAGAGAGACTGACTGCAGAAACACCAGTGTTGTGACTCTAAGGAGAAAAAATATGTATTTACCACAGAAAAAATTGTTTTCTGCCTGAGTACAGTGTTGATTGCATAAATCAGCTGGAGTCTGAGCTAACAAGGTTGCACCTGAAGTTGAGTTTCATTTGTAGCATACAATAAAAGGCAGTAAGCTCATTATTGAAATTACGGAGCGGCAACCCCCCAGCATCCCCAGCTTGGAAAGCTTAAAAATAGCTTTTTTATATATATGTGACTTCTTGCACATGCATGTGATATATTTGTTGATATTTTTTACCAAGCTAGATGATAAACAATGCATAAATACAGACAGTTCTTGCTGTAGAACTACTGGAAACTAATTTTATTCACTACTTCATTCCCCCTATGGAAGATGCATTTCAAAGATAGCATTTAAATGAAGGCTTAGAAAAAAAAAAAAAGTGGTTTACCAGGAGAATCTCTTTACAGCCCCAGTATTCATATCATAATATAGCTATGCAAAATGAATAAAATTACGTAATGCAAGCCCAGCAACAAATTCACCTGAAGAAGATAGGATTATATAATTTACTTACAGCAGGAAAACAAGAACTAAATTTTATTTTTAGTTTATACATAACTTCATTACCACTTGAATTCAAACTCATCGGTTTCAGAGGTTACTTTTATGCAAATATGCGATTCACTTTCCCTCAATATTCAAATCTGGTTTCAGGGAATAACTAAATGTGCTAGATCAGAAAACAGATTTCAGGGAAACAAATTTACCAGAAAGAGAGGGAAACTTTGTCAGCATCGGCCAATGTGATCAGCCGATATATAACATTCTAAGACAAACGTACTGGATTTTTTTGCTGTGGCCAAATGGCAAATTTCTCATAGAAAAAAAAAATTTGTCACTTTTTATTTTGTTTCAGCCTCAATTCACTAATGGAGTGAAGGAACTTGGAAAGAGCAGGGAGGACTAAGGACAAAACATGACATCTGACATCAAAAAAAAGCTATTTGTGTAGCCAAAAGTAACTTTATGTTGCTTTATGCCCAAACAGTCAACTCTAAATAAACCACCTAAGCAATTGAAAGCTCTTGAAGAGCTGGTACCTCTCAATGACCACTCCTCAAATTTGTTTCTGAGTAGTTTTTTTCAGGATACACTACCTCTGAAGGCTGTAATGATTTACCAACATTCGAAAAGCTGATGTTTGAATTACAACATATAGCTGTATGTAAAAATATGCTCACTGACAAAAAAAAAAAAAAAAAGAAAAAAAGAAGGTGACTGAATAAAGTACAGAATGTGAGTTATTAATGCGTAAGAGCATAAAGCCAGCGAAAAATCTTCATTTTGAGCTCTGTGTTGGTGCAGATCTGCTCCTGCCTTATCCCAAATGGTAAATAAATAGAGAGAAGCATCAAGACAGCCACAAGCACTGAAGAATGTCCTTTTGCAAATTATTAAACAGATAAGTCCCTTCAGCCTGAAAGGAAATATTATAGATGTCTATAAAACCCTAAGTGGTGTGAGGAAAATAGAAAGTAGGTAATATTGCACTGTCCTCTTGTAATGACAGTAGGGTCATCCTGGGCCACCCAAAGGTCACAGCTCCCCATTCAACACATAATTAAACTGTGGCACAACTCTCACAGCCTTTAACCTCTGTTAAAGATCAGATAAATTGTGAGGGGCAAAGCCAGCAGGGGCTAGTAAGGACACAGATTAAAAAAAAAAAAGCCAAAAGCTGGGAAAGTGCACCAGGGAAGCATAACAGCCCTACTATTTAAATTTTCTGTATCTGCTACAGGATGTTCCTTCCTTTGGACAGAGCTTCAGCCTCCTCCCAGCCAGCGACTCTGCACATTGCAAGGTGCATTTTTTTGGTAAAAATGGACTAAAAAGCTCCTGTTTTTTGACACTTCTGTTGTAGAATGTTACAGATTTTATACTGGCTATATCTATTTATGTCAGTCTGCATATTTAAAAGGTGTAACTTGCTAAAACATTTACTCAGCAGCTGCAGCAATTTTACAGATACAGACCCCACATCCATGTGTAGTTCCTCTGTAGTTTAGTCTCTTGCAGCTGTTACTAAAAAAAAAATGTAGAAAATGCATCTGTTGTGCTTTTAAATGTGATAACTTAATTCATGATCATTTTATGCAAAAGAGAATGAAAACCTGGAAAATAGGTACTGATACTCTCTGCAAAAAAAAAAAATAATTCTGAATTATAAGCAATTCTTGTTTATACTTGTGTCTGACAAACAATTTGAATGTCTTGACTTCAAACATTCACTGAGATTTTTCAACAGAACTGTTTTATGGCATCAGCAGTAAATCCAAATACTGACGATGTTAAGTTGGTTAGAATTTAAAAAAGAAAACTATTCTATGTTTTAAGACAGAATAATTTAGGAAAAATATCTGAAGACTACCAGATTGAGAAAAGTGGAATTAATCACCACTGATGTTTGGTTTGCTCCAAACTTGTATTTAGGGTACATCCACAGGACCTGTTAATAGGTGGCTGTAGCGCGTGAAATAGCCTGTGGCGCTGTGCCAATGGATGTTCACAGAGGATGAAAATTCAGAGAGCCTGATTCTCCACAGACAGCCTTTCTGGAGCTCATATCTCACAGAAACTTGTATTTACATGAAATGTCTTCATCACCCGTAGTGTTACTGGTTCCTGCTATTTATAATAATGGCTGAGTTGAGACTGAATAATGAGTTCTGAGATGGTAAAGTCACTATGTTGTCTGCTTTAGCTTAACCATATTTTTCACTCTGAGCAGAATATTTTAAACATCTCATGGAGCAGTTAATCCTGCCCATATTAGAAGAAGAATGTTTTATAAAGTGTCTCACCTGACTTTGGAGTTTACTTCAGTGCAGAACATCTCAGTGTTCATATAAATAAAGGGGACATTATTCATTTAAAATCTAAAAAGAATTTGCATGAAAAGCAATTTCTGACAGCCATATTCCTTTTACTTTAGTAACATTTTATATTTGATTACTATTCACCAAAGAAGACTTGCTTAAGCAAGGGAAGGAATCTGCAGATTTGAGGAGTCCAATTAGTTACTTTGAAATTTTTGGCTGCTGGTGGAGTGACCTTTTCACCACCTTTCCACAGGTGGACTACACAAAGCGAAAGAGGTGTTGATTCCTCACCAGAAACAGAGCTACTGTTTATAGGGATATTACATCCCTTGGAAGATGCTTTCCACAGTAAAAGACTGGTGAAGGATTTTTTAATAGACATATATAGATATATAAACACACTCATGTAAGTGTGTGCACGTGTATTTTGGAGTGATTAAGAGAAGAAAAAACTCATCCTTTCCCTCTGTTGTTATATATAAAGTGTATTTATATATGATACACATGATTATATATTACATGACCTTTATTATTTCTTGAGGTTCAGAATAGATACAAGCAGATAAAACCTTTAAACTTATGAAACATATTATCACATTCTTCCTATCTTTCCCATTTAATCGATGTACTGATGGTAATAAAATGGGAATTTAGTCCACTGTTCATAGTTTATAGGAGGTTCAAAGTCAAAAAGAGAAATATTTTGAAGATCAGCGTCCCCCCAGAAATTAAGGTAGACTGTTTATATGAGCATTTTGTCTGCCCTCTGCTCTTGGTGTGGTATGAGGGAGACAGATACCTAGAATGAGTATAACAAGGTTGTCATCTGACAGAAATCATCTTAATACTGCTGAAAATAATAGAATTCATTTGCAATTTAAACCAGTGCAGAAAAAAGTCACTTAGAATAGAAATTACAAGTATTACTGTAAATAATAGTATTAAATAGTAACAATAATAATATTACTAAAACAAAAGCTCTTTACCTGTGCCAAGTATGTAGATTATATGTAGGAATGAAATCTACCAGTGTAAACCAGGTATTAAATAATTAAACAACATCAGAAAAACCATTAGCAAATCTAGCAGGAAGACTTTTTAATCTGACATGATCTAACTTTCCATTTGTAAGTAGGTTCCTGTCTTTTATTTCTCTGGCAATATAATGCACATACAAAAGCATACAACTTATAACTAATTCCATCATTCTGTACCCAAATCCAGTGGCCATTTGCATACTGGATATTGTCTACCTGTAGCTAATTGCACTGTTGATGGCTGATGATGACTGACAATGATGCAGACTGCCAGACTCCTTTAGGCTACTTTCAAATGTTCTCATCTTCCTGTAAAAAACAGCCTTTGAAATGCCATTTGACACTGCGGCTGGCCTTGAGTTACCTGCAGCAGGATGTGCAATTTATAAATCACATGTGGAATGTGAATTTAAAAAAAAAAAAGGTCAGATTTGGGTTGGATGTCCTTAGCATTGGAAGCATAGTGAGCTACTGACCTCTAGTTGAGAAAAATAAGATAGCTATTAGCTCTGGTCCTGTTTCTAAAATATATTTTAGACAGCCTGCAACATAGTTCATTTTACTTCTTGGAGGCAACAGGTAAAGCTTTCATATTTTTCCAGGCAACTCAATCAAACCATTTAAAATGAATGAGAAAGGCTTCATTTTCTAAAGTTATATATTTTTTTTTATGCGCCAGTAAAACTTTTGTCTGTACTCACAGAAATTCAGCACAGATGTGAAATGAAATGACTGGCCATTAAAACAGCAGAAGCCAAACAGGAGCTGGAGGGGACGTTGTTCTTGGAGCAGCTTTTCCATTTGAAATGGTGCAAAGAAGAAAACTGAACACTGTATTTACTTCTCCTCTAAACCACTATTTTGTTACAGACTGATCAAAGACACAGGCTGCACACAGTGTGCAAGATACAATATTTTATATATTTATACAAAGATATATACAAGATACAACATATTGTATTTTACACAGTAAAATACAAGAGACCAATACTTTTTTTCCTTTGTAAAATCACATCACAAATGACGAAGAGGGAAAAGGGAACAGCCTCAGGAATTCAGTGAGATCTCTTGATATGTAGGACTCATCCTATAAACTGAGGAATAGTGAGATGCTCAGCACCAGACAGTTTTAAGTTCTAAGCTCTCACTTAAATGCATTAAAATCACAATATTCATCCACAAGTCATTACTGCCAGCCTATGAATATCTCCCTAATTTCTGTGTCTGGGACTTTAAAAATAAGGTTTTTGGTTGTTTGTTTTTGGTTGGTTTTTTTTTTTCTTCCGTCCTGTCTTCCTTTTCCTGAAATGTTTTGGAACCACCTTTCTCTAAAATTTTTGGATGATTATACAAGGATGACAGGATGAGTATAGAATGAGTAAATCACCTGCAGAAGAAATAAAGAATCTGTACATTCTATCCGTCATAGAACAAATCAAGACGTTCAGTTAATAAATAGAAGCTAATAAGGGTGAAGTATGAATAATTTATGCTTGCTGTTTTTGATAGTTGTCAGTATCTACCTTTTACCTCCCTTCTCTATCTCTTGAATACAGTTGAAACATTTCACAACAGTTTCACTTTGCTGCAAAAACTTGGTTTCTTCTACAGTGTTCCTGCATTTGGGAACAAATCTTGTGTCTCACCTTAAGATAAGGAAATTGTTGTGGATCCTGTGTGAAGATGACACTGTCAGATAGGACCAGTGATGCTATTTCTCCCCTGATTCTCATGGGTGAGCAACAGCATTGTTGTGGTTTGGTGTCAGACTAGGAGGGTTTGCTGGGTTTAATGGGCTCCTTTCCCCTGGCCAAGGAAATTTATGTACTCTCAGTAATGAAATGGACAATGGAAATTGATTTACTTGCTAGGAATACAGATGTGATCAAGCTTGTTCCCATTTCAAAAGGTGAGATCAAAATTCGGAGTGGTCTTGGCAAACTGGAGAAAGAACAATATTGCAATTTAATAATGATGAGTAGCAAGCCAAACCTTAGGAAGTCATAACCAATGTCACAGGTTATGGAGAATGATGGAACAGGCAGTACTTCTGTGCTAAAGATTGCACCAAGTTTGTGAAAACACACTTCAGGAAAAGCTGCTCCAATCAGAATACAAAATAATGATCTGATGTTGAGAAAATAAACACTTTGAGGGAAGACTGAAAGAAAAAAGATTGATTTTTCCCCAAGAACAAACTAAGAAAAAATAGGTTAAAGTATTCCAGCCAAAACAAACTGGAAAAATTGAGATAAAATCAGTCTTTTCTGTCCTCTGAGGGCAGGGCTGGTGTGAGGGGGATAAGCCACTTTCCACCTTTAAGGATATTTAAACACTGGAGTTGACTGTTTACATTGTAGAATTTTCATCAATATCTGTTTCTGTGAACATATTAAATAATAATCTGATGGAGAATAGTGCAGGATATGAGTCTTATATGAGGTCAAGGACAAATAATTGAATTAAGCCTTAGCTCTAGAATTGAACAGACTTATTTCCCAAATTCACTCACTTCTGTAATGTCTGCCATCAGACTTTTGACTTTTTCAGACTTTTGTGATATGGGAAAAATTAAAAATAGAAAAGATGTTGTAGATTTGTGTTTCTGTATCAAAGACCTAGGTCTTGACTCTTACTAAATGATCTTTCTTTACTTTGTACAAATTTAGATTCAGGAATGCTAACTTCTACTTTCCAGCAAAGTGTATTTGGTCTTATTCTGCTGTTAATTGCTCTTGATCTGTTAAAGAATCATAACAATGTGCATCTATTTTACTCTTAGGGATGTTAATTAATATAGGATGTGATGTGTTTTAATGGGAGAATGATTAAGAGTTTTCCATTGTTCCTAACAGAATATGTGTATAGTAGTTAACAACACAGATGGTGATGAAAACAAAAGAATTTAGTTGTTTTGGGAAATGGTACAAACTAGTGTAGACTGGAACAGTGGTGTTAAGTCAGAGTGCATTTTCTTTTAGATTTGGTTGTGACTGTATTTATCACCGGGGACTTGGATGCATGTTTTCCTTTACAATAAAATGAGTGCAATAGTTCACTAACAAAAGTTTGGCTTGGAGAAGACATTTCTTTCACAGTAGAACATTCCCTTCTCTTTTTAAATTACAGGGAGTTAAAATAGGATGTGAACAAAGCACTGAAGTGACTGTCATTTATATTGAATGTATTTATGGAATTCCTATGAAAGGTGAGCTGTTTGTTTTCAATTTTTATCTGATAACCAATTATATCAGAGACATCAATAATCATCAGTGTCAGGACCTTCTAAACTGAAAGTCCTGGCTAAAACAACTGATTTGGTTTTCCATATTAAAACGCCTTAGAATTTCACAGGGAAAAATGTCAGTGTGAGTTAAAACCACAGTGACTTGACATTTGGCTCTTAAGTGGGACTTTACAGATCAGGCACCCATCATCTTTGGGTGATAATCTTACAAACATAACTTGACAATGCAGACAGGACATACAGCTATGTACATATTTAACCCAGTAATTTAGGACACTTTCACCCAATAAATAGGTATATATTTGATCAATCTTTTAAAATCAGAGAAATTTAGAAGGTGCAGTGGTCTAAACCCTTATCATTAGATCTCTTTGTACTCACACAACACATGTCAATACATACCAAAAGCTTTCTCACTACTTAAATTAATTTAATTGACCAATGTTGTGGATATGATTTTTTTTTTCTGAAGAATCTTTGCTTATATTAAAAAATACAAGTGCAAATGGGAACATTTATCAACCTGAATACCCAGATTTGAGAAGTTATCAGACATATCAGCCATCTGGTATTTCAATAAATGTACCTCCTGTTTCAATAAGACATAACCCCACTAAGATAACTAATAAATAATTCACATTTTGTCAGCTTGCTTAACTTTCCCTTAAGTGATGCATATGCTGTAATATTTTTCTTAACACATGATATTGTGAATTGAGGTACTTGCAGTATGAAAGTGTTATGCAGTTTAAAGCAAATTAATGAATAAGGAAAGGAAAGTTAAATGTTTCCAGGTAAATCAATCAGCAGACCTATACTTTCCCTATGCTGCTCATTAAACATTGGCAAAGGAAGTTGTGAAACTTTTTAAAATGCTTTTATTCATTTTACAGTGTAATAAAAATAATATTTTCATTGGTTATTTGAAACCCATTAATTTCGAGAAAATCAGTCCAAAATGGCTACAGGTAATGAGGTACACTAAAGATGTGCTTCACAAAAAAATACTGAAAATAGTGCATGGTTACTAAAATTTGCACTCAAACACTGTTTCTGAATATACAAATATACTGCTATTTACACACCTTCCCCTTTGGAGTTAAATAAAGAAATAATTCCAATAAATGGAGAACTGCAAAGTTTTATGTCCCATATTTAATAGCATTAAGTCAGGTGCATTGCACTGATAGGTGTAATATTGCTGCACTGTGAATGTCATGGTGTTATATGATTCTTTTTTTATCCACCTTGACTTTTATCTGTGCGATCCCATGCAAATGGAACCCCATAAACAAGGCAGTGTGCGATAACCTACAGACTGAGGGGTCAACACAACCCAAATACCAATTTTGTCTGTGCTTTACCTTATCCTTCTTCTGCTTCTCATCTTGGTATATTTTCCAGTGCTCCCCATCATTGCTGTAGGCAAGCTTGTAGGATCCCACAAACTGGACATGACCAAAATCTTTAGCTCCCTGGGTAATGATCCCAGTGATTTTTGTAGGAACAAGCAGGTCGACCTGAATGGAACAGAAATAAACAAAATAGAGGAGAATGTCATTAGAACAGCTTCTGTTTGCAGTCTGACCTTACACCAAACCAAAGCAAAATGGTGCAGCTCTCACCATGGCTCTCCCACAGACAGTAATTTTCCTCCTCCAAGCTCTAAGTCAACCAATTTATTTAGTTTTTCATTTTTTTGTACTTATTGTTTTTAGTTCCTAACGGCGCAACAGAGCTAACCTCATGCCACTTTCTAGTGTGTTGAGTGTCATACACGCTCCCAACAAAACAGCGAGCACCACTGGGAATGATGTGTAGCTAAAAAGTGTTCCCACATGCTCCCAATAATCAGATTTCCCAAGTGCCTTTCAATTTCCTTTACAGACCCAGAGCCCATGCTTTACTAAGGTTTTTAAAATATTTACTATCATTCTTCTTTTCCTGCTGAAATTTCATCTTTCTTTATGCTTTTCTTTCTTTTTTATCTCAAGACCTCAAACTTTCTCATTCCTTGATTTTCAATTTTTTTTTTTTTTTGAGTTCTTTATTTTGTAATCTTAGCACAAGACTTTTAAAAATGCAAGGCAGGAATCCTAAACCCTAATAAAATCTTATCTTCCAAGTGCCTTTCGTGTGGGTGAGCCAATCTGTAATCAGTTTTTTTTGAGCCAGAACCAAAACTGAATATAACAGATTTGGGCCAGATGCCTTGGATTAAAATGATCAAGGAAAAGAATACAATAACATAAGTAAATTGACCTATTAATGTATTTTCAGAGGAAGAATGAAGAGTTGAATTCCCTATCAACACTGACATTTTCTTGAAATGTGAGAGTATAACTTAGGTTTCCTTCTGTGTCCCCTAGAAATGTGGCAAGCCAATAAAAAAAAAGAAAAAAAAAAGGTAGATTTATTTCAAACAATAAATGGTTGTGAAGCAGCTGGCATTTTTAATATTGTCCATTAAATCTGGCAAGAGAGACTAACAGTACAAATATTACAGAAAAATGAGAGGAGGGCTAAATTCCTTGACAAGAAGATTAATATGTTTATACAGAAAAAAAATACTAAAAAGAGAATGTGAAGAAATTAAAAATCTCTGACTGATCCAAATGCTGAAGATCCAGTGTTGGATTTTTTGGAAGCAGCCTGATCTGGTGGAAGGTGTCCCTGTCCATGACAGAGGGTGGAATGGGATGAGCTTTAAGGTCCCTCCAATCCAAACCATTCTGTGATTCTATGATGCTATAAAGAAGAAAACACAGAAAAGTGTAAGAGTGCATTTATAAGAACAGAGGAGGAAAAAATGACTCTTTGGAGAAATCAGACAGAGATCCCAACATTTGACCAAAGAGTAGAAAATAATGAGTAGTAAATCCTTTTAAGAAAAGAAGTAACTTAAAAATATTGAATACTGAGATACCACAACCTTAACCAGAAAATGTCAGTGTCCACAGATGTCTCAAGAATTTTGGTTTTACCAGAATTAACTAATTTATTGCCCTCTGGTAGCAGCACTGTTGCTCGGGAAAGCAGCCTAGGATATGAGGAAAGTATCTTTGGGAGGCAAAACTCTTTCTGTGTTCTCTTTGTTCAATGGAGAGAGAGAGAGAAGAACTCTCTCAGAGCAGTAGTCAGTTTTGGATGCTTTTATGGATGGCCTGATAGGACTTCTTTCTTTCTATAAGGAGTGCAGCAGGGCTTGGTTCTGCAGCCTAAATATGTCTCTGGGAAATGAACACTGCTAATTAGTATAAGTCTTTCATGAATTAATAAACATCAGGTTTCCAGACCTTCCTTCCAAATATTTTGGAGTTTAAATGAATAGTCTGTTTTTCCAAAAAAACCCCAACCCCAGCCTGATCTGGTAAGAAATCACTAATTGGTCAACACTTTCAGGCAGCTTTTGAACTAAACATTTGAAAGTCAACTTCAGATTCTCTTTATAAATAATTTAGACATTAGCATTTTACAAGTGTAACCTCTTTTTAGCAGAGAATGCTTCTTGTGCTAAAAGTAAATGTCTCTTCTGTTAACTTGAAAAAATGCCTCCACAAAACCAGTTGTTTATTTTTAAAATGCTGAAAGTAAGCTGGAAGATTTTCACAAATATTTAACATGGCCATGACACTTGGAGTATTTCTCATTGAAATTCAGAACAGGGAGAAAAAAAAATCTCATTAAGATTCAGGGGATTCCAAAGGTAAAATCACAATAAATCTCTATTATCACATGATCTAGTGTTAATAAAAATGTCCTACTAATGATTGTTTTGTGCTTATAGGACGTATCCATTGGCCTTGTACTTTCCTGAACAATTTTCTCTTGTTCAGGAAAATTATGTGGGAAGCTGGAAGGTAATTTAGCATATGCTCAGTGTTTTTCAAAAAGACTTATATAGGACTATGTAGAATATATGTGTGTGTGTATTATATTAAAAAAAATGTGAAAGAAAAAAATAGTATGAAAAGATAGACTCTGTTCCTGGTCTTGACAATACAGACAATACCTGTTACTGGAGATGGAGGAACAGAATAAGGGATATAGCACCACCTTCTCCTTCTCATATTTAAGCACCCTTATTTACTTATTTATTCATAAGCTGATGTGACACTTTCAAGCCACAAAGATCATTATTAACCCAGTATTAAATAAATACAGTTTTTGCTCTGTTGCTTTATTACCTTCTACAAATGGTTAACATGCTTTTTTTCATTCTGTGCATTGAAACTATAGAACAGAAAGGTGAGAAGAATTTACACCATTTGTAGGCAAAACATCTGCATTAAAGTAGCTTAAATGAAAGTCATAACTTCCCATCAGGACACAGAGCACATTGATTCAGTTAGTGCAGATTGCAAGTAACAGACAATCAAACAAATTACTGGGGAGAGAAGCTGAATTAACACACAACCACTATGTATTCTTCAAAGCTGAATGTGATTAGGATTAGAATGTGACTCTGGGTTTTTCAGTGCAGCAGAATTTAGAACAAGGTAGGGGCAATTAGTCTGCAACTGATAGGATCATTACCTGCTTACAAGAAGAACCATGGTTTACAGTTAATGTACATTTCTACAAGGAGCTGATCAAAACGCAGTTTAACATCTTGTGTCTGAAAGAACCCTCTCAGGCTATAACTATTCCCTTTTCCCACCTTGTTTCAGATATTACGGATGATTCTGTGTGATTTGGAGGAGAATTAATTTAAAAAATGTACAAAGATAAATCCACCTGACTATGAAACATTTTTAACGAACCACTGCCTGGATGTGCAGCATGAATCCCGTGTCTGTGCAGTTAGATTTGTAGTGATGAGTACTTGTACTGGAAATAGGTCTTCTGGATCAGGAGGAATGACCCTTCTGTTGCCCAGAGAAGCTGTGACTGTCCCATCCCTGGCCTGGAAGTGTCCAAGGCCAGATTGGGCAGGGCTCGGAGCAGCCTGGGATAGTGGAAATTGTCCCTGCTCATGGCAGTGGGCGGGACTGGATGGTCCCTTTCCACCCAAAATGTCTTGCAATTCCATGATTATGGAAACAGTCACATGCAAGCCTTGCCTAGTCCAGAGCTAATAAACCATAACTAACAGAACTCTGAGTACAAACAGTAACCTAACACTGCCAAGTCCACCACTAAACCATGTCCCTAAGCACCACAGCTACATAGCTTTTAAATCCCTCCAGGATGGTGAACTCTTGTTCCAGCACTTTACCACCCTTTCAGTGAAGAATTTTTCCCTGATCCAACATGACCCTCCCCTGGCACAACTTGAGGTTGTTTTCTCTGGTCCTGTCCCCTGTTCCTTGGGAGCAGAGCCTGCCCGCCCCTGCCCCAGCCCCCCCCCCCACCTCCACCCTCCCATCAGGGAGTTGTGGAGAGTGAGAAGATGCCCCCTGAGACTCCTTTTCTCCAGACTGAGCCCCCCCAGCTCCCTCAGCTGCTTGTCATCAGACTTGTAGTCTAGGAGAGCACATGAATAATAAGCCATGTGTGGACAGGACCCAGGAGAAGAAATGAGCATCTTTCATGAGGTCATGTGTGGAAGGTGAAGAACCAGACAGCTCACACAGTCTCTCCTGGAAACAGAGAGCCATGCTGCAATTCTGGCTTAGGAGTAGACGAGCCTCAAGAAGGCACAAATGGCAGAAGTCTCCATGACCTCACACATTAATGGGGGGGTTAGATAAGGTCATAGAATCCCAGAAGGCTGGGTTGGAAGGGAACTTAAAACTCATCCCTTTCCAACTCCCTGCCATGGGCAGGGACACCTTCCACTAGACCAGGTTGCTCCAAGCCTGGTCCAACCTGGCCTTGGACACTTACAGGGCAGCAACAGCAGAAGAAAGGACCCCAAGTATACAGAGAGCACCAGACCCTATTTCACAGTGAAGATAATGGTGAAATGGCTCACTCGACCTTCAGCTGTTCATCTCTTCATTTTAGGATTATTTAAAATGCTCATTTTACTCCTCTCCTTATACAGATAATTATGTTGCTGCTTCCAGTACAGCTAATTCTATGCTCAGCTTCTCTGTTATTTTAGAGGTGCCATTTTTTCACCAGGTTTTATTTTATTTTACCTTTCTGATTTTGTAGACTGTTTTTTTTTTTTAAATCACTTGTCAGATAACATTGATGAATTCTGGGTAGCTGTACTGTACTTGGCCAATAGAAAAGCACCAGGATCAAAAATAAAAAACCTGGTCCAACACAAAGTGGGAAAACTGTTGGTGGCTTAAGGCTCTTACCCTTAAGAAATTGAGTGTCTCACCCTTAAGAAATTGAAAAAAAAGAAGATTGGCCTAGTCTCCAGCTGCTAATTCACCAAGGTCCAGATCATCAAGATCACATATGCTGGTCTTGCAATGAGGTCTGAGATGTTTTGGGATGCTGAAGATAATGGCAGGGAGTTATGGATGGGCACCTGAATCCCACCAAGAGAGTCCAATGTACTTAACAGGTAAACAACCTGTGCTGAGCAGGTTATTCACTGTTCATTTAAGACCTCGTGATTCCCTTGATTTTTCAAAGGGCAAACTGGTGCACTCAGAGAGTTGCCACCTGCACCCAAGCCTAAGAAAAGGAGGGGCAGGATTGCAGTGTCTGCATCATAAAGGCCAGAAAGGCAACTCTCCTTGTCTTATTGCATCAGATGGAGGTACTTTACATTCTCCTCCATGCCCAGACTCTGGAGATACAGGAAAATCAGTGATGGCACAGTAAGGCTTCCTGCAGATGTGCAACATATATATGTTTCTAACAATGTTTCAGCAGCATTTCTTGTTTGCAAACTGTGGAGCTCAGCATTTCAGGCTGTTTTCCAAATGCTCATATTAAAAACAAAAGCATCAAAGGCAAAGCCAACCCAAACAATTATATGGCTAATTTCATCTAAAAACTTTGAAGGAAAAAAAACCCCAAGCAACTATATGCTCCTTGTAGAGAAATATAATTTTCATCACAACTTCTTACATAGGAAGGCTTTTTTAGTATAGTCACCTAAATATACACTACTAGGGTAAATATTTATTAATGTAACCTGAAAAAATTACAAGAAGAAATTAAGTATGAGACAAAAGGAATTATTCTAGAAGAAACCATAATAATTTGATAGCAAGAAGCATTTTGTTCAATATTCTACTATACAGGATTTTAATGCTTTCTAGGTAAAATAAATAAAATAAAATAAAATAATATTTATTTGCATTTAATTGGGTCTGTATTAGCTAGCATATGTTTAAAATTAAACTTCTCATGAACCCAGGTAGAGATGGGTTGTTTTCAGATAAAATAAGACTGGAGTGTCATTCTTTTTATTCTTTAAAAATGTGGTATGTGTTTTCCTGGCTTTTTTTTTCATTTAAGATTAGACCTTCAGCATGATTTTAACACTGTGTCTCTATATTCTTAATGTCTCTAGTCCTTTAGGGTAAGATAATAAATACTGCTCCTATTTTCTTATTACTCTTAATTGTTTTTCCCTCTGAATGACTTTATGGCTGCAGTAACTGCACTAAAGAAATAAGTTAAAAGAATACCATGTGCCATCAGCTGTCTCCAATTCAATTTAAAAGTGATAAATTGGAGAGTGAACCCTGTTTGAAATCTTCATGGACCATAAAAAATATCTCTTAGGCCAATATGCTGAAAATAAGCTGACAAGTCACTCGATTTCCGCAAGCAACTTCTTGAGTAGCAGCTACTTCTTAAAGAGTACAGATTGTGTGAATCCTTCATTAATTTATTTATATACTTAGTTATCTCTGTTATATAGATATTACAGGAAAAGGAGGGAAAAACCTCAGTTGAATTGCTATAGGATTTTTTCATCATTTTAGTAAAAATTCAGTCAAATCAGATGTATATGATAACCATGTGGCCATTTTTAGAGCAGTATTTGCTTCTTTCAGAGCAAGTTTTCATTACTACATTTTACTAAGCCCTGAAAAATCATATTTCATTGATATTTCAATGAAAAAAAAAAGGCAAAATGAAAATTTTAGCCTTAAGGTCTGGATTTTCAAAAATGCCTAGGGGAATCGTCGTCCATTTCCTATGTGACCTCAAGGCGCTGAGATTCTGAGGTTGTGTCAGCACCCTGGTAAATCCTGCCTGCAGCTCACACAAGATAATACTGTTTTCATACTCATCCTGCAAACCAGAATAACTCCTATGGGTCTTGGTAACTCTCACAACTTATCAGGGAGTACCAATATTCCCAAGGGAAATGGTAGTACCAGGCTTGGTCAGGTCTGAAGTAAAAGAAAATTCAGAATTTTGAAATTACAACATCAGTGATGATTAAATCTACAACCTTCCCTCCTAACACTGAATATTTCACATCTATGCACAGAAGTATTTTCACTGTAAATATGATTAGAGGATTTTTGTAGAAATGTCATAGTTGACTGCACCACTAATAAAACAGCATCAATCTCTCTGTCTGCTATGAAATATTCAAAGCTTATCAGTCCTTGAGAATGCTAGAGGATTTAAACATTTAATTTTTAAAATTTAAAAAATTAAATTACCAGTGATTAAGCAGGTCTAGACATCTGGTGGAGCTAAAAGAAGCCTTTGAGCTGCATTAGTAAACTCCAATACTTGACAAAATCTGGAACAATGGTCTGTTTTAGGTCAATCAATTTTCTTATGGAAAAGCCAAGGACAGAACAATACTTAGCCATTAAAATAAAGCAGAGAGAAAAAAATATGAATAGATCATGAGTAGTTCCTGACACAACATGCTGATGGTGTTCTGCTGCTTTTCTGTCAAACACTATTACCAGCAGTGCAGTGCAATTCACTAATCCCAGTACCTAGTTATGAATAGAAATAGATAAGGTAATGGGAAAAAAAATTAATTTACATTCAGTTCTCTACATAGCAGTAAAAAAACAAAAGAAAAAATTGCAAAAAATTGCCCTTGAAATAAAAAAATTGCATAAAAATGGATGACAGTAAGAAGTAGCTTTCAGGAGTGTAATTTCTTGAAGACCTAATTTAGAGTAGTTCTTGCTGTGCTGACAATAATAGTGAGAAGTTTTGATCAAATGTGTTGGCTATGAGTAAAGGTAAAAATAAAACAGAAAAGAACAATTACAATAGTAAAAAAAATTAGCTTTTTACTTTTTTGCTTTTCTCTCCTCTAATATATGAGTAAGGAATATGCTGAGATGCTAGATGGGCATGTTCTACTCTCTTCAGACATAGAGAAGAGCAAGATAATTTTGTTACCTCTCCTTATTTTACTAAAATATATCTCAAGTGGATGAGGAAATTTATCAGTAAGATTTACTGTGTACCAGTTCTGTGGGCTCAGTCCCAGTGCAGATTCCTTAATTTTCTTTTAAGGACCCCTGCAGGGAACCTTGAATGTTGGAGTGGGTAAAAGAGCAGGAAAATACTGACTAAAATAGAGAGAAGAAAATTTGGAATATAAGCAGGGAAGATGTGGGTTATTTAACAGTAAATTTCAGAATGACATTTAATAGCCAGAAATGTGAAGAGTAAGTTAACATTTTATAACAATGCTTCAAAAACCAGCCAGGAGAAATATAGGTAACTCTGGTTTCATTTGTCTTGGGGTTTTGGCAGATTATGGGTTTTAAGCTGAAATCAAAGGGTGGTGATGCAATGTCTGGGAAAACAAAAATCCTTCCCTACAAATGAAATACTGGAACTTCTGTTCGGTCTTCAGTAGGGAGGATAATGTGACACTTTTTATTGGAGGGCTAGTAGATATCTTCGTAAAAATGTTGGGATCATAAATGGGCTCACCTACACATGATCAGCTCATTTTGGTTTTTAAATTGAAAAATAATACTGGCAATATGGAAGTTCATTATTTACCTGGTTGGTTTTTTTTTCTCAGGCAATTAATAATGATGCAAATATTTTCTGGAGCAAATAAAAATGTCCCAATAATCTATGAGTATCTGGGCTGTAGATCAACAAATAAACTGGAGACAGGCTTGCACACAAGATGCTGTAAAGCAACTCATAATTAATATAACTACTGCACTGTTGAAATACTAACAAAAACCTGCCTGTAAGAAAAGTTAAATCTGCCTAGAAGATAAGAGGGGTTAAGGCTGAAAGTTCTTCCTTGGCTGTAAAAGCTCTGACTGCATAACTCTTACTTTCACAGGAAATGCAGCCAAGACAGCATCATTCAGCCATTCTTTTTAGGAATGACTTTGCCCATCTCTCACAGGTTATGCATAACCTGTGTGGTGAGGGGAAACAGTTTTTCCCCCTGAAGTTATAAAATGGTAAATCCCCAGGGGGTGGTGACCCTTGAAGATTTTTAGCCAATGAACCCTTTTGCAAAATATAAACATATCACACTTAGACTGGAGAAGAAAGTAGTTGTAGTTTTTGTTGAGAGAGGTGGCCATGTTCTGAGGCCACGAGGAGAAAGGGCAGGAGCCCCCCTGGGGGGCTGTGGCCCTCCCCAGCCCCGGCTGGGGGCTACAGGGACTTGGAACAGTGTAAAACTGGGCTAAGTACCTTTAGCTAGAAAGCTTAAGAAGTTTTCTCCACTGTAAGAAGCAGCAGGAGCAGCGTCCAGAGAGCGGTGGCAGAGAGCCAGAAGAGATAAGGAGCAGCAAACAGCATGCAGTCAAGGAAGACACAGAGTTGGTCGAGAGAGAAGGAGAGCCAGCAGCAGAGAGAGCGAGCAAGACTAAGCTCTACAGACAGAGACAGAGTTCTGGGGTAAGAACTGAATCAAAAACCGCCAAACTCCTTTTGTGACCTTTCCTAAGTGGAGAGAATGGACTCCTACTGAATGGAAGTCCTAAAACTGCAGCAGCACTGCAGAAAAGAGCTGAAAAGCTCAGAGAAGGAATATGGAGGGGGTGACCTTGGCCCCCCTGCTGCTTGAGGCAGAGCACAGAGCTCTGCAAAGGGGCTTGAATCCCCTGAAGATAATGACCGTCACGAAGACCCCTGAGTTTCATTGATATGACGGTGGTGAGACGACCGTGTCCGGGTCAACACAGCCCATGGAAGAAGACCCTCGCTTGAAGACGAGTGGTCGAGAGGGCTTGGATACCCCCTCGTGAGTGCTGGCAGAGATCCAGCTACAGCTGCTGCATAGAAGAGAGAGACAGAGAACCTGCTGCCTTAGAGCCATTGCTGCTCTGAGAGTGGAAAGGATCTTTCCATCTTCCCTCCTGGACTTTTATTTGGAGGGGAGAAGAGATTTGATCCATTGTAAATACTTTTATGTCATGGTAGAGATAGCTAAGATGTATTGTAGTATTTATTTTGTACAGTCATTGTAATATATAATCCCTTTCCCCCATTTTGAGTCTCGTGTGGTGTCTGGAAAAACCATCTCACACCGGGTTGAGTTGTTGGGGGTTTGGACTAGGGAATTGGATTTTGGGGCTCTCAAACCGTGACAACTTGTTTCATACAGCTGTGCTGCTGTAGCTGTAAGCTAAAAATGTCAACATTGTGATACTAGACTTTGGAAACAACAGGAAACTGCTAAGTTTAATTTTTTTTTTCATTGTGTGTTCCCCTCTGAAATGTTAGGACAAGCTTTTAATTCCAGTGATACACTGTTAATAACCAGCAGAAATGCACAAAATCAGTGCACTACAGTATAGAAATTTGTTTTGGTTTTTTTTAGCTAGAAAAGTATTTTTCCAGGTTTACAGAAGAAATCAGGTTTCTTTTCCCTTTTAGGCTAAATGGCTTGGCACTTCTGAGGTGATAATCTCATAATGTACTTGCTTGAATACAATTAAAAGGTCTATTAATCTTCATTCTGCAGGACATAAGAAAGATTATCTGTTATTAGTCAAAAGGACACCCTGGAGCCCCTATTACCAAGCTTCACAAACAGACCTCTGGTCAAAACAAGACTGGGCTACTGGCAGGACAGATCCAACCCTGGAACTCAGCTCCGCCTTTGATCTGACACAGATGTATTTCCCTGGCTTTCAGAACACCCTGTAAGGGCTTATCTGCTGTTCACCAACTGCAGAGCCTGTGGAGAGCACAAGGCATGACTGATTTATGGGATTAATGCTCTGCTAAAACTGTTGGCAAGGCCTGGAGTTAAATGGTAAAATATTTTCCTGTTCCCTAGAGTTAAAAAGAAAATAAAGAAGTCACTATATACTGTCAGAAATAAATAAATAAATAAATAAATCCACATAAGAAAAACAAAAACCAAGCAACTAAACAAGCAAAACCACCAACTCTCTCCAAAACAAAACAAACAAGCAAGCAAGCAAGCAAGCAAAAAAAAAAAATCAGCTAAAAAACCCAACCCAAACGAAACAGTAAAACCTCAATATCATGAGAGATGAAAGGTGAAGAAGTTTTTTTCAAAGAGCTGATTAACACGTTGGCCATTAGGTCTGACTGGCCCAGGTGCACTTTCTGTTCCAGGTAATGAAAAAAAGAAGGTCCATGAGAATGGACTTCTAAATGTTCCAGATAAAAGTAACAACTGAATAACTTTTATTACCACTTTTAATATAAATTCCATTCTAAAGCTTCATGACGGAAGTTCCACAAAAACTGATTAACTGGGACTTATCACAGGAATTTTCAACAAGAAACTTGGATTGAATTAACTTCCAAACAGTTCAACCCAAAATTTTGAACTGGAACCCACTGATGTTCTAGCAGTTAATTCAAACTGCACTATATTGAATTAAATATTAAATAAAGCTGATCTGTGACCAGAGCTTTAGTATTCAGAAGTGATAAAAAATCTCTGCAATGTGAATGTTAGTTTTCACAAAACTAAGTTTTGTGATTGACCATTTCAATAGTAGAATGCATTTCTATTGGAAGTTCAAAATTATCTATAACGTTTTTCATTTTCAGAAGGACAGGTATAAAAGTAAAAATATGAACTCCGAAGTATCTTGAATTTCATGGCAAAACCTAAAATGCTGCATTTTCACTTAGAATGTTTTTCATCTCTTTTCATACAAATGAGAAGAGACTGTTGAAAGATTTGTAATTTTTTATAGAAATGACGGCTATTCCGTTCTTTGTATTATTGAATAATTAATCAAAGGGGTGCTTTAGTGCAAAGGCAACAAGGTAAATCAATGGAGACAAGTAACTACCTAAGCTTATCTGGACTTTTCTAAGTCTGAAAAAGGAAACAACACAGAAGAGGGGAGGTTTGTGGACATGGAGCATAGTGTTTGAAGTTATGTCTATTTTGGAATTAAGTATCTCTGCTTATGCCTCAGTAGACCATTTTCATTAGGAAGAGAACTGATTGACTATGAATGGCCCCTATAACTCATATTAGCCCTGGATATTGTTTTTAAAATTATTTTTTCTTCTGTTTTGTAAAATTAAAACACTCTTTTTGCACTCTAACCCATGACGAAACATAAAAAGAACACACATAAAAAGTCCACACAAAGAACACTGGTCTAACCACTTTCAGGGTTATAGAAAAAAAAGAGACTGTGTTTTTTACAACTTAAACACAACCTGGAGCAAGTTCCTACATATAAAGCCTCTAAAAGCCCTTCTGGAATACATAGAATGGACTCAAAGGTTGTTAATGGCTATAGGGATGTCATCATTGAGATGACACCTGAAAGTTGCTGTTGGAGATATGAAACAACATTACCACCATTTCCAGTATAAATAACTATATGTATGTTCCAATCATCATTGCTGCTTTCTACGTTTAACATAATAAAGATTTAGGTAACAGCAAATTATAGGCCATGTTCTCACCGAGCACACTAGTAAAACCCATTTATTTTTCAATATATGATGAGTGCCAAAGATTCCTCAGGAGTATTTTGGCTAAAACTAATTGCAACAACTAACATTTTTGAAAAAGAAGAATACAACTGGGGTTTTTTTTGAAACAAAGACAGCAAAAGAGAAATGTATAGCTATGGCTGCAAAGGCATAAAAAATCCTTGCAAAAACATAACTGCGTCCTAAAAATAAACAAGGCTGGATCCCAAAGAAACTAATATCTGAAGCAGAGTATTTGCAAATTCTATATTTGCACATACCCACCCAACCCCTACTGACACCTGGTACAGCTCACAAGGAACTGTACACACTACAGAGAGTGAGGTGTGCTCTGCTGTAAAACAGCAAAAAGATAGGAGATGATAAATTATTAACAAAGTTGAAATCTTAAAAGTTTTTAACAGCAACACACAGAGAAGTCTATGAAATCATAGCTTTAAGAAATCTGAAAAAAAACATATTTTCAGCTCTGGGTAATGCATTTTTCTTGCAGATCCATCAGGCATTTCTTCCCTTTATTTGTTTTTCTCTCATGTTCTTAGTGTTGCCTTCTCAAAGATTAATCTTTTAAATGGTTCCTGCAGCCCTTGCTCTGCCAGGTGGGTGTAAATCTAATTTACTAAAACCCAGTGTTTACCATCAAGGAATCTGCACCATTTTGAAAAGCAAATATTTCAGTCAATCAAAATTTTCAAAACCAGAATTTTTCAGTCAACTTTGAAGCACGTGGGAAATGTTGTGACACATCCACTTTCATCTGTGGGGGGTTAAAATTTTATTTTAGATGTATAACTCAGAGAAATAAATTTGAATATCTACCAATTGCACGTACCAGCAAAAAGTCCAAATAAAAACATGTCTGAATGTAGATTAACTTCTAGTAGAAAGCAAAGAACTACACTGTCTGGCAGACAGAAACAAAAGATCTTTGGTTTTTTTGTTGTAGCAGACTGTCTGATAAGGAGTGTTTTTCATCAAGAATTCAAGTAAAAAGTTATATTTTCTTTACTGCCTTTAAGTAGATGTTTCGCACTCATGCATTGCAGCTCCATGGAGTGAACTGTTCCCTAAGTATTTGCTCTGTAGGCAGCAGAAAATATACCTCTATTACTATAACACAAATCAGCAATAATTCTTGACTTGAAGCAGATTATTGTGCTTATATCAGATGGCTCAATGAAAAAACATAATTTTCAAATTTGCTACGGCATCCAATAGTGAAAATGTTTGTTTTTCTCACAGAAAACTGTATTTCAAAAAGCACAGGCATTAATAGAAAATTCATATATTTTGAGCAGCAGCTTCTTTAATATTTTTCCTCACTGACTGATTCCCAGCAAGTCTTTGCAGAAAGGTCTTGCTGCCTACCTTGCCTTCCAAAGGGAATATAACTGCTGTGTTTTCCCCAAATGTCACGTTAAACTAATCAGCTTTAAGGGCTTTGTGGAATTGAGGGTGGATGTTCTGCTTGGAGCAAGCACTGCACTGTGTTTCAGCTGGGATTAAATGGTGTCTTTGTTTTAGGCACAAAACACACACAAAAAGGGGCTGGTTAACCTCCTGCACTTGTGCTAATGGAGTTATCCCCATAAGCTTCAGCAAAAACCCTGGCTACAGGTGCACAGGTACATGCATTAGAGTTCCTGAGTTCACAAGAAGTGAACTTGACCTCTTCTATCATGGACCAGGAGTCTCATCCCAAAATACAGATCATCCTCCAAGACTACTGAGTTGGGTATTTCAGTCCTTTTAAGCTGCAAAGCCACTCACGAGACAGATAAAGATTTTTCCTACAGATACTTCTGGTTTTAACAACAGGGGAGGTTTAGATTAGATAGAAGGAAAAATTTCTTCCCTGAAAGGGCTGCCCAGGACAGGGATGGAGTCTCCATCCCTGGAGGGATTTAAAAGCTGTGTAGATGTCACACCTGAGGACATGGGTCAGTGGTGGCCTTGACAGTGCTGGGGGAATTGTTGGACTCAATGATCTCAGATCTCTTTTCCAACCTAAATGATTCCATGACTCTATATACCCTTAAGGTTTACCCTGATTTAGAAGTACTTTGTGACTTTTCATGGTAAATGGTCCATATTCTGAACAAGAGAAACAGGGAAGACTGGCAAAACAGAGAAAGTATCTATTACAAAAAAGCATTCTTTTCTCAATACAAATTGAATAGCCTGTTCAAAGTAGTGGTTTTATTTGTAATATTGCAGAGCAAGCAAATAATTTCTAAATTAACAACAAACAAAAACATGATGATATACTAATTATCAGTATTTCCAGAATTAGTAATCAGGTTGTATGCAATCAGGTTGTATGCACAAGAGCATAAAAGTCAGAGGTTAAATCAGAGAGGAACACTCATGCTTTTAAAATTATCTTTTCTGCATTCCCTACTTCCATTTTTGATGGCACACTCAACTCCAAAACAGAACCTGAAAGAAAAGCAGATTCATTTTCTGTGTATAAATAACTCACATTTGAAATGGACAGTGGCTTTTTAGAAAGGAAATAAAAAAATCCCCCAAATGATCCCTTCCATTTTCTTGGGACATCTCACAGAAAGCTTCATTGACTGGGATGGCAGTGAAATTATCTGCAAGCAGCAGTCTGACTGTATTTTGATTGCACAGAAGCCAATTGGGGTCTTTACACCTGCAGGGTTTTTGAAAGAGCTTTTGTTTGGAACGTTGTAAGATGGCACCTACTCTTGACAGCAGGTGGGAAGAGTACCCTGTAAAGACTCTTGAGCTGTCTACAGCTCAAAACATCACAGATGTGAGTGGTACAGGGAACACAGTTTTGTCCTGACACTACACAAATGACTCATGCAGGGTGGACTACTATAAAAATATTCCTATTTATTTCTAATCTATATCTATAGATACAGGTGCAAACACACAGGTATATATACTTAAATATGCAGAAATACATATGTAAAACTTAGGCAATTTTTTCTTAATGGTTTTCCTAATCTGAGAAGTTGCTCGTTGTGCTTTCTCCCCAGAATATACCTTAATTCAGTTTTCCATCAATTTTCTAAACTATTTGCACACTAAGACTAATCCCTAACACAGCACTCTGTGTCCCTATGCCAGGGAGAAATAGATAGGGATTTTTAAATGTATTTATATATATGTATATACATATAGGAGTATAAATGTATTTATGATAAATTTATGTGAGATCTGTGAAAATACATAGAAGAAGAAGAGCAAGTTTTAAAAAGAAAAACGTTGTTGAAAGCAAGTAGGAAAAGTTAATTTCTTACAGTAGAGGAAATCAAAGTCTAGGAGACACTATGAAAAAATGGGAATAAAATTCTGTAGGATGGTGTGCCTGATGTATCTGGGGCAGCTATAGAAAAGAGCTTACATCCATAGCATGAGAAGTTCCAGTTTCATTTTGGTGCCAAGGACATTTTGGAAGATATTAAGTCCCTAATATTTTTTGCCAAAGCCATGAGAAATGTTAAAAACATGCATTTAAATTATTTTTTTTGTTTTTATTCTGAAGTGATGTTTCCTCCTGTAAGTTCTGGATGAATACTTGTGCATAGGCACAAGCTTTTTAACTATTTCTGTATTTTCCAGTACTAGGATCAATAATTGAGCCATAGAGCTTCACTGTGGAAAACACCTTCTGGAGAACATCCACAAAGGCAGTTTCTAGCCCTGAGCAGACAGGTGACACCTCCCCTGACAAGTCCAAGCCATTCTGTGAGTTTACAGCTCAATATTACTAGAAGCCAACAATCACCTGTCAGTGCAGCTCCATTTCTCCATTTCCTCAATTATTTTCATTTTTGACCTACATTTGAAAGTCCTTCAAAGCAAATCTACGAGCAATAGGATAAACTTAGCCCTGTACTAGCCCACCAGGAATCATAGAATCAACCAGGTTGGAAGGGACCTGTGAGATCATCAAGTCCAACCCTTGATCCACTATCGCCATGGTTACTAGACCATGGCACTCAGTGCCACATCCAGTCTCATCTTAAAAACCTTCAGGGATGGAGAATCCACCACTTCCTTGGGCAGCCCATTCCAATGCTTGATTACCCTCTCTGTAAAGAATTTCTTCCTAACATCTAATTTAAACTTCCCCTGGCACAGCTTAAGACCATGCCCTCTTGTCTTACTGATAGCTGCCTGGGAGAAGAGACCAACCCCCATCTGGCTACAACCTCCTTTCAGGGAGTTGTAGAGAGTGATGATGTCTCCTCTGAGCCTCCTCTTCTCCAGGCTGAACAACCCCAGCTCCCTCAGCCTCTCCTCACAGGACTTGTGCTCAAGTCCCTTCACCAGCCTTGTTGCTCTTCTCTGGACCTGCTCCAGCACCTCAATATCCTTCCTGAACTGAGGGGCCCAGAACTGGACACAGCACTCCAGGTGTGGCCTCACCAGCGCTGAGTGCAGGGGAAGAATCACTTCCCTGCTCCTGTTGGCCACACTGTTCCTGATGCAGGCCAAGATGCCATTGGCCCTCTTGGCCACCTGGGCACACTGCTGGCTCATGTTCAGCTTCCTGTCAGTCAGCACCCCCAGGTCCCTTTCCGCCTGACTGCTCTCCAGCCACTCTGTCCTCATCCTGTAGCGCTGCAGGAGGTTGTTGTGGCCAAAGTGGAGGACCCGGCACTTGGCCTTGTTGAACTTCATCCCTTTGGAATCAGCCCAACTCTCTCTATCCAGGTCCTGTATCCCTGAAAGCAGGGGATACTTGCCAAATTAAGAACATGATCTACCTGTTTATCACAGAAAACATATCAGTTGGCCACATAAGGAATATCTATTTTCTCTATAAACCTTGCCCCAGCTGCATTCTCACTGATGCATGCAAGTGATATGCTATTTATTATGCACATCACCACTTTCTTAAATATTTTTGGAATATTATAGGAATAGCCTTCTTTTATCACTGATTCCTGTGCCAGTTTACATGTCCTTACTCTTATAAACAAGTATACTGACTTTTCTGAAACTTAACACACATATTTTAGGTCAAAATAATACAAAGAAGACTCCATAAATTTTAACTGGGCACTGAAATTGCCTTTAGACTGTTGAGAAGTGCACTGTTACACATAAGTTACATTCCGTGCATCTTAAATTTACCACCACAACTGTTAAGAAGTATATTGCATATGGAACACCGTGTTTTATTTGTGCATAATTTCTCAGGCAGCATATCAGAGGAGTCAGGTTTATTTCTATACAGCAGATGAAATGTAATGATCCTGGAGAAATACGGAACTAACCTTTCTGAGGAGAAACCCTGAATTAAAATAAATGAGATGAGACTTGCCAGTACTTTTTATGTACTACATTAACATAGAGCTCTGTAATATATGTATTTTTATCTGGACAAACTTCAGGAGCTGAGCCTTTTCTAAACAGGATATCAAATCGATACGAAGCAATGTGACATATGGTTTTCTCTTCCTAAATGCTACTAATGTTACCTTTACTAAACTACACCCTAGTTTTTCTAAAGGTATTTTTGCATGCAAGCAAACAAGATTCATAGCTATATACACAATCCAAGTTTAGCTGATGTGCTGCCAGACCAATTCTAAGAAATTGCAATTCATCCATTGCAAACTAGAAACAGTAGCACTTCAAAGTTGTACCTATATCAACTATGCTTTAGGTTGCAAGGAACCATGAGACATGAACCATTTTCTGCCTTTTGCAAAGCTTAAATTAGTGTGGTTTTCACAGGCTGCAAAGGGGAATACATTGTGTCCCACTCCCAGTTCCCAAAAGCACACAAATTAGCCTTGCGCTTCTCTTGTTCCACTGCCTGGAACAAGGCTGGGAGCTGTTGCAGCAGCTACACCACCAGTTACTGGCAAAAACTATGAAGGTTAAGCTTCCTACAGCTGCTCGATTAGGAGTATTCTCATCAGACTGTTTGTTTAATAATTTGTTTCCAAAACTATTTTACTAATGAAAGGTAGCTGTGCAAAATCCTAGCCCTCTTTGTCCATATTGCAGTCTGCTTAGTTATGTTAAAAAATAAAATGTGATTTTTTTTTTTTATCCCTGAAGAGTAAAACCAGCAGAATACTTCTTAAAGGAAAGCATTTTTAAAGTGCTATTCACTATTTTTGACTTACTGCTTCAAATTTAACTTATAATATGCTCATCAGCATAAACTATCCCACAGAGATCTGATTATTAAAGCACTCACTTGAATTTAAACATAGATTAGAAATATGTTGACACAGCCAGAGATTAAATACATACGACTGCATTTGATCATTAAAGTAACAAACCTAAATACAAAGGGAAATAAATTATGATGTAACATGCTGCAATTGGTTTGCCTGATATTAAAATTACTTGTGTCGGAGTAGTTAGTGCTGAAACTTCTCTGGTTTCATAATTTTGCCCCTCTTTTGATGTATAAATGCTAAATGGATATGGATACAGAATATTTAAAGTTTTGACTGACACAAATCCGCACCAAATGTCAGCATCACTGAGATGGATGAAGTGATGGGAGGCAAAAGGACAGTTGGTAAAGATGTGTAAAATGCAAACCTTTATCCTTTTAAGGGGATAAAACATGCACAAGAAAATTAAATTGGGATGTTGACAACACAATTATCTGTTTCAAGACACCACAGTTCTCTTAATATGAATTATTTTTCAAGGTAGTCAGGCTGTACTGGATATTTCTGTAGTACAGCTCACTTAACTTCTAAGTTAACATGAGTCTGGCACCTGTGCCACAGGAAATTGGAAAAATGTTTAAAAGATCCTGCCTTTTTTTTCTTGAAAGTGACATACTTACATTATAAAATCAATATGCATCTCAGGATACCCTTATCAGCTTGCTAAATCCCACAATTTTAGCATAGTAGACAGCAGTGGAAAGGTGTGGATTACAGCTATTGAGCCAAATCTCCCCATGAATTTGGAAAGAAATCCAGACACCATTAGTGACATTACCACCCCAGGGTAATTCTGATTTAATTTTTATTCTGGCAGTATGACCAGTGCATGACTGCAATGTACCATCCAATCTAAAGTGCTGCTTCAGATCAATGAGTCTGAACACCATATAGGGCTTCAGGTGGATTCTGCAGAAACAATAGTCAACATTTCAGCTCTTGTGATGCAGCTAATCAAGTGCAGCTCTTCAGGTCTTGCAACACATTTCATGTTAAATATGTATGAAACTCAGTGAAAATAAAATGAAAATACATGATAATGATAATTTAAAAACCCCAAACCTTCAAACACTTGCAGAAATATTTAACCTGTCATTATTTTTATATATACATGTAATTTTAATTGATAATTGTTTTGCCTGGAAGTGTTCAAGACCAGGTTGGACAGGGCTTGGAGCAACCTGAGATAGTGGAAGGTGTTCCTGCCCATGGCATGGGTGTGGGATGACGTGATCTTTAAGGTCCCTTCCAACCCAAACCATTCTGTGATTCCATGATTCTATGAAATTTGTAAAAATGTATAATTGCACAAATATGTACTAATTTGGAAACCTGTACAACAATTAGCACAAAAGAAATATGAGGAAAATATAAAGTTATAAAGTAAGTTATCTAAACAGGCATTCAAATATTAATTTGCTGCATCCATGCAGTATCCATTGAGCCACTGTACAAAGTGAACCATCACAGGGTGGTGAGGGGGAAACCAGACCTAGAAAAAGTATGTCTTACAGGCAACATTTCCTCTTCCTTCAGGTGATGACAAGAACAAACAGTGCAGAAACACTTGCTCTTTGGTGGGTGGACAAGTTCTTATTTCTATGCCAGTTTCCCAATGCTTCTCATGTTCCCTATAATGTTCCCTCAGAGCAGTCTGTATTGTTATGATGCAGTGTCAAGCGTTTAGGGTTTCCTTACAACATCTTAGCTCAAATCACTCATTTTTCTTACTTACTGAAAGCTTCAGCTAGTACAAAGCTCTTTCATCTTGAACAGAGTGGAAAATCTTTCAGCTTCTGTACAAGCAAGAGACTCCTGTGAGCTCTCACAAAAAAAATACTGAAGCTCTCTTTGCGTGAAGTTACCCTTAAGTACCTTGCTACAGTGCTCACGTTTCTGAATACACTCAGCTATGCTTCCTGTGATGCTTGTAATCCAACACTAAATCCTGTGTGTCATCCTTATCTGTACACTGTGTTCTGACAAACACATTTTACATGTAACAAACAGGTGAATTTGGTGGTTTTGATACCAAGAAACTCTTGCAGACCATGAGTTGAGGATTCAGTTTTAACTCCCTATTTTGTTCCCCTGCTAACATTTATAGTGGATATAGCCAGTTACGGTCTATGCCTTGGTTATTTACTCATCAATGTGCTGCAAACATGTTTGGATGTTGCAGTAAATTAAGCTTTTTGTACATAGCTTGTTATCAGCATCTTGCCTATTCCCTAATAATTCAATTTAATAGTATAATAATTTAAAACAGGCTGAACACTAACATCATTTGTATAAAAAGCTGCTGACAGTACTTTTAAAATTTCACTGACCATCAGAAGCACTTCCAAATTCTTCTGTGAAAAACTACCTTTTGTCAATTTGCACAATAATTTTCTGTTCCTTTATGAAGTGTAAACCCCTCTGTGCAGTTTTGCTTAGTAACAGAAAGAATATTGTAAAGGTCATTTGTCACCAGCACACATAATGGTAATTTAAAAGTTTAGAAATATTGATAATGAAACTAATTAGGTAATAACAATAAATGTGTCACTCTCCTGACTACTTGCTTAATTGCTATGTATGTAATTCATTGTATGGTGAAGGTATTTCGGCTATATAACAGAAAATACAGCACAGAGCTTGAAAGGAAGTATGTAGACATCCAAAGAGGAAGACATAAACACAGAGGATTTATAAGATATAAGGAAGTCCCTTGTCAGGTATTTATCACCCTCTTTGTCCACTGGCCAGTGCCCGAGGGACCTTTTTAGTTCAGTGATGTGGATGAAAACAGTAGATCTGCTAAAATCAAGTTCCAAATACCTCGTGCTATCTGTCCACACAACCAGGTTATCTGATTTCCAGGCCCTGGATTTTCTCCATTTCCCAAGGGATAACTGGAAAAGGCATGAGTTAACTTCAAGACATGGTATGATGGTGGCCCAATACCATTCTTAACACTGAAATTATTGTGTAGGGATATATTTTGGGTTATTAGCTTAAAAATAACAAAAAAAAAATCAGTTGAATAGTTATATTAAAATGACTTCAAGTAAAAATACTGAATGGTAAGTTGGGGGGAGACTTTTTTTCTTAAAGGTAAGGACCTAAACAAAGCTAACCACGTCAACCCAGCAGAGTCAATGGACACAACAGGATATTCATTTTTTATCTCCCAGAGGCATTTCAGGAAACAAGCAATTGCTCTTTGACTCTGTTTAAGTGAGACTAGGGAGGTGGAATGCCAATAATTTCTTTAGATTTGGCTAAAGAGATTTATGAAAAATGCAGCCACACCTGTGCACAGTAAAGAATCATACAAAAATGAGCTTTTTACAGGATTATAAACCAGGAAACATCCCACCGAAAACCAGAGCAACAGTTGCAGGATATGATGTTGCAGAAATAAACCTGAATGTTCTATAAAACTTGAGTGGCATCCAAAAATTAGTTTTGTGACATTATTCCAGAGTCAATCCCATTATGCCAGCACAGTGGAGAAAACTGTTTTGATTGTCGAGACTACACATGTGCCTCAGATTTGGTCTGATACACTGAGTACTTACTTCCAGCTAAATGAAAGAGGTATTTTTGAAATCAATTCTGCTAACAATGGAATTGCACAGACATCTAAAAAAACCCAACCAAACAAAAAATACAAAAGGCAAAATATATGGATAAATGTGTGTATATATATATATATGTATAAATGTATATATATATACACACACACACGTATATATTCATACAAACATTATTCATTCATACATATATATACACACATATATACATATACATACATATATGTATATACACATGTATTCTTCATTCATTTTTCAGATAAGGGAGTTTCTTGAGCCTCAATTATTCTGTCCATTTAGCAATTTTTCTAATGGGTCTCTTCCTATCAGAACTGGATGAAATCGTGTCCAGTCTCCCCATGAATTCAAATCATCTTCTCACAGCCACAGAATCATTTGCTGGAGTTTCTCTGGTCTGTCATGGGCTGTGTAAAACCAACCCCTAAAACCTGACTGTTGATATTCTCTAGTTCCTGTTGTACTTCTCCTATCCATGCACAACAGGCAGTGTCTCATTATTGACTTACAGGCAGTACAGAGAAGAAAAGAAGGAGCAGAAAGCATGAAATTCCTAAATCCTGAGTTCATAGAGGCTGTAGGTGGCTGGTGGCGTGGACTATCAGCACTGTAGTGAGCTCAATGCTAGCTCTTAATGTGAATATACTCTCTTTTATTTGTATAAAACTCTACCTGCTAATCTCCTGTGACCCCACATAATTCTTATATTGTGAGAAATGCTGCATACTGCATTCCAAACCAACTCTTATTCCGTATTCTTTCCTGATTTTTTTTGTTATGATACATACAGGAAACTTAGAAGACCTGACTGAGAACGAAAAAAACCCAACACGTGAACACACACTAGCTGGCTACTTCTACCTCTGCTAATAGTAGACATTGTTTATGTTGAATATTGACCTTTCTGTAAAAAGCCCAACATTTTTTGTAATGTGTTAGTTAATGGCAGTTCCTGAGCTGTAAAAATCCTCCAAAATAGCTCCCGCAGCAATGTGACCCTGAAGATGGTGTGATAAACTAATTAATGTAACAAAACGACCAAACTGCCTGCCTTTTTGTTTTAACCCCTGCTACATGACAGCTAGAATCAAGTGCAGCTCAGCAAAGAGATATGTATTTTTACAAGCGATGCCTTTTTAGAGTCATGGCATTGAATTTCTTTTTATGCACTTCGCTTTAATCTGTGAAATAATGCGATGACACAACGCAAGGTGACAGATGATCAAATTGTCTAGAAAGCTCCTCGCAGAGTCTCTATTTCAGTTTTAAAGACCACATTGACTAAATGGCTCAAGTGCCATGCTAAAATGAGATTTACAGGTCTCTGTAAAACTAAGGAACAGATTACATTTGAATAATTAATTTTAATGTTTTCATTTATTTTCTTGCATATTAAAGTTTAACTTGCTTATATCTTTTAATGGAAGAAATAAAATTTTCCCACAATCCAGTTCGTGTTTTAGCCAAAATGAAAAGGAAAGACTCCTGCAATGTGGGAGGACTGCAATGCAAATTGGTTAGCCACAATTTCCACCTTCCAAGTGAGATACCATAATAGATGACAGATTTTTTTTTTAAATCCACAGCGGTGGATGTTACTCAACATGACAGCATTTATTTCCAATTGCTCCATTTTCCCCTGAATGCTATTATTCCACTTGAAATTTAACTTTTCAGAGGGTCAAAAAATTACAGTGCTGAGGTCCTTCTCTACCCATCCTCTCTTGCTGTAATAGAGGGTGTCATTATTGTTTCATTGAAACTAAAAACAGATAACTTTTTATGACATTTTACCAGAAGAGTGCAATGCAATCAGAAAATCGAAAAAATTATAGTGGAAAAAAATGTGCATCTGCAGAGATATAAAGTAACTCAGACATGCAAAATTCTTAAAAGACCCTTCCTTCATTCTCTTGTATTTTGTCTATGGTATATATTTTAAATGGAAAATTACATTAGAATTACAAAAAAAGATCATGTTGCTCATATATGTAGAATCAGATTCCCTTAGCAACACAAAATTGCATACAGTAGGGTGGGGAATAAAGACAATAAAGGGAGTAATGTTAAGACTCTCTTAATAACTCCCAAATAACTCTTAAATTCTCATAAAAGAGAGATTTAATCTTTAATATCCAAAGACTCTCTAGGACTGAATTATTACTGTGAACCTTGGAAAACAAGACTTCTAAGCTCCTCTCAAATAAAAAACAACCCCTCTGATGTATTTCAGAACACAAAGCAAATCCTACTGTGGTCCTGCAATTTATATGTGTGTACATTTGGGGGATGTGAAAAGAACAAACGGTTTGGGAGCAGATGCCGTGAAAAATGGTTAAGGTAATAACTAAAGAGGCAGCTGTTTTACAGCAGCTCTAAGGTGTATTTTGAGTAAAGTGGTCCTCCCAGTGGAGGCAGACCTGCAGGAAAGAAGCAGGTAAGCTTGTCTAAGGAGCAAAATGAATGTGCAATTTGTTTTTTTTAATCACCATGCAACCCTCTATCAATAGTCACCTTCCACTATCCCAGGTTGCTCCAAGCCCTGTCCAACCTGGCCTTGGACACTTCCAGGGATTCCAGGGGCAGCCACAGCTTCTCTGGGCAACATGTGCCAGGACCTCACCACTCTCACAGACAATAATTCTTTCACAATATCCCATCCAACCCTGCCCTCTGGTAGTGGGAAACCATTCCCCCTTATCCTGTCACTCCATCCCTTGTCCAAAGTCCCTCTCTAGCTCTCTTGTAGCTTCTTTAGGCACTGGAAGGGAGTTCATTAACCACAAGGTCTTCAAAAAGCATTCTGTTAGGTTTTTCTTAAGGCTCCTTAGCTGAAGACAGTTATAAGTCTCGTTACCTCTTAACAAGGATGACTCATTAAGATGGGCCTAAATATTTTTACTTTTGCCATTGGAAAATGCAGATCTGTGTTTTCTTTATGAAGGTGTTTTCTTTTCACTATCTATATATAGAATTAATTTCTAATTGTGAAAATATTTTTCTACTTAATTATACAACAAAGAAAGGCTGGCTTGAAATAGAATTAATACATCTTGTGGTTAATTAAACATGAAGCTTCCAAGGAGATCACTCCAACAACAAAAGCAATTAAGCCTTGGTTATGTATAGCACATAATTAAGCAGGAAGTTCTTGTAATCCCAAGGACCAACTTTTCAAGCATGTATTCCTTTAAAATAACTTATTTTCTGTCTTGTTTTAAAGAAAACTATCAAATTTAAGAATAAACACTGCCAACTCAGGTATCTCCTCAGCTTTGTCCTAATGTCACATATGAATTATAGATTAAAAAATATTGCTCTGTTCTGAATAAAATTGCCTCCATTTCTGTCTTTATGCCTGTTGATTGACCGAGTAGATTTACACAGAGACACAAGCCCAAAAAACAGTAGGAATGTCCTGATGAAAGCCTGTTTTGATACTGTATATTACAAGTCTCAAGGTGCTCATGAACAAGACCCAGATAATTGGAGAAATGTTTAGTTACAATGTTTTCATGTCTGTGGAGGTTTCCCTTTCAGATTATTTCTCACCTCCTCTGCTCAGATTTGTCTTTCATGTCATGGTTTCTGACAGGGAAACTGCTCTTTCGTTATTTGAGAATGGAGTAGGATGAATGATATTAAGTAGATTGGAAAGAGAGTCTCGCACAGAACGTTGCTGTCCAGACACATCTGAGTTAACATGGAATCCAAAACTAAAAAAAAAGACAAATATTCTGCGGGGACCAAAACTAGACTATGAATAGGGTGCTATTAGGGAAAAACACATGATGAAACCAACGAGTAGGTTAAGATTCAGAAACAGCAAAAGAAATGTTCAGATTTATTTTAATGTGCTGAGATAAAGTGTTCAATTTTTCTGCTTACCGCTGAGCAAATGTCAGCCTGGTTAAGCACATTTTCCCCTCCTCTGAAGAAGCCTGCAATGTAGTTTATTGCTTTCTAATTTGGATTAATCTGAAGTTCCTTTGCCACCACTCCTTCTTTGTGTTTAAGTCTTAATTTCATTATTTACTTAGCTAAAAGATACAACCTCTGTTCCCCATTTGCCATGCTAGGAACCAATCTGTTTCTATGTACTTTATGTAGGAAACAGAAAAAGTGAAGAAAAAAGTCTAGTTGAAAAAAATCCTAGTTGAAAAAGTCAACTAGGATCTCACAATAAAGCTTCACTTTTGTTCTCAAAGTAGCATAAAAAGAATGCAGAATTGAGTCTTATTCAGTGAAGAATAGCTTTCCTTGACTTTTGTATATTTTACTTACAAGATCTTGACAGCTACTTGAAGAAAATATTAAGTATCTTGCTTAGTCAAGAAGTAATATTTGGGAAAAAAAGCTCAGGGCTAATAAAATATCATATTCTGGTTAATAAAGCACCAAGCTCTTGGAAAACAAAACTAGATTCAGTTCCACTCCATTGTTTCACTCTCACCGTGCACTGACTTTTGCCTCATCTGTGCTTCCATCAAGTATTTTTTGCTACTTAAAGATACTTGATCTTGACAAGATTGCCTCGCTTCTCTCCATCATCTGTATTTTCTTTGTCATCCTTTTTTCTTGTCAAGACTCAAAGTATTGTAAGGAAACAACTGTGACCACTTGTGCTTGAGTCTAAAACTAATTCAGAGGTAGCTATGAAAACAAGCATTTTTATTAGGAAAAAGTAGGTGCTATTTTGAAACATTGCCATGGAAGAAAAGGGCATGAATAAGAAACAGATTTGCACACTTTTTTCTTCTATATTCCTACCTAGACAATTTTGTAGCCATTTCATTACTTTAAGGAAGGACAAGGAAAATACACTTTAATTTCAAAAATAGACACAGAACATTATTACAAACCAGTGAAAATGATAGCTTGGTAAAACAGGCAGGCATTTAAAACAGTGGAAAACTAATGTCTTTCCATTAAAATTTCATGGGTGGTGTTCTCAGAAGATGCTGCTACGGGCATCAAGCAATATCAAAATTTCCACTGTAAATACACAGCAACAAAAAAACTCACTTCAAACTCAGATCCTGTGTACATCAAAGTTCAGAAAAACCAGGGACTTTTTGCTTACACTCTCAGATTTTCTAGAGTGAGATCAAAACCTGTTATTGTAATAGGAAATGGGTCATTACTCAATTTAACTGACATTTGCAGGGGAGTGATACACAGAGAAAAACTACAAGTCAGTAAGGAAACTGACAGTATCCTCTTGCAATTCTTTAGAGCTAGTTTCCTGTTTATGGAAACTTCTCAAGTAATTTTTCTTAGTGATGATGAATTTCTTATGTCTCAAAGAGTGGTTCTGAAGCACTGGTTCAGCTCCTTAGATTTTACTGAGGGCTTAACAGAAAGAGTACGGAATATAATCCAATGAACAGACTTTGTGCAATACAACATTTTCCTCCCACAAAATCTTAACCACAGCTAATTTACAGGTGAGATAGGGTCCTTCCTTTGTACCTGTCCATGGTTTAGTGGAAGTGCTGGGTCGATAGTTGTACTTGATGATCTTAAAAGTCTTTTCCAACCTTGACAATTCTACGATTCTATGAAGGTGACATCATACAAATTTTGATCACAGGATATAGAGATACTCTATTTATCTTATACCTGTTTCCTGGACATCTTGCAACAAAGAGCTCTTGTAGTCTGCCTGTCCTTCTAATAATCTCTTTGTATTTTGCCAGAGTAAAATCAATGATTCTACTGAGGCTCCAGACTTTGCTACCTAAATGATAAAATACAGCCTAAATAAAGCATTGAAAAGGCAAAATAACTCAAGATTTTATGCTGTCTTATTTAATTTCAGGGCTTAAATTCAATTACTACTATAAACATTTCCATAAAATGAATTGCAGAAGAAAGCTTTGCAAAGTCAAAAGCAATTTAGAAAGGGCAATGCTGAAATGCATAATTTAGTTACATTATTAATGTGAATAATGTATTTAACTTGAAATGATTTAGGGGGAAAAATAGGGTTAAAGTGTGACCTCTGAAATGGCCATCAAATGCTGCTGGAAGATAACTGAGAGTAGGCATACAACTTCTGTAAAATATGTTTTTGTTAGTAGTCTTAAAAACACATTGGCAATATGCAGAGAATTAAAAAAAAAGATGAAAAAAAGCTTGCTGATCATCTTGAGCTGCATGCTGTCTTAAAAACAAATAGTGACCATCTAGTTTCAAAATTAAGTCTATGGTTTATTGGCAAGTGAAGAAGTGAATGAAGAGACCTGTTTGGCATTCTAGCCTAGGTAGTGCAAAATCAGTAAATTCAGCAGTGTGAAGTTTAGAAGTGGGCATCACTTTTTATCTGCTTTTGTCTGACTCAGAACTCTTTGACCATTACTAACTTATTCCACTACAGGTTTCTTTTAATAAGAAAATTTATCTATAGTGAGTTTCTGGCAAAATATGGGAAAGAAAATACTAAAGTATCAATAATTTTTTCCCAATCTGCCTTGAGGTGTTGCTGTATCCTGTGAACTATCAGATTGTTAATAGAGTATCACCCTGTGAAACTACTCAAACCAAGGACCCAAATTAAATCCTTCAAGAAGAAATGATAGCTGCCTTGCCAAGGACAGGAAGAAAAGGAAGGTGATTTTGCAGTGAAGAGGTAACAGGACCACTGTTGACTGTAAATATCTTTCTGTATTCCAGTAAAAAGCACAAAGGGAGGCCGATTTCTGCACAACTTCCCTTCTGTCATCTGAAGTCTGAGAATATTAAAATTGTGAGAAATTCTGATAAAAAACCAGACAACTTTTATTGCTGTTCCACTAATAGACACAGATTCCTTTCCTGACCTGTTGGTGATGGCTGCGGTTTATTGAAGCTGCAGAGAAATACATGTCCTTCGTTTAAAATCTAAGTTCACATCTCCTACAGAACACTGTATCTTCCCAAGACTAGTCAGGATGAATGTCTTAGCAGTCCAAGCAAGAAGTCATACAATTACCTCATCATGTTAATTACTAGATTGGTCTTAAATGAACATTTCATCCTATTCCAATTTTCTGTCTTCCAAGTCAATATTTAATTAAGTTGTTGTTAAGCATTTTCTGGAGGGCTTTTTTGTTGTTGATTTTTTTTCCTGTTGTTGTTTGTTTGTTTGTTTTTCTTTTTTCCCTCCAGAGTGTAGGGATGTAGTGGGTTTCTGTGGCTGGGTTTTGGTAGCCGGGGGGGCTACAGGGGTAGCTTCTGTTAGAAGCTGCTAGAAGCTTCCCTGGTCCTGTGGAGCCAATGCCAGCCGGCTCCAGGATGGACTTCCTGCCACTGGCCAAGGCCGAGCCAATCAGGAGTAATAGTAACGCCTCTGTGATAACATATTTAAGAACATAAGGTTGTTGAGCAGAAAGAATTCCAGCCAGGGAAGAGCGGAGTGAGAACACGGGAACAACAATGTAGACACCAAGGTCAGTGCAGAAGGAGGGGCAGGAGGTGCTCCAGGCCCCTGCAGCCCGTGGTGCAGCCCATGGTGGAGCAGCTGTGCCCCTGCAGCCCATGGAGGACCATTGGGGTGCAGAGACCCACCTGCAGCCCACGGAGGAGCCCATGCTGGAGCAGGTGGATGCAGGAAGGAGGCTGTGATCTCATGGGAGGCCCAAGATGCAGCAGGGTCCTGCTGGAGACCTTCAGCCTGTGGAGAGGGAAGCCCACACTGGAGCAGGTTTTTCATGGTAGGACTTGTGGCCCTTATGGGGGACCCACGGTGGAGCAGCTCATTCATGAAGGACTGCACCCCATGGAGGAGTGACCCATGGGACAGCAGTTTGGGAAGAACTGTTGCCTGAGGGATGGACTCACGCTGGAGAGGTCCATCAAGGACTGTCTCCCATGGAAGGGACCCCACTGGAGCAGGGGAAGGACTCCTCTACCTGAGCAGCGGCAGAAACAACAACTGACCATAACCCCCATTCCCAGTCCCCCTGCACTGCTGAGGGGGAGGAGGGAGAAGGTGTTTTTTAAGACTATTTCTCAGTCTTTGGCTCTTATCCTGTTAGCAATAAATTTAAGTACTATCCCTACTTCGAGTCTGTTTTGCCCATGAAGTAATCAGTAACTGACCTCTCCCAGCTGTTATCTCAACTCATGAATCCTTAGTTGATTTTTTTTCTTTCTCCTCTGTCCGGTTGCAGAGAGAGAGAGCGAGAGAGTGCCTTTAGTAGGTTCCTGGCATCTGGCCAGGGTCACCCACTACAGTGCGTTAAAACAATTTAAGCTGGTGGCCAGACTTAAATCACTTATTTGACTACTTTAAACAGTACTGGTAGTAATATGTGCTTTGCTAATGACACAATTCAAAAGATAATTAAACAATCCACAGAATTTTCTCATTAGGAGTTGTTTTCATAATTTAGGAATCAATATAGTGATTTCCTATATAAAAAACCTCTAAAATTCTTTATGAATAAACAGCAAAATACGGTTAATGCAGCAAAAAGGAGGAAAAAGAGTCAGGTGCAGTAACAGACAAGAACCAAATACCATGAGAAAGAGGAAACAATTTTTTTAGGCACAGAGCTAACACCTGTCATTAAAATAAGCTCAGCTAACCAATAGTAGATGAAAAATAACCTTCTCTTCCAATAGTTAAAAAAGGAAATATTCACCTTCTGTAACTTTCCTCCTTCAAAAATTTGTGTCCTAGCTTAAAATAATTGTCCATCTCTCTCTGTGGCTGACAGAGTAAAGACCCATTTCCAGTCCTGTAAAGTCCTCTCTAAAAAACCCAAAACAAACTGACAAGAAGCTGGGTCTGGCTCAGCATTTTAACAACCTTCTCATTTGATCACTTAGAAGCTTAAACACTGTAAATAAGTGATAGAAAATGAACATGAGTAGATCCAATGATGGCATGATAAAGATGGCTTCGTAAATGTATAACAAAAAGAGGATAATTATTTGGAATATAATTTTGCCTTTGTTTTCAAACAAGAGGCATTTTGATGTGAAAAAAGATGGTTGTGTATTAAACTGAAAGACTAATTTGATTGCAGCACTGAGACAATTCTTTTCCAATGGCGTAGATAAAAAAATCTCAGTAATATTGTCTAATACTGGAGTTTAGGTTGGCAGGAAAATACCCAACCCAAATCTATTATACTGCTGGCAATCATAACATTTTTAAAATGAGTAGGTATGACGGTTGCTTTGCCCATTTTCAAACAATCTGTTATCTTTATCAGCAATTGTTTTTTTCTCTTAACAGTGCTTAGCTGATCCCATCACACACAATCAGCAGGAGAAACATTAGATCATGATGTTGCTGTTGCCCTCAAAAACCCCACCATATCACCAGTTTTAAGATAAACTACAACAAAACCGTTGTACTATTGTAAAGTTGGGACTAGGATAACACACAAAAAAAATATGTAAAGAAGATGGTGGAGGGGGGGGAGAAGAAAATTAATAGTAGAGTGGATATGGGTTTGGAGGAAAATGTTAACTCTTTTGGATGACAGTCTGGGCTAGGAAAATGAGATATGGAATGGCAAAAATCCATTTACAAGAGCAGTCTCCAAGCATCTGAAAGATTAGTAGCATTTATTTTCAATAATCTTTATAGACTCAGTGCCTCATTTTTGGGCTTAAGGTAGAAAGTTCTGTAACACTTCCTTTCATGTCAAATACTGAAGAAATGGGGAGTGAGGTAACTACATGGAATAACAGTCCTGGATTGTGCCCAGAAGGACTCTAAGCACTCCAAAAACTAGCAGCATCATCTTTAAAAGAAGAACAAGAGTGTCTTTGAGGAAGCATGTGGGGGAATTCATCCCCAGTTTACAACTGAGCTACCATTTTGGTCATCTCATTTATTTCACTTTCCCTTCACATCAAAAAAATACTTTCTTCCATCACTAGTGATAGTGTTTGGGGTAAAGGAGTATAGTCGAGGGAATCTGGAATTTGCAGAGCCTGGGTCAAAACAGATTTTCAACAACTGCAGCACCAATACAGGCGAGTATTCTTCTTGTACCTGAAAATGCACAGTCTGTGCATGGAGACACAAAATACTTCATATTCCTGCCTTGGAAGCTAAATTATGAATGCATCAACCCAAACTACTTTAAAACAAAAAGCCTGCTTGCTAATAGCTTCATTTTAAAATACATGGAGGACTCAGAGTTTTCCTTTTTGGCAGAAAACTGAGTAAAACAACCGCAACTCATGACAGAGAAGAATTTATCTCTAGTGCAAGTGGCATTTAAGCATGACGCAAACATCACCTCTCAGCAACCATTATCACAGCAGGTGCCCTGAGATATATGTCAGCTTTTAAACAGAGGAATAATAGATAGCAGAGACATTTAGGCAAGGATATCTCCCAAAAATTGTTAGTGAGAACAGATCTTTTCAAGCTGTCCACATAACACAACAGTAATTTTAAAGGCAGTCAGTAGGCTTTTATCCAACTTTATAGTCTTTCTAGTTAAAATTATAAAATATAAACCAAGAAAGACATGTGGAGAACATTCAAAAGGCATGGAAAGCTAACACAGTAAATATCATATTACTAGGCCAGCTACTTTAGCAAAATCCAGAAATCTGGGTTAAATGCCTTATTTTAAGCCTATTTTAGGATACCATGGAATCACTACTGGGCTAATTCCTTGCAATATGTAATGACTGAGGGAACAGGGCATACAGATAAGTTTGCTTCCACCTCCTTTTTCTTACAGATGTGTTTTGATCAAACTCTGTAGAAACAGCATGATGATAAATTTGCAGTCAATGTGTTAAAAGGTTGTAATACAAACCACTGTGTTTTAAGGAAAAAAAAACCACCCAAACAAACAAAAAAACAGAGAACTACCAACAAAGAGAACAAAAAGGAACCGATGAATTCAAATGATAGACACGTCTCTGTTATAGAATCATTACTTACACTTGAAGCATGTGAGACCATCTTTACCCATGGACTAAATTGAGAATAAGCAGCCTACAGTAGAAGCTAATGACCAGCTTAAGCACTGAAAAAACAAGTAGTTTTAGCATCTTTTGGGGTTTGTTTTTTTTTCAAAGAAGTGTTAGGATCCTCTGAATTATCATTATGCAGAATGATCTTCAGGAAAAGGTAAATTGCTCATATTCCTGCAAAGTTACTGAACTGAGTACACAGCCATATAACAAATTAACTAAGAGATGAGTATTTCTTCACAGCTTTCTTTTTGACCAGAAAATAAGTAGTATTCCTGACACTTCAAGGACACAAAGAGACTGTGCAAGTGCTCAGATTAAATTTGCAGGTTCAGACTAATTCAAATATAGCAAGACTTAGAACAGTATGAAGAATTTTAGAATATAAGGATTAACTCTACAGGCCCTTGCCATCTGTACTTAATTAAAAACCCACTGTTACCCATAGGAGCAAGAACACACAGCAGGAAATTTCTGTCGAGTCTCTGTACACCCTTGGTTTCCCTGATGAGGCTAAATATGAGACAACTGTCTCTCTTTCATGTGGAGAATAATTTCATCTGCTTTTCCACCATAAAACACAAAAATAAATTTTTCCTTCTCTTCAGAAGTTGCTAACTGCTGTTTCAACAAGCTGCTCTAAAAAAAGCTTTTGGTAAATTCCAGGATCTTCAGTTAGACAGACGAGGCAACTGCTGCTTCCTCTCTGCAAAATGTTGTAAACTTGGGAGAAAAAAAATAGTAATAGTGTTCCTGACTTGCTTAGCAACTGTAGGTAGAAAAGCTAATATGTCATAATTTATATGTGGAAAGATTGCAAGGGATTTGTAGCCATGTCTAGTGCTATTGAGGCTTCCCACCGAGAACTGCACTGCAAACTGGCAGCTGACTGAAAACACTGCCATCTTCCACAGTTCAAAAAATGTAAATGTGTCACTGACTGGTCAAATAGGCTTCCACACCAGTGATTTATTGCAATTTCTCACATTAGTGACTTGTATAAATCACTCTTGGGCTGAAAACAACCCCATGCACAGTTTTATAATGAATTTGTGTGCTGAATCAGCCTTTCTGGCCCCAGTCGTGTCAGGAGGTGGTTTTGAGCAGCCTCAGTTAGACACAGATAATTTCTATGAGCAGGATTTGCTAGGGTGCGAAAAGCTGAAAGTAAACACGCTTTTCCAAGGAGCTTTGGAAGGACAGAAGGGAAGAAAAGAAAATTAGTGCCTCTCAACAAAAGAGGAAAATTCATTGAAACAGATCTGCAACAACTGTTTTTGTTCATTAAAAAAGGAAAATTTGTGGCTGCTGGGGAGAGTAGAGGCATTCCCCCAGCAGTGTTTTCTGCAACTGTGGTATCAGAGACATGAAGATCAATTGGGCTTCCTATATGTGGCAGAGTTAGGATGGTTACACTCAGAAACAGAAGAATATGGATATAACCCTAAACCAGAGAACCGTCCCCATACCTGAAACACAAAGGAGACAAATATTTGGGAAAATGCGCATGAAACTTTACCTGCAGCCACTGTGACTGGTCGTTGTGGCCCGAGGTCCAGGCGTTAACCTTGCCTTGCTTGTCCAGCCGGGCTTTCCTGGGCTCCCAAGCAAACATGTCCATGTTGAGCGTACGGAAAACACTGGAGGCAGTGATTTGAAAGTCCTGTATGTGTCCTGATTTCATCCCTAGGGGCTCAGAGCAACCTGCAACAGCAAGATAAGGTCAGGGGCACTATCTACTTATCTCTGCGAGTGGTTTAGATTTTTCTGTTGTGGAAAAAAACCCTGCAGTTCTCCAAGAAAAGGATTTAATCAAGACTATTGTTGAAGAAACAAATAAATGAAAAATAGCCAAATTGAGGCACTTTATTTCAACAATTGCTTGGGTGAGTCAAAACTAAGATAGAGAATTCAACTTATCTTATCCTGGCACAAATTTATGAAGACAAACAAACTGAAAAGACAATTTTGTCTCTGCTTATCTTGCTTTTATTTTCCCATCCAGCAGCTTCCTATTGTTCCCCTTGTTCAGCTTGATTTTCTCATGCTTTTATGTCACCCTGCTTCAACCATGTGTTTGTCTACTGAAGAAATATTAATTTTTTTTTACTGCTGAAGTAAAATGTTAACAATACTGAGATTTTTTACACTTCTAAATTACTTGACATCTGGTTAAAATTCTAGAAAGCACAAAAACCTACTGAAGGAGCAGAAGGCCACAGAAAAACAACTGTGAAGGATGAAGAATAGTTGGAAATTATAACTTAAGAGAAATCAAGAGTTAATGGCTTATTTGTTTGTGGACGTCCCACATAATTGAATTATTTTGGTTGTAGCAAAATATTGATCTTAGGCTTCTCCTTTCTCTGTTCTCCATGAAAACAGAAAAAAAAAAATCTGTTTTCTCATTTCCTTCCTGCCCCAGTAGTCAAAGACTCTACATTGTGTTTCTCCCATAGGTTTAATACACGGAATTAAGTGGAATTATGAAGAGATTCAATCAGGAATTTAAGTCCATAGGCCCTTCGTAGGCGGCTAACAGCAGGAGCAAATACAGATTACTAGAGACACATAATGTTAACATTATGTTAATATCTTTAATGCAGTATATCCTGTATTTAAATTTTGAATATTGATGTTTTGTATTAAATTTTTTAAAAAGTCAAACAAAGAAATTAGAAATGTGAGAAAACGAAGTTAACTTTTTTTTTAAAAAAACAGTCTTTCAGAACTGATTCTCAGTGCACAAATGAAATTACACAGCCTTGTCTGTAGAATGGACTGCCTAGTTCAAAACAACAACAAAACAATTTTCCTGGGAGTGGGAGGGAGCAATTGATAATACAAATGAGACAGGCTAATTTATTGCTTTAGAGAAGGACTTTCCTTATTATTAAATTCTGAAGTATCACTCCAGGATCACAAGGGCTGTCAGCAGAGATGTTTCATCCCAGGAACCTGAAGGAGGCTCCTGACACAAAAACAGGGGCTGTCAAAGTTGTGTTTCAGTGCTGGCCCAAACCATCAAAAATAGTTCTATCTTTTCTGAGCACTATTATTGATCTATGAACCAACAGCTGTGTCTGCCTGTGCATGCGTGCATGAATTAATGGGATTTTACCCTTGCCTGCCTCCTCTGTGGCCCCAGAGGGAGTGGGAAGACAGTTGTTAAAGGTAACAGGAGAAAGTGAGAAGAGCAACAGGAACCAGAAGAGACAAACATGATGCACATGGTAGTAAAATGCCTTGGTGCTGTGTCACAGAGAGCAACAGCACACCCTGTCTTTTCCCAACTTCAACAGCAGTAGACAATGACAATTTGGATGGTCTACTTTGTGTCTACAGACAGTCATATCTCACAGAAATGCAATTACAATAATGCTCATGTTTTCCCAGGACATCTTTCAATTTGCTTTGCCATGTCCCTGTGACATGACAATTCAATTTCCACTCACATTTTTGTCACCTGTTAAAGTTTGTGAGAGCTCATGCAGACATACTTATGGCTTATGCCCAGTGGAGCATCTTAGCTAAGAATGTTTGAGATGCTTTGGATGTCTCCATCTGTGATAAATAATACCTGATACCTCTGTATGTTTAATTCTATCTAGGTATAGCTTATTATACTTCTTATGTGGTCTGGCTTGGGGAAACAGAAGCAGGGGATTAATGAGGATGAGTGTGGATTAGCATCTGAAAATTGAAAGAATTCAATTCTTTCAATTTTGTAGTGTGTGGATTGTTGACTCTCCCAAGGGTACAATCTTTTACTCTTCAGCCTGAATTCTGTACCATGACCTTAATCTAGCTCTTCTTTCAAGAAAGCTCAAACCCTCGAAGGAAATCTTAAATATTCAATGCAATGAAGGCAAGCTCACAGAGGGATGTGCTTGCAAAGGTCTGCATACATCTCATCTTGGACAAAAATTCACATAGTATTGGCAAAAGCAGCATATGTCAATTATTTGAGGGCAAAGGTGAATTTGTTTTGATTAATACTGTGATATTTTTCTTTTCTAAAAATTGAGAGATTTTACAGTTTTTCTTCATGTTAATGAATCACAGAATGGCCTGGCTTGGAACGGATCCTAAAGCTCATCCAGTTCCAACCCCCCTGCCAAGGCAGTCCCATCCAACCTGGCCTTGATATAATGACCATAGGATTCCTTTTCAGACTAGATAGTGCTGAGGACAAACAAGGAAAGGGGAATGTGGTATTAAATGCAGGTGTTACGAAGTCCCCTTTTGTGTGAGCTTTGTGTAAATGGTACCTATAAATACTGTCAAGACAGAGAAATAGTTACCAGGGAACAACATGCCCAAAGAAGATGAAAGTTACACACTCAGGAGATGCTGTGGGTGTCACAAGGATGTTCAAGTTCTGGGGACCAACATACCTCTGCAAGAATTGAGAAAGCCAAACCACCAAGAGTTGGCTGAATTGGTGCATAGGCACTAACAGACATGATTATCAATAGCATTTGGTAGGGACTGCTTGCATGAACATGGATGTTTGAATTTGTGACTGAATCCATGAGTAAGCAACTGTGTTGTGCGAACAGTGATCTGTTTTTAAAACAGCAGCTTCATGCTGCAGCTGTTAATAACAGCTTAATGAATAAAGGCATTCTAATAAACAGTAGCTGTGATCTGTTTCTCTCCTCACATCAATACTCTGTGTAGGGAAGGGAATTTAGGACACAGAGATGTGCAAAACACAAGCGAGGCAGGAACACAAGGCCATGAAAATTAATGTCTAATTTATTGATGGCCAACTCCACTAGCATTGATTGTGGTTTTCAATAAGGTCTGACTGTGGGTCCTCGTGAGTAAATCTATTTATGAGACTAAAGCAGATTGTATTGAATATTTTGCTGAAGTTTGTCCTAAAAAAAGAATTAGTTTTTATGATGATCTGGTGTTTCAAGTCTCCCTCTGTTCAGCAGTGACCCTCTCCTCTAACACCACGACATGTTAAAGAAGCCAGAGCTCTCAAAATGCTTTTCTGTCCAAGACAGACCACCTGGAATTATGAGCAAATTAGTCTCTATAATTCTACTCTTCTTTCAGTAAGGCTGAAATTGTTCTGCTGAGCGCTGGCTGCCCACAGTTTTAAGAAATGATGACCTTGAAACTGTTAGGACACCACTGAAATGAATTCACTGCAGTGGCTTTCACAGTTCTTTGAGCAAAACAATTCCTGGTCATTCTGGCAAGGACTTACTCTAAATTGTGGTTCCAGAAATGGAAGACATAAAAAAAATAAATCTAATAGACTAAAGCAGCTAGACAGAAATTTCTATTTACTTTTAAACCTATCTGTATTGGAAAAGGGCTACACTGAGATTAATGTATTAACTTTTCATTTCTGAATCTGGTTTTGATGCCACTAGAGGACTGAGAATTATTTAACTCCAGCTGTTTTGATGTATCATTCGTGAACTGGATGACTATTGTTTGTACAATAAGCAGGCAGCCACATAAAAAATCATTCCTAAATGAATTCAGTGGAGTGTTCCTACCAGTAAAAGGTTTATCTCTTGAAAAATATAAAAAATTTACATGCTTTACTGAATTTGTAAGAGAACATGGTTCATGTAGAGAGTGGCTGGAGGTCAGGCTTTACATTTCAGACCCACACTACGAATCTTAAGAGGGTTTATATTGGCTCCAATTGTTCATTACTTTTAGCTGCAAGACGCAATCCCTGCTCCTGCTAAATCCACAGAACAAATCCAAACTGAAATCTTGATTAAAGCAGCCCAGTCAAATGGTTCTTGTTGCACTTTGAGTGGTCCTGGAAGGCAGTGGAAGCATGTTTGTCCCCTGGAGGGTGTCACAGAGCGCATTGGTGGTGTAACCCAGAAGCGAGGAGGAATTACCCACGTCAGGCTCGATCCCTGCTGCTCCACTGTACAACCAGCTCTAGAGTCTCAGGAACCATTTTCAACCCTTAGTTTAGGCTGTGCTGAGTGCGCCTCTGAGTTAGAGACTCCCTGTCTCATGGTCTGCTCAGTGTGGCGCACTACGAGTACTGATATCCATTGACACTCACTAAAACTGTCATAAATGAGCTTGCCTAGGTCACGTATGACTGGAGGTGCACAGAAAAATTTACCAAGTGTTATTAGGTTGACACAACATTGCCTTACTACTATTACTGCCCTACTGTTGTCACTGACATCGCTTAGCTAAGTGTTACTGGTTGTATAATGCACACAAAAAGAGGTGAGTAACTGTGTGGACAAACTCAGGCACAAACGAAACTACGTTTCACTGGGGACAAAACGAGTGCACAGTTTAGACCTGCCCGGTGCTTGACGACTGCAGGAACCCCACCTGTGAGTTCACAGCCCAGGAGCTCCATTCTCAGTGTGCAGTGCCTCCGGCACACCTGAGGGTACAGCCGAATGTACTGGGACTTGATGGGTGGGGTGAAGGAGTTGGTGTAAGGGGTGTTGTTGTCCACATTCCCACGGAACACCTGTGACGAAATAGCACACTCACAAAAACATGCCAGGAGGATTGATGGACGTTCAGTTAATTTTCATGCCTCAAAAGCGTCTGTTTTGACTGCCCCTGCAAGCTTTTCCCAAATAGCAGCTGTTTCAGCATCTCTAGCGCCTGATACAAATTTTTAAGCAAACTGTCCTGCCTTTGGGTCACATCATGACACCTTTGAACCAGGGCTTCTATCTTGTCAGTCCCAGAAGCTGAAGCTATTAATGCAACTAAATTATGCCTTCTTCTCTAATTAGTGTATTAAATAGTCTCAATTCAATCTAGCCTGCAATTATTTATGCTGATTGGCATTTATTTTTTTCCCCCTCGAGTTCAAGAACCTGATCCAGCTCTCACTGAAGTGACTGTAACCCTCCCACTGATCACAGGGGGGGCCTGAATTAAACCTATCAGCATTCTTCTATTCACTCCTCACTCTAACCAGATATCCTTGTACTGTGTTTTCTTCCCTCATTATATACCTCCTCACACAGCATTTTAATTTCCTAATAGAGAAGCTATGTGCAATGCTTCACAGTGCAGTAGTTCTACGTAAGCTTACACAGTAAAGGGTTTTTTTTGCTCCTTTGTATGCACGACTCCATCAAAAATAATTGGTAACTGTAAACTGTATACACACACATCCCACTGGATGATACTGTTTGTGCAGCATAGAGATTAGCATTGATGAATGGGTTCTACGTTTTCAAGGGTTAACACTAATCTGCCATTGTAATAAAACTAAATTGAAAACAGAGTAATGAGTAATTACTGGTAAACTAATTAAAATGAAAATCAGTTAAGTGTAATAAACAGGATTATTCTAGCTTGGGGAAATAGTATTTATAAAACCATCAATTAAAGTATAAGAAATTCTTACCAAACAGAAAATGTAAATTTGTTGATGCTATTTTTTTTTTTAATTCAGAGAAAAATAATGATAATGAATCCTATATCATGCTTCCAGGCAATTAGGCTTATGTAACACTGACACCTCATACTTCTAAAGGCAGCTAAAACATAATAGATATTCAGATACAGATGACATAATCTTACCATATCTTCCTTTGTGCCTTTTACTTTGTACATTGTCCAAGAATTCCCATCATTACTGTATGCAATTTTATAAGATTTTACGTATTCTGGACTCCCAAGCCTCTTGGCACCTTGAGTTATAACTCCAGTGACTCGCATCTTCTTCTGCAGGTTTATCTGAAATAACAGTACATTTCCATCACTAAGCATCTGAGAGGCACAATTCTGATCCTTGATTCCTTTGAATCTTCTTTTCTTTCCTTTCTTAAATGACAGAAAAAAGCATAGCTGTAGCATTTAAATTACTGCTTTTATACTTGCATTAATTCCTTTTGTCTTTCATTAATTTGATGCACAAATGCACACAATGAATGGAAAAAACTGAACTAAAAGCCTGGACTATGCTTATTCCATGTGTATGTGTGCACACATATATATACATATATTGTGGTTATACAGAATATTATTGGTGAATTACTGGGATATTGCTATATATATTTCCTTCCTGAAAAGTAAATGCAATAAAGTGATAATTTACCAAAGGCTGCATCTTCTGATCTATTAGAAGCCAATTTACAATACCATACAAAAGATCCTAAGTTAAATTCAGGCAAAATTTCTTTGTGACGGTGAAGATACATGGAAGTTCTGAAAGCAAAGAAGTATACTTTTTCTTGATTCTCACTGAAAATTCATATATCTACAGATCAAGGTTGTAATGCTAATCCTAAAACAGTCAATAGCAAAATATCAATCAGTGGATGTGAACATGCCCTGTGTACTTGTCTGAGCTGATGGCAATACTTTGAAGGACAAAATAAAGATGTTCAGAATCAACAAATGAAGAGTTCAACAGTATTCCACCAACCTTAATTTTGACTTCTTTATCCACCTATGGACATGGAAAGTCAACTATATTCCCCAAAAGTTCAGAATGTGGTATTCAAAACAAAAAATGTTGTCACCGTCAGTCTCGTCCCTGTGATGGAGCCAATTTGTGGCAGCTGCACTTCTACCCCTGGTGGGCAGCTGAGATCTGCAACTTTTGCACCAAATAAAGCTTAACAAAGAGCTGTCACGTCATGAGAGCTGAGTGAAGGTGTGTGATAAGAGGAGGTGAATGCAAATACTGGAGAGCAAACAACTGGGCCCAGGTAAATTCATGCATTCATGGCTGGGCTTCGCGAACGAAGATTTGGGAAGGCTCTATCCACATTTGCTACAGGCGCGCTGGTGGCTTATGAGGCCAATCCGTGACAGACATATCCGATTGCAAAAGGCACAGCAGAAAGACTCCTTAGATGGTGTATTCTGCAATACACGGTTCTTTCTGCGTTGCCTTTTTTCCTCGAGGGTGATCCTGCGTGCTTTCTCAAAGGCATCAGCTGCGTTATAGATGGTGTGTCTCCAGGCCTCCCGATTTGAGGCCAGAGTAGACCAGTTATGGTGATCAATATGGCCAAGGCTGAGATGTTGTTTCAGGGAGTCCTTGTATCTTTTCTTCGGGGCTCCTCTCATGCGGCAGCCAGTGGCAAGTTCACCGTAAAGCAAGATCTTAGGGAGGCGGTGGTCCTTCATCCTGGAGACATGACCTGCCCAACGCAGCTGTGTTCTCATCAGCATGGCCTCAATACTTGTGATAGCTGCTTGCTCTAGAACAGATGTGTTGGTGACATAGTCTGACCAGTGGATGTTTAGAATTGTACGGAGGCAGCGTTGATGGAAGCGTTCTAAGAGACGCAGGTGGTGGCGGTAGATGACCCATGATTCAGATCCATATAAGAGAGTAGACAACACTATGGCTTTGTAAACACTGATCTTGGTGCTTTTCTTCAAGTGTTTATTACGCCATACTCTTTTATGGAGTTTTCCAAAAGCACTATATGCCTTTGCTAATCTGTTGTCTATCTCTCCGTCAATCTTACCGTCTGAGGAGATGAGGCTACCGAGGTAATTAAACTGTTGGACTGATTTGAGCTCTGATTGACCAATGGTGATGTGAGGATGATGGGGGACATCCTGAGGTGCAGGCTGATGGAGGACCTCTGTCTTCTTTAAGCTGACTTCCAGCCCAAAGAGCTCAGCAGCATCTGCAAAGCAGGATGTTAAACGCTGCAGAGCTGCTTCTGTGTGGGCAACAAGGGCGGCGTCATCAGCATAAAGCAGCTCCCGGACAAGATGGTTTAAGGTCTTAGTGTGGGCCTTCAGTCGCCTTAGATTGAATAGACTTCCATCAGTACGGTATCGAATGTAGATACCGTCCTGATCATTGAGGTCTGCTGTGGCCCTTTGGAGCATCATGCTAAAGAAGACGGTGAATAGGGTAGGAGCGAGAACGCAGCCTTGTTTCACACCATTCTTAATTAAAAAGGGCTCAGAAAGTGTGTTGCCATATCTGACTTGGCCATGCTGATCCTCATGGAGTGAGATGATCATTTTGAGGAATTTAGGGGGACAACCTAAACGTTCCAAAATCTGCCACAGACCTTTTCTGCTCACAGTGTCAAAAGCCTTAGTGAGGTCGACAAAGGTTACATAAAGACCTTTGTTCTGTTCCCTACACTTCTCTTGCAGTTGTCTGAGGACAAATACCATGTCTGTGGTGCTCCTGTTGGCTCTGAAACCACACTGACTTTCAGGAAGGATACCTACTGCTATAGTGGGTATTAGTCTGTTCAAGAGTATTCTTGCCAGGATTTTGCCAGCAATGGAGAGCAGAGTAATACCACGATAGTTTGAGCAGTCAGATTTAATTCCTTTCTTCTTATACAAGGTGATGATGACTGCATCACGAAGGTCAGATGGTAGTTCGCCGAGTTCCCAACAGCGCACCACGAACTCATGGAATTTGGTGTGGAGTGCAGGGCCCCCATGTTTCCAGATTTCAGGTGGAATTCCATCAATCCCAGCTGCCTTGCCAATTTTCACCTGCTGTATGGCCTTGAGGGTTTCTCCTAAAGTGGGGGCAGTATCCAATTCATACTTTACTGGTTGTTGTGTGATGGACTGAATTGCTGAGTCTTGGACTGTGCGGTTGGTACTGAAAAGAGTCTGAAAGTGTTCAGACCATCGATTCAGAATGGAGGTTTTATCTGTCAGAAGTGTTTGACCATCAGCGCTGAGTAGAGGGCTTTGTACCTGGTATGTAGGCCCGTATGCTGTTTTCAAGGCCTCATAGAAGCCTTTGTGATCACCTGTATCTGCGCATAATTGAGTTTTTTCAGCTAGGTCAATCCACCATTTGTTCTGGATGTCACGGAGTTTCTGTTGGAGCTTGCTGCATGCGAGACGAAAGGCTGCTTTTCTTGCGTGACAGGATGGCAGTGCAAGGTGTGCTTGGTGGGCGGTTCTCTTCTTCCTCAACAAGTCTTGGATTTCTTGGTTGTTTTCGTCAAACCAATCCTTGTTCTTCTTGAGGGAGAACCCTAAGGATTCTTCGGAGGATTGCAGGATGCTGTTTTTAATATGATGCCAGATTGTTTCAGGAGAGGAATCTGCAGAATTTTTGGGAATGTTATCGAGCTTAGTTTGAAGGTTTGCCTGGAAACTATCTCTTACTGTGGCTGATTGGAGATTGTTAACTTGGAGTTTTCTCCTTGGGATGCTGCCCCTTTTTGGTTTGATTTTGATCTTGAAATTGAGTTTACAGCGCACCAGCCGATGGTCTGTTTGGCATTCTGCGCTGGGCATCACGCGGGTATGGTGGACATCGCGGACATCTCTCCGTCGCACCAGGACATAATCGATGAGGTGCCAATGCTTAGAACGGGGGTGCATCCAGGTTGTCTTCAGACTATCTTTCTGCTGAAAGATAGTATTAGTGATGGTGAGTTGTTGCTCTGCACAGAATTCTAGCAGAAGTCGACCATTATCATTGCAGTTTCCAACACCATGCTTGCCTAATACACCTTTCCAAGCTTCAAAATTCTTGCCTACTCTGGCGTTGAAATCACCAAGGATAATGATCTTATCGTCTGCAGGGACCTTTTGGGTAAGGAGGCGCAGGTCAGTGTAAAATTTATCTTTTTCAGCAGGGTCAGCTTGGAGAGTTGGGGCGTATATACTAAAGATGACAACATGTTGCTTGTTGTTTAGTGGAAGGCGTAGGGAGATAATGCGGTCAGAGTGACCTGTCGGCAGATTTTCGAGTTTAGGAACAATAGAGTTTTTGATCATGAAGCCGACTCCTGAGAGGTGTTTTTCGGTTCTGGGCTTGCCTGACCAAAAGAGTGTGTAACCGGCACCATGTTCTCTGAGGCTGCCTTCTTCATGAAGGCGAACTTCACTGAGAGCGGCAATGTCGATGTTGAGACGAGCCAGCTCATGGGCAATTAGGGCAGACCGACGCTCAGGACGTCCGCTATCTGCAGAATCGAGCATGGTTCTGATGTTCCAACATGCTAGAGTTAATTTAGGTACACCTTTGGAGGCAGGTGCGTGCCTTTGACTTTTCTTTGTGCGACCGCATTGGAGGAAGATGCCCGTTGGTCTGCGGTTAACCAACCGGGTGAAAGTGGAGATGAGCTTTGTTTAGGCCACCTTTTCTAGGCCCCTCTCCGAGTGGAGCAAGCAGTGCTGTCCTTGGAAAGGCTGCTTGGTCGTTCAGGGTGCTGCCTCAAGAGACTGTCATCTCCGGTCAGTCTCAAATGACCAATATCCTGAACCGCCTGCATGCAGGGTTGAGTCTGCGGCTCCCAGTGCATCTTTCACCTGCCGTTTCGACCCTCGCCCGTCGCTACAGGACTTTTTGCATGCGGGTAAAGCCTTCAAGCCTGCGCAATGGATTTTTTAGGTGAGATGCAGTATGCGCGGAACTGAACCCACCCTTTAGTCCTGAGGTTCATCTGCCAGGGCCGAGCGAGCTTGGACGGTGGCAGTGAGGTCCTCAGGATGTAGGTTTGATTAGAGTGACCTTCTCTTAGATGGATGGCCTTACAGGGCTAAGCGAGCTCCATCTGCCCGGGTTTGGGATTAGAGTTGTCCTTCTCCTAGGATGACTGCCAGAAGGCTAATGAGCTCATCCTACCCACAGATTTATTGTATCTGACCCTATAGTTTTGACCTGTCTGGCATGGGCGACCCTACCAAAGGCATGTACCATCGCCAGCGTAGCTCGCAACCACATAGGGGTATACAGGTTGCATTCTTACTATTGAAAACGATTAGGCCAAGTCTTACACTACCTAGTTTTCTGCCATCTGTCTATATTCAATCCCAGGGAAGCACCCGGGATCAGCCCTTTGTCCTGACCAACCTTACAGGATGTAACAGATAAATCCAGGACATACCAAACCTGGGCAGTAGCCACGGGTGAACCAAAAACAAACAAACGAGCGAAACTGTTCTGGCCACCATACCCATCTAGGGCTCGAGGCCCTCTCTAGGCCCCAGCCCGACCAAGATCTCCAAGCCCCAGAGGAAACTATTATCCACTCTGATCTTGTCCTCCCCCCACCGTGTTTCCTCATATCTTCCCACGCACTACTTGCCTGACCACCCTCCAGTCCGAGGACCCCTACAGCCTCCTTGTTACCCCCCCCTCCCCAAACCAGACCGGCAAACCTCTGTGTATTCCGAGGCTTCAATTCTCCTCTCTCCTTTCGCACGAGGGCACAAGGTCACGCCGGCGAAGCTCCCTCTCTCCTTTCCCGCTGGGGGGGGAGGGGACCGGGGGCGGCCCCGCGCGGGACCCCGGGGCGGCCCCGCGCGGGACCCCGGGGCGGCCCCGCGCGGGACCCCGGGGCGGCCCCGCGCGGGACCCCGGGGCGGCCCCGCGCGGGACCCCGGGGCGGCCCCGCGCGGGACCCCGGGGCGGCCCCGCGCGGGACCCCGGGGCGGCCCCGCGGCCGCGCGAGAACCGCGGGAGCGACCCCGCGGCCGCGCGAGAACCGCGGGAGCGACCCCGCGGCCGCGCGAGAACCGCGGGAGCGACCCCGCGGCCGCGCGAGAACCGCGGGAGCGACCCCGCGGCCGCGCGAGAACCGCGGGAGCGACCCCGCGGCCGCGCGAGAACCGCGGGAGCGACCCCGCGGCCGCGCGAGAACCGCGGGAGCGACCCCGCGGCCGCGCGAGAACCGCGGGAGCGACCCCGCGGCCGCGCGAGAACCGCGGGAGCGACCCCGCGGCCGCGCGAGAACCGCGGGAGCGACCCCGCGGCCGCGCGAGAACCGCGGGAGCGACCCCGCGGCCGCGCGAGAACCGCGGGAGCGACCCCGCGGCCGCGCGAGAACCGCGGGAGCGACCCCGCGGCCGCGCGAGAACCGCGGGAGCGACCCCGCGGCCGCGCGAGAACCGCGGGAGCGACCCCGCGGCCGCGCGAGAACCGCGGGAGCGACCCCGCGGCCGCGCGAGAACCGCGGGAGCGACCCCGCGGCCGCGCGAGAACCGCGGGAGCGACCCCGCGGCCGCGCGAGAACCGCGGGAGCGACCCCGCGGCCGCGCGAGAACCGCGGGAGCGACCCCGCGGCCGCGCGAGAACCGCGGGAGCGACCCCGCGGCCGCGCGAGAACCGCGGGAGCGACCCCGCGGCCGCGCGAGAACCGCGGGAGCGACCCCGCGGCCGCGCGAGAACCGCGGGAGCGACCCCGCGGCCGCGCGAGAACCGCGGGAGCGACCCCGCGGCCGCGCGAGAACCGCGGGAGCGACCCCGCGGCCGCGCGAGAACCGCGGGAGCGACCCCGCGGCCGCGCGAGAACCGCGGGAGCGACCCCGCGGCCGCGCGAGAACCGCGGGAGCGACCCCGCGGCCGCGCGAGAACCGCGGGAGCGACCCCGCGGCCGCGCGAGAACCGCGGGAGCGACCCCGCGGCCGCGCGAGAACCGCGGGAGCGACCCCGCGGCCGCGCGAGAACCGCGGGAGCGACCCCGCGGCCGCGCGAGAACCGCGGGAGCGACCCCGCGGCCGCGCGAGAACCGCGGGAGCGACCCCGCGGCCGCGCGAGAACCGCGGGAGCGACCCCGCGGCCGCGCGAGAACCGCGGGAGCGACCCCGCGGCCGCGCGAGAACCGCGGGAGCGACCCCGCGGCCGCGCGAGAACCGCGGGAGCGACCCCGCGGCCGCGCGAGAACCGCGGGAGCGACCCCGCGGCCGCGCGAGAACCGCGGGAGCGACCCCGCGGCCGCGCGAGAACCGCGGGAGCGACGCCCAGGTAAATAATGATTGAACAACATTAGCACTCCAAATGTCCAAACATCCTCCTCCAAATGAGTCTTATCTCTGCTCCCCAATTAGTGAAGCTGGCCCTGTGCAATCACCACTGTTTGGAATAGCAGTCCCAGCACAGGTAGATGGGGACTTGGAGACAGATCAGGTATCTGCTGTCCAAACACCTTAACCTCTTTATTCTTTGCAGTGTGGTCTGAAGACTTTCTTCCCCTTGGCAATATAATCTAACCTCTATTAAGGATGCAAGATTACCAGACTTCAGTGTTTCAATATCTCACTGTGCACACAGTGGGAAACGGGAGGAAGTCTGGCTATTTCTCTGCTGCTTTTCTGAAATAGTTGGCTTTTGGTGTAGTTTTACCATAGCTCTCCCCATAAGAAATTAATAAACACTCATAAACCTTCTGAAAAACTGATCGGATTTTTTTACAGGATCTTTCCCACACAGACTAGGGAAAGCTGAGGAATATTTTCAGTTCTAGTGAGGAGAATGGACTCATGCCAGGATTCTAGACAGGTATAAATTAGAAAAGATCCATGACTTTTTATAGTCTTGGAAACGTTCTTTTCCCTAGTTACTGGTCTCCCAGGGGGGAAAGCAAACCCAAACAAATATGTTATATTTGTAAAAGGACAGCTATAGAGACTATCAGTCCCATAACTACATAAAAATATATATTTAACATGGAATAGTAAACAGTTAAAGATTTATGGAAGTCTCTTATGCATATTTCACTCTCTATATGGAATTTCAGAATATTAATAAATAGGTAAGTAGACCAATTTTTCATGTATTTACAAAATTGCTAATAATGAAGTGAATATCATCTCCAAAAATAAATTAGAAAGCACACTCAAACAGAAACCAGCCATTGATTATTTGCTGACTGATAGTAACTTCACATTTCACTTAATGGGAAAAGGAAGGTATCACGCAACACCAAATAAATTTTATTTGATCCAGTGATGCATTTAACTAATATTCTTTCATATTAACCACAAACTTTTCTTTTTCCAGATGATAATCTTGGGGAGTTTTTTCGGATGAGAACTTATGGGGATTCTTTTCCCCCTTGTTTACCCATAGAGAGTAATTTTGTAATGAAACCATGGCTTTAACAACTGGATGATCTATTCCCACATTGGCTCCTTTCCACACTCCAGTCTCCATCCAATGCACAACAAATAAACCACTGCACTTCAGAAGCAAAACAACAACGAAAAAACCCACCCAAAAGTAATCTGTCAAAGAATTTCACACTGTAGTTGAAACTCTAAAAAAAAAAAGTCACACTGAATGAAGGGAAGATTTGGCCAGATAATCATGAAAATGAAAGAAAAAAAATCTAATTTTTAAATAATCATTTAATATTCATCTGGATAAACATACAAAGAGAATCTTTCTTTTCACAGGAATTCTTGATCAGTACCCATCCTCCAAGGAAAATCCCAGTGAAGGGGGTGTGTGAAATGCTTCCAGATACCTTTGGCTTGCTTATATAGAAGTCCCCACTAGACTAATCTCACGTTCGTGGTAGCTCTGGTAGCTCCTTTCAGTGCATACGGATACACCAGGAATTAATTGTCCCTTTGGGTTCTTTTATGTGTTTTAAATTTTTCAAGCCAGAGCACAGCAAAAATTGCAATATTTACAACTGTGGCAATGACTACAATGAAGTAGGTGATGAAATCTTCCTTACTTAATGTACTTCAGTAGGAAGCTGTGAAGAAATATGAACTACCTCTTTTAGCAGTGAAAGCTTTCCAAAGTTGTTTTCCTGTGGCCATTGTGAAGAAAAACAGTTCAGAAAGCTCTGCTTTGTGGATTCAGATCTGGGATAGAAAGTCATATATTTTAATTACACAGGTGACTGTGTTTTAAAACAAAGAGGTGAAAGTCACCAGGACAAGAATAAGAGCTTAACATATCTTTTCAGAAAAGGTAATAGCTTATTTACTTATTAAGGATCCTTTATCATTACCTAAATGAACAGGACAAAAATCAAGGATGATGGAAGATCAATAGTGTTTTGAGAGGTTTACCCCAGTAATTCAGGCAGTAATGCACAGTAAAGACATTGCAAGAAGAAGATACTTGCATAGACATTTGAAGAATCTACTGAAAGAAAATAAAAAAGAAAGAAAAAAAAAGACTCTGATCACTTTTATCAGCCCTACTTAAAATTTAGGGTTATTTTGAGAGCAATGAATTTGGACTTGACACTTGACCTCTGTTCATGGACCCCTGTTCAGCAACAGCTCAGAGGAGTCTCCTGCACCCAGTAACTTCCACGGGACCTAATTCACCCAAGAGTGCAGGGTGTGCCCAAGAACTGGGGAATAAAATCAACTCCCATTAATTTAAGAAGTCCCTGAAATTTCTTCAAATCTCGTTCCTTTCAGCCAGCCCAATCCTCCCAACTCAGTGATTAGACAACTTTGACAATCCCAGCAGGTTACAGAGTCATGGCCTTTCCCAAAAGGAGGAGAAAAAGTAACCAGTGAGCCATGTTTACTGCTGTCAGCACTGATTCTACAGGATTAATTATCTATTAGCGAATTTTCAATGGTATAGTAATGTTTTTGACTGCAATGCACCATTTTCAAAGGCAATTCAGAGCCAGTCCTGCAACTCTGTATTTGTGTGTGCAGCTTGACTTGTAGCTGGGACTAAATGTGGGAGCTTGTTTTCTCTAAAGAGTACAAAGGGGTCCACAAAACAGAGACCATAAATAACTTCTCAGTGTTCTTAACAAACCTCAGAACTGTAAAAAAAAAAGACAAAATTCACTGTCATAATATGTGAATTAAACGGAACAGTAGGGATTAGGGACAGGACAGGTGGAAGATGTTCATCCCCCTCTTCAATTTGTGATCAAATATCAATATATTCAGTTTGCAGAAGCTATATACTTGACAAAAAAAAATAAAAAAAACACCCAGTTGCACCTCTCTTATCTATATGATTACGTAATGGAGAGAAGAGGGATGAGAAGACAGAGTGCCTCTAGGAAGACACCCTATCTGATGTGCCTGTACAGAATACATAACCATTTTTCCCTCATTTGTTATCACGCTGTTAGTAACAACACCACTAACACTTCATATGAAACAGGCTTGTCTGAAGTAATCCTTAAGAGCAAGCTTGCTAGAAATGCTCAAATTAAAACCTTCATGAAATCTTGGGTCTTTGAGACTTAAAATGTAGTTTTAGATTCATAAACAGAATGCATTTTATGGAGAACTAGGGTGTTTACCTGTTTCAGTTATGAGATAGAATAGCATTGCCATAAATATTTCGCCATCTTTTCTAGCACAAAGTAAATATATTTTTACTGCTACTCACCATTACTCATACAAAAATAAGGTTGAATAAGAAATCAAGGTTATACTGGCATTAAAACAACCTTTCCCTGATGATCTCATCAGTTTTTGAAGGATTGAAGTTTAATTTTTTTGTCTCCTTTTTTTTTTAAAGTCATAATTCTGACAAGGTTAGATAGAATGCACCCATGGAAGCATTTTGTGGTGAAATATAGGGACACTTGCCAATAGAAATGTTTATAATAAACTCAGGACAGGAACAACCTGAGAAAATTCCTTCAATATTGGGAAATTCAGTGTGTCTTAAAGCTCCCTCTCATGCTTCCTTTTCAATCTCCAAGCTCTGGAGCCCCTGAACAGGGCTGAATGTTGCTGTTTCACCCTAATGCCACGTTAGGAGCTGCAGAGCTGGACTTGTACGTGATAAGGAGTGGGGAGGTAGCAGCAGGTCACTTACTATTGACTCCCCTGTTGCAAAGTCCTGCTGACACTCGAGCACAAGGTATTCATCTATCTTGCCTGTTTGTGGCTTTTTGATACTCTCCTAATCAACACTGTCAGCAGAGCTGCTCTGAATTTAGTTGAGAGCATTAACGCAGTCAGTACAGTGGCAGTGATGCATGTTTTAACTAGCGCCCAGCTCAGCTAACACAGTGATTTATCCATGGTAGCACCACAGTTGTTGCTGACATACTGGAAGGAGGACAGTTGCATGGAGAAAAGCCAACATGTTTTACCTTTTTAATATTCGCATTGCAATGTAAAGTATTGACTTCTAATAGCCTAGGAGAACTAACAGGGTCATTTGCTACAAATAATAATTCCTAATGCGACTGTAGAATTGTACCTGAGGAAAAACAAATTAAATACTTTAATATATATTTACTTTATATAAATACTGTGTATATTTATAATATATATACTTAATATATAAATACTTTAAAGAAAAGTTTCTGATCCCAAACGATTTTGTCTCATTTAATTGGACGTGGGTCCAGCAAAGCCTTTTCATAACTTTGCTATTAGATCCTCTGCAAACTCATCCTCCTGATGGTGGTGTTTTCAGTCTGTCATACCTCAAGGTAACAACAAACATTCTCACAACTTTACTGTACTCAACCACATCTCAGCCCCAGTCAACCCCCTAAAAGCCACTCATCACCTTTGCCATCTTCAGTAAGACTTATTTACATACTTCCAATTAGGCATGCTGAATCAGAGACACAAATTGACCCACTAATTTAATTTGTCTCTCTGTGAAAAGATCAGAATATAGGTTAAACCCTGCTTGTATGGAAAAGAAAAATACAAAGATTTTTGGCCCATGCAATGCTAATGTGGAGGAACATATGTTATGGGAATTATCAAAAAACACCTATTTCATTTAGCTTTTGTTGAGAACTTTCAATTTATGCCTCAGAGAGCTTACATAATTAGACAGAATAAAAACTGCTTAGTCCATTGCTTCTTACTATTAAGCCATTATTTTAGTCCCCAAAGGTAGTTGTTATGAATGCAATTAACTGGATGACATGAATTATTCAAATACTGGCATGTGGAGACTGTCATCTCAAGAAGAGGCCCATAATCAATCTCTTGTCTTTTAGAGGTTTATAGCCCTGTAAAATTTCATGTTATTTACAAGATATTGATTAAATGAGTATTAACTATCTAAAATTTAAGGACAACTAAGAAACACCAAGGTCGTTTATCGCTAGTATTAGTTTCTTCATATAATTTTAACTTATGAATACTCTTCTTGTCTTTGGCATGCTAATGTCTCCTGGAAAGAATTTCCCAAGAATGTCTATAATACTTCTTAAAGAATCAGTCCAAGAATATGTAAATAAGAATGTCTGAAAATATCTGTATGTATTTCCCCTTGTAAAATAGCTTTGATCAATAGGATTTAGAAGACAGGATGTCAGACTCAGGTCACAGAAACAAACGGATACTTTTCTTTTAATGCTACATGAAACCCCCCTTCTTCAGGGAAAAGAAGTGAATTCATGAGGTACAATATTAAAATCACAATGAAAATGGTTGTGCAATAATTTTAAATATCAGAAGTACTTTATCTAACATACTTTCCATCTACTTTTATGGCACTTTGGCAGATGCGTTCTGCTAACAACTCTGGTGACAAATAACACCTTCTCTCAAAGCTAAAATGGACAACTGAAAAAACTTCCAAATCTGATTTCACTGGGCTTCATCTAGGTCCTATGGACCTTCTTAGACCAAGAAATCATAGAATTATAGAATTATTAATGTTTGAAAAGACATCCAATGTATTGATTAAATGAATAATAACTATCTGAAATCTAAGCTTAGCTAAGAAACACCAAGGTCATTTACTGCTATAATTAATTTCTTCATATACTTTGAACTTGTGAATACTCTTCCTGTCTCTGGAATGCTAATGTCTTCTGGAAAGAATTTCCTCAAAATGTCTAGAAGACTTCTAAAAGAGTCAGTTCCTCTTAAAGAATCTTAAAGAATAGGGCCCCTCTGAACCTCCTTTTCCTCAGACTGAACCCCTCCATGTCCCTCGGGTAAGTAAGCAGATGGTAAGTAAGGAGGAAATGTGCCAGAAAATGACAAGTCTGTTGCACAGATGAAGAAATTATCTGCTTTAGTTTTGAAAGATGGGGGCTAAAGCAAAAACTAAAATAGCAGGGAACATGCAGGAGTTCAGAGTTCCCTGTCCATGTAAGATCCCTACTGTGAGACAGCATTGCACATACCCAGCTTATCTCAACACAGTGGGAAACTACTTAGTTCCTCAACCAGAATAAACTCAGCAAGTGATGATAGTGCTCCCAAATGGTGCACAACCTGTATTAAAATACACAACTTTACTCCCTTTTTTCCATGGTCAAAGTCATCCTAATGAATGTTTACCTATTTAAAATTGTCTTTTCCAATGAGCCTGGCCACCACAGCAGCCTATTATCCTTGTCCATGCCACCCTTTTGCTTTTCCCATATATCTGCAGGTGTCTTTTCTAGTCACTGTTGGGTTTTTTGGTTGTCAGTTTATAGAGGATCTTGAAGTTGCAGATGTAATTAGTACTTCTGACTGAGATGGGAATGCTACACATAATTAGGACTGTTAAGACTGTGCCCACAACACGACAAAATTTGTGGGAGAAAGACAAGTGGCAAAGCAGGAGTGTATGAAAACAATCCTTCCCACATATATTGCCATCTTTGAGAATAATCTGTTAGTTGCTATGAGACTGGTTGTGCAGGGAGAGAGGCCAAGGTTTGAGATGGACACAAGAGAAGTGACAAGTTAGATCAGTAAGCACACAGGGGACAGATGGTTTTGTGATGGATTAAAAGATTATGCCACTCAAACAATTTCTCCATCCTCAGATGTTACAGAACACAAAAGGTTGGCTCAAATGATGAATGTCTCCTGAATCTAGTGAAAGTACTTGGCTGAGTATTTGTTGAATAATGACAAACATACTCATAAAATATTTTTCATTGTCTTTTGAAATTAAGAATTAAAGGACAAAAGAAATTAATTTCTCTGTCTATTGTCTATAACTAAAAGTTACCCTTCCATGAGACTTCCCTTATTTCTCTATGCATTTTTCCTCAAAAGTCTTTCTACAGAAATTGTCAGGGAAAAGATTAGATTGAAAACATGAAACATTTCTTGGTTTTGTGATAGACAATTTTTGAAAAGTCTCTTTGAAAGACTCAAGGTCTGAACAATGTCTTTTTATCTTAACCACTCATGGAAGAAGAATGTTCTAAGAGTGCAAGACTAAAATATGCTCCTATTTTTCAGTCCGTAGAACTGATGATTGACTGAAATTAAGTGGTCTTTGAGATGACAAACACATGCTGCCATTTCCAGGGGAGGCCAAGAGCATGAGTTTACTTTACAGAGAAGGACCTCAGGGTCCTGGTGGACAACCAACTGTCCCTGTCCAGCCACATGTCCTTATGGCTAAGAAGGCCAGTGGGATGTTGGGGTGCATTGGGAAGAGAATTTCCAGCAGATCAGGGATGACTCTGCTGAAGCAGGGAGGTGGTCCCTTCCAGCCTGATCCATTCTGGGATTCTGTATATAGATGTCTTGTACCGCACCAAAAAAAAAAAAATTCTAATATACTGTCATATGATTTAACTTTTTCTTGAACTTTTGTTTCCTGAACCTAAGCTACAATGAGGTAGCTTGAAACAGCATTTTTCTAGAAGTCAAGTCTAGCAGGAAAGTAACTAAGAGTGAGGACCCTTTGCTCAGCCAGTTTTGAAAGGGAGTGTTTAGAAGATGACCTGTTTGACTATCATCTATCAACATGGTATCATTTTTCAGATTTAGATCCTGTCCCCAAAACAGGGGGACTCTGATCCTCATACAGCACCACCACATACGTGTTGGGGCATCTGTTTTTACTGATGCAAGAAACCAGGTGGAGACACATTTGTTCATTTCAGTGTGTTACCACTTTCTGGTTTGGTTGTTTTTAATATCAGGATGGCAAATGTGGGGAAAAAAAAAGTATTTAGCTGAAATGGATGGTGTCACAGATGCAGGAAATAATGTGTTTAAAGGTCCTGTTGCTTCAGCCCTTCATCCACATTACAGGGAGTAATTAAGGAGAGCTGACAGAGCACGTGATGGATGTGTTCACAACAGCATCAAATCTCGGTTGCAATGGGGATGCTGATTCTGAACTGACTGATTTTGTGTACCTGAAACTTCAATCAAAAGTTGTTTGAATACGTCTGTGCATGGGCATTTGTGTGTACGAGGAATGAAACTGGGAGATATGATATGAAATAGATATCAAGATATAGGACTCCAGGGAGTTTATGGATGATTACACTAAGAAATAGGTTCCCCATCCTTTTTGTTTTCTCTCCTTCTTTGAGTACATAAATTATATTTTTGGCCTGTAAGCTAAGTGTGCAGATGCTGAGAGCAGGCATTGGTATTGAGTTCAGTGAAGTCACTGAATCTATGGCAGGCTTTGGTTAGCTGACCACCTCTTCTAACTCCTGCAGTTCAAAGATGGGATAGAGTCATAGTTTTCATCCTAGGCCTTCCTGGAGACCAGCTTGTAACCAGGAAGGAACAAGGGTAGTGACCAAGGAAGTGTTCCATGCTATTCCTTTACATAACCCGGGGTATAAATAAGAGAGCTCGCTCTCTTCTCTTCTGGCAAGGTTCAAGAACGGTAGGTCTCTACATGGTCTTGCTTATCTGAAGTTGAGGCCCGTATCAACTGCTGTTGTCTGCCACGCATAAGGGAAGAGTGCTGGGCCGCGGTCTGGCTGTCCTGCTTTCTCAAGAGAAGTGATGAGATTTTGCCAGTTCTTTAGTCACCCGAAGAAAAGATACAAGGACTCCCTGAAACAACATCTCAGCCTTGGCCATATTGATCAACATAACTGGTCTACTCTGGCCTCAAATCGGGAGGCCTGTTGACACACCATCTATAACGCAGCTGTCTCCTTTGAGAACACACGCAGGATCACTCTCGAGGAGAAAAGGCAACGCAGAAAGAACCGCGTTCTGCAGAATATACCATCTAAAGAGTCTTTCTGCTGTGCCTTTTGCAATCGGATACGTCTATCTCGTATTGGCCTCATAAGTCACCAACGTGCCTGTAACAAATGTGGATAGAGCCTTCCCAAATCTTCGTTTGGGAAGCCCAGCCATGATGGTAGTCTGCTGGTTACTGGGTTTTTAGATTGTGCATACCTGTTTTGTTTCTGTCCCTTTCCATCCTTTTTTTGTCCTTTTTTTCCCTTCTCCGTTCCCCTCTTCCCTTTCAGGAAGCTATTTGGGGTTTCTGGGGTTATAGGTACATAGTATTCTCACTGTATATATCTATTTTATATGTAATATATATATATTGCTATGGCTCGGCTGTTTGATTTTTTTTTTTCCCCTCTCTGGGAAGCCAGGCTCTGTTGTTGAGTTTTGGAGACTTGGCGGCAAGCCAGCTCTAAACTTGCACAGATAGTTTTGAGAGAAGTCAACTTCACTTGCATTATTAGTTTCTGTTCTCTACTGTCAAGGGCTTTCAGGGACTTACTGACACTCTTCAATATCCTCCAAGGAAATTCTTCAATGATATTAAGTCAAATATTGGAGTATTGACAAAAAACTTTTAACAGTTTTTTCAGTGTCTAACTTAGCAGGTGAAGTCTTCCTATGTGGTGGGCATCACCATACACAATGACTCTGACATTGTGTGTCATAAGGTTCACTGGCCACATTATACCAAGACGAGAGCTATATTAAGTAATATTAAACATTCAAGCTGTGACAACAGGTATTTTTGGAGGCTGATACAACAGTACTCATGAACACAGAAATGAACTTTGACAAAATGAATGGTTTGACAGATGGCAGCTTGCTTAGAGCTCTCATCAACAGATGTCTGAATGAATGTTTTGCAAGACCTCTGTGTATTTTCGGTTTTATCATTTCATTAGCAAATGGCTATCACCTGGTGTATACTTGCTCTTTGGAAGCTCTTGATGAGGAAGCTGTTAATCTTTTTTTCCTTGCCTTTTTTTTAGATTAAAAAAACACCCAGTACTTTATGGTTTCCTGCTTGAGGGTAACAATGATGGAACTTAGAAAGTTTCTATTACAAGTACCTTTTTTTTTGTGTTACACTAGTTATGATTAGGTTGGTGATATTCATAGTCACAGATCTAATTATACCATGGGACTGCAAGCCCCAAAAATTGTGAGGCTGAGCACCAGAAGTGGAATTGAAACCAAAAGTGGTGTGGAAACAGTTGTGTAAAAACCAAAATAAGAGAGAATAAAAATATAAATCTACCAACCAGAAATAATATTACAGGATATTTAGGCTTTTTTTAAAAAATTGTTGATAGTAATCACGTCAAAAAAACAAAACCAAAAAAGAAACCAACTAAACAGAAAAACAACAAAACCAAAAACAATAACAACAAAACACTAAATAAAGTAATTCTAAATTAGGCAAAAGTTTTAGAAATATTTTGCCTTGAAGCTGCTGGAGTAGATTCCTTTCCATCCCAGATCACCTGTTTTTATTAACTGACCCTGGAAAAGAACAAAAATGTGAAATAGACCTGGAAAGGGATGAATTCTTGGAGGAGAAAAAAAATCCCAAACTCAATTATTTTGGATATTCTTGTATTCAATAAAAACTAGAGGAAAAAAGCTAACTACTCAACCTGAACTAACTTTACTTCCCCTTTTTGATTCTGCAGCCAAACCGAGCAGTCCAGCTGTTTTGTAAATGAGTCCTTCTACTTATCAAAATAATAAAATAAATGTTTGAATATTTTATTTAAAAACCCATTCATAATCACACTGATGTCTCTAGAGAAAGAGTTTATTCTATTTTAATGAAAGATAACAAAATAGATTTCTTATTATTCTATTTAATAACTAACATTTGTATCCAACAGTCTCCCACAACAGTTCAGGTGTTCAATCACATCTCTTACACAATGGCAGGGTACACTGTAGTAAGTGCATTTCCTTAATATTCTCTAAATGTAGGGTGTGCTCAAATCTGCGGTGGCTGTGGGTTAACACCTTGTAAAAACAATTTCCATGTCCAAAAGACTACAAAATACTTAAAAAGAAGAGGTGGTAGTCTCTTAAAAAAACCCAAAACAAACAAAAAAACCCACCCTATAGGCAGGGATCCTCTTCATGATTCATGATTTTGGATATGATACAGACATAACAGAATCAACAATCCTGACCATGGAGATATCTATTCTGATTCATACTGCCTTAAATAAAAATAAATATTAATATAAAAATAAAGATGTGTGCAAGGAATAAGTAGGGATGAAGTGAAATCAGGATGAAACAAACCAATGCATTTTAAAGCCACAAATGCAAAAGGATAAAAGAGAAAAGAGAAGATGCTGTTTTTAAAAAAAGAGTTGACAAAAACGACTCATTACTGGACAAGGTAAAGTGATCATTTTGGTTATATTTCAGGACAAAGTAATGAAAAATAATGAAGCCAGACAAGGCCTAGAAAGCAGGTAGAGCATTAATATCAGAATATAGGTATAAACAAGAGCACAAAGAATTTGCCAATACTTAGCTAGGATGTACTGCCAGAACTTAGAGATTAGGTGGTACCGTACACTGGAAGAATGCACACACATCTAACTTAAGTAAGATAAGGGGCAAAATGGGGGCTTGGGTCCAAGAATCTTGCAAAATTCACCATGGAGTCTGCCAAAACCAAGAAAGTTGAAAAGTTCATGAAGATGATGGAGGCTGGGCCAGGGGCTCATAAGGATGAAGAACAGGAACGACCCTCCTAGATTCTCCCCAAATTGAAGACCACACCACAGACTCTGCCTAGACTCCGCCTATCATGAATATTATAACTAGATGTTGCAATTATATGAATATGTATGTAAATATGTTGCAATCACTCGTAAAAATTGTAAAAAATCCTGTAATTTCACCGGGAAGGTGGAGCGGTTTTTCCAGGACAACCTGACCGTTCCCTGGGCACTCTGGAGGCCCGTGAAATAAACATACCTCGCTACTTAAGGCTACAAACTTTGTCTCTAAGCAGTTTTTCTGTTCGTGCCTTTTTGGGGGTAAAATATTGGCATCAATAAAAGCATGGGATTTTAATACCACTAAGAAAGTGGTAAGCAGTACACAGGTGCTGTTTTATTCCAGCCAAATTGTGAGGAGAAACAGAGGCCAGCAGAACTTTAAAAGGCAGGTATGACTGACTTTAATTTTCTTTCAAAAACATGGACATTGACCCTTTAAATCACAAGCCAATTACAAGCATTGTAGTGCCATTACTAATTACATACTGAGAGTGTAAATTTAAAATGGCAATTTCAATTTTCAGTTCATTGGGAGAATGCAGGAAAATGAAATTGAATACTAATTCATGTATATCAGACACCTGAAAGATTAGAGCAAAAAAGCTATGCACTCATTACAAGTGAGTTATAAGCAAAGCACTCAAACCTTTTATTTGCCAGGCTGCATATAAATAAAGAAATTAAATGATAAAGAAAATTGATAATGATGGATCAAGGCAAAAATAGCTACAGACCTGCACATAATCATACATTGCCTGACTTTGCCAATTATACACAGTTTCCCCTAGAATTTATCTAGCATTGGAAACTACAAGAACAGGTTATTGCTTCAGGTTCACTAAGCTAAATGTTCATTTACATTTCCCAAAAAGAGACTTTCTGATTTTGTAACTTTTCCCACTTTATCTCTGCCAAACATTCACACCATTTTTCATGCTTTCCTTTGGACCAGCTTCTTTGTCACTGGGAGCCTGCACTGTCATGTGCAGGCTGCTCACAGTAGGGTCTGGGGAGGAGCTGGTGACAGCATAAAGTAAAAACTCAAGTAGGTACTTGTCAGAGGTTTTTTCTCCCACCAGACCAGAAGGAAGGTAGCTGGTAATTTAGCCCAAATCAAGAGCGGGTTGATTGTTTTGCAACCCTCCACAAACGTTGATGAAGTGTCTCCCTGGCTACCACAGAACCTGTGCAAAAACAAGTTGTAGGATTTCTGCTTCTCCTCTTCCCTCAACAGAAACTGTTCATCCACATAAGGGTCAGGCAGTTTTTGCCTCTTAGAGCTCATTTTATGCTTGAAGAACAGTTCTCTGATGTAAAGAATTACTATGCAGTGCATAAAGTGTGAGTGTGTGGAGCTCTGTTCCCTTGCCAAATCAAAACAGGGTTCCTGCAGAACACTAAAAAGCACTTTTTTCCCTGCAAGTATAATTCCCCTAAAAATTCCATATTTTATGGTCCCAGGTGTTTTAAAGAGAAAAGTCTTCAGAAATGGAAAGAAAGAAATCCTGTTAAGATTTAAAGCTCTCTTCTGAAATTACAGACTACTTTTAATTTTGCTGTGAACTAAAAAAAAAAAAAAAAAAAAAAAAAAAAAAAATTTTGGCAGGTTTTGTGAAAATTATAGACCAAGTTTATTATGCAAGAAAAGTGAGAAGAAAAAGAAGGAACTGCTTGTTGGCTTGTTGCTTAGAATACATTAATCATATCACTTAACGCTTCTAGAAAATCCTTACACACTATAGTTGTCAAAATTACAGAATAACCTGTATGGGATAGGAATTACTTAGATTTGATTCATTGACTCAAAAAAAAAAAGAACAAATTGTTCAGATCTGATGCCCTGGGCTGAGATTTATAGACACATTTTCTCCATCAGCCCAATGTCCCTCCGAGGTAAGAGGAAAGGGAAGATTTTCCTGGGAGCAGAGCCCAAGGCAGACCCAAGTCTGGTTTGGGTACACACCTGCACAGGGGTCTGGGAGCTGCCTCCACTGTGGGTTGTGGCTTTGACAAGTGCAAACATCAGTAGAAGCATGAGACCATCAGACATGCCCATCCAGCTCATCTCCCAGAAAAAGATGTGTCTAGGCGTTCAGTACTAAATGATTTTTAATTTTTTTCCCCAGCTCATTTAATAAAGCCCATTCTCTAAAGAAGCCCAAAAGCTACTGTAATGCTGACATTTTCATTATCCATTAAAGTCACATTAGCTTTCTGCTCCTGCAGAAATAATTCTGTCTGAGTCCCTTAGACTTACTTTTTCCAGTTCTTTCTCAATGTATAAATTTTAGACTTCCTAATCCCTCTGGCCTTTACGGATGAAAACTGACTTAAGATACATTGAAGGGCCTTTGTGTTTTCACTCTGCAATAAATAACAAATAGTAACACTGGCTTCGTTTTCCAGAACTGACAAAATTCAGCACTCTCATCACCCCAGTTCCAGAAAACTTCATCAAACAGCACTTTGTGTCTGCTCTCCAAACGAGAAAAATGAACAGGTAATCCCTTGTGCTTTTTCCCCAGAGCCGCTCAGGAAAAATCATGAGTCGTAGTCAGGACAAAAACTTGAATGTGACAAATATTATGACATGCTCACAAAGGTAACTTGGAGTAGAGTGTGTCTGACACACCTGAGGGACATTATGGACAGTTCAACTCAGTGCTGACAGACAAGATGCTCAAATACCATGTTTAGCTAAATCCTATGTTCACTGGAAGGGAAGCATCCTCTTCACGTATTGACTATTCCAATTAATGCAAAAGGTTTTCCCTTAAGTATCTAACTTACTAACCTTTATTAACCAACAACTGAAATTGCCAAAGCTTAGGCCAATTCATATATCATGAAAACCTCATAAAAGCAAAGAGCTACAGCAATCACTAGATAATTATTATCTTCATTAAAATACTGCCACAGGACCTCATATTCACTGCTTCCACTGAAATCATTTGTTGGGCGCAGAGAAATCCAGTTCACAATGAGGGCACTGCCATTTGAATCATTCCAGCAATAACATCCTTGAGTGGGAATGAGAAAATCTGTATTTTCAGCCCCATGGATGTGGCTGAACTAACAGCTGTTCCAGCCTTAATTAAAACACTTCTTGTTACTTCCATTACGATGCAGATGATACTTAACCTATGTGCCCAGAGCAGCTCACCAGAGAGGACCAGCTCTTCCTGCAGGCTCTGGTACAGCCAAAACCACATTAAAGCTCTCTAGAAAGATGCCCACAGAAGACTGCACATGTCAAAACATCTCCACTGTGAGATATTGCTGTGATGTGCTTCTAAGGACCCAACTACGAAATGTAACATCTGTGGAAAGTAGCTTCTTTGAAAGCAGCCTTTATAAACCTGCTTTCCACAGTTTAGAACCACAAAGGAACACATGCACATTTTTAAATAAAAAGATTTGTGCTTTTGTAAAATCAAGATTATCACTGTTTTGCAACTAAATAGTCCCTTTTAGCCTAGGCCATGTTTCTGACAGTGAATAAGAATCTACCCGTTCATTAACCACTTGTCTTCATCAGTTTCTTAAGTGACACTGGCAATTGAGTCAAGGAGATTTTTTTCCCCCTCAGCTCCATCTGTTACCTGAATCCATGGCCATCTGTCATTCTCTGCAGCAGTCCAGGCATTCACAAGACCCTTCTTATTAAGCCGTGCATAGTATGGGTACCATTTCTGGAGGCCAAAAAGAGCTCGATGGGTGGATGATGCAGTGATTTGTTGGTTTGACACAATCCCTCCTTCTATCCCTAGTGGGCCAGAGCATCCTGCAAATGCAAAAGGAAAAAAGAAATGAATGCAACTCAAATGATCCGCTCTTCTGAGCCCCAAGTGGCTGTAATTGCAATATCATAGAAATAGATCCAAAAAGTCATGCCAAACGCAGCTTAGAAGGAATTTAAAATACTCAACTAATCTTGTTTTTGTAGAAATTAAAAAAAAAAAAGGAAAAAATACTTCTGGTAATTAATTAACTGTTCTCCTTGTAAAATTAATGTAATGGATTAAGCTTTTAGTTTGCTCTATCTGAAGAGTTGAGAGTTTGAGTTTTGTGGACACAATTAAAAAAAACAATCCTCAGATTCAAATATTGAAATGATTGCTAAAAGCAAATTTGAAATTCTGCAATTACTGCCAAGTTCCATATTGCTGCTCTTGTCCCAGAGGTTAGCATTTAGCCAACATACCACAAATTGTTATTGCTGGGTTTTTTTAGAAATAGGAAACTAGACACATTATTGTTCAGTTACACCAAAAATATTTAACGGTCTTATACATTTAATCAGCAACCACTAAGTGTGTACTTGACTGTAATGTCCCGGTGTTCATAATTTCATGTGTGGTATTCATCATTAATTTATTCACCAGAAATACTTGTAGACATAAGATTTTAGAAAATCAAGATAATTCTGCTAACATTGTTTTCTGAAGCCACTCGAGTACAGGAAGAAAAACACTCAGTTATTGTGAACAATCCAAACTGAGAAAATGTTGAAAATTCATTGTATACAAATTTATTGTCAGTCTATTTACTGTTCAACACCCCCAACCAGTTCCAAGTAAATGAGATTTTTCTTTACTCAATTCCAATGCAGAATCTAAAGAGAAGGTAAATTCGGGAATTATTCTGGCAGCCAATATTTGTCTGTTGTCCAAAAGATCTTCTGCTTTGTAGGTCAACTACACTTTGTCAATTTTTGGTACCACATGACAGATGTTTACCCACATTTCAGATCTTCTCAGGAACCTTGCAGTGTTTCACCTCAAGTAGTACCCAAGAATGAACTCTGAAATGCCCACGTGGGCAGAAAGTCACAAATAATTTAATTCCTCATTAATTTAAAGGCACAGAGAAGAAAAAGTGACTCTTGCAATTTGCTCCTCTTGCCAGGGAGACAGTGCAGGGAGCCACTGGTAGCACAGTCCCCAGGTACTGTGTGTCACTGATGATGGAGAAAAATATAAACTAAACTGAAGTTTTAAGCTGATTGTGGAGGAAGTGCCATGAACAAGCACTTGCTGGTGCTTTGAAAAAAGGTAAACCAAACCTCCCATAAGGGTGGGGTTCAGGGTGTGATCCTTCCACGCAAAGCCTGGATAAAACTTCCAGGATATCCCTAAATGAAATCCTGGCCCCACTGAAATTAACGACTGACTTGCACCACACTATGATTTCACACATATTTTTAACATTCCATGAAGCTGGGCTAGAATCTACTCTTCTTTATCAGCCAACAACAAAGGCTTTGCATCCAGCACTTGACTAATAACGGTGCTCAGAACATGACAACACACAGCTCTCTCCCATTGCTGTGCCAGGCATGCAGTAGTGCCACAAGAAAACAAATCCTTTGTCACCAGCACAGGCAGGCTCAATATGGAATGTATTCAAAAAGCCCATATATGTTGGAAAAGCATCATTCTTCATTGTATTTTCATCATGCTGTTACTTAAGAACTGAAAGACCTATTCCAAGTCTTAGCTCTGCCTCTGAAATATTTCCATTGAAGCAGAATAAAATTCTTTGGTATATGAACTGCTATATCTGCTTGCAAGTCAGAGGTAAATAACTTTAGATTTTTAAGGAAAGTGCATATCTTCAAAAGTTTCCTATATTTACTTATTAAAATACCTTTGCTATTCCAAAATGGAAAAGAAATGCACACGGATGTGTCTATGTGTATGTGCAGCTCACAACGCACACAGGATACATGTATGAAATTAACCACCCTTAACAGCTGCAGTCATAGATTGATAATTATTAAAAAATAGAGATGTAAGAAAGCAGGAGAGGTCTCCAAGGGGACATTAAAAAGGAGACATGTTGAAGGTGTTAGGTGTGTTAGGTGTTAGGTGTGTTAGTACATCTCTTGTTTGAGATGCATTAAAAGTTTTTTGAAACGTGTGAAATCCTTACAAGAGAAAGTTGAATTTTCCTTTCCAAATTGAAGGCAGTTTAATTACCAAGTACAGCACTTAACTCTTACTTTGACCATATATGCTCAGAAGTGTTTATCTTCCTTATCATTAAGAGGATTATTCCTGAAATTCAAAGCAAATCTCTACCTTCAGGGAATAGGCACTTTATTGTACAAGCTCCTTATTTTCATTGCAGCTCCAGTCATGGTTTGTCATGTTTGTGACTTTTTCAATGTGAGTTAAACACAAAATTTATCACTCTTAAAAGTTACAACCACCACGTTAGAGATATTTTGGTGTTCAGTTCAGGCATTACAACATGTGATGTGTAGGAAGTACAAGACTGGATAATAATTTCTAAACAATATTATAATTATAAGTACATTTCTTAAATCAGAACTTTTTGGTATTTTTAAAATTTATTCAACAGCCGGGACTTCAGCAGAAGTTTTATTAGGATACTGTGAGTAAGCTCTACCACTGTTATACCTGCCCCTTTACTCACCCTTTAGGTCTTTATTTGAATCAGACAGTATTCAACAAGAAAACCTTTCAATTTACTTTATTTTATCAGTTAAAATGAAATATTGAACACATTTTTGGATAGTCAAATACCACAGCAAATGGACTTCTCTTAGCCATATGCTCATTAATTTCTTCCAAATACTGCACTAGATTAGCAAGTCATTCTTTCTTCTTATAAAAATTCTAATGGGGCTACTACTCTTTAAATTCGCAAGAAATTCACCTTTCCTGAAAACTCTCAGATGAATGACTTATCTCTGGTTCCATCAAATGTTTTATCTATAAAGGACTGGCTACAGACTAGTTTCTGCATAAGATATTAAATTTCAGACACAAACAATACTTTTCTTCAAGTTAAGGTATCAATTATTTCTTTAAGTGTTTAAGAGCTGTGATACGCCATTGACCACTAACAATGAAGAAAACAAGCAACAACAGCTTTTTCAGATTGTTTCTTTTTTAAGGAAAACTGAGATGCACATTTTAAGCAAGTACAGCTGGATTATATTTTATTGTTATATCCCTGCTTCTAATAAATCCATAGTTCATTTAACAAAAATCATGACAGCTTGACAAACAATAGTATCACTACAGTGTGCAATTTAGACTGGTCAACATTAGTTACTAAATAAAAAAGCCCATTTTTATTAGTTAATGCTGACACACTGGGGTATGACAATACACTTGATGCAAGAAAGATTAAAAAAAATAAATTAAAAAGCAATAAAAAGCTGCCTGACAGGTTCATTATACAGATTCACAAGGAAGATTTTGTCATCTGGAACTTTTGTTTAAGTGTCATTAAAAAGCAAGATACTAACTCATGTAATACTGGTTTTAATCCTACAGTGACTGTTACTCTTATGCACTAAATAAAATCCCTTTAAGGCTTCTCCTGTTCTCATCAAACACAATTTACTTTATATCCTATATCCATAAAACCTCACTGTCCATGGAGGTAACAGAATGCAAAGATACCAACAACTAAGTGAATGTGAGTGGAGCCAGAGAATGATGGGAAAAGCTAATAACATGGGAAAAGTTAATAACATAGGAAAAGTGAATCTTTCCAGTTCTCCTAAGATTCCCCACCAACTCACATGAAGACAGCAATGGTTATAAACTTGCCTTGAAGGATTCTTATACAATATCAAACTTAATTAGGTCTAGAAACATCATGTACCATTTGGAACTACAAAAAATTGATTGTTAGTCCAGATTTCACTTGTAGGCTGAGAGTATAGGAATCAAACAGCTCCCCAGACAGAGGATGAGTTCTATGCTTCCACTCTGATCTCTGACAACAATAAATCCCTCCGGTTGAACAATAATATTGGTGTAAAAGGAAGCAGAAGATGACAGTCAGCTTACAGTTTTACATTGATATCTCCTCAGGAGAAAATTGAAATAGGGAAATAAGTCATTGAATCTCTCTCTTTATTGTGAAAAGACAAAGCCTTTTATGATAAAGAGTTACTACATTAAGAGATAATAAGCAGAAAGTGCTGGGTAAACATGAGTATGTTCAATTTGAACTTTTACATTTATGTCAGTCCACAAACTAAGCAAAACCTCCAAATGGTTTAAAAATTGCTTGAAAATGTGAGGATTATGCCTCTGCAAACAGAATGAAAAGACTTCTCATTACTGATGGTGAAACATGCCTGATTTTGCAGCAAGAATATATTGCTTTTCATTCCCTCAGTTGGTCTGCCTCTAGCCAATATCACCAAAACAAACAGATGCAAAATTGAAGGCAGGTGGAAAACAAATCTTCTTTAGACATCTGCAATCATGCCTTCCTCCCAGCACCTAGTTTTCTGGAATGAGACTACTCTGGCTGTGCTTGGCACGGCCTGGTGACGGTGTTGAATGCAGCTTTTGAGAATGGGATTACAGATGACCTCTGGTACAACAGTAATTCATGCTGCCCCCACCATGCCATCCCAGCCTCCTTTTTCTTCTTGTTCCTCCTGCAAGGATGCACACATCCTCTCCCAGTTTGTTCTGTCAAGGATAGCTGTTCTCACTTAACAGTGAGTTTGACTCTTAGGAGTTGGGTAGGTGGATATAGATATGGAATTAACAGTCTGTTATCAAAGTGCCCACCAATATGCAATAGGATGTTCTTGCAGGGCTTGTTTTTTCACAACCATGACGTGATAATGCTAAAATCTTTTTTATAAATCCTAAGTAAAGTGCTTTTGCAGGGAGATGATTGGATACAGACTTTTAGTAACATGACAGTTCCTAGTTGCTAACTTTACCACTGAACAATGGGATTACTCATGACCACAGACATTGCATTAATTAATGCTGATATATAAATTAATGCTGCATAAACTAAACATACAATCTAGTCTTTAACCTATTTCTTCTGTATCATTCACACAGAGACTTCAGCTTTCTGTCCATAAGCATTTTCTCACACTGGGATTCACCTCCCTCTGATGGACATTCAGAGGGATTTTCTACCTTGAGTAAGTGTGCAAAAAAAATTATGTCTCCAACATAGAACAAAAACATATGGAGATGATAGCTCAGACAGCAAAAGCAGATTATGTCTTTTTTAAACAATGTTGTGATTGAAATAAGACGGTCATTATTCAGGACTGATTTGCTTAGTTCTAGTTTGGTAATTTCTCCATTCTGCTCTTTGAGTAGGATGGATAGGATTGCAAATTCCCCACCAAAACGCACAGGGATTAATGTTGGGGAACTGCAACCTACAGCACAGTTGAAAAAGGGACCTATACAACAGGAGTAAAATTAAAGGAAGATACAGCTTCTGAAGAAACTGAAGACTACTTAAACCGAAGACTACTTGAAGCTGGGAAAACACAATGAGAGAATCATTACTTGATGCTTGTCCATGTTCTTACACTCATTCATCAAGCATTCACTTCTGATCACTGTCTAAGACAGGACTCTTGGACTGTCACCAGACCAAGCATGGTTATTTCTATGCTCAAAAAGAAGGGTACATCTAAAACCTCATATCTGCAAAGCTGTAATCAGAAAAATCACAATTTTTTAAGTATTTCTATATGAAGTGATTGTTTTTGTGTTGAGCTCTGTCATGTTAATGTTACTGTCATCATCCTCAGGCATGTTCAAAATGCTTTTAATGGAGCTGGCCTGAGAAGACTCACAGAATGAACACACGCTGTTTGTGTGTCCCTGTCTGAGAAAACCACAGCATCAAACCATCTGGAAAAGTCTCTATCCAAAGAAACATGAATTACATTACAGCCACACCATTCTGACAAATGTTTACTGAATACCTTTTTTTGAAATGATCCAGTAGTGAACATTCAACAACCCCATTTGGTGTTTGAGTAAATCCAACCTGAATCCTTCTTACTTCATTTGTTATTTCTTGTCCTGATTCTCTGAATGTGGACAAAAATGTCCTCTTAAAATAGCTTAGAGTATGTGTCTCCTGTCCTACTCTCTGATTTACCTGGGGGATGCCAAAAAGTCACAACTTAGACCAAGCACATGATGTAGCACCAGCTGTGAACTATCACAATTCTCCTTGCTCTGTGGGTTACTGGCTAGCTGGAGGCATAACCCAGCATTCAACAATTTACTGATACACATTACCTTTATTTTATTTTGTTGCTAAGCAGCAAATATGAATTTTTGCAAGAAAAAAAATTATTTTGTAGTGAGGACTTTAATTTCCCAAACTCTGCTTCTGAACTCTCATAGAGAAATACTTCAATCTTTATGTGAAAAATTATTTTGACCTTTAAAGTTGGCACTGTGAAAAATAACATTTCTACCATGTTGGAGTATTGACATTAACCATCGACATAACTCATAGTCACTTAATTACTACTAAAATTAATCTGAATAAAAGAAATTATGGGGCAACACTGAAAAAACCAAACCTCCTCACAAGAATGAAACTGCATTCATATTATAGAAGGTAAATTCATAGTAGTTTTCAAGTCACCCTGTAAAGTAATTGCCATACTTACACACTTCAGGGATGACAGACACAGAAACCAGAGCTCCTAATCGCCACATAAGAGTAACTAATTATTATTATTTTTATCTTAGGTTGCAATGACATGACAAGATATGTGATTCTGAATTCTGATTTTTTAGTGGATCTGGACATGGGCAGAGTCCTATGAGTGGAGGAGATTTGGGTAGCTGTGGATCTATTAATTACCACCTTTATTTCTAATGATTACAAATGGTTATGGCACAGGCTACAGCCAATTAACAATTTAAGCACAACGTAGGCATTTAAAAACAAAATTAGGAACCAACTGGATTTAAAAATAATCTCCTTTATTTGCTGCTGCTGAACCCTGTACTGGCCATGCACTTCTCCCCTCCCTAGGTATGGAGAGAAGTATTTCTTCAAAGAATACAAGAAAACTCAACAGCTTTCCAGCTCTTTTAGGAAATTTGTTATTTAGACACAGTGTTCTGAGAAAGTTTAGCCTGACTTCAGGAGAGCTGCAGACAACTTCTTTCAAAGTTTCTTGGTTTTATATTTACATTCACATGTCTTTAGTGATGTGTAGGTTTCTTTTTTGTTGTTGTTTATGGAGCATGTAACAAAAACAAAAGCTTACCTATGTGGAAAATGTAGCGTATCCTCTCCTACCCCTAAGTTCACTCTAAAGGACTTGTTTGTTTTTGATTTTTTTTTGACATAAAGCAGCACTACTACAAAAAATCATGATTTTAACCTAAAGTAGCTAAACAGCTACAACCGTTTTGAAGGTAGCTCATGACACATGCATCCATATGCTCAATGATTGCTCCCTGTTAAACCTGCCTGTTAGAAAAAGCAGCTCTGGAAAAAAACAAAACCCAAACCCAAACCTTGTCTTGGAAGTGAGACTGAAACAGCAAGATATAGTCACACTGAAAGACAATCTTCATTTTTGTAGGAGGTCTACAATAGGAATCAGTGGGATTACAGCACCAGTGTAATTAGTATTCCCGCCAGCCTGCCCGATAATGAGCATCTTCATTTGCCAGGAGAAGAGTATGTGCTTTTCAAGAGGCAGTTCTTATTTTGCTGCCTAGAGATGTTCTTTCTGTCTTTGTGGTTTGGCACTGTTTGTTTTTTTTCCCCCTTTAAGAACACCAACTGTTTCTAGAAATCATAATATTACTTGTTGCAAGATGTGTTCATTGAAATTGCTTAAAAATTACCAGTGGTACTAATATGAATTCTATATTACTATGAATTCTACATTACATGTTCTTCAGAAAGAAGGAAAAAGATGGGAATATCCTACAATATATTGCTGAAGTGATGTGCTAAATATGAGCTATATCCACAATACTGGACACAAACTGCATGCAAACAACTGTTATTTAAATCTGACTACACAGAAACAGCTGCTCTTATGGTCTCTAAGCTGTTTCCATCTTGTTCTACAACACATCTAACTTTTTAGTAACTGGAAATTCAGATATCTGCATTTAGATCTTGTTCCTAGAAGCCATTTGATGTAGATATAACCTTATATTCATGTAAAGCAGCTTTAAGGATCAAGGCTTGAAGCCCTGTTTAAAAGACAGAATTAATTGATAGGTCATGCACTTTTATTAGGGTGGAAAAAGAAAATCATGGCAAAGATTCATAAAGGTTTCTTTTTATACATGCAGTGGAATTCTTTCATTAGTATAACAGTGTAGTAAAATGAGATGATATGTTTGTGACTCCACAGTGTATTTTAAGCATAAATCTGTAACTCTAGATTTTTTTTAATATCCCTTAGTTTTCTGTGTATACTCTTATCTTTTTTTCTTATCAACATCTCTTTTCACCTTAAAAAGAACATTATTCCAAAGTGTTTAAACTGAGCAATAGTTAATTGAGCAAAGCAACCATAAGGAATACAATCCATGCAACCCAGCTTCAGCCACCTAAAAGCTCCTTATCTACGCCAAACTAACTGCTCAGGCTCTGCTTGATATCTGTGGGAGGTAATACACAAATCTAAACCACAATTTTAATTATTTCAGCCTTTCTTTAGAAAGCATCTAACACAGATATAATCAGCTTTTTGTATCTACTAAACAAGAATAAACCTGGAGCACCATCTTCAATTTAGAGCCTTGGTTTGAGAGGCTAAAATTAATTGAAGTGAATCCAATGAGTTTTGAAAACATTGCTTTAAAAAGACATGATCATTTATTTTTCTGAAAAGCCAGATTTACTAGACAATTAGCATACTTGGGCTTTCCGGAAAGATTTTAAAATGGGAAATGTGAACACAAGAAAACAGGGTTGCTTTTATTTGTAGGAACTTTTTTTGTTTGGTTTATTTGGTGGTTTTGCTGTTGTTGTTGTTATTCTGTTTTGTTTTGTTGTTTGGGTTTTTTCTGGGTTTTTTTTTCCTTGGGTTCCGTGAGTAAGCAGAACATGTTATACAGATGTGCTCGCAGTCCCAACTTTTTAGCATAAATCTAAATATGAATATATTCATATATTCATATATTCATATAGTTCAGTCCCAACTTGTCCAAGTTTGTTAGAATGATACCTGACAAACAAAAAATTCTACTTGTTTTCCTATAACGCATCAAATTTTTGCTGATAGCTGCATGGATACTTGGTATATTTTAAGAAGTAGAAGTTGTTCTAATTGTAGGAATTACATCTTCATAGCAGAAGGTAGAGGCCCAAAGAGACTTTTCATTTTGCCAGAAGATGCTGTCTTTGCATATGTGTGTAGATCATATGTGTGAACTTACACCACGACAGACTGAAGAAGAGCTGAAATCTGAAGGCAGTTGAAGTACTGGCTTGGCTTTGTACATGCAGTCATTTTACTTCAGTCATTCTTGTACACATATTTTGTGGAGGTATTGTGAAGGACAGTCATGTATCTCAGATCATAATGCAATTAACTGTGTCATGGCTCTGCTTCAGTCCAACAGCACTGATTACAGCACACCAGCACTGATTACAGCTGGAGGTGACACAGACACGAGAGGTATATTCCTACAAACTCATTTTTTTAATGTATTGATCTCCTTTTTTTTTTTTTTGGCCAAGCATGTTCTCACTGCTATCTCATCTGCTCTTGAGATCATAACAGTTTTTTTTTCCTCTGCTACCAGCTATTGCTTCTTATATCATCTGTTAAAACATCACTTTTAAATACAACCAAAGCCTAAATCCTCCTGCACAGAAGCAGATTTTCACTTGGAAATAATTCCAAGTTATGCAAGAGCTGTATATGGAAAACTAAGTTTTTAAAGTTTCAAACTCTGTAGACACATAAAATGAACTTAAAATCATCACTGCTCAAAAGTGATGGTGTAATACTGCATTCACATGAGCTACAAATCTGGTTTAGTTAATCAGACCATTACCCATAATTAAAAATCTCTAGTTTAAGTGTGGTGGTGCTTTGGTGCTTTGGGCTTGGTATTCAGCACCTCATTTTATGGAGAATCCTGGTGGTCGTAATGTAGTATGCTTTAGCTACTGGTTATTTCAGTCATTCTGCAGCTGATCACATTGTTTGCTTACTCCATGTAGGTCCTTTCTTTTTTTCCACAATCCAATATTTGATCTGAGAAGTATTAAGCAACTTGGTGGTAGCAACTCATGTTAATTGTTGTCCTGAAGACTAATCCTACAGGCAAGACCAAATCAATGAGCTGGTAGACAGAGACAGGAAACCAAATAGTCCCCTTGTATTCCAGGAGGAAATAGTTAGTGACTTACTGAGTCATCTGTATCCTCACAAGTCTATGGGACCAGATGGGATCCATCCTAGGGTAATGAGGGAGCTGGTAGAAGAGCTTGCCAAGCCGCTCTCCATCATCTTCCAACAATCCTGGCTCACTGGGGAGGTCCCATATGATTGGAAGTTGGCAAATATCACCCCAATCCATAAAAAAAGGCTGCAAGGCTGACCCGAGTAACTACAGGCCTGTCAGCCTGACCTTGGTGCCTGGCAGAGTTATGGAGCAGATTATCCTGTGTGAAATCACACAGCAGCTACAGGATGGACAAGGGATCAGACCCAGCCAACGTGGGTTTAGGAGGGGCAGATCCTGTTTGACCAACTTGATCTCCTTTTACGATCAGGTGACCCACCTGGTGGATGAGGGAAAGGCTGTGGATGTGGTCTATCTGGACTTCAGCAAAGCCTTTGACACTGTCTCCCATAGCATACTCCTGGAAAAGCTGCAGCCCATGGCTTGGACAGGGGCACTCTGTGCTGGGTTAGGAACTGGCTTGAGGGCCGGGCCCAGAGAGTGGCGGTGAGCGGTGCTGCATCCAGTTGGTGGCCGGTCACCAGTGGTGTTCCCCAGGGGTCAATGCTGGGCCCAGTCCTTTTTAACATCTTTATCAATGATTTAGATGAGGAGATTGAGTCCATCATCAGCAAATTTGCAGATGACACCAAGTTGGGAGGGAGTGTCGACCTGCCGGAAGGCAAGAGGGCTCTGCAGAGGGATCTGGATAGACTTGAGAGATGGGCTGACTCCAATGGAATGAAGTTCAACAAGGCCAAGTGCCGGGTCCTCCACTTTGGCCACAACAACCTCCTGCAGTGCTACGGGATGAGGACAGAGTGGCTGGAGAGCAGTCAGGCGGAAAGGGACCTGGGGGTGCTGATTGACAGGAAGCTGAACATGAGCCAGCAGTGTGCCCAGGTGGCCAAGAAGGCCAATGGGATCCTGGCCTGGATCAGGAACAGTGTGGCCAACAGGAGCAGGGAAGTGATCCTTCCCCTGTACTCTGCACTGGTGAGGCCACACCTCAGTATTGTGTTCAGTTCTGGGCCCCTCAGTTCAGAAAGGATATTGAGGTGCTGGAGCGGGTCCAGAGAAGAGCAACTAGGCTGGTGAAGGGACTTGAGCACAAGTCCTATGAGGAGAGGCTGAGGGAGCTGGGGTTGTTTAGTCTGGAGAAGAGAAGGCTTAGAGGCGACCTAATCACTCTCTTCAACTACCTGAAGGGAGGTTATAGCCAGGCGGGGGTTGGTCTCTTCTCCCAGGCAACCAACAATAGGACAAGGGGACATGGGCTCAAGCTCTGCCAGGGGAGGTTTAGGTTAGATGTTAGGAAGAAATTTTTACAGAGAGGGTTATCAGGCATTTGAACGGCCTACCCAGAGAGGTGGTGGATTCACCATCCCTGGAGGTTTTTAAAAAGAGATTGGACATGGCCCTTAGTGCCATGATATAGTAATTGGAGTTGGATCAGGGGTTGGACTTGATGATCTTGGAGGTCTTTTCCAACCCAATCGATTCTATGATTCTATGATTCTAATGCTTTCATTCCTACTGAAGGAATTAATCAGCATTTCCATTGAGACAAGGCAACTGAGACAAGGCAACAGACAATGCGTTCCTCTTTCTAGTCCATCACAATGCAAAATGAAACCATAAAATGGAATTTGCAAACCCCTTTTTAATTTTTTTTTTAACTTCAGTAGACTTGGAGAATACACAGTGCCAGGGACTATTTCAGACAGTTTTTGTCTATTACTAGATAAAAATGAAAGTCACAAGGTTTGTAACTTCAAGGTGACTTCTAACTACAGAATGAAAAAACACATTTTCACCGAGATCTCTTAAATTTATAAAGCCATTCAGCTCTGAAATCTGATTAACAGGAGGCATTTATCTCCACAAGTTTGCTTCACAGATTTAAAACAAAACAAAATGGATCTTCTTGACCTATTAACATTTTGATTTCTGAAGTATGACTTAAAACCAGTCAGTAGCCAGTGTGGTATTGCAGCACTGAGGTGAAGGATATGATTAATCTTGTTTCATGCGTTCACATAAAATAATGTATGTCAAAGGCAACATCTTCACCAATTCGCAGCAGTAGCAGCTAATGAACACACAGACACTTCCAGACAAGTAAACTTTTCAAATGATGTTGTGTTAAGCTTCAGGTCTGCAGGAGGTGACATGAAAATGAAGTAATTAATTATGTTTCATGCAACAGAAGACAGCTTTTCAGATAGTAATGGGAAGAAACGCCACCTATTTTCTTACATGTCCAAAAAGATTAAATGCTTTTTGTGCTAAGGTAGCATCTCCACCAACAGCAACGCATTATTCTGTTATCACACTGGTCAACATGTGTGTAAGCAACGGCTATCAGAATAAATCAAATACAAAGAAATTGGATGTTATGTTCTACTTCTCAAGAGTGCCATTACTACTAAGTGATTATCATGTGCTTCTATTATCAAACCTTGTCGTCATACTTTTATAGTAAGGTCATAAAATTAAATTTTGGCCTTTACTCTGCAAGCTCCATGATGAAGACACAGACTGAAAAAAAATTAGGTGTGCTGGTTTAAAGGTAAACCAGCAGGGGAAATGAACCCAACTCAAAAGAGAGATTATAAACCAGAATAACAATTTAATAAAATAATACGATAAGTACGATTATACAGAGAAACAACTGCTTTTAACCCACAAAATCCAAATGTATAACCCAGCACCCTGGGGCATGAACAGAGTGGTGTTTGTTGGCCCCCTAAGTCCAAAGTAAAAGGAGAGGGGAAAACCTGTTGGTGAGAGTGCTGTTGCAGTCTGGTCAAGAGTGGTGATTGCAGTCTGGTTGAGAGTACTGGTCTGCAGTCTGGTTGAGAGCGGTGATCTGCAGTCTTCCTCTGGATCCCACGAGTGGTTAAAAAAGTCCCAAGGCTCCAAGATTATATATCATCCAGTTCAGGCAGGAATGCCCAGTACTTCCCTCAGGGCGGGAAGTTCCACAAAGGGTGTGAGGACGGGAGGCATCCTCCCATCTTGCAGGCCTCTTAACACCTAGTTTATAGCCTGAGGAGTCAGGCTGCTCTGGGCAGAGGGTGTAAATGGTCTATTGATAACAATTTCTGGAAAATGGCATGGAAGGCTATAGAATACACAGTTTTGGGTTACACCCATCCAGTGATGAACTGGTCCTAGCTGTTTTAACTAGGACATTAGGCAACTCTTAGGTAGTCTGAAATGAAAAAAAAAACAAACAACACAACCCCCTCATACTCCTGAACCCTCCAAAACAATGGAAGAAAAAGTATTTCAGACTTCCTTCAGACTTTTTTTTTTTTAACGAATTTTTCTATTGGTGAGGTTATTTCATGGCATGGTGTTTTCAAGAATTGTGCCTAGATGAAGCAGATGGATTTCGGGACTACAGAGCTCTCCTGATAGATCAGTGCCCCATTCTCATCTCCAAAAAAACAGCTCTAGGGTGCATTGGGGAAACTACAGGCAAGTGAGTCCACTTGTCACCTTGTAAGCTGAAACTTCTATAATTAAGATCACTAAGAACCTAAGAAAAACTTTAAAAAGAGCCAACATGTCCCCTGTAAACAGTAGTTCTTCCCAAGCTGATGAAGTTCTTTAATGGAGACAATATGCAGAGGGATAAAGGAAATACAGTGGAAATAGCATATTTGATTTTGAGAAAGCATTTGATAAGGTTCCACAAGAAAAGCTCTTGCCAGGGCATAAGGGAGAGGCCCTGCTATAGACAGAAGTCTAATTAAAGAACACAAACTGGCTTTTCAGGATGAAATGCACACAAATGGAAGATACAGCACTTATCAAAAAAAAATCTCTAAAATGTTCCCATGCTGTATTGAACTTGTAAGTGGCCATTACAACTGCAAGAAGAGCTCTCAGAGTCACCATCATCAGCTCTCTGAAGTAATTGGCTCAAAATGCAGTGGCAGACAAAAAAACTAATAAAAATTTAGACACTGAGGACAAGGTATAGGAGTGTTATTTTACAGGTATATGAAATGTGGGTGTGACCACACACAATGTGTAGTTCAGGTCTCTGCACCCCAAAAAGATGTGGAGCTAAAGAAAGTGTAGAGCATGGCAGTTCAAATGATTAAAGGGAAAAAGCATGAGAAGGAAGTAAGATCCTAGGATTTTTGAAGTTGGCTGAGGAGGGATACAACTGAACTTTACATAAGCATAAGAAAAGGTGAATATAGAACTGTTCATCACACTACTGAAATTAGGAGGCATGCACAGAAATTCGTAGGAAATCTGCTTAACCCATGTGAAAGAAAGTAGATCTTTGCACAGTGGCTAGTGATCTTCTGGAGCATTCTTGAGACAGATACAGCACCCAAGGGTTCAAAAAGATTCAGGCACAATAGTTTCATGGATGATGCTAAAGAGACTGATGAGAGATATACCTTTAATATTCCTGTTAAAATATGTTTGTCAATACTGCAGTCAAAGGTTAAGCCAACCAAATTGTTGGACTATCTGACCTAATACAATGGGGTTTTATGCTCTTAAGAAATTACCACTAACATGGTAGTAGAATTTAACTAAGAATCAGATTAGTCAGGTAAATAGCCTATTTAAAAACAAACTCCCCAAGAAAACACTCTACATACATAATGAATACATACAGCAATTTAATTAGAATAGAAACTAAACATTAAAAAGCTACTATTTCAGAGAGCATTTCCTTTTAGTACTGTTTATAGTCTTTTGGAGTTCTATAGGAAAACTATTTATCCAATAATTTAATATTATACTATATAATAGAAAAAAAAAATCAGGGGATTACCACAAAGAGAGTTGTATTTCTAAGCTGACAAATAAAGAAATAATACCCCCTTTCCTGAAATAAAATAAACAAGGTCAACAGAGGCACTAGATAACCATGACTTTTTCATTTCAGGTGTTTGGAGAAGAGGTGGAAGGTTTTAGAGAATATCATGTAGTCAGACAAATCCAAATAATTTAGCATTTTTCTTGCACAAGTAGTGCATGAATAAATATTTGAACTTATTGTGGAAAAAGTCTTCTCATCTAATTTACAAAGGGCCTAGATGTTTGAAGAAGTACAGATTGACTTTGCAACTTTCTTTTATAACTATGTAAAGACAACTATTAATAAATATTATAACAAAAGGCAAATGGAAGCTACCTGTCAGTAATAAATAAATAGGTGCAACTCTCTGCATTAATTCTCCTTAATTCATTAAACTCTGATGGCTGAATCCAGGAGACCTTATTCTGCTGACAATGTCTGCATTACGAAATTCCAAATAAAACTGCACAAGACAAAATTGCAGTGCAATTACCATAGCCAAGCTGTTTGGTTCTTTTGATTCTATAAAGTAGCAATAGCAGCATTATTTATAATAGATATTATTTATCCATAATGACGTATCAAAAAACTTTATGTTAAAAAAAATTAAACATTACAGTTTAAAACCCCAAGAATTCTCAGTGCCAGTGCAAAAAGCTCACATGATCCCTGAAAATTCCTAATGTCTTTCTTGTCTAAGCCTCACTAGGTAAATTTCTTGTGGTTTCCAATCCTTTTGTCTTAACCTGGACTACAGCATTGTAATGTTGGATGCCGATTTGCTAATTCATCTGCAATAGAATTGACAGAGCAGGGAAATTTGTTTCTCAAAAGGTCTTGTCTTTTGTAGGAGGACCTAATCTCCGGCAAAACTGACATTGAGGAGGAGGACTATGAGCACATAACTACAGTACCTCTTCAGCAGGCATTTATTTGCATTAAACAAGATGGCAAAGGATGAACTGAAGTTTGGAACATGGAGGAGCTTGAGCTGAAGGTTTATGTGTCTTTCAGGACCTGTAAAGTTTAAGTGAACAAAACTGTTAGAGAAGGAAATTCCTTCCTTCCCTGATCAAATCTGGAATCATGTTGTTCCTGCCCCAGCTCCCAGGGCACTGGGAATCCTTGGCTGTGACTCTCAATCTGGAGGTGTGTAAAAAAGCCAGTTCTATCAGAGTCTGGAATCTGGTTTTCCTCAGGCCCCTCCTCCAATCACAGAGCAGGACAGTGACATCTCAGCTTTCCGGAGAGGAAACACTCCTCTGCATTACATTTTTTACAAATGGGCACAGTTGGCAGGTACCGCTTTTGCTCTTCAGAAAAATTACTTTTCTCCAATTTTTCATACTGCCTATCTTGTCAAACTCCCTGCCCACTAACCCCAAGTGAAATTCCTTGGGGTCTGATTCTCCTTAAACTTTGCAGCTGTAGCAAAGGTGACACCAATATCACTAGTGTAGGTGATGACTAAAGGCCTTCCACGTTTGAATCAAACCCCACAGTTAAAAAAAAGTGCAAAAAGTGTCTGAAATGAGGGCTCTTCCTCACTAACCGCTAATTAAACCCCCATGAAAATAGTGTTTCAATATTTAAATCAATGTGTAATTAATGCTAGAGAAATGTAACCTAGCCAAAGGGGGCAAACACACCACACTTCATGAATAAATCCCATTTTATGTCTAAGGCTAAAGCACAGCTTTTAAAGGATATCATGCAACCTGTGCCTCATCTCACCTGTAGAGAACTCAGTGGAAGACTCACCCTACATTCAGCAGAGATGAGGCTGAGCAGATTCCATAGTGTGCTTTGGGAAAGAAATTTAATTCTTGAGGATTTTCCACCTGATATTTTTTATCAAGGCAAAAAAATTCCTATGGTTAAAAAGGGACCAAACCCTATACTTACTCAAATTTTCACCTGATGGAGAAGAGAAATGTATTATGAAAGAAATTGTGGAAGGACCAGGGAGTAAGAAAAGAAGAGGAAAAGATTTCAGCAATCACAATAAAACTCCTAATCAGCTTCCTGTATGGACTTTTACTCCTGCAGAAGAACAAGGACATTTTTCAGGAACACTGAAGAAGAAGAAAGAATCCTATTTTCTGATAGTGGACATGAAGATTCAAATTTGCTTTCAAAGTTATAACTTTCCCAGCATTATTTGCCTTTATCTAACTTTGACATAATTAATTACAACACAAAAAGTTATTCTGCTACACCTAAGGATAAAATTTGAAAATGTAGACAGATAAAATTGAATTGCGTAAAAATAGGAACAGAGTAATTACAAAATTAGGCTTCAGCAACAGGAGCATAAATGGAAATTGATATTATTAAAATGATAATATTCTATATTAGATATATTATATTACAAACTACGCACTGAAACTGATCTTCAGTTAAGGCATGCAATGTTACTATCAAATATACAGATTTGCTGACAAAGGAAAATCATGTTTATGGGTGAGGTCTAACGAACAGGTTTTGCTGAGTCAGTAATGGATATTAATGTACCCATCAGTTCAAAAGGGTAAAAGTTTTGTGCGATATTTTTCTCTAAAGAAAATTTCTAACTACACTGCATTAAGAGCACTTAGCATTAATACAAGACATTTAGCATTAATACAAGAAAACAATCACCAATACAAAGGAAAATCAAATCAAGAGTAATTCAGTCAGCTCTTCTTGACAAAATAGTCTATCATAGTTATGAATTTTTAAAGTTTTAACTCTAATTCCTTTAAAAAAGTCACTTGTACTTTTCTGAGTCCCTGTTTATAATCATCATGACCAAAACACTGCATAGCCTTTCTCTCTCCCTGTTGCATTGCCACTGAATTTTTTGGACCTGCTCATCTCCTTGCAAGTCCTCGGATCCTCTAATGGGATGCAACAAATGATCATGGTGGTGGCTGGGGACTAAAATAGCCATGACCTCTCAGCACCAGTTCTCCCCTCCCACGCATCTCACATGTCACCGCACCAGCAACGGGAGCTCTGCCGGACCTTCCGTCTGTCCAAAGCAGCAGAAGCTGCGAATCATCCCTCAGTGGGAAGCTGATCACTGAACATATTACATTTACTTCTTCTGAAAACTGCAGGTGGGAGAGCTGTGCTGAGCCTGGAGATTTTATTTCATTTAGGGCTAATGTAACTGTGTTTTGTTCTGTTTTTTTTTTTCTTTCTTTAGTTCACACGGATTTTTCATCTCTCTCAGCTTGGCTTGGATTCCAAGACTAAATGAAACTCCAAAGAGTGAGTCAACTTTCAAACTTCCAACTTCTGCAAGGCTTATGCCATATTCACTCAGAATTCTACTCTGTGCCTGGTTTGCTGCAAACCTCAAGACAATTCCATTATGAGGAGTTTGTACAGCCCTAAAGATGATTTTATTCTCATTGCTCATTCCTATGTCCACCAAAGGGAAGCAGCAGACTAGACCAGGCTGACTCATCTGGCCAACCACCATCCATGATTTTATTTTGAAATAAGTAACCTAAGTCATATAAACAATAAGTCTTGAAATAAAGTATTTCCCAATTTTACCAGTAGCCAAAACAGAAAAAATAGTCCTGCGGTTTGGCTATTGCAACCTTTGTTAAACCTACTGAAGCTGTAAATTATATATTTAATATATCCTTACATATTTATATGTAATATATACCCTTTTAATGTATTATAGTTATCAGTGCTTTTTCATTCCATACTTCTAAGTGATTTTCAGTCATAAAAAGCTATGATTTGTTTTGAGCTTGCTTCTACAGGCTGGCCTTTATTTCTTTTATAGTACCAATCCCTTACCTGCAAATTATTTTCATTTCTGTGAGGACATAAAAAAAAGAATGCGAATTATTGACCATGACAGGAACTTAAGAGCTTTAGAGGCTACTTTGAGAATAATAATTGTGTGCTGTAATTTTTCTTTCAGGGCTTAGAAATGCTGAAATATTCATTGTCACAGGCTTTGCCACACATAAAAATGCACATAAAAATTCTCCCAACAAAGGAACAGTGGATAATATTTATCAGATAAGTGCTATGTTTTTTGTGAATGTCTATGATTCTATGTTCCTGAAAAGGTAGGGTCATGCTGCTTCCTCAGTAGCAGGAACAGACAAGTGGAAGACAGGTGGAAGGAATTCCTGGCTCCTCTTTACTGAGGGTAACTGAGGGATACTGTGAGGCAAGGATGACACAAACCCTGAGAAAAGCAGATTTGTAGAAAGAAAGTTGTTACAACAATGTGGTTCAAGCTAAAGTCAACAATACAGGGTTGAGTTAATATTTTGGTTATTGACACAACCCAAAATCTACTATTACACTTGATGATTCATGCAGTTTGGAGACATTTAAATGTGTAAAATATTCGTGTTGGACCTTAAGGGCTTGCCTGAGTATTTTACGAGATTCTCTCAGGCGTGTTCAGCAAATATTGAGTCCTCCACTGCCTAATCAAAACAAGATATTGAGAAATTAGTTTTCAAAGGGAGACACTACTGTGCAGTACTACTGCAGCAAGATGAAAATGCACCCAAAGGCTCAGGGTTGAGGACTTTGTTTTAACATCAAACACTGAGAGATTAGTCTCATTTTCCCGTTCTTGCTGAAAGAAAGAACTACAATTCTGATCTGCTGAGCCCAACCTTGTGCCTTGCATGGGATGCCTGGACAGAGATGGTCTGCAACAGGAGAGCTGAAGTCTGCTTTGTTTGAAGACTCAATATTAGAAATGTTAAAACTTTAATTAATATTTCCCACTAGGTCATTGAAATGCCTGGGAGAACATTTCAGTGTTAACAATGTGTTATGTCATTTCTATAGTATTTTTTGCCTCTTGGTACTTCCACACCAACACACTACACTAAAATGCCTGACAGACAACATTCACAAAATAGTGCAGACTCAGCAAAACTCATCATTTTCAGTAAGGGATTCAAGATGGGTTTTGTCCAATGCAAATACAGAAACTGTGTTCCATCTATGACTAGCTAAAATAATTAAAATATATTAAATATTTTAAAATATATTAAATATAATTAAAAATAGTTTAAAAATTATATACATTAAATATATAAATACACATAAAATAAAATATATATATTATATTATAGATACGATATAACATATATAATATATAATATGTAATGCGCATTAAAATATATAAATATATAAAATAAAAAATATAAATGCATATAATTAAAAATTTATATAAATATGTACTTCATTCTTACTACTGATATTTAGCATCTCTTTCAGCATTAATTTAACTTCTTAAATAATTTTTGGTTTTATTCTTATAACATGTTCAAAAAAGGACAAATTACCAAGATTGAGTTGAATTACATGGCCTAAAGTCAGATTAGACATGTGAAAGTTTTTCCTCCTGCACTTTCAAGGTGTATTTCTGATATATTTCTGTTCTGAGATATTTCTGTAATCCAGGGAGCTCACAAATCAAGTATTACTATTAGCTTTGTATTAAATGGACACAATTCTTTTAGGCACAAATTTTTTTCCATTCTTCCTTTTGTCGGACATTAACTAAAAAAAAATATTTTCTCCACAGTTTGTAATACATGCAGACCTATAAAATCTCCTTAATTTTTCCATGGAAGTCCTAAATTTGTCATCTAAATAAGGATAAACATGAATATACATATTTACTGAATTTTTATATGTTGTACACTTGGTGAGTGAGCTGACAATTCTAGCTTTTAAATTTTATGATCTTTAAAGCAAAATAAAGCAGGAAAAATGTGAAAACTAAAACAAACTCTTCTCTTTGCCTTAAATATGAATTAAGAACACTTTCTACTCTCTTGATTAGACCACAGCCAAATTAACATTCTTTAACTGCTGTTGAGTCTTGATTTCATGCCCAGCCTCTGTCCCCTGCCATTCTTTTGTACCAGCCCAGTATCAGTGTGTCATTAATTACCTTTTTTTTTTTAATTATTTTTTCCCTGGGCCAGTTTTTTTCATTCTGTGTCCAGTTTTGGTTTACAGCCGTTTCCAACTTTATATATAACACCAGTATTTCAGCTCATAAAACTGGCAGATGTTCCAAACAATCAACAATATGCTTAAAGCCAAACTTCATATTGCATTATTCACAGAATTAGTCAAACTGATATTTTAAGCTATAGGAAAATTTGGTCATCCTAAATCTCATTCAAAGAGGTTGTAACAGTGATCAGTAATTTAGGGAACTTGAGTCTGTGCTGATTCCTGGCAGGTAAAGTGTTTCATAGTGTGAAAATAAGGTGGAGGTACACTGCTTAGCATGATTTCTGACATGCTAGACAAATAAATTGGTGCATATGCTTTGAATTCAGTATCCTTCTACATATGGACATGTTGAATACATAGAAAAGGAGGTGAAGGGGCCATAGCATATGTAAAAAAAAATATTTACAGTTAGTATTCTGATCTAGATCTTTAAAGAAAAAAGCATGAGAAAGTTTGCCATATTTTTTAATGGCAGCAAGTCTTGGCATCTAGCAAACCACAAGCTCCAAAATGCACAGTAATGATACTATAGGGTGTCCACTGTATAGTACAATCTGTTAGAATAAAAGAAATAATAAAAAAAAAAAAAAGAAAAAGAAAAAGAAAAAAAAAGTGATCAAAAATTACCTGTGGAACTGCTCACATATTACTGCAATTCAGTACCCATGTTACTCATGGGAGATTTTAACAATACAGATCTGCATCGAATGAGGCAAACAGCCTGACATTGATGAAAGTGGCCCCCTGTTGCTTGTAAGAAAATTCTGTGATCCACAAAACAAAAACTCCAGCCCCAGGAGAATCTGTCTTGAAAGCAATACTTTATTTATGGATAATCCAGAACTAAGGAATGGAGATAATCATAACTGATGGCTTAAATTCACCACAGAGGCAAGAAATTAGTTCAGGGAGTGGAAGAACAGAAGGAGATGCAGCTGCATTAAGGAAATGCTGAGGCCTTGAGAAATGTGGGAAGTAATATTGAATTAATACAGTTTAGATTTTGCATTCAGAGGATGGGGAAAGGTGCTCTCTTCCCATTCCATGTTTACTAAACATTTGCAGGCAAATTCTGTGGAGACCAGATATCCTGTGAAGTATCTCTTAAAAGGGTGATAAGCTTATTCCAGAACGGCTGAGTATGTTTTGAGGCTGTCGGTGGTCTCACACTCCACTTTGATTTTGTCTCATCCCCTGCTTTCCAGCAATGAGAATTTATGCCTGAATTGCTAAAGACAGCTGTATCAAGGATGGAAGGAAGGAAGGAAGGAAGAAGGAAAGGAAGAAGGAAAGGAAGAAAGAGGAAGGAAAGAAAGAAGGAAAAAAGAAAGAAAGAAGGGACAGAAGAAGGAAAAGAAGGAAGGAAAGGAAGGAAAGGAAGAAGGAAACGAACTGAGAAAGGAAGAAAGAAAGAAAGGAAGAAGGAAAGGAAGAGAGAAAGGAAGGAAGGAAGAAGGAAAGGAAGAAGGAAAGGAAGAAAGAAAGGAAGGAAGGAAGAAAGAAAGGAAGAAAGAAAGGAAGAAGGAAAGGAAGAAGGAAAGGAAGAAAGAAAGGAAGAAGGAAAGGAAGAAGGAAAGGAAGAAAGAAAGGAAGAAGGAAAGGAAGAAGGAAAGGAAGAAGGAAAGGAAGCGAGAAAGGAAGGAAGGAAGAAAGAAAGAAAACAAAAGTAAGAGAGAAAGAAGGAAAGGAGGAAAGAAAGAAAGAAAGAAGGAAGGAAAGCAATCAAGCAATCAAGCCTTTCCCTCTTATTTCAGGTCCTGGGACTAATCAGAAGGATTTTGGGTGGATATCCCACAAGGGTCTCAGGACCTGAGTGTAACAAAACGGTTGTCTCACACCTGAAAAGTGCCACATGTGAGATAAAATGGAAGGGAACTATTTAGAAGATTAGCTAAAAGGAATTAAATGGTGGAAGTAAAGCGTAGAATTAAAAAAAAAAAAGAGGGAAAACTTAGCAGGAGCACTAGGAAAAACAGTCTGGCATAAACTACTGGAAGCTATTGAGTAACATGACAAGTCATTATTACAAAGCACTGGTATTTGGGCTATACTAAACTAGACAAACTATTAGAAAATGCAGTTTGCACGATGCATTTTTTCCTTTTTTATTCTAGATGTAGGATGTTTTACATATTCTATGATGTGGCTTAGCAATCTTTGAGCTTTGTGAGGTAATTCTGAGACAGCAGTCAGTAATTTACATAATTAGCATAACAGTATTTAATTATATGATTACTGTAAATATGTGTAAAACTCTAATGGCGTAATTATAATGTGTAATAACTACTTGTAATTACATAATTAAGTATGATGACATATCCAAATTTCTAATGGGAAAAAATAGGATATTTACAAGCCCTGACATAGAAAATGGTATAGTGCACAATTATAGTGGTGGCATAAACCCACAAGTCTCCCTTTTTAATGCTAGCTGTGCTAAAACTACCCTAAAAGTAGATGAATTAACTAAAATCTTGGAAGCCGTGCCATAGTGTTAGTGCAAATGTGTTAACTTTCCTGAACATGGGCAGCTCAGTGATTACAACCCGTACAAACAGGTGTTTGCATGTGGTAGACAATGGAGTGCTGGGTCACAGTTGCCAGCATTTCTCTACAGAATTATCTCCAGAAAGACCATACATATGTATATTGTATATACATATATATTTGTGCCAGTATAATTCTTCCAAAGTATGACTCAGAAAGACAGATTGTAGGTAGCTGTGTTTTCAATTACAAAATCAGTATTTTGAGTTGATATTTTGAATTACAGAAAATTTTCTTTCAAAAATAGAAATATGTAGACATACATTTTGTAATTCAATAGCAGAATTCTTTCACAGTTTCAATAAACTTGAAATTTCTACTTTTTGTACATATACACTTTCTGTTATATTCTCTCAAAAACAGGAATATGTGTGTGTCTATATATATATATGCACACACACAAAAAAACCCAAATTCAGTATAATATATAAGATACGAAACTCCATGCATGAAATTATTTTTACATATACATCTATAAAAAAATTAGAAATATAAAATAATAGTTGATGTTTCAGAAAATGCAATGATCACTTCAAGTAACAGCTCTGCCTTCCTCGTTTCTAGCATAACAGGAGATTGGATTTATGTGATCTATTATCTGAGCAATGTTCATGATGCAGCCAAAATATAGAAGGGATAAACTCTGAAGAGATGGATGAGATTCCTGGTAGAATTCCAAATGGCAATTCAGTTGCACCTAGTAAGGAAACGTATGAATTGCTTCAACAGCAAATTTTGAAGAAAACTTTAATAGATGTTCATTTTTTTTACAAACTCTTTCAGGTAGACATAGAGATCCCTGAACTACTCAAAGCAAATCCTAATCTTCTGTTTCTCTCTAGGACTATGTACACATTATGTTTAGGGCCTCAAATATTTTTTTTTTTTTTCTGTGGTATGCAAATCTGGGAATTCATTGAAGCTACTTAAAAAAAGCTCACATCTTGCCATTTGTGGTTATTTCTCCATCCTGTTTTTGTCTTCCTTTTCTCCCATACATCCACAAAGTGAACACAGGAAAAGGAATCATATTTTTCAGTTTTGTTGTGGTTTAATTTGTTTAGTATTCAACTTCTAACATTTTTTTCTTCTTTACAGTATTTCAAACTCAAAATCTGTTATTAACTTTTAAGGTATATAACATTTCATTCCATGGCAGTTTATTCTATGTCTGTTATTTCTGGTCTTCAAGATTACCTAGTCTATCACACATGAAGAACTTTGTAGTAACAACTTTAGGAATCAGACCTTTATGGTGCAGTGAGAGTCAATGTTACCGTAAAATCATATGAGATTTGTCCCAGGACAGATCCTGGAGGAACTCCATAAATGATTTCTCCATAAATGAATGGTCCAAATTTCAGAGACTATAGACATGTCAGAAAAAATAATTTATATTTTGGCCCTGTTCTTACATTTGTTGATATCTGCTAATAATTACTGTTGAAGCCAGGATATTCGGTGAATCCCTTGTTGGAATTTTTCTACTTTACACTATTTAATCCTCCTTCTTTGACTTTAGATAATGATTTTTCATTTTGCAAATGTTTCCACAATATCAGATGCTTTACTTGAATTCAGATTAGGTCTCTGAATTTCTCTCCATTTTGAAAAAACCAAGATGGCTATTTTGAGTATTCTGCATTTGTAATGTAGAGAAATATTTCCATATTTCCATAGTATATTAAAGTTTCTTCTGCAAAAATAAAATATTATATTTAATTTTATTACATAGAATTTACAAATATGCTGTACTTACTCTGTTGACAGTTTCTTCCCATAAATTCACCTGGGCATTCACAGGAATAGTTGGCAACAAGATCTGTACAGATTCCGCCATTCTTGCAGGGTTCAGATTCACATTCATTCACATCTGCACGAGGTACATGGGATAATGTCAGCATTAACAGAGAAAAGGTAAAAACGGTAAGCACATGTTTGAAAGAACTAAAAAAGAAAGCTTTATTGTGTCCCATTATACAATATAATTTAGTGTTTTGCTCAGGGATTTCCACTGTAACTGCCAAGAGGATATGAGGGCAAAAGTCACAGTTTGGCCTTAAAAAGACAAACTTCAGTAGTTCTAATGGATTAATTAGTAGTGACCCCTCCAACTTCAAGAAGTGTAGCTACTTCTTTATCAACAGATGCCAGTTAAGAATGTCTCTCAGTTCATCTTAATTCATTAAACGTGTAATTGACAAAGTTGTTTAACTGTCTAAAAAATTTCCTTTCTGTGCATGAGTTGGTGGGCAAATTGAAACTAATAACTCCATCTAGAAGCTTGCAAATTTCGTTAAGTTCAAAAGACAGAAAAGGTGGGTAATTTCACTTGAGTTTCTCTCTTCAAGCACACTTTGTGAAACACTGCGAAAATAACACTGTCCTGGTGTTCTTCAGTGTAGTAAACTTGAAGTGTAATATAAGATTCTTTCAAATGTGATATGGTATTTTTCAGTTACCATAAATAAGCAGAGTGAAGGATAATGCCATACCATAAATAAAATCCTCAGCCTCTGCATTTATTCTGCATGGAGTAGAAACAGTTGTAAGGATTTTATACATCATTGCCTCAAAGGGCTGCACTGTTGCTGTTAAATACTTGCAATATGGTAGATGATATGGTAGATAATATAGTAGATACTAGGTGAGCAAAATGCCCTATGAATTGAAGTCATAATCCTTGTTGTTGTGTTGTTGTGTTGCTTCAGTCCTTAAAATGTAAATCAAGTTTGTGCTACACACACAAAAACTAAAGAAAATGTTAAAAAAATGTCTAAATCTTATACATTTCAGCTTGTGCAGAAGAAGCAGAATTCAATTGTGTCAACAAAGTTGCTTCATTTCTGGTAGTTTGAGCATGTAACGTTTGTACTTTCAATTTGATTTTTTTTTCATTTACTAATCATGTATGTTCAAAACCTCAATGTTTTAATACACTCGATAGGATTAGCTTCCCATTTCTGTGAACAGAAATGCAGAAACAGAACTTCAGCTAAATATGAAGGCTAGTTCCAATTGTTTGAACTGGAAAAAATTCAGATTTTTATACCAAAATTGATGATGGCAACTTATCTCTGAGCTTCTTTTTAGTCTCTGAATGTTTTAATATTTCTTGCTTATAAAGATATGATATTATGGCTTAATAAAAAATTAGAGTTAGCTGAATTTCTGTCAATTAAAAAGGAAGAAGAGGAGTAATAGCTTAGAGTGCAAGAAATAAAATCTGCCAAGGGAAATGACTGAAGAAGAGATCTGCTAAGTTCTAAATTAAATTCTTCATATGTATTTATAAAATTTAATAAGATTCTTCAGCTTCCTATTTGCCTTTTTAAGCAAAGCCCATTAGCCTTACATTTTTATTAGCTTATTAATAATTTTAATATAGGCTAATATATTTGTGGGGAAAAAAATATCAAGGTCACAGGGAACTAAAAAACATTATATGAACATATGAACTATCTCTTCCTTGGTGAGATACAGGTGGTAATTTATCCTCTTACAAGCTTTTCTGTGTAAAGATAATATCTTCTTGAGTTGGTTTTTTTTCCCCCCTAATTTGCATTTTGAAATATGTAGGAGAAAATACACCGGTTTCCAGAATATTTCATACTGTCTGTGTGGTGATGGAGAAAATAAAATGAACTGGAAGTACCAGTACTCTCAAAGTAATCCTCATATTTCATCCCCATGGAGTAACTAGCAATGATCAGTGGAGAAATATGGAAATTTTCCATTACTATATTTGTTATTTGGCTCCAACAATGATTTTTTCCCAGTAACTTCAGAAACTTCAGCCCAATTAGTTCAAACAAATATGTCACAGAGAACTGCAGGCTCTGCACCTCCAGTGACCCAACAGCGCCCCCTGCCGGCCGCGATTAGAACTGCGCTGAAGGACAGAGAAGTATTCAGACTTTTTCTTTTGTTTGAAGGGGACTTTTTTGGGGGGTGCAGGACTATTGTCTAGGTTTTTTGTGTGTTCTGTTACTGTTCTTGCCAACATACATATATCTTTTAATATAGGGTTGTTTTTTCCACAATTCCTCGATTAAAGCCCCTAATTTTGAATTTACAGTTGCTGAGAGAGAGGAGTTTGGTCTGTCTCATAACTCATCCTCTTTAACAAACATTCCAATCTCTTCAAACTGAGACACAAGGTTTGGTTTTAGTTCAGGGCAGATTCAGATCAGATTTTGAAGTGTTGTTCAGGTAAAAATCTAATACATTGCAGTAACTAAAACACAGAGAGCTATGTATTGCCAGAGAAATCAGAGTTCCTCACAGAGGCAGCTAGGTAACGGAGAAATACTGAGTGAAATAGACTCGTTAAGAGGTAAAGTCTTGATTTCTAAGTGGGGTCCAGGTTAGATAAAAAGAACCCAAATCTCAAACAATCAGAAAAAAAAAAGAAAAAAATTTTAAAAAGAAGGTAAAAGAAAACTCAAAAGAACTCCAAACTATAAAACCCCCACCCCCATGCCCAAACCCCCAAGATTTCTGTACAGAAGGTGGATTCTGAGATTGATTTGATCCAGGAAAAAGGAAACATTGATGATTTTCTGAAAACAGATTGTTCCTCGAATAACAGCTTGAAGAGCTAAGAGAAATGATTAGGAAGTAAAGGCTATGCTGAGGTTTCTTTTTATGCTGAAGAGGGTTAAATTTACATTTCCTGTCTCCTAAGATCAATCCATAATTACAAAGCCATTAAGGACACTTCTATCTGAGGCACAGCTGTGGTGCACCCTGAAACACAAATATACTGCCAGAAACTCGGAAAGTAACAGAGAACTTGGCTATATCACAAAGTGATTGAGAATCATCAAGAGGCAGATTTCTGTCCTTTTGTCTTCCTTTGATGGATTCTATATGTATATATATTTAATATATCCTCTATGTATATATATTTAATATATCCTCTAAGTATTTAATATAACATAAATAAAACCTACTACTGTACTCACAAATGTAATATAATTAGAAATATTTAACACTAATTTTGGACTTTACCTATTCAATACAGTCATATGTGTTTTCCTGAAAAATTATCCCACATGGAATGAGCATGTAAATTATGTAACTGTTATAATAAAACTTTTAACTTTTACTTACGGTCATTTAGGTTCTTTAGCAAGCTACTTGGTATAAACCTGACTTTTTATAATGAAGAGACCAATAAGCTCAATTTACCCGCGTGGGTTTTTTTTCCAACACATCCTGTGTTTTGGCTGCAAATACACAACAGTGCCTTGTTCCTGTCCCCTGCTTGCTTGTCCTTTACTCAGCCCAAATTCCCAGTTCCTGCCATCTGGATGCTTGTTTCTGATCCAGGACTGCCTCTTGCAGTACAGACTTCCTGATGTTCCCTCCTGCTAACAAGCACATTCTTTCCTTATTCTTTGATTTTGGTACTCTTTTTGGCTTCTGGATCAACATGGTCTGCTTCTCTCAGCTCTTACTCATGTTTTAAGTCAGTCCTCTATAGGATAGAATTGTTGACCCATCATACATACAGCTTTTAACTTCAGGAGTCCTTACTGGAAGTCAGCATGGTCGTTAAAGAAAACACTGGTTAAACATAACTTTTATGCTTTACTAACATTGCAAATATTTTTTTCCCCAAAATAAAGTCAATTTAGCATATAGAATACAGATACCTCTGTATCTTAACTGGCTTCTGTGGGGACCCACAACCGTACACTGGATAAAGATCAAGTCATAATCTGAGAAACTTGACACTCCCTCCTATCCCCCAAATTTTAATATTCTTAAAGAAAACCAGAAAACTTCCCTATCTGGTTCTACTTCAAAATAAATTTGTTGATAACTAACAATATGTTCAAATATCTCTGGAAACTGGTGTGGTATAAGGTGGAGAAACAGGTAGCATGCAATAATTATCTTTTAGTTGGAGTTTAGTCTGGACTACTCTCAGAGATGCTTGATGGCTCTCAATTGATTTTAAAAAAGCATTCTAGGTGTTTTTTCTTTATTGCATATAGATCCTCAATGATTTAAGTTATTTACATGAATAAGTCCTATCTCAGTAAGGTCACACAAAATGTTGCTTGCAGAACTTCGTAATAACCTGTTATTATTTAAACTTGAGCTTTCCGACAGTCAAATTTTCCATTATTAATTTCCTATTAAATACCATGAAAGTCAGCTTACATATTATGTTTTTATTATTTGTACCAGTTTTAATATTTTTACGAAACATTAAATGATAAAGCTCCATTAAAAAAATATAAACTATATTGGTTCTATTCTGACTCAAGAGAAACAACAAAATTTAATATGACTATCTTAAGAGCGAGCTACTCAGTGATATGAAAAATTTGAAAGATTACAGCAATTCATGTATAGAAGGACATATCTTCTATAAGAGTAGGAGGATTGTGTTAAATTATTTACAAAACAAAAAAAACAATGAAAGCATTCTCTCTCATATTCCTATAGATTATTAAAACCCACCTAAATCGTAAAGGTCTCCTAAAGGAGGTTAAACTTGGTGGTTTTTTCTCAAAAGATAATAAGTAAATAAATGTATTTAAACAGAATAAAAAATCATCAGAAAAAAATTTGCATGACAACCTTCAAATTTCTGACTAAAAGATATGGAAAATATAAGTAATTAACATGATAATTTATTTTACGCTTTTTAAGTATAAGTTGAAGAAAGTTTCTAACCTTACTTCTGAATAAGTGTTTATCTGTAATTCGTGTAAACAATACTTCAGATTTATTGTTCCTTGATTTAACCAGGATTATAGAAAGACAAGCATTAGTATATTACTGGCTCAATCCCGACATGAAACATTTAAAAAGAACCGGGGCATATTCCTGTGAAATATGTGAAGTTAGTACATATTATTAAATCTGATCTGGATGTATTCAATGCACATTCAACACAACACAGACATCTCTTACAATTCAGTGATTTGATTGCTTTTTCAAAGGTAGTTTCCTGACCACAGTAGGCTCTGAAAACACTGTGCCAAAAAACCTGCAGGAAACTTGAAGTATAATGTCATACTGAAGGAACTCATGGTTCAGATATCCTTATTATCTGATCTTCAAAATGAGAATAGTTTTACACTTGATACAAAAAAGTACAAACCTCTTGCTCCCCACCCTTAGAGGCTAAACATTGCAATACCCCTACTCTAATAATTCTACGTATAGTTTTCCTCGACCTGCGAGCATTTGGTACAAGATCCTGTGGTAAATATCCTCCAGAGTACTCCATCATGAGGTTATCTACTAGAATTCTTCCTGAAACATTCAGTGGACAAGGGATGGGCAATAGATGTCATTTATCTGGACTTCCGTGAAGCCTTTGACACAGTGCCCCACAACATCCTTTTCTAAATTGAAAGAATGGATTCCATGTAGGTGGATGAGGAATTGGTTAGCTGGTCACATCCAGAGGGTTGTGGTCAATGGTTCAGAGTCCCAGTGGACTTCAGTGACAACTGGTGTCCTTCAGGAGCCTGTACGAGGACCAGTATTATTTAATATCTATGTTAATGACACAGACAAAGGGATCAAGGGCACCCTCAGCAGGTTTGCAGGTGACCCCAAGCTGAGGGTGCAGTGACATACATGAAGGATGAGGCCATCCAGAGGGACCTGAACAAGCTCCAGAAGTGGCCTCTGCAAATCTCATGAGGTTTAACAAGGCCAAAGGCTGGTGCTGCACCTGAGTCAGAGCAACCCCCGAGATCAATCCAGGCTGGGGATGAGCAGGTAGAGCAGCTCAGGAGAGGAGGACTTGGGGATGCTGGTGGGGAAGAGGCTGGACATGGCCCAGGACGGAAACCTCCCGTGCCCTGGGCTGATCCCAGAGTGAGGGCAGCAGGGTAGGGGGGGATTCTGCCCCTCTGCCCCCTCAGGTGAGACCCCACCTGCAGAGTTGCCTCCAGCCCTGGGGGCCCAGCACAGCAAGGACATGGAGCTGCTGGAGCGAGTCCAGAGGAGGCATCAAGATGATGAGGGGGATGGAGCAGCTTTGCTGTGAGGAAAGGCTGGGAGAGTTGGGATTGTTCAGCCTGGAGAAGAGAAGGCTCCAGGGTGACCTGACTGTGGCCTTCCAGGACCTGAAGGAGCTACAAGGAAGACAGAGAGAGACTATTTAGAAGGGCCTAGAGTGAGAGGACAAGGGGGAATGGCTTCACATTGACAGAAGGCAGAGTTAGATGGGATACTGGGAAGAAATTCTTGTCTGTGAGGGTGCTGAGGCTCTGGCACAGGTTGTCCAGAGAAACTGTGGCTGCCCCATCCCTGGAAGGCCAGGTTGGACAGGTCTTGGACCAACCTGGTCTAGTGGAAGGTATCCCAGCACATGGTGGGGGTAGAATGGGATGAGCTTTAAGGTCTCTTTCAACCCAAACTATTCTGTGATTCTATTAGGAAGAGAGTAAGTCAGATAAGAGAGTTCCTAAAGCTGTGTTCTGAACTCAAAAGAAACATTCTAATTAAATGAACATTGGAAATAAAAATAATTCCTGGACATAATTCAGATTTTTTTCCTTGATGGTGCATGAGTGTTTGAGACACCTTTGTAATCAGCAATATACATTAACACCTAAATACATAACAAAAATAACTTTGGACAAAATTCAATTGCTCCTATCTAGAGTTCCTTCAGAAACAGCCTCTTAAGCATTCTTACATCATTTTTTTCAAACAATTTTATCTCCTTTTAGGCTTTTATAGACTAATTTACACATTTTTAAGTATGCCTATGAAACTAGCCTTCTTAAAAAAATAAAAAAATATTGCTACCTTCTAACAATCCATTGTTGTTTCCCATCCTAGTATTTCTGAAATATAGTTAGGTCAACTTGTTTCAAGAGAAACTGGAATATATATCTATAATTCTGTTTAATTTGATTCATAAGAAATCAGAGGTTCTGAGAAACTGAAAAGGAAAAAGTATTTTGAAGGTTTTTTTTTTTTGTTGTTGTTTGTTTTTTTTTTTAATTGACACTTTCTTAAATTTAATGTGGCAAGTAAAAACTTTAATTTTGACAAACCATTTTTTATTATTGACAAAGCATTTTTTATTATGACTTCTTTTTCCAACAGCTAATTTATCATCTTTTCCACCTATAATTTACATTTCTCTTCTATGTTAATCTGGTATAGTTTCAGTGTCTTGCTTTACGGTGAACTTGCCACCGGCTGTCGCAAGAGAGGAGCCCCGAAGAAAAGATACAAGGACTCCCTGAAACAACATCTCAGCCTTGGCCATATTGATCATCATAACGGGTCTTCTCTGGCCTCCAATCGGGAGGTCTGGAGACACACCATCTATAACGCAGCTGTCTCCTTTGAGAACACACGCAGGATCACTCTCGAGGAGAAAAGACAGCGCAGAAAGAATCGTATCCTGCTGGATACACCATCTAAGGAGTCTTTCTGCTGTGCCTTTTGCAATCAGATATGTCTATCTCATATTGGCCTCATAAGCCACCAGCGTGCTTGTAGCAAATGTGGATAGAGCCTTCCTAAATCTTCGTTCGCGAAGCCCAGCCATGATAGTTTCAGTGAATGAGTTGTGGCGTCTATCTATAAAATCACAGTTTAAAATAGATTTATTACCTATAACATTTCCCCACCTTTCTTTGTGTTCTGCAGTGGCACTTTGCCTACACAACCCTCATTTAAAGAAAAATTCAAAACTAAATTTAAAGTTTTGGAGTGAGTACATTTCTATACAGTAGTAACTATAACCACAGTTTTCAGAATGCGAAGATTAACTAATTTAAAAAAAATCAAGAATAAAGCACGATTAAGTATTTTGCAGAATAATTGTCCACTTTAAAATAAGGCCAGTAAAAAAGGTAATAACATCATTAGCCTCTGTGAGAGGAAAGTACAGGGGCAACCTTTACACTGTAAAGTTTATATATCAATCCCATACATGTCTTTAATCCTTTATGTGCTATGCACACTTTTGTAAGGTGGTTTTCCATCAAGAGAGCATTATTAGGCTAAAAAATTATTTTCAATTGTTTTACCTAGAAACTAATAGAAAATTAGTAAAAGAATTATGAGATCAATTTCGTCACAGTCTAATGGAAGCTTCTAGAGAGAATATAAAGGTGCTTCTTTACTTCAGAGGATTTTAAATAGGCTAGGGGCTTTACAAGAATCTTTGCAACAGTATCATGTGGCATTCACAGTGATATTTGTGACATTATTTTCATACCTTTTTTTTTGTATTTTTAGATATTTTCTATCCCTATTTCAGTTTTGAAAACTCTTAAAATAGATGATGCAGAGAAGTTCCACTCTGCATAGGTGTCTACAGCCTGCCTTGCAAAATATTTTTGTTTTTGTTATAGCTGCTGAAAAGTTATTACAATTTTCTCTGTAGAGTCACACTTCCAACACTGGACTACGTCAGTATTTCCTGATGTTCTATTTACCTGTTTAAAAGCATATTTAATGGCTTTTCATCTGTTGAAATTTAAATCTAATATAATTTTGGCATAACATAGCCAAGCCCTTTTCTTATTAGTTTTAGAAGAGTTGGTACTTTAGAAGTTTTAATATAAATTGAATCAGATTTTTCATTTTTAATTACTTTTAATGAATACTGATATGAAAACCGTCATTCCACTGAGTAGCTTACCATTTAGTTTTACACTGTAGAAGCATATCTTCAGGATGACTATTCCTAATGTTTCCAATTAACCTTATTAAAGTAATTGTCTATTTACATAACAAGCATTTGACAAATAATTTTTAAACTCTAGTTGAAAAAAAAATCTTACTAGAAGATGAATCAACTTGTGAATCATTTTTCATTACAAACAATGCTCCAAAAACCTCAGCTTCACAAGTAAGCTTCAATTATCCGGCATTAGACTGTAATCTCTAATGATTGATTTGTTAAAATAGTGTAGGTGGGCACGTGGCAAGAAGTCCAATTATTTTCTGAGCAAGTCTGAACCTAAATCAGTAAATTAACATTATTTTCCTTCACATAACCCCAAATCACTGTATTCTTTCAAAATGCAGTTGCTTATGCATTTCAAAATAGAGTGAGTGTAGGGTTACATTATTTTCATGTGAGTAAACAGTCATGGCACATGTTTTTAAAAATGTTTTTAGACCAACAAGTCTTGGAGGATATGATTCTGGATGTTCTAAAATGCTGACAACAGATGGTTATATTTGTTTACATGTCTGTATTTGACATACACAGGGTGAAGTATATTCAATTATGGCCCATCTATATAAATCCCATTTAAACTATCATAAAAAGTTGTCTGTGGGACTCCAGTGCCGTTACATTGCATAAGTGCACATACATGTACTACATAAAGGTAACTCCTACTCTCTGCTAATAACTTTCAAATTCACACTCATAGTTGCTGATAAATATATTCATGTTTTACACTTAATGAATCTTGTTAGATTTGATCACAGGAACAACTAGCACTGTAAACAGGAGAATGGATTAATAATGAATGGATGGCCTAATAAAAGATTAACTGAACATCTGTTATTCACTATAGAAATCACTATGTTAATTATAACCATACATATATCCTTAGTCCAAATATTCATACACTTGTTTATAGTATATGCAGAAGAACAAGAGAAAAGATCTGGCAAACTACAAGTTGGTCAATGTCATCTGACAGCTCTATTATCTCAGGGCACATGCACTCAGGTCGTTCTTCATGTTTGACAGAGAGTTATATGCCCTGCACCAAAAACATGTCTTAGAACTGGAGTTTGTATTTATGGCAGCTGATCCAGACAATGCCACCTTTGCTTGACGATCACATCAAATAAGACCTATCCAAACAGGTCTGTGCATTTTCCACAACTATGTTTAGCAGCTAAGGATTTGCCTTCCAGTCTACACTCATAATCTGTACTATAATCTAGAGCTGTGGGTGCTACAATTTCTGTAAAAATCTCCATTTTTGCTGAGAAATAAGAGGAAGTTTTTTCTCTGTTAGAGCACTGAAACCAGAACTAAGCATTGTAAACTCCTCATTTTAGATTTGGGCAAAGGCTTTTTTCACGTTTCACTCTTTTCCTAATTTTGGTGTATGCCTTTGCAGTATTATTCTGAAGCTCCCTTAAATATTAAGTATCACTGACAAAACAAATAGAAAAGATGAGAAGAGAGCAGATTAATTTCTCTCTAACAATGAAAACTGCTGGTATGGAAAAGAATATTGCTTTTAAGTAAACTCTAAAAACTTCATGAGAGTAATGACTGTAAACGTAAAAAGCTCTGCTAGGTACATGAAAGGATAACATAGAATACATTTTCAGAGCCAGACGCCACCTTACTGCCTTTCGTAGAAGGTAAAATGAAACCTGACGAGATTACAAAACGCCCATTTGCCCACTGGAATGTTTTATATAAATTTCTAGTATGTCAAGTCCTCGGAATTTTAGACTGCCAGACTGTTTTCTTTTAGATTATTTTAATCCAAAGGGATCTGGTTCTTGTGCTCTCAGACTGCTGTCACACAAAGCAAAGCACTGTAAGTGGAGATGATCAAGAGATTTTTTTTTTTTAAAAAATACACTCCTGATTCAAACTAAAACACTCATCCAGATGACCTACAGAAATAATTGTATATTATTTAATACATCAGAATAAATGCAATCCAGGAGATTATCCTGGGTATTCATATACAAATGTGACAGGACTATGAGTTTTCTTGAGATATTCTATGAATACGAAGGGATTCATTTGTAATGCAGACTAGTGTATATTAGAGTATTATCTCATTATATTGAGCTTCAGGCCCAAGCAGTGTTTTTTCAGGTTTTGCACACACAGGCAGTGAGTCTGATGCAATATCCTTCTCTACCTCTGTATAACACTTGATCATAAAAGTGTATCCACATGAAAAAATACCGCTTATAACTTCAAAGGAGTAGCTACACTACTGAATGTACCTCTGGATCTTCCTTCTAAAAAGTTCTTTGGCTTTTTCAAACTTCTCACTTGGTCTGTGGTATAAAAACAACCTCTGATGACTCAATTTGTTTTCTTTCATTTTTCAGAAAAATTGCCATGTGAATTGTTCAAGTTCCAAACAATAAGTCAGTCATAGGATTTTTAGCTAGTTCAACAAAACAGTGGAGATATCAATATTCTAAACAGTATCAGGGTACTGCACAGCCTTAAGCCAGCATGAATTCCTAACACAAATATAATGTTTTAGTTCCATGTCCTTGACACAACTATACATAGGGATGGTTGAGCACAATAGTTCTTACACTAACAAGAAAAAAATCTGAATTACAAATCTCCTCTTTTTTTTTTCTCTAACAGCTGCTTCCTACACAGATGGATCAGACTACGCCACTGTGCGACAAAATTCTAAATGATGAGTGTTTTCTCATTAAACAGTGAGATTTCATTTCAAGATTTAATTTCAAGATTTAATTTATCTTCATTATCTTTTTCACAGGAATATCTGTAAAAAACCTATGGGCAAAACAGGGACTGAAAGCAGTTCTCTCTTTAAAATTGTGGGGTGGCTGTGTTATCCTAAAGCACCACAATAGCTGCAACTGTCTTATAAGTTTCTGTGTCCACCTAAATGGGCAAAAAAAAGTGGGAAGAAGCAAAACAGATACTTTGTCCAGCCGCAGTTTTCATGTGTTCTTCCTCTAACCATCCATGTCTCTAGTATGGTTTATCAATTGCTTGGGACTCAGTGTACCTTCAGCAAGTCATTACAATATTTATCTTATAAAAGGAAGAAAGCATGATGTAGACATTACAACTGGATAACCATTATTGAATTTGAAATGGACTCATTATTTATTCAATATAAGTTTGTATGTGCAAAGTATCTTCATCTGCTACCTTTTTAATGCAGAATATGAATGAATTTAATTTCCTCCAAAATCAAACAGTAATTTCTGTATTTTTAGAACATTAATTTCTTTCCATCATAAAAAAAAATACTAATCCTTAAGGACTATAGTAATTAATTAATGGGACCCACCTACAAAAGAAGTTTATAATGACTATTGACAACCTAAGTGACTTATTAACCATACAAACATACATCTTCTTAAAAGCACAATTCATTAAATAGTTCAGTCAGTGTGTCATAAGAAATACAGCCCTCTGCTCAATATCCCCATAAAACGTAAAAGCAATCTGGAAGGTCTATTTCCTCCCACTATTACACCTTATGAAAGAAAGTTAGCCATCACCAAAGGCTGCTTAATAAAAACCTCAGCTATATATCCAGTTCTGGTTAAAATACGGAAAAAAAAGAAATATAATAAAGCAACTTGCAAAAAATGCCACATGAAAAATATAGAAAGCACTGTAAGAATCTTGTAACAAATAAATGATACTGCTTTATTTTTAGGACAGGTCATTGTCGCAGCAAAATACACTACAGAACAAAAAAGATTTTGAGAATGACACCAAGAAACCATTTAAAAGTATGAGAAAAACTATCATGTGAAACAGAAAAGGCAACAATTTTAATTAGTTGCGTAGAAGTAAGAGACTGCATGACAAATGTCTGCAAGATAATAAGCAGTGTACAGAAGGTATTCAAAATCTGCTTTTCTTCTCATCTTATAACAGACAATGACTGAAATGTTTAAAGAAGCTGAAAGACAGCAGGTTTGAAATTGAAAAGGGATATTTTTTAATCTGCTGCAAAATTAGACTGTGAAACTCAATGCAATGCATGAGAAAATTTTTAAGATTAGTAGTTCATCAAGAAAAAAAGCTATTTGAAGAGTGTATGAATAAAAAGACTAAACAGTGCTATACAATCAAATGCTAAGAAGAGTGAAAGAAAATTGGCACGGATATTATACTTCCAACCTGTGAGTTTAAGCCAATCTCTGGTTCTTACTGAATGAAATAGAATCTTCCAAGTAGGGGGCAAGTTATGCCCCACCTTTTCATGACCCCTTCTGAGACGTATCCAATATTGTTCTCTTACCTAAGGTTTAATCTTTTTCCTCTCTAGGCTTTATGTAACCTCAGCTCAATCGCCTACTGCTCTTAACAAGATATTTATTTGGACCGGAAGGAAAACAGACATCCTTTTCCAATAGCCCCAAAATTGTTGTCACTGTTGCTCAATCTCACCACACATTTGCCATAGGAAGATTCATGAACAAAATTTTCTCTGTTTTCAATTGACAAACCCATAATTTTTTTACCTCATTAGAGCCTTTGTTTTTTCCAGGCAGTTCCACAAAATTTTTTTTTTTCTTTTGTGAATGGGGCAAACATTTACTGTGCTCCTGCACTGTTACACAACTTCTATTTTAGTCCCTTTACACAACTTCTATTTTAGGAACATTTTACTGACTTTTCTTCCAATAGCCTTTGATGGCTATTTGCTTGTTTTATTCTTTATTGGTGATCTCCCTTAGGTGTCTTTCAAATTACCCACTTCTCTCACATTTAAATTAAGCAAAATTCTAGAAGGTTCCCAAAAGATCGATGTACCTCCTTCCTCCTTCATTTCTTATCTGAGCTCCTGGTCAAACATAAGAATAGTTTTCAGACTTCATCTCTACAATGCTTACAGGAACAAGCTTCCTAGTTACTTACATATGTAACTTTCTACTATATTATACAGTTTATTACTACTCAAATAGTAGTAATTTGATATTACTATCAAATACCTTATTGATAATATAACTTGTTAAAACTATGCATAGAGCTAATTTCTACGAAAATTACCCTCACTCTCCCCAAAATAAAAAGGAACACCTGAGTTAAATTTACACTGCCCCAAACAGACAACTCTTTCTAATGGAGAAACCATAGTAAGTGTTTATCAACAGAGGCATGGGATGAACACCTGGTGTGGTGCAACTGCACGCAGCCCAGTACATTAAATTTGCCCACTTGGCTCTTGTGATGGCTGGCTTGGAACAAACTGTATCTGTGTGAGATAACAATTGATTTTAGCCTTCAAAATAAGACTGTATGAACACCATCTGTGGGGAATTGTTTCTGGAGTGCTGTACCGCCACACCGCAGCGAGGAATGGTTTGGCAGGAGCACTCAGCCACTGCAACACACAAATTCCACATCACGGGACTTTCTGCACCTTCTCCACATATATTTCTTCCTGAAAAGTCACTATGGTCACTATAATTCTGCACCAGGGAGGAGCAAGCCTAGGTCTGCGGACAGGCTAGCGATAAGGTGCTGGAAAGCAGTGCCGGGACCCCAGAGAACGTCTGGAGCTGTGTCAGGGAAGGTTCAGGTTGGATCTCAGGAAAAGGTTCTTCCCCCAGAAGGTGGTGGGACACTAAACAGGCCCCACAGGGCAGTGGTCATGGCCCCAAAGCTGCTAGAGCTCAAGAATTGTTTGGACAATGCTCTCAGGGGCAGGGTGGGATTGTTGGGGTGTCCTGTGCAGGGCTAGGAGTTGGACTTGATAATTCTTTGAGTCCCTTCAAATTCAGGAGATTCAATGATTCTATGGTTTGACTTTGCTGGTAGAGCTGAAGCTGTAGATGATGCATCATGTCAACTGGTTGAAATATTATGGCCACTGGCCTTTCCAGTTAAAAGCAACTGTCTTATGAATAGTTGGGATGATGCCTCAACACACAATCAAAATGTGAGTGGGTGCTCTGCCACATGGCCTCCACCTGTGCAGTTTCCCAACACATTTGTGTAGCAGATGTGAATATCACAGGCCATCTATGATGTGGTGGTAGGAAGCAGAGAACTCAGTACAAACATTGGGAACGGTTTGTTTACATTCTTAAATGTGTTTGATTAATAACCTTTATTCTTGGAGTGCAAGCCATTTAGTTATGTCTGACAGAGTTAATGATCCTCAGAATATAAACCCACATGCAAATCAAACCACTAAATCTGAACTCTTTATTGTTTCAAACTTGAATTTTCCTAGTAGGATCTCTGTCATCTCAACTAGTAGAGTGGCAGCCAGCAATATATACTGTGACTAATGTTTCAATTTCCTCCTTTTTCCAGCTGGCAATCTCTGTCTGATAATCACAAGAATGCATATTGTATGTATCTTTCAGTGTTCTGGATTTATTTTTTATTTCCTCTGGAAAAAAATGTCCATTTCATTCTTCAGGGTATTACCATGGACTTTGTCTTGTTCTAGGCTGCTTTAATATAGAATCAGAGGATGTTTTGGGTTTGGGTTGTAAGACACTTTAAAGATTGTCTAGTCCCAACCTCCTGCCTAGGTTTCAAACCTGCCCAGGTTTTTACCTGAGGTAGACTTTCCTCTCCAAATCCTGGTTACTTTATAAGCTTTGAAATGGGAAGTTGTGGGTTTTTTTGCCACTGGATAATCAGAGTCTTTTCAGACAACCATTGCCAATTAATATCAGTTTTGTATTAAATCAAGAATATGTGAAATTGCTAATGATCTCTTTTACAATTCACATATTAATTATTTACATGGGTAGGAGGTCAAAAAATCTCAGAAATATTGACAGGATGTTTGTTGAAGTGAATAATAAAATAATAGCTTTGGGAATATGTCTCCTGCAAAATCAATCACCTACCTTAATTGATTTCACAACATAACATTAGATATGAAGAAATCCAAGATAAAAAGCCTTGTTCAAGAGAATGATAATGTGATTTTTGGAATTCTTGATGTGTAGAAGAAGAGACGTGCCATGCAATGAAGTAATTTTAATTTATCGTTTTATGATAAATTCGACAGACTTCTTACATGATTTACAGTGAGCTCAGAATTGAATTACCAAACTTTATGAAGCTGAGGAATTTGTATCAAAGGAATTCTGTGAATAGAGCTAAAGTGATATAACATAAAAGAGTCATATTAAGTCCACCACTGAAAATTCCATAATTCTCCCTGATTTTGAGACCTCCTTGGCTGCTTCTCACAGCTCACATCCTTAGGGAGCCTCTGAATACCTACATAGTGCATCTGATTTATTACCAGATCTTAAATCAGATTTTCTGAAAAGGGCTGATTTTCATTGTCCCTCAAAGAGTAATTGTTCACATTAAACTTGTCTTCTCTCAAATTTCTTTAGCTGCCTCCATGGGTTCTGGTCTCCCCTCAGTGAGCTTGGATCAGTTGTGTGAGAGCTTTACTTTGTTCTGAAGCTGATATAAATACACTTTGCTGATTACCAGGATCATTTGCTAACTGTTACATATCTCAATATTTTTGAAAGGATACTGGTGACCCAGGAAACAACTATGATAAAATCACTCCATAATATTTTCACGAGATTAACTCAGTGGAACTGCCTACATTACCTATGTAATTAACTGAGAGAGTGACCAAAGTTAATGAAATTGAATGTCTTTGGGGACACTTTCCATTGGGTATTTAAGGGACATAATGAGCATTAAGTAGTTAGTTGAGCTGGACTGCATTAGTCCCTGACACTCCAAATTATAGACAAGTATCTAAATGGAGCAATTAATACAGATAGGCTGGATTCAGTACTTACTCACCCTGATCTGAATGAGTGAACTAATCTTTCACATGCAAATGGAATTGGATTCTTGAGTTTTACTTGAGTTTTTATCTTCTGAGTAATGGTTGGCTTCCAAATGCAGCAATAATTTGAGATTTTAAGAACTACGCTGCTCTTAGTTAAAAAACCAACTCATGCACAAAATAAACCCCCAAAAATTTGGCTTGTGAGTCTCTCCTTAGGCAAGCACTTATTCTAAATGAGTCTTGCATATGGAAAACCCCCCAGGTTCTATTCAACTGACAGATAATGCAGGTTATATTTATAGGTTAGTATGTGACCTGATCAGTCACTTGCAGATGAACTCTCTTACTAACTGGTTTTGATCACTGGTGGGATGGTGTGAGAAGCAGACTCTGTGGAAGCACTACCAAGTAGTAACTAAAACATCCCTGAACTAGCAATGCTGTTTCCAGCATAAATTCAAAACCCAACCCCACACCAGCTACTGTGAAGGAACTTAAGTCTGCTCCAGCCAAATCCAGCACACTCGAGATTTCTTTTCCTGTATGGTTGCTTTTCAGTTCTGTAGCTACACACTGTTAGTCTAGGATTCTCACCTAAAAACAAGAAATACTCTTCAAATAAGTGGTAAGGATTAGAAAGAGATCTAGAAACTCTGTTGTAGACAGGATTAAATGTACATTCAATTTAAACCTAGTGCTTCTATCTTTGAATTTAAGTGTTGCGAGTTAAAACATTTCTTAATTAATTATAAAGACATAGGTAAAGAAAGATCTAGAAGATCTATTTATTCAGAAATTTCTTTTCAGCATTTCTTTCTTCTTTTTGTCTAGCATTAATCAAAGCAAACCCACAAACAATATTGAGATAAGAGATCTCTACTATTTCAAATATGCTTTTCCATTAAATCCATGTAAAATGTGTTTACTTTGTTGTTGCTGTGCTCTAAAGTATGCATAGCAAATTATGCACTGTTGTGTCCAGCAGGTAGGTAGGTCATTTTCTGAAGGCAGCAGTAGTATTTAGTGGTATTAGCTGACTCACAATATAAAGGGTAAAGTTTGATATACTTCAGAAAATCAGATTCCATGTTAATCCTTAACAGACAATAAAAAAGTTCCTATCTATAAATACAATAAAATTTACCATGTGGAACTTACTGTGCTGGCAGTGAATCCCGTTAAATCCCTCTGGACATTTACAAACATATCCTATGAATGTGTCGCCTCGGTATGCTTCACTAATTTCACATATCCCACCATTATGACATGGATTAGGAATGCAGGGTCCTAAGAGAGGGGGGAATAAAAAAGAGAAAAATGTATACACACATAGTAACAAGCATAATAATTTCAGTCATTTATAAGCATTCATTAAAGAAATAAAATGCCTTATGGATAGCTTTATATTCCATCATCATCATCATCATCATCATTCCACTAACCCAGTTAAAACACTCCCTTCACTTACTTCAGATAACTTGCCAGCACAGATTTTTATGAACAAGAAAAAATATGAAGCATATCATTACTCATTAATCACAGCATTATTTTTTAATGTAAGAGAAGACAGGAGATAGAGAAGTTAAATCTTGCTCTCCTATTAAAGATAGCGGGCATTCTAACTTTTACACCACTGAGGAGATAGGTATTAATCAAACATGCTTATCATGTACAGAGTGATATGTACAATGTCCCTGAATGATCCCTACATTGCAAGTTAGTAGTCTGAGGAGATTTTTGCTATGGCTTTGGGTGACTTTCTGAATATGTGATGATCTGGGCCAGCACTTTGCAGCTACTAAACCAGCTATTCCTTTTCCACTAAGTGCTTTTGTAGCACATCCACATCAAGATGATTTCAAAAAGCTCTACTGACTAAATATTCTTTTTCCCCAGCAAATCACATGCTAGGATACATACAATTTCAGCAGTGAGATCTAATTTGTTAGGTTTACAATTGCTATAACCTTAAATACCTTTAAATAACAGAATTTTTTGGCCTGAGGTCTAAAGTTTACTCATTTAACAGCACATGCTACAAGCTTTTTACATTTTATTATCTTATTAATATCACCTGCAATATGACTCTTACCAGGAGAAAACACTTGGCATTTTGGTGATTTTTTTTTTCCAATCTCATTTTACAAAAAACTGGCAATCATTGATTAGAAAACCTCATGTACAAGTCTGTGTGTGAAAAGATTTGTGAATTCAATATAAAGTATGTTATTTGCAACCTTTGCAATACACACAGAAAGATGGTACTCATTGCTTATTGAAATGCAATCTCATAATCATTCAACTGCTTACTTATTTAAAAAAAAAAAAACCAAAACAACAAAACCAAAACCCCAACAAAACAGAAAAGAATTCTATGACATAATTTACTGAAAATCAGCAATGGGAATTACAGAATCACAGAGTCATGAAATCACTGAGATTGGAAAAGCCCTCCCAGCCCATCAAGTCTATCCTGTGCCTGATCCCCACCTTGTCACCCAGCACAGAACACTGAGTGCAATGTCCAGTCATTCCTTTGACATCTCCAGGGATGGCGACTCCACCATCTCTCTGGGCAGCCCTTTCCAATGCCTGACAGCCCTTTCCAGCAAGAAATTCCTCCTAATGTCCAACCTGACCCTCCCCTGGCAAAGCTGGAGGCCATTTCCCTTTGTCCTGTCCCGTGTTCCCTGGGAGCAGAGCCCAACCCCTCCCTGGCTCCACCCTCCTGTCAGGGAGTTGCAGAGAATGAGAAGGTCCCCCCTGAGCCTCCTTTTCTCTAGGCTGAGCCTCCCCAGCTCCATCAGCCACTCCTGGTGCTCCAAACCCTTCCCCAGCTCTGTTCCCTTCCCTGGACACACTCCAGCCCCTCAATGTCTCTCTTGTCTGAGGGGCCCAGAACTGCCCCCACCACTCGAGGTGTGTCCCCAGCACTGCCCAGCACAGGGACAGGCACTGCCCTGGGCCTGTGACACACCATGGCTGGGACAGCTCAGGGACCATTGGCTTCTTGCCCACCTGGGCACACCTGGGCTCATGTCCAGCTGCTGTCACCAGCACCCCAGGGCCTTTTCCAGCTTTCCAGCCCCTCTTTCCCTACCTGGAGTGTTCCATGCGGTTATATGTTGTGACCCAACACTTCATCATATTGAACCAATGAATGATTGAATTGAGTGATTTAAATTTAAAAGAGCTGTAAGTTTAGTGTTTCTGAAGGTCTGCTGATTAGTTCATGTTTTCAGTTACAAATTGTGGGCTGAGAGATGTTCATAGCAGCAGCATTCATCAAACATTACATTAGTGAAAACCACACTCTCCAAGAAAATATTAATTTGCAGAAGATAAAAATTAACTGAATGACGGTATATTCCCAAGTTATAATTGCCAGTGCTGTTGCTGACATCCAGGTGCACATTTCTATTACAAGTTATGTCATCAGCCAAGACACATCCCTGAAGAATTTATGCTTTGCTTACATCATTAAACACAGGATATGTCTCACTGAACTCAAAAAACAGGGGACACGAATATACAGCAGTTTATTCCAAATGCAGCTGGTAGTTAAAAAGGGCAAAAATCATGAAGATGAAAACAAGCACCCTGGCTGCTGCCTGTTTCGCCTTTCTCCATCCACATTCTGCATTACACTTTAAAAGTAATGGTACACTACATTCTTAATTCTAGACAACATATATCATCAGGTCTAGGAAGGCTTGTGTGTTTCAATTATCACTGCTTCTGTTCATGGTCTTTCTCCTTCAGAATATTTTGGGAAAAATCATATTCCATAATCTGTACTTTTTGTCTCCCAATGATTATAAACTGTGTGATTTTTTTCAAGCCCCTATCACAGTGCTGCAATTTGGGGAGTAGGTGCAGGTAGCCTCATATATTAATAGTTTCTATGCAAGCAGATCTCTAATCTTCCAAGAACAACAAATCTTTTAATGATTACTTTTTCATTTTGCTTGCTGCTTTGTCCATACAGCTTGTTAAGTACGTGTTCAGCCTACTTCCATTGATTTTCTTTATATTTTGCATTTTTTCAGATCAGTCCAAAGTACAAAGGCTTAAAAGGTCATTTGAGGTGCACAGTAATAAGTATACTGGTGCATGACAGTATTTTTAACTAATGTTTGTCTTCTATGATGCCTTCCTTCTGGAAAAAAAACCCCACAGCAACAATATGGACTTTTTTTCCCCTAATTATGGTTGTTATTTGGTTATAGATAAATAATAACATTATTTTCAATGTCAATGTTAAGTATTTTGCTTTAGGTATTTTTGTTTCCTTTTATTGTTGTTGTTAATAGAAACTGGTAGTTCAAAAATTATTTTTAGAGCAACAAAACATCTTCATTAAATGTACTGAAATTAATAAAAAACAATCACCTAACTTTCAGTAGTTAACATTCATTTATTAATAAGGACATGGGTTAGACTGATCTGTGTTCTAAAGCAATGATTGAAAATTAAAAAGCTTGTATCATCCTACCTTGTTTCTCCTAATTCTCCAGAGAACTAGCCTCTCAGTTCACACATCTTCAGAATATTTAAATTGCATGAACACCCAAACATATGATTTATTTTTTTTTTAACTGAGTGTACAAGATCCCTGATACAAGTTCTGCAGCTTTGACTGTCCTGAAGGATTTGGGCCCTAATCCTGCCATTATTCCATTTAAGACCCCAAAATGGTATGTAAGGTCTAGCCACAGCTTCCAGATATGAGGGGTTCCAGTTAGCTTCCATAGGGATATGTAGGCTTTTAAACAACATGGTATTGAGTGCAGTATAATTAATTGCCTCACCATCTGATTAATGTTTTCTCTTACTCAGGTCTATAGCAGCAAGTACAAACCCATCCTTTTTTTTTTAGACAACAACAACAACCAAAAAGAAAAAACCAAAACCACACAAAAAACCCAAGAACACAAAAAACCCCTTCAAATAAACCAACAAAAGAAGAATTCAAACCTGTCAAATAATTTTGAACAACAGTGGACTTCAGGGACTGGGTTTTTAAAATCAATAGTGTTGCAATACTTTAACAGGTAATCTTTAAGTGGCTTCCAACACAAAGAGAACAGCATTTGATCAATATTAATGAGCAAAGGAATTCAATGGTATGGTTTCCAGGCATTTTTATCTGTGTTCATATAAAATAATGTCAGCAAGATTAATTGTGCACTCAAAGTAATAGATCTATTCACTTTCGCTGTTCTTTTCAGTACTTTGTTCATTTCCAGAGGTATTAGCCAACATAATAAGTGGAGTCCAAAATACATCATTCTCTTATTCAGTTGAAATCTCATGCTGTTTTTGAAAAAAATATTGAAAGTTAACTTACAGCATAGCAGGTTTTAAATTTTAGATGTTCTCATCAAAAACCTCTGAGATTTTATAGATGTATGAATCAAAAAATACATCCTCAATAGAGTTGCAAAGTGGCTTAAGACAGAATCATGTTATCTATTTTCTTCTCTGACGAGTACGGTCAATTTTATAAGAAAATCTTGTATCATGCAATACTGAAGTGCAAATTACATATTTGAGAGAAACCATTAGTTTGCTTTTAGCAAAAAAAGCCAGGAAAGCAAAGAAACCAGTTCAGTGATAGTCATCTGTAAAATAACCCATTTCTCATGCTTCTAACAAACAGTATAAGCTTTTTTTTTTTTTTTTTGCTAAATATAAAATCTGCTGATGCTTTGAAGACATTCAAAAACACCAGGCAGTTTCAGAGGATGTTATTAAACAAGAAATCTACATCAATCACATCTTCCTCCTAGTGTTATTCCCCGTAACTGAAAGTGAGCTAAAACAGGAAGGTGATCAAACATAAAAGCCGATCATTTCTTACTAAGTCAAGTTAAATGAATATGAAAAATATAAAGAGAGAAAAAAAAAGAAATATGTACTCCAATGGAGTAAAACATGCAAAATCACTACATTTTTTAAAAGTAAAATTAGACAGTGAAATAGAAATGTTAACACTTTTGATAGTATTTATCTATCCATTTTCTCTTCATATAGAAATAATGCAACTTTTATGAAAAATACTAAATTTGATATTGACCTTGATATACATCAAGATGAAGATACTGTTAACAACAGAGCTAATTGCTTCATTTATTTTGTGGAATAGTACTGAAGTAGGACTAATAGATAATGTTACTCTCATGATATAATAAGCTACAAATGCCATCAAAACAAATATTGGGAGTTATCATCAAACTAATAAAAAGTATCAAATTATTTTGGTTTTCATTTTAAACAAAACCACTCTGTAGCTGCTTGCCTTTGTAGCACTAGCTTATCTGAAGTCCCTCTTGGCTTTACACAAATGTCATAGAAGGTGTTTTCCTCCCACTGATAAGTTTGAATCTTCATCAGAGAGCTCTCACATAGCATCAGTAGTTTGAAGTTTTCCTCTATGTTCTGATCATACATGATTCTTTAGATGCTCCCTCTGACAAAGAAAATTCTTCAAAATAGGCTGTGACAGAGATCACTCAACTCAGCAAGAGCTCCTGTATTTTGAAATCAATATGTGCAAAAGCAGCCAGAATTAGCCTCCCTGCTGCTGGAGCTAGAATGGCCCAGGCTTCCCATGAGGAAGAAGTTAAGGATTATCACACTGAATTAAGCTCAGTGTCCAGGTAATCCAACACTCTACCCCTTCTGCTTATCAGTTCCTGCACCCTGACAACAAAGATGAAGGGCCCTGCAATGGGAATGAGTGAAAATCTGCACTAGATATCTCATAAATACTTGAGATGAGCCTAAGCTCTGAGTCTTTATATTTGACATAATTTTCTAACATGTATGTTTTTTTCACACTGTTAAAAATCATACCACTTATATACGCACAGATGATAGGCCACCTTTTTTCCGAAGTATATTGACCTTTTTCTTTCCTCATCACCCTTTTAAAAACTCAAAATGAATTTTTGAAAGGTCTGCCCTTTCAAATGTGAGATTATGGAATTCACACTTCAGCAGACACAAATCCAAAATACAACATAATCCTATTCAAAAGAGACTGTCTTCCACAGAGACACATTCAAATTCAGCAGGAATGTTCCCACAGGTTCTAACAGAAAACTGCTTTATTGCACATAAAGGGCAGGAATATAACAAAAGCTTGTGAGGGTCTCTGATCTTCCCCACATTTACTACTTTGTCTAATAATTCAGCTTTGTAGTGAAGGCTTTACCTGACACAGGGGCTGGTTCTGAATGCCCCCAGCTGTGTTCCTGCGTGGGAGTTGTGATGCTTCAGAGACTATTTTAACAACTTGACAGAAATGATCTTGCATCTGCTGAGCTCTGGGGATCAATAAATCATACCAAGACACGCGCTTATATCTCATCTTGCCTATACATTCAAGCACACAACGACACAGATCCATTCCAGCAATGCAGTGCAGGAGTCAGGTCCCACCTGTACCTGCACCTTGAGCCTCTGCACCACCTTTGTGGTTAAGACTAAGCTTCTGCTTAGGTATTTTGTAGATTTCACCTGCATATAGAAGAAAACTACCATTGTCCAAGACCACTCTTCTTGTCCAAAGCACAGCATATTTATTCACCACATTTCAGCTGCCTGCTTTGTAGGGCACAGCTTTGAGGGCATTGGAAGAACATGTTCCCAGCAGATGTGCTATTGACCTTCTGCCAGAAGGCACTGCAATCAGGAAAATGTCTTCCAGAAAATATGCTTATTCTACCACTTAAGGGTGAAGCATCTGCAGCAACGATTGAATATGCTGTAGTGCACTATTTGTTCTTTCTTAAATAAACATCCAAACATTTTAGGGCCCGGCTCCAGTTATACTGGTGCATCATGACATGGTTCTAAGAAAATAAAGGAGTCTCTTGGTTTAACTAAAACCCATGGAAGTTGAACTTGATGTATTTTGAACTATCTCGTCCCTCAAATCTTCTGAAAACGTTATATTCTTGCTTGTCCAGTAAACTTGAATATTTGTGAAACAAAGAGATAAAGGAATAAACCAAGCCACAGTAGCTCCTACGCATCAGTGTATTTTGCATGATTTCCTTTTCGAATTTGCTACCATTGATTCTATTTTACTATTAGAATACGAATGTACTTTGTGTCAATAAATATGTATTAGACCTACAGCTTGCTTTTTGTTTGGTTATTTTAACAGTAGGCACTGCAGAACACCATTCATAGTTTATGTGGAATATTGATAACATTAACTGATAGCTATATGTTATTCCAGTTAATGCATGTAAGCAGTAAAACAATTAGCAGCTACAAAAACTGTTATCTCATTAACATTCTCAAGATACCAGCTTTGGAAACAAAAATAAATAAATAAATAAATCTATTCAGCCTGGCTCATAAGTGAATTAGTATCGTATTAGATTCTGTCTACCCATTATAAACTAATGGCACCAATCCAGACTTAATTGCTCTGTGATTAAATATTTATCTTGTTTTTAATACAGGAAATGGAGTGTGCTGATTATAATGATCAAGGTGTCTTTATCTGGATGCAGCAAAAGCTAAGGTTCACCCCTTGAGTGCAAAATGCTTTAGGTCACTTCTGCACATTCCCTTCTAATTCTACTCTGTAGAATTCTGTTACAGGGAAGAAATTTAGGATGATTGTCCAGCCATCTCCCAACCTTTTTTTTTTAACTGAATAACTAGAATATTTTCTGAAAAGATGCAGTTTAAACTTGATGACTGCACAGTGCCTTCCTCAATAGTCTTAAGTTTCTCACCTTACTCTGTCATTGATTGAGAAAGGCAGATTATACCCAAATTTGAGGCACGGTCAGTGTAGCAGGCGGTGTAGTAATACCACAGAGGATGAGACATGGCAATTCTCTAAAAGCAGGAGAAAGAGTTCAATGCACTACAAGACATTTTCCCCAAGTTGCCTCTCATTATTTCTCCCCATACTCCTCAGCTTCCAAACCTGAGAACTTTCCTTCCTCGTCTTCAAAGCTGTTTTTCACCTCTTTATACCCTTTGTCACCTAAATATATGTTTCTGAATAATGCCCACAGTATTCTTACCCCACCAGCTCTCTCACAAATCTCCTTAACAAGTTATTGTGTGACTTATTCTGCATCTGTGCATCACCTTCCACAGGAGGATTTTACCTCCCCAGAGAATACTTGCTCTGTTTACAGAAAATACGGGTTCAGGGCCTTTTCCTTCTCCTGCTCTAGCTTTACACTCAGGCAGCAGCATCATTATTTTTTTTCCTAGATGATCCTATTTCTGTCATGACTTTTGCTCTTGCTGACCCAAGTGTGGCAGATTGGTTGTTGCACTCCATTTTTTGTTTTTCACTTTGTACCATTGTTAAAGCCAGCTTAATTTTCCAACTTAAGTTAGAAATATTTTGCAAACTCATTTTTCAGTTGTTTCTGAAAAATCAACTGTCCAAATACAGAGAATCTTTCATTTTGTAAAAAACTTTGCTGAAGAATTTCAAAGACTTGAATTTTTAATGTTGGAACATTGAGAGAAATATTACAGTTTTCAGGTGGGATGTTTGAGAGATTCAGTTCAAAAAAGCAGCCCTGACAACCCTAACGTCTACAGATTCTACATGAAAATAAACTCTCAAAATCCATTTTCTATGTGATTGAAACAAATTCATATCTCTGTTTATTGCACTGGTATTTTGTTTAAGTAAAACAGACCCAGCAATAAGGAAATTATACACAGTTTGGTGCCTAACGCAGAATCTCAATGCTAATTGGATTTCTGTGCAACAGTGCTGTTTTTATCTTTATAATTCTTGTCATCGTATATGAAGGTGTCAGAGTCCATTGTTTCACTGCACTATAAACTGCCAATGATCAGGACTTTCCATTCTTTTTCATCATGTTCTGCTAATTACTGGAAAACAGAAAAAACCTACAAAGCCTATGTGAACCTTAATTATAACAGCAAATAGATTAAAATCCAGTTAGTCCTCTTGATGAGCACTCCAGCAGGAACTAAAAAATGCAACAGCCTAAACTTAGGCTATTCATATTTGTATGAGTCAGGTCCTAATTACTAATGTTGCATTAATGACACAGAAACAGCAGAAGAGAATCTCAGAGGGTGATTATCCTTAGGATATGAAATACTATTAAAAAGTGATGAAAGAGAATCACTAAATGTGAAATATATATAGCCCAAATGGGCATAAAGTTGTCCACAGCAGAAACCAAAGGAAATAGACAAGACTTACACTCCAGTCATTTATTTCCCTGAGGATGTAGGACAGAGGAAATATATTCTTTCCTGTTCCATCTTTTTCCCAATCTGTCATCAAAACCTTCCAATTTAATGTAAAAATCTAACCATAAATCCCTCTGAATTCCAGATTCTGTCACTATTCTCTAACTCCTACTTCTGTCTGAGGTAGATCATTGTTCTCTTTTCTTCTCATCTCCCATTCTTGCTTCATATCTGTCTCTTGTCAACTCAGAAAGCCACACGCTGACTAAGAATCCCAATTTAAAAATCACAACCCATGTTTGCATTCATGAGCCTTCAGACTGGAAGATATCTGTTTCCTTAGCACCAGCAACATCCACAGCACAAATATAAGTTAATTGTTCCTGATTAATATGGTCCTCATTGAGTTAGTTGTACCTGGGTGAAAATACTGACCTGTTTTAGTGGGTACTGGTAACAATTTCTGTTCAGCAATACTGGAGATTGGTAGTTTCTGATATACAATGCTTCAATTTAAAATGACAATTTGTGTTATTTGCACACAAGGTAATAGTTTGTAATAACAAGTCCAAGTACAGTTCTCTGCACAGGTAAATTCTGCCTTCAACAGAGCCTTGTGCAAGGGCTGGGGCATAAGTTGCAGCATTCCCAAGGCCACTAATATATTCCTTTAGGGAATGGCATGGCAGAGCTCCTCTGGAGCCACACAGTCTTTTCTGGTGCCCACTGTCAGCTGTGTAGCTCATCAGGCACATCCATCTGTCCCCTGGTTTGCAAGATGCAGGGATCTGTGCGCAGGTATAATGATGGCATTATTCACCTGAGCGACTCCAGAAGATGAGGACATGAACTAGGCATGAGTAACTTCCCCTCACCGCAGGATGGATGATCTGAGTGCATGCTAATATTGTCTCTCTAATCTAGTCAAGTTGGTAGCTGGACATGGTTCCTGAAAGGGGAGGGGACCCATAATATTAGTCATCTGGTTATGGAATGGAGTCAGGCACAGAGAAGGATGTCTGCTTGAAAAATGTGGATATGCAGCTGGGTTTTGAATGATGAGGAATAAGACCAGTAGGAGATGCTATGAAAACAAACCTAGGTACATGAATTAAACATTTTGAGGCAAGTTCTTTATTTGGAATTTCCTGACATATTATCTGTATTCTGCTATCAAAATTTTAGCTGGGAACAAGACTTGATGATAAATACATTGCTTTACATCTTCTGCCCCTCCCCCTGCTCATGGGAGGTTAAAGCAGAATGCACACCTGACAGGATCATTGATTTGCATTTTTTCAAAAAAAAAATACCCAGTACCCACTGTTTTGCGGGGGGGAAAAAAAAAAGTAGAAAGATTTTTTTCTTACTTAGGAGGCAAGATTAAAAAATGAAAATTGAGAAATTCCAGGTCAACATGGAAAAATTAAGAATCTGATATTGAAATGCTGTCTCTCTTTCCCTTGGAGTATATTAATAAATAAACTGTTCTGCAATTTTAACAGGATGAAATACTGTTGAAAAGTTGAAACTAATGAAATTCATGAATAACTGTAACACTGACTTGTAGTATTACTGTGGAGTGTTAATTCATGCTTTGCAAGTAAATGTTGAAATATGGTGCTGCAGGCAAATTGAACATATAAATCTCTATCCAGACCTTTTTGTTCCTGAGCTATGGCTCATTCATTGCAGATAGCCATTCCAATAAAACTTATGAATTCCAAGTTATTTCTCAGCTTATTTCACACGATTCAAATAACTTCTAAAGTATATAAAGGTAGAATTCATTTTAACATTTTTTTTAAACAATAGATAACTGGACATTCATGGGAACATGCTACATTTTAATAATTATTACTTTTATCACAACAGTTGTCACACAGACACAAACTCCACGGTGGCCAGTGGAAGTTTTGTCTTAAATAAGTAAAGAAAATATATTTCTGCACAGGACTGTGAAAGCTTTTGCCCTTTTCTTTACCTCTAGTCATACTGATAGTTTCCATTTAGCATTTTGTTACTTTGCAGTTCAGTGGATCTTATGCAAATTATTTTGCTATGACTTTGTTTTGAAGTCTCATAGTATTTATTTGTAAGGAAGACTAATGAAGGTAACAGTTTTATATAGGTGGAAAAAAAAGTTGTTTCCAAAATAATATTTTTGATTACTACAATTGTATAGATGTGATGAAATGAAACACAATACCTCAGAAGACAGCTGAATGCCAGATGTCCTTCTTTCTTTCAGCCTATAATGGACATTCATGCTCTGAGGTAAAGCACTGTTTATCTTAAAAGACTTTCAGTGGAAAACAAAAACAGACTTAAAGATCTTCTCAAAACCACAGTGATACTCCCAGAGTTCAGCTGGTTTCTCATGGATCAGTACAGACTGGTGAAAGACTCAAAACAGTTTGGGATAGCAGGGATTTTTTTACTTGGGAGCATTAGAAATAGGCAGAAGAGCAGTAAAACATGGTGCAGTGCAGGGGGAAACTCATTTCGATGAGAACTGGGCACGAGATCAGCAGTTGATGAGGCAGAGATTCATAACCTAGACCAGATGGAAGAAAACAGCCCATGTCAAAGCTACTCTAAACCCTGCTCTTGGTCCTCCAGAGTGCTTAATTCCCCTTGCAGATAACTCCATTATCTGCCAGCTACAACATTCCTGGGCTTTGATGCACTAAAAATCCACACCAATGTAAGGTATTACGAATATCCATGATCATGATCAATAAAATACTGCTGCTTCAGACATGAAGAAATACTCTTTTGTCTGATATTTATCCATTTTTTCTGATGTTTATGAATTTCACCTACCAGCTGGTTCAATAAGATGTGCTACAAACCTTTGCTTCTCACAGCTCTCTTGCAACGTATGAACCCACACCAGAAAATGATCCTGAATTCACATCTTTCCCTGATTATACAATCAGTCTCAAAGGAGACTGAATTTAACTGAAGTATCACATTCTCTCAGTTCAGCCATGCTGTCTCTACTTTGCCACCTGCAGAGAGCTTTCCTTGGCACTTCCTCTGTACTTGCTTTAGCAGTTATCCAATCTGCTCAAGCTTAGGCATATGCATAAGTTCTTTTAATACCCTGACAAAATATGAATTACTGGAAAGGTATGGTTATAAGAATTCTCTCTTTTTTTTTTTTTTCAGGGATCAGAGTAGATTTTTGTGCATTTGCTTGTTTTTTACTAGACAACAGTTATAGATAAAAAATAAATTTATTTAATGACAAGAGATATGAAATGTTAGAAAAAGGTGCCAGAACAAACATACAAGACACATGATTAAACTTATCATTAAAGGTTTTCTTGGCTGTTTCAGAATGTCAGCCCAAACACAAAACTGTAGAGCTTATGCAATAGAGGCATTCCCAAGGGAGTTATTAGAGAGGGAGGTTTCCCATTCGTCCTGCTGTTTAACTTCATAGCATAGGGAACAATAATAGTGATAACATACAGTGACAATTTGGTTTAAAATACTGGGCTTCGTTTCTTTTCTTATCTTGCTTATTGCACTGGACAGCACAAAACATGAGCTCGCAATACTTAAATCTTTACATTAATTTCTAACCTGATTAATTTTCTAATTTTTTTAATTGATTTTATCATATTCTCAATTTAAGGCTTTTCTGGTACCCTTCTTCAAACATGACACTGGAGCACAGCAGCCATACCAAGGGTTTTTGCAAGATCCATACTGGTTCACTTTGCTCAGAATCTACAAATCTTATGTTGAAGTAGTCAGCACCAAGAGTATACAACTCCCATCTCAAAACCATTAAATTTCAGGAAACCTCATCACAGCCACTCTTGTTTATTTAATATAACCAGAATTATTAGCACCCTGATCTTTAGCAACCAACAGTACAACTCTACAAGGATCCATATTTCTGTAGGCTCAAAAACTTTGAAGCACAGAACAATCAACATGCTAAATATATATAATGAAAGGAGATACCACAAACTAATGTGAGGAAAACCAGATTGTAAATATGAGAAAGCAGCAGCTATACAAAAAGTGAGATCCAGAAACCTCAGGATACAAATCATAAATATGTGCATACTCATATGTGCACAGACACCACAATACTGGGCCACACAAATTCAAGACTCACTTGTAGTCCTTCCCAGAGAAACCAGAAAAGGAGATTCACTTAAATTCTGAATTTCTTCCTAGTTGACATTAACCAAACACACTCCTATAGCCATACACTACATCTACATGTAGAGAAATAACTACATGTAGGGAATAATTGCTCTTTTTGTTTTAAATATCTAGCTTACTGGGATGACTCATCCTCTACAAGTTTGTGTTTCTTTTCTTTGGCTGCAAAGACTGACATAAATTGGACTCTTCACTCTTGAAGAGGAAATCAGAATGAGATGACATCTATGCATGCTGTTGCTGTTCAGCCTTCCAAAAATAAGACTACTGCCCAAACATTTCTGTCACAATTTAGTGCCAAATGCACAACTGCCAATAGTGAGGATTTCAAATCCGTATGTATGCCAAAACTAACACTCATAAACATATATTCTACCACTAAAACCTTACAGTAATTAATATTATTATTTGGATTAAAACATCTGTCATGGAAGGGTTTGGTTTGCTGTCCAAAAATATGACAAACATATGAAAAACATACTTAGCATCTTTAAGAGCACACTTAATTTACAGCTTTTAACTTTGCTATCATGTACTATCTTGGTGCAGAACCAGTCATTCCACAAATGGATCATTATTAAATACATCCATAGCCTCCTGAATTGATGTGCAACACAAAGCCTTAGTAACTAAAAACCACTTAAATTTGTATTGTAAAGGAATAAAATTTCTTCCTCACTACTCTTTGTTTTTACATTCAATCTAAAGCTTTTAAGACGGTCATAAGACTTTAACGTAAGCACAAAATAAGCCTCTTTGTGATGTTATTTCTTGACTAGAGTCCTTTTCATCAAGCTTGTTAACCTGCTTCTAAATCCCCAACCAACCACCACTCTTCTTTGGTTTGCTTTCATTAGTATTTGCCTTTTTTTATTTCACTTCCCACACATCTAATTCCTGGATGGGAATCTTTGAGTGCTTCAATCCAATTTAATTATAGCATCTCACCAAAGATGGCTGTTGAGTTTTTTTTCTTCACTCTAACTTTCACCACACATTTCCACCAAACTCCCTTTTCCACTGAGCGCACAAACACTTGACTTCACAGCAAGATAGATCAAGATGCTAAACCAAATGAACACTGGCTCTATCAGAGAAATTGCATTACGGATGCGGTACTTCCAACTGGAACAGAAACCTGATGTAGCTCAACACAGGTGCTAACACAGGCACAGAGGAGAGAGGAAGAAAGCATCGATGTGCTGGAAGAAGGGACAAAAAATTAATGGATGATGTGAAGGAAACAACACTCGTAATGGCAGCCAGATCCATGCAGATAATCCACTGCTGCCTCTCTCTCTGTTTGCACATCTTCAGACTCACTCCCCTCTGTGCTCATACTCAACTCACTGATCCCATTTTTTTGCCTGTTAACTTCCTTCCCCAGGAACTTCTTGTCTCAGTTTGCAACACTTCTCAGAGGAAAATCTGTCCTGTAACTTGTAACTTGTTATCTGTTCTCTGCCATGCTTAGCCTTTTCACGGAATTACAGAATGATTTAGGTTGGAAAAGTCTTCCCAGACCATCAAGTCCAACCTGTGACTGATCTCCACCTTGTCACCCAACCCAGAGTACTGAGTGCCATATCCAATCATTTCTTGAACACGTCCAAAAAATTGTGCTCAAAAAAAAAGAGGTGCTTTTTTGTCCTAATTCTCCTGTAGTCTTCTTAGAAGCACAGGCAACTCAAGGAGCAGCAGAGTACACTTAGATCCCTACAGCAACAGGAACAGCAGTTTGTTCATCTTGCCTATTCCTTCTCCATCTTCAGAGGATGAAGCAATACACATCAAATATTAATCTCTAATTTCTTTAATCATGTCTCTCAAACTGCTATTTCCCCTCTTTTTGTCTGTCCTAACAAGGTCCAGGCACCTGCAAAGCCTCTGCTTGGGGAACACTGCTTCCAGATGGAAAAGCACCTAAGTAAAGCTAACCTGTGATATAGATCTGGTATCAATAAATATTATGTACAGATGGTTTAAGAGAATCATGGAACCACAGGATGGTTTGGGCTGAAAGGGATTTTAAAGCTCATCCAGTTCCAACTCCCTGCTGTGGCAGGGACACCTTCCACTAGACCAGAGTGCTTGGACCACCATCCAGCCGGGCCTTGATCTGAGCTAAGTTCAGTCTGAGGCAGATGCCTGGTATGAAAAACTTCATCTTAGAAAACATGTGTCTCAAAATTCAGGTGAGAAAGTGAAAAGAAATCCAAAGAAAAATTCAACGACATAAAGCAGTTTCTATCTTGCGGGATACTGTATTATCTTCCACTTTTATTTGTACACTAGGATAAATATTTTATACCTACCAAAAATATAACTCTCAAAAACTATGCAGATTATGGAAAAAAACACATGTATGAGTTCCTCAGACATCTGCCAGCACTGCAGGCTAACCTTAACCTCCTAGCTCCCTTTTTGTCAATCTTGAAAAGAAGTAGAGCCATTTAGCCAAACTGTTGTTTTTATGATCTTTGGACAGACATTCACTAAGGGATATGCTGAAAATACTAATTAATTTCCATTTCTGACCTAAGCAAGATTTCTTGGTTTTAAATGCAACATGCTACTCTAATGGCCCTCAGTACCACCTGGCATCCAGAATATATTTACTGCATATGCCTCATTTCCATCAAAATAGGATTTAATATGACCTTTATATAGAATCATAGAATCATAGAATCGATTGGGTTGGAAAAGACCTCTGAGATCATCGAGTCCAACCCTTGGTCCAAATCCAGTCCATTTACTAGATCATGGCACTCAGTGCCACGTCCAATCTGCGTTTAAAAATCTCCAGGGATGGTGAATCCACCACCTCTCTGGGCAGCCCATTCCAATGCCTGATCACTCTCTCTGTAAAGAATTTTCTCCTGATATCCAACTTAAATTTCCCCTGGTGGAGCTTGAGCCCGTGCCCCCTTGTCCTATTGCTGAGTGCCTGAGAGAAGAGACCAACCCCTACCTGGCCAGAACTTCCCTTCAGGTAGTTATAGACGGTGATGAGGTCACCTCTGAGCCTCCTCTTCTCCAGGCTGAACAACCCCAGCTCCCTCAGCCTCTCCCCATAGGACTTATGCTCCAGTCCCTTCACCAGCCTTGTTGCTCTTCTCTGGACCCGCTCCAGCACCTCAATATCCTTTCTGAACTGAGGGGCCCAGAACTGAACACAATACTCAAGGCGTGGCCTCACCAACGCAGAGTACAGGGGAAGGATCACTTCCCTGCTCCTGCTGGCCACGCTATTTTTGATACAGCACAAGATCCCATTGGCCTTCTTGGCCACCTGGGCACTCTGTTGGCTCATGTTGAGCTTCCTGTCAATCAGCACCCCCAGGTCCCTTTCTGCCTGGCTGCTCTCCAGCCACTCTGTCCCCAGCCTGTAGCACTGCAGGGGGTTGTTGTGGCCTAAGTGCAGGACCCGGCACTTGGCTTTATTGAACTTCATCCCATTGGAATCAGCTCATCTCTCAAGTCTATCCAGATCCCTCCTGCCTTCCAGCAGGTCGACACTCCCTCCCAATTTGGTGTCATCTGCAAATTTGCTGATGATGACTCAATCCCCTCATCTAAATCATCAATAAAGATGTTAAACAGGACTGGACCCAACACAGACCCCTGGGGAACACCACTAGTGACCGGCCCCCAGCTGGATGCAGCTCCATTCACCAGCACTCTCTGGGCCCGACCCTCCAGCCAGCTCCTAATCCAGGAGAGGATACACTTGTCCAAGTCATGGGCTACCAGCTTTTCCAGGAGTATATTATGGGAGACAGTGTCAAAGGCCTTGCTGAAGTCTAGATAGACCACATCCACATCCATATAATTTTCTGATTTAGTCTATATTTTGCTTGAAATAGATGGAAAAGTAATTAACAAGTTAGATTCAGGCACTGAAAAAAAAACAGAATATGCACTTCAAGAAGAAGAAGAAGAAGAGGAATTTGAATTGCTACAAATACGTAAACCAAGTTCAGCAAGAGAGCAAGTCCCTGCTACAAACTCTGGGAGAATGGCAGATCCTTTCCCTTGGAATAATTCTGAAGGATGATTTTCCTCTTCGAAATGTGTTAAATAGAAATAGCTTTGCACACCACAGCAAAATCACTGTGACCCAAGAGACAGCTGCCACAAAACCACAACGCTTCTACAGTGGGCAGAAAACTGAAGTCCTTGAGACTGAACAGGATGCATCCTTGACGTTTTGAAGGTGACACAGAAAGCAGATTAAGTATTTCATGTGTAGGTTTTTTCTTTTTAATTTTCATTTCAATGACTTATAAACAAAATCTGGTTTGTTGTTTTTCTTTTCTGATAACCACAGAATGGTTTGGCTTGGAAGGGACCTTCAAGATCACCTGGCTCCAAAAACCATCACAGTAATCATTAAAGAAATTCTAATTTCAACTTTTTTTACAGTCAATAAAGGCCATTATAAATGACATTATTTTCAGGAAGAAATCTAGTTTCAAACTCACAATCAGTTGAGTATTTGTAGAGCATACATATGGTATAGTTATTATACAAGGATATATGGATAATTCCTGTGTAAACATCAATGTCAGTAAGATCTCAAATGCTGTCATTTGAAGTCATAATGTGACTCTGAGAATCACTGACTCATGTCCAGAACTTTAACCAAATGGATCTTATCTGCCTTTTGGTGAGCAGTGCAGCAACAAACGGTAAAAACATTTTCTGACATGGAGGAAGGAAAGACAATGAAAAATTGGCTACAATATTAATCTGTTCAAGAAAAAGACCTATTGAATATTTGAATCATAGAATCCCAGAAGGTCCTAGATCATCCAGCCTCACCCTGTGCCATGGGCAGGGACACCTTCCACTACCCCAAGCTGCTCCAAGCCCTGTCCAACCTGACCTTGAACACTTCCAGGGATGGGGCAGCCACAGCTTCTCTGGGCAACCTGTGCCAGGGCCTCACCACCCTCACAGCCAAGAATTTCTTCCCAATATCCCATTAAAACCTACTCATTTTCCAAACTATCTAATATAAAATTATTTTAAACTGTCCAATATAAAGCTATCTAGAATGGTGCCAAGTAGAACCATTCTAACTTCCATCACAAATAGTTATGGAAAAACAAACCCATAAAAATTTGATATTATGAATATCAAAGTGAAATTAAACCAGTACAAGGTAAAACCCAGGATTTTAATAATATTATGTCCAGTGTTTTAAAATGATAATTCAGTGAATTTTTAAATAGAAGGATATTTAGAAAAAGAAAAAGCACTTTTTTTGCCAAAACTGTGGCTATTTTATAACATTTTTATAATATAAATTCAATTTTTTATTTGTTTTTACTTGTTGGTTTGTTTGGGTTTTTTTAAACTCACCATGTCCCAGGAAGAAAGTTATTTCTGAGGAACCAAGAATATAATGAGAAATGCCCTCATAAGAATAATTCATAAGAATCAAAGCCTCTGTTCAGTAAGTCAGCTTTGAAGTACCTATTGACCAAAGTAATTTATAACTACTTTTAATTTTTCATCTTTTTCAATGTATTTTTCTTTCTCCAAACCATAGTTTTTTTTATTCTGTAAGTAGGTTCCAAGAGAAACACTAAGACAATACACTGTGGTGCCCTTCTTTAAAAGGCTTCTTAAAGACAAGAAATCCAGGGAAAAAGCAAAACAATAAAGAAACCTGGAGTTTTTCTAACAGAAACAAAACAAAACACATAACTTATAAGTAATTTTTATTTCAGATATTAGTTCATATCATGCTCCTAGAGTAAGGAGAGTGGGCACTTAAAATTTTTAGACATCTATTTTTCATAACCTTGATAACTCTCAAGTGTTATGTCTGGTACAACTTTTATCCTGAAACTTCTGGTACTGTGCTTTTCCATTCTAATGCCTTTCTGAAATTCCTTTAATTTTCTTTTCTGAATTAGACTTCATTCTAGAGATTTTTCCAGTTGAAGTCTCAAGGCATTTTCAGCTTTTGTTGGGTTTCAAAAGGGATTGTCTATCATCCCTTGTTACTTCCTTATTCAGGAAAGACATGCTATAGTAACTTTTATATAAAAGTTGAAATTCTAAATAAAAAGGGAACAGATTAAATATCACAGGGAATTGTAGAAGAGTCATATTATTTTTAAAGGGAAAAAATAAACTGGTTGGAGATATTCAATGCAGCTGTCCATACACATACATACACCTACATACTGTGCCACAAGGTCTTTGTAGGGATTATTTTTAAGTAAAGTCTTCAAAAAAGAAGTTTCTGTCATATATTGAATCCTTAACCTCTACAACAACTAAATTAATTTAAAACAATATTAAACTCACACTGTAAAAGACTACATTGGAAAAAGATGTCTAGACCAATGCTTATGCAGAAGAAATACTAAGGAAAACCTTGTTGAAACGATGAGGATCATCTGAAAAGCTCCTCTGTTTATCTTTTGTTAAAAAGCATCTTGGATGAAACACATTTGATGGGTTATAATTACAGTTAATTAGACTGAAACATTCTGATGGAAATATCCTGTGAAATATCATTTCTATAGAGAACCACAGGGCATTTATTATTACAGGATTAGTGACCTTCAATAGTAACCTTCAATAGTAAACTTCAATCTAGTGCCTACAACACAGAGTAAAATTTTAGTAACTTCACTTCTACAAGATTCCTCCTGGATGATGTTGTCAGAGCAGCTGGACACCATCAAAAAGAGCAGAGTATGCAAAATAACATTGTTCTACCCCTCTGATAAAATAGGAAAAGTAATTCTAGTTTTGATCCTGATGACAGGTCAATTAAAAGTTTATAATATTCATAAGATGCAGAAATAATATTCATAGTCTTCGTAAAGCTATTTGCTGCAATTTGTCCCAACTCATGTTCTTTCATAAGTAAAGGCATTGTTTGGAAAAATATGTGTATGAATAATACTCAGATACATTTCAGAAACTGGAGGAAACTTTCTGCTCTTCTTTAAAATTTCTTTTGGAAAAGAGCAAAATCTAGTATTTGGTAGAACGGCCTGTACCAGGCACATCCCCCTGAAATTACTGTGGAAGTCTCTAGGTAAGTGCATGAGGCTTTGGATGCAGTTTCTATTTATTTTTCAGCATGCCTACAAATTCCAGACTGTATGGCTGCCTTTCAACTCTGAGGAAGAGGAATGTGCTTTAAGCAGAACACACAGTTTTGTAAATGTCAATACAAACTGAGAAATAAGTTGTGTTAAAACAATCCTGTAAGAATGCACTGATCTGTTACTTTCAACTCAGCAACATCTAATAGCAAAATCAATAGAAACTATAAATTATTAAGCATCTGAAGAGCTAGTACTGTTTCTAAAATTTTAAGACAGAAATTAATATTAGGTTGTACTTTATTCATAGATTTATCTCCTAGAATAGATGATATCTGTAGTGGAATTCAAGTGGCTGTCTTAAGAATTCCACTTCCCTCCATTTACCCATTTTCAGCTGATCTGTCTGGTTAGCTTGGCCAGCTCACAGTTATGGGCTTTCAGAAAAACATCACTGATGTTCAAAATGCAGAGACGGAGGCCATGCCTTCGTGAGATGATCCACTAATCACAACAGAAATGATGGCTTTACAACACACAACCATAGCAACTCTATCTCTAAGAAGTATGTGCATTTAAATCACCTCCATAAAGGGAAAAAGGCTGGGTTTTTTGCTCTTTTCTGTGCAAAAACATCTCCTTTTTTGACTGGCACTTCTATTGAACAGCTGCAATAGGTTTCTACTCAGATATTTTCCATAGAAATTTCAAGACTGACAGATCTCTCAAGAAATGTATAGTTGAAAGCTGATGCTCAGAAATTATAATGTGTGGTCCATGGGGTTGTGTTAGTGCTCCTCAGTTCTTCCCCAAATTCTCCCTTTCCCGGTTTCACAGTGGTTTTTTTCTCATCTCAATCCTGGTTCCTGCTCATTCCTCTGCTACACTTGTGTTAAAAGCTCTCTTTTGCTTCTTTCTGTATTCAGTGCTAATCTTCACTATTCTCCCTCTCTCATATCCTACTCTTCGCTTTGCTCTCCATCCTTTCATTTATTATTCTCTGCTCTACCCTAATTATTTATATTGCTCCCCCATTGTAGGTTAGCATGTAAACAATGTTCAGTCCTTCCTTGCCATCTTCATCTCCTCATTCACTTGTCTTACTTTTTCTCTTTTGGCCCTCTGGGGGCCTTTCCTTCTTTTAACAAGCCACTGTAAAGTGATTCCCCATTTATTTGATGTTTTAACTCACTGAGTTTGTACAACTCAATGCTGTTTCAAAAACGTTAAGCTGCTCAGTGGCATTCTTGTTTGGTGCATTGTCTTCTTTTTTCCTTTAAATACTCCCCAGCTAATGGATTGCCAATTAATTAGAAATAGTAAATCTTCACTCTAGAATAAACACTACATGTTTGTGAGTCTTGAGGAGCTCCTAAACTAATTTTTATGGCTTTGATGGCAACCATTCCCACTCCTTGGCAGCTTGTCAATGGAAATAAAAGTTCTCTGAGCAGATACCCAAGCCATCATTTGGAGAATGTTTTCTTTGAGCAGGATGCTCCTGCATCTGCTGTCCTTCCCCTCCCTCACTGGTTTTTTCCCTATTATCTTTTAAGGATGTCAGTTTTGAGGGGTCATGCGGATGGCTGAGTTTCCCCAGGATAAAGACAGGTGAAAAACTAATGCTAGAAAATAAAACAAAAATGGCAAACAAAAAACCCGTAACCCACCAACCAATCAAACAAAAAAAACCCACAAGCAAAACAAAACAAAAAACCTGTTTGGTTTTTTTTTTTTTTAATTCCTGATTGCCTTTGACCTGTTTTGTTGTCTGAAGCCCAGTGAATATGCCAGCTTAACCAAAGAAGAGACAAAAAGGAAGGAAGTTGAGAAGATTTTTAATTGCTACTGGAGGAGAATATCTCCTGCTCTTCTCAAATTGAGGAGAAAAAAGACAAAAGGAAGTGGGACCAGACAGAAGAAGAAAGAACCCAAATCTGATATGTCTATTTAGCATGTTATACATGAAGTAAACCTGTTTAAAATGATTTATAATAAAGGTGCTTCTCAAGAAATGTTTACTGTGAGCCAGATGTAATATAAATTATTCATACCTGATGAGGTTGGTTCCTCTTCAATTGAGGCTGTGCAAAAAGGCGTCAGGGATGGAAAGGGTGCCAGGGACAAGGAAGGGAAAGGGAAGAGACAGGAAGAAAAGAGAGAGAGAGAGAAATACAAATGAAGAAATCATATAGTTTTAATTGTTATATTATTTATGTTTTTTAATATAAGTAGGTATTATAAAAAATTTTATTCTCTCCATTCCACACCCCTTCTGTTCCCTTCAGGTCCTTGGCAACCACGATGGGGTGGTGACAGCAATGAATTACTGATTCTGAAATTGAGTAGTTAGGGAGCAAAAGAGGCAGTTTTGAGGTGGGAGGGGGGTGTGTCAGGGACACAGTTACCCACTGGACTCTCCATTCCAGCTGTCTGTGGAAAGTGATAAAAATCCATATCTTCATACCTTTCCCTTTTATGGGTAGATAACTATCTATAACCAGCACATTCAAAAGAAGGGAACAAGCATGTTCACGGTAAAACTGCATTTTAAAAGTAGGTCAGTGACCGAGTTCTTTTCCTTCCTGTAGTCAGGATGTTTTGTGTACACATGCATCACAAAAACATTCTTTTCACAGTCTTGCAAATTTCTCTGTGACAGCAAAAGCCACGTTCAAGTGTTTCTCACTTGCATACTATAAGAGAACCTGGAGGTGAGAGAACTCTCCATAGATAAGATATAGAGGCCCCCTTGAGATATTAAACACGTGTATCCATACTTTTATTTCTTTTCTCTTTTAACAAACACCTTCTACCAGTGGCAATGGAAGCTCCTTCTCCTTGATTTCTTGCAGAATCAATTCAAACCATACTCCCACAGCCATGACAAACACTGACCCATCCTGACAGCCCTCAAGCTTGCACTTGGCATGGATAAAGATTTCAAACATTTTCTCAAAGACCACCACAATGCTTGGTAAACTAATTTCTTTTCCTTCACTATCACCCCCATCTATTGTGCAGGGAGGAACCAGGACAGGATCAGGAAGACTTTCCCTCTTTTTACTGAGAATTTGTCAACTGTGTTTGAGACCAGTAATAAATCTTGGTTAATTCAGTACAATATTCTATATATGCAACTGTATGAGGTGACTAACACTGAACACATCAGTTATTCCTAATGCAGAGTAGCATGGTGTCCTTTTGTGGACTGTCAAGTCTAATCAAGACAAAATCATAAATTACTGTCTAAAGCACCAGCCAAGTATCTTGTCTCTAGCTGAGACAAATAGGTGATTTTTATTTCTAAAGCTTGGTGTTCAGATAAACCATGAAGAAGGGTACACAACAACACAACATTATGAAGTACATAATCTAAAATGGCCTAAATAGGACGCTTAGCTAAGCCTTCGCTTTTGTAACTCCTTATTTAATGTTTGAATGTGTATTCGGAAACTAGATTAATCCGTTATGCAGTGTATGTAAAGATCACATTAAGCTTTCAGCAAGTTTTTTTTTACAGTGTAACTGCTGAATTTAAGTAAAATCTGTTTGTGGTAGTAGAATTTCAAGACAATTCAAGAAAGAAGGAAAAATACTGTCCTACTGTTTTTAAATAGAACCAATCAGATAATCTTTAATTCAACAACATGACAGCTGATTACACAGACACAGAACAAATAAACAAAAAACCCCCACACCTGAATATTTGAATCTCAGAACAACAGAATCTGAAGTAAATAAATAACAGAATTTGATTGCAGGCAACTCCCTGCCCGTGGTTCCTCAGATTAATCTTGGCCACGCTGTTCCTCTTGGCGGGAGGAAAGAGTGACCAAGTTCCTTCTCTGAGTTCCGGGGCAAAAAGTCCTTTATTCAGAAGTCCCACAGCTTATATTGTCTCGGGGGAAGGGCTAGAAGGAGGAATGTGATTGGGCAACGGTCCGGAGGAACGGGAGTGACTTGAGGGCTCCACTAACCAATAGGGGAAACAGAAGGACCAAGGTCCCATAATAAGCTCAGGACTGGGGAGACGGCCAATCCTGTTTGAGCAGAGACAGGGCTGTATTCGGGGAGGGGAGACAATATGGTTCCAAGTGGGGGAGGGGCCACGCAGACCGGGTAAATACATAACTCAGGGAAAGACCGTACAATAAAACACAAGTAGTGGTTGTTTTTCTGCTTTGCTCGGTCCCAGGGAGCTGCCACTGTGATGGACGCGTTTCTAAAGCCGCTCTTTCCAGGTTTTGTAATCCTGGCACTCACCCACAAATAAACAAACTACAAACTAAGTAAATAAAGTAGGTTGTAATTTGTCAAGGTGCCACTGGAAGGGAGGACTACACAAACAGAACAGAACAGAACATGAAAGTTGGAAGTTCCATTATTAAATTTTACAAATGCTCCAAATCTGTATTAGTTGCAAGCTCTACTGCTGCTTGAACAGCAAATAATTCAAACTACTAGAGACTGTGCATTAAAACTGGTTAAACAAAACTGCCTAATTATACAAAGAATATTCATTCCAGGAACCATTTTCTTCAGACCGCTATTTGAATAATATTCTTAGACTTAATTTTCGGGATGAAAACCAGCATTAGCAATTCAAAGCTGAATTCTGTTACTACTGTGATGGTTGTTTCAGAGGGACCACTCTGTGATTAGGTACACATCTAAATAAAACAGTATAGCTGAATCTCAGCTGAATAAATTGCTCAGATGCCAAGACAGCTAAGCAAATAATGTCACTTTTCTGTTTATTTAATTTATATTGGCTATTTAATTGTTGGTTTGAGGTCTTTCAGGAATAGGCTATGTTCTTTTCTTGTCTGAGCTGCTGAGAACTGCTTTTGCAAAAGCCCAAGTTCTCTTGTCAATACCATATTTCTTAACTCCAGACAGAAATTAAATATGGATATCAAAAACAGATATGAAAATGCAGTTATGAACTTGTTCATACTTAATACAAACTTTTATAAAAAATCAAATTAACTTAATCTCTTGCTTTATGTAACAGGATATTTTCATTTCCCATAGCTTTAGAAACCGTGTTTAAAAAAACAGCCTTCAGAAAGCTATTGAATGCTCAGAAAATACACTGGTTTTGTTATATCATACCAGCTCAAATGCAATGTCAGCACTTTGTTTTCCATTCATTAAGGAAATATATTAAACTACCACACCAAAAATTTCCTACGCAACATTACTTTTTTTTTCCATCAGCAGTGATTTAAAGCATTAAGTTACTTTTAAAAGCCATTCATCTCCATAGTAATTATCTGTATTTTACTTTTTACTCGTTCCAGAGGAGTGGAGAGGGAGTAAGCTGGAACTGCCTTGAGCAAGTGGGATGGCACAGGCTAGTGATTCACTGTGGTGGGTGGTGGATCCCCATCAGCCTGGTGTTTTCCTCTTGACCTCAGAGAGGTGAGATTCACACAGAGTAGGCACTTATTTAATAAAAAAGTGCCCCAAACAGTCACAGGCATCATCAAGTCTCATAACAGCACTGCGTGACCTTAAAATGTAAACTTCTCTGAAGCTTCAACGCATTTTTGACATCATATTTCTTCCCCTTTTAATGCATCATTGACAAAATATAATAAGACATATGGCAGCAGAAACATTAGATTTTATCTTCTTAGGGAAAATCTGATTTTCACTTGGGAAAAGCTGATCTTTTTTTCCTTAGAGGTGAATAATACTGCATGACATTAGTGAGAGGAAAAAAGCCATGAAGACACGGGCAAGTTTGCAAAGCCTATACCAGGACACATATCACCCAATATTAGCTTAAGAGAGATAATACAGGAAAGCAATGCTTGAGTAGTATCTGAATATCTATGCCAGATTCCTGATTATTTCTCTTACTGTGGTAGAAGCCTTGATGGGCCTGGGGAAAAAAAAAAAAAGAAATTTGAAGCATTAATAACATCCTCCCGTACTATGTTATATCTTATGACATATTACATTAGTTTTGTGTTATATTGAAGCTTACGTTAATTTTATATTAATGTGCAATATGTTTGCCTTTAGCATTCAAATAAAATGTAAGTCTCATATATAAAAGAATAAACTTAGATATATGGCACCATCTCTATGGGAAAGTCTAGGCAAGAGCTCTATAATATTACCCAAATGAACAGCAAGATCCAAGAACAAGTAACATTTTTTCTGCATGTGACATCGAAAATGAATTATATGCTGCTCATCATCAAATCTCAGAATCTCAGGGGGCCTGCAATGCCAGAAAGACTGACTTGATTGACTTCCTATAAAGATTCAACATCAGTCATTAAGGGTGTGATTTTAATGCTACAGATGTTTCATTGAAAATATGTGTTTAACAAGACTGTCTCTTCACTTGCTCCCCATTTGACAACCTGCAGCATTCAGAGGGCCTTGGAACAGGGTTGTCACCTTCTGTCTTCAGCTGGCCAGGTTGTGCTTGCAATTATGCTTGAGAAACAAAATAAAACAAAACAAAAAATACACACAAAAGTCCCAAAAAAATAGACCAAAAAAACCCAACCCATCCCAAACCAAACCAAAACCAAAAACCTGTCATAGGTTTGACAATAGATGCTGGAATTTTTTCCCGGTGTTGCCCCCTCTCCCCTCAGTCTGTTTCTTCCAGGATGGGGGGAGTTAGGAGAGGGGCCGCCTCCTTTTTTTGCTGATTGCTCACGTGGCTGCGAGCAGCTATTGAGCTGCCGAGGACAATTTATCCTCAGCTCCCAGGTTTGCTGTGGGCTTCTTTCCTCTTGGGGCAATTAGGACTTTGTTTTGTTTCTTTTGAAAGTTTTGGTTGCACCATTTGTTGTTTATTTGAGTTTGTTAATAAAGAGCTGTTCTCTTCCTTTTCCATACTTTCACTTGAAGCCTCTTAATTTCAAAGTTGTGATTTTGTTAAACTTAGACAAAACCTAAATGACAAAACAACAAAACCAAACAAATAAAAACAAAACAAGAAGAACACACCAGGAACCGCTCTAATGCATGTGACAGATAATTCACTATGAACTGATAAAACTCTGCCTGGGTGACAGATGTTATATGGAAAACACGTATATTAATTAAGAAATCCGAATTAGGCCTGTGGAACTTAGTAGAGGAATTGTATCACTCTTCATGGGTTTACATCAACTCAAAGCCTATGAAAAACTTACTCTTTCTTCATTGTTTTATTTCAAAAAATAAAATTTTTAATAAGAAGTTGGTATCTGAGCAAAACTTCAGGTATTATTAAAATCTAGAATACTAATATCTTAAAATGACAGTGTTAGAAAAGCCAATAAGGGCGGTCTAATTCATTCTCATTAGTCTTCTTTTTTTTTTTTTTAAGCATCGGGGCCCCGTGCTGAATGAGGACATGTTTAAACATGAAATAAAAGGTTTATTTAGGTGAAAGTCTGCATTTTGCAGAAGACAAGATTAGATAATGATTTTTTTTTGTAAGTGCGTTCATGTTTACACCCCTGTAGAACAAGGCAGTCAGTGGAGTGGCCCTCTGAACCTACTATTTGGCAGGATGGCCTTCATAAGGAAAAGAGTGTAAAAAATTATTTAGCTTTAAAGCAATTCCTGAGTTCTTAGTCAGTTGCAGTTCTTGACAAGGATTCATGTGCTGCCAAAGACATGATAGTACTAAAAGTTGTAATTCTGAAGCCAGGAGTAGTCTGCCATGACTTGAAATATCACACAGTTTTACACAGACTCACACACATATGCTGTGTGTGAGAAGATGTGAATGTCACAAAAGAGAGGAGAGTGTAATGAGAAAATGTCCTAGAACTTTTACACCCCAAAATGAGTGTACTCAGATAGCTGAATGAATAAGACTATAAATCAGTGTACAGTAACTTTTGTTTCTTTAAATGCCGAAGAACATTCTCCATCAATCAAATGCATGCTCTTAAAATTAAATGCTAAAAAAAGCAGTAAAATATACTTATGGAAGTAGGTACCTGCTAGTGTCTGTTACACTTATGGATGTGAAAACCTACCTGAGATATACCCTTAGTTATACGTAGAAAACTTTACCTTTCAAGTCAAGCAATTTTATATTTTCACATTTCAGTCAGTTGCCTGAAGCTTTTTCTCTTTATTGTTTTTGTGTGTTCTAGGGAAAATTTTACTAGCTATTCTTATATGAATGGAGAATTTTAAAGTAACATCATATACCACACTGCAAAGTAATAATGATGATAATATTTTCTTTTATTTTATGGATATTCTCCCACTTGGGAAATAAAATACCATAAAATCCCCACTCAGATGCTCACAGAGTGTTTGAGTCTGGTTATTGACTGGTGCTAGAGTCTGGATTAGCTCTCTCACTGAAGACTTGATCTGTACCCAAGTGCTTACTACCACACCACTTGATCCTCCAATATCCAACATCCAACAGTATAAGTTAAAAGACAATAAAAAAATGCTCAAAGTGAATCAGAAAATTGCAGTTAAATAAACCTGCAGCCCTTAACATCAGATGGCAGCTTTAATACCTGAACTTTCTGTGACACTATCTGTTCTTATTTCACCCCAGAATGACTTCAACCATCTGTTCCTGCTGCCAACGAATTGCACCTAGACTGCCCATCTTGCCTCGTGGGAATACATAACTGAGAAGTTCAATAAACACACAGGAAAACCCAATGGATTTCAAATACTAAGATTTCAGGATAAATATGTATCCTGCAACTTTCAGTGATTTCAGGGATTTTGTCAAACTCTCTAATTTACCAGTTGTAAAGATCGTTCTGCCATCCTTTCTGGGGAATGAAGCTATATAAACCATCTAGAAGGCCACAACTTTATCACAGAATCCTTAAGACTGGGAAAGACCTCTAAGATCATTGAGTCATGATACGAAAAGCCTTTAGATTGCTACCAGACAAAATGGAAAGCACTTAATAGTCACTGTTTCATAGAAAATGCAGCATAATAAATAAAACTGCATAGAATCAAGGACATACAGTTCTCAGTGCAAATTACTCACTTCATTCACAGGCCCTACAAAGGAATTAACTTCTTTTTTTCCCCTAAATCCAAGTCTGTAGTACTCAGTTCAGCATGACTGAGGGCCTGCATTCTGCTTAACCAAGGTGATTTCCATGCAACACAACATTCATCATGGGAAACTTCAACTGTAAATGGCATATTGTGTCAAGAGGAGAATTCAGAGGAGCAGATGGCAGGTAAAATGAGAGATGTGGTGTCTAAGGAGTCCCATGCAGGGAGACATAATGCTCTGATGCAGTGGATGTTTTAATCATTTTTTGGTGACTTCAGGAATGAAAAAAATACCCCACCATAAAAGTACAGGGCATGAACACAGACGTGGCAAAGAGAAGACTTGAGTCCTGGTGTAAGAAAAGCAAAGCAGATATTTTCAAATTAATGACAGTATTTTCATTGCTAAGGCAAAGTTTGGGGACTGGAATACATTTGAGGAATAACAGACACACCAGTATTCACTTCAATCTCTTTTTAATTGGACAGAAACAAAAGGAGATCCTATGACCTTTGCATCTAATACTGGTTTTATATTTAACTCCAGTACAATCACAATAAATACCTAAATACATCTGAATCCATTATTGCTTAGTATTGAAAAATGTGTGTTGAAAAATATGTGTGATGTAGACTGTGGCAAAACAGGGTCAATAATATCCAGTTTCAATAAAACACTGCCCTTATCTAGATCTCAAAGAATTTATTAACACATAACTCTGTTAACAACAGTGACAATGGGTCGTATATCAATTTGTCTAAGGATATCTGCAGAGGTCTATTGAACCTGGACCTCTCCAAAACTAGCACACTGTTCTGCCCTAAAATATGATTGATGAAGAGTGTTTACTTTAAACCTGAGGCAGGTTGTACAAATTGCTGTGCATTTAGCACACCAACTTCTTTGCTGACAACTGTAATTCGACGAACAGAAATTTCCAAAAGGGAAACATGCCTAAACACAAGTGTAAAAGGAGACGTTTTGTTGACACTAACATGACTTTGCTATATGCAAACAAGGCAAGAGATAACACTGTGATAGGAGGTAAAAAATCACACCAGGTGTGAGATTTCTTTATTCTTTTCAGAAATGCTATGTTCCTAGCCCTTAATTTGTTATCTACATACCATTCCTAATTTTTCAGAAAATAATTAAAAATTGAATACTCAAGGCTTTTTCTCATGAACAAGTGAAGATAATTTACACTGATTTTTCTTGTTTAGTGAATAAAGCCACTAGAAGTCAACAGTTTATCAGCCTCTGAATTCACCCCGAAAGAAACATTTTCACAGCAGTCATCAGTCAGCACTCTGGTGCTCCTCCATGCCTTTCAGTTTTCATTAATGTAGGAGTTAGGCCTATTGATTTTGAGCTTTTTATTTTTTTTTTAAGAATTTTTTTTTCATCTCCAGTATATGGATTTTTCTGAGACCCACCTCACCCCTACTTTCCCATACATTCCTCAGAGCAGATTTATTCATTTTCCGTATAGGGTTTTGCGCTGTCAAAGGATGCTCAGCACCCTCTGTGGTGAATGCATTTCGGAAACATTCCCAACCAGCACCTCCTGCCAAGAGAAATAAGAGCTGTTGGGCTCTTGGTGAGCTGTGCTAAAATTCTGCCTTTCATTCCTTTTCATTTTCCCCTCTTCCTTTCTGCAAACAGATGGCAAAACCTCTTAGAGTACTTCCACACATCTCCATCTCCACTGCAGCCCACAACAAAAACAAGGATTGCCACCCTTATAATCTGTTCTTGGCACTGGAAATGTTGGAAATGCTTTTTACTTGGGATGTTTCAGGTCAAAATAGTTACAATCAACACTTTTATCCTTGCTCCTGCATTCTGTAATGCCTTGTTTTCATAAAAAGGCATACAGGAAATGCAGGATGCACAAAGGAAGATGAACCACTGAGTACAAAGCAACTTTCCCAGGTGGCAAAAAGCAAGTCAAAGGGGAAATGGCCTCAAGTTGCACCAAAGGAGGGTAAGGTTGGATATCAGGAAAAATTTCTCCACCAAAATAGTGGTTAAGCATCAGAACAGGCAACCCAGGACAGAAGTGGACTCATCATCCCCGAAAGTGTTCAAAAAATCAGTAGATGTGGACTTAGTGCTGTGGTTTGGTGAGCATGGTGGTGTTCAGTAATAGATCAGGTTTGATGATACTGGAGATCTTTTCCAACCTTGATAATTCTGTGATTCTATGAAAACCCATAATCTTACCTCTTATCTGCTGACGTGGCACTTTTTTGTTGGGCTGTCAAAGTGCTGGACAGGCAGGGAGTTGGAAATGGATGACCTTTAAGGTCTCTTCCAACCCAAACCATTCTCTGATTATATGATTATTGAAATATGCTACATTTAAATGACTAATTATAAATACAGTGATGGAATAATCTCTAACATTCAAGGTAAATACATTTGAGTGCTCTAAGTGTGTGATACTGGAGATCTGGGAAAATGACAGGCAGATATCACATATTTAAGAAAACCTGGAATGGAACTGGATTGATTTTCATTACAATTAGGTACACTAACAAAAAAGAAATTACTAGCTTTTCTTCTCCATCATTAACTGCTTCAAGACAGAACCTGAAGAATAATCTTTTGTTTTTTGTTTTCCTGGGTTTTTTCCCCCTATTTATCTATATATATATTTATATATATGTATATATATAAACCAGCATATATTAAGCAGAAGTGAAATTATTTGTATTTGGATCAATCAAAAATTTCCATGCTTGTAGTGAAACATCTCATCTTAATTTCAATCCTTTCAAGAAACAAAATAAAAATTTGACCATTTTTTAACACTTGGAATATTTTTTTAAAAAATTCAAAATTAGGCATCAACAAACACTGTCTCACAAAAATTAAAGCGAAATTCAGTAATATATTTTCCTAAATATTTTCCTAAATTTTTATGGTAAACTTTTCTTCTGTTACTTTTTAGGTCAAAGATATGTTTTGTTTTTAAAGTTAAAAATTCCTTCTGAATTTAACATGAACGCATGAATAATTTGCATGGCCCCTGTGGCATTTTCCAGTTAATATTCATGCAAAGAAAAGTTCAGGTTCAGAGATGGGTGATCTAAATGCTAACAGATGCAATTTTATTGCATTGTCAATTGCTCAACTTTATACAGCATTATTAATGTTAACATGAAATACTGACTTACTAAGTCATTGGAGTTATTTAAATCTAACAAAGACTTAAATTAAAGACAAAAAGTCAAAAACTAATCCCAAACAACACTAATTTTTCCCCCCTCCAAAACCTTTTTTCACCAGGAATTTTATGATGACTTCACCCAACAGAAAATAATCCTCTTAAGAAAATGCATTAGAACATAAAATTAGAATATTAAAATTTACCTTAAACCATGTATTTTAAAGTCTGTGTTAATCACTATGTGCAGCATTCTGCAATCACACTCTACATCGAAGATTATTGTGACTAAGTACAAGATATGTTGAAGAAATAAGACATAAAATATAGTAGTCATGAAATATTCATCTGGTGAGCAAATCCTTCTGCTTCATAAATATTCCATGTTGTAATCTAGTGAATTTTATCCATGACTCTGCATTAAAAAGACACAGTGACATGGTATAGATTTAAAAAAATACATGCACATAACTTAGAAGCAAATACTCCTACTCTGTGTAGGCTGAAAGAGCAAAGTGTCTTATTGCTAAAGCAAAATAGCCGGTATTTGACTGAATTTCCTCCCCTTATGTATCTTCTTCTTGATTCTTTGTGCCACACAAAGCTCTTTACATAAGATCCATTTCATAAATGCAAAAGTGACTGACTGAATTTATTGTCTCCTGCTGACCTGGAATAAATCAGTAAAATACACATTTATATTTACCTTCCACTGGCTGTGTTTCTTTTACTGTACTATCTTGCAGTTTGAGAATTATTCAAATGTCCCCTCACACCACTCAGGGACAGACAATTAAGACCTATATATTGCAGATATCCACTGATATCACTAAAGTGTAGTCTAGTCAGGACAAAATTTGAGCTTACAGCTCCAGGATAATTAATTCCTATGTAATTAGGTCAAGTTTTCCCAGCAGAAAATTATGTAAATGTAAATTTTGCTACAATTTTGCCACACGAAACACAAACCTCAATGAGCAAAGAGATTTGTGAGGTTCTTTCTAGTTGTTTTCCAAAACATCTTCAATCTTTGTTTCATCTGTGGCCCCACAAATTTGGGTGAGGTCTTATAGTTGCTGGTTTGTGTTTGGCTACTGTGCATCAACCTGGTCAGTCAGGTCACAGGAGAGGGATTATTTTTTTTTCCTCTTTTTTTTTTTTTTTTTTTTAACTGCCAGAAGCTTTTGTCTTCCTCAGCTCAAATTAATGAGCTTTCTTTTTCTTCTAATAATCTTATACCTGATTTATCAGGCAACTTAAAAAGTGACAGGGGACTGAGCAACTTGGTAAAATCCAAGAAATAGCAGATGATGTTTCCTTCCTAATAACATTAAGGAGGAAATATGTTATACACTAGAAACTGAACCAGCAAACTGGAAACAAGGAAACAACAAAATCAAAATGCTTTCTGGCCATGTTTCTTCTCCTTCGCCTTTTAAAGTTCTTTTCCCTTTCTTAGGCTGTCTGAAGCCTTTAAAGGGTAATTCTAATCAGCTTTCCATACACATCCTGTAGTCTGCATCACCACTCAGAAGTATGAGCCTGTCACCTGCTGCTATTCTGCAATAAAATTATACTTATGGGTTGAAGATGATCAATGGTACTGGAGAAATTAAAATTTCTCATCCAATTTCATTTGGGGCACACTATAATAACTGGATAACAGCCATTGCTAATATTTGGTTTTAAAAATGAACATATAAAATTATTTTGGTGTTTCCTGTCATGCCGCTAAACCAGACTGTATTAAAGTAACCAGTTCTTGTGTCTACATTTCAGCAGAAGCTTGAAAATACTGAAGAAAGAAAAAAAATTAAAGACAAATGTTGCCAGAAGAGGAAACACTAGATATAATAAGAAATAAGGGGTAGAGAATTCTGTCACTCAGGTGATGAAAACATAAACAGAGCAGCACCTGGGCAGAATTTATATATAGAAAATAAACACCATGCTGAAAAGCTGCCCCTTTTTTTTTTGAACATATTATGCTGGTAAAGATAACAAAGTTCAGTAAATTGGAGACATCCACCTCAACATATGAAGTGACTTCTCTACATGAAGTTGTAACTGTATATTGTACTACAGAGGTAGCCATATAAAGGGTCAGGGAAAAAATACTCTGAAATATGCATAATCTAAACAATTTTCCAGTTACTTTTAGAGTAGAGACTACCAACTATTTCAGTTGGGCTTCTCTCACCTCATCAAACTCCCTACTCTGAAATCCTCTCTTCTTTCTGGGTGTATCCCACTTGTAAGTTCCCTGAGAAAGCGAAGATTTATTGGGCTCTTTGGGCTGCCTGCAGCAATATTTGGGTGTGATGACATTCTGGGATTTACAGAGGTCAAACTGCACTTCCTAATGGCCGTATTCTGGTCCTAATGTTGATGAATCCTCATAGCCAGTCAGAAATTTAACTCTATTCAAGTTGCATGCTTGTGAATAATGAACCCTGAACACCTGTTAAAGGGCAGATAGATTATTTTTTAAGATTTTTTTTAACTTGTTCTTCTTTCCCTGAAGAATGGCACCTGTATTTTCAGCCCCTCTATCACCATTTTGCCCTGACAAAGGGTTTGGGAACCCATCTGCAGCCTAAGAGTTTTCTGTACTCCCAAAGAGTGGAAATTTGTGGTCCTGCAGATGACACAGTCCTACAGATGACACAATCCTACAGATCACTCACACCACTCACTAAACCGCAAGAAACTTAATTTTCCTGGAGTTTCTTTTGAGCTGTGGAATCAGTTCCCTCCCCTTCTCTTGTGATGCTGCTGAGCTGCTTTATTAGGTTGTTTTGATGCCTTTTATTCAGGTTCCCTTCATCACTTTGATCTCACCAGGTAGGCCCTTGCTGTTATGTTTCACTGTACTGCACTCTGGTTTTCTATTAATCACATCCTCTTTGCTGCTCCAGTTCTCACCAGACAGACTGTTGCCACACTGGGTAATGACATAAAAAAAAAAATCCAGTGTTTATAAAGCTAAATTGTCTCTTTACTATTCAAATATGGTTGTGAAGACTGTAGAGGTGCAAACAAAGTAGATTTATTGAGTCTTGACCCACAAGTCCCATCTCCTCCCCCACTTCACCTATAGACTTCTCAGGTTCCAGGTAGACCTGTCACACCAAGATAAGTGACTTTAGCAAAGAAAATGTAGTTTTCTTCTTGGACAAAGGCTTCTGCCAACACCACGTCTCACAGAACAATCAGCCCTACAGAGCTGAAGTAGACAAGAAACTTTGCAAAGAAAGGCAACAAACAGGGCTGAGATTTAGGGCTCCCAAGTCAAAGCAGAACAGTGCAGCCACTATGGACCACTTTTGAATGAACAAAGTTCATGAGAAACAGATGCAACACTATTTGTTACAGAGTATGAAATTAAATTAAGTGGAAAATGAAATTATATAAAAAATACCCCATTTAATTCAATGCTGATTAACTAGATTATTGTAGTTTTAATATATATTTTTGCTAAGCAAGGATCAGATATTTCTCCTAAAGTATTTCCATCAGTTTGATTTCTGCAAGGCCAGAGAAAAACTGTATAATTTAATTCTTTCTGTATTTAACTGAGATGCACGAAAGAAATGCTTAACACATCCCAATTCTAAGCAGTATCAAGATTCATAGCCTGTTAGTTTAATATTCACACTCTTTATTTTAGTAAACTTTTTATTTCATGGTCTTTGGGCATTCATATATTCAGCTACAATACTTGAAATATAATTATTCTATTTCATTTTGAATTACTGATTCTTTGGAAGTGTTTAGGTCCCTTCTTCCACCTTGAGAGGGCAAGTGATGAACATACTGATGTTTCAGAAGGACCTGATATATTTATTTACTTTGTTTATGTTGCGTTGGTCAGGATATGTTGTTTTAATGTAACCAAGGCTGACCCCAAAGACACCACTAGTGAGGACAAAGTTAATCCACTGCTCGTTTTTGTTGCTGACTTAGGCTAATGTATTGTTCAGTTACAAGCTAATGACTCCTGCAGATGTTTCTTATTTCATGCCAGAAAAAACAGAATCTAAAATTAAATATTTTCTTTTTTATGACTGCCATTGTTCCCCTTATAAATTACAGCCCATTCAGTCATATTTTTGACTAAATCAAGTGACACTGACAGTTTTCTTATCTGCAAAAATTAATCTTAAAGGACTAAATTCTGTCCTCATTAGACTGTTCATAATGAATAACTGATGATTAAAAAGTTGACCTGCCTAAGAAGGTGAGGAAAGTAATAGGAATTTTTAATCAAGACATGCCTCTTTCTCTCAATTCCAGCAAGAGCATATTTGTACTTAAGTATGTTGACATGTCTCTATCTTCATGTTTTTTCACACCCTTACTGCCCTCCTCTTGCAAATGGAGAAACTAAGGAACACCTTCAAGAACGTTTTTTGTTTAAAAAATAAAATTTGTTGCCAACTCAAATTGAATTTGCCAGAAATGGGTATGCTGCTTTATATTTCTAGATAACAGGAATATAATACACTGAGATTTAGCTCTTAAAAAATGTTTTTCTTCCTGTTTTTTTGGGGCTTTAATCTTGATCCACAATCATGATCCTGTTACAAGCCTTGATCTCATCACTGCCTGTGCCTATGCAGATCTTGTAATAACACAGGGCTGCAACAACTCCTCAGAACCTTTTCTCAGGTGTATCTGTGTAGCACAGATTCCTTACTAACGATGAAAACTGCCTCAGTAGGAATGTTTTTAGTTCATATTGTCCCAACATGAGAAAAATGGTTAATGTAAAGGAAGGACTCATCTACCATAAGAACTGGTTTTTTGTGTGAACTGAATACAAAAAAATGGTTTTGAAGATCTGAGAATGGCATGGTTCAGGTATTATGGTGCCTTTTAAACAACATTAATACTTAGACAAGTATATTCTACTGAGCCCTATAGTACTCACTTTAGGTTGTCATCTTAATTAAGTGCAAGTTGTTGGAACTGAGCTTTTCACCCTTTCTAAATCTCTAGTTACTTTAAGAGATAAAAAAACTAGGAAACAAACATTTTTTAATGAATATATATGTTACTATCACAACCTAGAAGAACTGGACATAGAAGATCTCAGTTCTTCTGTTCTGGTACATTTCTAATAACATCTTACTTTTTCCTCAGGATCTTCCTTTCTTGGCACTTCCCCATTGATGGCTTTTGTTACAATACATCTGACAGTCTGGGGACTAACACACTTTTTATCTTACTTTTTTTTGTGGGTTTTTTTGTTGGTCTGGTTTATAAAACACATTAATTGTTGATTCATAGCAATAAATATGCATTTAAAGCTGAAGTTGCTTCCAGACTAGGCTGGAAATGAGACCAAGGCATTTCCTACAAATGAGGAACTTCTCTCTTGTTTCTGTTTACATCATGGAAGGCACCAGACTCCATGAAAACTGCTAAGTATGTTTAGAAGAAAAATTAATTCTAAGGCAGTTACCACAGCAGCAGCTGTTCTTTTCTCTCTAATTTTCCCTACACTTGCAGCTAGAAAGACCAGTTGAGCGAACACAGTCAACAGAAGCCAAATAGTTATTGCTGTTCAAAGCTATGAGGAACTACAAAAGGTACTGGCTGGGATTTAGAGAAAGGACTCAGGAATTTACGGATATCCTGGACTTTCCCTCTGAAGCTCTGAATCCATGCACAGGTGCATCACTCCCAACCCTACCATCCAGAGGGTGGAATGCTACACAGGATAAATAACTGCAACCCATGATCTTTTTGGTGGTTAAAAGGAATAAAAAAAAGCATTACTCAGATTGAAACACAATACTTGAAACATCTCCATGGGGATTTGAAGTCTCAGCATTTGTATCCCGTAGTCTATGCAGAAAATGCTTGTATGGCAAACACAAGTATTCCAGGATATTTTGACCAGCCCTGTTAGTTCCTTAGGAAATAAGTGTAGGACATCATTAAGGCTGAGAGAATTGGTATTATTCAGCCTGGAGAAGAGAAGGCCTTGGGGTGAGCTAATTGTGACCTTCCAGTACCTGAAAGGAACTGACATGAAAGATGGAGGGAGAATATCGATTCAGACTGACAGAGAGTGGGTTCATATTAGATATTAGGGAAGAATTTATTGGCTGTAAGGGTGGTGAGGCCCTCGTATAGGTTGCCCAGAGAAGCCGTGGCTGTCCCATCCCTGGAAATGTCCAAGGCCAGATTCGACAGGGCTTGGAACAACTAGTGGAAGGTGTCCCTGCCCATGGAAGGGGGATAAAATAAGATGATCTTTAAGGTCCCTTCCAACCCCAACCATTCAGTAATTTATCTGTCCATGGATACGGACAGATAAACAAAGAGATTGTATATGCATGTCTTGTACCTATCCATTTGTAAAACCAAAACCCTGCATGTGTTCATGCATATTTGAATTAGATTTCTGTCGAAAACATAGATCAGAAGAGTGAAAATACACATATTTGCACCAATTATGCATGAAGCAACACATAAACTGAATAGAATCATAAATACCAAGGAATCTGAAGTGTGATTTCACCAAATCATGAAGCCTAAATTCTACCTCATTCTTTTCCTAGTTTCAGAGACAAAAAATCTAAGATTATGTCCAAATCAACCACCCCTTGCACATGCTTTTCCAGACTTCAGAATGGCCTGACTTACAGTGGTATCAAAATGAAGATGGTATGGATGACTGGAAAGTTTTTACCTCAAATCAGTATTCTAATATTACAGATATAACCACAGAGGACCAGCTGAAATATTAATTTCAATCTCATTGCTTGTTTTCTTCTAACATTAGAAATAATATATTTACTCTTCTAACTCATGGTGCAATAGCAATTCTCAAGCAGGTGTTCAGCTCAAGAAATACATGTGAAATACTCATTCTGCAACCATAATTCAGCATAAAACCTGATGCCTTAATAAATTTGGTCACTAATATAATATAAATATAAATTAATAACTCTTAAACCTTATTTTATAGCATCATCAAATTGGAGAAAGCTGTACATCTGTGAAAAAACCTAAAAAACTCCCATTATCTCTAAATTAAATTATTCATATGCCTCATATAGTCAGCATTTCACTTAGGTCCTCATTATCCAGCAGTCGTGAGGGTATAGGAAGATGAGCACATGGCATATAGTGTCTTTTCACCCCAAACAACCATCCCAGTTAATTTACTAGGTAAACCCACAAACTTATTATGCAGGTCCTGTGATTACACTTACATTGGGCAGAGAAAAATAAAGAAAAAATTAAAAAACAACAAACCAAACCAATTAGGAACTAAAACATCTAGTTATTTCCCTTACCTAAGTAAAATGGTATTCTGTGAACAACTGAATCATATGCTGAAAAAAGTAAAAAACTCTTTTGGTGTGTGCCACTCAATTCTTGTACATTCAGAGTTGTGCTCACTTCAACCAACAGTTCTCATTCTTCAGCATACTTAAGAATAAGGTATGTTTGTTCAAGATAATACTAGTTTTATATATTCCAGTTTAAAATCTAAAAAAAAAATCATTTAGTATGCTGGAACTGCACAGAAAAAAAAATATAAGAAAGTAGATAAATTATTCTACACTGTTTTAAATGCTTAAAGGAATTTTGCATCTGGATGATGAACAGCAAAGACCCTTAAGCAAATGACTTAACAGAGATTTTAAATCAAAAAGTGATAAGCATAGGAAAGCATCAGATCACACAGTTACACCCTGGAAAGAAATTTCTGCGATACTCATAGAAACTTTTCCCAGTTAGAAATACTAAATTTATTCAGAGAAACATTTGGGCACTCTCATTCTCCTACTTCTGAACATAAGTATTTTTGTTACTGGAGAAAATAAAAAGGATTTATGAACTATTGCATCTGTTTTTAGGATCAAAGAAATATTTCCTTAATTCATCACTGTGGTGGGGGAAAAAACAGTTTCCCCCCTGGAGTTATACAGTGGTAACCCCCCAGGGGGTGGTGTCCCTTAGGGTTGAGCCAATGAGCGCTTCTGCAAAATATAAACATATCACCCAGACTGGAAAAGAAGGTAGTTGTAGTAGTTGTTGGAGAAGAGTGGCCATCTTGTAAAGCCATGAGGAGAAGAGGCAGGAGCCCCCCTTGTGGTCATCTTGTAAAGCCACGAGGAGAAGGGGCTATGCCCCCCCCCCAGCCCCCGGCTGGGGGGCTACAGGGACTTGGAACAGTGTTAGGCTGGGCTAAGTATCTGTAGCTAGAAAGCTGAAGGAGTTTTCTCCACTGTGAGTGGGCAGAAGGAGCAGTGGCAGAAACAGCACTGACCGGAGGCTATGGCAGAGAGCCAGAAGAGATAAGAACAAGCAGCAAAGACAGGCATGCAGCAACACAGAGAGAACTCCTGCAAGGAGAGAGAGAGAGAAAGAGAGCTGGCACAGAGCAGAACTAATCTCTATGGACAGAGCTGTGGGGTAAGAACTGAAAACCAAAACCCCCAAACTCCTTTTGAGATCCCTCCTAAAGAGGAGGGGGTGAACTCCTACTGGGTGGAAGTCCTAAAATGCAGCATGCACTGCAGAGAGAGGAGCTGAGAAGCTCCATCCTGGAGCTGGACCGGATGGCCAGAACGGAATGCAGGGGAGGGCTTTGCCCCCCCTGTTGCTGCTAAGCTAGCAGCCTGAGATCAGAGCACGGGAGCTCTGCAAGGGAGTTTGAATCCCCTGAGGATAAGGACCGTCAGAAAGGCTTCTGCACTTCGTTGATATGACGTGGTGAAGCAACCTTTGTCCTGGTGAACGCAGCCCACGGAAGAGAAAGACCCTCACCTGGAGTCAAAGGGCTGAGAGGGGCTTGGAGGCCTCCCTCCCGTGTAATGATAAAAAATCCAGCCACAGCTGCTGCATGGGAGAGAGAGAGAGACTGCTACTCTAGAGACACTGCTGCTCTGAGAGTGGAAAGGATCTCTTCCTTCTTCCCTCCTGGACTTTTATTTGGAGGGAGAAGAGATTTGATCCATTGAAAATACTGCTTTATCATAGAAAAGATAGTTAAGATTGTATTTGATGTATTATAATATTTATTTGTACAGTCGTTGTAATATAATTCCTTCCCCCCATATTGAGTCTCGTGTGTTGTCTGGAGAACCCATCTCACACTGGGTTGAGATGAGGGAAGGGGGCTTGGACTCGAGAATTGGATTTTGGGGCTCTCAAACCATTACAATCATTTAAAAACAAGTAAACATACATGGAGAGAAAAAGGTAAGCAGAAGTGATTCTAAATCATGATGAATTTTGCTCAGCTTAATGATCCCTTTATATAAATAGTTTAAAAAAAAAAAAAGCTGGAAAAGAACTTAAAGGGGAAAAGAAAGAAAAAACAATAATGTCCATCTGTCTCTGGTTTCAATATTCAGCTTTTAATTTTTTTTCTTTTATTCTGGAAACTGCATTTAGAACTTGTATTAGCCTGAACGCCAGCAAGTTTTTGATCTGATAATTTTTCCCTAAGACTAAAATCTTCTAATCTGAATCTCCTAGGTTGCCAGAATTAATACTCATTAAAGACCAATTTGCCTTTTCAGCTAAAGAATCAGCTTCCTTCTGGAATTTTTATTTTCGTAAGTAGCTTCCGTGCTGTTCAGTCACATCCTTCTACACAAAAATCCAGGAGAATACTATGTTATATAAAACAGGAACATAAACAGGAGCAGAACTTTAAGAATATTTCTTAAGTCTAAATTTTATGAGCAAATTATGTTGTCTGGTCTCTTCAAAAACACCAAAACCAGTTACTTAACATTAGCCAAGAAACTAAAGAAAAAGAAACTATAACTATCACCCCACTGCTGGCAAAAAAAGAAGAGTAATTAATTGCTGAGCATGATGATACTTAATTATCCCTAATCATCAAGAATTATTAATTCTTAATGAGCAGTGTATTTTAAAAGTATAAAAAGTCTTGCAATGCTTCATTTCTTTAGAGTCAGACAAGATATATGAAACTCTTATTTTAATATTTTGCAAAGATAGTGGCAAACATACAAAAATAAGTCTAATATAAGAAACTGTCTGAAGGGCACTAAAAACCAATTAGTAATAATAAAATATGTGTGTTTTCCATGTTTATTTAAAAAAATAATAGTATTATGATGATCACAATAACCATAACATCAATAATATTTCTATTATTGTTGTTTTTATTCTTAATAATAACAGTAAAATATAATAGTAACAATAGTAACAATAACAATAATAAAGGTGGTGAGAGACCTATTTTAAACACCAGGAAAGGGATACTGAAGTACAAAGCCAACACACCATGGAACATCACTACAAACAGCCCAGCAGCTGTGTCAGAGAGTCTCACAGGCACCTGGACCACTTCAGAGGCACTTGTGGTTGTGAAATGTGCATGTAGTTGTGTACCAGAATATTTATTTCATTAGACTTTGGCATGTCATGTACTCTGCTGTTTCAATCTGCTACAGCTGCTGCCCACCAAGACCTCACTCTTTCAAAGTGGTTTAATTATTCACATGTTCTCTTTCCAGACAACATTAAGAGCACCTATCCAAAGAGCAATTTCCCTTGTCTGTCAATATAAGCTCTCCAGGTTTTTATATGCCGCCTATTTCACTGGCAGATCCAGCAAAACACAACTGGTTTATTCTACCTACCTTTTTTTTGAAGCTGGTTTAAAATATATAAGGCCACAAATACATCAGATTCCTAGGAAAATTATTCTTTTTTTTTTTTTTAATTCCTATTCCTTCCTCTGCTTTCCTCTGTCTCTTTTTCACCCTACAAAGTACGGCAAAACCCAATGGAAATGCAGTGTTGGAGCTCTTAATCAAAACATGATGTACTACTTAGTCCTTCATCTCTCCGATTGAAAGCAGGGGCTGGAGATGTTTTGCAAATAAACGGGTGCTCACAGACCCTGTTTATCTTTGCAAGGCCTCATCCTGATCAGTAGGCCTGGCAACAAGAGGCTGGATGCTTTCCATTTGTCCTTTTAATTAGATGCATAAAAATGCATAAAATCTCCTTTAGTGTGTTTCACTGCTCCTTTGTCAAACACTCCAGTGCGTGACTGGAACTGCTCATTCCTTGCCAGTTTGTACTTTCAAATAACAAATTTGTAAATGGAAAAAAATAAGAAATATTATATGAATTTCAGCACAGGGTTTATTTGACGGGCTATTTTTCATTAAAATATTAAACTTCTCACTACCTACAAACACTGTGTATGGTCATATCAAGATCAATGGTATCATGTAGGCTTTTAAGGTATGTCATGTATTTCAAAATGCTCTATGAAAGACATAATCTGATTAAACTTAAGAGTGTATTAATCACCTTTTTTTTTTTTTTTTCAATTGCCAATGACATTTTGGGCTGCACAAGGCAGAGCATTGCCAGGAGGTCAAAGCAGGTGATCCTTCCCTCTGCTTAGCACTGATGAGACACATCTGCAGTTCTGGGCTCCTCCAGGACAAAAGACAGAAGAACATATTGGAGAAAAAGCCCAGAAAGATGGAGAAGGAACTTTCACACAGAGTCACCAATAAGGGCATCCTCAGCAGAGATAAAGAAATCATTATCCCACTCTAATCATTGTTTGTTGGGTCACACCTGAAATAGTGTGTTCAGATTTGGTCTCTGCTGTGGAAAGGAGATGCGAATGGGCTGGACAGGGTCCAGAGAGGGGCCATGAAGATGATCTGAGGCTGAGAAGTCTGACATGTGAGGAAAGGCTGAGAGACCTGGGTTTGTTCAGCCTTGGGAAAAGAAGGCTGAGGGGAGACCTCACCACCATGTTCCACTGTTCAAAGTGTGGCTACAAAGAAGATGGAGACTCCCTTTTACAAAGAATCACGTGGAAAAGATGAGGGGTCATGGGTACAGATAACTCCTAGGCAGCCTGTGGTTGAACACAGGAGGAAAATTTTTGCCAAGAGAACAATCAACCATTGGAATAATCTCCTGAGAAAGTGCTGGATTCCCCAACATGGGACACTTTTAAGATTCAACTGGAGAGGGTTCTGGGTCATCTTGTCTAGACAGAGCTTTTGCTAGAAAAGTTTGGACCAAATGATCCTTGAGGTACCTTCCAACCTGGGGTTCTGTGATTCTATGAATACACATTATTGAACCAGTCTCACTAATTGTGACTTGAGGCCTTGTTTTCCCAACAGATTTACAGGCAATCAACACCAAAGGCAATTGTTTTGGCAGAAACATTGCAGAATTATGATTTACAACATTTTCTGCAATGCATTCAATGTCATTTATTAAGCCATTCTGCTTGCATGCATTCAGATTACTCAATTTAAATTTCTGTGCATTATGCACTCTTCAGGCTACTCGGAAACTAAAAATTAGGGCTTAATTAATCAAATTATTTTTATTATTTTGTATTGATTGCTTTTAACAGCATTTCATAACCTTTAAGAACATCTTGATTATGTGATAAATTCTATTTAAAATATGTGGTTCGTAGCTAATTCCACATAAAACACTTCTATAACAGAAATGTGAAACTATAGGCTATAGGCTTCAGAATAGAATACTGAGAAATGCCCTCAACATACTGAATGTTCAACTGCTATAGACTTACTAGGAGGAATATTACCAGTCCATATTCATACTGCAGAATCTAATCATAACGAAAGTAACACAGAAGTGGTTTTCAATACCTTGGGCATATTTCCCACCAGAAACACAAAACCAGAAATCAGATTCACACAAAACCATTTTAATTGGGTGCCATACTGATAGGGCTCCACTTTACTTTCATTGCTCAGAACTGGAACCACTCACGCTTTCGTGCTTTGCCCACAAAGAAAGACAGAATCAGCACAGAATTGAAACAAACACCACAGAGAGAGTCCAGCAGGAAAAAGTTTGTTTTTTTCAATCCCTCCTCTACCACTCCCTCTCACTCTTTTCCCAGAAGAGACCAACCTTTGACCATGAAACCTGATTATTCCTCCTCAGTTCAAATAAACACAGGTCCACCTCACCAAGCTGATGATGTACCTTTTTTTTACCAATAGAACCACTGAAACAATCTTTAAGAATAAAAATATAAGCAAACAGAAAGTCATCTCCTTTTCTGTTTTTCCAAATAATAAATCAAGAGTGGAGCATGACACTTCACTGAAGAAGAACTCACAGCCTTATAATAAAATCTCCCTGTTGACAGTAAGAAAGGTGGTGAATAAGTCTTTACCTAGATTCTGTCGCTATAGAAATAAATGTAGTCAATTTGGGTGACATCACACATTAACAGATGCAGAAATCTGGAGTCCAAACTCTATTTTCCAATATCCTGGTCAATCTGCACCTAGGACTGTATTCTACTAGGGAGAACATTGCCAACAGGCTAGGTGATGTGGTTATTTCTCTGAAGTCAGACTGTCAAGCGTGGGAAGAAAAGTCTCACAGAAATAAAGATGACAGAGCCCAGGACTTCTCAGTGCTACCATAGTGACAGCACAAGAGACAATGAGAAGAAACTAAATTTCACAAAACTCCTCTTAAACTTATTTGGGTGTTTTGGGTCTGTCTGCTGTTTCCTTGCTTTTTTCACTGTGCAGGTGATTAAACACTGGCACAGATTGCCATGACGAGCTGCAAAGTCTCCATCCTTGGCAATATTCAGAACACAACTGCACATGGCACTGAGAAACCTGCACCCCTGGATCATCCATGGAGAAGGGGGGTTAGACTACAGACCTCCCAGAGTACCTCACATCTTCAACTACTCTGATTTTGTGAGCCAGTGCTTTAATTTGCATTATTTCAGACTGCCTAATTTAGAAGTAAAGCAGCTACTTTCATATCAATTCCACACCAGCTTCACATGACAGACAAGAAGTTATTAGAAGTCTTTTGTTAGAATGGTTTGGTTTCACTAATTCCACCTTAGAAAATCCATTAGTACATATGTTCAGTATGTGGTGCAAGCAACCCTCCTTCTTTAAGAAAAATCACGTATTTTAAGACTAAAAAAAATCTTTGAAATCACTCAGTCATTTCTGCTCATAGCATTAAAAAGAATCTGCAATACTGACTGGAAACAAATGACAGGAATTTTATCTGTACTAATTTTTTTCAGAAGCCCTTTTCCTGTCAGTGTAGAGGTCAGGACAGCAAAAACAGAGAGTTGGGTTGTATAAACAAAGACACAAAGCAAGCAGATCAGAGCACTCTGGGTCTAATCCATCTCACTGAATTTTTATTTAGCAGCATGAAAAGGGAGGCACTCCTTTGATTCCTGCGTCTCTGGCTCAGAGAGAGCAGCTGTCAAAGAAACAGTTTCCTTTGGATTTTGGAAAGAATAAACTGATACGGGAAACACTGCAATATGATAAACAAGGAACCCACAATCACTTCTTAATCATTTGGCAAAATAAAGATATCAGCTGGCATCTCTGTTTCACCTTTCAGCTCTCCTCCCTTCACTCAGCTGCACTTAGACCCACGTTCCCTGCATTTTATAAGATCATTAACTTGCCTTTCCATCCTTCTAAAATGCACACAGACATTTTTACCATGCTTTTCAACAACAAGTTCCTCTCAGCAAGTACTGAGAGTTGATGTAAAAGGCACAGACACTTTCCAAAAGGACACCAACAGCCTATTTGGCTTGGGAGAGCGTTCCCACCTCTTCTCTAACATGCTCATGGCTCCTCTACCCTCCTTGTCGTTTTCCATAATTTATTTCTCCACTTACACAAACCAAACATGCTTGCCAGTTTATTCTCTCAGATAGTTACTGAATTTCAGATTTGGGAGATCAAAACTGAGTGATTTTAAGACGCTTATTTTTCAAAAGTGAACAACATCATCACTTATGGTCTGAGCTCTAGTAACCTTACAGTACACTAAACTTAGCTGCTATTTTTTCATCATCGATCATGTATTTCTGTCCCCGTTTTCCCCTGTGCACACACTAAACAAAACTGGAATAATTTCTATGTCAAAAAACCTTCCACCCATATAATTTCAATGTTTACAGACACATCATCATTGCTCCCCCCATGTGCTGTCCATGGCTAAGCTGTTTTTCCTTCATCAACTACCCATGATGATCAGGAAGCACATTAAGAGTTTTTTTAAACAATATTAATTAAAGACTTCTAATTGTCTGTAACGGTTGTTGTTTATGGTATTTCTCTAATTTACACAATTCCTGAGAATTACTCACGAGTTACTTAAAGGATGTAAAGTCTGTCAACTTCTCTGTAATGCATTTCAATGCTAATGTTAAATAACTGAAAATCTTTTTCAATCTAGTTTAAAATTAATGCTTCCATATATCTACATAGATGTTTGCTAAAGAGTTAACTCAAGCCATAGCATTCTCATTATCTTTGGGAAACATCCTGCTATTTGGGATGCTTGATATAATAACCTTTTACTCTTACCTGTTCAGCTAAATCCCTTTCTACCTTGCTGGAGGATGTGCTACACTAAAAAGAACTACAATGTACATTTTCCGATCTGCCTCTGTCTTATTCTCTGTTGGTTTGTCAGATATTTAGAATCTGTTAGGATACACTGACCACTGAAATGACCTGGCTGCACAAATAAGGTGATATTACAGATCTGACGCCTGATCTCAACTCCTTTAGCATGACTAGGTACAGTATATAATATAAGAAAACATAGGAAATAAGGTGGAGTTGATGTTAGAGAAAGAGTAGGATCAGAATAGGATTAGCAATTTCAAACATACAAATTACTATGACAAACATTTTACAAAAATTTTGGTTGTTTTAGATACACTCAAAGTTACAGGATCAGAAAATATGGAGTATGGCAGAAAACTCATGATTTTTCATTGATAAATGTGTAAAAAAACAGCAATAATTAATATTCTCAGACTGAAATAAGGTATTATGATCAGGCCAGATTATTTTAAATCTTAGTTCTATTAAGATAGCAAAGGAGAGCTACATTTTCAAACTTTGAAATATTCATACAGCTCCCAAACTGTCTTTAGTCTTTGTTAATCTATTCAGCCTTTACATGAATTCATAACTTCCTATCTGAATGGGATTCCTTTTATTTACCCACATTACTGCATGAGTAATGCATTAATTAATCCCTGTTGTCTTTTACTGTGAAATCCTCATATTTTAAGGTATGTCCCTTGAAAATTTGTGACTTTCCAGCTGGTGTCCAGAGATCAACATTATATCCTGTCACCAGGGCTGAATAGAGTCCAGTAGTGGAGTCTCTAATGAGAACACTTTGCTTTGAGAGCATTCCTTCTTAAATCTTTCATCCAATAAATACTCCTAGTTAAAAGTGATCACTCAGGATCTGGCACTCCTGGACTCCTCACAGACCCACCTTTCAACAGGTTATTTTACTTGAAACACTCCCATGTTTCAATTAACAGAGTATAATTTACTAATAGCTTACATTTATCATCATGATTTTCATAGGAAAAAATCAAAATATTATCTTAAAACACCATTTTTTTCAATGACTTATATGACTCCCTAGGGGAACATAATGCTGAATATCCTTTTACTAAAAGTAAGAAAATATTTCAAAACTTATTTTTAAAGTTTTTAACGAGGCTAGACTGTGAATCCATACATGTAGCATAATCACACAAGACAAATAGAAGCAACATCAACACTTTGGATTTTAGTTAATATAGAAATATTAGTAAGTTCTTTACTTAACCAGTCTTTTTCAGTAGATATTCCCTATGGATTTCAAACTAGAAATGCAACATACTGCCTGTGTAAGTGCTGTGATTACCACATACTGTCAATGTGTTTACTTATGCTTTACTCTGTTTACCAAACTGAGTTTTCGCTGAAGTGCTTAAGATTTTAGTCAAGTATATGTGTATTTTTTAAAGCCCTGTTAATACTCCTTTGTTAATTACGGTGGCAGCTCTCACAGTACCCTTTTATCTGAGATTCACTCATGCCATCCTCCCAGTTAAGTGCAATGCAATTTCCTGCCAACCAAGCACACAATAAATCCAAAAGTTTCCTGAAGTAAAACCATGTCAAGGCCATTTTAAGGTAGCATGACCTACACCTGTAGGATAATTTCAGGCACTTCAAGCACTCATAAAAATGATAGGGAAAGGGATGCAAAACGGGATTTTCTTGCAGTATCTTCTGGCTTCTTGTATGGCTGCACTAAGGGAACAAGCACTTTCTTGTGCAATTCAAATGTTAGATAGTAACCAGCTACAAAGACATTTTAGAGACAGAAAAAAGTGCAGTGGTGTCTGACAAAAGTTGGCCAATCACAGGAATTAATTCCATTTGTTTGTAGAAAGCTTATCTTCAGGCAAATCAAACTAAATCCAAACTTCCTTAAAATTGCATTGCGGAGACTTAGAATTCACTCTCAGTACAGTGGTAGCATCATTTTTAGAAAAGAAACCCCCAAAAAAACCCATAAACAGAATAACCCTGGGTTCCTGGACTGAGTTCTGCTTGCTGTCTCTCATGATAGAGATATACTTAATCCTCAGAGCATCATATTCAGGTTGTGCCTGTGTAGACTTTATTTATTTATCAAAAAATGAGAACCACATGGATTTAGGACAGTTGCAACCTTAGAGAGGTGCTGAGCCCAGCTGTGACATTTTAAGCATTTTGCTCCACATACATCTTTGGGATAATATAAGAATTCAGTCAACTTGCAATGATCTGTCTACCATCTTTTCCTTAAATTTTGATTTAAGTTTTCTTAAGAAAACACCTGACCTGCCAGGTGTTTTGGAGCTACCACTCATATTTAGGTTTACTCTGAGTCAAATGCACATCACAGAATTTCTGTACCTTTGCCTTGCACTCTATGGACTCATCTAATGATTAATTACAGCCTCCAGATGGGTAACTGTTTTGAAATTCAAACAAGTGTCTACTAAGTGTTATTCTGTTTTCTCCTGTGCTGTTGCTGTCACTTCTCGTGTTTAAGTAATTAATCTTTACTCTGGACATTGGCATAAAACTATCAGAAATGGCACTTTAAATAGCCATTGGCTGCAGGAGGATACATAGGAGTATCTATGGGGCACCACTATGATCTTTTTGTGAAGTAGAGCACTGAACTTTCCTGAATTCTACAGATAGTCTCAAATGCTGTTTTAACTGCTTGTTGATTATTATGTAGATATCTATGATGCAGATGTAAGGTTAAACAAATAATGTAATGAACCCATTGCCATAGAAAATGCCATGGATGTGATCACTGGTTGGGCAGTCACAGATTAATGGAGTATTTAAAACAACTATTTCAGAGTTTAAAGTTTTCACTTACCAACCTCCACAAGGCTAGAGCAGTTCGGGTCTGTGAAACCCTCAGGACACTCACAGGAGTAGAAATCATCACTCAGCCCTGACAGACAGATGCCACCATTCTGGCAGGGGTTGGAGTCACACACATCTGCTGTGGGATAAAGGGGAAGAAAAAATAAGGTTCTTGTTATAAAAGTCACCAAAAGTTATGCACAAGCTCCACATATGGCAGATTACTTGTAGCCAAAAAGAGAAAGGAATGAGAAACTCCATGTCCCTTGAATAACTTCTGGCTAATCCAATTTTATATTTATTTAACAGCACACCTCTGTGTAATCATCTTTCCCTAGTCTTCCATTTCATAAAATTTGATTCCCTTAGACTCAATGACAGCTATTCATTTACAAATACAATGGCAAAAGGTAATCTTTTGCTTTCTCTTGTGTAAAGGCATGTATATAGCCTCGGAAAGGAATTTACCCAGAATTTTACTTCTCTTCATTGTAAAGCTGAGAGGTGATTTCAGTTCAGGCTATTGGCTTATCACCTGGTTTGTGAGCAAACAACTGTGGCTGTGGCTACATCACCATGTGCTCCACATTTACACACCCTGAAGAAACTCAGTGGCACAGCTTTGATTCATATCAGTCACTGAATTCAGGCCAGCAGACCCACCAACTCCATTGCAGGGATGGAGGCAAAAGAACCTGAGAAGCCACAGTCCCTCAGTGCCCCTCAGCAATGCTCTCCATGTCCCAGAGAAGTCTGACAAGTTATTCCATAATCCATTTTGACTGCAGAATCAGAAAAAAAAATAAAAAGAAACAAAGCTATGTTTCACATCAGTTGTTCAATTAGCATCAAAGTAATCAACAGATGCAAATCCTTAAAGATGCATCACAGAGTTGCTTTAAAATTCTACAAATACAAAGAAATGCAGGACTGAATCCTCACACCAATAGGATAAGTGGAATTAATCCTAAAGAATGCCCTAGACTTTGCTCAGTTTCAATTTAATGCTTTTTCTTAGATAATCAAACATATATTTAGATGCATTTTTATTTAACTCAAACTTCGTTTTAGAAGACAAATTTGTACTCTCAATTGCTCAGCATTGCTTTTAGAAATACTACTAATTTGTGCAGTAAATGCATCTTAAAGAAAGATCTGGTAATTTTTAAAAAATAAGTACATTATTTTGCATGCTTTTTAAATTGAAAAGTTGCCAGTCCTTTAGCCATGTAACTGAAAAGAGTTAGAAAAATTCCCTTGTTTATGTGAGTAGTACTGACAGTATAGCATGTTTTGGACTATAGTGGTAGTAAGGGAACTCAGTATTTCAACATCTTTCAGGCACATAAACTTCAGATTAGTGCTTCAATTTTAACAATCACTTGAGAAATGCAACTGACATATGAAACTGCCTTTACAAATTCTATGCATCAGTTGCAAAAAACTTTAGTTGTTCTGGGTTACTTTTAGTTTTATTTAATTTTAATTTGTCTGCTTTAATCTGCCCTTGTGAGACAGAGAATTGTAATGTGCTTACGTACTTGGAATTAACAGTTTTGTCTTGAAGACTGCCCAGCTGACGGAGAAGCAAAGCTATCTGAAAATAGTAAATGACATAAAACATTACCTGTCTGAGGATCAGACATTATTTGTCTTCCTAACTAAATCTAAATAAGTCAAGACTTTTCATTTTCTCCTTTTGTTGCATCATTGAGGTAGCAAAGGATGCTTGTTTATTCCTTTATGGGGCTTAGACATTTGGTTGTGAAAGAACAGATAATATCAAACAAATGCTCCGACAACTATATTCCCATACCTCTAATTAAATTAATAAACTAACCAGCATCTGGAGCAGGAACACTTATTATGCAAATCCATATGGATATTCTGATTAAAATGAGAGAGGACATATTTGCTACGTATTTCCCAATTCAGTGTCCTTCTGATTTTAATTATGCTATTGAGAAAGAAAAAAAAGAAAAAAAGGAAGATAAAAAGACAAATACTTTTTCCATTTGTAAATTTTATATTAATTGACAAGCAGATTGCATACTCTGTTTTCCACTATATTTCCAGAAACTGAAATCTCCTACAATGACCAAAGTGTGCACACTTAATTGTGTAGTTTTAATTTTTCTGAAAATCCATGCTGGCTTTTTCAGTCTGAAATAAAGTGACCTGACCTGCAGTTTGGGACTAATAAAGCAGAGGCTGTCCTCTGTCAACAGTCATTTATTTCCTTGTTCAGGAAATAACTGCACTAACTGATCTTTAGACACACCACCTCGGATTGTCATTCATGGGCATAATTTTTATAATACAATTATATCATGTTACAGAAACAATATGAATACAGCACACATCTAAACACAATGGGACAAAAAAAGGAAGAAAACACAAGGGACAAAAGGATTCAACAAAAAAAAATTGCCTGGCCTGTCTCACTATGCTAAACAGGACTAAAGAGGGAATGGTTAAAATACACTATGGTATGAAATCAAATATGTTGCAGTCAGAAAAATGAGAAGCTGCACAATTCTAGTTAAGACAAGGTATGAGGCTGTGCAAATTTTGATACTTAAATTAGTAAAAAATCACAGAAAATATTATCTCCCTTACATATAACTTAATGTCTGTGAAATTGTGCTGAACAAAATAAATATCATCTTTGAATCAACAATATTCCCCTTGATCTACATTTTGTGCCTATTGAGAGGATGTTCATGTTGAAATATTGAAATTAATTTGTTACACATTTCCCTGAGTTTGATGAACAGATTTTGATTTTGAAGGCTGTTCTTAATAAGAAGAGCTTATATGGGTGCACTTTGTCTTAACACAACCGATGAAGGGATTTGTTACCATTAAAATGCAACACAGCTTTTAACACAACAATGGTTTTAGAATTTCACATGAGAACCATTGTGAATGGAAGAATAAAATAAACACAAAGAAATATATCCTTTACAGTAGCTCTTACAGAACTGTGCTCTGTGCTGATGACTTTCCGCAGTGATAGGCAATGTGCTATTTGTGTAACAGACTGTGTAATTTGACAAATTTCTGTAAATTAAACAAACACTCTAAAAGAAACTCAATTATTAAAAATAAAAATAAAAAATAAAAATTATTATTGTACATAATTAAGACACTCTGAAAGGAGTCCAGTAAGATGAAAGTGTCAAATAAAAACAATATTTCATACTTTTTCTTTCCTATGTCTGACTAACCCTTCACTTTTCATTAAGTGGCTACTCAAGTGTAAAAGTGTGTCTCAAGACTGTCATAAACCATGTGCTACAGCTATTGCTGCCTTCATGTCATCCCTGGGAAATTCTCAGACAGTAAAACCTCATTGCATCAAAGCTACTGAGAGTCAGTGCAGGGACTTGTGGAGCAGAGTCAGTGAAGGATGAACTCACGCACCCTCACCTTTTTGCCCCCGGACTGGTAGAACTCATAACCACTTTGAATTTACCTCTTTTAGGGAATGCTTGCTTTGAATCAATGTTATATATGAAGTTTATTTTATAGATTAAATTATGTATGTATATACATACACTTTTCCTCCTTTTTGATGACATAATTCATGGACTCACTCACTCACTCATGGCTAGGCTTCACAAACGAAGATTTGGGAAGGGCTCTACCCATGTTTGTTACAAACGCACTGGTGGCTAAAAAGGCCAATATGAGACAGCCAGAAATGCAATCTGCATTATCACAGACCTTCATAACTGAGGCTCATTTTTACTGTCTCTAGACCAGATTTGACTGGCTGTTTTCAAGGCTCAAGTATTGAGGGGCAGACAAAACATTCCCAGGATCAGAGTATACTAAATTTGGGGGATTTTTTTTTTAATTAGTATTTTTCCTCACATTGTTTATTTCTTCAGAACTTCTTAAGTCAAATAAATCCTCGAGTGAATTGTTCATCCTCTCTTTGGAAACAGCAATTGGTTAAGAATAAAAAGAGCATGACAAAAAGAATAAAATTAAAGTGGAGATCCACACATACTCAAAAATTAGAATTTTAATTAAGACACTCCCCCCCACAGTTCTCCAAACTCAGGAAAAACTATACAGCAAAACTCAAATAAAATGCTCTCTAATAACAACTAGAATTTTTTTTAAGACCACAATGTTTTTGTCCTTAGTGAATAACACAATCAATGAACCTGAATCTCTTTTATAGAAGCACTTGGAGAAGAACTGTTCTTTAAGTCCATTTGACTCCATGATGTACCTTCACATAACCACTCTTAAACCACATCCTTTTCAATAAAATACTGAATTACTTCTTTCCACAAGCAAGCAATGGTGAGGAGCTGGGAAAAACTGTAAACCCAGTCTTTGTTGAACTTTAAGCTTTTATATAACATATTATTTTGTCCTACAAAATGCCACAAAAATTGTATGATTCTTAACTGAGGAATGCAATCCTTTACTTGACAGCAAAGGACAACCTGAAAAAAAGGAACTCAAGTCTTCCATATAAATAATGCAGCACACCAAGATGTTAACAGTTAGCCCATCAATCCTTGTCAAGATCAGAAATTCACAGTTTATGGAAACAATTTTTGTAGTATGAAGGCTGAAGAAGATGCACTGGGTAAAGAGAGAAGTTCCATCCCACAACCACTTGCATTTTCACGAAGCACTCCTTGTTGTAAAAGTACAGAGAACAGCCAGCTACCATTACTGTACACTAATTCATTTGCAGTTCACTAATATTTGTCAATGAAAAATATGAAAAAAAATTCCCTCAGCTATCTTATAACACCTAGAATGATAACTACTAGGATTTCTGGCAGAAGTGTTGCTGTAAGAAACATCTGCTCGAGACAACGACATTGTCATGGTTTGAGATAGCCCCAAAATCCAATTCCCTAGCTTCATTCCCCCTCCCACATCTCAACCTAATGTGAGATGGGTTTTTCCAGACAAAAACACACCAGACTCCGAATGGGGAAAAGGGAATATATTACAATGACTGTACAAATAAATACCATATCACATTATACACACGATCACAACTATCTCTACCATGACATATGTATTTACAATGGATTAGATCTCTTCTCCCCTCCAAATAAAAGTCCAGGAGGGAAAGAAGGACAGATCCCTTCCAGTCCTTAAGCAGCAGCATCTTCTAAGGCAGCAGGTTCTGTCTGTCTTCTCCACATGCAGCAGCTGATAGCTGGCTTTCTGCCAGCACTCATGAAGGAGGTATCCAAAACTCCCTCGGCCCCCTTGACGCAGGCAAAGGGGTCTTCCGTGGGCTTCGTAACCCCAGACAAGGTCGTTTCACCACGTCATATCACGAAGACACAGGGGGGTCTTCGTGACGGTCTGGTATCTCTTGCAGGGCCTCTGTGCCCTGTTCTCAGGCTGCCACCGTGGCAGCAGTGTGAGGGGGGAGCCAAGGTCAACTCCCCCTGCATTCCGTCTGGCCGTCCCGGTCCAGCTCCGGGACGCTCTGAGCTTCTTAGCTCCTCTCTCTCTCCGGTGCTGCATGTCTAAAACTCTTCTCCTTAATAGGAGTCCATCTCCCTCTTTCCTCAGAGGGATCTCAAAGGAGTTTTGGGGGGCTGGTACAGTCTTACCCCAAACTCTGTCTCTCAGCTGCTGGCTCTCTTTCTCCTCCCTTTCCAGGAGTCTTCTCTCCGGTGCTGCATGTTGTTTCTGCTGCTCCTCCAGTTCAGGTTTTTATCTCTGGCTCTCTGCCACCGTTTCTCTGGTCAGCGTCGGCTGCTGCTCTGCGCCCATGGAGAAAACATCTCCCGGCATAACTACAGGCACCTAGCCCAGCTTTATGCTGTTCCAGGTCCCTGCAGCCCCCCAGCCGGGTCTGGGAGGGGGCCAAAGGCCCCAAGGGGCTCAGAGTCCCTACCTCGTGGCTCTACAACATGGCCATCTCTCCAACAACACAAACTACAACTCATCTCTTCCGGTGAGCTTGTGATATGTTTACATTTCTGCAGGAGCGCCCATTGGACAGAATTTCAAAACTTCCAGGGGTTTCCACCCCTTGGGGTCTACCACTTCTCTTAGCCTCTGGGGGAAAAACAAAGTCCAAACCACTACAGACATGATAACAAAGAAAGAAACATCTTTAAAGAGTCCTGTGGATTCACAACATTTCAAAACTGTAAGGAAAGAAGTGACTGAAGAAAGACCATTCAGGTGTTCGGGCCAGATTTGCTTACATAATTCAAAAACAGAGAACGTTGCATGAAACAGAAAGTGTACATGGAAAACATTCGACCCTATTTCTGCTTTCATATAATGTACATTAATATAAATATGAATACACTTAATATGCATTGCATAATGAGGCAGTGAAATTTACAGTAGCTGATACTCAGCTAAATGCACTGGTATTGTACTTGCAAACATAATGACATGAGTTTAGGATGTTAGCCACACAAGTTTTTAGGCAGACACAATGCTCTTTACTGGTAAGCTGTGTGATGTGTGTTATAAAGTTCAGGCATTTGGTTTCACCATTGAAGGGAAGAGGTGGACCATCATTCCTATCTAAAAAGCAGCTATACTTTCATTCAATTTTCTACATGGCTAATGGAAATAAGGCTTATTTTTAAAGCTCTTTCAAGAGAAATAAAAATAATAACCATTCCCTTTCATGAGGATAAAACTAGTTCCAAAGAAGAAATCTCCAGGTGGCATCAAAGAACAGCCTTGAAAACAGCCAGTCAAATCTGGTCTAGAGACAGTAAAAATGAGCCTCAGTTATGAAGCCCAGAAGAGCACCTAAACTTCTGCAGAAGACTGAGAAAGTACTTGCTACCTGTAGCAGTTTCACATTAAAATCAATTTTCAGGAAGAGAGCTTTACTAGTTTTTTGATTTACAGAATCATCTGTCCAGTGCCCAAGTTCAAACATGTTTCTCCACAGCTAAACTACTGCTTAGAAGAAGAACCATTAATCATGTTGAATATGTACCTGTGAAGAGATGCAAAATGTGAACATAGAAACAAATGAGTTCTTAGGTTCTTTTAAAGAAATTTGTAAGCTGGATTTTTCAGATTTTATGATGAGACAGCTAATTTGTTTTTTCCTAAGTTAAAAAGATGGTTGGAATAATTAAATTATCTCCCTTATTATTTGAAAAACAAAGTTTCTATATACCAATAGCTCATCTACACTTCCTTCTGCTTGTTTTCTAGGCTGATTTGCTTACTATGCAGGTAAAAAGTTCAGCAAACTTGCTAACTAGAATAATAATGGCACACTGTTTAAACGGTTTTAGAAAATGCATGAACAGGTAACATCAATCCTTAATGTCTACCCATGAATTGGAAAGAAAAACTACATGAGATTGTTAATCTTGGAGTAAGAAGTTCATGATTTTATCACAAGTCTCACAAAAATCAAAGTAGTTACTTCTGAAAGCCTCTAAGATCACAAGAGACTGTATGTGCTTGAATAAGCTGTAGCTTGTAGTTGTGGTGGAGAACTGAAAAGTGCTTGTGTAAACTAGGTGCAAAAAATTTCTCTAATTTTTACTTCTGGTCTTGTAATCTGAGGGGATGCACCAGCTGACTTCTCAAACCCTGATCTGATAGCATGAAAAGAAAATCAGATTATTCTAAGCAGAGAATTATCATTTGTATCCCACTCTGGAACTGGGCTGAAACATTAATCCTGGGTGAAGATGAAATGCTGACTTAAGCTTTGGATTTAATCTTATAGTACAATACTGTAAAAATGTGTCTCCATTTTAAGAGTTAGAATAGAGCTCTAAAATAATATCTGCAGAGATTAATTTCTATTATAATAAATCCCCTTTTGACTTAAAAAAATATAATCTCTTCCCTTTCCAAAGGTCTACAGTATGAGCTAGTTTATTCATTTGAATGTGAAAGTGCAGTAGGCCACTGCACTTCAACCTGCTGTTACAGATTTTTATAGTATCTGATATTTGACAATATGAAACACAACTAGAAACAGAAAACAGCTTAAAAAGTAAACTCTTCTTTCTTTCATGGGTTATAGAGAGTTCATTTCTATGCCAACAGGCTCTGTAGGGAAAAAAAAAAAAAGATGAAGTATTCCTGTCATCTCACATCTTTATTAGTATAAAATGGATCAAAAACGATTAAAGGGCGGGGGTGTGGTTATATAACACACTTCTGAGTATTTTTACAGCTTGTGGGAAATCTTTCATGCTCATGCTGTCATGTGGATTTGGGGAGAAGCTGTCACCAGACTAGACACTGCATTATCAAAGGAAAAAGAGATATATTCCCCCTCTGATTGATCAGCTGACGGTACCAGTGACACACCAGCACCCACCACCAGCAGTGATACTTCCCACACGAGAAGGGAGAGAGCTAATAAATGCCTTTAATGAAGATACCCCAGTTCCCATCAACACAGTCTCCCACATCTTTTCTCTCCGCATGCTCAGCAAAGCTGGCAAAAAATTACCCAGGCACTCCTTGCAGGTACTCCTTTGATTTATGGCTGTCACAGACATCACCTCTGTTTACATTGTTATTTGCCACTTGCTAACACTCAGGTGGGTAAACCTGAGTTTCTGCATCTGTTCAGGTCTGTGGGATGAAAGGAGGTTATGAAAAGGAAAGAATAAGAGTTTAAATTGAGACTTCTTGCACAAGGCACTTAGGCTAAACTGTCATTAATTTGTTTCATTCAATTAAATCTTTCAAAAGAGATTCTGAGTCAGGATGTAAACATCATTTCCTGTCACTTGTCCTTTGCTTTTAAAGGTGGTCAGGAGATTTTAGCATTATGTTGTTCCCTTGAAGTTTCTCAGTTAATAAAATATTTACATTTATTGCAAGAATTACTAAGCTTTGCAGATCTCCTGAAACAGTTTTACTGGTTTCTGCCAAAAATCTGCTGGACTTCTCCATGCTTCTCTGCTAGCTCTTAGTAGGCTCCACCTCTATATCCAGACCAGGTGGTCCATATAGAAATCTAGATTTCTTATTTGACTTAATCTACATTAAGCTTTTGGTCATCATCTTTTCCTAAATCTTTACTTAAAGTACTCATGGTTCCCAAGGCTCTGGAAATGCCTCAAACCCCTGATCAGGGAAGAACTCAGATGCAGGGCAGCTTCTCTCTAGCCCATCCTCTGTTTTCCACAGAGAAACAATCCACACCCAGTCTAATCAGCATCACAGTCCAAAGAGTGTCCTTTAAAATTAACAATCTTAAAGTTTATGACCTTCCCATCCTTCTTGTCCTGAAAGCATTCATACACATATTCATACTGATCTTGACAGTTATTCTCCAGTTTCTACCTTTGCTTCATCAGAGAAACAAAATTATTTAAAACAGAACCCAAATGCTTATTGTGGAATTATCAATTTTAAATAAATATTCCCAATTTTCATCCACAGTTTTCCTTTCCATTCCTCTTTTTTTATGCTCCACAGCATTTGAGGTTAGCAACTGGGAAGCACCAGAGTGTGTGTCTATGTTTATACATAAACACACATATATATTCATACTTACATATTTATATGTACTTCATATATATGGAAATGAGTTTGGTTTGTTCTACCTTTGTATTCCCTATATTGGATGTACCCATTGACTGGTTGCTAGGCAATTATTAGTCTCAACACTGGTGAATTTATCTTTTCCCATCCTAAGCAAATCCAAATTTCAGAGCTGAGCAATTAAAAAGTCATCATTAACAGTTTTCAAAACTCTGATTATGTTTCATTATACCCTTCTATCTTCACCAAAATGAAATACCGTAGAACACAAATTCTAAACATATTCTCACTACACTTTGAAAAGTATTCACTGACCTCTAGTTACTTCTATTTTTGGATATCCACTCTTAATTAGCTTCTTTGGTGATATTTTCTTACAACAGATGCCAACACTATTGAAGAAATGGTTCTGAATCCAAAACACAGTTTATGAATCTACACTATGTGAAATCTGTGGATTTTGCTTCAGATTTAATCGTTTCCCTCCATGTGATCCTAAAGGTGCCATGATGACCTGGTATTAGTTGAGAAGGCTCAGTAAGCATTAGGGTCTCCACTTAAGCTCAACTTCTAGGTTGAGTCCTTGGGATTAAATCAAGCTCCTCCAAATCCAAATCCCTCTGCAGGTAGGAATAAAGCAAGTGTAGGATGTGGAGGCAACCAAAGGATTCCTTTCCAAAGCCCACCAACACATGAGATGACCATTTTACCAAACACACCAGCACTGAACATGCTTTCCCACACAGACACCCTCTAAAATGACGTCTTCTCTTACACCAAACCCTGCAGCTAAAGAGAATAAAGCAAAATATTCTGTAACTTTCCCTTGTTATAATTACCCAGACTTGTTGCATTTATTTCATGCATTTTTGGCCCCATGGATACTAAGATCCATCACCACCAAAGTCCTGTCACCATCAAAAAAGATATGTCACTTGAGAAGGTAAAACAGTATTTTTGATTTTCATAATTTACTTTCTGGCTTTATAGGAAGGTGATTCTACTGATCACACTCAGAATTAATCAGGCCCTGCAGATATGTGCCCCTCCTGTGAGGGATATTAAATAATAAGGACATTACAGCTATCAGCTACAGTAAAGAAGTGATTCTGTTTATTCTGGACAATGCAGCTGGCAGTAGCATGTAAGCATCCCATGTGGATGAATGATGAAAATCCTTTAGGTCATTTCTGCTAAGAGTCTCTGGAAAGGACAGACGCAATTTTTACGTTATTGCTTTCACCTTGTTCTACAAGCAGAATAAAATCTGAAACTTTCACACATATAGAGACTCCTGTATAGATTCTATAATCTGTACAGCAGCATGTGACACACAGACATCTAAAACAAGGATTTAGCCAAGGTGGTAAATTGGATTATGACAAATTCCATCTCACTGTGGCCACACTGCAGTAACAAACCGCATTCTTGGCAGTAGTTTTTAATTTAATTTTTGTTTATCTGTTGTAAATTGTAAACTAAAGCTAAACAAATGTGGGTAGCAGCTTGTATGCCCTTGCTGCTACTTATGGACAATATTTGAAAATGAAGAGCTGGGAACAGTAATTGAAAAAGAATGAAAAAGGATAAAGTCTGGCAGAGAACAGTATAAATTAAAGATGTTCACAGAGTGACTGAGATTGTGATGCTTTTAGTACACTTAATGTAAGAGGATCTTAACAGTTATTTTAATAATGATACATACAGATCCTTGACTAGTAAGCTAAATAACTCTCCTCTTTCAGCTTCTGAATACAGAAAAACATTCTTAGAGAGGTTCTCATCTGCCATTGCAAAATATCTATCTGGAAGAGTGAAGTGCATTATAACTGCTTCTAATCTCAAGGCCAAGTCACTTACCTGCCCTTCAACATCCCAGATACACCCCAGATGCCACAGCATGCCTGGAGGAGACCTGGAAAGAAAGCTGGTTTCCCACGCTGTCTTACTAGTGGGAAGAAACACAAGGTGGGTTTACCTAACCTATCTATTTTGGGGTTTTTTTTGGTTTATCTGCAGCTTTTCTTTCTTAACTGCATCTAGATAATATCATGTAGTTGTAACTAGTGTAATGCAATGTTAACATGGTTAAGTTTGTATAGAATGCCCACACTGTATTGTTTGAAATTCAATTGCTGTTCTTGCACACTTAATAGAGTCCTGAGTCTGCATGCACAGTATGTATTTTTAAAACACAGGACTAAGTAGAAAGTAAATCCCAAAGGAAGGGAAAAATACTAAAAAGGAGCTGAAAATACTGGATATTATGAATACATATACATAAATAAATCTAATCTATTTAAAAAAAAGAACAAACAAAAAAAACTCAAAAGACCCACAATGCAAGTTAATTCCTTTTTTTCATGCAGTGTAGAGGAACAAAGGGAGGAAGGTGATTACAGCTTAATAGATAAAAATAAAGCCATAAACCTTTGGCACTGTATATTAATGCCTTCTGATCTTTTCCACATTCCTATAATTTGTGAACATGGGATGCCACAACAGAGGACAGTAAATTTTTAAGAGTAAGAATGAGGACTTTACATGGATTTACATATTAGCACCACAGTCATACAACATGCGTATCATGTGTACATACATATGCTTGTAACATAGATCAAAATATACAAAATGTAAAGTATACAAAATCAAATTATATAACACAACTAAATGTAGTTTAAGGATCCAGAATGGAAAACACTTATGGACATGAATATCTTTTCTGTCAGAAGACTTCATTTGAGAACAGTTTCTGATAGGAATGGAAAAAAATCATTGAAAAATCACTTTGCTTTGTAAAACTTTAAAGCCCTTCCAGCTGAAAAGATGAAAGAATGATGATTTTACTTCTCAATTAAGTCTGAGATATAAGTAGTTTAAATTTATTACATTTAAAAACAAAGTATTAGAATACTGCTGTGTAAGGATGCTCAGGCCATTGGATTGCTGTAGAACAGTAAACTGAGATTTAAAAAAAAAAAGGAATAATTCAGATAAGAGCACTAGTTTAAGTTTTAATAAATAGTATTTCTAGATTTTATCTCTAAAGAGTGTTTAAACTTGTAAAATACAGAAATATCATTATTTGAAAGAGCTTGAGCGTCAACACTTTCAAATATACCATTCACAATTGTACTTGAGTTTATTGTCTAATTATCAGTAAATATTTATGGTAATTATTTCTACAAAAATAAAAATTAATTAATCTCAAATTTACATAAGATTTCTAACGAAAATTCAGTACACTTTGTAGTGACACATTTGAGTTTCTGACACTGATAATAAAACACTTCCTAATAAAAACTGAAGCATTATACATCTATGAAGACTTCCAGTTTCAGCAAATCAACATGTACAGACACAAAAACTGTTTGTGGCATGCTCCTGAGAAGTAAAGCTTGCCTTCTAATGAGGACAATTTCTCTCTCTCACATGCTATCACTGTTATAGATAAGGTACCTTAAAATACTCTCTTTAAATTCATCATAAATCCTTTTGCTCAGGCACCTACAGAAACTAAGCAGATAAAGTACATAAAAGCATAAGGCTTGAATGTAGAAGGGCACACTTTGGGGACGATGTGCTTTTGTATACAAGTGTAAAGCTCTGTGAGTTCCCCAGACAGGTTCCACATAATGGGCCAAGATCATAGATGAGGAGACTGAGAGCTCCCTCAGCAGGTTTGCAGGTGACCCCAAGCTGAGGGTGCAGTGACACACCTGAAGGACAGGGCCATCCAGAGGGACCTGGAAAAGCTCCAGAAGTGGCCTCTGGAAATCTCATAAGGTTTAACAAGGCCAAGGACTGGTGCTGCCCCTGGATCAGGGCAATCCCCGGGATCAATCCAGGCTGGAGATGATCAGATGGAGCAGCCCTGGGGAGAAGGATTTAAGGGTGCTGGTGGGGGAGAGGCTGGACACGGCCCAGCACAGAAACCTCCCATGCCCTGGGCTGATCCCACAGTGGGGGCAGGAGAGCAGGGGGGGATTCTGCCCCTCTGCCCCCTCAGGTGAGACCCCACCTGCAGAGCTGCCTCCAGCCCTGGGGGCCCAGCACAGCAAGGACATGGAGCTGCTGGAGCGAGTCCAGAGGAGGCACCAAGATGATGAGGAGGATGGAGCAGCTTTGCTGTGAGGAAAGGCTGGGAGAGTTGGGATTGTTCAGCCTGGAGAAGAGAAGGCTCCAGGGTGACCTAATTGTGGCCTTCCAGGACCTGAAGGGGCTACAGGAAAGGTGGAGAGAGACTATTTACAAGGGCCTGGAGTGACAGGACAAGGAAGAATGGCTACACACTGCCAGAGGGCAGGGTTAGATGGGATATTGGAAAGAAATTCTTGTCTGTGAGGGTGGTGAGACCCTGGCACAGGTTGTCCATAGAAACTGTGGCTGCCCCATTCCTGGAAGTGTCCAAGGCCAGTTTGGACAGGGCTTGAAGCAACTTGGACTAATGGAAGGTGTCCCTGCCCATGGCAGGGGGTGGAACTGGATGATCTTTAAGGTCCCTTCCAACTCAAACCATTCCATGATTATATAATCACCACCAAGCTCATACTTCTTACTGTCCTTGTACTTCAGCTTATTTCCCATGTGTTCATAGAATTAACTTTATTCAGTTTTCTTTCTCTCTTTAACCAAACACAACCAGGTGATTAGAGAAGCCTCATTATTCACCACCAGAACACATAAAGGAGTTATTGTGACTGCACAAATAGATTTCTGCAGCCTGATCTTGATGAACAAAGGCACTACAATAATAAAGACTGATAAATAGATTATAATATTGGAGCCTGGAATTCAACATATTTCTTCTCAAATGAAGGTGTTAATGACAACCCAGAGGCTCATTGGGGAATTCCTTTGTTTTTCCCTCTATTTGTGACCTTCATTAAGAGAATCACCTGTTATTTTGAGCATGCTGTAGCTGTGTGTTTGCTACTGGAGCTTTTTATTTGTTTCAGTACAGGCTTAGATATTTATTTTTTTAAATAGATGCTGGTCGTTCCCCTTCCCAAGGTCAAATTATTGTCCTTAGCCCTGTGCAGGCTTCTGTATTTCTAGGACCCGTGAATCAGAATCACAATGGGTTAACTGCTGCCATTTCTCTGCTTTGATATCCTTGACCTCAAACTAACTTTCTGAAAACACATTTTTTCACTGAGCTGGCCCAGACCACTGCCTGCCATGAGACAGTTCCACCCAGAGTTAGTCACCACTGTGGGGCTGGGACATTATCCTTGCTCTAAATTCAGTTTTCTCTCCCTGGTTTGGCACTAGCCCTGTAGCAAGCAATACCCAGGCACTGCTCCCCCTGATGATCCTGCCTCATTACTGGCAAAGAGAAGGAGTACATAATGCAGAGCAGTGCTGAACATCCTGGATGATAAAAGTATTATTTGCACAACACTTGGCGCTCCTGCAGGTTTTAAGGACTAATAAATCTCCCAGAGAAGTTAAAAAGTAAAAAACTCTTCCAGAAAGCTGGATCAGTATCCTGGTGCTATGTCAGGAGCTGTTATACAAGAGCTTTTAAAAAGATCAGCAGAATCAGTTTAAATCCAAAGGCTACCTGCATGTGCCAGGCCAAATTAAATCCATTAATTTGATGGTGTTATTCCTGTCCAATATTGTCAACAGCATCTGTATTTGAATTTTTTTCTCCATCGCTTAATTTAACCACCAAAACAATTTTTAAGACAATTTCTTAGGATTTAATTTCCTCACGGTATAGCTTCTGTCCTCTCCTCCAATTTCCTGTCTCATTTTTCAGTCCAGCAATGTTTAAACCACATTTCCTATTTCTCATATTTTTCTGATTAGTTCTTCACTTTTTAGCCAGATTGATTTTTTTATTATTATTTCAGCTTCAGTCAGTAGTGTTTTTCAAGTCGTGTACAGCCTTTTATGATTTTCTACTTGCTACTTATCTGCTACAACTTTCTTGCTATGAAGTTCAAAGCTTTTATTTTTAAGAACCATCTACTCTCGAGCCATTTAGAGTGTTCTAGTGGCATATCAATTTTATCTCAGTAGTATTCCTAATTGACAGGTTACTAAGCCAAAAACTGCTGCAAATAGCTCCTGCTAGTCTTCCTCTAACTAAAAAGAGGTATGAAAGACAATTTAGGGAAACCAATAAATAAACTTTAAACAAAATACCCCTAAAAGGAGTCAGGCGTTTATTACACTGGACAAAGGTATTTACTGAATTCTCCTCCTATATTATTCAAAAATAAAGTGATTTAGTTTATGAAAGCTGCATTTGAAGTATCGGGATATTGCAGAGAGTTCAAGACAACAATTTCAGCATTTTGCAACCTTGTTCTTCTTTATACAACTACCCTGGTATGTGACTGAAAGGAAGACAATGAGACATGAATATTTTCCTTTCAGCAGCTGCCAAGGAAGCCTACACTGTCTGAAAAGCTCAACAATTGAAAGTAATCTACAAGGCATGACAATAGAAAGCATCTTGGGTCATTATTGATCAAAGCCAGGCACTACTTCACTCCACTGCAGTCCTATTGAAACATGCTATAAATGAATAAAGAAAAGCAAGCATGAAGTAAATTTGGTAGGTTTCACCATCAGAAGTGCAGTGAAGACAACAGGACTTCTCAGATAAAACATATTAGCATATAAATTAGATTAAAACCCACGATGAAAGTAGTTTAAAAAAACAACAACATAGAAACCATAATATTTATCATTAGTAGAGATCTCTGTGCTAATAGTCAAAATCACTGGTTGAAAATCATAGCTGTAAGCATTTCTGGAAATGCTTATCTATTCACCAGCATGAAATCTAAGTCGCATGAAATTTTAGTTTCTGGGGTACTGCACTGCTTCTGTTTTTAACTGCAAAATTATCAGTACCTCCATAATCATCCTCTTCCTCACAAATGCGCCAGATACCTGGTCTTAAAGAAACCAGATACTTTTTAAGAGATCAGGTCCAAAGCTTATGGATTTGTGTTTGTTTGCTTAGGTTTTTGGGGGTTTGGGTTGTTTTGGGTTTTTTTGTTTTTTTTTTTTTTTAATTGGTGTTGTTTGTTTGGGATTTTTTTTTTGTAAGAACCCCTGATCTTGCCGCAATAGAAACGTGAGTAAACAGAAAAAAATGATGTGTGGAAACAGCAAACACATCTCTGCTTTTGGCCATCCTAAAACCAAACCAAACAAACAAAAAAAACCCCCCAAAACAACAAAAAAAATCTACCAAAACGTAATGAGGCCCATTAATGAGTCCCCATAGGTGACTCATCCAGTTTTGTCTATTACCAATATGAGAAATAAATAACCTGGTTTTACTATAAGCAAAATAATTTTAGTGGAAAAACAGAGGGTGGCAGGACTTTTCTTTCATTTAATTCCAAGGTTTTTTTGGGTGCCTCATGGAGACTGTAAGGTGAAAGGCCCATCTGGGCCTGACTCCAGGAAAACGTCGTGGTCAGGACAGGGAGAAAATATAAAAATGGAAAATATACCCTGGCCACGTGGCTGGCCTTTGTGTGCAGAGAGAGCTCCCTGTACACGTACAGGGCGGTGCATCATCAATCAATCAGGAGGGAGGGTGCCACCCCCTCCCGAATTCGAAAAATTACCTTTTAAGGTAAAATACCTGTTACCTGTTGAATATTTAACATCTTATGTAATCTAGAGGGTACAAAAAGAGTGCGTTTTTCAAACCACATGTGCTTTCCAGGCCATGTGACTTGGGATTGCATCCAGCGCTGCAATAAAGGATTTCTTGCTGCAATTTTCCTTGTCCTGCAAGTATTTTTTACTGTTTCATAAATTGAAAGGAAGGATTTTTCCGACACCAAGTCTTCAAATCTCACTGTCTTCCAATCAGTACCATGCATTGTCCAAGAGCTGATAAACCTCTGATATACCCAAGATAGGTGATGTACCCAAGCTATATCAAGGAGAATCAAGAATTAAGCAGTAGAGGCTGCGATAGCATTATGCCTGGTTCTATATAATGAACCTATTTTTTTATGAGTGACATAGGTTCTGTGCACATCAAAAATCCCCTTTCTGTGGTATCAGATTCTATGATTGCACAATTCTTTATCCAGTTTTTCCTGCTGCTGTTATAATGAAGGGACACTCCCTACATTTCTCTTGTAACAGTGTATTAAGGACTTTTGCTAATGAAACCCATAGATTTTAATGAGATTTAATTGTGGTTTTTTTTCCTTTCTAAGCAAATTTGGCAAATGCCTGGATGTTTTCTGTTAGCTTGGGGTTTGTTTTGTTTTGTGTTCTGCCTGCTCTTCACTGTTAACATTCAGGTCTAGAATTCAGGTGAGCATAATACAGAAGCTTAACAATCATCTGTTCAATGACAGACTACAGCAGAGAATCTAAGCAGGCCATTTCTTGGGGCAGAACAAAACCAAAATATGTCAGTAGCCATAAGGAAAGGAGATCACAGGGCACCATTGAGAACACCTCTAATGTGTGTCCTCATTTCAACCCAAGAAAGTGAAGTTTTTTGGTTAAACTATGATGACTGAACTTTACTATTGTTCTTTGGCAGTATTAACAAATTTTTTGAGGTTTTTTTGTCAGTTGGGTTTATTTAATTTGGGGTTTTTTAGTTGTTTGTTTTATTTTGATTTTGATTTGTTGCCTTTTTTTTTTTTTGAGGGGGCGTTTTCATTAGTAGTGGGTGGTTTTGGTTTGTTTCTTGATTGGGGATTATTAGGCTTTTTTTTTTTTGTCTTCTCCCCCCCCCCGCTTTTTTGCCTTTTTTTTGCTTTTTTTTTTTTTCTTTTTTTATTAAGAAAGGTAAGGGGAAAATACAATACCTTCCCATTCTTCTCCATAGCAAGGCACATTTATATGGACTACTGCCCTGCTGCAATCCACACAGGAAAAAAGATCTTATCAATTGCTAAGAATGCAGAGAAAATAAAATAAAATAAAAAAAGACAAAAATACCAACAACAACAATCAAGCATATATTATGCTAGTTGGCTATTCAAAGAATGCTATTTGAGATACAGTTTTAGGAAAGTCTGGAGTTCAGCCTTTCAGAAAAAACACTTCAACAAGTTTAGAGGCCTTGGCAATTGGGCATAGAATGGCCAGATAAATGATTCTTAAATTTTAACTTCCACTTCCAGATCTGCTGAATGAGAAGGGTTATAATAATCCTAACATTTTAAAGATTTACCTGACTTAAAGCACAGCCTGTTACACGTGCATCAAAGGGTCTCTTCCAAGACTAAGCAGCCTCACTGAATTGAGTGTCTTGCAGGCTTTGTGCTCCAGGTCTTGGACACCAAATTATGTGGGAACCAGGATTACAGGTACTCCCAAGTCACTTCTATATACACATAGTTAATTTTAGTCCTGAAATTCATAATTCTGCAGAAATTTAGTACTTATTATCCTTTTTGCATTCAAGCCCTTTAGGTAATGCCACTACCTTCCCTAGGTGTTTGGACACAGGAATGTGCTCATGCGTATTAAGGAACAAACTTTTCCCCTCATTTCCCTGCATTCCCTCTCTTTTTCTTTTTAAATAAACAAAACTATCAGGATGTGCCAAGACTTGATTTAAATGTCCACACGGCCAACATATTTCACAGAATCCCAAAATCAATAAGGTTGGAAAAGGCCTCCCAGCCAACTGAGTCCAGCCTGTGCCTGATCCCCACTTTGTCAACCAGCCTAGAGCATTGAGTGCCATGTTTTGTAGTTCCTTAGACACCTCCAGGGATGGGGACTCCACCACCTCCCTGGGTAGCCCCTACCATTGCCTGACAGCTCTTTCCAGCAAGAAATTCCTCCTGATGTCCAACCTGACCTTTCCCTGGCACAACTTGAGGCTGTTTCCTCTCATCCTGTCCCTTGTTCCCCGGGAGCAGAGCGTGACCCCCACCTGGCTCCACCCTCCTATTAGGTAGAAAGTAGTTGTCTACCTGAAATGTTCTGCTTATTTTAAGCTGGACTGTATTATGAACTTCACTTTACAAAACCAAAAGTAGTACTGGAGTAACAAATTGATAAGCAATATTATAGATTAGTCATTAACAGCATCATCAAAAATAAAGCATATGTCTCTCCTTGTATCTGAGGCTGCTTGGAGAGAACACACTTGTTTCCTCATCTTTGTCCCTGTGTCCTGCTCTTCTCTTTGCTTTCTTAACTCCCAGCAGCCCAAATAGGAACCACAGAGAACAGGCAGGTGGTGTGTCAGCAGCACAGCTCACACTGCCTGCAATACTCCAAAGTGGATTTAGAATGCCAAAATTAACCAAATGCAAAATTCAAGCTTGAATCCAACAAGGACCTTGCCCTTTGGTTATTCATTTTACAACACTGGTGTTTCCACAAAGAGTTTGTTCTGAATTTCTAAGATCTTCCTATCTAATTCCCCCTTCTGAGAGAGAATTCCACACCATATTTAATCTGCAATGCTCTACTCCCATGTAGTAAATAGGCAGCAATCTGAGAATATATTCCATATAAATGTGTGATAACTGACACTAAAAAAATTATGCTGGGAGAAACTCCAGCAGAGCAGTGGCTGATTCTGTGTCTGCTACTGCCCAGCCTTCCACAGGGATGCAGAGGAGACATTCCAGCCCCCGGGCCATGAGTAGCACTCTGTCAAGCCACCAGCAACCAGAGGAACGCCTTTACAGAGAACTAAATGTTGACACCTCTCATTGTCAAGTAGAAGGTAGTAGGTGTGAAATAACATTTTCTCCTCTGGGGTCTCCTGGAATTTCATGATTAGTATGTTAAAAAAATAAAAAAATGTGAGAACTCATGATAATTTTAGTTTCTAAATATGAAATGCACTGAGAAGTCAGTGCCTATGTTTGTGCTGCTTATTCAAGAGACTAAAAACAGACTACAGAGTTTGTGAGATTCTCTTGAAACTGTTTTTTTTTAATAACAATGCTGTTGTGAGACTTTCTTTCAGTAATCACGAATCCCATGGGATGCATTTTTATGTTAGATGGTGAAAAAAGTTATTCACATTCAGGACGTGCTAATTATACATGATAGATTCATAAGCCTCTTGTTACTTTACACTTCAAGGCCAAAGGGATTAAAAAAATAAAAAAAAAATGGGGATGCACTGCTGACTGGTTAGTGATTCCTTAATTACATACCTACAAGCCACAGACTGTTGGTTTAATTAAGTAAATAGGATGTTTATTCAATTATGAAAAACGCAAGGAGAATGCTTTTTCAGTCTGCAATATAAATCCTTGGTTTTTTTTCTTTCAGAATGTAAAAAGATATATATACCTTCCATACTTACCCATACCTTGATTTTCACCTGTTCTATATCAAAATACAATGTGAAAAATCACATCAATGTCACCAGAAAGTGTTGATTGAGGAATAAATGTGGTATGAGGAAAATAACTGAACTCATTCTCTTCAAACTTACAAAGAAAATGAGATGTTCACTAGTGTAACAAAGCACATATTTATTGTAAATAACTACCATGTAAATAACTCACCTGGTCATTATTTTCAGTCCCTCCAACAACACTTGCCAGACAGAACATTAAACTATGAAAAATCCTATTTAAATAATCCTTGTATACTCCTCATGTCATGAGCCAACAGAATCATTTTCCCCCATAACACATCTCCTTCATCTCTAGTCCTATCTCAGATTTCAATTTTTCTTCAAGCACATAGAAATTAAAAGGGGGGGAAAAAAGCAGAAGGCAGTAAAAGATAACACTAGATAACCAAAACTCTGAGTACAAAGAGATTTTCAGTCATCTAACAGTTTTGCTGTTATTATCACCCTCTCCATGGCAAAAATCAAAAAAGATTATCTGACCCACAATTAAGGATAGATTCCGAAGTGTTTGCTTTTTGCGATCAGATCATGTTGTTCTGTCCGTTCCTTTAAAAGGTCAATGAAGATTATTTAAAAAAAAAAGTAAAAAATGAAACTACCGGTGTATTACACAGAAGCGTGTGGGAGAAGCCAATACTGGGGACTGGTAGCTTGTTCTGAGATCTTGTGTTGGCACAGCTATGAATGTTGCTACAACACAACATAAATATAATATTAATTCAGCTGCTGAATTTTTCTGTTTTCAATTCAGTATTGCTTGGTGTATCTCATGCACAGTCAGTATAATGTCCTGCATGGAAATGATCTGGAAAACAGGGTTTGTCCTCTAAACTTGACATTAAGTTATCATTACTACATTGTGGTTTTAGGAAAAAAACCCAACAGAATGTCTCACGGGGAACTTGTGTTGATGTTGTTATTAATTCCAACTCAACATGGCAACAAGTGGTGGAAGAAATTTTAGTGAGATGATTTTAGCTGGAAATTTAGTTAGATGACCTTGTTGGGAAATTCATTAAATGAAAATCACCCTTGGTATGTAAAAAACACAAACTGTCACAGCAATCAAAAGAGCGGTTATTTACCTGTATTATAAATACACTGCATTTATAAAATGTATAATTATATATATTTATTTGTAATTATGCAAATAAATACATTGCTAGTTTAATTTTCAAGGAAACTAACCAATTTACCATTTCAATCAGTAGATTGTATTTTACAAGAAACTTCATCACTGTGAGACATAACTGATACTGGAATAGTATTTAAATATTTATATGGCTTCTGAGAATGTAGAAACGTTGGCCTTGTGTCTAAGCTATTCGAGTAAGATCCTTTATGATGCAAACATCTGGCTTTGATTTAGGCTATGGGGACTTGCAATCTCTTAGTTTTCTACAAAGAGTAGCCAGTGTAAAAACAAATCACTGCAATGACTCCAAAATTTCATTTATCATTAATACAATAGGGCGTGACAACTGACGGTCTGTAAGTAATTGCATCTCCAGTGAAGTCCAGAAAACATATAACCTACATCTGAAATAATGAACAATCATGGCAATTTATGATGAAATATGATTAGTATGATGAATCATGGTAATTTATGATGAAATTCATAACTCTCCAGGGCTGACATGAAAGCCTGCTGTGTGAGAGGATTGCACAGCATTAACTACATTTTTAAGCTATTCAAACTGTTTCTTACAAGCTCCTAATCCTTGAAATTCTCCATAACACACCCAATGGCATTTTGTGGATACAGGTGTAGAGCTCTCAAACTATATGATTTTGCACAGAGTTTGAGTTTGGTTTTTGTTTACTTGTTTGTTTTTGTTTTGGGTTTGGTTTGGTTTGGTTTGGTTTGTTGGTTGGTTTTTTGTTTGTTTGTTTGTTTTTTTCTGAAAACACATAAAGAAATGATCTAACCTCAGTTATGCATTGCATTTGAATGATTCTTGCTGATAATCCATCATACCCAAAGTATGTGAACTACTAATGTTAATATGCAGCTCTTTTATTGTCAGTCCAGTGCCATCTAGCCCAAAAGACAGGTAGGAATCCAGAATGGTATCCGTTTCTTCTCAGTCCACTTACCCTAGATATACTTCTAAACAACAATATTAGACCTTTATATTATATTTTTTTCACACATGATTCTACCACTGAAAGCTTTTGCATTAGTATAAATTTATCATAAGTTTTGGGATGAGCCTATCTTAACTGTCTCCTTCAGCCAAACTCCTTGTTTTAAAGAACTGGAAAGTGGTGCAGCTGGATGAAAAAAAATCCCACCGCACTCATGCCACATCGTAAGAAAATGCAATTATCAAACAAACAAGCACAGCAACTTCCAAACACTACTTTGCCAAAACTGAACTACAGACATGACTCAATTCTTTGTTATGCAAAACAATGAGAGCCTGCTGTGTTGACTGTGCTCCCACACAGCACCACCAAGAGTCTTTGTCCCAAATTTTAGAGGTTTTACTGTTTTCTTTAAGTACCTCAATACAAGCAAGGAACTAAGTGTCCTTCTCAAGTAGTAGGCTTCATAAAAATTAAATTCATAGCTCATATGTGAATTTGGAAAACAGAGATGATCATAAGCACAATCAAGAAATTAAAGAAAATCGAAGGTGCATTAAAAGGCTCTGCTTTTCAATAGGAGGAAAGTACAATGTGACTTAAGCTTGAGTCATGGTGTAGAAAAACTTATGTTTTTTCAAAAACACTAATGTAGACAATGCCATTCTATTACAATATTCAGTTTTTACCAGAAAAATTGGTGATGTACAATGGATTATGTAGGGACTGAACTTTCCTGGTGCTAATTAAACACAGAAAGAAGCAGCAGTGTGACAGCAGCCATGTACCAAAGGGGCAGGAAAAAAAAAACCCAGCCCAAACTCCTAAAGTTAAAAGGGTATTAATTTTTTGTAGAAAAGAAAAATTATTTCTGAAACTTACTTGGTGTGTTTTCTAAGGGCCTAAGGACTCAAACAAGCAATCACAAATATAATTTATCTAAGAGCTCATCCATCCCCATTAAGTAACAAATACGGGAATGTCATACAGCATCAGTTACGGTTACCAGCAAGAAGTGACACTCACAACACAGAGATATTCCTGGGTGCCTGCTTCTTATTAATTGCTTTACAACAGGCCAGCAATTAATTATTTACAATGATTATCTTTTTTAAAATTTAGAAGCCATGTGAAACATGTAATGCAAATACACTGCTGAAACTGCATTAAAGGAGGACAGAACACACTTCTTCCTCTCTTCAGATTGAAAAATACAAATAATCACCATTCCAGTCAATGACTAGGAAAAAAAATGAGTTGGGAATTAAAAAAAAAAAAAAAAAAAAGGAATGCTTGAACTAAAATTAAATAACTGACAGTCGCACTGATTGCTTACTCAGCTTAGCAATTCTCATTTTGAACCAGAGGTTCCAAAACAAAACTCTAAGGAAAAACTGGGAGAATTTTTAAGTTGATCACATCCAGACTTCTAAGTCTTATACTGATGATCCTTATAGGGTCCATATTTTAGTTCACTGTAAAGTTACAAAAGGCACTTTGGGATTGATGATACGGAGTTAAGAATTATCCTGCAAATATGTGATGGTTTCAGTCTAGGCCTTCCTGGAAACCAGCTTGTAACCAGGAAGGAACTAGGAAGGTGACCAAGGAAGCATTCCATGCTATTCCTTTACGTAACCTAGGGTATAAATAAGGCATTGATAAGAGAGTTCTCTCTCTTCCTCTCCGGCGAGGTTCAAGAACGGTGGGTCCCTGTTTCAGTCGGGCTTATCTGGAGCCGAGGCCTACAGTGACTGCCGTTATCTGCCACGCGTGAGGGGAGAGCCTAGGACCGTGTCTGGCCATCCTGCCTGTTCGAAGGGAAGTGGTGAGATTTTTGCTAGTTTGCCTTCGGCTGGCTGTTTGACTTGTTCAGTCCTTGCCCCTTTTTGTCCTTCTCCCTTCCCTTTCCCCCCCCCCCCCAGTGTGTGGTATTCTCCTTTTGTGTATCTGTCTTATATGTAAAATATATATATATATATATATATATATATATATATATATATATATATATATTTGCTATAACTTTGGCTGCTTTGTTTCTTTTTTTTCTTTTCCGTCTCTGGGAGGCGGGTCCTTGTTGTCGAGTTTCAGGGGACTTGGCGGGAAGCCAGCTCGAAACTTGTACAAAATATTACTAGAGTTTCTGGGGAAAAATTATAATATTGTAATTATATTCTGCTATTTTCATCTATATCCAAAATATAATTTAGAAGTTTTGTTCATCCTCTCTGTTTCCCCACTTGTAGTGACCACGCTTCCACCTACCTTCCTTGGAAGAGTATGGTTGATAAAGTGGCAAGTAAAAATAGACAGTATTAAAATACATCAGGCAGGCTGACTTTCTATATAAAAAACTTGACTTTTAGTAAAAAAAAATAGATCTCATTTTACAGAAAGCTGAAGTAGAAGCCTTCATTCAATCACCTCGTTTCGTATGTTACATTGTGCTGGTTTCGGCTGAGTTACTTTGGTTCATGACATACATTACACAATTAATGTGCAGGTTTCTACTCAGTTCTTAAGTCCTGATTTTTGTTTGAAAACACACATTTAGCTTTTGGCAAAACACATCATAAAGAGGGGTCCAGCTGACTGAGCCAGCACTGACAGGAGGAGGAAACTCATTTCATGGGACATATGTTTTCTGTGGCAAACAAAGCCCATGGAATTACACACACGGATAGATAGATACAGACAGGCAACTCCACAGGCCCAAAGGAGTTAATCTGACACATTTTCCCCAGGCAATCAGATGCATGGTAAAAATTCCCCCAGAAAAAAAGAATGAAGTCCTGTCTCCTCCACATAATACCCAGTCAGAATAGGTTGCAGAAAGATTAATGTTATTAGTAAGTTGTCATACAACAACTCTATATTAATTTGAGCCTCAACCCTACAGTCTGTCTCCTCGAATGTGTGTTATAAGTCTCATTAAAGTTAATGAGGTTTTGACGAGGCTTCAAACTTAGAGATTGGATTTTATGATTGTGCACCTGACATTTAAATCAGCCTGGTTTAGTGCCACCTTGCTTTGAAGTTTGTATCTTCCCCTTCGCAAAGCTATTTCCCTACAGTGAATTTCAGGCATCTGTGTCTTTACTTATGAAGTCAGCTTACTCACATGAATACAAATACTGTATATTCATGCTATGATACAGCATTTATTTTGAAATGTCTGCTGTAAATACCACTTCATGGGATTTTTTTGCTATCTAAAGACTTCCACAGGCTGACTGGAATGTAAATGGAGCCTGCAAGTACACTGGACAAAATACCTTCTGAAAAACTTCCCAAACTAATAGGTGATTAATATTAATTCACCATTAAAGTGTCTTTTTCCAAAACAAACACCTCCCCAACAAAGTAAACCAAAACTAAAGAAAAAAACCCAACAAAGAAACTCAAAAGCAGCAGAATCCATCTCTGTGACAGTGCTACACCTCAATGGAAGGAAAAAATTTGCCACAGTCAGAACATCAGGACTTTGCACAATTTCATGCAGGACAATCCACAGATGTTATTCACTGACTTTTATTATTTTGGTATGGGCACTCACCATTTTAAAAAATGCATTATGGAATTATGCAGATTTTCTCATTAGAAGTGCCTCATCACGTCTTTGAAACCGTCACCAAAGCACGGATTAAAGCAGTTCAAAGAAACTCTGGAAATAGTTGTCGAAGATCATTGTTCTGAAATTCAGTGGAGAAGGGAGAACTGCATTTAACTCCATCTGAAAACTCCAACAATTCTTTCAAGATATGAAATATATTTCCGCAAAATAAGGAATTGATCTGAAGTTTTTTTATGTGTCATCACAAGAGCTAAAAAAGCATTAATCAATTAATATATTAATATAGATCTGGATGCTCAGGATCATGCCTGACTTTCTGACCTCACCCTCCTCTTTAGATGGTTTATGAGGTAATTTTAAATATATGATTTCTCACCCAACAAACCTTAACATATGTAACTTTGTTGGAGAGCAATTCTCCACAAACAAAGGCCTCCTAAATCTTAGAATCTAGTACTATTTCAAATTCTCCCAGTTCACCAGACAACCTGAAAGATTACACCCATTTAAAGTTGCCTTCTGGTGGAACTGAGGAAAATTCTCACTTAGTGAAAATAGTAAGAGAGGTAGGAATGCTACCCATCTCACCTAACCTCAAAAGTCTTTGCTATCATGTTTGCAGCTAATTCTTTGGCTATGTTCTGTCCTCAATTAAATTTTGCAACCAAAAACAGCTGCAAAATTCAACTGATTTATCTACTGTAACTTAGATATATTTCCATTTGGTTTTGGGGGGGGTTCTTTTTTGTTTGTTTTCGTTTTGGTGGGGTTTTTTGATTGTTTGTTTTGTTTTGGGGGTTTTGTGGTGTTTTCTGTTTGTTTGTTTGGGTGTAAACACTTCAATTAACAAAAGCTTATTTCCAGAACCTTAGAGTAAATCCGACAATTTGCACAGAATCTTCTGGCAGAACTAAACTCAGAGTAGAGCCTAGCATTCTGTCTGTGACAGCCTCGCTCATAAAAAACATCCAAAAAAGCCAAAAATCATCACTTACTCTGGGCCAAAAGGTTTTTGTGAGCCTTTAAAAATTATTTAGTTCTGAAGCTACAATAATGAATTGTCCATGGCCAGCTTGGACAGGGCTTGGAGCAATCTGGTCCGGTGGAAGGTGCCCCTGCCCATGGCAGTGGGTAGAACAAGATGATATTTAAGGTCCCTTCCAACTCAAACCATTCTGGGATTCTGTGATTCCATGAATTGCACCAAATCCGTGCATAACTATGCTGTCAGATACACAATGAAAGATTACAAAAACTTTCCCTTGATTCAATTTTGTCTGCTTTTATTTTGCTTTAGTTAGAAAACTAACGTTTATTAGAGCAGCTGCCTTCATTTGTGTAACTAACTTAAGGCAGCTGCATACAGGTAGGCAAACACTGCACTGTAATGTGAAATTAGGTCCCAGGTGCTCAGCAAATATTGAATATGTAAACTGTACTTGTTGTTTTGTACTAGAGATTAAATTGCTACTTTTGTGTGAATATGCTCCATAGGAAATAAAAGAAAAAATATACAAAAACTTAAGTAACTGAAGATCTAAATATTAACTCTGAGATGGGTACCAAATAAATAAGAACTCCTTTTTTAATTTTTAGATATGCAACAGCATTGACAAAAGGAAAACTAAATGCTATCTGTTTATATATTACCTATAAATAAACCATATTTGAAAAATGTTTCTTTTTTGGGAAGTGACTAGATTCCACCGAGAATACTGGTGAAAAACAGCAAGATAGAAGTAAAAAGGGTACACACAAGTATGACCCAATCCATCATAAAATCCTGGGTGACAACTTTGTGAGAGCAAACAAAAAGAAAATTTAATCTTAACTTGATACTAAACATTTTCTTACTACCTTAATGTGAAAAAGCATATTTGAAATAAAATTCAGCCATTACAAGTAATGATTGTGGAGAAATTATTTTTCAAATATCTCTAGCAGCAATTCCTGAATGACATACAAATATTAGCATATGAAATGTACTTATGTTACATGCCTTAAAATGCTACATTGCATTTAAAACAACAAATCTGCTAAACTTGTACAAGCTTGAATATTTCAAACTAAGGTGTAATAATTATGTACCCTAATCAAAATTCATGAGTCATATGGAACCAGTGACTATCCATACCTATGTTAAGGATATGAGATTGGACTCACTTCTCTATTTTTAGTTTTCTACAACTTCTAACCAGCTTCTCCCTAGGAGCTTTCCAGGCTTTCATAAATCAGCTTAATTAGCAGATACTCAGCTGGATTGTATTCTGTGTCAATTTTTCAGCTTTAAAAACAGACAAATATTCATAAAATGTATGCACAACATCATTTTACCTTAGTGGATAAAACTGCATCTATGTGTAAATGCAATTCCTACTAAGTCCTTTTTTGAACTATGCATTATTCAGGGATATTTGGAGACTTAAATGGTGTAACAACTCTACCTCAGGAAGGACTAAGGAAGGACAAAGCCTTGGAATAGCTTCCCTGATGCACAATTTTTAATTATTGTTATTGCTGTCATTTAGAAAAGCTTTTAAAATGGATTATTTCCTTTTAAATCTCACATTGGTTTGCCTGACTTTCAGGTTCATGCATTTTTTTAAGTAACTACTATCAAAGAGTATGGCCGCAAAAGTAAACAAAAACTTCTTTTACCAACAGAAACTCCTAAAGATCATTGCAGTATGAGCAGAATTCTAAGATTCAAGACAGATACCTGTATCTCTCTCCAGAAGTTCCTACTTGATAAAATTCTGAGATGTCTGACCTTCTCAAAAGTGCAGATTCAGAGCTATGTCACTCTATATTTGCAACATTGCTTTGACTTTTCAGGAGACTTTTCAGGGTTATTCTTACCAGTCAAAATAAGTCTGCAGTTACAGCAATCTAAAAAATCCATTTATTTGATGATTATATTGTGCATACAACTTTTTCTACCTTGCAGCAACAACAGGATACAAATGGCATAAGAAAGCCAAACCATACATTCAGGAACAGCATTGAGATGGCAGTACTTGCTAGAGGAACTATGTGTTATAAAGTCAAAAAATAAACAATACTTCTGTGCTGAACTCTTATTTTTATCAGTGTGGTCAATAAAATATTTTTCAATGTTTTGACTTTCCATAACAGTCTTCAGATGACTGGTCAAAGTATAGACAAATACAAATCAAACAGCTGGATATGATTTAACTTCAATCTTTCAATCTGTCATTTGTAAGAAAACACATAAACATGAAGATATAAGCAGACAACAATATAAAACTGAATTTAGATGAAATCATTGATGCATTGGTGACATTAATTCCAATGTAATATGCCTTGAGTTCAACAGATATGCAACACAAAGGAGTTTCTGTGCCACAGTCATTTCTTTGGAATTACACTGATAGTGGATTCACTGGTCCCTCATCCATTTTCTCCTAATCATCCTATTTCAGTACAGTTAAGGACATATTTGAAAAAATGCTTCTCCTGGAAAGAAAGTAAGTCAATTTTACAGTATTTCTGTCTCCTGCAGAAATAACAAGCCATCCAGGAGCACTCCACATTCCTTTTGGGAGAGAAGATTTTAGAGAGAGGAAGGTTAGTCCGCATCACACCCAGTGAACAGCGGGTAGCAGTCCAATACTTGATAGTGAAATCATTATCGTTTATTCTTCCTTGGTCTTACTGTCACTCATATCAGCAACACCAGTCAAAAAAAAACCCCCAAAAAACCAAAAAGAAAGCAAAATAAAACAAAAACAACCCCCAAACAAACAAAAGAAACAAAATATCCCCAAACATCAAAAAACAGCCACAAAACCCAACAAGGAATCAGAATGGGTGGGTAGGAAGAATGAGTAATCAATTAAAACACTGTAGTAAGTGCAAGACAGCACTTACTGGGCAGCAGAAGGACAAACCAGCACATAAGAGCCGTAAAGCTCAAGACCGGTCCTAAGTGTGTGGGGACACGTAAGGAGAACAACCCCTTGGTAGAATAAAGCCAGATGATTTCAGGTTTCTCAGCCAGCATTTGACAAAGTCGATAGCCTGAATTTACAGAATTACAGACTAGCTGGGGTTGGAAGGGACCTCTGGAGGTCACCCAGTCCAACTCCCTGCCTAGGCAGGGTCATCCAAAGCAGGTGACACAGGAATGTGTTCAGGTTGGTCTGGAATGTCTCCAGATAAGGAGACTCCACACCCTCCCTGGGCAGCTGTTCCAGGCTCTGCTACCTCCACTGAAAGAAGTTCTACCTCATGTTGTGGGGGAACTTGTTGTGTTTGAGTTTATGGCCTTTGCTCCTCGTCCTATCTCTGGGCAGAGTCTGGCACCATACTTTGACATCTCTTGGGGATATTGGTGTGGATTGATGGGATCCCCTCTCAGTCTTCTCCTCTCCAAACTAACACGGCCCAGCTCCTGCAGTCTCTGTTCATCAGGAAGATGCTCCAGACCCCTTATCATCTCTGTGGCCTCTGCTGGACCCTATCCAGTATCTCCTGCTCTTTCTTGAACTGTGGAGCCTAGAACTGAACACAACACTCCAGATGTGGCCTCACCCGGGCAGGCCAGAGGGGCAGGATCCCCTACCTGACCTGCTGGTCACATTCTTCCTCATGTACCCCAGGATATTACCTTTATTCGATTCTAAAAATCTTCCTCAGTTGGAAGATCAGTAGAGTAGAGGCTCAGATATATCTTTTTTTAAATTTCCACACACAACCACCCTGTGTTTTCTGCCTTTTCTTTGCAACTTCAAATCTGTTGCCAAGCACCTTAATATCAAGATGCTAAATCCAAACAGATAGGATATTTAAGGTGTTCTTCAGAAATGAAGTTGTAAAAATGTTAGTGCTTTGGATCAATTTCTGTCACCTTTGAAATTTGGACAGAAAAGTACCGATGAGTGCTTCCAGTTTTCTAAGAAACTGCAGTCTATTTTAGGTAAAAATTTGATTACATACTTTATTAGGTTATATTTTGCTATCTGTACTGATTGTGTCTTCTGGGAGATCCAGTTTCCATTTTAAGAGCTTCAAAAGTGTTGCTGTTGTACCAACAGATGCTCACAGAACACCGATAAGAGACTTCCACCAGACTGAGAAAAGAAGGAACTACGTGATGCTGAATCATGTCTTTGGGATATAAATCCTATTTCTTTGGGGTATCAATTTAAGACAGGTACAACAAGTCAAGGATTAGAAAATTCTGGGCTTAGGAGCTCTGAGGTTTTTAGCTACTCCTGGTAACAAATATTTAATGTGGGGCATATGACCACATATGACAAATTAATTAAAATTTCCTCACATGTTAGTAGCTGAAAGTAAGAGAAAGAAAATGTAAAAATTTCAAACCATAAAAATGGTCTTAGTGTTTGCCACTTAATTGTGTCTAAATAGCTTCTGAGCTCTTAACACATATTTTTATCACAACACTTTCAAGCACATGCGATAGCTTAACTGTCTTTCAAAATGAGTCTTCCAGGACATTTAAGTCTTGATTTTAGGATTAAGACACCACTTCCAGAAATTTAAATTCTGTCTTGTGGTGGTCAAAACTGTACTTGTGACTGTATCCACCCATGAACTCCCTACTTGTCATATAAATTTTCCCTCTCAAGTTCTTACTGTGAACATTTAACACTGCTGGCTCTTCAAGAATACGAGCTTAACTGCAATACATCTGCTTTTTAAAAATGTGTCATCTGAATAACGATATTGTTAGAAATCTTCTTCTGTATTTAAGTCATATCCTCGGTTCTGTGTGATGAAAAATTCATGAACGGCAGATTAAAAAAAGTATTAAGTAAAAATTTCTGTGAGCACTTCCCAAATCTCTTGAATCTTGCAGTTGTTATGGTCTCAAGATGTGAATTGGAAACAGAATTCTCATCAAAGTCAGTAGTGCCTTGCTTGACCCCCTTCCCACTTCTCTATGCCCTAAAAAATTCTGAAATCTCTACACAGTTGTCCACATTGTGGGTTAAACACTGAATCACCCAAAACTACCCCTTTGGAGAGTAAGTCCAGGAAAGTAAGTGTTCAGATCCATTCCTGCTGATTCCCCAAGAAGACTGCTTCTGTCCTTCTTGTTTTCCCTTGTCCTGGATTACCAGGTAGGATGGGCAGAGCTGCTGTTTACACAGACGAGAAAAGGCACAGGAAAAAAAGAACACAAAGAATAGAAAAAAGACGGTGTTTGCAAGGTAAGCTGATTTTAAAAACTGACGACAAACCACTGTGGTCATTCTCATGTTCCTGTCTGGGCACCTCCTGTCACCAGAGACAAAATGATGAGGGGACACAAACAAAAAAGGTCTCAGCAGTGCAGGGGAAGAAAGAATACTGAGTAAGAGTAGAATCTCTCTATCTCCCTGACTGAATCCTTAAACATCTAATTCAAGAGAAACAGACATTAGCAAAATCCTTGGAGGAAAGAAAAATGCTTTGTTAGCTTTTTTCCCCTCAGATTACCTGCTCTGCCCTTGCCTGCTGGGTTTTTTAGAAAGAAGTGCATTTGCAAAGGAACACTTGTCCTCTCCCTTAGAGGTTATCACAAAATCTATGTTGGAAACCACACCTTAAGCTTCCAGATATCTACTATTTTTTCCCTCTTTCCTATCTGCACTAAGCAAATGACATTTTTTCTGTATGTTTTGCACACCTTTTCTTTTTCAAGGAAATCTATGCTCAAGTTTTCCCTTGCAGAGACAGCAAACTGATTTTTTTGGTAGTAGTGGTAGTACCAAAGTATACAAGAAACCCTTTCAATCCTGAGTCTTACACCAGTCAAAGAGAGGAAATTCATCCTGGTTGACACTGTTGTGTCTTTAGTTTTATTCTAAAATTGACACCTTCTCAGCTGAGATACTTCTTGGATTGTCATACATATTCTCATTTTTATCTTGGAAGCTCGCTGCATCCCTTGGAAATTAGTAAGACAGAGTGGTACGTGCTACATCTGAATGGATAACAGCTATGTCAACACTCTGCATTGCCATCTGAGAACAGAATGTGGTTTTGATTGACACTTACTCATGAAGCAGCCAGACTCTCTCATGATTACTTTATCTAAATATCATTTTTCCTTCTTCACAGCACATCACCTTCCTGAAATCCTCACTGCATTCACTTTTAAGAGATAACTTATCACTTCCACTGCTACAGCTTGCAGTTTGTCCACTGCACATCCATCATGAGTTTAATTGTAATAGGTATTCCCAGATAACTCCAAGCATGGGCAATTTCACCCATTTCAGATTGATCTATAAGAGCTATTGCTATAAAAGTTTATGTGAGGAGAACTCCTCAGCATGATGAGACACACAACAGTCTTTCCCTATTCTCTATGCTCTTATACTCACATCCCTTGATGCTAAGATAAATATTTGTCTGTCTGGAGTCTCTGGGAGAACTTTTTTCTTTGTGGATAAAACAGCAGTAGGTTGTTATGCAAACACAGAGACTTGATTATTAATCTGCTAATTGTGTGAAGGCATTTGCTATTAACTTCAGCAGTTCAGGAAGAGAAAATAAAGCAACCTTTGTCTATTTATCAGAGCCTTTTAAAATAATAAAGTGAATTTTTAAACTCTGATTCCCACTGCAGTCACTGATAGTAAGTAATTGCATTCTTTATCAGAAAACAAATTTAAAGTTAACAGAACGATAGTTAAAACTATTCTCAGAGTTCCAAATGATACTTTTTCTCATTCCCATTCCAGCGGGAAATATTATTCATCACAAGACCTGTTTGGGAAGGACTTTGTCCCCAGTGTGGTCATGATCCTCTTTACTGTGAAGGAGAAAGTTTTGTATTTTATGTTCTTAACCCTATTTATGACCAAGTCTAATGAAGCACCATTATCACTATGACCAAGCAAGAAGTATTATCTGAGTTATATAAAAGTGACAGTGAACAGCAGGAGGAGGGAGGAAGGTACAAATATCACTATGGGCTCCTTACAAGTGAACTATTCTTTCAATAGATTAATAGGTTCTACTTAAATTTGAGAAGTAGCTCGAACCCAGCTCCGACTTTTTGAAAGGGCTTTTCCTTTATTGCACAATTTCTCTGAAGGTTTCAAAGGCAGAAATTTATTTCACACAGACCTGGCACATCTCCCTGCTAATAAGGAGGACTCTCTCTTGGTTTCCCTCTATCAAATACAAGCTGGGGAAAAAACAGTTTTGATGTTCCCTTTTGTTTCAGAGCACACTACAGAAAGATGTGCCCTCTCTTCCTATACTGTTCATCTCTACCTTCCAACTCTCTCTTCCCCCAGGGCTAAACTGCCAGTAAACCTAAATATATAACCTATATAGTCCTGTCAGGTATAGCTCTTCTTCCTGAAGGATGAAAGAAGGATGGGGAAATTGGACATATTTTTATGATTATACAGACTAAAGCTACTCTTGAAAGTTCTCAAGTGAAAAGGAAAGGGCAATGTGGACAGAGTTGGTTCCGTGCCTTGTGCAACATCCCTTGTCCACACAAATGTCTAGACCTCAGATCTACAGCTCCTCTTGCATGTTTTCCTTCCCAGGCATAAATAGAACCTTACTTCAGTATGACTGGTCAGGCACCCCTGCACATCTCTTATTTCCAAGGACTTTATTTTTCTGCTTTTCTAACCAAAAAGATATATGCCATTTAATTAAACTAATTTTTAAATACACATCAATTTACTTAGTCGGATATTAAGAAATTCAAAATACTTACCTTCTTAGGAGTTTTGTGAAAGTATATGGCTCTAGATAATTTATTTCACACGTTATCCCATCCCCATGCCAAAATATGCAGCCCAAGTATACATCATCAGTTATCAGGCAGCCCACTTTATAAATACGCTAAATACCAGTAGCAGTTTAAAATCCGTTCTTGCAATAAAAATACATAATTAGAAAAGTTTTTACAGAAGTATTTAAAATATTTTAAGAACCCTTTCTGACAAGCCAAATGTGATTTACAGTGGCAACACAGAAATACATTAAAAGTTGGTTAAAAATAGAGGGGGGAAGCTAGATAATCTATTCACATTTATTGCTCACAAAATGATATCTGAAATGATACAGTTATTTGAATGGAAGGGGATATGCTGTTGATATCTAAAGGAAGCAACTGAAGTCCATGTAAGCTCAAAACAAATACTGTGGCTGGTTAACAGCTCTCTGTCAGTGGTCTGTTAGGTGCCAGTCAAGGGTTGTACAAGAATTCTTAATACCCACCCTTCATTTTTATTAAAATGACCAGAAGCAGATTTTCTCAACCTGCCAGTCTTTTCAGAGATGAATCAAAAGGCTTCTTCTGACATCAAGCCTTGGAACTGTCTCTGATGGAGAATCGATAAGAAGAGGAATCAAACCTCTGTAAAAAGGACTACAGCCTAACGCTTCAACACTCAGCCATCTTACCTATGACTTTCATCAACCGTTGACTATTCTCTACCAATCACAAAGATATCGGCACACTTTACCTTATTTTCAGTGCATGAGCTGGTATAATTGGCACAGCCCTAAGTCTCCTCATTCGAGCAGAACTAGGACAACCAGGAACCCTTTTAGGTGATGACCAAATCTACAATGTAATCGTCACCGCACATGCATTTGTTATAATTTTCTTTATAGTAATACCTATTATAATCTACAAAAATGTAGATGACAACAGCATTTATGAGCACATCTGTGTTGCCCTTTTGCTTTTTTTTTCTACCAATTCTGAGGCTGATGCCATAATTGCACTGGACACCTGGAGACACAGTCATATGTCATGAATATGACTCTCCCAGAGTCATCAGCAATCCTCAGCTTTGCCTCACACATTCCACCTATCACAGGTGTGCCAGCATTTATGACAACAGACATCCTGCCCATGCCTCCCAGCTTAATTAGAAGTGTCACTTTACTGGACTCAGATGCTGTGCAGTGAAATTGTAATGAGTCTAATGCATGTCTAAACCCATCATCTTTACAACAGACACAGAAATACATCATTATCGCAACAGGTCAACTACATCCCTGTTCTCCATATAATTTAATTGCACCTGCTGCTCTTTGCGCAACATGCTGGAAGACTTATATCCACCAGCTCTGTGCTAGCAGGGCCTCCTGTCAGCATCATTAGCAAAGACAATGCAAGGTGAATCTAGACTTTGCATGGATAATGAGCACCCTGAAAAGAGTAACTCCAGCAAAGAGACGCATTGTTTCTGAAACTTGTCATTGAATAGGTCTTTTAGTGTTTCCATTTGCAACTCTGCTGGTGGTACAAAGCTTGGGAATGCTACCAAAACCGAGGCACACTAGCATAGCAGAGGAATAATTGGATGGACTCAATGTAGTAATACAGATAAGACAGCATTTACAAAAGCAACATGCCAGTTCTCAATATGTTGGGATTAATATGTCCCTCTGAGCTGCACGCTCAAAGAGCTAGTCAATCGTATTAATCTATCATATGATCCATGCTGGTTTTACTCCATGAAGAAGGTAACTGGCATGTTGAGGTGGTATTAGGTGAAATATTTCTGGTAGAAGTGGAAAAACCTCAGTATAATGCTGAAGATCTCACTTAGCTCACATCTGGACCATTACAAACAGTCATGGTCACCGATAAAAAGTGAATTTAAGCACACACAGAGGAGCAAAGAGCTTACCGCAAACATGAAAATAAGAGTGGGGAAAAACCAACACCACATTCTGATTAATTTCAACCACTGTTCTTTCCTGATGTTTACCCTGCATGTTTCTTTTACAGAATCACAGAATAATCTGTGGAAGGGACCCATTACCACTACTGACTGCCTGTATGTAAATTATTCATACTTAACAGTCTGAAAATTGGAAAAGGTTTTTGCATATTACTTCGATGATTACTAATACTCAGCTTAGGAACTGCTGCATTACTAGTCAGTAAACATTTTAACCAAATCAAACGAAGGAATGAACGTATTTCTGTTAAATAGAGCAAATGATACACAATTTATGTGACACACTGGCAAAAGGAGCAGGTCTATCAGAGCACCATTTACGCCAGAGGTGGGAAGGTCAGATGTGGAACCAAAAACCCTAAGCTTGTATTTATTGTGCATCAAAAATTATGGTTAAAAAAAACAAACAAAACAAACCTCCCAGCTCCCCTCCAGCAAAACAAAACAAAAACAATCAACCAACTAAACCAAACAACCAAAACCCAGAAAACTTAATCAGGCAGCTGGTAGCCATGTATGAGAAATATATCCAGCGCAGGTACTACAGCCCTTATTTTACATTACAGAGAACATGGACTTGCTCTGCTCAAGGTGTCCACAACTCACCCATGTCATGTTCAGCTTAATGTAATACATATGCCTTTTACACCTTCCCAATCTTCCCTAAACCTGTTGATTTTGATCAAGGGCACACATTCACAGGTTTTTTTGGCTCATAAACAACCCATCTGGGTATGGACAATTGTTACCTCTACAACTGCAAAGGAGTAGAGAAAAAGGCACGTGAGTTACTTAAAACTTCTAAGCATGGCTTACCTTTTAATCTAAGGACTGATGGCAAAGCAGCTCAAGACACTTTGTACTTTTCCTAAAATTCTGGCTCCCACAGTAATTTCACTCTGTCCAAACAAAATGGCAGAATGCACAGGAAAGACCTGAAGTTTGACACAAGGCAATCACTGAATAGAGTAATTTCCATTACCATCCTCCATATGCACACCAAAACCTGTAAAATAGACAAAGATGCTCTGCCAAACCCATTATCACAGCCTGGAATACTGTACACAATAATGCTTAGAGAGTTTACACTTTAAAAACCTACTTATTTAGCTTACTCATCAGTTACTTAGAATGTCTAAAACAATATTTCTGCTTCAGACATGACTAACAGGAATAACTAAAATTCACTTTGTGATTTCCATCATAAAAAACCACCAAGAAATCCCACATGCTTGAAAGTGGAAAATTTTACTGAGTCTTTACTTTATTTGCTTCACTTGCTCTCACATGTTACCGAAGAACTGTGTGAGAAGGATGGTCAGATTATGAAATTCCTCACAGTTTTTAACATCTCAACCCCAGGTGACCAAGACTATCAGTTTATTGAAAGGGCAAAACCAAGACAGTGAGTTCAAAAAGACAAAATTATTGCTCCATTATGAAGAACTAAATAATTCAAACTAGCATTTATTAGATTAAATATTTTTTTTCTAAATTAAGAAACCAATCTGCAGTAACTGTGAAATTTAATTTTTTCATCATGAACATGGCTGTAAACAGGAAAAAAAATAGTATTTACTAAATGGATAATTAAAAGAAACAAGAAAAAGGTCATTTTACATAAAAATGGCCAGTTCCATTTAGATATTTTATATGGTGGTACAGTTTCTAAGTACACAATACCTTGCAAAACACTCTAGGATTTAACAGCAAACACTTGGCTGTTCGATAACATGACAAGCATCTCTGATTTTACACAGATAAAAGAGTCTGGTGATCTTTTTATGACCCTCTCTCCCCTCTGCTGATTCATGGCTTATAAGCACTTGGCAAAAGGGCAGCTTTCAAATTTCCTCCCAGGATGCTATTCCAGCTCCATCTGTCCCAGTTAACACCCTTCACATTTCATTACTAAGCCAATGGTGTGTATGTTCATGTGATGAGAAGGAACCTGGGAAAAAGGAAGAAAAGGGACAAGAGAGCAGAAACTACAGAACACAAAATCTTGACAGTGTTCTGTGCCTTTTGGCAGAGCCCCAGGCTAAGAGCAACACTGGGACGCTTTTTGCAGATGACACAACCCTGTGTGAGGCTGTTTCTCTGTGACAAATTTGAGTTTTCCATCTCAACGTGTGTAATGAAGAGTTTCATCCACTCTTGTGTGCATATGTCTTCACACACACCTTGATTTCTTTTAAAAAAAACACAGCAAACTCAAGAAATCTAACTGCCTCAAAACTTCCCATGACACACCAGCTCTCTGTTTTAAGTAAAGACCTGCTCCACACAGACTGTTTGCAGACGTGACCACCCTGCAGTATTGGTATCTTCCATGTCATTGGCTAACTAACAGGCAAGTTGTGCATAAGTCAAAGAGCAAGCTGAATATAAACAAATATTTGCCCAGATGTTACTAGATAATGGCAGTAGTTACATGTAGTTAAGAGACAGAAAATGCTATTTATACTTCCCAGTTTATTTTCCTGTTTTCATTGGACAATTTTAATTTAACACATCAGAAAATATTTAGAGAAGGTCTGTGCTGCTCAGAGTTTCTCATGTAAATCCAATAGCAAGAAAATCCACACTAGCCCTGAAAAGAGCAAGGGCAGGGCAGTTCAAGTTGTGTTGGTGTGGTGCAGGTGTACCACCACATGGCATCACAGTGCAACATGTGCTGGGTAGCCAGTACTAACCTCAAATAGTGACCAAAAATTCCTACCATCTGTAGTTAATCTCTTTGTGCAGACTTTTGGCAAAGTCTGTCAAGAAAAGGGTTTTTTGACTTTGTTTCACTCCTCTTGCACTTTCACATATCTACACCAGTATCTTGAGTTCAAAACCACCGAATTCTCTGTGAAGAAGCTGGATATTGCACAAGGCACTAGAGTTAGGAGGAGCAAGAAATGCAACTTGTATAAGGAGATCCAAGAGTTTATACTCTTGAAAATTTGACCCCATGGTATCGAAATTATATACAAAGTGAATGAACCTACAGTCCCTTAACAGACCACAGGGAGCCACAGGAAGTTTTGTGCATATCTATTGCTCTGGGTAATGAGCTGTCAAAATACTTTACTATTCATGAAATAGGTCTTCATCATGAAAAATACTCTAAGAATACAAAACAAAAAGTATTCCCAGATGCAAACAAATATCTGGAGTCCCAGGATAAGGGAAAGGGCATTTTCACCAATTACCCTGGTGTGAATGCTTCAGTTTGAGTTGACTTTTATTCAGGCAAGAGTCCACTTTTACAAGCAGTCACACCTGACAAGTGAAACGTCCTTACTTTTCCTAAAATCTGTAAAAGCTGCATAACATTGATCCCCGTCTCCTGCTGTTAATGAACATGAGGAAGCTATTCACTGTAATATAGGGAGGTGCTACAGGAGGTCTAAAGTACAGACTCATCAAATTTGTTTACAGATTCATTTCCTATTGAATTTATTTATATACTCATTTGGTGATGTTAGTTTCTTTTTCTTAACAGATTTAGTTTCATCCTCAAATATGTATTTGTAACATGTAGCTAAAATTTCTTTCTGGTTAAAGTCAAAAAAACCCCCAGTGTACACATTTTAAGGAACTGCATTTGGTTAGAAAGCATTTGATTTACTCTTTAAATGCTCAAAATGATTCTGTTGTTGTCTATGCTATTAAGTTCTCTTTTCCCTTTGACTTCTCTATCCTAGTCTATCATTTTGATGATTCTGCTGTCCTTGGGTTTTTCCACCGGAATAGTCCTCAACTGAAATTGTGTCAGATGATTTAAATCCTCTTGTGACAACACTAGTGAAAGAAAACACTTCCTCCCCATCTCAGATCTCCACATCACTGCTGAACTTGGGGAACTGTCAAGTCAAAAAAGCCACTGCTGAAGTGCAGTCAAAAGTTCATCTTCCATCTCAAAAAACAACAAGGGGAATACTGGAGTGACTGAGTGTTTTTTCATAAATATGAGAAGGAATATATGTGCTTATCTTTAGGATTAAATACACTCAGATATTAGTAATTTTCATAGGTTTGTATCACTTGAGGAATATTCAAAGTTGCAACCTTGATAGTCACTAAGACCTTAGTGAGAGACAGTAAGATTTTTTATTCTAGGCACTACATTCAGGAATACCCCAATTCTCATGGCACATCCAATATGAATTCTCATCTTTTCTTTGCTCTCTCTCTCTCTGCCTTTTATGAGGAGCAACAGTTTCATCTTTTTGTAAGAAAATACATACTATATATATTCATTTTCTTCAACAGATAGCTGTGGAAGTCTGGAAATTCATTTGCTTCAAGAAACTCTTCTATTATGTTACTCAGTCCTTCTAATTGCAAATTTTAAGCTGACCCAACATATACATCTAAGTATCTTCACATGAAAAAATGCTTGTAATTCTAGTGCACAAAATTACTATTTCTGTTTAATGGAAGCCTGTAATCAGCATGATTTATTTTCTTGCTCCTAAAAACTTCAGTAGCTATGAAGTGAATGAAAGAAATAGGAAATGGCTTAAAAATTACTATAAAACAGCTGAAATCAATGGAGTGTGTTTGAAACCTCTGACTTTGAAGGACAAATATTTGAAAGCTGTAGGTAGGTCTTGGTGATCAAGAAACAACCCCTTCAGGAGTTAATCTTGGAACTGTCACATGTATCTAGCAATTTGGTGGTTTTACTTGGATTTACTGACTTTGGTGGCTTGGGAGGAACATCACCAGAAACTCAAAAAGAAGGAGGAGAAAGTTCCTTCTTCTGGATGAACCAAAGGTTGTATTTCTCTTTTCTTTATTGAAATGCATGGCTTCAATAACCTTAGTGAAATTCCTATGAACACTGTATCAGGGACTAATTATGCTGATACTTTTAGTCTGTGTTTGGCCCCACCACCTGTGAAAGTTTTGCTCTTTCCCTGCCAAGTTATGGGAAAACAAGCACTGATAAATGGGAAAATTGTCCTTGAAGAGAGCTTCTTGTGTAAACTCTTTTAATTGGTGTTCTGTGATTGGCTAATTGTCTTCCAAGGTCACTTGAAGGAGGATTGAGGAGGAGGAGGATGAAGGACGCCCCCAGACTCATTTGGAAAAGACCCCCCTGAGTACAGTACGCAGGCACAGGGAAAGCCACGCGTGCGCAGAAGAGATGCACTTACATAACCAAGGAGGTGAAACTGAGGGCCTCTGGCAGGGCGGTGCTGGCCACACCTGGGAGGTTGTGGTCACTCAGTTAATTGTACAAAAAGCAGATAGCTCTTTCTTGGAAGAGAGCTAGCTTTACCTCAAGGACAACGTTGCCTTTTGGCAGGGCCGCCTGCCAATTTGTGAACTTACTGACTCTCCAAGGATGCAGCTTCTGCTATGGGTAATTATAGGTATGCTAGGTCAGTAAGATAACTTTATGGGCAACAGCTGGGTAACTGGGGAGGTCGTGCTGGGGGCTTATTTCTCTCCTCCTTCCTCCCTTTTGGGTTTGTTCATTTTGTTGGCCACCTCTTGGTAATAAATATTGGTTTTTGTTAAGCTTTTAACGGTGTCATGGTTTCAAGATTCGGTATGTTTCGAACCCTCCCTAATACGAACACAATCCTGATTTCTGATCAGAAATACAGATGACCTCAAAAAGAGGTTGCTCCCTCCTGCTCCATGAGAATGTAGAGTAGTCACACAATTTGCCCAAAACATGTTTGAAAAAGTAAGACTTTTTTAAGCAGTGTATTTACTGATAAAATCAGCTTTTTATGAGTAGAAAGAATCCAGAAATTTAATGACAAGCCACAGCTTTCCTCTCATCTACTGTTAAATCAAAATTCACCTTTGCTAATTTCTAAGAATGACACAGGCAAATGTATCCTGGCACTTGAGTTACAGCAAGTTCAGCTGTAACCTTACTAGAAGACCAAGAAGCTAGCATACAGAGAGCCATATAAAAAACACAGGGAATGTAGCCCAAGCAGGAAACTCTCCAGGCAAGCTGATATTAGTGAATATCATATCTAGTTGCCTGAAACATTACTCATACAGTAAGACTTCCCAATATCATCATACTCGAGTGCATCTTGTCTTTATTATACTACTCCTTGATGCTCTACAGCTATTCAACCTATTTCCAGTCCCTTTTTTTAAGGTTACATGAAATTATTTGAACACAGTGTTTGTTTATAATTTTGGGGTTTTTTATTACCTATGAGTTAGACAGATGCTCAGAAATGGTACTGCACAAATAACCATGGGAAGCAGACACTGGCAAAACATTACTTCCTTGCATGTATTAGAACTTTGCACAACTCAGAGCCATAAAAGAAAACAGAGGAAAGGAGCAGCAGTTGCTTTAAGGTGCTATTTTTGTCAAAAATCTGCAGCCAGACTCTCAGCTGGTGGAGGACAGAGATGCTACAGAACTCTGGCTTTCAACCAGAAGCAAGCAGGGCTACTTCTGTAAACAGCAACTGCTGACACCAAGATATGGAGAAAAAAGCATAAATAACCTTAAGTTACTTCTACCTCTGTGGCTCCTTTCCTCTGAGACTCTGCTATCACTATTTCCACAAAGGTATTCTGCCATTTTATTTTTTTCTACAGGACTGAGCAAAAAAAGAAATTCAACAAAGCTGCCTTTCATCTTCTCAAAACTCATCCTTAAAGCTCCCTGTGTCACATGGTATCCCTGACCTTTAGTTACACCAGGAGATCACTATGACCACTTTGACCATCACAGCCTCTTATTTCATTAGGCTCCATTGCTGCCCAAGCAACATTTTCTTTTATCCTGAGGCTACAATGTTTGAGATTCTTTCATTTTTCTGTGTGGTTCGTTAACACAATGCTGTGGTACCAGCCAGTATGTCCCTAGTCACCGTGAGAACAGAATTAGACAGATCTCTTTCTCTTTTTCTCTTTCTTCTTCTCCTTCTTTCTCTTTCTCTTTCTCTCTTTTTCTCCTTCTCTTTCTCTTTTTCTTTTCCACTTTATCTTTCTCCTGTCTTACTCTGTCTGGGCAAAGTGCAGCTCTCATACTCTACCTCTTACTCCATACCAAAAGTTTGTTAAGAGGATTAGGAGCTTGTCAAAGTTGTAAAAGCTGAGAGCTATTGTTACTTGAAGTTCGTTGCAGGAGTTGGACCTTGCTGGAGCTTGTAAAATTTAAGGGTTTGATAGCCAGCACTTTTGAGACTAAATAGTGTCTAATTGCCAGAGAGAATGTAACTATATCATAAAGCATGAGAGTTCCCTGATACATGGACTGGTGTCTTTGTTCAAGCTGATGAGAATTTATAACTAACATCATGCCCCCTACCAAATGGGTCATGACATTTGGGACTCTTAGCCTGTTGCACATTTTTCTGGGAGAGAATCCTTGTGTGAGCATTAGAGGGAAATGCAGAAATCTGAGCATTAATCCTGAATGCAATCCTTAGCTGATGGCTTTTTGGGATAAAAGGTGAAATGGTATGTCTCAGAGCATATTTTCCAAAATCCAAAATTGCAAAATTACACCTTTTTTTTAAAAATTCTAAGTCCTATTGAATGCTCTCAATATGTAATGAAGGCAATCAGAGGCAATGAAAACTGCCTGGCTTATTGAACCTACACATTCTCATTTTTCAAACAAAAGAAGCATTTCAGACTGAACTAAGGGAAACATAACTCATGATCAATGGTCAGTAATCAGGACCATTAAATTTATGCATATTTTTATTTATCTTCTTATGCAGATTCTGCCATATAGTGATCAGCCATGTTTACATACTGCTTTCATTAATAGACCGGTGCAGGGTACATTCATTTTACTGGCTAATTTGCTTGAAACTAATTTCTCGAGGCAGAGCCCAGTGAACTAAAGTGCCCATAGGTTTTGTGAAAAGTATAACAGCACTTTCCATTAGTTTTAAAGATCAGCTGCTTTATTACACAAAATACCTCATTTCTTACCTCAGTCAAGAAATAGGGACATTTTAAATTAGATAATTAATTATTAGAAAGTGTCTGCTCTTCCCCCAGAGTGTAACCAAAATGAATCGCCATTTCAGTTCATTTTAACTTCTTCCCTTAACACTCATATAAGCAGAGTTGTTAAACTCTTAGCATGATCACTGAATCTTAAATCTATAAACCTCAGCAGGAGGTTTTCATCCGAGGTCTCTTGAGCCGAACCCACATTGCATTTTAAAATGCAGGCTCATAACTTCATTCTAATGTGCTTGAAGGCCATGGTTTTCTGTACCAGTCTGGAACGTGGATATTTCTAATATTACCACCTCCAGGAGAAAAACGTTCAAGAAGAATCTCCACATATTGCTACCCAGTGGTTTTTTTTTTTCACTTGTATTTCATAAACAAACATAAAGGAAAGTTAATAATGCAAGTAAATCTTTTGTTTTGGGGTTCTTGCTGCCAGCCCAAGATGATAAAGCGAAAACTGCAAAACAAAAAACCCCACAAAACTGAAAATCACAGCTTGTTTAATGTTGCTTAGCCAACTTTATTAATGATAAGCAACAATTAAAAAGCAAATGAGCAAACAAAACCAAAAAAACACCGGATGCACCTTGTATGTCTTAAATTTTTTTTTGCCAGCATCTATATGAAATGCAATCCTATTCTTTACGTTGAAAGGAGAGACTATTCTTCATAAGGCAGTTGAACAATGCTTTAAGCTCACACAGACACTCGAAATGGGGGTTATGAGGGGCATGAGTCTTCATCCTCACCCCCAGTAAGCATCATATCTACAGAGAAAGTGATTCTCACTCTCCTGCCATGCACTGCTGTGAGGAGTCTGCCTCTGTCTCCTCAACCTCCCCCTTCTGCAGGCAGTGGGAGCTGCATTTTGCCCCTGAACCTGCCCCGTCCATGATACAGCCCTGGTCCCACAGGTCTCCTCTGTGTGCAGGGCAGGGGAGCCAGTCCCCACATGGTCTCCCTGACCTCACCCCCAGTTACTCAGGCCTTTCCTAAACTGGGCATCAAAAACACAAACACCAGTGCACTCAGAGGGGCTGAGTGCACAACATCCACTGCTCTCCTCCCATCCTCACCCCAGCCATTTCTTCCCAGAAGGCCCTCAGGCAGGTTGGGTGTGATTTACCCCAATAAACCCACGCTGAAAGCTCCCAGGTACCTTGCCCATCACATTCCTAGAAATATGCTCCATGATTCTCCCAGGAACCAAGCAAGGTTAATTAGCCTGGAGCTTCCTCCTTCAGCCAGCCTTTCTGACTTCATGGGATACGGATGCAACACTTGCCTTTCTTTGGTCACGGGGGTCCTCCCTGGACCTCCCAGAGGTTCCAAATGTCCCTCTCTGCAAAGGCACTGTCCAGCTCCCAGCACCCTTGGATGCAGCCACTGGCCCAGTGGCCCAGGGTGAGGTTGTCTCAGCCACCCCAGCTTGATGCTCACCCAGTGCTGGTTATTTCTCTCCTTGGCCCACCTCTCTAAGCACAAAGGCCTGGCTGGGGAGGACTCTGCCACTATGAGTGGTTAGTTCCTTCCACACCCACTGCCACACCACCCCACATTTTCTCTGTCAGACCATCCCAATAGCATCACTGACCACAGTCTCCTTGCACCACCCTAAACTTAAGTGCCCCAGACAAGACATCACCCTGTCTTTGTTTCCTGCAGGGAAGTCTTCTTTAACTATCACCCTCCTTCTTTTTTTTTCCCCTTTGCTCTCTCACCTGGTTAGTACCTGTAACTGAAAAACCAGATGTGGGGAAGAGAGCTGAGATGTGACATCAGAAATGATAAGTTTCCAGCCTCCTCCATCAGAAATTATGAGTTTCCAGCCTCCCCCATCATGGAAGTTTCTAATTACAGCTCATTTGGGGATTGTGCCTTAGACTTCTCTCCTCATTTGCAGTGAGCTGTTGGCTTTGTGGGGTCTTTGCAAGACCCTGTCAGTCTCCTGTTTGTCACACAGCACATCCTGACAGGCACCACTGCCCCCACCCTGGGCATCTCTACAGCCGAAGGCTGAGGCAGCAGCATCCTCCTTCGAGGTCTCTGGTGTTCCAGGGAAGATGGTCCAGCCCATGCCAGAGCCAGACTTGTTTGGCACATCAACATATAAATATTCTTGCAGGAGAAAACAGCCTTCTGCAACACTTACATTTGAAAGACGGTGGAGTTCATTTTGGATACAGTGTTACTGAACAGGTATGTTGCAAAAGGACGACTTGGCCACTTTGTGTTAGAAAAAGTTGATAAATATTTTATATAATTGCTAACAAGCAACCCAGATTAAGGGGCCCAGATAGGATCAAAAAGAGATTCTCAGTTATTAAGGCACAACACACCTAATGCAGTGCTGGCAGTTTTTCATCTCTGTTTTCGCACGAGAGACACGAATCCAAACCTGAATATGTAATCTAACAGCCCAAAATTTCAGATAGGTTTTATCCCATTCTCCAGTAGGCTATAATACATCTGGTTGTTTTTTTTTTTCTGAAGGTTCTCTAAAACTATAAAATCCTAAACTATGTTTATAGTAATAAAAAATTGCACATCTGATCTGAAGATTTAATAACTTAGTTTGGACGTGAAGTGACAGCTTGCAATACAGATAATAGTTTTGGCAAAGCTGCAGACATTAATCTAGGGACAGCTTTGGGGTAAAGTTATTCTGCTGTATTCAAAAGAGGTGTCTTTGCATTATTAAAATCAAGAGAAGACACAAAAATCCATATTCCTTAAAAAATTATATCTGAAAAACGACCTACTTTCAATATCAAGTTTGGATTAACACGTACCAGGGCCTTTGGTCTTCGAACCATCAACTGAAAAATCAAAAATCCCCAAGTCCAAGTCAGTTCAATTTACAAATGGAAAAAGAAAATAAAATGAAAAGAGATAAAATAATAGTCCAGAGAAAAGAAGCACCGGGTTAAGGTATAACATAAAGCTGAAACCTGAAAACAGTTTCAAATAACACCATGTTTGACACAGTGGAGCCTTTTGTCTGTATTTCCTGCCCTGAATGTACTGCAGCTGCAGCTAACTCTAGTTCTTGGCCATTATGACTTGTAACACTGTTAATGTTCAGAATTATTAGAAGGCTTTCAATTATCTAAAGAGTTCCTGGACAAAATAAAAACTCCATATAAAGCCTTTGTGCAAAGGGTGAAATTAGGACCTCATGAAAACCTCAGGCTCCAAGAAACAAAAAAAATCCAGCCAAACACAAGAGAATTACACCTCTTCCCACAAAATATGTGAATAAATAAATAAATTTATTCTTTACTCTCCCAGACAACAGTAGATGTAGTCTAAAAATTCAAGGTAGTTAGTGCTAAACAAACTAGATCACTACAGAGATACCAAGGATAAATATATTTATTTTTAATGCAGGAAAACATTCCCTGGAAATTTTTTGACAGCCTGAGATAGCTGTACTGAATGCAGAAACCTGCAAACATCCCCATCACTCTTCACTTTTTGATGGATATTGCAGAATGTAAATACTATATAATGACCTGCCCTATGTTAGTACTCAGAGATGTGTTAGAAAAAGCCAAAAACCAACAAAAATATTACATGGTAGTACAGTAATGACTCATCCTCCCTAGATAATACATCCTTGTACAATTCATGCACTGCTGTTTATAACCAGACTACCACGAGATCTGACAGGATCAGGTGGTGACACATCCATGCTGCTCCGAGAACAGCATTGACAATACACTACAAATTCTACAGAGGTGTAATTTCTTCAAAGTCCTCATTTCCACCAGGAAAATAAGGGTTCTGCTGTTCCTTAGAGAGCATCAAGACTGAATACTCTCCTTTTTCCCCTTACAGCAATAGGAAGCACATGGCACAGGAATGACCCCATTCCTTCCTCAGTCACTGGTAGAAGGATGTTTACATGTGGAATGATGTCTACCTGTGGAATGGTGCTAACCTCTGGCTGTTCCCCAAAGCCCAAACTCCAGGTGAAGCTAAAGAGCAAGGGTGATTCAGGGAGGGTACTAGTCAAAAGAACTAAGTGTTTTATTTTTAAACCACATCAGTTTTGAAGCGGCACCTTTCATAAGACCAATTTCAGCAGACATACACTGCAGCCTGTAATCTACTAGAAATTCAAAGAACAGGTGTAATATGTCTAAAATCCTCAGTAGTTTTTCTTCTGTATCTTAACAGAAAAATGGGGCAGAGCAAAACTAGACCCTTTCCAAAACTGCTTTTTCTACAGAAAATTTGTTCTGAGATCCTATATTATATTAAAGGTTTTTAAAAATTAGTCATAGAATCATAGAATCAGCTGGGTTGGAAAGGACCTCCGAGATCATCAAGTCCAACCCTTGATCCAACACCGCCGTGATTACTAGACCATGGCACTAAGTGCCACATCCAGTCTCATCTTGAAAACCTCCAGGGACAGAGAATCCATCACTTCCCTGGGCAGCCCATTCCAATGCCTGATTACCCTCTCTGTAAAGAATTTCTTCCCAATATCCAACTCTCCAGCCTGTCCAGGTCCCTCTGCAGAGCCCTTCTACCTTCCAGCTGATCGACACTCCCCCCCAGCTTGGTGTCATCTGCAAATTTGCTGATGACGGACTCAATCCCCTCATCTAAATCATCAATAAAGATGTTAAACAGGACTGGGCCCAACACCGATCCCTGGGGGACACCACTAGTGACCAGCTGCCGACTGGATGCAGCACCGTTCACCAGCACTCTCTGGGCCCGGCCCTGCAGCCAGTTCCTAACCCAGCACAGAGGGCCCCTGTCCAAACCATGGGCTGCAGCTTTTCCAGGAGTGTGCTGTGGGAGATGGTGTCAAAGGCTTTGCTGAAATCCAGGTAGACACATCCACAGCCTTTCCCTCATCCACCAGGTGGGTCACCTGACCATAAAAGGAGATCAGGTTGGTCAGACAGGACCTGCCCTTCCTAAACCCATGCTGCCTGAGTCCATCCTGAAGGTGCTGTGTGATTGCACTTAGGATGATCTGCTCCATAACCTTGCCAGGCACTGAGGTCAGGCTGACAGGCCTGTAGTTTCCCAGGTCCTTCTGGCCCTTTTTGTGGATTGGCATGACATTCACGAACTTCCAATCATCTGGGACCTCCCCAGTGAGCCAGCACTGTTGGTAAATTATGGAGAGTGGCTTGGCGAGCTCTTCCGCCAGCTCCCTCATCACTCTTGGGTGGATCCCATCTGATCCCATAGACTTGTGGGGATCCAAGTGACTCAGCAGGTTGCTAACTGTTCCCTCCTGGATTACAAGGGGGCTATTCAGATTCTTATCTCTTTCTACAAGCTCCAGAAGCCAGCTGCCAGCTGGCTTCAGAAGGCAACCGTTACAGAAGACATATACTATGCTATAAACAGATTGGGCACTTGCAATTTCAATTTTAAGAGCTTCTTGCACATCATTTTGAAAATGAAAAAGAAATTAGGATCTCCTGCATGTACAGTAATGACTGAGAATAATACTGAATGGCATTAACAGGGTTCTCCTGAAGCAGCAGTTCCAGATGATTCCCTGTTTATGAGAGACCTGCAACTCTTTTTGTAAATATTTCCACTATTCTAACGCTTCTCTCTCTCACACACAATGAGATGTATATGCAAGCAGTTGCTGTGCTTGAGCTGGCACTACAGGGGATCTAATACTACAGATTTTAGCAGACATAAGTCATCAAATCTCATTATTCCTCTTAAAAGTAGATGCCTTTTTCCAGTGATGCATTGAGCTTTGTTTTCAGATTTCAGGTTGTATAGTCTGGGGCGTACAGACATGTCAAGAATATAAGGTGGGGGACAACAACACAAAAAAGCTTGATGTGACCCAAGAGACAAAAGATTGTTATGAAAGATGCTAGCACAAGGCTTCATGATTATCTGCCAGACTGGACCATTCATAGGGTGAAAGTGGAGCTTCTTGAAACTCAAAAATCATTAAAGAATGAAAAATGTTTTTTTGCTACAATTCTTCACCTCTGTAAATGTTGCCTCTCTAAAGACAATAACTACAAAAAAAGTTCAGAACAATTATTATAATTAAAGCTCAGTGAGCCTTATTCCAGTGAAGTTGCGATACAGTTTTGGAATAGTCCTCCTTCCCTCCTCTGCCTCAAAAGGAAATTTATACTTAGTATTTAAAACTCTGTTAGCATTTAAAACTCTGTTAAGGTTTTTCTACAAGTATTAATGCCATAACCACAACTCATTACTGCTGGAAAAGGAACCAGTGTACCTATTTTTAATTATTTATTGCTTTTACAGGAAATTTTTTTAAAAATATTTATTAGGAAAAACAAATAAACAAAAACAACAAAACAAAAATAAAAACAAACAAAAAACTAATTGGTCAAAATTAGTCAATCACTAGCCTCAGACATTTTGAAGAGTTTTCTTTTTATCCTCCTGAAGTAACTGAAGCATGCAATAATTTTACTCATTTCGCTTATTCTTTCTTCCTGGTAAGCCTTCAGCTGGTCTGAGTGGAGGAGCCAGAACCACATTGACTCACCAGTACTTTTAAAGCAGTTTTCGTGCTTAGAAATAAGCCAGAGCAGAATTTCTAAGACAGGCAGCTCCTCCTGTTCCACTGAGAGTACACAGGAGCTCTGGAGCCTCCTCTGCTTTGCAAGGCCCAGGAGGGATCTTTATCCACTGGATGAATATTTGCAGCAAAATACTTAGGGAAGGAAAACACAGTAATCTGTCCTCAACAAAATAACCTACTAGGTTAGTTAACCAACACTGAATCTGCCCCAGGATGGGAAGATGGCCACTCAGGACTGGGAGATGGCTGAAGAAATACAGAATTTGCTCCTCTGCCTTCATCCCTCCAAGGAAATGCAGACAAGAACCCATGGATACTCATGGATCTGAACTCTCAGCGTATTTTCACAGTGGGACATACAGAGCTCTACACAAGGCAGGAAGAAATCTGGCATTCCATGCCTTAGGGTCAGTCCAGAAATCTATTCCTTGGAAAAACATGTGTAAAACTGTCACTGAGAAAACTATCTGTAACTCCTCTTCTCTGAGGGAACCAGGTGAGGACACATCTGGTGTCCAACAGCGCTGTCCAGTCCACTCCCTCCTCCCTGTCCCCACTTCCTTTCCCTTGCACCATCAGTGACACTTGGCTGGTCCTGACCTGAGTTATCCCAACAAGATAAAATACCAGGAAATTTTACTGCTTTGCATAAGACCATCAGCAGTGTTGAAATCTGGGGGAAGTCATTGGCAAAGGAATTAGATGGGCTTGGCCATAGTGTCAGATCTTACAGGGCATAGCTACTCATCTCAGCCACGTCTGGCAGTAAAAGAATTTGGAGATTTAGGAATTTTACTATAGATCAGACACTTGTTTCACTCCTCTGTGTCCAAGATGTTCTGAGCCACATGTCAGAGCTGCACCTTTTACTTTTCCAATTTTATTCACAACTCAGCATTTTGGTTTCAAACTGGCAGAGAGAAACTCTTCCCTGTGAGGTTGGGGAGGCTCTGGCACAGGTTGCTCAGAGAAGCTGTGGCTGCCTCATCCCTGGAAGTGTCCAAGGTCAAGTTGGACAGAACTTGCTGCAACCTGGGATAGTGGAAGGTGTCCCTGCCACTATCCCTGCCTGGGATAGTGGAAGGTGGCAGGGATCTGGATGGGCTTTAAGGTCCCTTCCAACCCAAATCAATCTGTGCTTCCATGATTCAATGATTTTAAATGCGTATTTGTATGTAATTATTCATATACAGTGAAAGACATTGAGGCATACTGGAGTGATCCCTGCTCTTGCTGTGTAAAGCCATACAGATGTAGTATTAACGTTAAGTCAATATGCATAGTCAATCACACTTTATTCCAGCTGATTTCAGAATTCTCATTCAGAATGTCGCTTTGATTATTTTTTTCTTCTTAAAGGATTTCACAAAAGAAGGGATACATCTGACACTGCATTGTCAAGTATGCCTGACATTTCTTCAGTTACCTCTTTTTCTTTTTTATTATGACTTCAGTGATGGGCTGAACTACAAGACCCACATTTGGAGAAGAGTTTAAGGTTAAGTAAAACTGCCATAGGAAGGAATCATAGTGTTGAAGAACAGTACAAAAACACAGCATTTCTAAGAGAAACTTCTGAAAGCAAAATATACCTGAATAAGGACACCAGTTTTAAGAGAAGTCTGGTGAAGACAGCGAAGATGCTAGAATAGAATGGGCTTGATCACAACCAGGAAAATAAAGGCCATTGTTTAAAAGGTTCCTCTTTATCCTGGAGGACTATCTATAATTGATGCATAATTTTGTACAGGTCAGAAGCTAAGCCATAAAAAAAGACATCAAAGAAATTAGACAAAATCATCATTGAAGGAACATATTTAAAACACACCATGGAAGAGAACTCTAGGTCATTTTAGCTACCTCCTGTGACAACAATACATCATTCCTCCATCCACACTGTACACTGTTCACAGTATTAATCTAATATTCCCTTGAAATTGTTCAAATAAACAGCATTCTGTGGGTTTAAAACAGTTCCAGAATAGTATCCGAAAGCAATCAGCTAGTAGGTCTTACTTTTTAACCTAGAAAAAACCTTGTGAGGCAATCCTGTGCAATTCCTCACACAAGTAAGGAGTCTGACAAATTACATTGCATATAATATTTTCTCCATCTGTATTTCAAAAGCCTGAGCTGAAAAAGGAGTAAAAAAAAAAAAAAATACATTTTGGAGCCCTGTCTAGAACACACTGTCTAGAAACATAATAATAATTAACTAGAAAAACAGAAAACCAAAAACAACTGACAAAGAAATTAAAGCGCTGTGGTCTATAGGACTGTAACAGAGAATAATTAGGGAGGAAACTTGGATTAAAGGGTCTGGTTGTATGCAATGATCATAGAATCACAGAATCAGCTGGGTTGGAAGGGACCTCTGAGATCATCAAGTCCAACATTTGATCCACTACCGCTGCGGTTGCTAGACCATGGCACTCAGTGCCACATCCAGTCTCATCTTAAAAACCTTCAGGGATGGAGAATCCACCACTTCCCTGGGCAGCCCATTCCAATGCTTGATTACCCTCCCTCTAAAGAAATTCTTTCTAACATCTAACCTAAACCTCCCCTGACACAGGTTAAGACCATGCCCTCTTGTCTTGCTGATAATTGCCTCGGAAAAGAGACCAACCCTCACCTGGCTACAATCTCCTTTCAGGGAGTTGTAGAGAGTGATGAGGTCTCCCCTGAGACTCCTCTTCTCTGGGCTGAACAGCCCCAGCTCCCTCAGCCTCTCCTCATAGGACTTGTGCTCAAGTCCCTTCACCAGCCTAGTTGCTCTTCTCTGGACCTGCTCCAGCACCTCAATATCCTTCCTGAACTGAGGGGCCCAGAACTGGACACAGCACTCCAGGTGTGGCCTCACCAACGCTGAGTACAGGGGAAGAATCACTTCCCTGGTCCTGCTGGCCAACAGTGTTCCTGATCCAGGCCAGGATGCCATTGGCCTTCTTGGCCACTTGGGCACACTGCTGGCTCATGTTCAGCTTCCTGTCAATCCAAACTCCCAGGTCCTTTTCTGCCTGGCTGCTCTCCAGCCACTCTGTCCCCAGCCTGTAGCACTGCAGGGGGTTGTTGTGGCCAAAGTGCAGGACTCAGCACTTGGCCTTGTTGCACCTCATCCCACTGGAATCAGCCCAACTCTCCAACCTATCCAGGTCCCTCTGCAGAGCCCTCCTGCCTTCCAGCTGATCAACACTCTGCCCCAACTTAGTGTCATCTGCAAATTTGGTGATGGTGGACTCAATAACCAGCAGTGACAGAAGTCGTTGTAGATGAGGGAGGGACAGATTGAAAGAAGTAAATGCTAAACAAAAAATAAATCGAACATCTCCTATTTCTTATTTTTCATGCTCATGCTTGGTGTGTGCAAGTCCTATCCAAAAGTATTTCTTGTGTTGTCTGTTGTAGCTTCACAATTGCAGAAACCCAAGACATGGGTAATCAGATGGCAGAAATTACTGTTATTTATACACTGCTGTCAGAGCTCTCCATAATTACGCAGGTTGACACAGCATCTTGACAATGATAAGAAAAAAAAGCAGTTTTTGTAGAAATTTTGTCAGCCTACTTACACAGCAAATAAAATTACTGTAGCTAAAAATTGGCAAAGCAGTCATCTCTTTCAAGGTTTTTTTGTCTGTCAAAAAGTTACTATTACCAGAATACTCAAAAGATTGCAAGTGGAGAGGGACAAGAAGAACAAAAGAATGTTATCTGCAAAAACACTAAAAAAGAACTCCTGCTCTGTATTTAAATTAAAAATTTGGAACTCTCAGGTTCAAATTCATGGTACAAAACACTTTAATAGTCAACACGTGCATTCCACGTTCCATGTGGGCAAGGTACTGTTGACTGCTTAAACTCTTGCATGTACAGAATTATAGTGTTCTGATAAAAGTATTTTCTTGTTAGAAGTTTTCTCAGTAGCTTTAACCAAGAGTCATCACTTGATGCAGACACTGCATCCTGGGTGGGTTGTGCCTCTGGATCTGACCCCAGACTTCCACACACCCACCTGGGACCAGAGACAACAGAGAGCATCCCACATCCAACATATCCAATCTCCTATCTCCCCTGGGGGAGGTCTGGCTCCCTCCCCTGCTCCCTGTGGTCTCCAGGGTTTCACACAATGCACACGTTTTTTGCTCCTTTGGTTTCCTGACAGGATGTGCCAAGGACCCAGCCCTGGCTCTGCTCCAGGAGCGCTGATCTGCCTGATCCTGCTTATCCATCCGCTGCTCCTCCCTGCTGTCATCTGCACACTTCCAGCTGGCTGTTTTAAATATTGTGTTTATAAATTGTAACTTCTCAAAACTGAAAATTTGATGTTCTGCTGCTGCAGGTGGATGAGCTTAGATAGTCCAGGATTCTCTATTTAAACGGCACAGATGAACTAGTACTTTCTTCTCTATTTTCAGACAACTTAACCAAATTCTTACATCTATCTATGCCTTAAAAACAAACAAACAAACAAACAAACAACACTCAATTTTTTGCCTACAAATGGTCCCTTATTAAAAAGTTTTAAGGGAGCAGAGTGAGGAATACTATCGTTATTCTCAAAAAAAACCAAAGCTCTTTTCGGTTGTATATAACTATACTTTTGTTGTATATAAAACTGATTTTTAGTTGAAATACAGAGCTCTGCAAGCTGAGTTCACAGGATGAAGAGATCTTATTACTAAAACTTCTAAGTATCAGACCAGATGTGAGGCAAATAATTGGATATAACTCTCTAAAGTGAAAATATACTCAAAATACAGTATGTATGCAGACAGCCACTACACATTATGTAAAATTAAGATGTTTTCAGGTGTGTTTCACATGATAATGCATTCACACACATGACATATTAGCTAGATTAGCTGGAGACTTTATTAGATAATCATAGTTTGCTTCATTTCTCAGCTTTTAAAACTTAAAGTATAAGAGCACCCCCGCTGTGATGAAAGGTAACACAGCTTGCTAATTAGAGGGAAGAAAACCCCCACAAAAAAACAAACAGGAAAACCCTGCAAATATATCCGGTATATTCCCACAGCAGCAAGATTGGGATTTGATAAAACCTCAGAGCATGAGGAGATGGTGCAGGTTCTGTGCCTCCAGATTTGTGGGATACCACGTGACAGTTCAAATCCTTGCTCTCAGAGCACCCTGGTCCACAACTGCGCTACTGTTTTTGGATAGACCCATGCTCTGGTCCTGCAATGCAAATGGACAAAAGCTGCTCAACCGTCTACACATATTGTTAGAAAATCAGCCGTACCCTGCTGTCACTACACACTGTAAGTAGTTCTCCCTTAAACATAAGATCCAAGTCTTCTATAAAGATAATAACCTAGACCCATCATCACTTATTCCTCAGGTTGACAAAACACACTGACTTTAGGGTCCTGTTGCCTTTCCCCTAGGTTCTCCCCTTAACTTTAAGTGAAAACTGTGTGTAGGTCGTCCAGTATAAGACAGCATTTTCCAGAGGTTTTAATTTTGCAGATGTTGATGTTCTTACAACTCTTCTTTGGGTTTGAATCTTTTTTTAACTCATCTTTTATTTTCTAACGGATCATCTGACTAAGGTTTCACTGTATTTTCACTGTGAACATGTTTTGAAAGTTGAAATAAATTAATACCCGTTTGTTGTTCAACTCATATTTATTCAAACTCAATCTGGGCTTCAAGTGTGCTACAAACAAGCCCAGTATCATAGAATTACATAATCATAGAATGGGTTGGGTTGTGAGGGACCTTAAAGATCAACTCATTCCAACCCTTGCCATGGGCAGGGACACCTTCCACTAGCCCAGGTTGCTCCAAGCCCCATCCCACCTGGACTTGGACACTTTCAGGGATGGGACAGCCACAGCTTCTCTGGGCAACCTGTGCCAAGGCCTTACCACCCTCAAGCCAAGAATTTCTTTCTAATATCTAATCTTGCTTCTAATACAACACTAACCATCCGTTGAGATTCCACAAATACTCCTGGCTCTGTGGCTTACCTGAGTGTGAAACATCTAAGAACACAAGAGGATTAAAAAAGTAACATACTAATTCCTATGTGACTCACAGTAAATTTCAGAATAACATAGACTTATCTCCTGACTCTTGTAGTTTCTTAAACTCCACTTCCCCGGACATCTTCACTCTGAAAGGGTATCAGGGTGTGAATTTTTTACTGCTGTTGTATGGACACGTGCTGCATAAACAGTTAATTTAAGGCATAAAAATCACCCTCTTAATAGAAGGTCATTGTTTTTTGAAATAATTTTCAAAGTGTATCATTTCCTTGATTTTGAACCTGATGATAACTGGAAAAATGTGGAGGAGGGAAGATAAGACAGTACCCCTTTTCACTATGCTGCCATTGATACACAATCTTGTATGAAGTGTACCCCTTGAAAAAAGACATAAAGGATAAGGACATAAAGGGTAGTGAAACAGGTAGCTGGACAAATAAAAAAACCTAACTAATAATACCAAAACTATTAATTCCAGTTATAATAATGCATGGCTTGACACCAAATTCTGTCCTGGGCTGACCAGACACGTACAGAATGCAATAGTATATCCTCTATACGCTTTCTGGAGGCTATACAAGCAGTCATGGAAAATCAATTTGAATACAAATGTAATTTGTTAAAAGAACAGTGAAAATCATTATGCAGGGTCACACTGTCAGCAGTTTGTGGTGAAGCAATTGCTGTCCAAAGATGCAAAGACACTTAGTAAAACAGAAGAATCTTGGTCTTTAAAAGCCTCTGTGATCTTTTCAGCCTTTTAGTATAGTTACATGAGAACAAAGCCACAGTTTACCTCTCATTTTCCAGCACTCTTACTCTTTGCAGCTCATTCCAGCTGCAGAAAGAGGCTTTATAGAAACTTCTAAACCTCAGAGAGAGTGAAGGTTCCCACTGAAATGGAGAAAAAGCAACATCTTTGAAACTGCTCCTTCCAAGTTGCAAAGTATTTGTCTTGGGCTGACAGGACACAGACATAAAATAAAGAACTAGGCTTGACTGGTTTTGGCAATGTCAACACCATTTTTAGACACAGCACACATAAAAATTCAGCAGCCTGCTAAGTGGAAAAGGATGATACAACTTAGGGATCAGCTTCACTATAAAGATGACTCAAATGGTAATTTTTCAGAAGGTCCTGTTGCAAAGCCATTTATCACCAAGACATGGGATATACTGATTTTCTGTGTACTTACCATAGCATCATTACCATAGCTGATCAGCTTACCCTATGGCCTGAGGTAAATCTGGAGACTGAAACAGCCATCGGTTTTAAATTATGTTTTCCTTTCCTTTGATCGCAATATTTACTGACTGTTCTGAAAGGTATTGGCTTATTTGTCCCTAAAAATAATACATGGTGGGGATTAAGGAACCTGTATTACAGTACATGAGATACACTACATTTTTTCCACCTGAAATAATCTCTTGTAGTCTATGTACTCACCCTGGTAGTTTCTGTCTCATCCACTGCAGAGCAGAACACCAGAGTGGTTCTCGTTCAAATTTGACCAAGGAACAACAGCAACAACAATAAATGCAAAAGCTTACAGCTGTTTTGAAATATTTGTAAAAGGACATTGCTTATTAAAAATGCACCTACAGCTGTCTTGCAAACTAAGGGGTAGAAGTCACTGCACCCTTGAAGCCCGGTTTCATCATGTACTTGCATATAAACACCTCTGAAGATCAGGCTCCTGTTACAGTGCATGAGATTGCAAATTTATTAGACTGGCCAGGAAGAAGAAAATTACAGTCTCCCATTAAGATGACTTTTTCAACATCATCATTATCTCTCAATTTTCTCATCCTTCTCTCTCCCTTAAAAACAACAAGACAAAAAAACCCCAGACTTGCTGATATACTATGTATTTGTACCAAACACAAAAAGCAAAAGATGTTTTTAAGACATTATGAGTAAATAGGATTTTGACTTCCATCATTACTTTGCAAAGCCCCAACAAAAAAAGCAGTTGGTATTGTTCTTTAACAGTAGGCTTGAAATGCACGTCAGTAATGAAGTCTATGACTTAACTTTGATCTGCACTTGGAATTTACCCCAAAGGGTGGGGAAGAACCAGCCACTGCACTTCCACAGATTTTCATCGTACACCATTATTACATTAATGGGTTCGCCAGTAAGTGATGTTGAAACAATGTATAGGCAAGTTTTGTATTGTTCAAAACCTGCTTTCTAAAGAGTTTTGACTTACAGAGTCATTGTAACTTTCAAAGGATCTATTAAAAGTAAACGTTATGACAGCCTGCAAAATTAACCCAGTATATCAGACCTGTCAAGCAACATTTTGCTCTGTTTCAGCAGAAAGAAAAGACTGTATAATTTTCTTCTGTTTCATTTGAAGAGCCAAGGACAAACCTTCAACTGAAAAGCTTAAGCAATCACAGAGCAAATGGATTTTTTTCCTTCCTATTTCACTCCTGCTAGAAAATCTATTAAGTTCTCTCTGTTCTGAAGTTACCTAAAACCGTGACAAACTGTAGAATTTAATGAGAAAATGTCCCAGATGTGAACTACAGTCCTACAGAAGCCCGATGCAAAGCACTTATGACAAGTCTAGACTTCGTGGCACACAGAGCTATCTTTTGTTTAAAAAAAAAAAAAAAAAGACTTTGGGGAATAATCTGCAGGTACAAGGACACATTGCATAAGCTATCACGTGCTCACGGTAACTGTATGAATGTTATCGGATTTTGAGAATTTAAGGTCTAATAAAATATTCAGCTTTACTGATACACTGGTTTCATTAAAAAAAAAAAAAAAAGTGAGGGGAGCAGGTTTAAAGTCAATGGGAATATTCATTAGGACAACAGTTGTTCTTCTAAGCTCGGGAAAGGTACAAGTGGGAGGATAAAAAGGTCTCCAAGCCGGGTAGAATCCCAGGGAGGGACAGAACATCCGCGGCACAAAGAGACGCTCGGAGGTCGCAGAGGAGGAAAAGGCCCCGCGGAGGGACGCAGGGGACAGGAGAGGACCCTTGATCGTTCCGAGGGAACCCAGGGTGGTCCCGGAGCCCAGCCCAGCCCCTTCCTTAGCAGGTGTCCGAGCGGGAGTCATAGGTTGGACTAGATGATGTCAGAGGTCTTTTCCAACCTAACTGATTCTGTGATGCGACGGAATGGGCAGTGCGTGATCGCCCACCGCCCCAGGCGGCCCCTTCTGCTGCGGGGGGACCGGTCTCACACCCCCTCCATCAGCTCGTCGCAAGATGAGCTCCTACAACTTTTTTAATGCGAGGAGGGAAAACCCTCATAGCCCGCACTAACTAATTATTATAAATAATAAAGAGAAATCCCAAGAGCTCTAAAGTTATCTTTCTGGGTTAGGGTTGGCTTTCTAATTCTTTTTTTTTTTTTTTTTTTTCCCCTGGAAGGGGGTGAGACACCCAGAAGGCGCCGTTGGTGTTTTAGGTGGAGATGCCCTAATTAGGAGGCAGCAAAAGGGTCGCCTGGCAAGAGCTACTCGCTGCTGACGAGATGCTGAAGCCCCCGAACGTGTTCGCAAAGTGTTCCGCGGTTTGCTGGATATGTGTCTTGGAGCTCAACAGCCTCCAAATTTACAATGAAGACTGGTGACTGGGGAGGGTTGGCGAGGGGAGGAAGGGAAAAAGAGACGTGGAGAGCTCTGCGGATATTAAACGTAATCCAGACTAGAGGCTGGGAAGATTTAAGCTCTCACGCCGTTTCTTTCCCCTCTATTTAAGCATAGTTTCAAAACCAGAACGCATCTGAGGATGGATCTTCCTCCGGCTTGTGTTTCAAACGCAGATATTTAAAAAAAACCCCATACTTATCTACAGAGAAAAAAAAAGGAGAGAACAGAGGGCGGTAGTCGGCTCTGAGCCGCCTCCCCGCACTTGCACTCGGACTTTGCGGAAGCTCCGGTGTGACCCCAATCCCCGGTCCGTGCCCGCTCCATCCCCGGCGGCCCCCGGGCGCTCACCTCGGGCGGGGCGCGGCGCCGCCAGGCTCCCGCAGAGCGCCAACCAGGCCAGCACCGCGCGGCTCATCTTTCTCCTCTTCCTCCTCCTCTCCGCCGCCTTTGCCGAGGGATGAGAGCGGTGCCTCCGCCCGGCGCTGCGCTGCGAGGATGCTAAGGGAGGGTCCAGGTTCCCCGGCCCAGTGCAGCCTCCGCTACGCTCCCACGGCCGCTTTCAGCGCCCTATGCGCGGCGCGCAGCCCGTCCCGCCGCCCGCCCGCTCTGCGCGCCCGCCAGGTGCCGCCGCGCCGCCAGCATGGCCCTGTCTCCTCCTCCTCCTCTCCCTCCTTCTCCTCCTCCTCCTAGGGGCGGTGCCGCGGGACACACCCCGGCCGCTCCCCGCCCGCGATGCGGTGTGGGACGTGGGATGTGGGATGTGGGGTGAGGGATGCGGAATGGAGCGCCCGGATAGGGATGGGAACCCCTGGCTCATCGCGCGGATGCTCCCGCAGCGCCCTGTTTGTGCTCCCTGTATCCTTGGAGTTCCCCTCCCGTGGCTTAGTCCCTGCGGGTACCTGCCCTCTTCTATGAGGTTCACGCAGGTGTTTTACCCTCCACACAGGTGTTTTGCCTTCCACGGAGGTGTTTTGCCCTCCACAGATGTCCCGTAGGTGCTGTCCAAGTCATGCACTGTCTCAGCTTAAAACTCTTCCTGAACATCTAGACAGGGAGCTTGGATAGAATCACAGTCATGAAATGGTTCGAGTTGGAAGGAACCTCAAAAGTCATCACATCCCGTGTGCAGGGACACTTTCCACTAGACCCAGAAGATGTCTATTCTTTCACTCCTCTCCCTCCCCCGGTAGGATGCTGTCCTGCCCGTTACTGAGAGGAAGTTAAAGCAAAAATGCAAGACGTGGTGAAATTTCAGAAGTAGTGCAAGGGGAGGACGGGAAGGTCTGCTGTCAGACCACTATGCACTTTTTTATTCTTATCTCTTTTCCCTAGGTGGGTATATGGAGCTACAAGAGTGAAAAAAAAAAAAACCAAACCAAAACTAATTGCCCAGTGGTCATCAAAAATCTCTTCAGACATTTTACGTCTGTAATTTGCATCTGCTCTACATTCCCTCACAGCAAAAGACCCCAAATTAATATTATATTAAGATATAATGCAATTGCCGAGTGAGAAGGATGTACTGAACAGCACTGCGTTGTTAAGAAGCATTTCGGCAGAAGCTGTGGGCTGGTTGCATGACAACAAGAAGAGAGATCGTGAAATTAGGAGTGGAAACGACCCGTTAAGTCGTTTGATCTGTTGGTTATTTTGGCTGGCACCTCAAAGTAATTCCAGCATTTCATTTTGCAACCCCTTTGTCTGCCATTAAACGCCTGTCAGTGGCAGGGTGATAGCCCTTCCCTAAAGCTCTGGTTTTACAACTCAGCTAGCAATTAATCGCATTTTTCTTTGACATTGAAAGTGTTTTGATTTCAACACACTGCATTGTCAGTAAAGATTTAAAAGGATCAGGCTTTTTTGCGCTGGTTAAACTATGAAATTAACAGAAATAACACACCTTCATAAAAAGCATTTGACATCCAGAATCCCAGAGCATTTTCTGCTTGCGTGCAGACCAGTGGTGCACACAGCAAGTGTGCACTGCACCCTTCATGAGGGCACAGGCCTCTCCAGTGGCCCTCAGCCAGCAGTGGTGGGGCACTGCAGAATTATCCATCCAGTTAGGACAGATAAAGGGAAAAAAAATCTCCTCTACATTAATTCAGCCCACGCCGGTGGAGAAGATACTTTTTCACAGGCTGCAAACCAGTGTTTCTCTGTGGACACTCAGTAGCTTGTAACATCCACCAAAACTTCCACCGTCTTCACTATAATGTGGAAAATTCACCTGGCAGCACTCACGTGGGCTGCAGTCATGCCTACGATTGCATCACTACCTCCACAGCAACTTGGATTTTACATGTTAGTGTCCATGTCAGAGATCTCCCTGAAGAACTGCTGTCTGGAAGGAAAATACTTTTATTTCTCCCCGAGGGTTGCTTTGCTGTCAATACAGAGATAGTGGAAATTTAGGAAGCCTTAACAAACCTCCTGATATTAATGCATCGTTTCTCCACAGCAGTGCTAATTTTACTGCTTATCTCTGTTTTACAACCAAGAATCCAGCTGTCATAATTGCAAGGCAAGCTGCACTATAGCTGCTGTGGCAGCCCAGCATGCCTGCACCCCCAAGTGGCAGACTTGCCTGGTTTTTTTTTATTTTTCTTGAGGGAATAATCCTGTAATGCACCCTCTTTATTCCTCCAATTAGGATAAATCTAAAGGGCCTAACTACACTCCGTACTGGGAAGCCTTTTTCCGTTGAGAGCCCTGTGCAGCTGATTAAAATGACACAGTAATACTTTCTTCAAAGCCAGGCATTGTTTATTCAGCCAAAAGGGATGAAACAACAAAAGGCTTTTATGTCTGGTTCTTACCTAAAGTGCAATGTGGTTTTGTTTTCAGATTTTCAGTCAGTTTTATTCAATAAAATCCATTTCCCCACCTCATAGTAATAAGACTGTTCCTGCAACTTTCTTGCTGCCACACTGTGCTGAGCTTCTCTTTATGTGCTGCTTCCTCCTGCTTGTTCTCCTGTGTTCCTGGAAGGACCTTGGCTGGGGGCTGCTGCAGGAGGTCTCCTTCATCTGACACTTTCCTTCTATGCCGTTTGCTTTACTTAGCACAGGGCAACACATCACCCAGCTCCAGTTCAGCGCTGTGAGGATGGCTCCGAGGTGCAGACTGTCCCTCACAAATCAAATGTAGTAATGACTTGTACCTAGGTTTTCTTAGTGTGGATTTCATGATATGTATAAGCCAAACTGTGCTACTTACTGTTCTAGCCTGGGTTTCACCCAATAATTCCTTCACTGTTGTCCTGTGGGCTTGCAGTTCTTCAGTGCTGCATAGCCAATATTGTCATCAGGGTTGTTGTGGTTGCAGCATCTCCCAGCACTCTCCTTCTACAGTGGCCAGTCCCTGACCTGACCTTCTCAGTGAAGAAGCTGACCCGACATCCTTCATTGTCCTCTCAAGTCCAGAAAGAGTGTATATTTGCCATTTCTAGAGTATGCTTTTCTTGAAGCAATAGCGTCATTGACAGCAGGAAAACATGCCTTGTGACTGTCCTTTGTAAATACTATAGGTATGCAAACATCATTTTTATGGGGGAAACCCCAAGACCAAAGGCATCCTGACAGTTCTCTTTCCCTTATTCTGTTACATGTCTGCAAATCCTTATTGTGTTCCCAACAGTAAAGGCACTTTGCTGAAATATGGACAAGATGGGATTGGGATGGCACAAACCATTGCAGCTGAAGCTGACATTCTCACCTTTTATATCAACATTAATATTTGTACTCAATACATAAACACTTTTTTATATTTGGTTTTTTTTATATTTAACTGCAAGGCAAAATTCTTCCTTCAGTCATCTGAATTCATGATGTACTTTATGTCTTGGAATTTTAGACCAAAGTGGGCTCAAGAGCTGCCAGATATTAACCCTTAATAATCCTATCTTCCTTTTTTTGCCATCCATAGTGTGAACATAGGACATGAAGACTACTTTTCATTTTCCAAACTGTTTCCACTCTTCAGGACAATTTCTGCTGAATTTTACTTAGCTGCATTTTTCTACCCAAATATTTATTTTATTTGTTTACTAGTCACTCAGGGTCAAGAACTCCTGTGCACCCATTTTTTTGTTCTTACATCTAAATGATCAACACTTTTTAAGCACTTTTAATCAGGAATTTCTGCTTAACAGAATTACCAGACAAGGGACCATGGGGACTGCCGTGGGGATCTGCAACATCCCTCCCTTAGGCTAAGGATCCCTATTGACCTTCCGGAGTAGAAGAGATAGAGTGGAGAGACAGATCAGCTGCTATTTATCTAAGGCAAACCCCCAATATTTTCAACTGGGAAAGAGCTATTCCATGGCTGCTAATGTCCCTAGTGTTTTCCTCCATCTTTCTTTGGTGAGTAGCTTATTTTTCCTGCATTATTTTCTATCTTGCCTCACATGCTCAAATTAACCCTTTGAAGTCCTGCAGTATATTAAACAGAAAAAAATTATATCCATTAGAAATATAGGCAGCCACAGTGCCCTTATATAAAGTGCCATCAGTGAAGGAACAAGAATAACAGATCTGAAAGTGTGACATGAAGATGTTTTTAGCATAAGAAACAGAATAATGGTTAATGTTCAATAGTAATGACATCAGGTCTAACACTTGTTACACAAAAGATGAACCAAGTAACTCCCACCTGTGCTGCAGCAGAGACAGAGTAAGAGCTAATCCTTACTGTTTGCCAAGCTCTTGCTGATTTTAACTGTCATCTAGACAGGGTAAGTGTAACCTGCCAATTACCCTGTAACACCTTTAGGGTATCTTGGATACGGGCTTTGTTTAGGAGATTAGCTTTATCACCACCTGCCATCACAGCACTGGCCAGATTGGAGCCTTTTTAAAGAGAGATCAGGACGGGTTCAGAGAGCAAGGCGCACAGGCAGAGATTATATTGCCACCTCCGTTATAATTAGGGCTATAAAATCCGTTGCTGCACGCTGCAGAACTCCCCGTAATGTTTTCTAATAATATGCACTTTGTTCTTGGGGGATTTGTCACCACAACCGGCTGCTCTGATTCTGCGAGCCTTTGCTGTGTATTTGAGAAAAGTAGTGATAATGCATCTGTCTGTCACCAGGGCAGCAGCGCTGCCAGAATTATTCTTTGGGTTGACACTGCCTCTAAAAATGGGACCAATCCGTTCTTTCATCTCTTCCCAAACACAGCCTGATCCCCCACTTCTTGAACATGAAAGGTTTCCTGTTAAAGTAAACGTGGGTTTTGTGGAAGATCCTGCTTCCCTCAAACTTCTCTGGTTCAAAAGCATTGTCATGTAATATTCCATCACAGGAAAGGGAGAGAGGATGTGCAACACAAGGAAACACTCAAACTCCATTAAAAAAAAAAAAGAAAAAAAGTATTTTTTCCTTCAGTCTTTTGCAGGACAGACTTTTTTTTGTTACTATTTATAGAAATAAGCCAACAAAATCAGTGTCATAGTTGGTTTTGATTACCTTTCTTTTATTTTGAAAACAGACCTTTACTGTCTACAGAGGACTACATTAAAGAACCCTGTCTAAATGTCTGAGAGTGTTTTAAAATTAATCCTTTTATTCCCATAAGATGAACTTGTAATGCCCACAAGAACATAAAAGAGGAGAAGGGTCCACAGGGTAAGGTGTGAGCACAAACCCTGAAACAAGGTACTCCCATGTTTTGTTATATAAAGCCTTTAGGACACCACTGAGGCTGCGGAACCAGGAACTAATTAATTTCAGCTGAAATTATTCCCTGCCCATTTGTGAAAGGAATTTAGATTTGTGGATTCTTTCAGCAGTCCTCGACCACAAAATGGCTCCCTAAGTCTTCAAACAAAATGGCTTCTAGGTATCTTGATACGAGGTACCCATGGAAACCCCTGCTTGTAATAAAACCGCCTTATTTATTTCCTGCACCTCCATTTTGTAAGTACGTCAGAAATCTGAGCTAAGGATTAATGTCACTCCTCTGTGTGGCTGAAATTAAGGTTAAAAGGTAAAGTCATGTGCCAAACTGGAACCCCAAAAGTGGGGATGAAAATCATTCCCCAACCCCCCAGGACACCTAAATTGGGCATGAAAAGGGTTCCCTAAACCCAAATTGGGGTTGAAGGGGGTCCCTAATCCTCCAGGACACCAACCTGGGAAGGAAAAGGGTTCCTAAAAACATATTGGATCCCAAAATTACCGGTAAAAGGATCTCTGAAATCCTGAGACCTTCCAAATGTGGGCAAAAAGGGTCTCCAAAACCACCTGGAAACCGCAAATGGGGGGTGAAGTGTCTTACAAGACACCAAGGCCCTCAAACTGGGGCTGCAAATTTTCCCCTGAAACACCTGGGACCCCTAAATTACGGGTGGAAAGGGTCCCTCAACCTCTGGCAATCTCAAACTGGGGATGTGGGGGGGAAAGGGTCTCCAAAAACTTCTGTGACCCCCAAATCAGGGGTGAAAAGGTTCCCCAAACCTCTGGGGATCCCAAACTGGGGGATGTCCAGAAAGACATCTCGGACCCCCAAAATTTCTGCTTAGGCCTCTATGCCAACGAGTGGTGATGCTGCCAGTGATGTTGAGATATGCCTGCTTTCAGCTGAGCTCAAATCCCTTGGCCAGAGGACTATGGGGTACCTGCATTTGTGAGAGGTTGATGAGGACCTGAGTGTCTGAGACACTGCTTCTTCCCACACTTTGCCACCCACATCAGTTTTTAAAATGCTTTTCCACTCCACGGTGAGGAGGAGTCTGACTGGTATCTCAGATATTGTGTTCCCATGCCTTCCATGGCCTACGTATTCCAGATGCAAATATGAAAGGAAATCAGTCAGTGGAAGAGATACTGTCTATCTGAGCAGACCTCAGTTCCTTACAGAACCAAGTTAACATACACGTCTCTTCTCCAGTTTGTCTCTCGCCACTGGCCCACAATTCCCTTTTTTTCCACTTGCACAGTGTCTGCCTTGGACTATTGAAGATTGTTCTTCCCCACAGGTTTTCTTGTGCTGCCTTTTACAGCAAAGCCAAATCACCATCATCAGTGGGAATGTTGGAACATTTACACCTTTCTAAAGAGCTGTTTAGGGAAAAGGGGCCAAACAACTCTGAAATCTCTAACAAAGCTGGCCTTGACTCTCATGCCTCAATATCAGGACATATTTCCACCCTGAATCATTGCAGACACATCTCTGAAGCACAGTGCAGTGATCCAGGTTTGCAGAAGACACAAGAATTCCTTCTCTTCAATATGTATTGCGGTCTCAGAAATCAGAGTTCCCTGGTTTTTCCTAAGACTTGACCAAATCAGGCTGAATTTCTACAAACTGCACAAGGGCTGTGCTGGAAGAAAGTTGATAAAATTCCAAATACAGCTCTTCAGAGGCAAGTCTGAAGTTCCCACATTAAATTTGTAACAACCAAGGTGTTGTTTTGGTTTTAATGCTGAAGTTGCTGTTTTGCAAAGTTAAACATGTTGTACTGAGCTCTGCATCCTACTGTTACTTAGAACTTTAAGGAGAACACCATGAATGAACTTGGTGAAAGAGTTTATTTCAAACACCCACAAAACATATTTTCATCTTAGCAAGAATATGCTTCAACCATTTAAGCTGTAAGGAGTTCTTAGCGTGTCTGAGATTGTGCGCTGTTGCATATCTTTGCAATAAATAAGAAGAGGTGGGGGGTTTTTGGTTTTTGTTGTTGTTGTTGCTAATTTATTTTACTCTGAGGGAGAAAAAAAGATCTGAAACATGATTTTAGGAATTTTAGGAATTACTTTGTTTTACTTTCAGCACTAACTTCCAGCACAGTTAGTTGTAACAACTCATCGACACAGAATTTCAGAACCCAGGGGAGGAACCATTACAATACACCACAATAAAGTATTTAATGGTATTGTGCCATCTGCATCTCAAAGACTCAACTGCAAACTTTGCCAAAAATCTCATGATTTCAAAATAAGGGAATATAATTAGAGCAACGAGGTTTGGCTCTTGATCTCTTGTGGTGGAATTCATTTCAAATCAACATTACAGACATGTGACAGATTTCAATTATTAGTTTTGTACGAATCAAAAGAACAACTAACCAACATTGTTTCTTCCATCTGCTGATACCTGGCAGTCTAACATGACCGTCTGTAGGTAATTCATGTTGGAATTTGACAATGTGAGAGATTTTAGAAATAATTTTTTGTGGTACTGCAGTGAACTGACAGAGCCATGCTGCCTCAGTGTATGACAAAAATTTTTTGTCATATAAAATTATTCTTAAGTGTTCTTGGGTTGGTGGTTGGTTTTTTTTTATTGGGTTGGTTGATTTTGTTCTTGTTGCTGTTTTTGTCTTAAGGTTAAGACCTGGCAATTGTGTGTTAGAAATTGATATTCATCACACAGAGATCTCTAAAAAAAACACTAACAGGGAAGAAGATGTGCTAGTTCTAGTTAAATTTCTGAAAGGTAACATTTTTCCTGACTGGTGGAACATTTTTTTGTGAGATGGAAAAGGACACACTCATCTAAAGAAGACGAGATCCTCTTTTCTTTTCAGGTTGTTAGCGGTGTAGCAGCCAGAAAACTTGCCTGACACAAGAGGCTGAGATTCTGCCCCATGCTCTGGCTCAGGCAATGCAGCCTCTTCATCTGGGTTTCTGGTATATCATTTAAATATCTTGACTGTTTCCTTTCCACCAGGGAACTCCACTTTTCCAGTGAGTACTCTGGCTCTCACGATCATTTTGAGAAATCTTCATTTTGTTTCACTTGATTTTATCTCTACTGACAGTCAAAGCATATTTTCCAGGCAGCTGCTGTACAAGATCGGGTGCAACAGCAATAGGCCCTTCTCTGGAGAATTCCCAGTTCAAGATTGCAGGCAAAGCCACAAATTACTGTAGAGAAACAAATTGAATGGGAAAAAGAATAAGTATAAAAAAATTTTTTATGAAAAAATAAGACATATACATGCAATTCTCTCTCTGTTTGTGGTGTCAGTTGTGTTGGATTGGATGGTTTGAGTTAAAAGCTCCTTCAACCCTAGACTGACATTTGTATTCTCACAGGCCCTGGAGCACCAGCAACATCATCTCTTTTTTGGGGGTGCAAAATTCACTTCTCCTTGGAGCAGGAGGGTGCTGCAGTATTTTAATAATACTGATACTAATAATAAATATAATATAATATAATATAATATAACATAACATAACATAACATAATATAATATAATATAATATAATAATATAAATTATTATATAAAGTATTATATAAATAATGTTAATAACCATAATAATAGTAGTTGTGGTAATAATAATAATAGCAGTAGCAGTAGTAGTAGTAATAATAATAATAATAATTCCTCTAAAGGAAATAAAGAGAAACTCAGAAAGCAGACATATATTTAAGTATAGGAATATATAGCAAACAAGTTTTATATTTAAATGTACTCAAGAATCAGAATTTTCACAAAGATAGTTTTCTTTCAACTCTTTTGGTTCCAGTCAGCTAATAGGAAAGATTAATTCCTGCTATAAAATTCAATTATAAATTACGGATGGATATAATATGGAATTTTATTATGTGTCAACTTATGTTTTAATATAAGGAGTCAAATATTTTAGTGTTTTGTAAATTAGACTGACTTTTACAAATCTGGTGTACTCATTCACCAGGGCTGTAATGGTGTATAATGTCCATTGAACAATAAGATTCTGTAGCTCTGTTAATTAAATAGACAATATTAGAGCACTGCAGCCATGGAGAAAAGAATATTAATTCTTAAAATCCTTCTTTTCATGGTGGGAATAGGAGAGAGGAAAAAAAAAGCAGAAGCAGACAAGAGTAGCCAAAGATACACTTTACAAAAATACTTTAAAAGATCTTGATCACTAAGCATTGACAAGTTGGTGATTAAAATGCAGCATGTCAACCATATATATGCATACAACCAAAAAATGGCCCACTTACACACAGATTTTTTCTGTGTCAAAACCGCTTCTTCAACACAGACAAGGTTTAAATTCACTTTCATAGTCCTCAGAGTAACACAAGAATATTTTGTTTGAAATAAAAAACAAAAAAAAAATGGCCTTTGAGCCTGAAGAAAAGTCAGATTCTATCAGCTGGGCAGAGAAGACTCGTGCTTGAATAACAAATGTTATTTGTTGACTCACATATCATTCCTGTTTCTGGCAACTTAAGTCCTTGGAGATAAAAGGAGTGCCCCAACCCACCAGTCCTTTGTTTTATTCATTCTGTTTATCTGATCATATCTGATGATACAGAACTGGGGCAGGAGCTGATCCACCTGGAGGCTGTGTTGTCATTCAGAGGGACTTGGACAGGCTGACAAGTTGGGTGGAGAAAAACCTAATGAGGTTCAAGGAGGGCAAGTGCAGGTCCTGCACCTGGGGAGGGACGAGCCCAAGGACCAGCACAGGTTGGGGATGACCTACTACAAAGCAGCTCTGTGGAGAAAGACCTGGGGGTCCTGGTGGATGACAAGCTGGCCATGAGCTGGCACTGCCCTGGAGGCCAGGAGGGACAATGGGATCCTGAGGTTCATCAGGTAAAGCATGTCCAGCAGGTCAGATAGGGGATCCTGCACCTCTGGCCTGCCCAGGTGAGCCCACATCTAGAGTGTTGTGTCCAATTCTGGGCTCCACAGTTCAAGAAAGACCAGGAGACACTGGAGAGGGTCCAGCAGAGGCCACGGAGATGATGAGGGGTCTGGAGCATCTCTCTGATGAGCAGGGAGTGTGGGAGCTGGTTAGTCTGGAGAGGAGAAGACTGAGAGGGGATCCCATCAATCCACACCAATATCCCCAAGGGATGTCAAAGGATAGTGCCAGACTCTGTTCAGTGATGCCCAGGCACAGGATGAGGAACAATGGCAATAAACTCAACACAACAAGTTCCCCCACAACATGAGGCAGAACATCTTTCCATGGAGGTGGCAGAGCCTGGAACAGCTGCCCAGGGAGGGTGTTGAGTATCCCTGTCTGGAGACATCCTAGACCCACCTGGAGACATCTCTCTGTCACTCGCTCCAGGGGACCCTGCCTTTGGCAGGAGGTTGGACTGGATGATCTCCAGAGATCCCTTCCGACCCCAGCCATTCCATGATTTTGATCTACAGATGCTGTTATTTTGTTATGAGGTTGAAAAATGCCCCCATTACACCGAGGTGCAATGACACATATGCTCATTAGAGAGAGTAAAAACTACTCTCGTACCTGATCCATATCAGACTCCCAAAGCTGAACTGTACAAGGGAAATTTGCTGCATCTCTCTAGTTCACAGTATTTGTAAATATTTTTATATTTGTCATGTATAAATGATGTTCTGAATAATAAACTCCTTTCAGTTTTTGGAAGAAAAAGATCACATGGTTTAGCCTATTTGTTTTGGATTACAAACACAGAATTTGTTTGTTAAGTTTCAGAAAATCTGGAGTTGAATGGCACCAAATCGTGCCCAGAAGTCACCCAAAGTTTTATTCCTCCAAAATTCCTCAGTCCTTTTGTAGTTTGGTTTGTTTGTTCGTTTGCTCTGTGTGTGTGCGTGTGTGTGTGTGTGTGTGTGTGTGTGTTGATTTGGTTGGTTTGGGGTTTCGCTTTGGGGTTTTTTTGGTGGTTTTTTTTGTACTGTTGTTTGTTTCAACAAGATGCTGAAACATATTCCTTTAACACATATTTCTTACTCCATTTTCTTGTTGGGTATGAGACTTCTGGAAGACCATGCTCCCACAGTAACTCCGGGACTTTTCTCTCCAACAATTTAAAATAACTTCTGCAGTCTGATGTGGGTGAACGGCAGGACTATGAGAGCTGGAAAGAACAGCTTTAGAAACAGACCCATTACAGCGGCAGCTCCCTGAGACCAAGCAAAGCAGAAAAAACAACTCCTTGCATTTTTACTGTACTGGTTTTTCCCTGAGTTATGTACTTCCCCTGGTCCATGTGGCTCCCCCCACTCAGAACCATGCGGTCTCCCCTCCCCCCCCCCCCCCCGATCGTGGATTTTGTTGCGCCGCCTCTCCCCAGATCCCTGTCCGTTACTGGAACACGATCATCCCGTATCTCCCATTGGTCAGTGGGCTCTCAAGCCACTCCCCTCCCCCCGTACCTCGACCCAATCACAGCCCTCCTTCCTGCCCTCCCCCCGAACTCATATAAACCGCGCGAGTTTAAGATTAAAGGTCTTTCTGCCATGGAACACACCAGGGAAGCTTGGTCTTTTTCTCCCCCTGCCAAAGGGGGCAGCGTGGCCGAGCTCCACTCTGGGGAAACCAGCAGAGAGTTCGCACACAGATCCGTTAATTGGCGCCCCAACGTCAGATTGAGACCTGATGATTGTCCTAGAACACTGGGAAGATCAGCTGCCAACTAAAGGTTTTTTTTTTTCTCCACAGGCAGAAAAACATACACATAATTTAGTCAGCAATTTCTCACACTGGTGGGAGGATGCAGAATAATCAGAGTAAGGGTAAGGAGGTCTTTCTCCATGAAAAAGAAAAAAATAAAAAATAAATAAAAATAAAAATGTAGATATTGTCATGGGAAGCAGGAGAAAAATCATAGGCTCCTTTTAATTGAAGGGCCACAGAAAGCAACTACAAATATCATCAAAGACCAAAGAAATTAAAAGGGGGAGGAAATTTAAAGGAGACTGAAATACTGTGATATGGAGAGAAATAATAAATTATTGGAAGGGAGTGACCTGTTGGTCCTGCAGTCTGGCTTTATAGCAGAGGACAGAGATCATCATGAATGGAGCATCATGCAGACACTGCAGTTGATTTTCACAAATCAACAAAAAGACCCCACAACACATGCAGAAAACTAAGCATAATTAGTCCTTTTGCTTACAAAGGAATTCTTTTTTTAATTGGTGTTTAATGCAGATGCTTTTGAAAAGGAAATGTAATACATTTGGTAAATAGAGTTACTGGTCGTAGAAAAAGCAAAATGAACCTTTCTCTCTGTTTTTATCTACAGTGACAAAAGAGGACATGGGCAAATGTTAACATTAACACTTTGATGACTTGCAAGAAATAAACATTTAGCCAGCAATTTTAAAGACTAAACTACTACACATAATGTTGCTGATATAATCTCTAACAAAAACAATATAGATGACCAGCATTTATTGGATTCCATAGTTAATGTTCTGGTTGAACTTCAGGTGTTTTATACATCCAGTTTGCAGCCTGTTTTTTGGGTTTATTACCTCTCGTTTCCATCAACTTAAAAAAGTTACCCATTGAGCTCACTCTTTTAAGACAATATTTCCTCTTTATATGATTCTGTTTCATAGAATCATTGATCCTGGAATACTTTGGATTGTAATGGACGTTAAAGATCATCCAGTCCCACCCTCTGCCAAGGGCAGGGACACCTGCCACTAGACCAGGTTGCTCCAAGCAAAAACCAGTCTTTTAAAACATGCAGTATCATACACAACGGCAATGAAAAAGCAATTTCCTCCCATCTTTGATACCTTTGATAATTTGATAGTCTCTTCAATTAAAAAATTGAAAAACGCATTTGGGTTTTTTCGCCTAAACTGTAAGGGCATTTACAACATCTTTCATCCTTTTTTTTTCCAAGCACTGAAACTTAAAAATGCTGTTTCATTTGATTGCAAGAAAGAGACATCTGTTATTACAAATAATCAAGCAAGCCAAAACCCAAAATAAGAGATGGATATTCCAGTAAAAAAAGGTCAAAATACTTCCTTGAAATTTAAGCACAGGCAATTAATTTTCATTCAACACCATGGAAGTTAGCTGGAATAATGAAGAGCAAAAACCTGATTTTACTTAAGTAATTTTTAAAGGCAGAAAGCTAATAAATGTGTTGAATAGAGGATATGTGTTTACCAACACCTGTAATTTGCCAGCCTTTTATCTCTATTGTTCTTTGAAAGGCTGATTGACTGATTGATTGATTGATTGATTGATTGATAATTGGCTGATAACCTCCCTTAACATGCCTGTATCTTGTAATCTCTTAATCCACACACAAATGATCCTAACACATATGTGTGCAGAGCACTCAGTCAAATTAAAACCAAATGCAAACAATGTGGAAAATCATAGCCTGTTTTCACTGGACAAAGTTGAGGATGTTTCTGGCAGACATACAATACATAAATAAAAGCAAAAGACATTCTTCCATGTTGGCTATAAACCCACACAGCATAATGAAATCTTATCTCTTATTTTTTTAAAATCTGTTTTATCCTTGTAAAACAATGCTCATTGGTTCATATTTATTCTCCTTTATTTTGTGTGGTGAATATCTTCCCTTTTTCCATGAAAGCATTATATACAGGAAATAAGTTTATAGGATAACAAGATTAAGAAAAATTGTTAAAACCCCTGAATTATTCTGAAGAAGGAAGGGCATTTTGTGATACACCGAGCTTTCAACATCAAATATATGCTTCCTACAACTTTAACTTGATATATTCAGTTCTACTGCATTCCAGTACATCATGAACTCCCAGTCTCTACACAAGAATTGTTTCTCCTTTTATACACTCTGCCTTTAACAATAATTGTAGAAAGAGCACACCGCACACTGAAAGAAATGTTAGCTAGACAGAAAAAAGGAGGGAACCTGTATAGCCCACAAGAGCGTCTGTGGAAAGCCACATATGTTATCAATTTTTTAAATTGTAACAGTGCTGAAAGAAGTAAGTATGAAAGGCAACATAGACCTCAGGCGTCAGCCTCTCTCAAACCACCAGTCATGGTTAAAGATTTGATTTCGGGACAGTGGATGGGACCCCTAGATCTTGTGACTTGGGGGAGAAGCTATGCCTGCGTGGCTACAGGAAAAGAACTTAGGTGGATTCCTTCCAGGTGTGTAAAACCCTATTTAGGTACACAATCACAGCAACAGGAACCAGAGTAATGCAGAAGTTATAAAAGAGTTATGTTTATGTTTCAGGTTTACATTAAGGGACAACCAATGTGGTGAAAAGCAGTCTGCAAAGTATCTGTGCATGTGTGAGTGTGAGTGAAAGATGGCCGTTGGTGAATGAGAAGAGTGAATAAATAAGAGAGTTGTTTGAACTGGACAAATATTAAGACACAAAACATCTCAAAAATAACATTACCTCTACCACAAGGTCACTTTAAGAGAATTTAGTTTTGCTAAGCTTAGCCTGTTTCTTAAATAAAGTTGAACTCCCCAGTTATTTAAAAACCCTCAGATTAATAAAGGTTATAAGTTTATACATGGTTGGGCTAAGGCCCCTAGGTTAATAAAGTTATTTCTCCAAGTTGCACTACCCTTTAGGAATATAAGAAAGTTTTAAAAGGTTTACAATAGAAGTATAAGAGGCCAAAGCAAGTGATGTGCTGGGTCATTGCGAGCTTTGGTGGTTTACAAAGTACTGTTCTGATTATTTGCACTGTTGTTTTTGCACTGTTTTCGTGACCTCCTTAAATAATTAAGAGGTAGGTGATGTAGAGAGCGTGTCTAAGGTACGGGGAAATGTACCAGGGCGAGAGTGCCTGAGGGAGCATGCGCCGATATAGACAACCCTATTGGTCAAGGAAGTCACATGGTTTTAAGGAATAAAAGCAGGGCCATATTTGAAATAAACCTCTTTGTTTTACCACCTCATGGAGAGCATATATACTCTTTATTACATAAAGACACGTGCCACTCTACAGTCTCCCAGTTGTATAATTTAACAAAACTGTCTCTTAAATGGAAATCTTTTAGATGGTGGTAATAAGTTAATGCCATATTTTTTTAGGGTACCTAACTAGCTGCTTGTTGGGTATTTGGGATTGGGTTTTTTTGGTTTTAAAGGCAGAATTCTTTCCTTATAGACATTTTACAGTAGTTGGGGGCTGGGAACTTAGCTTTGTATCCCAGACTTTCCCTGTTACATTTACAGAGCCACATCCTACAATTTCCTCTGTTATTAACTTGATTACAGACGTACCCTCAAGGACAATCTTAAATAATTCTTGGTTCTCTTCCGGTTCACTCTTTTTTTGTTTTAGTCTTGAAATACACTGTAATACCTTCCTAGAGCTACTTCTCAGCTGATTCACTTTGCTTTTACCAGGTCCCCAGACTGGAAGTGTTTGAGCTGTGTTAAAAACGGAGTGACTGTGACTCTCCCTCTCCCTTCTGCCTGCCCTGGCACTCCAAGAACTTCTTCCACAAAGCTCCTTAACGGGCTGCTCCTTCCAAATTCCTGGCAAACTGTCATTATTGGATACATGGGTGAAAAGTGTAGTAATGCTGCATCATCATCTGACCCCTCAGGAGGTCTGGAAATGCTGCAATTCAAAGTAGGAAGACATCCCACATCCGAACAGAGGCAAACACTCATGCTCCTGATGCACTGATAGTTCAGTCCAAGGTGACATATCCCACAGGATATTCTGTGCAGAATTACACAATAGTTGTCAAAAGCATCAGTGTGCTGCACCATGCTCCCAAATCACCCTGCTCTGGGCAAAAGGGCAAAATAAATGGATCCTCTATGTGGCTATTCTGTTTTCTTTTTTTTTTTTTTTTTTTTTTAGTAAATGGGAATGATATTGATTCCTGACGAGGCAAAGATCTTTGCAGTGTAACAGTGTAGCAGAGACTCTCAGAAGTGACATTAAATGAAACACAAAAGTACCTTCTCATGGATACTTATTGTAAAAATATTAGGAGGACTGGAACAAGGCAGAAAGAGGAAAAACCTTGTAAATATTGTCAAATACTGAATTGAAAGAAGCATCTGGCAAGACACATTAAAAGGACATATATTTTTATTTAGTGCAAAATTAAGTGGTATTAATGCTCAGTTGGTGGTTTCTTTGAAATACCCTTAACTTGTTAGGTTGAATTTAGAATGAAACTCAAATTTTTTTGCTATTTCTAGCACATGGATGTTACTCATCAGAATGATATTTTGAAATATGAAGGAAGCTTATAGCAGAAAATTTGGCTGTAACCTTTGAGAGACCTTTCCTTTCACAGAAGAAAATGGTGACAGATTCATGCATTAGTATCAACATCGTTCTCCCTGTCTAGCTGTCTTATATGTTTAATCAATGTATTTTTGGTGAATGATTTCTAAAGTTCTTTGCTATGTCCTGTCAAATAGTACAGAGAGAATGCTAAACACAGTTTAAGAAATATGTAAACAAATACTTAAGGGGTTTGTGCTTTGTTTATTGAACAAAAGGCAGAAGAGAATGTAAAAAATCTTCATTGGCTAAGTTCTGTCTATAATAAATAGTAAAGTATAAAATTTACCAAATTTTCTATTACCTTTAACAAGGAAACTGGAATCATTAAAGTTTTTACATAAAGAAGTGATTTAAAATGTAAGTTTCTCTGGGGTTTTGTTTGTTTGTTTGGGGTGGCTTCATGTTGGTTTTGTTGGGTTGTTTTGATTTGTTTGGTTAAGGTTTTTGTTTGTTTGGTGGTTTTGGGGCTTTTTGTTTTTGTTTTTTATTTGTTTGTTTAGTTGATTTTCATGGGGTTTTTTTTTGCTTGGTAGGTTTTTTGTTTTGGTTTGTTTTTTTGTGTGACCTTCTTCCTAAAGAATAATAATAAAGAATAATAAAGATCACTATTTTTGTACCAAGCTCTAAAATAGATGGCATTGCTGGAAATGAAGTTGTTTATGTGTCTAGCCTGGACTGTTTGTCTGAGAACAGGACTCAGGCTTTTGCTTAGATCCTGGTAGTCATCATGGAAGGGAGGAAAGAACTTCTGATATACAGGCCATTCACCATGACATTATCTACATTAAATTTTTACTGGTAGTTCTTCATTAGGTTCTCTCATTCTGAAGAGGTTTTTACTTGTTTTTTTTCAGGATTTTTTATTTCTGAGAAAAATATATGAATGTAGAGAAGCTAGAGGTAAAATCTTATACATTGTTTTAAACTGGCAACCTGCTCTGGACTGCGATTATTAAACTTCATCATCAGTCATAAAGTCAAATAACAGAGCATCATACAGATACGCCTTACTAGTGTAGATGAGGCAAGTTACGAGCTGCACATTTCTCTGTCAGACATTCAGTACTTATCATCTGTTAGTCTTCTTAGTGAACATTGTTATAGGTTAGAAATCCAAGAGGGGGAATTTTTCTTCCTCCTGCCTCCACTGTAGGAGAGACAGAGTTTGAATGGAAAGGGAGGGTGATTAGCATTACAAAAGAACCTAGCTGGTCATTCCTAACAGATGGCCCATCAGAGGCTGGGGGGAGAGGGGAGGAGTTTTTGGGGAGGGGGTTTGCTGGCTCTTCTCAGAAGGGAGAGGTCAGTTTGCTGGGTTCTCTCTCTGGGACGGAGATGGGGTAGCTGTCTTTGTCTCCAGCTCGAGTCTGCTGTGTCTTCATTGGAGAGGTCTGTGCTCGCTGGGAGAAAAGGAGGAGCCTTGAGGTGCCGTCATCTGAGAACAACAGGGAGTCCTGTGGGGGTGGACTGCTTTCCTTTTCCCCTTTTCTTCCACTGGGGGAAGGGTCCCCATTTTCTCTTCAGTTTCTCCCGCGATCCGAGACCACCCCCCAGACCCCTTCCCGCGCGGTGACCGCCAGAGCCCGACAGCGCCCCCTGCAGGCCAACACAGAGCACTGCAGGCTCTGCACCTCCAGTGACCCAACAGCGCCCCCTGCCGGCCGTGATTGGAACTGCGCTGAAGGACAGAGAAGTGTTCAGACTTTTTCTTTTGTTTGAAGGGGTCTTCTGGGTACAGGACTATTGTTTAGTTCTCTCATGTTCTGTTACTGTTCTTGCCAGTATACATATATCTTTTAATAAAGGGTTGTTATTTCTTTCTTCTTTTTTTTCACATTTCCTTGATTAAAGCCCCTTAATTTTGAATTTACAATTGCTGAGAGAGAGGAGTTTGGTTTGTCTCATAACTCATCCTCTTTAGCAAACATTCCAGTCTCTTCAAACTGAGACAACATAAACTATGAATTCCCCTTGTTTTCTTTACATCCAAAATCCAACTTTCCTTTTGTGTTTTTCCTGTTAAACATTTTTTCTTTTCCTTTAAAAAAGAAAAAAAAACTACAACAAAAAGCCAGAGGGATAATGATTTCTCAGTGTGCAGTCATGTGCAGTCAGCAATATGGAAATAACCATCAAACTTTATCTCTTCATCTTTTAGTCACACAATTCTGCAAAAATTAACCATGTTGTAGTACAAAAAGAACCAGACAATTCCAACTCTTTTTTTTGTTTTGTTTTGTTTTTGGAGTTGCCCTTTGTTTTCCCCTTCTATACTGAGTTGAACATTTTACCTTCACATGCTCCCATGGACCACATAAACCACTGAAATACATGGTATGAAGATTTTTAGTACAGAAATCTCTTTCAAACCATTAATTTAATTAATTTTATGATGCCATTTTGTCCTAGTTTATAGGTTTCCCCTGGATGGCAGAGAAATGGATTCCTTTAAGGAAGGGTGAAGTTTTTAATTTGATTTTTCTTGTACTGAGCTTATGCTTGCCACAAAAACAAAGAAAGAGAAACCATAATTAGTTTTTTATAAAGGATATTGCTTAATCAAAAGTGTGTATGTGGAAACTGTAAGACTCTTCATATCATGTAACAGATTCAGCTTATGTAACACCACATCCCCAAAAAGTCTCAAAAAGCACATATAAACATCTCCCCTCCCAGGTCCTGCAGCTCAATAAAGACAAAACTTTAAGTCCTTTCAATAAAAGGAGAAATACTGGCTCTGTAGAAGATATTAAAAGATTATGGAAGATTTTAATAGCAATTAATTAGTGTAACCTGGGAGCTATTGATAAGAAAAGGGGAAAAAAAAGAAGAAAACTTTTCCTAAACTTATCTGTAAAAAACCTTATATGCTTTTTCCTATCATTGAATAATTAATTGAGAATCACACATATTTTCTAAAAGCTAAAAAAGAAAAGTTCAATCACCCAGGTTAGAAAGCAATTCCCAGGCCTCTAAAAATTCAATGAGTTTGGATAAGGAAATATCTTGTCTTCACTGATGTCAGTGTCTAACAAGGCATCACTTTTGCTGTATAAGAAAATATAGATAACAACCTGTATTTATACATGCAGGAAAAGAGCCTGATATCTAGCTGTAATCCTAGGAATGTTGCTAAGCTATCTTTGAAGGGAGTAAAACTTTGAGGATGAGGTTCATTGAAGGATGAACTCTGTACCTGAAAGACTTGTTTGTTAATTAATTTAATTTCAGGTTAGCTGCTAATGCCTAACATTGTGAAGCCAAGAATCAAATATGTTAAAGTCTGCTCTTATTCAAGCAACATGAAAGAGTTGCTCATAAATTTGAGAGTTCAAAGGGCAATTTGGCATTGTTCCTGAGATATGGGAGAGAAACACTCCATACAAGAGTATTTCTAGTGCTAAGCAGAGTGTTTTCTCCTCCTGTTGCCCTGTGTAGGAGGACTTTGGGAACTTGCTCTTGGAGGCTGAAGTAGTCTCCATGGACAATTGTTAAAGTATTTACTGTTTAAGGAGCTTAAGAATATTTAACTCAGTCACTTGGATAAACATTATAAAAGATTTATGTCTGCATTTTCAGTGGTGCAGGCTACAATAAAAAACAATCTTAGTGACAAAACGTTATTATTACTTACTTGAAGTGTTTTACAGAGGTACTCTAAGTTAGTTTTCTGCTTCTTATGGAACAGAGAGAAGATATGGGAGTCTCTTCCAGCTACAGTTTGCCATTTGTTACTATTTGGATGCTAATATATGGATATTTAGAAGTAAATTATGGGAGTAAGTTCTTTTTAATTTAAAACAAAACAAAACAAAACAAAAATCCTCCCTTGTTTTCTTTAGAAAATAAATATCCCAAAGTCCTAAACACTTTTATATACTATCATGCAGCTTCCGCAATAGATGGATCCCAACAGCATTATTTTGGGCTGATGGACACTCCAGAATGATACATTTGTTGAAACTCAGTGATACACTGATGTCCTTACACTGATCCGCGCATCAAACGGTACCGTCATAGCAAGGGATGGAAGTAAGTAATAAAAGCTATAATTCAAGATTTTTTGTAGCAGAAAATCTGGTGTGGGTCAGATATCTTTGTTACTGTCATTTTGACTACAGAAATTGAGAACCCTCCAATATCCAGTCAAAGGCTCTGAAGGAGAGTGAATATATTGTTTAATTATTTCTCTTCCTTTACATTCCACTCATTTCTATGCCTGCAGAAATAAAAGCTAGCCAATAGCCCTTAATTACTTTCCCTGGCAAATGTTAATTAGCCATCTGAGTAAGTTCAAGGTGCGTTAAAATGCATTAGAAAGAGATAAATATATATTTCAAGCAGAATTTTATCAAAATGCTCTCTCTTTCCTTTGACAGTCAGACCAAGATCCAAACTCTGTAGCTCATCATTATAAACACAAAAAAAAATAATCTTGAAAATCTAGACCACAGAGCTTGTGCTATACACCGGACCTATCTATCTATTGTCCTTTCCCTTCCCTTCCCAAACCTTCCCAAACCTTCCCTTCCCAAACCTTCCCTTCCCAAACCTTCCCTTCCCAAACCTTCCCTTTCCTTCCTATAAACTTTTCTTATCTCAACCCATAAATTATCTTACTTTTACTGTTCTGATCCACAACAGCTACTAGGACCATAAAGGACTTAGATAACAACTGATCTGACCATGTTAAAACACAGCAGGTGCAAACATTTACTGTATTAGTTGAATAGTCCCTGGTCAGAATGTTGATTTATTTGCTTTCAGAGTTGCTGCATATTTTCTCACAGTTGTGTTGTGCAGCACCTTCCTTTTATTATATATTTTATTATGGCATTATTATTAATTTTTATTTTATTTATAATTTCATGCTGTGTATATTTTCTGAAACAAATAAACATCCCTATGGTGAGGTTTGCTGTCTCTGAGGGCTAAGCTGAGGTTATCATTTTGCTGTGCTGTGTATCACTGGCTCACAATATCAGAAAATTGGTGGTTGTCAGACAAATCTGGTGTTTGTACCCAGACCTGCCATCATCTCTGTACTCTTGGAATCAACTCTCAGAAACTATTATTAATTGCACCCTTTACCCTTTTTCCACAGAGAGCCAATCTGTGGGGACAAGGAGGGACAATTTACCCTGCTCATTCACCTTCCTTTTCTTCTTCCTCTTCCCCTTCCCTTCATGGCTGGTTAAAACAGAGAATTTTGAATATCTTTGGCATATTCCAAACAGCATGTGCCTTTTGCCATGTCCCTGAGTGTGTGCCAGGCCTTGTTTAAGGTTAAAGAACTCTTTAAGAACATCCCCTAGAGATCTGTCTCGAGGCTGGATAGATGTGAGCAGCAGGATGTGGGTGATAGTATGGGCAAGCTCTTATCACACTTGGCATCTCCAGCGTTTTGGAATTTTGCTCCTGAGCAAGTGCATCCTGAAAAAATAAGTAAAAAATCTGGAAAAAACTATGTTGTCACCCTGGGAATTCCACTGCACCTGAACCAGAGAACCAGCTCAGGCTGGTGTCAGTCACCCCTGGACACAAGAAATACTGGATGAGAAGCTCAGCTTGTTTAGTAAAAGAAGAAATTTCTATGGAGAAGGGGAAAGAGAAAGGAATGGAGCAGGCAGAACACTCCAAAGCAAGGCCATCATGAGGAGGAGGAAGAGGTCAAACTCAAAAATGAGGCAGTGGCCACCTGATCCTTATCACTGAGAGAGCTGTGGAATATGCAAAAAGATTCCAGTCATCTTCCAGGTGAGCACATCATCACGTGGCTGCTCCAGCACTGGGATAAGGGCACTAATAGCCTGGAATTAGAGGCAAAGGAAGCCAAGCAGCTGGCAATAAACCTCAACACAGGGAAAGAAAAACACAGAATCAAAGGGGCTAAGCTAAATATAATTCCTGTGGAAAATCAGGAGGAGTTAAGTGCTTAACAGTAATTTTCAGACTTTTCTTTGGGCAGAGGCAAATTACACATGGTATTATGGTATTTTTTTAAAAAATTACTTATAATGTCATTACTACACAGGTAGTTAATCATTTTGTCTGAACTGACTGAGCCAGATCTTCCCCTTGCTGGCTGTGTAAACCAAATGGGAATATTGTCTTTGTGCCCATTGATGTTTTAAGTGTGTTTCCCACTAAAATACAGCGCTGGGTTCAAGGTGAAATTTTTATTGAACTACTGATGGCACAATTGTGGACAATATATGCGTACAGAAATGACACGAGGACGCCCAAGGTCCAGTTGTTAACTGAAGCTGCCAGATAGTTTTAAACAAATTGATTAAGTCTTTCCTACAGACACTTTATTTTGGTATTAACAGTCTCAATTGCTGGGTTTTTTTATTAAACCTCACTTCTTATGGAAAGTTTTTTATAAAGTAGATTTAGAAATAGTTTAGTTATTTTTCTAATGTATTTTACCATATTTTGTCAGTCAAATTTCAGTCTTGGAGAGGTAAGATGGGCTGCATTGATATTTCTGGGGATAGCTATTGGTGGTAGAGGTGTATTTAAAGTAAATTCTTAAATTTGTTGGGGAAAAAAAAATTGGATACTACTTGAAGAATAAAGTTTGAACACCTGTTGAATGAAACAGATTTTTGCACAGATCCAGTCGTGTGTCACTGAAGTCCTGAGAAGTTTACAAGTCTAAAGGGAAGACTTAGAGGTGGATGTGGTTTAAACTCTAAGCGAACATAAAAATACACACCTGTGTTAATTTTAATCCAATTTCTCTGAAAACAGCTTATTTTTTAACAGCTGCAAGCAAACTTAAAGTCAATTACTGAAATATAATATAGTTTGTTTGTTTGTTTTTTTAGAGTAGCTTGAAATGAACTTTTGTCATGAGGAAATTCTTACTTCATCCTCTTTTCCTTTGCAACATGCAGTAGAATATAAGTGTTATTTAGCAACATCAAAATACCAAAACATAAAATTAGTGCTTGCTTATTAGGTTTCATACTTGGAGGTTTTTTCATTTCATGAGATTATATCACCAGAAAAATAAGTATTTTTACTTTTTTGCTTGTCTTCTTTTATGCAGTTTTCATTTTCTCAGAAGAACTGCAAGTATAACATAAAAAACCCCTGTCAATACTAGAAATTAGTCCCTTTTTTTTTCAGTTATGAGATGAAATAAAAGTTCTAACAGATGAGTTATTATCTATCTAATAGTATTATCTATCCTGTCTTGGAAAGACCCTTTGTCAAGAGGAAATATAGTTGCATAATGACAGGGCTCTGGATATGATTTAAAAAATCATGACAAACTGTGACATGGATTTCAAAACTGAAATGAAATAAACAATTTTTATGAATGTATCTTTTATTTATCATCAAAATAAAAGACAATAAGAAATTTTCAGCTTAGATTATAACCCCCCTGTTCAGTTTCCTTTGAACATAAATTTAAAAACACATAGTTTCTGAGGATGTCCTGAGTTTAAGGAAAACAAAAAATGGTCTTCCTTTGAAAGACTCTTTGAAATAACTCTGATGTTATATATATTCTTAAAACTATTCGTGAAATAAATGCCCAAACAGTATGTTAGTAGTGTCAACTTTAGTAGACTGTTAACTTTTATGAGTGAACAGTATTACTTTTTCCTGATAAATGCAAGTTAGTTTGTTAGCATAGATGTTAACACATATGTTGATATAAATTTGAATAAAAATATACTTTATTCAGTATAACTAATGATCTAGAAATTGTAACCCAATGTCTCAGTTGAGCTGTCAGTGATGGTTGGGTAGTTTATTGTATGGATCAGACCATTCCCGAGGAATCCACTGCCGCTGCTCATATAATAAAGGAAAATTCTCTGTGGAAATGCTCATGCCAGTTAAAAAACAACACTAGAAAATGAAACCCTAATTAAGATCACATTTTTTTCTTTAGTGACTGTCTTCAGTATACACTGAAGCTGCAGGGATAGAGGATTTAATGCCAAAGGAGTTAAACTAAGAAACACATGCAGTTCTGCTACAGCAATGCAGATTTACCCATGGTGTTCATGCTAAACATATCCCATTTATGCACAGTCAGGGATCTTTATGATAGAAAATCTTTCATGCTTATTTCTTACTGTTCTGTCTACATTTTTCCTCTTAACACTTTCATTGAGTTAATAATCAAGAAAACTTTCTGTATGATGTTAAAGAGTCTGTTATGAGGGTCAAACATCCTATTCCCTATTAAATTAAACTTACCTAAGTAAATTACTTTTTTTAAAGCTAGTTACATTATTTAATTATTGCAAATCAATATTTCCAACATTTTTCCTTCTGCGGTCTTTATAGAATCCTTAAGATTTTTCTTTCTCTGTTTCTTATGTGTATTGCTCTTTCTGTCTTCTTTGGGACAAATTTGCCAATTCACTTCAGTTGTCTTTGGTTTAAGATTGTAAAAGTTGTTTGGTTGATATCTTTTGAGTTAGTGAAAACACTGGTCCTTACGGTTTCATTAGTTGGCTCAGAAAAGTGAATATAGCTCATTACACTTTGATAAAAACTTACAATTGCATACAAAAAGAATATAGATCCTGGAAATAAAATTCAATCATCAAACATTGGCTCTTGAATTTCATGACATAGGATGTGTCACAGTAGAGTTATACTTTGGATAATTTGTCAGTTAGGAGAAGTCACTCCATGAAGGTGCGTAACAAAAGCCTCAGTGTTTTTCAAACTAACAAATAAACTAATATTCTCATGGCAGAAACAGGTTACTTAAGGGTGTTATCAAACAGGGTAGAGAGTATTTAAGAGGAAAACGTAAACAAAGCAGTGATGGGCAGAGCTTGAAACATCCCATGTTATGGAAGAAAACCTCCCCTGACCTCTGCAACTCTTCATATGAACTTGGGCTTTGAATGAGAAACTCAAGAAACTCTTGTAATTTTATTCTAACTTGTATAGTTGTTGGTAATGTTCTTGAGGATAATTATTAAACATTAGTAATTTAATAAAATTTACAGGATATGATTGTACAACGAGTGTGTTTCCCCCTATAAAAGTTTCTCCAGGGAAGAAAATTAGCCTAAAATAATCCTAAAGAAAATCCACTCTACTGTATTTGTCCAGAAAAGATAACAAATAATTAGCTACTTACTACACTGAAACTGATAAATTAGAAGGGTATTTTTCTAAGACGAAACTTTTTTTTTCTTCCTGTATTCTCAGAATATACTGGTGGTTGTGGAAAAAAAAAGAATAAAAAAAAAAGAAAAAAGATTGCTCTGAGTGGTTTTTAACATAAATACAGTTGTGTGTTTGTGAGCATACTGCTTAAAAAGACAGAAGTACAAAAAGATATGAGAAAATCTAAGGTCACAGACAGAAAAAGGCAATAGATCACTGTATTATTATCAGCTTTACAATGTTTTTAGCAATTAAATGATTTATAAAAAACACAGATCATTCTACCACTCTTGACTGTCCCCAGCACATCCATAAATTAACAAGGCGGCAGTGTTAGATGCTAACATTCCCCTTTTTAGCCAAGGGAGAGAAACAGTCATCTAAATTATCTGCTTTAGGTCAGATGACATTTTAGATTAAGGGTGAGATGAATTATTCTTTTACTCACCATCCACAGTAAAGAAAATCTTCGTGGCCAGCTCATCATCTGAATTCCAGCAAAATCTGGATGGGGCTGATCTGTCAGGTGTTTGCAGATTACTAGCTGCTAAATATGTGATGAGAGGTGAAATTGCTTTTGAATGTCAATCTTCCAGCTGCAATAGAGCCAGGCAGCCTTGGGGTGAAAGAGAAGGAGGAAGCCTGATGCAGCACACTTAGAACCAAAACCAACATGAACAAATACAGGGTGGAAAAATTCTCTAACAGCAATTCAAAACCAAAGATATGACATTGTCCCTGCCTCAGAAAACCCCTGAACTTTGCTAAAAGCTGGGTGAGCCTTTTGCATGCCTGACCTGAATCTATTTCCCTCTGAAGCAACTCTTTCAAGCTACCTTCAGAGGCAGGATAGTTGGTGAGCTGTGAAGAGCTATTTTCATAGTTCATCCTTGGTAATGCTGATCTTATATTTTTATGTATCCTTTCTTCATTTTTTCTTGATAAGTCAAAGCAGATCCTTGCTAGTTCCCATGAATCATTTCTAGGGTACCTGTATTTGTGTTGCAGAGTGGATTCTCCTCATTGGCAAAGTCCCTAAATACTCACTGCTGTGATCTTCATCTCAGTGTTGCATGGCAAAAGCACTTTTTAAGGAAAAAAATCTAATTTTTTTCCCCCTAGGTTCTGTTCTATCAATCTCAGGCAAAAGGACTATTCAAGACCCATTATTGACAGGGAGATTTTGTTGTTCTCTTTGTGGGACTTTGGTAGGATCAAGTCCTGTGCAATAACCTGTAAAACAAACCACAGTCCAGCTCTGAGGTCAAGAGAGCTTATGAGTTCCCCAGACATGTTCAGTATCTCAAAACCAAAAAAAAACAAAACCCCAAAAGCCAAAATGTGCTTCCTTTCTGTACGATCTGTGATACAAAAGGCAGTACATCAAGCCCTAGTGGTTCAAATCTATACAGCTTTAAGTGCCCTAGAAAATAAACAAGGGGGAGATGTAGGGAACCGAGACTATAAGACCCTGAGAGGAACTTAGAAGGAGAACCTGGCAAGATAAACGAGAACATGGTGAGATGTGTCCTTGTGTGGGCAAAACTACAAGCGCCAGATATTCTAGTGAACAACGAGTGCTTGTCTAAAAGTAGATATAGAGGAAAGTTACTAACGGGAATTTACTGAGGATGTAACGAGGTATATAAACCATGAAAGGATTGTAATATAAATAAAAAAAATTAAATAAGAACTGTAAAAAAATCTCATTGTTCCACTCTCCTTGGCGTTCGTGCCTTCATATGCCACACCTTTCTGTAACTTTGGGTTGTACGCTCTGAAATGCAGACAGCAAATATTCTGAACTGATGAGACTCAGCAGATGTCTGGTACATTTTCCTTTGAAGTCTTTGCTCAGAATTTTGAAGCAAAAACTCCATCCCTTTAAATTCATATGTTTACAAAAATTTATATGTGATGAAGCAAAAGAAAATGCAAAAGGAAAAATGAAACAAACAAAAAAGAACCACAAAACCAACTCTTCTGGAGACGGAAAGGAAAGCTGAATGCTGAAAGATTTTTATGCAGGCTGTTACATCATTACTGAGTTCTTACTGCTTTTTTAATTAATCAGACAATCAAAACCTTGAAGATAAAACCTAGAAAATCCTCCTTAAATTCCGTTTTCTGGACTCATCTGAGGTCTGACATTCTTTTCTTTGTTTCTCTGATGGAATTAGTGGCTTCAGCAGATTTTGCATTTTAGGTTTCTCTGATTGTTTTAGAATATCAAACCTGAACTTTGGAGATAGTTTATTTATTGTCGGAAAAATATTAGCTAAACTTGTCATCTATCACTTTTAATTGAAAGTGTTTTACATTATTCTTTCTTTCTCTTTATGTCTGCTGAATTAAAACCCTTTGGCTTTAGGACTTCTTCTAACATTTTATTTTTTCTTTTGCAGGGTATTTTTCCATGAAAAATAGCTTATTTTAAATGAATGTAGGATGGCTTGAAATGAAATTAAAAATTAAGTTCTTAATTGGCTTCAGGCAGGATTACACCACCCTCACAAATCCTCATGCTGTTCTCCACTCACATATAAACATCTAAATGATAACTTTTCCTCCAGTAAATTAAAAGCAGAAGAAGATTTCACAAGTAGGTCATATACTGATAAGTTTCAGGTCACCAACAGTTAGTCTTCGTATATCTCATTTTACCTGTAATCATTGGGAAATCTTGTCCAGACAAGACCAGTCTGTTTTGCATAATCTTTTTCTTCATGTCACCTGCCTCTGTTTCCCTTCTGTATATCTATTCCCAGCCTGTTTCCTCAGCTGTCCCATATCTTCCTCCCGCATGGCACAATCCCAATACAAAATAATATTTGCTAACAGAAAATATGCTCTTTTTGACCAAAGATCTACCTACTGTAAAGTACTTTTACTTCCACTATATATTCTTCATCTGGTTATATTATGCTACGGAGAAATATGAGTCCAGATCAAATTTTTTGTTCTCTAAAAGATCTAGCATATTGGTTCTTTGCATTTCTGGTATGATCCTTTTAGAGTTGGTCTTCAAATTTTTCTGCAGGTTGTTAAAATTCTGGAGAGTGAGTAAGAAAATTACTAATTTCTTTTGTACTACTATGGAAAGAAGGCAAGATAAAAATATTTTAAGATTTTAAACCATGACTAATTATATAACTTTCCACTTGATGTTTTATAGATCCATTTTAGATTTTATCCTGAGAATCAAAATCTTAGCAAGTTTCTATAGAGCCTGGTAATCTTAAAGAAAACTAAAATATTTGAGTTATTTGTTTGGTAAGTGGCTTTTGGCTTAATTCTTTAAAATAAAGTGTGATATACTTTGGATGAATCTTGTACCAGGTTTTATAGGTAAAACTAGCTTTTTGCTAGCATTTAAAGTAAATAATCTGAAATGTCATTGATTTTCCTTTGTAATGTTTTTGTAAAAATACGATTTGGAGAGCACTCTGCTGATACGTATATGAACTCAAGCTGGCAACAAGGCTCAAGGTATCAGTATGTAATCAGAATCAAGTACTCACATAATTGTATGCTTTTCTTTGTTAAGTACTTTGAATGCTGCAAATAAAATTGCAGACTAGATGGTGATGTTGTTCTGATTTTTTTTTCTTTGTTATTAGTGTTTAAAACACAGTATATTCCTCCCCTTCACATAATTTATATCCCTCTTAGCATTCAAAAATGCAAAATCTGAAAAGAAAAAAATGGAAAAGAAAAAATATGAAAACTTTTTCTTCTTCTTTTATTTTTTTCTGAAAATATAAAAATATCTTGATCATGTTCCTGGTAGCAGCTTTTCTTTCTGTCATAGTTCTACCAAAAGAGCCAACCAGCTGAGGGATCCACGTGTCTGATTCACATGTAAAAATGAAAAAGATATAGAGTCCAAAAAATAAAAGCTTCCGGTTTACTGTATATCATTAATGCCCAGTGGGATTTTCATAGTGATTCAGCTTTAGTACAGGTATTTGCTGATGAAGTCAGTGATAAACTTTCCACTGAATTCAGAATTCAGCCCACTTGGAACACTCTTTAAAAAGTCTCACAAAACACAACATGAAAGAAGAGGGAAAAGAGTCAAACCTATGATGAGAAGCAAATTAAAAAAAAAAAAAGACACCCCTCATTTAAAAATCTAAGACCTTTTGCATTTTGTTCAACACAGCGTAAAGTCAAGCTTTATTCACAATCATGACTTGAGGAAAGGTCTCTTTGCACAGAAGCCTTATTTCCACAGAAGGCCCAATGGAGGATCCAACCCTCATTCTTCAGTCTTTACAGTGCTTTTTTCTCAGCTAACTGTCTAGATAAGAGAGGACAGACAGTAATCTTCTTGCGGGTATGAGGTGTCCTTCAAGCTGGGCAGGTGATTTGATTTTTTTACTGGACTCAGGACCTCCTGAAACCAGACTTTTGAGTGTAAAAATTTCTATAATGAAGGTGTAACACTTAGGAAAGTCAGAGCATCTTGTGGCTAAGTAGTGAAAAGTGCCTTGACCTCTATTTCTTACAGAATTGATGAGAAAACTCTGTACTTTTTATGTGTGCCAAAGGGTCTGTGGCTTGGGACACACCATTTTAGTTGTAACAAGATACGCTAATTTTTTCTTGAATCCATTTTGAGGCATTTGCCTTGTTTTTGCTCAATTTGAAGAGCTATAAAAAATACTGCTTTTAGAAAACTTTTGAACATCCTGCAGTTCATTCACTTTTCCATTTCTGAGAACAAAATCTGTACTTGCCGAATTACCTAGAAATTGTTCAAGCACTGAGGAAATCATGCGCTGTTAATAATGGATGAAAAATGAAAACAGTTTCTGAATTATTATGTTTATATTAATTAAAATATATGAAATGAATGCTGGAATTTATGCAAGTAACTTAAAAAAATTGAAGTATTGAAAATAAATATTTGATTTGATTAATTTAAATTATATTTTCAATTATTTTTTATTAAGTAGCTATATTTCTTTTAAAACTTTTCCTGCTGATATATTTGAAAATGTATTACCTTACTGTGTACCAAATGTGCACTGATTCTCTCACTCTTTTTTATCTTCAAAAGTTGGGTGGACTCTGCTTTAAGAAGTTTCCCAGTGATCTGCCAAATTTTGACACTGTTATTGTAAACTATGCTGAAATATTCCCATCAAAACAGATTTATAGCACTACTACAGCACAGGAGTGTATCCTCTACATTGCAAGACTGTCACTGATACTCTCATATATAATTTCCATTCGTAATAATTATAAGGGCTATGGACAGAGCATAAATGAAACATGGATGGCAGAAGTTCTTTTCTGCTCCTGTAATTTTTGGATTTACAGGAAATCCCTGGGGCTCTTTGTAAGTAACTCAAGGTAAACAAGCAGGTTATTTTAGGGTAGCATACCTCTCCAATGTTGATACTCTGGGAGGTGCCACTATTTTGCATCACGCCCTTTCAGGGGAAAAATTTTCCACCTCCCTTAAAAAGACATGCTTGAATCTCTGATCCCTTCTCATATTTCCTTAAGGTATCCAAACACAACAGAAAATGTCAGAACATTTTAGTAGATTATTATATGAGTAGATTGTTTCATGTTTAATTCATCAATACCATTGTATTTAGCAGATTATTTGGTAGGTTATTTCTGTGATTTGTGTTACAAAGTCTGTAACGAATCAAATTTAGCTGCTTTGTCCCAACACTTGCTGCAGTAAGCTGTGCAATTAGTACTATCATGGGGTACTTCTGGGGAGGGTCTCAGAGCTGTGTCATGCCTGGGGGGAGGCAGGAGGTTGGGGCCTCAGCATTGAGATGTAGCCGGAAGATGAAAGATGCTGGTATCTGCTTTTCTGAACAAGATGGATAAATAACCCAATGCCACTGTGCTCTCTTGGAGCTTGATATAAAAGTGCACTCTTAACTTCAATATCACAGAGACATAGAATGTTCTGGGCTGCATGGGACCTTAAAGCTCATCTCGTTCCACTCCCTTCCACTAGACCAGGTTGCTCCAAGCCTCATCCAACCTGGTGTTAGACAATACCAGGGATGAGGCAGTCACTAATTCTCTGGGCAACCTGTGCCAGGGCCTCACCGCCCCCACAAGGATGAATTTTTCTCCAATATCCCATCTAAACATTCTGTCTCAGTTTGAAGGCATTCCCCCTTGTCTTGTCACTCCAGGCCCTTGTAAATAGTCTCTCTCCATGTTTCCTCTTGGTTCCTTCAGGACCTGGAAGGCCACAATTAGATCACCTTAAAGCTTCTTCAGGCTGAGCAATCCCAACTTTCCCAGCCTTTCCTCACAGCAGAGCTACTCCATCCTTCTGATCATCTTAGTGCCTCCTCTGGGCTTGCTCCAGCAGCTCCATGTCCTTGCAGCAGCCCCAGGGCTGGAGGCAGCTCTGCAGGTGGGGTCTCACCTGAGGGGGCAGAGGGGCAGAATCCCCCCTGCCCTGCTGCCTCCGCTGTGGGATCAACTCAGAGCATGGGGGGTTTCTGGGCTGGGCCATGTCCAACTTCTCTCCCACCAGCACCCCTAAGTCCTTCCCCCCAGAGCTGCTCCATCTGCTCATCCCCAGCCTGGATTGATCCTGGGGGTTGCTCTGACACAGGTGCAGCACCAGCCCTTGGCCTTGTTAAACCTCATAAGGTTCCCAGGGTCCACTTTTTGGAGCCTCTAGATTCCACCCTATCGTTGTGTGTACACTTGCAAACTGAGCTGTGGTGTTGTGCTTTGGTGCTGTGCTGTTCCTTTAGACAACTTTAGGGAAATAAATTGATGTTAATTTGATAGTCCCTGTATCTTTGTCCTCATAAGAGATATCAAAATGCTCTTTGTCAGAGTATGACTGATTAAATGGTAGAACTGTTCTACAGAGCTAAGAAAAAATTGATTGGCCTGACCAAAATATTCGTTTATTCATTTAGGTCAAGCCTTTGTTGCCATACTGTGATTAATTTTTTCTCATTAATTTTTATTTTCATAAACCTCTGCACTTCCAAGGTTTCCTGTAGGCCCCCAGGCAGAGATGTTAATCGCATAAATACCTCTCAACCTTATACTGCATCTAACCTGAAAAAAAAATTAAGTAGATTTGGGTAAACATCAGTGTCATAATCCAACATCTGTTTGATATTAAATTTGCCACTGTTCCCACTACTGAACCTCCTCTGGTTCTGAAGGAAAACTCTTGTTTGTCTCTGCAGGAAGGACACAATAAAAACAAATTTATGTCCACGCTTTTGAAAGTCTTGGGGTTTTTCTATGAAGCTTGTTCAATTGACCACCTGGTTACCAAGGTTCTAGGAATTTTCTTTCATTTAGTGTGTCAAAGTAAAATTTTGTTCACAATATCTGGCCAAGTTGGTTTTTGCAGCTACTTCTGAAATAGCAGGATTCCATACTTTGAGGGCTCTTTACAACTCATACATGGCTCTTCTGTTACTGTGGAAAATTAAAGGATTGTGACCATTAATAAAATATAAGTAATGTAATAGGCAAGCCAATTATAAAGAGTGTTACAAGGAAATTCACTAATGCACAAAAAAAATGCCAGCCAAATTTTACCCTGACATTTATTTTAACGCAGAGCAACATTTTTTTCCAGAAACATGTTTCCAGGAACTTCAAATTTTAACAGCAATGACATCATTCCATTAAAATATTTTCCTAGTAAAATCTAAGAAATGTTTACTTATTTTACAGTTTCACATAAACCAGTGAATTAACAATTTGAAAGGGTTTCACAAAATTAATGAATTCTTAATATACCATAATAAAATTAAGTTTTTTGAATGTAGCCTGCAAAAACTGTCTTTTCCTATGAAATGATTAAAATATATTCACAGAAGAAGTAAATAAGACATTCTGGACATCTCCCTAGTTATTTCCTTCAATTATTTCTGAAAGATGACAGTAATAAAATGGGAATTCTCACTCTAGAAAAATTTTATCTCACGGAAAATAGTTCAGGGAAAAAAAAAACTAAGAAACTAGGTTTTGTAAACATTGAATGTTATGTAAATATAGAATTTAGGTTCCAAGCACAATATACTGGAAGAATAAACCATTTATATATGGCAGCAGATAGAGCCTATTGTTTTGGGTAGATACCTACCTGCAGTGTGAGCTTCTCCAGAACACATTTTTGAATGATTTTGAGGTCAAAATGGGAAGAAAAAAGAAAATATGAAAGTCTGTCATTAAGCTGCTGGTCTTCACAACCTATTTAAAGCAATTTGTATTGATGGGTGACTGGGTAAAGTGTGTGACTTGTGACTACAGGTTCCTGGTTTGATGGTAACACATTCTCATTTTCCCCAGCTGTACCTGCAAACCTGTGGTAGTCATTATTATACTTCAGAATTAAAGGTGATACCAGCACCACAATACATGGCGACTAACATGTATCTGCAACTCAGTGTGTGTTTGACATGTTATTTGTCTCATACGTGGAATTATTACAGGACCAATGAGGTTGCAAAAGCCCTCCCAGCCCATCGAGTACAACCTATGCCCAATCCCCACTTTGTCACCCAGACCAAGTCACTGTCCAGTCATTCCTTAGACACCTCCAGGAATAGGGACTCCACCACCTCCCTGGGCAGCCCCTTCCAATGCCTGAAGAAAGGAGAGGCAAGAAATGCTTCCTAATGTCCAACCTGACCCTCCCCTGGCACATCTTGAGGCTCTTTTCTCTCATCCTGTCCCTTGTTCCCTAGGATTGGAGCCCGATCCCTCACCTTGGATCCCCCTTCCTGTCAGGGAGTTGCAGAGAAGGTCCCCCCTGAGCCTCCTTTTCTCCTGGCTGAGCCCCCCCCGCTCCCTCAGCCACTTCTGGTGCTCCAGACCCTTCCCCAGCTTCGTTCCCTTCCCTGGACACACTCCAGCCCCTCAATGTCTCTCTTGTCTGAGGGGCCCAGAACTGCCCCCAGCACTCGAGGTGTGTCCCCAGCACTGCCCAGCTCAGGGATGGGCACTGCCCTGGGCCTGTGACACACCATGGTGGGACAGCACAGGGACCATTGGCCTCTTGCCCACCTGGGTGCACCTGGGCTCATGTCCAGCTGCTGTCACAAGTATAAATTAGTTTTTTTGCACCTAGTGAGTGAAATGGGGACAAACTGCTTGGAGGAAAATGCTTCCCAGTGTCCAGTGCCCAGTGCAACATTTTATGGTCAATGTCAAAGCAATAAGTCTGTCTGAAAGAGCAGTGGGCCCTTGTGAGTGTGAGAGTCGAAGCTTTTATAGACCAACATCTGCTTTCTGCTGGATAAGACCCTAAAGCTTCTTATTTTGGCTGATGTTTTAGTGTTTAATCTGTTTTGCTAAGGATGTTAATATTTTATAGTATGATGTTTCTTGCAAATAGCAAGAAAGCCCAGGAGCATGTCTGAAATGAAGTTCCTGGAATTTTCTGAACAAGGCAGAAGGCCATATTGGAAGAAATTTTTCATCATTATTCACAAGAATTTTCCCATGCACAGTCTATGGGTTTTAATGGATTAACACTGTTAATCTGTTATCTCAGAAGTCTTGAAAGTTAACCATAATCTGCTTTAATTACCCATAATCTGGGTTAATGAACATCTGAAATAATATCAGTAAATCTGATATTTTTCTAATGCAGAATGGTGCAAAGTTCATAATAGGACATGATTCTATAATAGTCCTTACAGGTAAAATGTATATATATATCTCTAACTAAGGAAACCTTGAAGAATGCAATGTACCAAGGAACTCAGGAAAGAAAAACATGAGTAATTTTTACTAATTTAAAGATTCTATTTTCTCTGTTCTTCCTAGTATGGGAACACCAATGGATGTTTTAACTCCATTTGGTTTTTTATTAATCTTGATGAAAAATACAAGGTCCAATAATCAGATCATTTTAATCATGTTTAGTATTTTAGTACAAATGTACAAGTCATATGTGGATTTTTCGAGTAAGAAGGCAAAATGTCACACCACTTCTGGTAAAAATATTAAAATTGACATTAAAATATGGGGGGAAAAAAGGAGACATTGTTTTAGCAGAAATTAAAGCTTCAAGGAGGATGATAATCAGAAACTGTTTCTATATTATATTTTGATCTAAAAGTCAATGGGCCTCCAAGAACTCTTTTGATAAAAGATTTTGCTTGTGGGTTTAGTTTTTTTTTAAAATTATTATTTTTTTAATTATTATTAAATACAATCCATTGCCAAGCAGTTTTGTTCAGGATCAGTCTGTTGAAATGCTGGAATAGAAGGAAGGGAGGATTTTCACCTTAAAATTTATGACATTTAAACATCCAGTTTTGCAAATGAAGACATAACTGGCAGGGTCTCTGGAGAAAAAGCGTTTTCAGATATTCAGGAAATAGAATAACACAATAAATTTAGCATCAATACCACTCAGAAGAGGTATTTTGTGTTGATTGCACAAGCATATCAAGAGCCTGTCTCCTTTTCAGATTAGTTTTAGGCTTATGCAGCTCAACAACACTATAGTAAGTGCAAGTTTTTTCCAAAGTTTTCACTTGCAGAAGGCTGTAAAATTTTATTTTTACCAGAGAACCAAAAAATTATAGTTGTCTGCTTTTGCATGTGTATAAAAACAATATAAAAATGTGGAATTGGAATGCTGTGGATATGACAATGTTCAAGCAACATAGATTTGTTACAGGTATAGAGATCTGGATGGAAAAAAATGTGCTGTCACAATCCACTTAAATATTGAGAAGCAATGAGAAGCCTTGGATAGCACTACTTTAAATTCTAAAACCTGAAGTTCTGATTGAAAATAAATTATCCTGAGAAAGAGTTTAACACTTTTGTGATGAAATGCACACTGTTTTTCAAATAACTGAGCTATCTCATTGAACACCAGGAATGATTTCTGGCCTCAGATTTCCATTTGGCTAATGACTCTGCATAGAGTATGACTAAGGCTGTCACTGCAGTGATGATAGTAATACATCAATAAGCAATATTTCCATGGTTTTGCTACCTTTACCTGTGGAATGAAAAGTCTGTAGATTAATCAGGCTGCTATTGGGGGAATGAAAATTCACAAAATATGTACAGCTGAAAAAAACCCAGAAATATTTTCTAATTGTTCCTTTTGTTTGTTTGTTTTTGTTTGGTTTTGGTTTTTTACTCCTTGAAAGAAGAGCTTACACCTAACAAATATGGTTGTGCAGAGCCTATTTTTTTTGGTAAACATAATAAGATTTTCATATCTGCTCACACTGATAATTAAGCATTGGTCTAGAGAAGGTAAAATGTTAGTCTCAGATCTTCACAAATATTTTATGAAGTGTAGAGTTGTACCTATTTTCACCTGTTGGGATATTGCCTAGATCACCTTTCAGCTCTAGAAACTAGTAAAAGACTAAGATTGAGTCTTTTTGAGTACATCTTCAAGGACACTTTTGCTTAAGATTAGGAACCAAACCATGTAATATACACATTATCATTTTCTCTGAATTGCTTCCTACTCAAGTTGATATGAATGAATTGTTAATTAAATAAGGCAATTTTTTTTGATGTTCTAACACATGTGAAACCTAGATTACTTAGCAGTGATTACACCCTTCATTGACAAGTTCAGTTTTCAGTAGATGAGGTGTCATCTTTCAGTTTTATTTGAAAACTTAAAACATTTAAATTTTTTTTTGTTTCTGTACCATTTCAGGCTACATTTTCCAAAGCTATGGATCATGATTAGCAAATCAAAAAATAAAAAATGTATTCCTAATGACAATAAGTCACGAAACTTTTTTCTGCATAGCAGATCAATGACCATGAAAATATTCAAATACAGCCCTAACACGACAAGCTCCCAAGAATTTATAGGCACAATTTTTTTCACTGTCCAAATATAATTAATTTTATGCTTATTTTGTCATTGTTCCTGTCTCAGACCTTTGTTAATTCAGTTATTTGACCCTGGGTTCACCCCATATCATTGGCTTATTTTGTGTGTTCCCAGGAATCCACTCACAAGCTGATAAAAAGGAATGATGTTGGATTTAGGAGTCTGAAAGTAGGACAGAGATTGCTGTTATGTAGGTAGAACAGCTGGAAACATGAGGGGGGAAAAAAAAGGATTTACCTGATCTTTCAAGCAGAAGCTGCATGCAACTAAAAAATGGGCAATTATAATGATTGACTATGTTATATATTAACAAAAGATGATGAATCTGAAGGTGAAATCTTGACTTTTTTCAAAGAAATAAAGGAAAAACAATAAAAGGCTTTGTCATGTGAGGAAACGTGTTTTAAACAAGGACTTGTTTTAAAATGGCTTATTTAATGTTTAATGAGATGTTATTTAAAAAAAGTCTTTCAATTATATTTTTTCAGAAGATAAAATGCTTAGAGCATCTCAAGAAGAGATTGTGGCTATGGGATGTGTGTTCTTCGGGAGTTAATGCGGTCAAATGGACTATCTGAGTGCTTTCAACTCATGGAGGAGTTAAACTATGTCCTGGTGTGAATAAGCAGACAAAATGCACTTATTCAATACAAATAAATATATATTTTATATATGTATCCAAATACATATATTTGGATACAAATAAAACCACATTACATCTTATCAGTTCTCCTTGAAGTTAATTTGAGGTTTAGGCCATAAAGGGAGGAAGAAAAAATAAAAGGAAAAAAAGAAAAAGAAAAAAAAAGCATGGAACTGGGGAAAGTTAATTTCTTTCAGACTTTCTCTCTGCATGGAATGTTTGATAACAAGTACTGCAGTTTAAAAGTCTGAGTAAGTGCAAATGAAGGAGAAACTGGAACATCTGGATATAAAGGTATATTATGTAGTTCCAAGAGGTCCAAGTCGCAGTAGTCTTGTGTATAATCAAGTAGAACAAAGTAGATATTAGATCCTTGTAGACTATTTTGCTTAGCATTCTACAAGTTGTGTTTAAATCTCAGTGACCTGAATGCTAATTATAGAACAAATTAATCTTTTTCACCCAAAGGAAATTTACAAATATGTTCTTTTCATTCTTACAAGTGTGTTTATACTGGCTTTCAATGGCTCTGTTGCAGAGACTGAGTAAGAGATGTGGCAGTCTCAAATCAAAATTAAGAAGAATCAGATTTTAATCAGTGAGGTTTTTTAAAATGTAATTGCTAGAGCAGAGCAAGGTTGTCCATCAACTCAGTGTCAAAACAGTCTGACATCTCAGAGAAAACCATTTTCTCAGAAACTATTTTTTTTCCATTGTAGTTTGTAAATCAATACTTGTTCTCTAAAGGTATCCAGAGGTTTTCTTAATGTGCTTTGCTAATGGACAGCAAGGAAAATAAGATTACAGTGGATGCCAAATGGAAAAAGGTATCTGAATGTGAAGAAAGGGAAAATGTCCAATTCCAATTGTTGAGGTACAAACTCGGTGAGGGCATTGTGGGTGAAAATGAGGGATTAAATGTTCCAAAAAAGTCCTTTGGAGCTGCTACATTTTGGGTTGGTGAGGAATGTCAAGGAGATCTATAGAGCAGGAGGGAGATATATTTTCACTGACAAAATGCCTCGAAGGAAAATTTTTGCCAGAGAAATAAAATAAAAAATTTTGGATCATTTCATATTTGTATTAAGGAATTTCTTAGAGCATGGGAAAGATTTCCCCAAATAAATATCTTCTCCATAAATGTGCTGATTTTAGATTTGAATCCCTGCTCTCCAAAGACACATCCTTGCCTGCTTTGCCCTTGTAAATTATCACACTGTGATAGAAAATATCAAGTTTACTTTCTGTGCTTTTCCTCATTTTTCATGACTTCACATGTGCTCACTGTTTCTTAGGAGGAGCTGGTCAGGTTATTTTATTATTAATGTCCAAGGCCGGGTTGGACGGTCTTGGAGCAACCTGGTCCAGTGAAAGGTGTCCCTGCCCATGGCAGGAGGGTGTAGAGATGATCTCTATGGTCCTTTCCCACCGAAACCATTCTGAGATTTTATGATTCAACTATTCTCTTTATTGTTTGTTTGATAATTTCAGAAATAACTATAATAACAATACTAGTCATAGTAACAATAACAACAACAATAATAATTTATTTTAATTATTAAATTACTCTTATCTCAATTCACAAAGTTTACTCTATCTTTTCAATTCTCCTCCCCAAGTAGGGGTGGTTTGTGATTTTGGAGAGTGAGCAAGTGGCTGCAAGGTTGTTGTTTTCTGGCTAGGTTTAAATCACGACATTGCTGTCATCACTTCCATGTGCAATTGCAAACTTTAGTATTGTCCAGTCTCAGCCCTGAGCCGTGCAACTGGCCAATTATAAGACCTCTTCTCAGACAGATCTTTAAACACAAAAGCTGTGTTAGACTTGAAGGCTGCAGACCATGGTGATAAATCATCTCACAAAACCAGATCCATAGAGTGGTGAATATCTTTTTGCTGCTATCTATGCTCTGGTCTAAATCAATTGTTTTTTCATCCCCCAAAATTTATAGGATTTTCATCTGTGGAGGGTTGTAACATGACAACTGCAACAGTTTTAACCTCCTTCCTGACATTATTCTATTTTACAACACAGAACAACTTTGTCTTAACACCATTTGTCATTCTGTCCTCAGCCTTGTATGTAAACTCACTTATGCAGGCACGTTGCCTAGCTATCCTCATTCATTTTGTTGGTATCATTCAGTCAAAAAATTTGTCACTTCAGCTTGGATGTCAGGAGTGACTGAGAAAATTCATACATCCATGACAAGCTAGCTTGTCAATAAGAAAATCTACATTTCTCACTGGAAACCAGAAATGGTCAAGTAAAAATACTTTATAATCAAACGTGAATCTGTGAGCCCTAAAGCTTGGCAGTGTTTATTCAGCCAGGCAAGGTTTACAGCTGACCAGACTTCCTCAAAAATCTTTTTGGTATAAATAGGGGAGTGCTGGTACTGAGCATCCACAATTGGATCACACAAGCACATTGTCTGCCCTCGGAAGAGGTGTAGCATAGAAACAGCCTGACTGAGGAACCTTCAGAGCTTCTCTGACCTTACGAGCGCCTGTGTAAGATGTCAAGAGTTTTCATTTTCATCAGTGAAAGCAAAATCAGGACGTCAGGTCAAGACAACTTATACAGTGTGACCCAAAAGAAAATGGACAGTAACCATATTCTATTTTGAGTTTTTCCTACTAGAGTGATACTTGTATGTAATTTATTTCTAACTGTTGAAAACCATTCTCTGTGGGCTGTTTACAGGTGGGGAAAAAAAGGTGTTTTTTTTTTCTTCTAAGGCTGGCAAAAAACCCAAGTGTTCTGAATTTTCACGCTCATGGAGAAGTAATACCCAGAAGATGTATTTCAGCATATACAATGAAAAAAAAATCATAGCTGAGATTTACCTTGGTCATACCTTTCTAACATCCATGTTAGCTGCCCCTGCCCTAAACTGTGCACATATAGTATACCACATGTAGTCTCTTTTTTTCTCAAAAATGTGAACCTTCTGATGGTGCAAAAATACTAACTGAGGAAGATATTGGCTCAATGTATCTCCTGAAACTGTAAAAAGAGTACTGTGTCATTTGTTGCCATGGAGTTTTTGATTTTTAATTTTTGTAGGCTTTAGAAGTAGTTATATAGCAAACGTAGATTTTAGAAGCAGCTGCATTCATTCCTTTACCCTTTAGCACAGTAGCTACACAGATCCTCAACCCTCTTACCCCATTCCATGTTCCCCATATCAATTCCCTCTTAAATTCCATTTAGCATATTTAGTCTTCTTTCAAGACAGGCCTTCTACTGTTTAAGAACATCTGCTCCCTAGCCTGAACCGCAAGATAAGACCAAGAACTGGGTGACTGTGTGCACTTTGTACTCTGAAAAAGACCACAATGAGGAAGAAAAGGGTCCCAAAACGACCCCAGATCCAATTCCCAAGGAGTGGGTAGGGGGTGGACCGGGTTAAAGGTCAGGGGGGGGTGATAAATCAGGGATTTGACAGACAGTATTATAAAAATTGTAACATCTGGCAGGAGTGGTGCACATGTAACTTGTAACCTCATTGCCTAAGAGGCACCATTAAACCTTCCCTCACCTTACCTCCAATTAAGTTGCCCTGGAATTTTTTCTCCCTGAGTTTTCTTTTAGGCAACATATTAAAACATCATCTCTTTCTTTCACTTAATTTGACTACAACACACGAAATATTGGTAGAGTTTTTTTCTTTCAACTATCAGAATCAAGTAAGATCATGGAATGACCTGGTCTGAAAGGGACCTTAAAGACCATCCAGTTCCACCCCCTGCCATGGGCAGGGACACCTTCTATTAGACCGGGTTGTTCCAAGCCTCATCCAGCCTGGCCTTGGCCACTCCCAGGCTGAACAACCCCAATTCTCTAAGCCTTTCATCATATTCTGTCATTACTTAACCCCTTTTTTTTTCACATGGCAGTCAAGTCTCTGGCTGTAGCTTTAGCAACGGAGTCTGCTCAGGTAACATATGAAAAGTACAGCACTCAACTGGGATGACCCAAGAGCAGTCATTCATGTCATGGAGCTCCTCAGCCAAGAGAGCAATTTTACAAGGCGTTTTTATAATTATTAGTATCTCGATACTCTGTCCTAGCAAAATGAAGCAAAATAATTAAAGTGAGCGGACTGCCAAAGTACATGTTAATCAACTTTTTTTAACTTCCTCCACTATTAGCTGTAAGAGTGACATCATTTGAAATAATTAGTCATCAGAGACCTCTAAAAGTTCATCGGCTCATTCGTTTGCTAATGCTTTGCCCTCACTGAACACTTGTGGACCTCAGGAACCTAGCTGAACTGTGCTACTACCACTGGCCTCATAAGCAGGTGTTCTGGTGCTGCATGTCTGCAAAAAGCAGGAACCTCACATTAGTGTCAAGTCACTTGCTTGGACGAAAATGACAGACACTGAGTTTTACAGGGCACCAGCAGGATGAAAACCTGCATGGTAATAATGCAAACCAACAGAACAGGCAGGTTTCCCTCCATCCAATGGTGTAACCTGTACTCAAATAAGGATAGCACGAAAAAGACTTTCTGTTTAAAAAGAAGCATGCAAGTAATTCTTCACACACTAATATATTTCCTTATGATTTTGCTAATTCCTACAAGTCTTCTCCATTAGTCTAAAGAGAATTTTACTAATAAACATAGCTGTGGTCACTGTGTTTCCCAGAAACAGAGTAGTAACCTTCTTCCCACTCCTGGTCCTGTAAAATGTATTTACCTTTTAGAAATCTCTTGAGAGCACTGTTGAACCTCTTGAACAGGAGGGGAAAACAAAAACAAAAACCTAACAAACAACAGAACAGACAGAACAGTTCTAGGAAACCAGGTATGATGTAAATATGAAGGGGAAAAAAACCAAACCAAACAAAAAAAAAAAAACAAAACCAAAGCCCCCATCACTAACCACCTCAGTATCTCTTTCTCTAGTTTTCAGGATAACTATTATTTTCAAAAAAATCACCATTTGCTCATAAATTTGTGCAAGTGTTGCCTTTAAGATGTGTCCTAATGGTATCCTGCTTATTATGCACACAGCATAACCCTTTCATGTACCCAACCCACCAATTCAGAAGACTACAAGTTTCCCAAATCATTCATCTTCTAATATTTGTACAGCCACCTACTCCAAACCAACACCCTGAGACCAGAAGAAACATGCAGCACTGTACTGTGCCTCAGCTCTTGAAGACAGCGACCAACATTCTGTTTCACTGTTACATTTTTACAGAGGTAGGCTTCTTGATATATCTGTCACTAAGTGTAAAAGAAAACAATTGAAAGGAAAAAAGGATCCGGAGTTTAGCAATGCTTTAGTGTATTTTTTAAACCAATTCTTGTGTATAGTCACAGCCTGAAGCAGCTTTTATGCATGTTCTTAATTAATTCCTCTTGGAGCTGATCCTTTAACGTATTATAGCAATAAATTCGGATTTATCTATCATGTCTATTTCTCACAACTGTAGCACAACCCTCAGGCTCCTCATCATTGACCTCGTCCTTCCCTTCCTGTCTGCTGCGCACCATTCCCAAAGAGGACACCATTCCTGGATGACTTTGTACAGGGTTTGAGAGGCAAGGTTTTGGCAGTGGGGGGATAGAGGAGTGGCCTCTCTCAGAAACTGCTGAAAGCTTCCCCTATTTCTGACCCACTGCTGGCCAAGGACAAACCCATCAGTGGTAGTGGGGAAAGAGGGAGAGAACTCGGGAGGCAAATTTAGCCCAGAGAGAAGGGATGGGTGAGGGAAACCTGTTTGGAGATTTAGTTACCTGTAGCGAGTCAATAACTAAAATAATCCCAGTTTGAAGGCAAGAAACTGGAATGGTTTATTCGTACAAAACCTGGTATTTTATCAGTCTGGTGTACTACATATTTATGGCGGGGTTTACATATTCATCAGTGGGTTGGCTTGCTACAACTGGGGGCTTTACAGAGATGAAATAAAAGGGAAAAAGCCAGATTTACAAATTTTAGGGTCTTAACACAGACACCATAGGGGAAAAACCACTTTATCTGAGGGGAATTATATGGGGGGGGGAAGGTATTCAAGTTTACTGAATACACAGGATTCAGGAAACACAAAGGGAGATATAGAGCACAATAGGTCTTCTGCAGATGCTTGATAACATCAAGGTATGGTCACTCAGGCTTGGGCAGGGCACACAATAACATCATGCAAAGAGTCTCTTCCATTTGCTTGAGGAGGCAGGAAGAATCCACAGTGATGAAGTTACTAAAAAGGGTTTTTCACCAGCTTGCATATGTAGCTCATGGCATTTTGCAGAGACTGCTCAAATTCTTCTCTGCAGAATTTGTATTTTTTTGAGTCCAACAGTTACCCTGCTTTGATTTTATTGGTAATAAATCAAATTAATTTCCCCAAGATAAATCTGTTTTGCCCATGACAGTAGCTGCTAGGTAATTTCTCCCTGCCTTTGTCTCGACCCACCAGCCTTTCATTACATTTTCTCTCCCTCGTTCAGCTGAGGAGGGGAGTGACACAGTAGGTTTGGTGGGCACCTGGCAGCTGACTGGAGTCAATGCATCACAACCCCACAGTTAAGTATAACCTAAGTTAAAAAAGGAAGTTCAAAACAAACAAAATCCTCACTTTTATTTTCTGTTGGTTTAGTCAAAGGTATGAAGGGCATTTTATCAACATAAAGGATTTCTTATATAATCATTATCCAAGAATAATATCGCTATATTCTTGGAGGTCCTGAAAAGGTATTTTGAAATCCCCTCTGCAAGGACTTGCCTCCCTCAATATTTAAAGTCCTGGGGTGCTGTCAATGCCCAGCTTCTCCAGGACATCTCCATACCTTGCCCATGGCTCAGGACATGGTTTCATCCCAGCCTGGTTCAGTCAGGATGTCACAGCCCTGCCCTTCTTGGCCCATAGGCTGTGGTCCCACGTGCCAGCTGACACCTTGCACATCCTAGCACCACAGGTTGCAGGCCAGCTTGGGAGGTCCACCTGAGATTGAGGTGAAGCCATAAAAATACTAATTTCTCCTTCTCTGTCCTTATTACTGCAGCTCTCAGGTCATTACGCTATGTAACTTCATCTCTGCCAGAAAGCTCATCTCCTTATGACTATAGACCATTTAAAAAAGATGCCTCAAATTGTGTAATTGAGTGAAGCATCAGGCCAAGAGGAAAATTGTTTCAGAAAAAGAAAAATCTTTGGTAATTTCTAAATCTAAGTCCCTTCAGTCCTCTTGTGGAGACTTTTCCCATTAACATCAGGATAAATCATCACAGCAATCAGTTCTGAATCCTGCAATCTATTGAGAGATGGTTCCTGCACTCTTTGTGCTGATGAACAAGTGTTTGTTTCGTCATTTTCACAGGTCTTCAGAATGACTCCAGTGAATGAAACAAGAGATTTTTTTATGTGTCAAGAACTGTAGCATATTGATAAGCAACTGTGTTGTAAAAGTGAATGTCAGCTTGCAGTGCCATTTTTTACAGCTTCAATGGAAAGTCTTTCCAGGTGCAGCTTTGTATTACTCAAACATGTGTATTTCACGTGCCCAGTACAAAACTCTTTCCTGACTCTCATTCACCTTAATTAGTAGAATAGGTTTAATTGTTTTTTCCTATTCTTTATTCATAGAATACTCTTGTTCATTGCTGAGGTTGCTAATTTGTGTTTTTTCTTTCTCAGCCCTCATTTTTGCCAATAGTCTGAAGATTTTGTATATTCTGCTGTAGACACCTGCTTTTTAAAATCTGCACTTTTCAACTAACAGTGCTTATCTAAAAATCAAGTACTTATGAATGGAGATCTATATCTTGAATTTTCTTAATTTTTTTTGCAGAACTTTTTTTTGTTTTCAAAAGAAATATTATTAAAAAACTGTATTTAGATTTTCTAGCTCAGTTTCTTTATTCCTTCCATTACTAGGACAAAAGAAGTGAAATCTTAATTTACTCACTTTTGAATAAAAGATTTTGAAAATAATTTAATTTCTAATCATTTAACAGTGTAAAATTATAATTTATTTCTAGTGAACAAGGCAGGCTTAAAAAGAAACTTAAAATAAAACCTGAAAAAATGTGTATCTGAACCATCTATACCTTAGTCTTTTCATATATAAAGCTATTTAAAGGCCAAGAATACAAGACAATTCCATATTGGTGGAAAATTAAAATACTGTATTACCAAATCTCAGTTATACTGTATTCTCCACACTACAATAGGCTGTGCAAAGCTAAATTGACTGAAACACATTTAAGAAAAATTCAACAGGAGACAGCTTTGGAAAAGAACTGTTTCTGTTCAGTCAGTCACTTGGAAAAATTAAAGTTTTTTTCACAGAGTATAAAAACTGGTAGATTTTTTTTTTAATCAGTTTGTGCTCCTCTTCTTCTTTTCCTATCATTTACTACAGCTATGGCTGGGGAAACAGGAAGAATTATTTAGCTCCTCTAGCTCAGGCAATTTTACTTCTGATCTACATTGTTTTACAGTTTTTTGGATATTTTTGCATCAAAGAACAAGAAATAATTGAATAAAAATAAAAATCTTATTTGCTTAATTTGACCTATTCTATTTTGCTATTAAAAGAGCAGCATATTTTAAGAACACTGTGAAATTCTACAGGCCAAAAAACCTATGCAGGATGGCAAATATATCATAACAATACTTAAGCTTTTGAGTGGATTAGAGCCAATTGTATCTAACGTGCTGAAGAATAATTATATTTTTTTTCTGAAATTAAAAGTAGAGTTTCATAAACTTTGGCTAAATTCAATCATAGCCTTTGTGAAGCCTACATTTTGGCAGTCTAAATTTTTTTTAAATCTTATTTACCTTATCAAATCAGTCAGGTATTAAATCCATGTCAACAAAACATTGTTCTTTGGAATACTGATTTCCAATTAGGAGAATCCCTCACTCTTAACAAATTAATTTCTTATCTGTATTGCTTTCACTTTATCACAGCTAAGTGAAGAAACAGGACAATATTTAATGAAATGTCACGAGACCAAGAAATAAAATAATAAATAAAGAATGTAGGAAGCAGAGCCAGTTTTTCACCTATTGTGTACAGAAGTGTAGTTCTCCTGAAACTCCGCTGAGCTGAAGTTTTTCTGAACTGGAATATTGTAATGAGAATTTACATCAATAAAACTTACAGGTGTGTTTTCTGATCATTTGTTTGGTTTTGTTTTGGAGTTTGGTTAGTTGGTTTTCTGGTTTTTTTTTTTCCTTATTTTATAGTCTTTCATTCTGATTACAAAAATCTTTTCTGATCACAAAAGTCTTTTCTGATCCATTCTAGACTATTTAAAATGTTGTTTATGGAATTCAAGCTGAGGTTTTTTATTAAAAGAAAGACCCACCCTGATTTCCTTTCTAAATTCCTCCTCTACTGGTTGATTGATATTTCTACAGTAATTTGAAAAAACGAAGAGTTTTATAAGCACCATTAGAACCTCTCTAGAGGATAAAACTTAGTGCTGACCTATATAGAGCATTCTTTGATTTGTATCTTAGTTCTGTATAGTAATAGAACTTGGACAATTTCGTTTCTAAGTTAATAATGAGCTTTAAAAGGAAAGTAAAAATATACCATAGGAAAAACTGAGTTAACATTCTCAAAAAACATTGTGTAATGTCTTTGTACAGAAATTTAAAATATAGTCAGGAAGCGGTTTGGTTGCAGGATTATAGTAAATTAAATCCTTGGTCTGAAAAAGCTGCAACTTCCTACATTTTACTGATAGAATTTCTTATCATTCCAGATACTAAAGCATTTCAGGGAACCAGACAGAGTAGTATTGCCATAGAACATTGATTGCCTTGAAGAGAAAGGCCTTTGAGAGTTTCTTGTATATATGCCTGTATTTTGCATGTGTGATCGTATTTTGTGTGTATGAAGGTAAAGGAGGTTTTTTCTCTTCTGCTAACTGGACAAATGGATGTGACCATTCAAACTTTATTAAAATATTAGGACACTTCCCTCTCCCTTCATGAAACCTAGAAAGATACCTTGAAAGCAATGAAACCTTGAAAGCAATGGCAGTAATAGTTAATACACCTTAATATCTCTTGAAAGATGTGATATCAAGAACTTGGAAGTTAGATACAAAAATGTTTATTGGAAATAAAATACAATTTTATTAACAAGACAAGACTATTTAAATAGGAACTTTCTAAGGATTAAATGAGATTGCACAATCTTTAGAACAGGGATAGATATTTTCCTCACTGAAAAAATCTGCATAACTCAAATTATTTGCCAGATTAAACGGCTTAACTCTTTGAACCATGGAAATGTTGAGGTTAGAAGGGGCATCTGCAGATATTTAGTTCAACTGCCCTGTTAAAACAGAGTCAGCAACAACACATTGTCCATGACCCTGTTCAGTCAGGGTTTGACTCTCCAAGAATGGAGAGTCTCCAAACTCTATTAATGAAAACATTTAAATATGAGATAAACCAAGCTACCAAAAACCTCCACTTGGAGCTGCTGAAATTTTAGGCTGCTGTTTCTCAGTAATTTTGAAAATAATTTGATTCCGAGTGAAATCAAGCAAGTAAATAACAAAATCCTCTTGGAAACTGAATTCTAGGTCTGTAACTAGGACTTTTTAAGTGTCAAAAAAATGCAGTACCTGTAATTTGGTAAATCTAATATGAACATGGGGAACACCTAGAATTTAGGTCAATATGACTTACAACTACATCTTGCTTTTCTGTCCAAAGTATACTTTCTTCAGTACATAGAAGCTTAATAATATTCTATATTTTGCATTTATTTAGTGTTAGAGTTCAGAGTATTCAGAGATAACAGGGAAATTTAGGAAAGTGTTCATCCATATGGATAACAAAAGAGGCAAATTGTCTTACTGAATTTTGATGGCATCATACAGAAAGAGTTGGTTTATTTTCTTTCCACTGAAAATAAACATATTGGTTTAGAAGGAGAATAGATTTAAAGCCAGACTAACCTGGAACAATTTCTGAAGCCTCTGCAAATGGGTGACAGATCAAAATAATTTGATTTCTCTTGTATGCTGTCCTGATGGTTGAATGAGAGTTTCTAAAGCTCTTGGGTTTGGCTCAATGAATTTGAAAACATTTTAAAATTATTCCTAGATGGTCAGTAAAAATAAACAAAACCCCAGCTTTCTTCTCCTATAAAGTTTCTTATAGTAACACCCATATTTATAAAGTCTATCGAGTAAAACCATATCTGTAATACTTATATCTCTAAATGTGTATCTTTTTTCATTTTTTCCAATACAAGTTATATTGCTTCTTTGACGCAAGTTGGACACAAGTTAGATATGCAGAGCGAAGTGTTTTCAAATATTCTGAAAAACAGAAGCAAACACTTAAATGACACAGCATAACATTGTTTAAATTAAAGCATTTTATGATTATCTAAATGCATTTGAAACTACCAAAGTTCATGTTGTTATTTATTCTTTCAAGACTACCCTTCTCAGATGCCCTAGAACTCCTAGTGGTAAATATTTATTTAAATTTTCGTTGAAGCATCCGTCCATTTTCAAGTGTTTGGCTTAATAACTACATTTAAATTGACATGCTAGGAAACAAGAAGGGATCAATTTTCACTAGTTTTATTTAAAGTTGTTTAGAAGCCCAAAAAGATCAATTGTTCTGTATATGCACTTTAAACATCAGCAAATGGGAAGTGAAACAAAATGAATTTTTGATGACATCAGGAAGGTCATTTTCTGTACATCAGTTATACTAGAAATTTATCCAATAGACCCATTATGCTTTATATTCTATTATCATTTCTGTTAGTAACAGTGATATTTCATATACTAAAAAAGGTCTTTCTGATTCTTGTTATTTTTTTCTTAAACAAATCTGAAATGCATTCTCAAATTGCAGGAATGCAAAAAGCTAAACACATAGGATTTTTCCGTATTCTTCTAGCACATGCCGAATTGTTTTATTTTCACAATGAGAATGTGTTGGCATATGCATAGTGTACTGATATTTAAAATTTAAAGAAAAATTTGCAAAATGGGACATCTGAATGGCGATATGGAATGACATGTAGACATCCTGCAGAGAGGGCCTGCATTTCCAAATACAAACATCCACATCTCTGATCATTTTTGCAAGAAACTTTAAAGGTTATTTTTTGGGCCAATGAGGATTGTCATCAGATTACCATGGGCTCATAAATCAGTGTTCCATGACCTGGTTTAAGGTGCAGACTGAGAGACTTAAGACAAGTACCAGATACTCAAAACCAGGAAAAAAATATTAATGAAAATATGAATTAAATACCAGCAGAAAAAGTAAAGGAATGTTTTTATATTTCTTGCCATGATCTGAATCCTTTCAGAGCCACTGCTTTGTATGATATTGTTTCCCTTTATAAGAGCATGGACAAATTCCTTTTATTTACAGGTCTTAAGTCACATGGATTCAAAAGTAATAATCTGAAATACCTTTCTCTATTGATTCTGCTTTTATTTGTCCAAACCGCCAGATTAGGTTTCAGCTGAGACACAGAGTTGTGGTGCAAATGGCCAGATGGAAGAATCGTGTGAACGAAAATGCCTATTTTGCTGTGAGGACAAAGCCTGAAGCAAAGCTGTGCTACTGCAGATGGTAATAAACGGGAAATAATTAGGCCTGGTTATATGGGAGATCTGGGGATTATTATCAAGTTATATTAAAGTCTACTTTAGTAACCACAGTTTGTCATGATATGTGTCTTTTATGGTTTTTTATCACCTGGAAGTATATATGTAAAAGTAAGGGTTTTTTTTAAATGCAGAAAAATTTAATTCAGAGTCTAAGTTGAGTTTAGTGTTCTGTGTTCCAGTGGCAATATACTGATGGAAAACTGAAACATCTGTTGTAATTACCTACTGCTGAGAGACAAAATCATGACTTTATATATCAGCAATGAAACGGAGATGGCAAGAAACGGAACCATGGAGAAATAAAGGTATTGCAATTCAGTTTTAAAGTTCCAACTCTTCAAAAGTATCTGTAAGAAAAGCATTCCTTATTCTAAGATGAGAAATCAGTGTCCACACTGACACACCGTACAGACCTAACTCATCGCATACCATGGAAAAAAGTGTAGTCAGAGCTTCATTTTTTATGGTAAAACATAGTCATTTTGTTTTACTATTCTGAAAGATTACACAGTTAGTTTCTTTTTCACAAGGGGAAAAGTCACCTCAAGAATATCACAACTTGTGATATTGAGTGAATTCATGCATAATCGAGTCCTCTGTAGAATTTCAGGATAAGGGTTCAGAAGTTTTTCCTCCACAATATACAGGGGTGGGCATTTAAGAGCTTCAAAGTGGATATCATAAAAAAACAGACTGCAACACAGAACTGCCCTAGACAGCAAAAAATATAAAAATTGCAGAGGAGAGTAAATGCATCAGTTAAAACTCCTGTTGTCTCCAAGGTTTGAGTTATTCTTCTTATGTGAGATGGGCAAACTTGAAGCTTTTCTTAAATGCTCTTTTATTTTAGAACAGAGAGGAAGATCCTGCCCTTCCCCTAAGGTTAGGAAAACAATCAATATCATCCTACACAGCAGCTGAAGGGTGAGAGAGCAGCCCACCATCACCTGGGTCAGACGTATCCTGTCTCCTTTTCCATGTGAAATGTTCAAAACCCCACATCTCCTGCCTCCTTGGACCATACCCATTATATCAGATGCTAATCCATGTTAGAGTGATGGGAAATATTAAAATAAAGCATGTGATTGTGTGTCACTGAAATTCAAATTGCCAAGGGAAGTGTGGTGGAAGGCAGTCTGAACAGCCTCTTCTTGGCCTCATAAAGCTATTAAATACAAATGTTCAGGGGGTGTGACAAGGAAGTCAGAGAAGCCTGTGTCAAACTGACTGCTTTCTGAATTCAAATACCTCAAGAATTGCTTATAGTGCAGTCTTTCTGAATTAATTTTTTTTGCTAAGTCTCTTCTTTAATGATTAGTATACTTTCAGAAAGTTGTTTTTTTTCCACTCCATAATTCCTAATAACTGAAACCCGTCTGAAGAGTTTTCAATCTCTTTCTGTAATTTAGAAGTTCTCTCCAGGAAAGGGAACGTTTCTGCAACTTACTTGATAACTTGAGATGAGCAAGGGTTGTACAGGTTCCTGCAGAGAACAGGGTCTGAATCCTTTATTTCGTCTGATACTAATTAGGGTTCAATCAATAGACAATCATATTGATTGCAAAATCACATGGCTACCAATGTACAACTCAGAAAGTCTTTTTTTTTCTATTTTCTGGAATTATTTTTTGGTAGGATACAGCTGCCAAAGTCACTTCCTTTTCAATCTCATTGAAATCATGCAAAATATTTAGCTTTTTTTAGCTTTAAATTGGTAATAGTTGTATTAAAAATAATATTTTTAAAGTGGAAATATTTTTATTTGAAAAAAAAGGAAAAAAATACTATATTTACTTACTACTTATTTTGAAAATAGGGTAATTTAAAAATTTTACCAAAACAGGAAAGGTATTACTTATGGGGAGAAAAAGTACGAATTCCCAGTGAATATTCTAAAAATCTGTATAAGATGACTTACAGTAATTATAAGCATTTGTGAAAAACACCCCAAAATCCTCATCTGTTAGTTTCTGACTGGGATAATCATTTAAGGATTTAAGCTTATAAGGATTTCACTGGCTTCACTGAATACTGTAGTAGCTTTTTATGTCCCATTGTACAGTGGAATGTCTGCCTAAATCAAAGCTCTTTGGTATTTTTATTATAGTCAATGAATAATCTCATGTGACATTGAAAATTGACATAAACCTTTGCTTCTTTTTGAATCAGAGTAAAAAAAAAATACTATAGGTTAGCTTGTAAATTGATATTTGTTTTAATTGTTTATTACAAAGATCTGCTTGGCTTTACAGTGACTTATAAGATTAGCTCAAGTCATGGTATGGATTCAACCTGGTTATATATTCTGCCAAAATCTAGAAAATTGCTAGAGTAGTAAACCAGAAACCTTGCTGCTGAGGATGTTACCATTTTTTAGTGTCTCACTCTGTTGAGGGAGTAAATATGCCATAATCATAGCACAGTTTGAGTTTTAAACTGTTCAAAAAATCCTTGTGTATCTCCAAAATTAGAAAGGTACAACATGGATTGGTAAAAGGAGGAGTCCCTTTTCAGATTTAAATCCAGTGGGTGAGATATTTAACATATGGTGCAAATTGTGTCAGTCTCCTCCTGGGGACAGACTACAGGCAGGTTTTAGTAATTAGCATTTTTAGTAATAATTGGAGGCACATTTCTTGAAAACATTAATTTCAATGGTACAATTTTGGAAAGGATAAATTCCTTTTTTTTTCCTTAAGTGAAAAATTTCCTCCTTGTAACATCTTTTAGACAGAGTTGAAATATTTGATTTACAGAGAGAATATTCACGTGAATGTGTCATGTTCAATTCACATACCTGAAGGTTTATGACATTGAGAGATTCTTGGGTTTTTGAGGGTCATAATATTATCCTGAAAATTTAAGATTAGAAAGTAGTCACACTTTGGCCATTTGAGAGTCCAAACGACTCTGAAGATGCTTCAGAACATTCTCCTACCAGATATATGCAGCCAAACACATGGAGATGCACAACTGCAACCACAAAACCTGAATTTTCCCGTGTAGATTATTAACCCAAACATATGTTCCATTTTCTTTTCTTGTTGATCCACCAGTGTTGATGAAGTAGGAAAGACATGTTGTGTGTCTTTATCATTTTGCACTAGAAATTAGTAAAATTGCATTTTTAAAGCAAAACAGGGAAGTGCAACATGAAAATAATTACCAACTTCCTTTCTACTTTTTAGTAGAACCTACAGAAAATCACTAGCTGCTGATATAAATTTTGGTATTACCTGCTTTATTATATAATATTAGTTTATTAGGTCCTGCCACATACCTTATTTAATTGAGATTTATATATAATAGTTGCCCTTTACTTTCTTAGACACAGTTAAAAATGTAACATATTTCATTTTAATAATTAAATTGTAAAAAACCCCACATTATGACATGCATTGGTGTTGCATCATATATCTTGCAGAATATGTGAATTTAATGGGACTACACTTTGATTTATGCAGTAGAACTATGATGGGGTTTTTTACATATAAGACAGTGCAATCTTTAGCAGTCTCACTTTGTATTAACTTAGAAGGGAAACTGCCCTGTTTTACCGTGTTTATTTTTTGAATTTTTTATTATTCTTTCTTTATTTAAGTCCTCTTCTCAGTTATGACATAGAATTGAGCACAGATAAATTATAGGGATTTTTTATAGTTAAATTACATTGTATTTGGTCTTATTGTTACCTCTGCATTTCATACAACACAAACCATTTCTCCTGGTTTGAAAATGGGTGTCAAACTTAATTTGTATATCTTTTATTGGTCAATACTGATTTGTTTTATGTCCTGCTGTTTACATATCTTGTCTTTTTCTACTTTTTTACCCTTACAATTTTTGCTACTTTTTTTCCCTAACCCTACAAGATCTGCAGCAGGATGGAGAGGTTCAGTTTCTAACTCAGTTCTCAATGAAACGAAAGGTTTTGTAGGCTTAGAAATAATTTGAGATTGTTTTGTCTGTTTCCATGACCTTATTAGGCTTCCAAAGTTGATCCCTTCTATCTGCAGTCTACAAGATCAGAGAATTTTGATCACCCTTGGTATGGCTGCCCTCACATTATCATCAATATTTAATACAGTGACAAAAAAATTCTGATTTTTCTGCAAATGCTAATATTTCTCTACATTACTGTTGGTTTTGTTTAGGTTTTTTTGTTGTTTCTACAGAATGACCTGGACATATGTTGCAACTGAATTGCTGCAAGGTATTAGTGTGTCTGTTTTTTAAAGCTTCATTTAGACTGGAGCTTATTGATACGTATCACTAATTCACATCACCCATTCCAGGATGCATTTTTATGCAACTGCTGAGAAAAAATTCTGCAGTCAGTCTATCCAATACCATTGTAGATTAAAGCCCTTTTCTTATAGTCACTCAACACTAAACTAAACTATTGTCCTCTCATCTGTAAAATGTGAATTTCTTATTTACTCATTATCATCTTGCATTTATTGTTAACATTTCTTTTTACTTTTAGGAGCCGTGGAGCCCATTTAACTTGAATTACAAGTGAGTATCATAAGCAATATCATCACAAGAATGAAGACTTTAATGCATTATGCCTCCCTTGGACTTATCAAAGGTTTCTTTCTGTCCTTAAAAATCAAATAGGCATGCAGAAATAGCCAATTGTAAGTTTATTTGCCGCGTGGAATATTTCTACTTATTTTTACTCTTCCCCATATAACAGCAGTGTGTCCTGACCTCTAGCTTAAATAGGGAAAGTTGCAAACATTAATTTTTTGTTGCTTGCCTATGGAATTTCTCCAGAAATTGGCTCATTTAGTTTCTATTATTTAACTTCCTTTAGAGTGTTAAGTCAGAAAATAAAATATTATAAATAAAATAATCAAAAAATCAATCACTTATCAATCAATGAATAAATTAATAATAAACTAATCAATAATATAATTAGAATATGAAGTAAAGTGAGAGGGAAAATGTTAGCTAGTGCACCTGATTTTTTTGTTTGTTTTACCTTTTTTTTTTTTGTTTCAACTTGTTGGGGGTTTTTTGGGGAAAAAAAATTTGGAAAAGTTCTGTTAAAATTTGTGATATATTTGAAATTCTTGAGTTTCTTAACAGAATCCTGGAGAAATACTTCTCTTATTTAAGCCATAGATTCTAGAGAAATGGTCCATAAAATAAAGTTTGTCCTCAGTTATAGCATAGACAAATAAAGTGCAATGGTTTATTTATTCATCTAAAACTAGAGAATTTATAAATCCAAACAATTGCAGTACAGAATAACTAAGAAACAAAAAATTTAAAAGAAAAGAAACAAGACCACCCTGGGTTACCTTATCAAGCCCGAGAATACACGACCAACTTGTTTAATTTTCAAGAGTTTGAGAATTTCTAAAACCCTTCAAAAACAAAACTCATGTTTTTAAACCACTTGAATTTAAATTTTAAAAATAAAGATTTGGAGTTAAGTACGTAAAGTATCCCTTTGTACTTTTATAGACTGAAATTCCTTCTGTCAGTTCGACCTACTTGCAACACGAGATTTGTGTGAACGCATTCTTGAGAAGAAGAGACTGGAGATTATACACATTTTTTGGCTGATGAAAATGATGCAGCATTTAAAATTCTATGAGAAACACCCAGTCCTGTCAGTTGCAGATGTCCAAATTAAATCAGCAACGAAAAAAAAACCCAAACAAAAAAAACCCCAAACAAACAGTAAAGAAATTTACTCAACATCAGTTAAAAAGAAGCATGAATAATGATCACAGGAGATCTCAGGGAAAAAAAAAAAAAAAGAACTTGATCAAAGCTCCATGTTTTTCCAGGTGACAAACACTTCAATAACTGAAAATATAATTAGATCTCAAAAGGAAATTAATCTGTTTTTGTGCTGTTATGGAATGGATTTTCTGTTTGCCAGTTTTAATATGGTTTCTGTGATGGGTGGACCCTGGATGGACACCAGGTGCCCATCAAAGATGCTCTATCCCATCCAAGGGGGTGAAAAATATAAAGAAAGGCTCAAGGGTTGAGTAAGGGGCAGAGAGAGATCACTCACCAGTTGTTGTCTGACAAAACAGACTCCACTCAGGGAAAATAGTTTCATTTATTACTTTTGAGTTGATTAAAATCAAATGGCACATTTCTCTCACATAATTAAAACATTCTTTGCAATAGTATAATTTTTTTTGGACAATTACCATAACTTATAGTCCTTTAAAACAAGGATTAAAATGCCAATAGTTCCCTCTAAAATGTAGCATTGCAATTATTCTCTATTACAATTCTAAATAACTGTCAAAATTATAAATTTACATATATAGTAAGACAGATGGAGGAAACAAGAGTAAGGTGGGTGGGTACAGAATCAAATGCAGCCATAGCAAGCCAAAGATATCTGCTGTACTGATTCCAACAAGAACTACATGTCAGTAGGTCTTTCTCTGCTCAGCTTGCTTAAATTTTTGGCAGATCTGAGTATCAGTATCCAAATCAGGACTAGGATGCCCAGAAAATACAGTGAATATATAAAACTAGTATCTATAGAATTTTCCTGTCAGAAATATAGAGCATCAGGTCTATGAAGGAGAGACTATAAATCCAGACATTTCACATTTTGTGCTGTTTAGGCTGTGAATGTCTTGTGACTTCTATATTTGTATAATGATTAGGAGAATGAGGACCAAACTCACCTGAGACATATAGGCTACACAAAAACTTCCAGGCTTAGGAGCATCTAACTTTGGGTGTAGTTCAAGTCCAGCACTTTCCACGCTGAAACCAGCTCTAGACAAGCACTGGCACATCACACCTTTGTGAATATGAAAAAAACCGAACAACACAAACCCCAAAAATGTGTATGCTGTTGGGCAGGCCATGGAGAGCCATGACAAACTCTGGCACCAATGCTGGTGGAAATATCTTGGGAATCAAGAGTATAAAATTAAGAGTTACCCTACAAAGTGCTCCCACACTTTTGCACAGAAGTAGGATTTAGGAATTCAGTTTATTAATCACAGTAATGAACACAGTACAGCCAATATAATAACAAATGTATCTCCTTGATCAAGCAGTAGGGCAAAACAACACAGAGCAAATGCAAAGCGTTTATATATTCATATAATAGTTACACATACCAGTTAGCAATAAAATACATCGATTTCAATACATGTGTGTAGATGTCTGTTTCTGCAGATAGATGGATAAATTGATAGATAGGTGGATAGATAGATACACAGAGGCATACATAGAGCCCAGGTGGTGCTTATTGCTATAGTTTGACCCCCTCATAAATATTAATGAATTTATCTTCAAAATACCCTTAGGAAGCAGAGAATTATCATATAAAAAGAAGAAATGTAATACATTGAAGCATGACATAAAGAGTAGAAAAGAATAAATAGTACAAAAAAAATCAGAAGAGGTAACCAGGAAAAAAAGAATTTCCAGAGAGATTAAGATTAAAACCAGAAATTTTTAAAGTGAGGTAATTGTACTTTACAAAGCAGTAGACCTTTGAAGAAAATGGGAAAGACATTTGTTGATTGTGAGGAGTCATTGCTATGTTTAATATCCTATGCACAACTCTTAGAATTTCAGCATTGTCCAGTGTATGCAGCTTCAGTATATTTTCTTGCAAGCATGTCATAAACTTTAAGTGCTGGTAAGAAACACATGAGTAAATATTTGCTATAGTATCAAGCTTATATTTTGACTATTTCACAGCACAAAGATGCTGTAAATCTGGGAACTGAGAGTCACCTATCCAGAAGTTCTCATCTTGCTTGAAACTCCATGCCCCCCTACACCATTCCAAAACCTCCATGGTTTAATCAAAAGTCTAAGTAATTCGAAACTGAAGTTAGCTTAAGAAATAAATAAAAATCCCCAAATAATATTTATGATCTAGAGAAATTTTAGGGGTACCTCAAAATATCTGAATTGTTTCAGAAAATTTTTCTTGATGTGAATATTACTTTGATTATTTTGTATACAGGATTCTGTTGAATTTATTTCTGGTGTGAGGATTTTCTAGTCCCTGAACCCCTTTACTCTGATAACAAGATTCAAGACACTTCTAATTATATACTTTTCAGTATGGTTCTCTGTCTAAAAGAACTTGTACAAAAAACCCCAAACCCAAACACTTTTCCATACTTGTAACAGTCCAGGTTAGTTCTTCAATTTTCACTTGCCATCTAGGTCATTTACATAAACCTGTAATTTTAAACCTATATCCAGACATTTTAAGAATTTATGGAGATACACTTGCAGAGATATTTTACTCATATTATTTATCACACATACTTCTAAAAACAGAGTAACTTCACTGAGACATTTTTTTTGGGACCTTATAGTTGTTTTACTTCTGTTCCGTCCCCAGCAGAGAAAGTGGATTTTCAGATTCTTTGTTGTGATGTTGCCAAAATCAACAGTAAAAGAAACTCTGAATTTATTTTCACAGAAGTTAATTATTTAAGTGTGAATTGGGTAATAGATATTTTCCTGTGTAGTTTTAGATGTGGTTTATATTAATTTGTAATACACCTTATGTTGTCCTACTTAAGTCTAAATCGGCTATTGCCGTATATCTGGAACGAACTCTTTGTGAACTGAATTTCTGGTAGACTGGCATTCACCTTGTCACTCATATAATAAGAGAAATAGAAAGAAAATTTTACACCTTGTTAAAAAGAGATTAGAGCGAAAAACAGTGTAGAGGTTCTCCAGGCAAGACAGAGGTGGTTGTTATTCCAGAGAGCTGAGTATCAAGACTATACTTCCTGTCATATAATTTAGTATAATTTGCAAGCCTTTTGTGTTTCCAACCCAGTCTTATTTACAGGTATGCTGAGCAGTAATTTAATTTCTTTCCACTTAGCTTTTTCTTTTGTAGCAGTGAAATATGAATTCCTAAATCTGGTTCTAACAGTTTTGGGGTGAGGGAGCAGGTGAGGACTATTTAGCAAGGAAGGAAGCAAGGAAAGTTAAAGTTTGTGTAAATTAGCTTAATACATACTACAGATATACAAATAATGGAAAAATAATACAAAAAATAATGCAAAGTAATATAAAGAATATCTAAAATGATGAGTGTAGAACATAAATAAATATGACAGTCAAAGATTGTTTGTTGAAGAGGTAGAATGACCACTCAAAGGAAGAAGCCTCCTCCTCATTGTTTCTCATCCAATAAAATTCTGTATTACCAAAAAGGCAAAACAAAATTCTATATTACCAAAAGGTTTCCTTTGAAGTGATGTTGGTCTTACCCTCCTTCTCCAAGCAGCTTGCCCCCACTGCTCCCTGGCATTTTGCAGTTCCATCTTCCTCATATTTGGTAAAATCCATCTCCTAAATGGATTATACTCCGTTTGGTAGAAAAGAGCTGTGACACAATTAAGCATTTTTAATTTACAGAAAGGAGAGGCTGGAACAGTTTAGGCTGTCTGGGCATTATTTGAAATGACACTTTATTGTGTGAAATATCCTCACCTTTAAAGAAATTTTCTCTGTAAAGGGCCTGCTTCTGAGGGAATTTAAAATTAGCCAATAATCCCAGCTCTTGAGCTATAAAAGCAACAAAAGATTAGATTTAGATTAGATATTAGGAAAAAGTGAGAGTGTTGAGGCCCTGGCACAGGTTGCCCAGAGAAGCTGTGGCTGCCCCATCTCTAGAAGTGTCCAAGACCAGGTTGGACGGGGCTTGGAGCAACCTGGGATAGTGGAAGGTGTCCCTGTCCACAGCAGTGACCATTCTATGATTCCATGATTTTATGACTATTTAAGAAATATATCTACATAAACCTGAGCTCTTTTTGCCCAGTAACCAACCACAAATGAACTGGCTCAAGTTTTTCCAAATAAATTATATTTTGTTATGAAAATAATGTATTTTTATAAGTCCCTTCTATATGAACTGATAAAGTACTTAATTTGTAATAATAATTCTAATAGCCTATTAATATTTATGCTACTTTTTTCACGGTCAATGCTTACCACAATTAAAAACCTTTAAGTCACAGATATTTAAAGCTTGTGCTTACAATCCTGTGTTCCTTCCTTGTGAGAGATTTATGAGATTCATGAGAAACAAAAAGGAAAATATTTGTACATTTCATGTTCTGGGGGACTTATTTTGCATGATAACACTGTCCTGTTGCTTTAGACCAATGTAGACAGGAAATATAATTTCTTCCTTTTTATTATATCAGCATCCTAAATACCATATTTTCTCAAAACCCCAGTGAGGATATTTAACCTCATAGAGACTGCTTTCCTGTGATGTCCTAATGAACCAGTACTGTATTATCCCTGTCCAGGGCAAATTTTACTTGCCATCTCTAACCTTTCCTTACCAAATGCCAGAAATGGCTCCATTAGATCAAATTCTGAACTAGGGGTGTGAACTGGGCACAGATAACTTCAAGTTATCTCTGTTATCTTCAAGTTGTGATGAACTACACAACTTCAATAGATTGCTGTGGTGGGGGGAAACAGTTTTCCCCCTGCAGTTATAAAATGGTAAAACCCCAGGGGATGGTGACCCTTGAAGTTTTGAGGTTTTACCCAATGAGCGCTTCTGCAAAATATAAACATATCACAAGCAGAACGGAAGAGAAAGTTAGTTGTAGTTGTTGTTGAAGAAGTAGCCATGCTGTGAAAGCCACGAGAGAGAGCCGAGAGAGAGCCACCAGCAGAGAGAGCACAACTAAGCTCTACAGAGACAGAGTTGGGGTAAGAAACTGAACCAAAAACCCCAAACTCCTTTTGTGACCTTTCCTAAGTGGAAAGGACGGACTCCTACTGAATGGAAGTCCTAAAACTGCAGCAGCATTGCAGAAAAAGAGCTGACAAGCTCAGGTGTCTTGGAAAGCAGGACCGGGACGATTAAAGGAATGCAGAGGGGTGACCTTGGTCCCCCTCGCCACTGCTACCAAGCTGGCAGCCTGAGACAGAGCACAGGAGCTCTGGTAGAACTCTTGAGGCAAGGGCTTCCAACTGAAAGCGTTCGAGTTGTTGTTAAATTCCTCACTTTGAGTATATGTTACCTGGAATTGTTAACTAAAAATATTCTACCTTGTGTGACAGTGTTTGCACCCCAGGACTAGATAATTACAACATTTTAACCTAGAGGTGAATGACAAATAATGACTATTGTACTTTTAGTTCAAGCTGTTGGACAGATAATAATTTCTGACATGATTTGTAAGGCCAGAAGGATTTGTAACTATTTCCATAAACAGCCCAAGGCAAACTAAAATGTACACCTATAAAGCAAGCTGTGCGTCTCGTATTTCCAGAGTATTAAAGATTATTCTGACAACTCTATCTCTCTTGTCATCCCTTAATGACAGTCCATTCTGTCTGGGAAGGGCATGTTCACTCCTCCCTACCTTGAGGTCCCTTTGGCATCTTGTTAGACAGGGCAAAGCTACTGGAAAGGATTTTGAGAGGGATAAGGACACAAATTCAGCATATTGCTAAAAATCTATACCCTGGAGTGGTTCCTTCTGATTCCATTCCAGTGGGAGCTGCAGGGAAGGGAAAAGTTCTGTGCATCCATGTGTGTAGTGCATCAGGTATGTTGATCTCCGCCATAACTCAGTATTATGTGGTGACTTTCCTACCTGTTCTCACTCTTTGGAGGGAGTTACAGTCTCAGCTCACAGAGGCTCAATCCTGAATAAAGGGCTATTCTTGTTATCTTACATATAAAATAAAGTGGATTTTTTGCATTCTATCACAATGAATGGGAAAAAAGTGTCTTATGTCTAGAAATATATAGATTTGTTGATTTTAATGCACATCACTAAAATAATTGATATTATATCCTCTTTATATAGGAGTAAAAGTAGTAAAATGTCTGCATTTTTTAGGATTTGACTGATCATATAATACATTTATTAGATATGCCACCTTTAGCACTAAGAAGAATTAAATAAAGAAGAATAAATTTAATTATTATTAAAATAATAATACTTTATTATTTTAGTTTTCTGCCTGGGACCTTATAAGAGATGAAGATATTTAATTCCCACTGTCACATGTGAAGGCCTTAATTTATCCATAAAACTTTAAATTACTGAATTCTTTTAGATAATTTTTTCCAACTATTTACTGACATTATATTTTGATACAAGGAGAAGATATTATCATTCTCCGTGAGGTCAACTCTCTTTATGTAAGAATGTTGCTATTTTTAGGAAGTTATAGCAAAAATAGGTGCATATGAGCAAATTTAGTTATTTAGTTTTGTAATGAGGAGGATAGAATTGTAACTGAATAGACATTATTATAGTCAGTACTAATCTCAAAAAAAGATATTCTGTCATTAAAACACAAGCTGTGGGGTTATTCTGGGATCATATGTTTGAGATATTTGGGTCAGAGTAGTAAATTAATACAGGGAATATTCTGTGATTATATATTTGAAATATGTGGGTCAGAAGGGTGAATTGATACAGGGGAAGCACAGTTACTTTATAAAATGAAGAGAATGACATCAATATTTTTGAAATATGATCATCAGAGTGTCCGATATCCTCTAAAATCTTGTAAGAATTTGTATTCTGTTTGTGGTTTAGAAAACCAGACATACCAAAGGGTGACATTCCAAGTTCTCCTTTTCTCCATTGGTTTACAGATACACAGATGTGTAGAGAAAGATTATTAATATATTTTTAAATATTGTATTTTTTGGATATTATACTTTGCAACATTTTTGAACCAGCTGAGGCTTACAGTTGATGAGACATAACAATGCTGGTCAAGTTGGCAAATATCAGATAATATAAAAAGCTTTTTATTTTTAGTTTGATTCCTCTTAGTCACACATTTGTTACTGACAGATTCATGATGAGCTGGACACACTGTTCAGATATCCTTGATATTTAGCTTGTTAGCAAGTCTAATGGCAGTTCTCTGAGCAATGATGGAGAAACTATTTGACTTCTGTGGCTGGAGTGGACGAGACAAGGACAGGAGGTTATTGGTCAGCAGTGCACATTTCAATTAAAACAGGGCCTGTCTGCGTTTAACGAAGCTGCTGTGAACAACCCCACTCCAGATCCCTGAAATCCAGTCTCAGCAGCAGAGGGTGAAAAATGTGGGAATTTGGGAACCATTAAATCAGTGCTGCTGCAAAATAATTGGCCTTAAGTGGTGTTATACTGACACTTTGTTATATCAGTCAAGTGTAACAAATCTGTAATAAGAGAGTCAATGGGGACAGAGCTCCACTAAATATAGGCATTTTCTTAGTTTATAACTGCTAAAGATCATCTTGCAAAGATATTTTAATCATAATTTTCTTTCTTTCTGCCTGGTTTTGAATGAGCTAGCTGCTGCTATATAATTTGTGAAGGATCACAGATATGCCAGAGAATGAAGGCGCTATGTGGATTGTCTTCATATCAGCTATTCAACCTCCAGATTAACAATGCTCATTAGGTAAATAAATGTAATGGAGCAAGGGCAGTACAGATGGTTTGAGAGGATCCTCAGCTGGGATTCAGCAGAGATGCCTTATATTTTGAAGAGGGGCAAATTGAAGATTGAGCCTTGCTTTCATGATAATTGATAACCTCCATTTCAATATCTAATCCTTCTTGGTTAAAAAATAAGAACAAATCATTCAGTGTTGTAAATCCTACCATCACTGATTTCAACAAGGGTATCCCAACACACAACCAAGACAACCTTTGCATCATGAAGGGAAGAAGTAAAGGGCTCTTTGGTGTTTCCTGAGCAAGCACATGCAAGGCATGAACCTTCCCATACATCCGATTAATGCCATTAACTCCGGATATCAGTTATGTCAGCTGATCTGTTGAACACAGCCATCTTTTTGGTGACCAACCATATAGAGAAACAGAAAAAGTACAGTAGCTCAGACCATGGTATTTGCTGCCTTAAGGTAAGGAATGATAAATCATAAAGATCTGTACACTCCAGTGTATATTTCATGGTGTTGGTAATAAATTATGCTGACTCTTGAATGACACAAGGCTTATGAGTGAGCCTGGTTGGTTAGAAACGCCAGAAAAACACCATTTCCTTTATTTTTCCCACTCTACATTTGTCATCTGCTGCCACAATCAAGCCTTACTGACTTGGCATATTTTTCATCTGACCATAAAATAATATTTACTGTTCACTGTTTTTCTTTTTTTTTTTAGTGCATCATGAGAGTGGGAGCAGGCCGCATATTCATTTTTCTGTTTCAAGCATTGCTGTTTTCAACAAGACCCACCAATCTGATCTGATTGTTTTATTTATTTAACTTTGTTCCACAGCAAAGTCTGGCAATATGTGGGTGTATATCTAGGGTTTTTTCGACTCTCAATCATTTAATTTGCAATGAGGATTTCATCCCTAGGAAAATCTGATTGCTTGTGGGATGAATGTTTCTCAGAAACGAGGTTCACTAAGAAGAAAAAGCAGCAACTTGCAGGGACACAAGTCTCACTACAGACAAAGGAATAATTATTGGAGCTGGCTCTTGCAAATTATCATTTCATAAGATACATGATTTTCTTCATCACTCTTACCACAGAATGCGAAAACTAAACCCATACTTCTTCCTTTCTCAACACTGAGCCTTGTGTGTCCCGCAGGGGAGCATTATAACTTATTTGTTTTATAATCCACAAAATTAGGGTGAGGAAGCTGAAGACCCTGAGACTGTGGAGGAATCGATTGCTTCTGTTGGTAAATTAATTTTGTGATAGCTTGTTGCTCTGGACAGATTTCTTTTTCATCCTCGCTGAAGATTAGGCTCCAGAACTTTGTCACTGTCTCATGAAATGTCACTGAACAGATGGTGCTTTCCACTGTTTTCTTGATCAGAACACAATCTGTCAAAGTGCTTACACACATGCTTAAGCACAGCAGAACGCTCATTTGTATCAGTTTCATAATCAATGCTTTAGAGATTTTTAAATAGTCCTACCAGCCATGGAAAAAGTTTCCTTAACATGTAGTATTCAGTTACATCTAAGTTAACTAGAAAACTGATTTAAACCTTTGACAGCAAAGTAGCTGCTGTCAAAATCCCTCATTTGTGAATATACTTCAATATGGGTGACTGCAGACACTGGCAACAGGTGAACAGAATAAAGTAAGAACTGCATGAAATCATGCAGATCAAGGATAATAGCAGTCTCTCCATAAATAATGAAGTTTTTAATAAGCATGTACAAGATTTATGGTGGTTTCATGATCTTTTGCATATGCAAAGATTGTAGAAGTGTTTGTAGCTTTTTTAAAACTTGGGTTTTTTGCTAGAGCAAGTACCCCTTTCTTACTTCTAATTTTTTTAATTTTTTTTTTCTTCCCTCATACATTCAAAACTACACTCTTAAGACATCAGTTGAAACAAGCACTTTAGGGAGTGAAGCCACAGGTCTTATTACAGACCAGTAACTTCATGATACTACATACAAAGAAAATTCTCTGCTGAAACATGAAATCAGCTCCTAAAATAAAGAAGGACACATTTTCTGTCATATATTTTCAAAACAATCATGAAAATTAACTAACTTCATCTCAACCTAACTTTACTTTAAAGCTTTAAAATCTCAGCCTTTTCTTCGCCGTAATCAGTTTCAGGTATATCATATTACCTTAGAATTTAAATTATCTTCTACAACACTGTTTTCCTCTTCTTCAGAATATTCTTTTTTTCTCCTTTTCATTACACAGCTTGGAAAGCAAAATTGTGTATGATGAAAAACATATATTTAAAGCAGTAAGAAACAGTCACAGATAATGAAAAAAAAGAAGTAATGCTGCCCCGAAATTATTTTACTTCAAGGCAGAACATTTATCAGAGCATTTCTCTGCATTGGATGCCAGTTTATCCATTATTATGTATATATTATTTTCTGGATTGTATCATTACACAGTGAGATTAGTTGTCTACTGTCCAGTGTTAGTCAGAACACCACGAAACACTGAATGTATGCATGGACAAAATATCCTGTAATACTGATGTGTTGAAATGACACCTGTGATTTTATCAAAATTGACACAATTCACGTGTTCTGTTCCAGGTCCTTCCACAATAGTTATTGTAATCTCTTAATTGTCATTTTTATCCTTCATGTTATACTCCCCTTTGTGTCTTCGATCCAGTCTGTTGCCACACAAGCTTGTTGAAGTAACGAATATGCTGTTTATGTGCTTTTTCGTTACAAGCATAAAGTGTCCAGTACGTTGTAGCTCAGCAAAGGATCTCCACAAAAAGGTGCAAATAAAATATTGCAACTGTTAGATGAAATATCTGAAGGGATCACACGCAGAAAATATGCAAAAATGCTGTTTCAGTTGCACTCACAGCCACAAACTGAAAAAGCCTGAACTACTCTAGTTCAGTCCTCATTCTTGAATGTGGCATTTAATGTGCACCTAAAGAGGACTTAGTACAGGCTCTTAGAATGATGGCATAGGATTTCAAGAAAAAGTCAATATTTTGACAATTTCTACCAATCAAATCTGACAAACACTAGATACTGTTTTTCCTAGGAGAAATTTTATACATGCTCAAATTCCTTAACATAAACGAAATTTTATCTGCATTCTCATGCTTAATGATTTTTAACAGCCAAGTGCTCCAGAAGTTTCCTTCTGTTCTCATTTTCTCAAGGTTTTCTGTACTCTCACATTAAATCCTTAAAGAACCCCTGTTGTAGATTTTCTATTTGTTTACAATTTTTGGTGGGGTTTGGTTTGGTTTGGTTCGGTTTGCTTGGTTTGGTTTAGTTAGGATTTTTTTTAACTCAACTCTATCAGGCGACTGCTATGTTCATACAGGAACTACACGTGTGTGAAATACCCTAACTTATTTCCGCAACTCCATGAAAAGAAGAAATTATGTTAAAATGTTCATCTTGGACTCACTGACTCTAAATTGAGATTACATGAGAATTGTCTATCAAAGGAGTATGTCTTTACTAAATATTTACCATCTCCAATTATTGAAAGAATTATTTTTGTCCAAGTAGGAACAAGTTTTAGTGGTCAATTGCCAAGATCTACTTCAAATTTCCCTGTCTAGTTTCAGTGCACATGCTCCAGGCATGGAAATGTTGAAATTTTTCACTAAAATTACTGAAGTAAGTTTACAAATGGACAGAAAGGATTATTTTTCTCTTAAATTTATTATCAGCCAACAAAAAAGCAATTACAAGGAGCAACCCTTTAGAGGATTAGGCCTTAGATTCATCATTAGTCATCCGTCTTGTTTTTAAGTAGAATGAAACCCTCAGCTTTTGGCCTGAATAATCATCTCATCACACATCAGAAGGGGCTTTAACCAAGTGTCTAAAATAACATAATATCGGTAATCTGTTTTTTTCAATTTATTTTTTCCACATAAGAGAACCACTAATAAGTATTATATCTCATTTTTGTACCAGTAATTTTTAGCAAATTCAACAAATGAGTCTTAAATTGAACCTAATGTGAGGGTAGAATCTGCTGACATGAATCCCCACAGATGAAACTTAATCTTCAAAGAGATTAAGATATATCAAAAGAAAGTTATGATTGTATGTGTTGAATTTGAAAGGTCTATAAACTAGTCTTTGAGCTGGTAAAATATGATTCCAATGGAAGTCACATAAGAGGAACTGTTGTATCCATCAGGTCAGCTGCCTGTGGAGAAAAAGCTAGGACAGACCACAGGTGTTAGAAGGAAAGACAAAGTGAGAAAGTTTTACAAATTATGATTCATTCAGTAGAATCTGACCAGTTAATACCAGTAGAAAGAAAAGCACTTCTAATGGAAGATGAACTGAAAGTTGTGCTTTATCTCCAGAGACAGAACAGACCTCTCTCAAGTATCACTTTCCACTTGTGTTTAATGATATGCTGATCTATTCATGCACATGCCTGAAGATTTGACAAGTGATGCACAGCCATGGCATCAAGATATGCATTAAGCCAAACAGAGAACCTAATGTTGCTTTTCTATTATAAAATCACAAGCTAGAGCACATATTTTCTGTTTAAACCTTCCAGGTGTTGTAAAACTAAAAAATCAATTTTGGGTCTGCACTCAGAGCAGCCAGTGAATCATAGAATCAAAAAAGAAAAGAAAGAATCAAAAAAGACCTCCGAGATCATCAAGTCCAACACTTGATCCAACACTGCCATGGTTACTAGATCATGGCACTAAGTGCCACATCCAGTCTCATCTTAAAAACCTCCAGGGGCGGAAAATCCACCACCTCTCTGGGCAGCCCATTCCAATATCTGATTACCCTCTCTGTAAAGAAATTCTTTCTAATATCTAACCTAAACCTCCCCTGGCAGAGCTTAAGGGGAGGTTAAGCTCTTGCCTTACTGATAGCTGCCTGGGAGAAGAGACCAACCCCCACCAGGCTACAACCTCCTTTCAGGGAGTTGTAGAGAGTGATGAGGTCTCCTCTGAGCCTCCTCCAGGCTGAACAACCCCAGTTCCCTCAGCCTCTCCTCACAGGACTTGTGCTCAAGAGAAATTTGAGTGCACTGAATAGTTGTTAATACAGGAGATTCTGGCAATTTTTAGAATATACTTAGAGCATCTAGAGCTGGTTGAGGGAGGGCATTGTCCCACTCTGCTCTGCATGGGTGGGGCCTCACCTGGCATATTGTGTGAAGTTTTGAGCATCACATAAAAAAGACATTAAGCCATTAGAGAGTGTCCAAAGCAGACCACAAGGATGAGGAGGGTCTGAAGGGGCCTTACGAGGAGCAGTTGAGGGCACTTGGTCTGTGAAGAGGAGACAGAGGAGAGACTTCTTTGCAATTATAACTTACTCATGAGGGGAAGAGGAGGGGCAGGCACTGATCTCTGCTCTGGGACCAGGGACAGGACTCAAGAGAATGGCCTGAAGTTGTGTCAGGGCAGGTTTAGGCTGGATCTCAGGAAAGGTTCTTTCCCTAGAGGGTGGATGAGCACTGAACAGGCCCCCCCCCCGGGCAATAGTCACAGCACCAACACTGGCAGAGCTCAAGAAGTGTTTGGATAATACTCTCAGGCGCATGGTGTGACCCTGTGCAAGGAACTCAGGATGTTCTGTGATTATATGACTTTAAGGTAACACATCAGTTACCATTCCACCTCAACAGCCAAAACAATATTTCTTCCCACTAAGGCTCTCTGGGGAAGGGACAGAATTGCCTAATAGAGTCTTACAACTTAATGATGGATTTGTCTCCTTTTAAGGAACACTGTATTGTCAGGTTCCTTCCCTGAAGAGGTTTGTGTATGCCAAGCACAAAGGAAACACCTCTGAGGAGCGAGATCCTGTAGCTGCCACCACCTGAAGGCTAACACTTTCTTCTTACTAAGAGTTGACAGAACTACTACATCAGAAAATTGCCACGAGGACATTGTACCATCAGTGAATAAAATCCCTATACCAAGCCACATTTTAAGCAGAGTAGCTTAACCCTCCCCACTCCCAGCTATTATTTTACTATGTTATCCCTCAGTTTTGCCTGAAATACATGTTCTGCAGTCAATTATAAATAAAAAGTGCCTTATAAATAATGTTTTACAGCTTAGTGCAACCAATAAACTACCGCACAGAATGTTTTGATGTCTTCCAAAAATGAGCTATGACACATTGAAATGAAATCTATTTTTTCATTTCCCATCCTAAAAGTTCTCTTCTCTCACCCTTCAGTTAAACCTAAAGCATTTCTGTTTCTGCTGGTGATTTAGCCAGGCATATAGCCCTGGTAACACAGTTTTCTAAGTGACAATAAAACACAAATCTGAGCAATACTGACATTTCCTTACACATTATCTCTGTTATTTTGATATTGAATGTACAAGCATAACACTGTTTATAGAAATGCACCTTTGCTATTTAACAGTAGGCTATATTTCTACTTTTATATCATATAATTGATCTACTCATGACCCAAACATGCAGAAAAAATAATGGGCTCTAGAGTTACTTGTGTGTGTTACTAGAGAAAGTTAAATATGCAGGATGGTAACAGTTATGCTGCTAAGATTCTCAGTGATTCTAACTGGCTGCATTTTGCTTTCATTCACAGATATGTTGTGATAATAGAAACATCATAGTGTATATAGTCACACACCTGCCAGAACAACTTTTTCCCTGAATATTTGCAAGAAAATACTCCAATACTCCTGAGTGTGCTTTCTTTTTTTTTTTTTTAACAGAATGATTTTGCTATCATCTTTTGAAAAGAATACTTTTTTAGCTGAATATTCTAAGTGAAAGGATTAGAAAACTCACAGGAAACGAATTCTGAATTTAGAATGTCAAGAAAACAACTCAAAAGTCAGCATAGAACAGACTTTAATCCTCTAATGATTGAAGGAAAAAATACCCTTTTTTTCCATGATAACAACTAGTAGCATACAAATTATCTGCAAATGCAGAGTAATTTTCAGAGGAGATTCTGCTAAAAATTTTAAATTACTAATGAAGTTAAAAATTGTCTTGGAAATTAAATTGTCTTTACGATATAAAATTTTCTTCCCTCCTGTAAAGCTTTAATGCCTTCCCCCCTTCTTCAGTTTAGAAAAATAAATTATATGATTTAGTTATCTGACTTTTTAAAAAATATTTTTTAAAATAGAATGAGACATGGAGACATATCAAGGTCACTTTAGGTCTGAAGGTTTTTGCAATTTTGGGAGATTCACAGCTATAATTATATGCTCATTCAGTGTCTCCTTTTCCAGTAGACATGACAATTTGTTTTTCTCCACTTCTCTTCCAGACATGGACATTTTATTATGATATTATGCTCCTGATATAATGCTTCAAAGCATTTACATCTTGTGTGGCTTTGGTTACTTCTTTGGTATGAAAAGCCTCAGGTGTTCAAAAGCTGGATGAACAGAAAAAAACAAAACCAAGAGATAGATCTGATTCAAAGGTCATTTTTCATTGTATATTGAACTCTGGAATTATTCATGTTCTTATTTCTTATTTTTAAATAGTTATGTTTGGCTCAGCATAACTCTCTCATTGCCAGTTCAGAGGTTTTCTTTTGATCACTTTTTTTTTTTTTTTTTTGTTAATTATTATTCAAGGACAGAAACATTTTCATGTATTTTGCATTTTAGGACCCTTTTTTTCCCCTAAGTTGTAAATTATAGCCAAGTAGAAGACAAATGCCCTGTGGTCTCTTTCTGTGATCATCCTAGTGTTTTATTCCTTCATGGGGTCAATTTGAGGGGTGGCTACAGCCTCATTTACATTCACAAATACATATATTGACCCCTTTAAACTATTATACTTTGTAAGCTACCAGCACTTTCTCTCTTGTTTCTCTTTCTACCACCTGTCTCTGCTATAACAGGCCTACTTATCTTCTTAATATCCAGGATGAAGTTAAAAAACCACTCTTGCCTTGGTTAGTCAACAGAAACAAATTACAGGGCCCCACAGGGTTCCCAGATATGCCAAGAGAAGTCCAGTCCAGACAGCCTGAAAATTCTGTTTATTAAGCCCCACCATACTCTCTTCTCCACTACTTTTCTCTTCATGGAGATACCAACAGTGCCCAGGCAGGACTGAGCTTCTCTGCGCAGGATGCTCTGCAACCTCAGAGTGAAACAGAGCCTTTGCCCTCAGAATGCAAATGCAGGAATGATCACTATTAATTTTTGGAAATTAAATAGAGAACCAAAATGAGATGATGCAAGGCAAAATCCCAGGGCTGTTCACTGGTTTTTGTTCTCCAACTAATTATCAGCTGTATGTTTAAACTGGACCCAGTTTTCCACTGTACCCAATGAACAATCTATTTAATTTTGAAAGATCAAGCCAAAAGGTGACTGACAAATATTCCTTGCAGAGGAAAGGGTTGTTGTTGAGGAGCCAAAACCTCAGCTCCTACCTTGCCCATAAGCCCTCTAGCCTATGTTTTGGCTCTGACTATCCTGGCGCAATCTCCAGCTCCAGGGAAGTGTCAGTTTTTTATAGTACTGCACACGAAAAGTTAAAAACTCCTGCTGTTATTGGTGCCGGACCTAGAACACCCAAGTGTCTCTCTCACATCCACGGTGTGTTTGTGTAGAGAAGATAAAGTTGTCTATAGAGAAGACAAAGTTTTCCATGTGTTTTAGTATGTTACCAGAGGTTAAAGTGTGGGTGAAAAAACTTGAAACCAACCTTTTTATTATTATTTTATGCAGTAAAAGATTTTTTTAAATCTCTAACATGAGAAAAATTGCTCTGTTGGTTTTATTAAAATGTTTATAATATAGCTTATTTCTCAGTAATTTAACTTGTGCTGAAAAATGCTACAGTTTAATGGCAAAGTAACTGTATTTTCTAGACAAGTCTCTTCCTATTAGAGAGTTTGTATTTCTGGACTTTAAATTTCAATTGAAACAGTTGTTGCTTGCTTGGTATGAAAGGAAGGGCCTAGCTGACCTTTTGAATGCTGCCTGTTATTGATCAACCACAAAGGGTTTGTATCAGATTCAGAATCTCAAAAAAAAAAAAGATTTAAAAAATACCTAGTTTGAATTGTAAGTACAAGCCAAGAGTGAAAAGGTCTTTTTTTACCTAATGACATTCCAGTCTTTGTAAGGATATAATTTTTACAGAAATATTTGACCAGAGAGATCCTAAGAGACAACATGTAAACTTTCCTGTGATAGTTTAGAAAAGATATCCTAGTGGACCATGAAGCTGAGGGAAGCAGATGACAACTTTCTACAACTATAGATTACAGGCATTTGTTTATTTCTATTTAGCATTTCCACTGCCGGCTGCATGCTGATGATGTGAATTGGATGGATAGATGTTGACTAATCTGTAAACACTCTAATTGGCTTCTGAAATGTAACAAAATTGTGTGCCTGGGTTTTATCCACAATTAAGTCAAGTTTTATGAACTTAATTCCTCACTATCATTTGCTGCCAAAATAAAATTATCAAAGCCTTTGTTCGTTGACACATTGTGAACAATTACAAGTCTGTTTATGAGCTCCAGTCTGGAATTTTAGGGTGAAATAGCCTCTGCTTCAAGGGTTGGCTTGCAGCATCACATTGCATTTTGACAGCATTTTCCTTGGAAAAGTGTCTTAGGTCTGAGTACTGCAAGTTTATAGGTTTTACCTAATTTCCGTCATTTTGAGAAGCAAGTGAAAAAATCCAAAGGCTGAGGAAATTAAATATTGAGGAAACTTTCCTCACACGTTCTGCTATGCAGAGTCACAGTAGAGATTCAGACAATGTGTGTCTCATATTGCCTTGTATGCACCCGGCAGTGGCTTGTATTACGTCTGCTGAGGGATCAACAGCAATCAACATTTTGGTACACACCTTCAGCTTTTTAAGGAGTCTGCTTTTGTTAGTTACGTCCCAGTGAGTTAAGAAAAATTTACCCAGTGTCCAATGAGATTAGCTCTTAAAATTAAATGCAGAGAGGCAGACTGATGGTCAGGGTGATCACATGTTCATAGGTGCAGTTAATTAGGCATCATATTTAGTTAAAAATAGCAGGTATGCATTAATATGGCAACTTAAGACAACGACAGTGGAATAAGGAGGGGAAAAATTAGCATTAGGCAAATTCTTCTTTCAACGTCCATGCATCCCTCCTCCAGATTGTCTTTTCCATTTTGCCATATGCTGCCTTCTGTTTTCTCTTTGCTTACAGTGATGGCAAGTTTACAGGAGAGGATGGCAAGTTTACAGGAGAAATCATCTACAAAGTTTGTTCTAAAGAAAATGGATAAATAATCAAAGGAATACTATGCTGATTTTAATTTCATTATGAGAAAGTTAAATTGAACATACATTTAGTTTTATAATAATTTTTGTGTTATAAGCAGCACTTTTTCTCAAAGATATGAAGAAAGACAATATTACTAAAAATACCACAAAAAGTTTGCTATTGGTGCTCAATACCTAACTAAGGGGTCTGAGGAAATAAACTGAGTCTGCTTCATATACATGTCTTACGTATGGTAATTTAAATTCCCAATCTGCTAAGCACATTTTAATTCTGTGTTTTACAAGCTTACTTCAGAATGCTAATTTTTTTTTTTTGGCAGGAAAAATATTAGAAATATTATTTAAGTGCATAAAAACATATTAAAATCATAGACATCCTTCTTTACATTGGCTGAAATGAAAAATTTCCTAAGTTAATATGAATTAAACGAAAAGGAGAAAGTGTATATTCAATATTTACTTTATCTGACTTATTTCTGTTTATCTATTAGGTACACAGGAAATTCTTTCTACCCAGTGTGGTACTTCTGCATCCTGATAAAATTCACTCACAGTGATTTAAATTTGTTGTATTCGAAAAGGTTAAATTCTATAAAAGATATTTTTCAAGCCTCTAATAATGATAATTTGGTGGGGTTTCCATATTTGTATATATTTTTCCATCCACTGGCTTTTTGTTTTGTTTTGTTTTTGTTTGTTTGTTGGTTTTGATGTTTGTTTGTTTTGTTGGCTTTGTTTTGTCAGGATTTTTTATTTTGTTATTTTTTTTTCTCTTCAACTCTGTTTTTACTTTATTCTATTCTCTGTCAGGACATTCAGGTAAGTTCCTATTAAACCTTGACTAACCCAGTTCCCTGTTAAGAGATGGCTAAGTGAAGAAACTGATATTTTTAAGTACTAAGTGGCAGAAAGTTTCTAACCTTTTAGGTAAAATGCCCCACTACTTTTGAACTGACCAAATTTCTTACAGAAAAAATGTCTCTTACAGTTCCTCTAACTGATTGTAGAGTGTATTACAGCAGACAGAGCTGGCTCTGTGTCTATCATGGAGCTTTTCTTTGGAAAAGGAAAGAGATTAATATATTTTAATCCTTCTGATGTACCTTTTTTGTACAGATTCAGTTATTTCTCTCTGTTGGGATATAGAGGATGATAGATATAAGGCCCCAAACCAAGAAGAAACTACTTGAACTTCCAATTGCACAATGAATTGCTGCACTTTTCACATACCACCATCATTAATAAAATAAGACCATCCCTAAAATTTGAGCATTACTGCATTTCAAGTTAGTGTAATGGCTGCTCTGTGAACAATTCCAGGCTTTCAGTCCTAAACATAGCAGAAGTGGCCACTGATTTTTCAATTTTATATTTTTTTTCCTAATGGATAAAACATGATTCTTGCTAAAGCACATTCTAAACCCTTACAAAACAGCACTTCATTGAAATCTCCACTGTTATTAAGCTCTGTCACCCAGTTCACTGGCTGAAACCAGTATAGATTTATTTGTGAGGCTAATAATCCTTGTAAGGGGTTTATTTCAGTTGTGACACCTCTTCATCCCTAATCAGCCTGGAAGAGAGTGCAAGACACTGGAGAGGGGTAGTGCTCAAATTCTGAGTTATATATGTAGATGCTACTCCTTCCCACAAAGTCTCTGGTTTTTGTTGATTTATGAAGGACCATTAAAAACTTTTATTTTTAAGCTCTGTCTGTATCCCACCATATATCCAGTGCATGGGCATTGGTGGAAGTGCAGTGCCCCAAAGTCTGGACATTTTTTCCAACTCCTGCAGTAGCATTTCATATAACCTTGGACAGAACACAAAGACATGGAAGCACTCAAGGGAATATTTTTTATGGTTAGTATTGCTCCAAGGAGTTAATAAAGACTAATAAAGATTTGCCATACAGTCTGTAGGGTTCCCATTTTAATTTTATATTTTCTAGCACTCAACTTTATTAACCACAGAGAAAGTCCTTTTAGGTTCTCCAGAAGTTAATTTGGCTGTTTGTACTACTTCATGTTTACATAGATACTTTTGCCTGTAAGTATGTATTGCATTTAATTTATTAATTCCTATTCATACTTATGGAGGTGTTTTATGAAGAGGACCTCAAGCAGTGCATAATAGCACTGTTTCTCCTATTTCGTAGCAGTTCTCAGCTTTGTAATTAGCATTTGACAGTTTGAGTAATGAAAAATTTGATTTTAATTTTAAAAAAGATTCAGTATGCACACCCACAAAACCAGTTATGAGCAGGGTAAAATTTTCATCCAGTGTACCAAAAAGTAAAGGCTAGGACATATTTAAGGCAAAGATAGCTGGTATTTGCATGGAAGATAAACTGATTATATTGCATAAATGATTTGGGGTCTTGAATTCAGTGGGAGGATAATGAAGGTGCCATGGAGAAACCCATTCTTGACTATTGCAGGGCTGTTTAAATATGTGAAACTGAATAACTCTGTGATTTTTAAAGTTAATGAAATAAACAGAAACTAGGAGCAAATCAGAGGAGAACAAAAGAAGATCTTGAACATTTCAGTAGTTATTTTGATTCAGAGAATATAAGTAAAGTGGGACATTTAAGATAACCCCAAAATAACTCTAGCTCTCTTATTATTTCTTTGTTGCTTTTTCTTCCCTTGCTTAGAATTTTGAGGATTTTCAGTCACAACAAAGAAGTTTTATCAGCCTATTCTCTAGCTCTTCCAGTAGAACCATTGAAATTATTTTCTTCATTTAAATAAACAAGACAACACATGCTTGGGACATTTTAACATAGCTGTTTTCAAAAGTAATAGATAAACACTTTAAGTGTGAATTCTTGTGACCATAAAATGTTGTTTACATCATTAGAAATCAATTCTCTCTAGATTTTGAAATGTAAGCGAAAAATAAGAAACCAGATGCACATTTTATTTATTGTGTAAGGGAACAAACGTATATAAATCACTTATATTCTAAGACAGATCACTGGGTTATATTATATGGATGATTTTAATTAGAGGACACAGAAGATGGTGAAGGCTTAGTGTAAAGCAATATGTCTATTAAAGTAATACCTGCTGCCAACTGATTGTTCCAAACCACAAAGTGTCCATCCACCCTGTTTTAAGAAGAAACCGGCAATCTGAGAGACAACTACTGTTTAAAGAGAGTTTAACAACAACAACAACAAGTCAATCAACAAGCAAAAAAACCAAAAAAATAAACAATAAAAACCCCCAGAAAAAATAAACAGGGCCTTTAAAAATAGACTACTAATAAAACACAAAGTTAGGAATATTAACTATTTTTCATAAAATAAACAAAAACTTAATATATCAAGATTTTGTTAGGTACTCATAGAGCTCTGACTTTAGTGGGGCAATGAGAAAATATAAAAGATGTATGATTTTTACACTAAATATTTTTGCCCTTGCACATGTGAGCAACGTTAGCAAGTTCTGATTTGCAGTGATTTCTGCATCCAAGACTGATGGATGATTCCCTGCTTCAGGAGCAGTTCTCAAAATTTCACCTTATAGTCTGAAGTAGTCATCTCAAATACTCAAGAGAGCAGACACAGAGGTCTCAGAAGAGTGTAGAGGGTACACTTAATTTCGTCCCTATTATCAGATTACCTTTTGCAGACTGTACTCACTAAGTACTCAGCGATAAGCCATTGTCAGGCACATAATCAATGAGATCTGTAACATGTTCAAGTGTTTTCTTTTCTCCAGTGTTCAAGAGTAGCAAATAGGGATTTTTCTTGAAATTTTGCTAGGGTTTTCTAGAAGGCTATGTCTGTTTTTACCTATTTTATTTTGTGTTAACAAATACGTAGTCTCTTCCCAAACCTAGATTTTTGTTTGTTTGTTTGTTTTAATTTTTCCTGGAAAAATACAATATATAGATGTTTCTGAAAAAAATAAACAAAACAAAAGAAAACAAATAAAAAACAAGCAAAAAAACCCAAATACATACACACAAAAAAACCCCCCAAAACAAACCAAAACGAAATCAAAAGTGAAAAAAATGATTCAAACTAACTGGCATTTAAAAACCTTTTAGGATATGTTCACAAAAATTAAAAGAATGTCTTGAGTTTTTAAATTCAAATTAATAAAGGTTAGTTATGTCATAAACATTAATATTTTTGGTTTTTTTCCCCTATCAATTCAGAATGTAATTGTACTCTCTTATTTCTATATAGTCACATCTGCAATGAGCTCTGGAGATTATGTTTTGATAGATGATCATGATTGTTATTCACATAAAGTAAAGGCTGGTAAAAATGTGTACACCAAAAGAAAGTTTGCTCAGTCAGGGAAAAGGAATACATTACATATTGGTGTTAATTTGCCACAGTTCATGACTCCTGTTTTTCAGTAAGACGTCAGAGTCCAAAATGAAATTTGCTCGTCAGTTTTAATCCATCTTGGCAGACAGCCTTTTCTTACTTGATGGCATATTTTTATTTCCTAGGACTCCTACTTTATTCATGTGCAGGAGGGGCATGAATAAGACAAATGAGAGAGAAAAGAATATTTATATTTAAAGTCTGGGTTGCAGTGTATGAAAAATGGGCTTTTTTGCCGGGTATGACAGACTTCCAGCCAAGTTCAAAATTGTAAAACCATTGTACCTCAGGTATTTAAAGATGTTTGCCTCTGTTTCTCAAAATTCAACTTATGATGCCCTTAATTCTGGATATGGATAGTTTTCTTCTGAGTGTTTATAAATAATATATCTCATGTTAGTACTTCTTTTCATAAAACATAAATACAGAATGATATCCCATTGCTCTCTCACAAAACCCCTAAAATACCTTTGAGAAAACTGCAAAGCAGAACTGTAGCTGTAACACATCTTAAAGGGAAAATAAAGTAAGCTCTCTGTGTGAATGTTTCAAAAGGGAGAAGCACAGAGATTCTTGCTGATACATTTAAAAATAGCAAAATAAAGCCTTTCATGATTTTTAATATGCATTTTTCTTTCCTATTCTTCTATCCTGACATTTGGTAGAGTGATAAAAACACTAATTAGGAGTAAGTGTGCATTTGAAATTCTGTCTTTCATACATAATTTATTTTCATTTAAAATTTTTTTATATTATTCAGAGACCTGAAAGAAGCAAATTTGCCAAAACCAGGGTGATTTTTAGGTTGCAGACTAAGACTGCTGTCACTAGAAATTTAGCTGTTATCATGGACTAGATCCTAAAATAGATGTCAAATCCCTAATAAAAGATTGGGCAGAATTGTAGATTCTGAACTCTAAATTTGCTATCAAAAACCTATTCGTTGATTTCAATTAATGCTGGAAATAAACCTTAAGATATCTTCAAGTATAACAAGAATTTGAATTCCAAGAACTAAGTCAGACTGAGGTTGGGTATTAGTAAAGGTTAACAACCACCTGTTCACAAATATTTAGCAAACAAAATATTTACAAAAAAGTTTTGAGTGTGTGTGCATTGTTGCCTTGAGCTCTTATAATCACAGATTTTTTTGGGCTGGAAGGGACCTTAATGATCATCCAGTTGCATCCCTCTGCCATGGGCAGGGACACCTTCCACTTGAAAAGGTTGTTCAAAGTCTTATTAACAGTCCCATTCCATAAAGTTTTTAGTCAAGCCTTTGGCAAAAAGAGGAAACCTGATTAAAAAAATATATATTTAAGTACCCAAAAGTATCCATTATAAAGTACAGAAAATGCACAATTAGAATTCAATCTTGTAGGTTAGGCAAAAGAAGAAACACATATTTTAATATTTTATAGGAGTTTTTTGGTAGAAAATTAGTACAAGCTGCTTAAATTGTTCCCTTTGAGGGTGATGAGGCCCTGGCACAGGTTGCCCAAAGAAGCTGTGGTTACTCTATCCCTGGAAGTGTCCAAGGCCAGGTTGGACAGAGCTTGGAGTAACCTGGGATAGTGAAAGGTTTCCCTGCCCATGGCAGGGGGTGGAATGTATAAAGAATTAAATGTGCACAGCGCTGTCTGGGAGACAATTCAGATTCTGAGCTGTTCTTGGTCTCTTTGTTTGTAATTTCCTACTCCTCCAAATCAAACACTTGCCTATTTTCACAACTAAAAGGAAAATATCCTACAACAAAAGTGACTGAAAGCTAAAGGCCTGTTTACTTTTCAGTTCCCCTACTGGCAGGAAAGGACTTCATTTGGAACAGATGGGGTTTTGAGTGTTTTCACACCTGAGAGTCCTTGTCATCAGCATAAATATGCAGGGAATTATGCACGTCATTTACTGTGCATCTCATTTCCCTAAGCTGTGTTCACCTGGACCCTGTTCTCCCTGCCCTTCACTTTCATAGACAATAAAATCTTCTTGAACATATGCTGGGGAGAAAAAAATATAAAACACCATAACCCTTGATCTGCCAATGCAAATAATTTATCCTAAGAATTTCTAATACAAAGAACATCCCTGAAAACTGTGTCTGAGGTAATTGTATCTGTCTTAACCCTGTGCCAGGGATGCTTAGAGAAATAAATCACTTTATAATGAACGGTGTTGCTGCTTATATTTAAACAAATTCTTGGCCAAATCTCTCTTTCAATATCTCTTCTGTCACTAGGGTTGCATGCCATTAAATCCCTCAAGGGTAGCAGGCATTTCTCTTTACATACACCAGTAAGCCAGAAGCCTGAAATTGTCATGTTGTCTCTATGACATCTAGGGACATGATTTCATTTTCAGAAATCCGTTGAAGTAACTACCTTCCTTAGTATCAATTTTACCAAGGAAAGGCAGTTCCTGCCTTACATATTGAAATCATATATGATTATTTCACTCCTTCCAGAGTTCATACTCAGTGATAAGTGAACGGTCTTTGAAAGACCAGCACATTAAGCAATGGCAAGAGCAAGCTGGATCATTGCCCTGCTGTTCTGCTTCTATCACCCTGACTAGAGATTTCTAAAACTTTTTCAGTAGTGTATTTTTCCTCTAAAACTTTTAATTTTGTTTTGCTTCTATTTGTGTTTACAAGTTATCAAAGACTAAACCTGTGTCATTAAGTACATTGCACATGTAAAGGCTAGATTTCTTGTCGGACCAAAGAAAAGATTTTCAGGGCATAAACTCTAATTTTTTTTTGCTATTGCATCCATGTGATCTTCTAGTATTACTAATTTTTATGCAATTATTCACTTTTTAATGCTCTCCCTATCTGTCAAAAAGGACACACAATTGCTCTAAAAAACCCTCAGTTAATTTTGGCTTCCCAAATTATGTAAGCATGAATACCTGAGGTTAAAATTCAGCTCAAACTCGTTCTGTTTCCTGTAAATGTTTTTGCACTAACTCCAATTTCATTACATGGTTTTTTAAAAAAAAAATAATACCAAACTCCTCATTCACTTTGATACAATTCAATACACTTCAATACAAGTACACTTTTTTGTGGGACCACAAAATTATGCAGATATTTTCTGATGTTTAAGATCTCAAAGGATTTTTTATTTGAATCCAAAGCCATAACCTTTGATTTCCTGCCCATGAAATCCCTTCAGCAAATTACATTTGAAAACGAGATGAAAAGGGCTTAAAACTCTGAAAATGTCTGCAAGACTCCAAAATGTTGTATTTATTTATACTTTTGTGTGTATTTGATTTTACTATGTATGGTTTTCATGGTTTGTTGCCTCAAGTTCTTTGCAGGAATGAAAAGCTCCTTTTCTGAAAGCTGGGTTCGTCAGATGTCAGAAGGAGTTTGAAGAAGTACTTCCCTCTTAAAGGAGACTCCTTTAGGAATACAGTGGAATAAACCTTGGTAAAATCTATATCTGCAGGAAAATATTTCCAAGCAACATAAAAAATAAATCAATGAATAAATATTTTCAGTAAGTCTGTGCTCAGACTTCAGCCTGACTCCAAACAATGGGGAAGGTAACACGTGCAAGGAAACAACTTGATGTGCATGGCTTTCGTCATCAATTACACTCATTTTCTCTACAATAAATTACTTAAAAGATTTGCCATTGTTACTGAGTCACTTGACTGAGAGGAAGCTGTAGTGGCTTAAACCCAAGGCTATACATTGGTAACGTGGCAGTACAGAACTATTACACTCAGTTTTGACCAGGCAGCACTTGAAGTGATGCAGGCAAGTCATGAGGACAAATGTCACACTTCACAGTACAACCTTGTGCTTTCAGCTACAGGCTCAGCACTACCATCATTCATCACCCTCAGTCATCATGGTTTAGTTATCAGAGATACCTGATTTTTGTTTCTTTTTTCTCGCAGCTGTGTCTAGATTTTTATCAGACATCCAAGTCCTGCCAAAAAAAACCTTTCAAGCCAAAGATCTTCAGGTGATGTTACTGTCACAGCACAAAGCTCTTTGTCCTCCAAACTGACAGCAAAAGTAAACTTATTCACTTATTTGATACCCAAACACCTGTGAGATGTGTTTTCCTCAGCCTGGGATCTAATGGGGTCCTGGAGTGCACCAGGAAGAGTGTGGCCAGCAGGTCAGGGAGGGGATCCTGCCCCTAGTAAGGCCACATCTGGAGTGTTGTGTTCAGTTCTGGGCTCCACAGTTCAAGAAAGAGCAGGAGATACTGGAGAGGGTCCAGCAGAGGCCACGGAGATGATGAGGGGTCTGGAGCATCTCCCTGATGAGCAGAGATTGCAGGAGCTGGGCCTAGTTAGTCTGGAGAGGAGAAAACTGAGAGGGGATCCCAACAATCCATGCAAATATCCCTAAAGGGTGTCAGAGGATGCTCCTAGACTGTTCAGTGGTGCCCAGGGACAGGATGAGGAGCAATGACCATAAACTATAACACAAGGAGTTCCCCCTCAATCTGAGGCAGAACTTCTTTCCATGGAGGTGGCAGAGCCCGGAACAGCTGCCCAGGGAGGGTGTGAAGTGTCTTGTGACACGTTCTCGTGTCACCTGCTCCAGGTGACCCTGCCTTTTGCAGGTGGCTGGACTGGATGATCTCCAGAAGCCCCTTCTAACCCCAGCTACTCTGTGATCCTGTAAATGTAAATGCAGTAAATTTAAAGCATACATATACAAGATTTTTTTCATCTGTATTTTGCCATGATAATGAACTGTGGCTCCTTTCTTTCTCTTTCTTCCTCAGGAATCACAGAACTGTAGCAGCTTGAGGCCTGGCTGAAATAGATGTGAAAACACAGATTAAAAAGTAATTCCATTGTGTGCACACCCTGAAAGAACAAGATATTAATTAATTAGACTATCTACTCAATGAGAGATAAGCAATCAAGATCACAATTATTTTTGCATTCCATGTCTGGACAGTGCTGAGCTATAATGTAAATAAGTAACAATATTAATTAACAATTATTAATAATTTTTTTCAATTCTGCTCAGACAAGCATTTCTAGTATTGCCATGAATAACTTTATCAATAATTGATGAGATTTTCTAAAAATCCAAGAAAATCCCATCTAGTACAACCCATGTAATTCACATTTTAAGATTTGCTTGCTGTTCTCAGAGGAGATAATGAAGCTTTCCAAGCAGAGATGATTTCCAAAAACATATTCATACCCTGAAGTTCTGGATCCCTGTTTTTTTCCTTTAGAAAGCCCCATTCCACCAAACTGGTTGTGTAAAGCAAATGAAAGGTGGTGGTTCTTTGAAGTAAGACAATCATGTGTTAAAAATTTTCAATTTCAGATGTGATTTCTTGATTTTTGCCTGATTCTTAGGTAAAAAATACGCTGAATAACTCTGGGTTTTTTAACTAAGGGCAGAGGAGAAGTTCTCGTACTACTTCCTTTTTTGATTTCCCCCATCCTTGAGACCTTCTGTGATAACAGGAAGAGGAGATGCCCAAACCAGTATTTTCTAGCTTATTGTACTCTATCACAGCCCTGCTGAGGAACTCACACTCATGGGCTGTGAAACACAGACAATGTTGTTTTGTTCAGTGCACATGCGGATTAATACAGATGTACCTTTCCATCATTATCTTTAATCTATTGGTCTGCTGCTCCCAGATGTTCTGTAAAGATCATAGAATCATAGAATCATAGAATCATAGAATCAGCCGGGTTGGAAGGGACCTCTAGATCATCAAGTCCAACGCTTGGTCCAACACTGCCATAGTTACTAGACCATGGCACTAAGTGCCACATCCAGTCTCATCTTAAAAACCTCCAGGGACTAAGAATCCACCACTTCCCTGGCAGCCCATTCCAATGCCTGATTACCCTCTCTGTAAAGAATTTCTTCCTAATATCTAACCTGAACCTCCCCTGGCAGAGCTTAAGACCATGTCCTCTTGCCTTACTGATAGCTGCCTGGGAGAAGAGACCAACCCCCACCTGGCTACAACCTCCTTTCAGGGAGTTGTAGAGAGTGATGAGGTCTCCCCTGAGATTCCTCCAGGCTGAACAGCGCCAGCTCCCTCAGCCTCTCCTCATAGGACGTGTGCTCAAGTCCCTTCACCAGCCTCGTTGCTCTTCTCTGGACCTGCTCCAGCACCTCAATATCCTTCCTGAACTGAGGGGCCCAGAACTGGACACAGCACTCCAGGTGTGGCCTCACCAGTGCAGAGTACAGGGGAAGAATCGCTTCCCTGGACCTGTTGGCCACCTGTTCCTGATCCAGGCCAGGATGCCATTGGCCTTCTTGGCCACCTGGGCACACTGCTGGCTCATGTTCAGCCTCCTGTCAATCCAAACTCCCAGGTCCTTTTCTGCCTGGCTGCTCTCCAGTCACTCTGTGCCCAGCCTGCAGTACTGCAGGAGGTTGTTGTGGCCAAAGTGCAGGACTCGGCACTTGGCCTTGTTGAACCTCATCCCACTGGAATCAGCCCAACTCTCCAGCCTGTCCAGGTCCCTCTGCAGAGCCCTCCTGCCTTCCAGCTGATCAACACTCTGCCCCAACTTGGTGTCATCTGCAAATTTGCTGATGGTGGACTCAATCCCCTCATCTAAATCATCAATAAAGATATTGAACAGGACTGGGCCCAACACTGATCCCTGGGGAACACTATTAGTGACCAGCTGCCAACTGGATGCAGCACCATTCACCACCACTCTCTGGGCCCGGCCCTCTAGACAGTTCCTAACCCAGCACAGAGTGCCCCTGTCCAAGCCATGGGCTGCAGCTTTTCCAGGAGTGTGCTGTGGGAGATGGTGTCAGAGGCTTTGCTGAAGTCCAGGTAGACACATCCACAGCCTTCCCCTCATCCAACAGGTGGGTCACCTGAGCATAAAAGGATATCAGGTTGGTCAGACAGGACCTGCCCTTCCTAAAGCCGTGTTGGCTGGGTCTGATCCCTTGTCCATCCTATAGGTGCTGTGTGATTGTATTTAGGATGATCTGCTCCATAAAGTTGCCCTATAATTTCTGTGCAGACACCACAAAAACATGTTCATTGGCAGTGCATTATCTGAGAAAATCCAATCAACAAGTGACATAATTTTAAGCATGTCTGCCAATGTGTCATGGCTCAGATGTGTGTTTACCTCTGAGGGCTTAGCTGGAAAAGACTCTCTCTCTCTCTAAATGACCTCTTAAATATTACCCTCTGTGCAAAACTAGGAATGCCAGAATGCCATTACTAGGCACTTATAAGTATTTAGGTTATATTATAAATACAACAATATTTATAATAATATGAATATTATAGATAATAAAATAGTATACATATAACCCATATATGTATATTTATAATAATAATTATAAATTATAAACATAACAATTTAGGTTACAGATTTTTCAGGAATGTGTCTAAGATGAGGGTGATTTGAAATCTGTAGCAACATACACAGATGATGAAAAGTGATCTGTGATTTTGATAATGAAAAGGAGCACTCAAAATCAGCCTTTTTTTTTTGGTGTGTTTTTCTTGTTTGGGTTTTTGGAGTTGGGATTGGAGTTTTTTTGTTTGGTTGTTTGGTTTGATTTTGATTTTTGGGTGGGGTTTTTTTGTACTTTTTCCCCCTTAAATATTTGTTAAGTAACAATTTGTTTCTGAAATATTGTGTTATTAACTATGGGGCTGTCAATATTTATGTTGTCTGGAGACATGAACCTAATTCATAGTGAAATTTTATCAAATGGAATCCACTATCTAAAACAGGTAGGTTAATGTTTTTTTCCTCTTCTGAGACTCATGGCCTAACACATCAAAAACTGGGAAGTTTTTGGGAGCGGGAAAATAAATTTTAGTACCTTTATATGGATAAAAAGTGTTGTTTCTTTCCTGTACTTCTGAATAGTAACTAATATTTCTGATAGGGCCACGGATTTTAGTAAAGCCTTTATCAACATTTCCCACCTCATTCCTCTGCACATGGCTTGGATGGGTGTACTCTTCCATGAGTAAAAAACTGCCTACATGTCCAAGTCCAGAGTGGTGGAGCAGGGAGTTAAACCCAGTTGGCATCTGGTCACACGTGGCATGACTCAGTATTGGGGCATGTTGTGCTCAGTGTCTTTATATAATACAATGATTGGGATGAGGGCATTGAGGGCACCCACAGAAAGTTCACGAATGACATCAGGTTGAATGGGAAAGTTGATCTGCTGAGGGCAGGAAGGCTCTGCAGAGGGATCTGGACAGGCTGGATCTGTGGGATGAGGCCAGTGGTGTGAGGGTCAACAAGGCTGAGTGTCATGTCCTGCCCTTAGGTCATAACAACACCACGGAACGCTCCAGACTGGGGCAGAGGGGCTGGAAAACTGGAAAAGGCCCTGGGGGTGCTGGGGACAGTGGCTGGACATGAGCCCAGGTGTGCCCAGGTGGGCAAGAGGCCAATGGTCCCTGCGCTGTCCCAGCCATGGTGTGTCACAGGCCCAGGGAAGTGCCTGTCCCTGAGCTGGGCAGTGCTGGGGACACACCTCGAGTGCTGGGGGCAGTTCTGGGCCCCTCAGACAAGAGAGACATTGAGGGGCTGGAGTGTGTTCAGGGAAGGGAACGAAGCTGGGGAAGGGTCTGGAGCACCAGAAGTGGCTGAGGGAGCTGGGGGGGCTCAGCCTGGAGACAAGGAGGCTCAGGGGGGAACTTCTCACTCTCTACAACATTTAGGACCTGACAAAGCTGTAGATCTAGAGAAATCTGAGTTTTTCTGCACAAGCTGCAAAGATGAGTGTGAGAAATACCAATGGGAAGTGCCAGAGTTTGGGAAGATCCTTCTGCTCACACAATGAGACACCTATAAGAAGTTTCTCACAGTTTACGGCAAACTTGGAACACCACAAAACTCCTCTGTTGTTGTACAGATAAGACTCAAAAAATGTCCATTTTATCCCAGACACTGCAGAGATGCAAAAGAGGAGAAATAAAGAGTGAAATACTGCTGTGTAGCACATAAAGAAATACTGAATTGTTGTGTGCCAAAAAGATTGATTTGCTTATTTTGTTTCTTTTTTTTCCTTTCTAGCATCACAGGAATTGCACCAACTAATTAAGCCTCCTCCCCTTGAGCTTAATTGTTCCTTGAAAACTTTTTATTTTCCTTTTCAAGAAGTGAGAGCTCACCAGATAAGTCTTCTATAAATCTTACAGTTTTTGCAGTCATCCTAAATCTGTTTACTACGGATTAAAAAAAAAAAAAAAAACCCAATAAAAAAACCCGAGGGGGGGGATAAAAAAATTTAGCCCTTTCAGGACTAGTCTACAAATTCAAACAGTTTGACAATGAAGGTATTATTTTCTTATATATTTTTATGTTGCATGAACCCGCTAGATGTGGTCAAATATCATGATTTATGGGGATCACAACTGTAGGAGAAAAAGTGTATGGAGGACTTTCTATTCAAACAGTACCAAAATGATTTTTTTCTGTTCATACAAAATATGTGCAGTTTATGACTCAAATATTTTGAAGAGCTACAGGTTAAATTCTCCTATACATAGTCCTTCAGCAGCACTAGTAACTATAGGAACTTCAGAGATGTTTTGGGGTCTAAAAGTTGATTTCTATGGATGATACAAACAAAATTAAGTGGGGGTTTTTGGTTTCCAAAACTGCAGCTCAGTACTTAAAGATTAATCAATAAACTGTACAGCATACAGAGTAGTCAGGAGAAGGTTCATGTCTAAGTACAAGATGTAGGACACAGTGATTGTGTGGATGGTTATGATTAGATTTATTACCAATACAATATCTAAATATTGCCCATGCATTTTCTAAATAGCACCTCTATCATCTACTAAAATGGATTATAGACTCTAAAGGATTTTAGTATCAGCAGGTTTACTTGGAAACCAACAGGTTTACAGCATTTGGCCTCGCAGAGTTCACAATTGCAAAACAGCAAAGCACCTGTTGATCTACTTTAGGATTTACAGGATCTTTGTGTTTGATGGGTTCTTAGCTCAAAATTGACACAAAGAAACTTTACAATTACATCATGGCTTCTAAAAATGGTTAGGCATATCTTTTAATAGTAGAAATTATGGACATTCTTTGCCTTGAAAAGCATAATTTTTGTTGTTTTTTTCTGTTCTTTGAAATATTATCGACTTAATTTTTTTGCTATGAAATGTGCCCTGTCTGTGAAATCTTTCCCATTCCAACTATTATTCTTCCAAAAGTGAATGCTCCTTGTGTCAGAGAGTTCTAAGAATTCTTTTGTCAGAAAATAGTCTCTGGATCTGATGTGTTTGCAGAACATATGTTTTCCCTCTAGAGAAAACCCACACAAATTTTATCTTTACAGGTAAAATCCTCCCACAAAAGCTGAAAAACATACATTAAAGATGTATAAATACTATATGATTTCAAAATTTTGAAAAAAACTATGTAGGTTTTGTCATAAAAGTAAGAAAGATAGTTATGCTGGTTTACATATATATTGTCACATCTCTGAAGAGTCTATTATTTTTTTTTCCTATTCTTTGATTCTTTCTTTATTTTTCTGGGGCAAGCACTTTTGTTTAGGTTGCCTTTTTCTGGTTCCTTGTTTATCTTTAGCTCAACTTTACATTTCTAAAATGAATCTCACTGTGATGTGTCAAAATCTGGGTCATTACAGTAACTGCAGGAGTCTATGCAAATTTCCTGCCTCTCTGCTAGAGGTAGACTGGGAATCCTGATGTAGATAAGCAGAGAATGTAAATCAAACTCAGACAAGACTTTAATTGAGACGCCAGAAAGTGCCAAACATAGTAATAAATAAGAACAGCTGTTCTTACTCCTACTGTGGTACAACCTAGGCATTTGGTAAGCTCTTGGTGGAGTATAAAAGTCGCCTTAAAAAGCCTTCAGTTTACTTCTAGGAATCAGTCCTGCATCCGACTTTGTCAAAGACAAGGATACACAGGTGTGTCTTTTAGCCTTTGTGGTCACCCTCAAGTTGGGGTGAGTCAAACCTGTCTCTGTAAAGTCTAAACCTGTAGTTCTGTCTAAGCTGATTTGGACCTAACAACTGATGTGAGAACATCTACAGGGGCAGTGACAACTGAGTCCCAATTCTTCCCCAGTCTCAGTGAATTCACCAACAACTCAAAACCATGATATAATACAGTGACAAATAAAGAACACCATTAAGTACAACAAAGTGCCATATCCTGTAAAAGGACTGCACTGGTTGCATGAAAATCAAAAATCAAACTTCTCAGTACCCTTCAGGTGCCTACCAGACCTTCCCTCCGCAGCTTTATATTTTACACAGTATTCCTATGTATAAACTGCTTGATCCCACTAGTGCAACTGCTGCTTATCCTGCTTCATCCTTCCATTGCCAGGTGTCTGGGTGGATGGAATACTAACTGCATCATCCACTCAGCTGGGAAAGGATGTTATCTGCAAGGTTTGATGCTTTCTCTCAAATTCAGCCTCCTGCTCCTGGCTGCATTGGCAGAGCACATCACCCACCTGGCATTTGGCATGGTTTAATTTCAGATTTCTGTTAGCTTGCATATCAAGAGACAGACAGACACAATGAAAGCCTGAAACTCAGTAGAAATTTTCTGTTAATACCTGTACGGGAGAGAAAAGGCCATTTGTCTCGTAGGATGCAAAGCAGATAACGTGGAAGTTGGATCTTGAATGTAAGTTCTATACTTATTGTCTAAGTTTTGGTAGATATATTGAAATAAGATCTTGCAAAGAAATGAAATTCAAACACAGAAATATATATTTCAAAACAATACCAGAAGTAACCATTTAAAAATAGATAAAAGTGGATTGTGTCTCTTTCTAAAATGACTTTTTTTAGTGTCCTTTTTGTCACAATAGTAGCATTATTCATTTGCTAAAGCAGACATGATGTACACAGTTTAAGCCAGAATTTATTTCTGTAGATTACACTCAAAATTTGGCAGTTTTTTGTCTCCCTGCATCTGATAGTCATTCTTAGTCTCCAAAAATGAGAAAAATTAGTTCAGTTTTGTAGCCTTCTTAATCCCAGTGTGTCTGAATGTGTATTGTAGGGTGGATAACAGGTAACATTTAGTGATGCTTTGGTTCTTTATGGAAAGCAGAGCTGAATTCTAAGACACCCACAGATATAACAGGATGTTCACACAGACAGCACTGCAGAAACATGATGAAAGTGTGTTACCAGCAGCACAGGAATGTGAGATCACCTGCTGCAACTCAAAAATTCTGGTTGAATGAGCTTTTTCTGGAGAACATGTAATACAGAAAAAAATCAGATATATCAAGTAGTGGCAATTTGAATATTCAGTATATTAACACTGCAATTTGTAAAGGGAATAATGCCAGGAGATAGGATTAAGATCTGAACACTAGAGTGATGTGGAAAAAGGAGATGGATAAGGTGGAGAAGTGTTTATCCATGCATGAAGGGGTTATATTAATTAAGCCTTCTGACATGTTCTGCTTTCACGACCAGTTTCTAATCCCAGAGGAACAGCACAACTGCACCCTGAAAAAAGACCTGCTGCTCAGTTTGTGTGTATAAGGAGATTTTTTTTTTTCTGAGTTACAGAAATAACAGATAGGTCTAAAATAAAGAAACAGTCCCTTGGACTCTTCAAAAACACACCTGTAACTACTAGTGAATATGCAGGGATTCTGCTGATTCCTCAAGATTGTTTTCCTGATTTTAAAATTACTGTTAGCAGCTAACTTCACAGAAAAAAATGCCCTCTTACTAATTTTGCCTACTATCCCCCCAGTCTGTTTAACATATTAGCAGGATTAGGGTCACCTGTGTATAGAAACTGGAATCAGTGTGGCTATTGACTTAACAGAGTCTTTTTTGAAAGACATGGTGCAATGATAAATACTTAATAGAGAAAATATTAAGTGTATTTATAGTAGTCACTGTAAACTAACTAGCAGCCAAGTGAGGATCTCATTGAGCAAAATGCCATGCAAACACATCAGAAAGGAGAAGTCCTGTCTGAAACACCTGAGCTATTGCATTAAGAACCCAAAGTTAAAATGCACCTGAAGCAGAAAGGCATAATCCAAACAGGGTGATTTACAGCAGTCCCATGCTGGGCAGTTGCCACTGGTGAAAAAAGTAATTTGAGCTCTGAACAAAAACTAATTTGGGCTCCATGTCCTCCCAGCCACCAGCCAGGGACCATCAAGGGGGAATTAAAATATGAAATTTCTAGCTATGTCCATTTAATTTTCTCTATCATCTATATGTAGGAAATTAACTCTTTTTTCTCCATTTTGCCTGTGTTGTGACTGACTTTGTGGGGTGTCTTTTACAGTATATTTAATGTGGAAGTGATGATGTGCACAGGTGTAGGTCAAATGTGTAACCTGAGAACTGAAAAAGGGGGTAAAATATATTCTGTTGATATATAAAACAGAGAAGACACAGATCTTTTCAGAATTTGAAACCGTTAGGTTTGGGATGAGCAATGAACTTTTTTGGATGATCTTGCGTAAGCAAATAGTTCTATCTCTTCTACTGATGTGGGTTATCGTTGCAGCAGTGATTTATACAGCAGTGATTAATATGAGTTGGGGGGGCGGGCTGAGTGCAGGGGGTTGGCTCCCGGGCTAGTCCAGGGTCCCCCCTACGTGCCGAGGAAAGTGCAGAGGTTGGGGGGGTGGGCTGAGTGCGGGGGGTTGGCTCCTGGGCTAGTCCGGGGTCTCCCCTATGTGCTGCGTGCGCTCTGCACGCGCGGTTTAGTCCCAAGGTGCAGTCGCAGCAGGAGAGGGGAGAGAAAAAGTGGGGGAGCCTTGCCAGCAGTTGCTACACACCCATGGAGGAGGATAGAGCAGCTTCGGAGCACACAGAGGTTTGCTGTTTCAGGTCTGGGGGGGAAGGGGGAGAGGGGGTTCAGGGGAAGGGGGTGGGGAAGAGAGGGGAGGGGTATCGAGCGGGCCATGGGGGTCTTCTGATTGATGGGAGGGAAAGCGGGGCACTCCTGTATGAAGTGTCACAGGTGTGCAGTGTACCTGCAGATACTTGGTAACACAGTGGAGGAAGGATATGGTCAGGGAGAATAGTGGGGTTCCTTTAGAGTGATGGGTGTCCCAGCCAAGCTGGGGACTTGAAAAGCACCTCAGCCTTGGATGGGTACAAGAGCCAGAATGGTTGGTCAGTTTTTTTGTCTGTTTGTTTTTGGCTCACCTGCTGTTACTGCCCAGGTTCGGCATGTTCTGATAAGATTGCTTTGCTCTGTTACGTCCTGAAAGGGTGGGCAGGACAAAGGGTTGTTCCTGGGTATCTCCTTATGATTGTATATGGATAGGTGATAGTAAAGCAGGAAATTAGACTTGCCCAAACCGTTCTAACAGGAACGTAGCCTGTGTGCCCCTGTGTGGTTGCGAGCTATGCTGGCGATGGTACATGCCTTCGGTAGGGTCGCCCATGCCAGACAGGTCAAAACTGCAGGGTCGGATACAATAAATCTGTGGGCAGGATGAGCTCGTTAGCCTTCTGGCAGTCATCCTAGGAGAAGGACAACTCTAATCTCAAACCCGGGCAGATGGAGCTCGTTTAGCCCTGTAAGGCCATCCATCTAAGAGAAGGTCACTCTAAACAAACCTACATCCTGAGGATCTTGCTGCCACCATCCAAGCTCGCTCGGCCCCGGCAGATGAACCTCAGGATTAAAGGGTGGGTTCAGTTCCGCACATACTGCATCTCACCTAAAAATCCATTGCGCAGGCTTGAAGGCTCTACCCACATGCAAAAAGTCCTGTAGCGACGGGCGAGGGTCAAAACGGCAGGTGAAAGGTGCACTAGAAACCGCAGACCCAACCCTGCATGCAGGCATTTCAGGATATTGGTCATTTGAGACTGACCGGAGATGACAGTCTCTTGGGGCAGCACCCTGAACGACCAAGCAGCCTTTCCAAGGACAGCACTGCTTGCTCCACTCGGAGAGGGGCCTAGAAAAGGTGGCCTAAACAAAGCTCATCTCCACTTTCACCCGGTTGGTTAACCGCAGGCCAACGGATATCTTCTTCCAATGGGGTCGCACAAAGATCAAAAGACAAAGGCATACACCTACCTCCAAAGGTGTACCTAAATTAACTCTAGCATGTTAGAACATCAGAACCATGCTTGATTCTGTGGATAGTGGACGTCCTGAGCGGCGTTCTGCCCTAATTGCCCATGAACTGGCTCGCCGCAACATCGACATTGCTGCTCTCAGTGAAGTTCGCCTTCACAAGGAAGGCAGCGTCAGAGAACATGGTGCCAGTTACACACTCTTTTGGTCAGGTAAGCCCAGAACATCTCTCAGGTGTCGGCTTCATGATCAAAAACTCTATTCTTCCCAAACTCGAAAATCTGCCAACAGGTCACTCTGACCGCATTATCTCCCTACACCTTCCACTCCACAACAACCAACACGTCGTCCTTTTTAGTATATATGCCCCAACTCTTTAAGCTGACCCTGCCGAAAAGGATAAATTTTACGCTGACCTGCGCCACCTTACCCAAAAGGTGCCTGCAGATGATAAGACCATTATCCTTGGTGATTTCAACGCCAGAGTAGGTAAGAATTTTGATGCCTGGAAAGGAATATTAGGCAAGCATGGTTTTGGAAACTGCAACAATAATGGTCGACTTCTGCTAGACTTCTGTGCAGAGCAACAGCTCACCATCACTAATACTACCTTTCAGCAGAAAGATAGTCTGAAGACAACCTGGATGCACCCCAGATCTAAGCATTGGCACCTCATCGATTATGTCCTGGTGCGACGGAGAGATGTCCGCGATGTCCTCCATACCCGTGTGATGCCCAGTGCAGAATGCCAAACAGACCATCGACTGGTGCGCTGTAAACTCAACTTCAGTCTTAAATTCAAACCTAAAAAGGGCAATATCCCAAGGAGAAGACTCCAAGTTAACAATCTCCAATCACCCACAGTAAGAGACAGATTCCAGGCAAACCTTCAAACTAGGCTCCAAAACCATTCCACAGATTATGCAGATTCCTCTCCTGAAACAATTTGGCACCATATTAAGAACAGCATCCTGCAATCCTCCGAAGAATCCTTAGGGTTCTCCCTCAAGAAGAACAAGGACTGGTTTGACGAAAACGATCAAGAAATCCAGGACTTGTTGAGGAAGAAGAGAACCCCCCACCAAGCACACCTTGCACTGCCATCTTGTCATGCAAGAAAAACAACCTTTTGTCTCGCATGCAGCAAGCTCCAACAGAAACTCCGTGACATCCAGAACAAGTGGTGGATCAATCTAGCTGAAAAAACTCAATTATGCACAGATACGGGTGATCACAAAGGTTTCTATGAGGCCTTGAAAACAGCATACGGGCCTACATACCAGGTCCAAAACCCTCTACTCAGTGCTGATGGGCAAACGCTTCTAACAGATAAAACCTCCATTCCGAATCGATGGTCTGAACACTTTCAGACTCTTTTCAGTACCAACCGTGTGGTCCGAGACTCAGCAATTCAGTCCATCACCCAACAACCTGTAAAGTATGAATTGGATACTGCCCCCACTTTAGGAGAAACCCTCAAGGCCATACAGCAGGTGAAAATTGGCAAGGCAGCAGGGGTTGATGGAATTCCACCCGAAGTCTGGAAACATGGGGGCCTTGCACTACACACCAAATTTCACGAGTCTGTGGTGTGCTGTTGGGAACTTGGTGAACTACCATCAGACCTTCGGGATGCAGTCATCATCACTTTGTATAAGAAGAAAGGAATTAAATCTGACTGCTCAAACTACCGTGGTATTACTCTGCTCTCCATTGCTGGCAAAATCCTGGCAAGAATACTCTTGAACAGACTAATACCCACTATAGCAGAAGGGATCCTACCTGAAAGTCAGTGTGGTTTCAGAGCCAACAGAAGCACCACAGACATGGTATTTGTTCTCAGACAACTGCAAGAGAAGTGTAGGGAACAGAACAAAGGTCTTTATGTAACCTTTGTCGACCTCACCAAGGCTTTTGATACTGTGAGCAGAAAAGGTCTGTGGCAGATTTTGGAACATTTACGTTGTCCCCCCAAGCTCCTTAAAATGATCATCTCACTTCATGAGGATCAGCACGGCCAAGTTAGGTATGGCAACACACTTTCTGAGCCCTTTTTAATTAAGAATGGTGTGAAACAAGGCTGCGTTCTCGCTCCTACCTTATTCACAGTCTTTTTAAGCATGATGCTCCAAAGGGCCACAGCAGACCTCGATGATCAGGACGGTATCTACATTCGATACCGTACTGATGGAAATCTATTCAATCTAAGGCGTCTGAAGGCCCACACTAAGACCTTAAATCATCTTGTCCAGGAGCTGCTTTATGCTGATGACGCCGTCCTTGTCGCCCACATAGAAGCAGCCCTGCAGCGTTTAACATCCTGTTTTGCAGACACTGCTGAGCTCTTTGGGCTGGAAGTCAGCTTGAAGAAGACAGAAGTTCTCCATCAACCTGCACCTCAGGAAGTCCCCCATCATCCCCACATCATCATTGGCCAATCAGAGCTCAGATCAGTCTGGCAGTTTAATTACCTAGGCAGCCTCATCTCCTCGGACGGTAAGATTGACGGAGAGATAAACAACAGGTTAGCAAAGGCATACAGTGCCTTTGGAAAACTCCATAAAAGAGTTTGGCGTAATAAACACTTGAAGAAAAGTACCAAGATCAGTGTTCACAGAGCCATTGTGCTGTCTACTCTCTTGTATGGTTCCGAATCATGGGTCATCTACCACCACCACCTGTGTCTTCTAGAATGCTTCCATCAACACTGCCTCTGTACAATCCTAAACATCCACTGGTCAGATTATGTGACCAATACATCTGTTCTTGAGCAAGTAGCAGTTACAAGTATTGAGGCCATGCTGATGAGAACACAGCTGCGATGGGCAGGGTATGTGTCCAGGATGAAGGACCACCGCCTCCCTAAGATCTTGCTTTATGGTGAACTTGCCACTGGCTGCCGCATGAGAGGAGCCCCGAAGAAAAGATACAAGGACTCCCTGAAACAACATCTCAGCCTTGGCCATATTGACCAACATAACTGGTTTACTCTGGCCTCAAATCGGGAGGCCTGGAGACACACCATCTATAACGCAGCTGTCTCCTTTGAGAACACATGCAGGATCACTCTCGAGGAGAAAAGGCAACGCAGAAAGATTCATGTCTTGCAGAACACACCATCTAAGGAGTCCTTCTGTTGTGCCTTTTGCAATCGGATATGTCTGTCACGTTTTGGCCTTTTTAGTCACCAACGTGCCTGTAACAAATGTGGATAAAGCCTTTCCAAATCTTCGTTCGCGAAGCCCAGCCATGATTTATATGAGTGCATAAAGTATATCAAGTATTTATATATATAAAGTATATAATGTATATAAAGTGGGAAGGAGAAAAAATCCACATAGGCTATCTGTTAAAAGTATTTTAAGAAACAATGCAAAATCCACAACCCCAAACGCCTATTTACAATCATTTTCACCCTTTTTTGTATTGTTGCTGTTTTCCACTAGAGTTCCATTGAATTAATACCATTTTATCAGCCTGATTTGCATGTGGAACTAATTTCTGAGCCTGGAATTAGTTTGCCTGCCTCAGTCATTTATTTAGAATTGATGAGGAAAGAAGGCTGTTGCTGCTCTGGTGTCCAGGAGTAACAGCTGGTATTCCCTCCTCTTGAAAGGATTGCCAAGGACAGAAATATACATAGAATTAGTGGCACAAAAGGCTCAGAAATCTGTCTGACCAGCTATCACTGTGATGAACACGGTGCAAACATGCTAAATGTTACTTTGGTTTGCCAAAACCCTCAGTAGTTTTGGCACTTTTTCTACTGTAAAACCTGGATGTTCTCTGGATAGTGAAAGTAACAGCAAATGCCAGGCACCTCTGAAGCAAGAAGAGTCTTTTATTCTGTGTGTCTTGAGATGCTGACAGTGGGGTGGCAGAGGCAAGACAGGCATCAGTGTGCTGCAGGGACTTCATATACAGGTTGCCTTTAATTTCATTTCGCAGTCAAACAAATATGAAAAAAACCAGTTTTTCGTGTGAGGGTGGCAAAAAAGAGACATGCTAAGAAGCAAGTTTTCAGCTCCAGGAATAGACACTCAGAAGAGAGATTTAGGAAAAGGGAGGAGGGGAAAGTCAAAAAATCCAGGGTTGGCACAGCTGCTGTTTCTGTACAAAATAAGTTACTATATGGAAATGTGCCACTCTAGAAACAAAGATTTTTTCTTTTTCTTTATTTTTTTCTTCTTCCAAATCTATATGAGCACAGTTTTATAAAGGAAATTCCTTGCAAAACCATTAAACCTAAGTTTTGCCATTGTTCTTAATGGAGTACTATTTCCTTAAGTGAGTTCCAGGCAACTCACTCCATTTGGAGAATCCATTTTAGAGGGAGAAGGAATTGCATCTGCCCTGTGCTCTTACCTTACATGCTGAAAGAGGGGGGACAATCTCATCTGATTGTTCCATAACAGAACAATCATCTCATTGTCTTGGTAATACAGTACTTCATGCCTGGCTCAGATGGACTTCTCTGCTACAGGACATGAGCTAAAGATTAATTATTTTTTATTTTTGGAGTCCATGTCATTAGTCAACAATTAGTATTGAAACTCCATTGGCAAGTGGTCGGGAAGTTCTGCGTCCTTTCCTTTTTTATTGTTCTGCAGCAGTGTTACTGCTAGGCATACAAATGGAAGATAAACTTCTAGAATACATTATTTTGAAAATACAATTGTTGGATAAGTACATTTTGTAATTATTAGGCCCCTTAGCACAATGGGAAACAAACGAAAATATAAAACATATCCATTAAAATAAAAATACAGAAGAAAATAATAAAAATGAAGGGGTTGCATTGTTATTTTTGCATTATTGTTTGTATATAACTAATTAAAAGTAAGTATGTAAAGATGCACTGGTTGTAGCAAATAATTGTATAACATTATATTATTTACTCCATATTGTTCTGGACACAGAGAACAAACCCACTACAATCACCACAGAAAAATTGAAATATACACTGCAGGAGTATCAAAAAAGGAATAAGGTGAATATGGTGTTGTGAGAGAAACTATGTAATGTTCCTGAATTGGCACTTCTCTGGGCAATGTACAGTGCGAGTAAAAACAAATAAATGAAATGTAATGACTTGTAAGGAACAAGGTGGAGAAAAGAGCACAAAATATGATGTCACAATATAAATCAATGACTTTCCAGCATCTGGAATATCGTTCTCTATATTCCAGGTCTGAAAAGATACAACAGAATAGTGTAGGCCATCAAGGACAAGATGATCAGAATGACTTAATAAACAAAACTCTCCTCTACAGAGAGATTGAGAAGATAAGGCTGGTGTATTTTAAAGAGATCACAAGGAGAGAAGCAATAAAAACATATTCCAGTAATTTGTGTAAGAACTATGGGACAGAAGATCAAGCAGACTCACATCAGTTGTCACCCCTTTTTCAATTTCCCATTTCAGGGAAAAAGCATCACCAAAAATAGACACAATACATGGGTCATGTTCCTTATATTTCAAAAGAAAGCTCATCTTAAAGGCAAACAATTTTGTGGTGCTTTAGCAGGAAGACACTTTTTCATGTGTATATGGGACAAAGCCTTGGAGGAGGAAAGAGGTACAAACTGGTCTAAAATAATGGTGATAATGGCAAAACCACAAAGCTGTACCACCAGATGCAAACAGAAATGTCAGTATGTGTTACCGAAGATTAAATAAAAACTGATGAATAACAAACAAGTTATTGGTTTTAATTTTGTAATTAATGTCTCTGTAATCATGTGCAAGTGAGCTACTACAGTGTTTTAAAATCTATTCTGACTTTGTTCTTAAGGTGCAAAAATCCAGAGGCTGTTTTGGGTAAGCTATTTGTGCTCCAGTTCATTTATAATTTAAATGGAAGTGAAAAAAAATCTTTCTAAAGGGGCAGTTCTGAGGCTTACATAATTTGCAAAATGTTCTATGAAACTTGAACAGAATTGGTGTGCAAAATTGAAAAGTGCTATTATAATAATAAGATTTTTCCAAACATGTGGGGAAAAGGCGCAGTTTCATCTGATTTCAAAGGTGTGGCTTGTTCTTAAAAGAAACCTGCCTGAAATATTCATTATTCACAGCCTTTCAATAAAATGGGCTATGTATACCCCAACAAAGATCTTTCATTTCTCTCAATAATGCACATATGATGCATTAGTATAGTGAAAATTAATCTTTTCTCACAGCCAGACTCTATTTCTTGCTCTCTACTTTCCTTTTTTTTTGGAGAGACATTTGCAATTTCCAAACCATTACAAATGTTAAAACAAATTGCTGTGCTGAAAACCAAGAACAAACACTAAAACGAATTTGACCTCAAAAGAGAGTTATCCATATTAGCGATTTTGAGGACACAATTAGTTTTAATGTGTACTTTGAAGCATTAGAGTAGTTTTATTTTTCTATGTATATGACCTTTTTTCTTTTCACATTGGTAATGATGTTACCAGATTTCACTTAAAATTTAATTTTCAAGTGCTTGGTATGATGAGTCTTGCATAAACTCTGATTATGTAAACGAGACTACCATAAAGACATAAAGTGTTTGTCTTTAGTCTCTCATAAAGGATAATTTCCAGGCCACTGGTCCACCAGAAATCATGTCCTTGACTCTCCCAAGTACTACCTAATGTACTATATACTCTTCTTTCTACTTTTCTCATCATATTAAAATTTTTCAGGCAATTAGTTTTCCACTGGACAAATCTATGAATCCTTTTCCAATTCTAGCACAGAAAAAACTTGTTTGACTGTTGCTGAATGGCTGTTGCTCTACTCCAATGGCTGTTGTTTTACACCAGAAGTTTCCTATACATATAAATTGAGAAAATTATTTAGATGAACTAAGAATACAGATTTTTTCCCCATCTCCAGAAATAAGAACAGAAAAAAACTGTGGAGCATGGCAAAGGTTACTTCAACGGGGGAAAATGGCAAGTTGTGAATAAGGACAGAGATGTATCTTAAGGGGAAAACAAATGACAAAGGCAGTGAAGACATTGCTTGGGAAAAAAAAAAAAGAAAGGTGTTCCTATTTTGAATTTTAATGTCTCTTTTTAAAAAAACCCCACATATTTGATGAGTAGGTATGGTCAAAACACCTGATTAATGAAAAATGGCCATTTATCTTTCTGATAAGGCACAGTCACAGTGTCATTTTAAAAATATCCTCAAAAATTCACTTGACCTCAAAAACATGAGAATTCACTGAAAAAGGGAATTATTTCTCTACAATTTCTATGGCCTTAAAATAAGTCCCATTCTCTCACTCTTTATAGCTTGGTTTTTTTTGGTTGCGAAATCAAGTAAATTATACTGTAGACAACCCAAATTTTACAGTGTATTAAAACTGAATGCCATATGTAATTCTAAGAAAGAAAAAACAATAAAGACAGGTAACTAGTAAACACAGGGGAAGCATGCAAAGAAATACAAGACAGGAGAGTCTGACGTGAAGTTTAAATGAGAACAAAGAATTTAATGTGGAAATACTGCTTCAGAACATAAGACAAATAAAAATGAATGTTCTGTAGAGTTCATGATAGAAACTACAAAATTTCTATCCAATGCCAAAACAAATTAAGAATTCTTTAAGCAGCTGTAAACTGAAAAACTATTCTTTAAAGAAAAATAAAAAAATTAGATAAGAAATTTTCTCCTTTCCTTAAATAAGAAAAAAAATGATAAGAAATGGTAGTATTTTTTGTTTATTTTTGGTTTTTATTTTATATTTTTGGATTTCTTTTGTTACACAGCTGAATAAGAACAGCTTTGACTACGTATCAGGAAAAAGGAGATGGGGGGAAATCCTCATAAAACCTACTAGCATTAATTATTCAACATATGGTCATATTTATTGCAATCATTATCTCCTGTGACTATAAGGCCATGCAGTGTATCAGGCCCTGATTCTTTTTATGGAATCAAAAATCAGAAATACCTTGTCTGGCTTTTTGTCACGACTTTGCAATTTCCCACAAATACTATGACTGAAGATGAATGTACTCTTTTCCTAAATATGCTAAAGAGATGGAATTATTATAAAGACATTAATTTTGCCTTTTGGAAATATAAAAACTGTAGGAAAAGTCATACTTTAATGAGCTACTTGTTATTCAGTCTTCTAGTGTAGTCAGTTTAAGATACTTTGTTGGCAAAAAAATTAGAATATTACTACCTTAGCATTCTTCCTGTCTTCCATGAGATGATTATGGGTCACAGCTTTATTTGCAGATTGTGGTTTGAATTTTTATATTTTTATATTTGGCAGAAAAAAAGGTGATTATGGAACAGTCTACAGATACAGAAACTAGAACTCAATTTCTCTTTTGTCTCTCCCAGTAAATTGTTTGGCTACTCATTGAATGAGTGATTTATTTTTTATCCCACACACACATTTTAGTTTTATTATCTTCCTGGCAAAAAAAGTGGTATTTTGTACTGTCTGAAGAGCTGCGACATCCCTCTCATATTGTTTACTGAGCAGAGATGGGAAATAAGTTCATCAAGTCATGAGTAGCTGTTGCTGAACATTTGGAGGGATAAACACCCTTTCTCTTACATTGTGGGATCACTTTAATCCAAAATAATCTCATCAGTATGCAGATTATATGCAGGTTATCCACAGTGTGTTCACTGCTTCTTGCTACTGCTGATAATAATGATTTTCAGAAACAGAAGATGAAACAAGCTTTTTCTTCTACTTTTTTTTTAGTTATTATTTTTTTCCCCTTAGTATATTTTGTGCATCATACAGTATTGGACGTCTAGCCATAGGTTTTTAAGGTGCACACACATTATCCCATGCCCATAAAAGAGGGTGAGAGTCTCTGACCATTAACTTAGTGGTGACATTATTCAAGCCAGCAACTTTGGAGCTGGCTTCCCGCCAGGTCTCCAAAACTCAACAAAAGCCTTTTCTCTCCCTCCCCCTTTAGGCAAAGGAAAAAAAACCTATAGAAACTGAGAGAAACCAAAACCAACCAAATTATATCAGAATATATATGTATTTTTACATATATTACAGTTATATACAGGTAAGAATACTATGTACAACTCCCAAAAAGGGGAAGAGGGGAAGGGAAAAGGGAAAAAAGGCACAAAAAGAGACAAAAAGGGACAAAACAAAACCGATATGAACAATCGAAAAACCCAGGAGCCAGCAAAACAAAGAACTAGCAAAATAAAATCTCACCACTTCCCTCGAGAAAAGCAGGACAGCCAGACCTGGCCCGGCACTCTCCCCTCCCGCTGTGGCAGACAACAGCAGTCGCTACAGGCCTCAACTCTAGATAAGTGAGACCAACGCAGAGACCTACTGTTCCCGAACTTCACCAGAAAAGAATAGAGTGAAGGCTTCTCTTTCTTCCTTCTTTATACCCTGGCTTATGTAAAAATTGTAGGGAATACTGGGTATATAGCCACTTCCTTGGTTACAAACTAGTCACCAAGGAAGGCCTAGACTAAAACTACCACATGGATCATGGCAAAAAGCCTTTCTGGAACACTTTCTGACCCACTAAGTGAGGGTTTGATGGTTAAGATTGCACAGTTTCTCTGTAATCAGTTGCTTTCCCATCTTTATCCCCATAATATTTTCAGGAACATTTTGGAAGGAAGCTTTAAGTGCTTACTATTCCAAGGAAAGCCTAAAGGAAATGGATTAGCTGCTCTGAGATGTGTCTTTATTAAAAAAATTAATGCTTTTTTAGTTATTATAAACGTGCTAACCCTGAGGAGTCCCATTTTTAGATGGATGAAAGCAACCTGAAACTTGTCACGAAATGCCAGTCCTTTCCCACTTGACCAGCATCACAAAGATATTGGTCTGTGAGCCTACCATCATTTATAGAGCCCATCATAATTTTTGCCATAGATAAGGAGTAGCTTTTGTTGGGAGCTGCTTATTTAAGAATAAAGAACAGAAAAAAATGTAGGTAACTTTTAAACTAATAGTTGACAGAGTCAGGCTGTGTACTTTGTGCAATTTTAACTCCTCAGTGAGACACACAAAGGCCACATGAGATCAGCAGCTGAAAAACCTCAAGGTATTACCTCCTGCCCTCAACTCCTTCCTTCTCTTTGCCATGGCATAGAAAAACAATTTATTTAGATAATTTCCTGGTCAAGTGAACATGGTTAAAGCATAGGTACTGGAATTTTAAGAAGAAAAATGTTTTTGAAATGTATTTAAATGCTTAATTCTGATCTCAGACCCCGAGCAATACAGAGGGTCAGTTCTGTATAAGCAGTGTTTGTATGAAAGCAGAATTAATCCTTCATGTTTATGTTGTTTGGCTTCATTGCCTTTAGTGAGTTTGGGAAGAGGGTTATGACATTTTTCTCTAGACAAATCTCTCTATAAAGGTACTACTTAAATTGTTTGTCTTTATTTTAACAGTGCTTATTTTTGAGATAAAAAAAATTAAACTGAAAAGGGATCAATAAAACCACCATTTTTTCTTTCTAATAAGCTTTTTCCTAGAGCAAAAGAATCATTCTCAAATACACAGATGTGTAGGTATGTGTTATTTTGAAGAACAACAAATGGTTAAAGTGGATGAAACATGCTCAAAATTAAAAACTTTGCAAAGATGTTTCAGCAGGTGTGCCACTGATAAGCTGGAGCTTAAAGTCTTAAAAGGTCATTTGCAATTCATACATAAACCTATATCTGTGTTGCATGTACTTTAAAAGGTTGTGTGCAACAAAGCAGAAAAAGAAATTATTTCAGTCTTCTAAATATTGTTCTGATACAGCTTTCTGAGACAAAAATGTTAATTTAGCACCCACGGCTTTCAGAATGTTCTGTTCCTTCACTTATTTTTTGTATTTTACATGGTCATGTGATATTGTATTTAAAAAGACAAGGGATCATCAACAATAGTGTTTTATGGCACAGGAAAATCCTAAAGAAAAAAGGAGGTAATTTGAATTTCTAATGAAAATATCTGCAGAGATATATTCTTTTATTCTGTTGAAAATGGGTGTCTTTTAAGCACACTAATACACTCCTTTTTCTTTCAGAGAATCGGTGTATGTAAGACTCATAAATATCTAGCTAATGCAGGCAAATTATTTGGACATCCTAAACGGGAGACATTGCAGATTTAGGGAGAGAGACAAGCAGAAACAGTCGTGTAAGAGTTTGTCCTATTCCCACAGTGCTACCACCCAGCTTCCAAACAGTGGTTGTTGATGCCCTGGCACCTGAGCTGATGCCATCCAGGCAGCTTGTGAAAGCAGAATAGAAAACAGGCTCCTCTCCACCATAAATGCTGCCTGTTAGAAGATGTAAATTACTAAAATGTTGCCTAAATTAAAAAAAAAAAATCCTAGTCATACGCTAGCAAGTTTTAAAGAATGAAAAATTGCAACCTTGGCAAAAATGCATGTTGTATTTCGTCTAATGTGATAATGTGGTTTCATTACTTTTTAATTGAATTATACCTTGCTAAATGCTTGACAACTAAGACTCCTAATTTTATAGGAAGCAGTTTCACAATGCAAGAAGTCTTAAGTGATCAACTAATTGAAGCAGCTTTCCAAATGTCAAGCATTATGCAAATGAAACTCCTTGCCTATTTAACCTGCTATTCTTTTGTAATTTTGTGAACTGTGTCCAAAGAATTTAGTAGAGTATCCAAAGTTACTGCAGTAACACAGAAAGTTAGATTTCTCCAATGAAAATTCTTTTACCTTTAGTATTTGTTAGACTAGCCTTGAAAATCACTAAAACTCCACTGTTCTACACAGTTTGAAAACTGCATCAATTTTACAATTTTACTCAGTGAAATTCTTTTTATACAAAGGAAGTTATTTAAAACCTGTAAACATGTGAATCTGATAAATTTGCTGTTTCAGTGGCATTAAAATTCCTCTTGGATTTCTTCATCTGCCCCCTCAACCTGGACGGGTAAGGATTGTGTTACATCTTTCTGTCACTTTTCAAAAGTCTGCCTTTAAGAGTTCTCTTTCCTTTCTCATAAAAATATAAATATATATTGGATATATTAAAAAACTATATATATATAAATCAATTATATAAATATAAAATATAAGATATATATATCATCATCATCATGGCTGGGCTTCGTGAACGAAAATTTGGAAAAGGTCTCTACCCACGTTTGTCACAAGTGTGCTGGTAGCTAAAAAGGCCAATACAAGACAGGCATGTCTGATTGCAAAAGGCACAGCAGAAAGACTCCTTAGGTGGTAAATTCTGCAGGACACGAATCTTTCTACATTGTCTTTTCTCCTCAAGGGTGATCCTGTGTGCTTTCTCAAAAGCGTCAGCAGCGTTATAGATGGTGTGTCTCCAGACCTCCCGATTGGAGGCCAGAGTAGACCAGTTATGTTGATCAATATGGCCAAGGCTGAGATGTTGTTTCAGGGAGTCCTTGTGTCTTCTCTTTGGGGCTCCTCTCATGCGGCAGCCAGTGGCAAGTTCACCATAAAGCAGGATCTTAGGGAGGCAGTGGTCCTTCATCCTTGAGACTTGTCTTGTCCAATGCAGCTGTGTTCTCAGCAACATGGCCTCAATACTTGTGACTGCTACTTGCTCAAGAACAGATGTATTGGTCACATAATCTGACCAGTGGATGTTTAGGATTGTATGGAGACAGCGTTGTGATGGAAGCGTTCTAGGAGTCACAGGTGGTGGCAGTAGTTGACCCATGATTCAGATCCATATAAGAGAGTAGTCAGCACAATGGCTCTGTAAAAACTGATCTTTATACTTTTCTGCAAGTGTTTATTTTGCCAAACTCTTTTATGAAGCTTTTTGAAGGCACTATATGCCTTTGCTAACCTGTTGTTTATCTCTCCGTCAATCTTACCGTCCGAGGAGATGAGGCTGCCTAGGTAATTAAACTGCTGGACTGATTTGAGCTCTGATTGGCCAATGGTGATGTGGGGATGATGGAAGACTTCCTGAAGTGCAGGTTGGTGGAGAACTTCTGTCTTCTTTAAGCTGACTTCCAGCCCAAAGAGCTCAGTGGTGTCTGCAAAACAGGATGTTAAACGTTGCAGAGCTACTTCTGTGTGAGCAATGAGGGCAGCATCATCAGAAAAACCAGCTCACAGACAAGATGATTAAAAGTCTTAGTGTGGGCCTTCAGTCGCCTTAGATTGAATAGGCTTCCATCAGTACGGTATCGAATCTAGATACCGTCCTGATCATCGAGGTCTGCTGTGGCCCTTTGGAGCATCATGCTAAAAAAGACTGTGAATAGGGTAGGAGCGAGAACGCAGCCTTGTTTCACACGATTCTTAATTAAAAAGGGCTCAGAAAGTGCATTGCCACAACTGACTTGGCCGTGCTGATCCTCATGGAGTAAGATGATCATTTTGAGGAACTTTATTTAATTTGTAAAAGTTACCTCTCCTAAAACCTGTTTCTCCTTCCAGTGTTTGTAATCCCCCATCCAGCAGATGCCTGAGCTATTAAAAAGCAGACTTTATTAAGAAAAAATACTTGTTTTTAATAAGAAAAAATAACCACCTAATTTGCTAATTCCCAGAAATTTAAGGAGACAGTTTTTGTGTTAAGATTTTGGAATTGTTGTATTTTCAGCTGAACAAAGAAGAATAAACTGCAATCTTGCACTGGATTTTAGAGTATCCATTACACTCATTAAGTATGATGACATTCTTTTTAGCAGCAGTCTGGTTTGTGATTATCCAGCTCCTCAAATACTAAAGACAAATAGTAAACCAAGAAATTTTTAATTTTACCTTTTTTTGATATGTGAGACTGGTCTATGAATAACAATCAATCATTTCACTAAATGGGTGTAAACACATGGTATGCATCAAGGTGAATTGACTTAAACTAGTAACTCAAAGCATTCTGGTGTACTGCTGTATGAAGCGAACTGGGTGAAGGGAACTGGATGTATAAGTGAGATTTATTGATTAGGGTGGTTTTTTTCTCATCTATATTTTATTTTTAACTTAAATTGTTGTTTGCTTGTTTGTTTTTAGTAATTTGTTATTGAATGACAGTTGAAAATAATTTTCTTCTAAACATGTTGATGTTTTCTGTTTGACAAGGACATACTTCAAGAAGATATCAACTTAGACATATAACTTAGGTTTCAATAGTAATTTCTGTGGGTGATTAGTGGATTAATATATAATCCAAAAAGCAATGTGTGCAATTGTTGTTATTTATAAAAAAATATGTATTTTAAATTGACACACACTTTTTTTGTAAAAAAAAAAGTAAAATATTACGCTTAATTTGTTTTAGAGTTTTTATTTTAGTTTTAGAGTGTAAATAATATGTGGCCCATATATTATTTAAACTATATGCAGGTATTTATAGCAGCTGAATATGCAGCTGATTCTTTCAAAAAAATGTGTTAAAAAAATTTATGAGCAGTTATGTGCTAATATTTCATCTTCTTCCCAAAATTTCCTAAGGGGCTGTTAATTTTGTGGCTCTCTTCTTTTTATTTCTAATCCTGACTTGTTTAACATCAGTAATGTAGGAAAGGAATAACAGCCTATGATACAAAACCCACCGATTTCACAGTGAATCTGCAGTTAAATCAGCATCTGAGATACACATAGTATGTTTGAGTAAGCTTATGTTTTGGTGAATTTTTCTGGTCCTCAGTCTTGCTGGAAGACAGTGGATCCTTCTCAGCTATTTTAGTATTTTAACTCTATGGAGAAATTAATACAATTTTATATTGTCTTTTACAGGAACTTGAAAGCTATGGAAAATTTGCTTTCGAAGCTGTGCCAGTTCCTCCACCCTCTGCATTAAACAACTCTCACTAAACAATTTCTTTGCACAATGCCTGTAGCTGTTCAATATTTACCTGTGGTACCTGCCAGGCTAAGGTGGTGTTAAGACCTCAAGTTCTACTGCTGTTTATTATTGAAACAGATGGATTAAATGAAGCTGGTAACAATGATGGACACATGTGATTGCATGAGAATTCAGAATATGCAGTCACTATAACTTAATTAAATGTTCAATGAATAGCACATTGATTGCACCACACAGGTCTTCGGTATTGTAAAACTTGAGTGTTCACATGGATTCAAAGACAAGTCTCACTGTCGTCACATTCTTTTATTTTCTACTACTTTCATTCCCTCTCTTGGCAAAATGAGGTTCTTCAAGCCTTGATGGTACTTACAGATTCTGGACATTGCTTCTCATTTTATTTTTGAGTGTTTGGTGTAATTTTGGGGGGAAGATGCAAAATGATAAGCGATTGGGTGCACCTGACAAAAAAACATTCTGGCCTGCAATGTCAGCTGACTGAGATACATTACAAAACTTTGCTTTTCAAAGAAAAAGTAGTACTCTGAAAAGCAAATTGTGTGTCCTTTCATGCCTAAATAGTTTAAGCATTCCCCACTGCCTCTACTCAGACTTCCTTGTTGTGCCACTTCAAGACAGCCTGACTTTCTTGGTAAACAGGAAGAAATAACAAACTACATTAGGAAAGATTTGTGTGGCAGGAAGCAGATACTTTAACAAGAGTATTATTCAACCTTGTACCCTCCCTCTTCCTCTGTGAAATTCAACTTTGGTTCCAGGAAAGCAATGAAGAAAGATTCAAGAGGATCTATTCTTGACCTCTTCAAGAGGTTCAAGTAACTTGCTTGATTCAACACAAAATGTAATCAACTTTAATACATAACTTGAAAGGTTAACTTGAAAGATTACAGCAGTTTGGTTGTGAAGTGTACCCAGGAATCTGGATGAATTTCTTCAACTTATTACTAGAGCAATAAAAAGCACAGGGCTGAAATGTTTGAAAATTAGGTGTGCTCACATAATTTCCAACTCATTGGTTTCTCATCTAGACAGGGAGAAAATGGCCTGGGAACTCTTTGAGGATGTGAATCATGAAAAATCTTCATCTAAAGGTGCTGTAGGCTCAGCTTTCTGCAGAAATGGCTATTAAAGTGCCTTTAGAAGATCCAAAGGCAGTTGTGATGCTGCAACGTATACCTTCAGATGGTAGGAAAAGTTCATTCAAGTAGATGAATTCCCACACAAACGGAACCTTTCTCTCCCCCTGGATGCCTGTGGAGGCTTTGGAGCTGTGATGCAGGACAAGGGAGGACTCTTGAGAGGAAGCCAACAGTAGAGCATTCCTTCTACACAGCGCAAAGCGAGAAGCTGGGGAGAGCTCACCCTGCAACTCTCTTTTTGGCTCTCTGCAAAACACACTCTCTAAAGCCAGAGAAAGGAAGACAAATGTCCCATTAACCAAATCATTTTTTTTAACATTTTAGTACTATTTGGTCCTACCCAGAACCAGCACTGCCTGGGTCTAAATATAAAGATATTGAAGAGGACGCTGATAAATAATGGCTAAAACCTGTCCTGTTTGCAATCTAATTTAATCCTCTCTGAAAATCCTTGGGTTACAAATATCTAGTTGCATTTTCTTAAAACCTCAAAAATGAAAGGTAAATTCAAATGAGAATATATTCTCTTTAATGAGAATATTTATCTATATTTTTTTTTGCACCTACTCTGATAGTGATATATTTTTCCTGCTTATACCATCAGGTTGTGCAGGACAAGTCATGCTATTTGTTCTAAAACTGCAACAAAAGTCTCATGTTGAGAGTCTAACTTCAACTTATTTTGTCACAAAGAGATGTTAAGCTACATGATTTTTCTTTCTTTTTTTCATTTGATTTATGAAGTAGTTGCACACTAAGCCAAAACTATGGTTGGCAGAGCCCTTCCCTTCTATACACCTGCAACATGTCTGAAAAATTAAATAGGTGTAGCAAGGCAAAGAGTTAATTTTCCTTTCAGATTGAGTGAATATTTTGTGCTCTTCGGAGCTTCTTCTATGATGTTCAGCACTACAGTTCAACCTCAACATTGCTGACAGATGAAAGGAGGGTGAGGAGTTTTGTTCCTGCTTCCCTGAACAAGATATTTTGCCGTGATGATAGACACAACTCCTGAATAAGATAGAGGAATGTTACCACCATTCGTTCAGTCAATAATCTGATAAGGAGGGTGAAAAACTGATATATGTGTCGTATGCATAACTTTCTTTACAGCTAAGGGAATAGACTCTCTTTCCCATACAGTGAAGGGCAGTAATGTTTCCTATCATCCTCCAAAGTGCCCCGCGTCACAGTTAAAGTTAATAACCATCCTTATTTCTTGAATAATAGTGTCCCTAGATGGTTGACAGGGCAGGCTCAATATACAGAGTGAGCAATTTTAAGTTTAATATTTACAAGTTGTAAACAGGAAGAAGAATTTCTCTACTTATAGTGATACTTATCAAAGGTTGAGATATTTTTAGATACTATTTCTGAGGAAATAGTTAAATGTAATGGGTAATGATATGATTCTGATGAACTGGGAAGACTTTGAAAGTGCTTTGGGTTTCCCAAAGCATATGTATGAAATCAGCAGATTCTATTGCCATAGACTAAAGGATTACATAAGGAATAAAATAAATAAAATAAAATAATGCAAAGAGCTAATCTGCTAGGAAGTAAGACAAAATTAGTAACTTCCTGCTATGTCCTCATCCATAATACAGTGGAGTTTGAAATGAATTTATATTTACAGGCACAAGGCTCAGCAGAGAGAGATCAAAGTTAAAAATTCTTGGACCTGTTACTCACAGTAAAAGAAAAACGAATCTGAACAAGAAAGAATATTTTATGATGCATCAAAATAGCTAAATTCTTCCTTTGTTTTTACAGAATAACAATGTGGAGCCTCCTTAGCACCATTCAATCTGTTGAACATCACAAGGTCATATGCAACATGGAACAGATGTTCCCTTCTTAAAGGTAACAGAATTTTGAGTATGATACAATCACAACCGCTGGAAATAAGATCAATGATGTCAAAGCTGCAAGGCTGAAGAATCTTGTGCTGTTATAGGTCTTAGACTTATCTGTCAGTTGGAGAAAAGGAAAACTCAATAATAGTCACACATTCATCATATGGATCCATGCTTTTAATTTTGAAGAAGAACCAAGGGTACAGAATATAAGAACTTAGAGGGAAAGATTAGTCTATGAACTGGTTATGCTGTTAAACTGTGAAAACTGCATAGAAATTTCCAGATGACTTTGATTTACATAGGCATGTTTTGTATTAGAATAGCTGTTTTCAACTTTTGGATTGTCAGATAATTGCAATTGAGAGTGGAAATAAAAGTAAATCACAGCACCACAAACCAGTTGGGCTTAGAAGGGACCTGTGAAGATCATCCAGGCAGGGTCACCTGGAGCAGGTGACACAAGAATGTGTCCAGGTGGGTTTGGAATTTTGGAATGTCTGCAGAATGGGAGACTCCATGATAGGCCCAGCTCCCATAATCTCTGCTCATCAGGGAGATGCTCCAGACCCCTCATTATCTCTGTGGCCTCTGCTGGACCCTCTCCGGTATCTCCTGCTCTTTCTTGAACTGTGGAGCACAGAACTGAACACAACACTCCAGATGTGGCCCCACCAGGGCCAAGCAGGGGGGCAGGATCCCCTCCCTGACCTGCTGGCACACCCTTCCTGATGCACCCCAGGATCCCACTGTCCCTTCTCGCCCCCAGGGCACTGCCTGCTCATGGTCAACTTGTCACCCACCAGGACGCCCCGGTCCTTCTCCAGAGAACTGCTCTGTAGTGGGTGAACTCCAACCTGTGCTGGTCTTTGGAGTCATCCCTCCTCAGGTGGGATCAACACTTGCCCTTGTTGAACCTCATTAGGTTTCTCTCCACCCAACTCTCAGCCTGTCCAGGTCCCTCTAAATGACAGCACAGCCTTCAGGTGTATCAGCCACTGCCCTCAGTTTTTCACCATCAGCAATTAATGTACCTTTTTTCCTGGTATTTTATTTTCACTTTTCCAACATTTTGTATTTCCATCCTTTGACACTGGCTAAGAGTCTAACAGGAGCTTGACTTTCATTTTTTAACACAATTCAAAGTTTTAAATTAGATGAGATCTATTTGATAATACTAATTTAGAGGTTTATTTGAGGTTTTTATACAGCCTTTCACCATACCTTTCAGCCATCTTAGGATCCAGTAATTACTATAAGAGATAAGAAAGTAGAAATAACAAATAAAAAGAAATATCCTGATAAGAAAAGAGTAAGAGAGAGACATCAAGATTTTGCAATCTATACATAAGGAATAAGCAATGGTACATTTATATAGTAGAACATGTGTGTAGGACTCCATGCAACTTTCTTGGTAAAGACCAGATATAATATTAGTGAGAATTACTTTTTTGTCTTCAGTAAAGGGATATAAAGTGAATATATTTTGACAAAGTTTATTCACCATATGGAACACAAACACCTGCAAATCTAAATAACTGAAATTCAAACACAAAGACCATGCAGTTAAACAGCATCATATTTTCCAAAGCTACATATGCCACATAATTTACTACTGCAGAATCATTTTCTTGGGTATAAACATGATATGTCCATGGAGGAGGAGAGGATATGCTTGAGAATTCAAGTATTTCTTTTAAATTAAGCTAAAAAGAAGTAATTCACTAAATTAGGAGTAATCCAGACCTTTTGTTTCTTGAAACAAACAGGTAGATATTTCAGATGGTAGGCTATGAATAAAAACTCTTTTAGACAATCTTTTAAAAGGAAGTGCCCCACCTTATACAGAATGCAGTGGTATATGTGTTCAAGGTTTCTGTAGACCATTGTCTCAGTTTAATGAGACTGAAGTGTTTTGCTGAGGATGAGTTATGAGGAAGACCAAGTTTCTCCCTCTAAGCAGTTGTAAATCCGAAATTAAGAGGCTCCAGCTGAGGAAGTATGGAGAAAGGCAAAAATAACAGCCCTTTATTAAAGGATATATGTGTATTGGCAGAACAACAAAAGAACACAAAACCAACTAAACAATAATCCTGTACTCAAAAGTCCCCTTCAAAAAGGAAACAGTTCAGTACTTTCCACCTTTTGGCACAATTCTAACCACAGTCAGAAAGGGGCACTGTTGGATCACTGGAGGAGTAGAGCCTGCAGTTGCTCAGTGTTGGTCAGCAGGGTGCACTGTTGGGCTCTAGTGGTCACCGCGTGGCACCATGGTGTGTGGGACAAGCCAAAAAATGGAGGTCTCTCCCCGCCCTGAGAAGGGGATGGATAAAAGGGGAGAAAGGGTGTTTTTCCCAGAAAACTCATGCTGTCTGCGGCTGGCTGTGGCCAGGATTTCCCCCCGTTGATGGGCACAAGCTGTTACCAACATGGGAGCGGAGGAGGGAAAGGGAGACTTCCCTCTCAAAAGATTCCTCTGCAGGTGGGTCGGGCAGAGGAAATCCAAGCAGGTCTGGGCTGGGGGCAGAACAGGGCTCAGGAAAAAAAGAAGGCAAACTGAGGCCAGAAGTAACCAGATGATCAGGCCAAAATCAAAGTGAACCTTGGACCCCTCCAACACACACCCTCCCTCAATCAAGGCAAAAGTGAAGTACCGCTTCCCCAGGAGAGAAAAAAAAAAAAAAAGAACTCATCACCCCATTCCCCCCCCAGTCCTCAGTGGGCTATCAGTCTGTAATGCTAGCTATGCTAGCTAGTTCCCTTGTGTGTCTCAGATCACCCTCAGATCACCCTCAGAACACCTTCCCCCTCCTTGGTTCAACATCTTTCTTTTTCAGCGATACGGGGGAAAGAAAAAAAATTCCCACCTTTTTTTTTTTCCGAACAAGTAAACCTATGACAACCATCTTGTAAATTCCGAGTGTGAGTAAGGAGAATCTCCTGCAAACTAGAAGAAGGGAGGATTAGATAGGATACTGGGTTATTGAGTTGGTGACTCATATTTTTTCTGAATCCATATTCGAAGCAAATTTCTATATCATAGAACCTGACTGCTGAGCCATTTCTTCCCCCTGTAGTTGTCTACCCAATCTGCTAATTAAATGCTATATTCAATCTTCTACATAATTTTCAAATAATTTATTACCCTACAGCGTATCTTCTCTCTCAGAAAGCCTTATGTCATAGGAAAAAAACCCCAAAGATCTGCTTCTTAGTTTTAGACTTAATTCTCTGCAGTGTCTGAGGCTGTATTTACTCCTGTTTGAAGACTACCCAATCTGAGATTGTTTTGACAAGATTAAAGCAGCATTAATTGAGTATTCAGGAGCAAGTGTTCTCATATAGTCACATTATTTCCGATTGCAAGTATAGTAATTTTCATGAAAGATACAGAAATAAAATGTTTTGTGTTACCACTAAGAATCTTTGTTTTGTTTTCAAGAATTTTGATTCAGTCTGTGACAGCTGTATATACTTTAAAAAGAGAAAACAAGTTTTATTAAGAATATACCGTTATTTTTTGGCTTCCTTTCCTCACAGCAGAAGGAACCATCCAAACACAGAGGAAAGGCAACAAAATTCCAGAGAGAAAATGTGGTGCAGGATAATAATACCTGACAATGTTCTAGCAATGAACAGGGAATAAAACCAACACCCTTCAGAGGACGTACAAAAGGACATTTTCTATTTATGCAAATTAGGATCATGTAAGGAATGATCAAACTAGCCTTCCTACAGAGTGCCAATTTGTTAAATGGAACAGATTGAAAATAACAGGGCATTTCACACAGGTACAGGGCATGCAGGCTTATTCCAAGCTAAATGGAATCAAGCAGTAATTTGAAAATGGCATGTCATACATTTTGTCGCCCTGGCACATACACCTATAACCAAGGTACTGAGAGTTTTAATCCAGTGTAGAAGTTCTCAATTTTCCTGCTTAATACAGATGATTTTATATTCCTGGAGAAAAGATGTCTTTGTTTCCAAGCACCAGGAAAGCTGTCACATAATTTGGAAAGCTGGCAGCATTTTGTAATGGTGCCAATTTTGTAGAAAAATGAATAAATTGCGCCATGTGTTATTTACAAAAATAATTCCAGCTACGCCTGGGTTCTTTTCTGAACCAGGTTTAGCACCTCAGGAAAATGAATGAAGTAACTTCAAATTGCATATGTAAAAATTTGTCAGAGAGAAATGTTCTTTATAAACTAAAAAGTTCTGACTCTTCCTCCTCCAGAGACAAAACTAATGCTGACTACTAATGTCCTTTGAATTGTTTCATATGATGTGATTTGATTATCAGGGAAAAAATTTGACACATCAACTAATGATGATAACATTGATCTTTAGTCAGCTGCTTTTTTCTCTCTTGCTTTCTGTTTGTAGAAAAGCACTTTTTTTTTTTTTTATTGCATGCACATCACTGAGCATAGCAACAAATCTCTCTGTGTCCGTTTCCCAAATCATTGATCAGCTTTTGTATAACTCTCCTCTTTTCCACTCCCAAGATAAGCCCATTTTCCTCATTCTGGGATCAAGCTACATATTTGGTACCTGGGAGTGTTCCTACCACCTCACAGACTGCCTCTGCTCTCCCACTGAAAATATTCAAACAACAGAAATTTGTGGTACTTTACAGCATCTGTGGGGCCCGTATTGTATAAGGTGCTCAGAGAAAGGTGAGGAGTAGGAATAGTTCTCCTCTGGACCCAAAATGAGTTTGTGAAACTGAGAGAGACACCTTTATTTGGAGGACAGGCCTTTAGGAAACGTGGAGGGCATTTGATGAAACTGTTCTCACCAAATCAAAGAATCACAGAATATTCTCAGCTGGAAGGGACCCACAAGATTTGTTCCAGTTCCTGGCCCCACACAGGACACCTCAACAATCCTACCCTGTCCCTGTCAGCCTTGACCACTGCCCTGGGGAGCCTGTTCAGTGCCCAACCACCCTCTGGGGGAACAATCTTTTCCTGAGATCCAATCTGTCACCTTAAGGTTTTTGATTTTTTTGATTTTTCTAATTTTTATAAGTTTTAGAAGTAGTTATTTAGCAAACGTAGATTTTTAGAAACAGATGCATTCATTTCCCTCACCCTTTAGCACAGTAGCTACACAAATTCCCGAACCCTCTTACCCCATTCCATGTTCCCCATATCAATTAGCCCCCTAAATTCCATTGGAATATTTAGACTTCTCTTCAAGGCAGGCCTCTTCTGTTTAAGGACATCTAATCCCTAGCCTGAGCCTCAAGATACAACCAAGAACTGTGTGACCGTGTGCCCTCTGTACTCAAGGAAGACCAAGGTGATGAAGAAAAGGGTCTCAGGACAACCCCAGACCCAATCCCCAAGGGGCGGGGCGGGGGTGGACTGAGGTAAAGGCTGGGGGGTGGATAAAATCAAGGATTGGATAGACAGTATTATAAAATTGTAACACTGGATCGGAAAGCTGCACGTGTCTTGTAACCCCATTGCCTTAGAGGCATCATTAAACCTTCCCTCACCTTATCTCCAAAAATTAAGTTGCCTCTGAGTTTTTTTCTCCCTAAGTTTTCTCTTAAGCATCAAACCTAAACCTCCCCTGACACAGCTCCAGCCATTCCCCTGGGTTCTGTCACTGGTCGCAGAGAGTAGAGACTGAATAATTTACTACTTAAGGAGCCTAGTTTATCAAAGCTGAGACATTTGAGCTGAAGCTATTAGTGTGCACAAATTTGGCACCAGGGTGGTTCCAAGATTTTGTACTAAATTTTAACTGAACCAATGCCTGAAAACTTACAAAGGTTTAGAAATGCTTCATGTAAGCTTTTAAATTAGCTCCTTTGGGACTAAATAGGCTAACAAGACCAAGTTGAAGACCAAGGCACATCACCTGCAGCCCCGGGGCTTAGGCACCTGGATGATGAAGACTATGCTTAATGGTGTTATGACTCCTGGAGAGTCCTGAGCTCTCCTTTAGAAGCAGCCAAGCTTCCCCCTCTTTTGGGGTCTCCATAACTATCTGCCAAGTTATATGGTTGAAACAGTTGTTCCTCTGGCTCAACATCACCATCTTCATCATAGCAGGTTTTATAAAGCATTGCCATGAAACACGAGAATTACCACAAGCATCAACCGCCTTAAAAACCCCTGATATGGGTCTCAAGACATTCCCCTGCCTAAAATCTTCTGGTTCTCTCACAGTAGAGATTGGTGAATGGTGTTATCTTTGCTTGATCTTTAGGCAGCACTTCTGTATCTTCTTTCTTAATGTAGGGATAGGTAATGCCAGGGCTCAAGGGTAAGCTTAGAAGGAGGAAAAGAAAAAAATAAAGGATCAATAATCCATTTATCTTTCACTAAGAGACATAAGGACTTCTGAAAAGCCAGGCAGTAATAGAGGTAGTATAAGAAGACCAAAAGCCTAAATGGAAGATGAAGGAGCAGAAGAAAGCTGCAAGAGCAACTTAAGTGGTCATAGTAATTAGGAGCTAGAGAGATGTACACAAAATATGATCCTTCACATTGCACAAGAACCACCTCAGGATGTCACAGGAGCTTGGATGAGACCCTTCCGTGGGTACTTGATGTTGGGTATGGACTGGAGGGCAGAGCTTCCTTTTGACCAGCATGTCAAGCTGGGAGCAACATCTCCACTACGCACTTGATGAGATTCTGGAGCAAAACTGTTGACTGAATGCCTTCCAAAAATGAACACTGCTCATGTGCACTGAACACTGAAGTCCAAAACACCATTAATAAATGGAAGTATGAAGATGATTTGTCTGAAGCTGCACTACTGCTCTGAAACAAAACTCATTAGTAGAAAGAGACAAAGACTAATGTTATTTCAACCTACAATTTTTTTGTTGAGATATACTAAACCTACTTTCTCACTTTATTCATCTGTTATTGACTACACTACACCCTTGGGAAGAGTCTATTCTTTAAGTTATGGGAATGCATCTTGATCTTCTGTCTGTCTTGCATGACACCTCCTACAGAAATGTCCAGCCTTGTGTGAAGTGAGTGTATAAGAAGGTAAACAAAAATCTAGGAGATGAAATTCCAGACCTTCTAAACTGAGGAGATTGGAGAGGTGGGGGAGAAAACCCCTGTTAACCTCTGCACATCACAAGCATTTGTGAGCTTTGACTGAAGTAATTTCCCTCATTCAAGTTAGGCTTTTGTGGGCATCTGATGTACAGAGGATTCCTGATGTGTTCGAGTCTGTTTAGCTTTCTGCCTGCAAATGAAGTGGGTGATGAACTGTCTTGGATTACTGTGAAAAGAGATAAAACTTACTTATTACCTTACATCTAAAGTTAGCTAAGAAAGGCTGTCATATCAAACAGAGAGGAAGACTGAAGTTAATGAGCTGCTTCAGCATGATGGGTCTCTTTGAAAGAAGCTATGTTTTCACACAGCGAAGAAAAACTATCACAGGATCAGTGTGAGGCCCCATAATTAATAAGACACAAGAGCACAGGGCTGCTTAATGTAACATAACAATTCTGAACTGTAGACAGTGTCAGCATGGGCCTTCATTTGCAAAGATTTGTTCACTGTCCATGGAAAATTGGGAATAATGAGTCTCATCAGGATCTGAAATGGCACACATATGGAATTATTTCATTACTGTGCAGTTAGGGAAGCAACGCTCTGTTTGTGGCTATACCCTGCCCTTTCAAGTACTTTAATGCATTGATGCATCTGTTTGGCACACCAAGTTGGAACAAGGCTCATGTAGCACTTGGCCAAGTATTCAGCACAAAAGTGAGGCTTCAAGGCATCCCAAATGTTGGAATTGTTTGGAATTATAGTCACTGTAATCCAGGAAAGCAGGATTGCAGGCATGTTGGGTTGAGGAACTGCCTTTAAACAGCAAGAGCTTTATTTGCTCTTTTATTTCATCCTATATGCTGATGTCTGCACCAAATGGCTTTAGCAGGCTGAGCAGTTACTCAGAGAATAACAGATTTCCTGAAGGAAAGAAGCAGCATATTAAAAACATTAATTAAAGAGATGTTCTGCTCATGTCTAGCAATAATGGCCTTTTCGTTATACATATACAAAATAAAGTCATAAAAACAGATCTGAAGCTTGAATGCCTAAAGATGCAAATCTTTTTTGTCTCACCATTAGTGTTTCTCTCCATTACACACCTGGTACTGCACAACGCAACACCAACTTGAAGTCTGAAGAGGTAAGTGTATAAAGAGGTAACTCTTTAGTATCTAAAGAGGTAGCTCTAAAGAGGGAATTCTGAAGAAATAACTCAGGCTTTTTTATTGAATTAACTTTTTTTGGACTCATTCAAAAAGGATTTTAACTCCAAATGAGTTTGAGAAGGCAGAAATTCTGAAGTGTTTCAGAAAATGGATTGAATAAAAAGTTAAAACAATATGTAAAATATTGGGATGCATTTTGAAACATGAGCAAGGACACTTAGAAATATTCTGTGTACACATTAAATAATGTATTTGAGATCTAAAGATGTTACCAAGATCCATCCATACAGGCATTACTTGAATAAAAGGAGGCATACAGGCATTACTTGAATAAAAGGATGAGAAAAAGCAATTTGAAAACCAGCCAAGCAAAAGATACGTTTTAATCCTTTCATAAGGTATAGAAGCAGGTACAATAATAAGATTGTTCCCTTCCTAATGCTGATCTTAAATTTCCCAAATGCTCTTCCCAGTTCTGTAAGTAAACAGCAAATGAGGAAATGTATTACACAGAGGCAAAAAGCCTCTCATGCAGAGAAGGCATTAGGAAAAGTAGCACGCTGAAATAATGATAAAACCAAATTGGTAGATTATCTATTTTATTCATAGTTTGTGATCTAACATCAGAAAATGTGAATTTAAGCTCAAAAAACTTAAACATTTTACTATGAAATGACATATTTAAATCTTTATCTCCGACGTTTTCTCCTCAGTTTAGAACTCGGTGCAAAAAACAGAACTTGCAAAAACCTATGGGTTTGACACAACATTTCTCTTCTCCTGAAACATCTGCTACTAGAATTATAAATACTCAAATTATGATATTGTAGAAGTCAGAAACTGCATTGTGTGTCTCACAGGGAATTGTAAACTGATTACCTGAATTTTTGAAATTGTTGCTGGGAATTTTATTATCTTGTTCTTATCTTGACCTGACTGAGATGTGAAAAAAACCCAAACAAACCAAAACAAATTACCTGAATCCATTCCTTTCTGGATGTCTTTACATACCACAAATTCTTGGCTTTATAAAAGAGTTTGCCCTACTAACATAAATTAGTCTAAAGGCTCAAATCCTGAGAAGGATACCTGAATAGGACACTTGTAATCAAAGATAAAATCAGACCTTATATTCAAATAAATACCAAATTAATTAAAATTAAATTAAAATTTCACCACTGAATTCTGAAGACTTTTTACTAATGCAATGAATTACCTGTGGGTAAATATAGAAATCTTAACAGTTTGACATTTACTGAGGTGAAAATTTTAAATAGGTATTAAATATTTCTTTCCCAGAATTGTTTGCTGAGGTTCTAATTTTTTTCTATAGGTCACACATGTTAAACATTAATAGAAGAAAAGATTTATTCAAAATCCCTAAACTATTTTAGTGAAAAGCAAGTTAAGAGCGAAGCAAAGCTTTATGTACTTTGATGGTCTGCTGGAGGAGTTTGATGTTGACAAACCTTAAAGCCCATACAGAAGGAATTCAGAAAAGATTTGGAAAGTACTTTATACATTGTGAATTTTCAAATAACCCAAAATTTATTTCATCAGGTACTTGGGAATAGTAACATTTAAGAAAGACAACGTTACATTACTCGTTTTGCAGGGGTAGCAGCATAATGAAATAATAAAATTCATGGGTAAAAATCTTAGTCCATACTCCTCAAGCACCTTTTTCCTCTTTATCACACACTACAATGTCTTTTGTTCTGGAATCTCAATAAAGAAACATGAAACTCATGCATTATATATTCTATGGTACTGCTCTAACATTTAACCATTTAAAAATAATTTTCAGGAAAAAAAACCCAACACTTGCAGAAATTTCAAAAATGGTGTAAATCACCTTTGGAATAAAAAAATACAACAGTTAGAAAAACCCCTCCTTCTGGGAAAAAAATATCAAAGGTGCATCCTGAAAGAATTTAATTAGTTTCTGTTCAAATATTTCTCATGTTCTATGAGCTATGATTCCAAACAATTCCTACTTATAATAGTTGCATCTGATATGACTGCATTTTCTTATGTAACTCTAAGTGAAGTTAAAAATTCAGAATAAATGCTTTTAATTTAGTCACTTTTGCTATTCAGCATTACAGCAATATACAAATATTTTATGGTTATTGACACAAGTAAATATTAAACAGGAAATGTCAATTTTTTATTAGTAAACTGAAGACTTCAAGGTATGCAGAGTGGTCTTTGTAAAAACAGTTTCATATTCATTTTACATAAATCTTTTAAATTGTGGATAGAAATTCATGACATCAGTCTGACAATCTGTATAAGTAATTCTGCTGTGCATATGTGACACTGTGTTAAACTGCTACCAGCTAATTCCTTGAAGTTTGTAATGTTTGCACAGGATGCAGTGAACTTTCCACAATGCAAGTCTGTGATATTTCTATTAATTTTTCCAGCTAAAGTTATGAGAAACATTACAACTGTTATCTTGTTGTTGTTGTTAAGTATTAAGTCTTCTATCTTTATTGAAAACTTGATGGGGTGCAACCAGAAGAGTGGAAACAGAGGAAAAATACGGCCTGAACCTCTTCATAAACAAAATGGAAATGAATTTTTCAAATAATTTATTTGCTAGCTTTGATTTAAACATCAGTCATGAAGATAGGTAAGATAATTGAAGATGATGAATAAAATAGGAAAATAAAAGACAGATAAGTAAATAAATAAATGGTATTTCTTAAACCTACTTCCTTTCTTGATCTAGAATTCTAGTGAAAGGAACAACAACATACTTTAGTATAAGGAGCATTTTATCCAAATCCTGCGGCATACACAATTTATACAAGGTTCAGGCATATCCATTTATTGGCTCAATTGATCAGAAATGCAAATTGCTCTGATAAAAATTCAGTGCTTACTTTGTTTCCTACTGACTTATTCATAAAATAAGTTGCTATTGTTTTCCATTACATACCATGTACAGATGTATTGAGTATGACAGACTTGTATCACACAGTTAGGAAGATTTTTGCTCAGGAAATGAAGACACGATTGAGTCACAGAATGATATGACGGCACTCTGGGAGAAAAGAATATTTTGAAACAGATTAGTTTGTAAAAATTTTGGGAAAAAAAGAAAAAGAAAAGAGAAAAAAACCTGCTTGGGACCCTTTAGTTCTATCTTTTAACAGAAATAAATAAAAAAATCAGAAGTTTTTTATGAGATTAACTGATCCGGGACTGTTTTAGTTAAGAATGAGAAAGTGCACATAGAATTACCTTCCAGAAAGAGAGGAAATTTCATTATTGGTAATAGTGAAGAGAGTGGTTGATTTTTATATTCACTTTGGTAGTGAGAGTCTGAATTCAAATTTGGCCAAATAGCATCCTAATGTTTAGATTTCCTTAAAAAAAATCTGCACTGATTAAAATTCTAGCAAAATCCAAAGCAATTCATTCACCAAATTAAGTATGTTGTCATCTATCATCTTTAGCTGCTTGCAATATGATGAAAACAGAACTTAGTTTCTTCTAACTGCAATTATTGAAGACTGTAGCTCATAGATGCTTGAAAGTTTGAAGTGAGCACACAGAATGGAAAAGTTAAAATGCTCAAATCATAGCATTTGCTCATTACTTCAGTCAGGAAATCATTATAAGCCCTAGACACATTTCCATGCACTTACAAAAAAGTAAGAACTTTGAGTTTGTCGGTATCAGTCACACATGCCTTCACATGTGTGTAAATTTTAGTCATCATTCTATTCCATTCCCTTTGCTCAGATTTTGAGGACCCAATTTCCTTTCTTAGTGTGATATTATGGATTAAGACCACGATGGGAAAAAACAGAACTGCAAATTTAGTGTGAGCTGGCTCTTCTTGCTCTTTGAAGTTCTTAATCTTTATTTTAATTTTAAAATACACTGACTAAATTGTCACACCTTTCTGAGAGGGATTGAACAATGAGGAACCCCTCCTTTCTTTCTTTTCACTATCACCACCATGGTATAAATGGAGTTACAAAATGATATGTATTCACAGGAAAGAATGAATTGTAAAATCCATTTTGTTTGAATTACAGTGACACACAGAGATAGTACAGAGCTATTTTTTTCTTTTTTCCTGGACAAATCCTCATTATTTTCAGAAGTTTCTCTGAGTAGAATCTGAAATCTTCAGATAAATACCCAGGATTTTTTCTGTTTTACAAAATTTAGCAGGTAAAGTTCCTGTAGGTAAATCTGAGATATGAGATCACCACTACAATAAGAAATATTATCGTATGTGCTGTGTTGATAATCACAAGCTACCTTGGGATATTGTGTTCAGCTTGCCTCTGATTTAGTGCAAATTCTGTGTACTGACTCCCTGTTAAAGTTCTTGAGTGCAGTACAACGGAATGATTGTAAATGTGGAGATCATCTGAGCTGTGCATATGTTTCTGTCTGAAAAACACTGAGATGCTTAACACAAGCAATTGAATTCATGAGATTATACAAAGCCTAAGTGAAGTTTAAGGGATATAAAACTGGATCAAGGTGCATTGCATCCACTTTCTAAATTGCACACAAATAAAACACTGTGTTTTCTTTATCTGTATCAAAAAAGACTCAAATCTCAAAGACAAAAGAACTCTGATCAAGAATGGATACAGAATATAATATACTCAGCTGCAGTCTCAGGTAAGGTAATAGAGCCAATTTTCTGGAAAAAAAGGGAAAGTATTTAAAACATTTGGGAGGCAAATCATATTTTTTGGACCTTATCTTGTTACTTGTGTCTAATTCTAAACATGACTTCGATACTATTAAAAAATCTTTAATTAAAAGGTCTTACTGAAACACTATAAAATAAAATGCTTAGTCCCAAGCTTGTCTTTGCCGATTGAAATCACAGACAGTGGAAAAGACAATTTTTTTTTCAGAGCTTCATTTCTAGATGACTACACCAGGTGTTATTGTGTACCTTTGATAAAGATTGCTTGCGAGCTCAAGCAGTTCTGCTTATACAAAAGGGTAGAATCAGAATAGCTTTGCAAAGTGTTAAAAGCTATGAAAAATTTTACAATGCAATTCATCACTGCAGTTATCATCACATGTGGGTATACAGCAGAAAAATACTAGAGCTGCAAGTAAAACAGAAAGGTTGCTAACCAGCCATGTCACAAGGGATATACTTGAAAACATACAAATATAAATATTCAGCTATCTGAAATTGCAATGCGTTCAGATTTGAGGGGGGAATCTCAAGGTAAAGCTACCACATCCTGTAATGCTCATCAGATTATTCCCGTAAAAACCCCCTCACATTTGAAGTTCCTCAAAGCAAGAATGTGTTGTGAATTCCTTCCTTTTTGCAGAGCCGTGACTTCAGCAGAAACCAGGAAGGCTTTTGTTCACCATCCCTCTTCTGCACTCAGGGTTTCAACTACTAGAATGATTCATACCCAGTACTGTTCTAAATTTCTTTCTTATCAACTGTGCAGGGAAGAAGTAAAGGCTTTTCTCTAATAAAGAACATTTGATAAAGCATTTTTTACAAATGTTCCACTTAAAAAAAAACCCTCAACTTTATAACACTGAATTGCCACAAGCACCAATGTAAAAATAAGCTGACTGGTGAAGAAGTTGTACAGAAATCAAAGTTGAGCACCATTAAGATGTGCACAGAAATTGAAGTTGAAAGAGAAATTAGGTTCTTTTTTTAATTTCCTGCTCGATATTAACTCTTAAGATGCAGATGCTTCTTTGAAGCTCTCTCTTTGCACTCATGTCAGGAAAAAGCACAATGGACTCCTAAAGCTGAAAAAGGAGAAGAGAAGAAGGAAGGGAAAGTTTGGGAAGGGAAGCTTTGGGAAGGGAATGTTTTTAGAATGCATTAGTTATTGCATTGTCATAATTTCAGTTTCTGAGCTTACGACTAAGAACCTTAATTTGAAGAATGCCAGCATTTCAATAAAGATCTCATCCTCCTTCAGTTCAGCCTCAGAGGGTCTTTACTAGATAAATTTAACAGAATAAGCTCGCCTAAAAGATCAATATAGTTTTCCATTTTCCCAGCTCTTCTTCTGAACAAGGACAAAAGCTTTCTTATTATAGAGATGGCTGCAGAGCTGTTCATCTACAATTACACCACAGGAGTTAGAATAGTGGGTGTTTCCTTCCCAAACTTTCCCTTGCTTCTTGGAAGTCAAGGTTGAAGAGAAATTGCAGTTTAATACCTGAAAAGGAATGGCAGCCTGAAGATTGTTGTAACCATCTTTGTGGATACATACACCTTTTATCTAATAAAAAATAATTACTATTGAATACATTATCTTTAAAATTACAGCAAACAAAGGATGAATTTGACAATACATTAGGCAACATCATTTTGACAAAGTGTCATTCAAGTTGAACATGACCATTATACAGTGGCATTGAGAAACATATGGAATAGCACTTCTCTAAATTTTCCATTTTAGAATCTCTGAAGTGCTGTAGCAATATCTCCATTTGGATGTACAGACAATTGAGCGAGAATAATAACGTTTGCCTATATTTTCAATAGTCGTATTTTAAATATCTTAATAAAATGATCTCAAAAATTTTATATTTGAGAGGCAAGATTAAAGTTTAAGACTAAATGTAAGCATACAAAAATCAATATTAAATTTTAGTTATTGTGTAGATGTTTACAGAAAATGTGTGGTTTAGGTGTAAAAGACATGATTCAGTCTCCCTGACCCAGACAATTTTAGAAAGACCTTTGCATTGAATTATTATCCTAAAATAATATTTTTTTTACTCTAAGTAAATTCTTGTGATTTTATTTATTCAACTCACAAATCCAAATTTTGTTTTTTCCTGACAGTTTACACAGAACACACAATTTCCTGTGCAGCAGCATCAGTTCTACAAAACAGCCCTGCTACATATATCTGGACAAAGAATTTAAGTACAATTCCCACCCTATCCCTTTCTTAGAAACAAGGTAGGAATCAGCTTGTATTACCACTTCGTTTTGAATTGACTGAAAATTATTTCTTAGGCTGTGGCAATGTTTGGCAATCCCACTCTTCCGCCTTCTCCTGTTTTGGGGGAATGAAGCAGTTGAGTTTTGCGTGTGATAACAGACCTTTCTGTCCCTTTCTCACACTGTCCCAAAACAGCACACAGAGAAAAAAACAGCAATCAGGTGCTGCTAGAACAGTCCATCGCTTCACAAGAAAGCAGGAGGCTCCAGTGAGTTTTTTTCCTCCATGGTGATTTTCCATGGGAAGGGTTAAGAGTAAAACAAGAAAACAGTAAAAAGGTTTTGAAACTACACAAACAGATTTTACTTCATGAGACATAACAAGGCTGAAAGCTTGCCTTCCAAGGATTTCAGAAATTGTGTAAAAACTTTCATATTTTTCAGAAACATACCAAAAAATCATTAATTCTCACAACTACTCACTTATACTACAAGCCCTCAAGTGCTCACTTCCTAAAACACTTCCTAAAAACACTATCCAGACACCTCCATATCCTTTTTCCATAGGCTTTTCCTCAAATTTTCTTTAGAAACTTCCATCCCCTCTGAGAGAAAAAGTAGTTTGGGTGTGGGATGATTTTTCATATTCAACAAAGCCTGTCAGCAAGACAATTTTCCCCATTTCCACAACATTCTCCTTAAACAGGAGGCATCTAGGCAACTAAAAATGACACTAAAATGTCTCCCTAAAAACCACTAAGCAGAAAAAACTGTCCTCTTTCAAAACATTGAGAAATTATGAGAGTGTAGAAGTTTGGTATTAAGCAGGTAGAGAAGTGAGTGTGTTTTCTGAATGACCTCCTTTCTGATATGCACAGGACATTTATTTTGGGGGATGGGGCAAGCAATTTAAACAGAAGCAAAATGTGTTATCATATTATTGGATTTGCTTTCTCTCTTTCCAGAAGGCATCAAAATTCAGTGTAAGAACAACTTTTTAGACCACCTTTATCTTGAAGTGAACAGGAGGTAAAAGTGAAGCCAGGAGAGAGCACTGAAACTGCACTGAGAAATCAGTGGAGTCACAAATAACAAAAGTGATATCAGAATTTTCAACACACTGTGATCCTGTTTCCCATTTGATGCAAGGATTTTAATTTAAATCTTATGTGGAAACTTTATACCTTTACTGTTCTTTAGTTTTGTAATAAAATTATGGTTATTGCACTGTGAAATGTTGCACTGCAGATATGGGAACTATTAATCTAATTTTATTGTTAGAAACCTACTATTTGTCTTTTCCATAACCCTGTATTTTGTAGATTTCCATAGTTACGTAAACCTTTCACACAGTGTAGAATCTTCTATTGATTTTGCAATAGCTTCTCTTTGGAGGAGAATCCATCAAGCAAACAAATAAGTGAAGCAGTTCAGTTGTGAAAGTACAAAAACACTGAATCAAAGTAGGAAAAGACTTTTGCTGTGAAGTATAAAATTAGCAGTCACTGCTGAAAACTTGGCCTTCCTTGTTCTTTTGCTCGTGTATTAATAATTCTCTCTCCCGTCTTTTTTCTGGAGTGCTACTGGTGTCCATAAAGAAATAAAATGAAATAATGCAAACGGGCCCAATCTCTGATTTTTACCCAGAGTGTTGCTTTCTGCCTTGCTGTGTTTGCACCACTCTCCCTGTGCTGGGCACCTTTACCTGGCTCTGGGACTCGCAACCAAATCCAAACAGAGATTCTTGCTCCTGAATATCACAGCATCTGCACCTTAATTCTAAACAGGCTGGAAATAAACAATATTAGATATCATAATGCCTGGGAACAAAGCACTCCTAATTTTAGGTTTCGTATCTCACTTTGAAGCAAGATCTCATTGTTTAAATATGTATTTTTATTTTTCACTCCCTGTATGTGAATCTTATTTGTTTTTTATAATTAAATGCCAGACTCTCAAGTTCTATTTGCCTGTTTACACAGATGAAGTACTGCATGTTAACAGGAAACCTCTTCAGGGATTTCTGTGGTTCTTCTGTAAAGAAAGGGCAGAAAATTTATTAATCTCTCTCCTTCTACATGACCCTACATTTACTCTCCAGATTAATTAATGATAGTTTGAAAGAAAATGGCATTTCTAGTGCTGCCCTGCTCTCATATGCATTGTGTGCTATGCCTTCACATCTTGCTGCATTTCTTCCATACTTTTCTAACATTGACATAATTTCTAACCAAGTCTTATGACTTACTCTCCAATATTTGTACGATAACAAATATTCATACAAAAAACACATAAGAATGTCATGGGTTGACCTTGGCTGGATTCTAGTCTCCCACTAAAGTCGCTCTGAGCTGGGAGAGGTCACACAGGCAAAACAGACTCAACATGGGGTTAATACTAAAGTTTATTACTAACAGGATAAGATCTAAGGAGTGAGAAATAAAACAGTCTTAAATACACTTTCCACCCACCCCGCCTTCCTTCCATTTCTCCCTCCTCCCCCCACAGCAGTGCAGGGAGACAAGTCTACCCCTCAGGCAACAGGTCTTCCAAATCTGCTGTCCCGTAGGTCACTCTTCCACAGGCTGCAGGGGGACAGCCTGCTCCACCATGGTCTTTACCATGGGTTACGGGAGGGGCCACAGCTCTGAGTCCTTCCCCTGTTCCATGGGGTCCCTCCCATGGGTAACAGTCCTTGATGGACCTCCCCAATGTGGGCCCACCCCTTAGGCGGTAGTTCTTCCATATCTACTGTCCCGAGGGTCACTTCTCCATGGGGTGCAGGGAAGGGTCTCTGCACCTTGATGGTCTTACATAGGATGCAGTCCCTCATAGGGTGAGCTATGGCCCCCCACAAGGCCATGAGTCCTACCCGGGAATAACCTGCTCCGCCATGGATTTTCCTCTCCATGGGCCACAAGTCTCTTGAAGGACTCTGCTCCATCCTGGGCCTTCCATGGGGGGTAACGGCCTTCTTCCATGCATCCATCTGCTCTAGCATGGGCTCAGCTGCATCACGGTGGGCCACCCCGGTCCAGCCCAGCTCGACTCAGCTGGGGGGAAAGGGAGGGCAGTGCCCCCTGGCAGGGGCCACTTTGCCGCCCTGGCCTAGCCCGTGGGGCACCCCCCACCCACCCCTTGCAGTTCACCTTGGGGGCTTTGGCTCTGTCGGTTCAGCTCCTCGGGCAGGACGTGCTCCAGCATGGGCTGCTCAAGGGGTGGGCCCAGGGGGCTGTGGGGTGGCTCTCCATGGGGCCACACGCCCCAGCCCTGGCCCCAGCCGCCCCTTCTCAGGGGCCACTGCTTTGTTTGGCCGACACTGCCAAACAAATGAGAGCAGCATGGGCAGCTCAGCCAGGATGCTGTTGCCTGCTCTGGGCTAGGTGCCGAGAGGCTCCAGCTGGGCAGCTGCTGGTCCCCCCCGCCCCCGCCCCATGGCAGGGGAGGCAGCAGGGCCACCTGGGAGCTTCAGTCAGCTCTCCCCTGGCTGGAAATCTCTGTGCAACAGCTTGTTCTTAAATATATTCTGACAGAGGCATAATTATTGTCTCTCCCTTGGCTAGCAGCAGGAAGTCCCTCTTGTAGCCAGCTATCATTGGCTTCACTGGGGGGAAAAGTTCTAGCAGCTTCTAACTGAAGCCACCCTATGTAGCCGCCCCGCTACCAAAAAACCCAGCCACCTCAACCCACGACAGGAACCACTGGTGTTTTCAAAATCAGAAGGAATTAAGATAGCATTTTTCTTTGTATAGAAAAATATTATATATTTTCTTTCAGTGGAAAGAAGTGTCAGTTAAATTCCTGGATGATAAAGTAATATAGGTTCAAACAAGTTGATTTTGAGGTCAGTTTCAGATTCTAAAGACATGAATGTCAAGTAGTCTCAGCATTTTCTTGTTAATAAGCATAATTTACTCTATATTTATTTCTCTTTAAAAAATTCTAGTTTACAGATAAAATATAATTAAACTAAACTATTTAAATATCTTGATGATCTAGGGTCCATTACAAAGCATACTCATTGCAAATGTACTTTCATGTCCAAATATTAATAATTAGCTAGTAAAAATTATCAGAATTATTATTTAAAATTTGTATCAATATTGTCATCTTATTGAACCTTTAGCTAAGCTTCACCTACTCCAAGCTGCTGAATACTAAAACTATTTAAGTCTGGAAATGGAAAACTGCTTACAGGCTCAAATTTTTATCTACCTGTTAAATTTAGTGAAATCTATAACCAACTGTAATGTCAAAATTATCTGATATTTGAAGAGAACCAAAATCAAACTACAACCCATCCACATTTTCCTAAAATTCAGAAGTAATACCCAGAGCCCTATCCCAGCCAGTAATTCCCAGGAAAAACTGCAGTTAATGCAGAGTTTTTCTCAGACCAAAGATTTGGCATAGCTTTTCCAGTTATGATGCATTCAGAGTGTGTTGGGATTTTTTGCACTGTTTCCTTGGTTGTAAGACTTTTTCTATGTTTCATTGTGGGAGCTGTTGCTGAATTTCCATTACAAAAGCATTTAGAGAAGACCTGGATATGCAGTTCAAGTTTTCTGAAGTTTCAAAGTGAAACTGATTTTTTTTTTCTTTCATATTTGCATAGATTTCAACTCCTTCAATCTGTTCGAAAGGCACTTAAAAATAGAAGTGATTTAAGACAGCTTAAGTTCTACACTAAACCACGTTCTTTTTCCTTTATCAACCATCCTTTACCAGAATTCTTGCTGTTGCTGATGGTGAATACACAAAATATCATTCTCCACAACAATTGTAATGGCAGCCTTGTGGATTCTCTGCCTGAGTTAGCAATTTATGGGATTTTTAGTAAAACTTTCTACTTTGTTAGAAGTTTAATATTACAGGTCATATCTGAAGAGAAACCAAAGAGATATTTCTATTCACCTCAGCTTGGTGGAGCAACCTGAGAACACAAAAGACACGCAATACTGTCAAAAACCTATCAAAAAAACCCAAAGAAACAAAAAAATAGGGCATCCTGAGCATTTTCATGCACTGACTTTCAGTGTGTCCAAATTCACTGATGATTATCATTTGTTAAAATGTGAACCTAAAAGGTTATGCTCATTCACCTTTTCCCCTCTAAGGTCTGGGTGAGAAATGTCAGATTCTGGCACTGAAAATAACTGTGATTTGCCCAACTTCCGCTAGAAAGCCCTCAGTATAGTTTCAGGTGAAATGGTGTACAGGCAGAGATAAATGTGATGAGGGAAAATAACTCAGAAATTAACTGCTGGGTGTCTTGTTTGCTGACAGGGACACACTGATGCCTTGAACATGAAGCCTGATTAGTTATACCAAAATATTTATCTTGCAAACAATGGTGAACATACTCAGTGTTATACCTTCAGATGAGCTGGAAGAGCTTGTCAAACATCAAGCTTTGAGTAGCCTATGAGAAAAGGTTTCTGAAATATCAACAATTAGCTCAGTTTGTCCATCTCATTTGAAATCCTGATCTTGGCTTGGAGTGGCTGATCTGAGTCAATACTTTGACAGCGAGATGGCATTTGTTCAATTCAAATGACACCCGTCACGCTGACTTTTGTACTAAAACTCTGAGAGGTTAATTGAATGGATATGAAGGATAAGCCAAGCTAAAGTTGCCTCTGCCCTACCTCAGAAGTACTAAGCCTCTGGACTTAATTTAAGATTCCTCTCTTTTGTGCATTAGACTGAATCATGTTGGAATTTTAAAGGAGGAAATGTCAATAAAGGACAACTTAATTTTAAAATTTGCATGTGGTAGGGAATTTCAGTACAGAAATGTTTACTGGTATTTGTATCTATCAGGTTTTTACCATTTAATACATTAATATCAATTCTTGATAGGCTGGAGAGTTGGGTGGAGAGAAATCTAATAAAGTTCAAGAAGGGCAAATGCAGATCCTGCACCTGGGGAGGAACAATTGCCAGTACCAGCACAGGTTGGGGATGACCTACTACAGAGCGGTTCTGTGGAGAAAGACCTGGGGGTCCTGGTGGGTTACAAGTTAGCCATGAGCTGGCAGTGCCCTGGGGGCCAGGAGGGACAATGGGATCCTGGGTTGCATCAGGAAGGGTGTGGCCAGCAGGTCAGGGAGGGGATCCTGCCCCTCTACTCAGCCCTAGTGAGGTCGAATCTGGAGTGTTGTGTCCAATTCTGGGCTCCACAGTTCAAGAAAGAGCAGGAGATACTGGAGAGGGTCCAGCAGAGGCCACGGAGATGATGAGGGGTCTGGAGCATCTCCCTGCTGTGGAGAGACTGCAGGAGCTGGGCCTGGTTAGTCTGGAGAGGAGAAGACTGAGAGGAGATCCCATCAATCCACACCAATATCCCCAAGGGGTGTCAGAGGATGGTGCCAGACTCTGCTCAGTGGTGTCCAGGTACAGGATGAAGAGCAATGGCCATAAACTATAACACAAGAAGTTCCTCCTCAATATGAGGCAGAACTTCTTTCAGTGGAGGTGGCAGAGCCTGGAACAGCTGCCCAGGGAGGGTGTGGAGTGTCCCTGTCTGGAGACATCCCAGACCCACCTAGACACATCCCTGTGTCATCTGCTCCAGGAGACCCTGCCTTTGGCAGGGGGTTGGACTGGGTGATCTCCAGAGGTTCCATCCAACCAGAACTATTCTGTCATTCTGTAAAATGTAAGGGAAAGTGTTAAATGACCTAATTCGTTCTTTTTTTTTTTTAGGGATGGAAGGGGTGTTTCGGGGGGTTTTTTGTGGTTTTTTTTTTTTCCTTTGGTTTTGTTTTTTGTTTCTGCTTTTCTTTTTTTTTTTTTTTTTTTTTTTCCAGCTTGCAGGTTTGCTGTTGACGATTGAAACGGAAACAATAGACAACTTAATATCAATTTGAGGGGATCTATAATGACCGGTATCTTAGTTCCAATAACAACATATTGCAGACTTTTTCTTCAGGTGCAAATTAATTAAAGGTGTAGGTCATTGTATGCTGCATTCAGTGATTCTGAGATACTTTGGAACATGTTTGTAAAGTATTATGCTCAATTCTGTAAAACATCAGACTGTGGTAGAAAAAAATGAGTAAAGCTAAATCGATTAAGATGTTTTCCCCTCTACGTGACTAAATAAAGTTAGTTTTATCTCTAAAAATTGTAGCAGACCTGTGTTAAAGAAGACAGTGTAAAGTGCCTTTTCAAAGAAAAATATTGTCTAGTTGGAAAATATGCTCAGATGATTTTGCAGGGAGTATGACTGTAATGTTACCCAAGATTGCTTCATGTTTACTGTAAGAACCTTTTTGATTTATTAAATTTCAGCAGCTTTCAGTTTTAAGAAATTTATATTACCCTTGTTTCTAAGATAACAGGGAGTATACCTTTCTGCAGTAGTTATTATAAGGTGCAGAAATATGTATCAATTTTTTTTCCTTCTATTGACCCCAAATAGATTGTGTATTTTGTTTCTTTCTTGCCATATTTTTTTCTGTAAGTAACAGCACCATCCACCTGCTTTTCGTGGCCTGAGTACACAACCAAGGTTGATCTGGGAGACAGATCAACCAAACAAGTGAAAATTATTACTACTCCTAGTATTCACTGAGATATTCCACCAGTTTTGTCCCATTTCTAATCAACAGACATTTACACCCTGAAATCTCAACAAAACATCGACAACAAATGAAAGTCCTCTTGGGATGCTCAGTGGTTACTCGGAAATATGTTTCATACATTTTCAAATATACAGTTTTAACTCTAAATGCCATACTCTTAACGGAGAACTAGTATTCTTTAAATCTCAGGAATATCAAAATATAAAATACATAGGATTTACAAGTCAACATTTCTAAACCGTGTATTCATCTATTTTTGTCATGCAGTACCTTAGATTTATATCCATCTCCACTGCAATGAAATCAAAGTTTCTTGTCTCTTAGCGACCTTTGGAAGACTGCTCCAGAACTTCAGATTCTGGATATAATTTCATTTAAAATTGATTCTGACCCTACTTTATACCGCGTTTGTAGAATATTTGCAAAAAAATGGACACATTATGAACAATCCATCTTTTTAAGAAGCACTAGGCCTCATTTGACATAACTTTGGAGGTTACAAGCTGTGTGAAAACTCTTTGTTTATGCTTGCAAACTGTGTGAAACTATGCATATTTATAATTGTTAGCTGTGTGAATACTGTATATTTATAGTTGTAAGGTATGAGAAAATCATGTGTTTATAGTTGTGGGAAAACTGGAGATAAAGGGACACCTGGAAAATCTCGAAAAGCCCCTAAAGGCAGATTGATAGGAGGGACTTTGGGTGGCACGAATGATGTCAGACCACGTGGACAGAGCACCAGAACCAATGAACTGAAGGCATGAGACGCGTGTACAGACTGAGCTATCCAATCACCATGATCACATACCGGGAAAAAACTAAACTGTATAAAAGTTCACTCATTTAAATAATAAATTGAACATCGCCTGATCATATTGATCATCTGCGTGTGTTTCTGAACTCCTGCCATCCATAGGTGTTTTAAAATGTTTCTGAAGGATATTTTTTTAAACAATGTCATCATAACTTTTTTCAGTTGCTTGGATTTCTCCTTTATTGGTAACAACATAAACGGCGAAGACCTTTAAAATAAAAGCAATGAAGTTTTTAAATTTTTTTACAGCATAAATTTTTGGCATCTGGTATTTCTATAGAGGCAAATTACAATTTAGGACTTGAAGACACTACACGTAATTTGGATCTTCAGGTTCAAGTTTTGCCCTTGGAGAATCTTGCTTATAAATGCCAACGTTTGTCTTAAAACCAATAGCATTTCATTTCTATTTACTCTTGCTCTGCTAAGCCTTTGAAATATTTTCTCTATCATTAGAAACATCCTTTAAAATAAATTAATTGTTAGTTTACATTTGATACTTCTTTAGTATTAATGTTGAAAGACAGGAGATTACTTTTTTGGTATAATAATTGAGCTATACTAATTATACTGGTATACTAGTTTGTGGAATAATGCTTCAAAATCTCTATATTGTGAGCATTCATACATAGAGCAAGATGAGGTGAATTAGACCATTTCTAAGTACCTGAGTACTGAGGATAAAGTATTGCTAGATAGCTTAAAAAATAGGAAAGATTTGAAACCTTTTACATTATAGTTAGTTTACATACATATTCAGGCATTTTATATACTAATCACAGATAAAACAATGTGATCTGCTTTTAGGATTTGTATTATGGTATAAATAACTATATAGTTTACTGATGGACTGCTGATGACAAGATACATCAACTCACAGCACAGTGACAATGTTGTAAATCCAGTAATATAAAAAATAATTAAAAGAATTAATATTCCAATGTATTGATTCCCTAAGACTACCTCACATACTTACAGTAGATGCCTAACTAATTAGCTGAGGTAAACGTTTACAGAATTACTCCCAATTCAAATGTGCATAATCAAACTTCATTATTAGACATGCCAATGTGTTTGTTGAGGCTTATAAAACTAAATACAAGATAAAATAGAACTATGGAAAAAATATTTTTATAAAATTTCAAGAAGTAGCCTTTTCAAAATTTTAAATTTTCAGTTCTAACTTCTATCTGTAATTTATAATTGCAGCTTTATATGCCAAGTCAAACACCTGAAGGTCCCACGTGCAGTTCATGCGGTGGGTTATGTAGGAACTGAAATGTGGCAAAAGATTGTAAACCAGAAATATTTGTTTTTCAACCACAAAAAAATGAATCCAAACCAAAGTAGGTTCTCTCATACAAGTTAAGTTTTCTGTTTTTCATATTATAGGAAACCGTGAATCTTCAACCACAATAAATATTATCCTGAATTATTTTCATTTAAGTCTTTCACCATTTTTTACTTGAATACAGATATAAAACTTTATTTTTTGAGCTTGTTATAATAACTACTGAAAAGAGAATCCATCAGATTTGTAAAAGCAAAACAACAACAACAAATTTTTTCTTGCAGAATTATGACACAAATTTCTGCAAAAGATAATGATAATAAACATGTCATATTTTTATATTTGCTAATAATATAAGTTCTTAAAGTAATGATTACAGGGAGAGCAATTGTTAAATCTAATTCTATTTTTACATAAATGTGAAATGAGAAATTTCATTATGTTATTTGTAAACAGAAAAAAAGGGTCATATCTTATGACATTAGAATAGTGCATTGCTGAAAGCAAAACAAAGAGAGCTAAAAATTTTGATGCCTAACATGAAGAACGAATGTTTTAGCTAGATAAAATCATTGTCTTTATTATAATTGTTGAAAGTATCTTAATAAAATAGATATTTCTAAATAATTTAGAAATACTTGTCTTTTCAGGCTCTATTATTATTCTAAAATAATAGCTTGGATGCAAAAAAAACCCCAAACAAACACCAAAACATTTTAGGAAAGAAAGTCACCAAGAGATGTCCTTGTTTTATTCTTTTTCTGCAGGGGTAGAAATTATAAAATTTACTTTTCTTCTTAGGTAACATGCTTATGTCTCACACTGTTTTATAGGCAGAAAGAAAGACATTTTGGATTAATGGTGTCTCTGATATTTCTTGATGTTCCAAGTTGATGAATTTGAATTATGGAAAAAGCTGCTCAAGGCAGTGAAAGAAGTAAATATTCTGCCCTAATCCCAAAAGACACTGAACAAATTTTGGAAAAGAAATATACATGAAATGGCAATTTCTATCTGGTTCTGATAAGACAGTGGTAGTGGGCAAGGCTGAACAGTTATTTATAATATAAGGGTTGTTCAATTGGCTGTTTTGCTTTTTCCCAAAAGACAAATCCCACTTACCACTGTTCATAATATTATTTTTCTATCTCACATAAGACTTCTGTTTAACGTAAATATGGCAGGTTCTGTTTCTCAGTTTTGATTAAAAAGTATTTCCATTGGGTAGATTAAAGAGTTCTCCTCTCATGTTTGAATATTGCTTTCATAGTTGAGGGACTGTGTTGGCCCTGTAAGCTGTTCTTTTTTTAAAGAGGAATTTTGGCTGTCTGAAAACATGTTTTAAATCACTGTAGCACTGCAGCAACATTGATTTGCACTTCTGGGTGAGAAATGAAAGACAACATTATACAGCATAATTATGCTTATGCCTCAGCTGGGTTTGAACATGTGTCCTGTGGGGCTTTGAGTATCAGATGTCTGAACAGAGCTGGGTTGAAAAATAGCATGGCTGGTCCCTTTCATTATGAGCTCAATTCCTGGTCCTTGTCTCCTCAAGACACTGACTCTAATTTAGTCTTTAGTTGACATCAGTAGTAATTGCTTACAGACGCGGGGGATTGTGGAACTGTAGGAGAGCAATCATGACAGGAGAGAAAATGTTAATCCTTAAAGTATTTCCTGAACATTTCTGTCAGCTGATGGAGAGGTCTGTGACACAGAAAAGTTCACTTCATCCTGTTGAAGACACAGGGGTCTCTTGGGTCCTTCACTCAGGAATGTTAAAAAAAAAAATCAAAATTGTTCAAGAAAAAATATGAAAAGAGATTTTCTATTATGTGATTTCTCTTCAAATTTATAAATGTGACCAAAAGTTAAGCAAAGTTTGTTTCTTTTTTTTTTTTTCATCCACTGCAGGAATCAAACAGATTCTGCCCCCTAGAACTTTAAAAATTCAATGTTAGTGAATTTATTTGAAAATGTGGCTGAAAATCATGTTCCAGGTCAGGAATCTGTCAACAGAAGTGTTGAACATGAAGAGACAGAGTAGAAAATGGTTTGAGGTTGTTCTTAAGAAGCATGTCTATTTCAAGAAAGCTCCAAACTTTAAACAAGAAAAAACCCTTGTTGCAGTCCTATGTTCACACAAATCTTAGTCCTTGCCTGAATAAGCTGACAAAACAGATTTGACAGAACAATATATACATTATGACATTTCTTGTTATCCGTTGGAGTTTTCACTTTTCTATTTCCTTGCAGTCATGAATCATCATTAATACATCATAGGTCTTAAGGATATGGGATCCTCTGCCCAAAACTATTGCACTTTCGCAAAGATCACTGTATAAATCCCTCCCTGCCCTTGCTGGGGAGCAATCTGCTTTTTGAAAGTCTAATTTTCACTCTGAATTGAGGACCTGTTGTATTAGAGGAAAGTAAAACTTGTGAGGGGAGGGAAGACGTGACACAGGGTGAATTCCTAAGTCTCCTGTAACTATCAGGAGAACTTTCTTTACCTCCATTATGTCCATCATGCTTTAAAATAAAGCTATTTTCAGAAGGGAATATCAATGATAGAGGACACATGTAAATGAAAGGAGAAGAATGTAACTTCCTATCCCATCTGTGCTGCTCGTTATACTGGCTGTGGTGTTGAAGGGGTGAACGGTATGTTCACAGCTCTAAAGCACCTTAAATATGAGATAACAAGCTCTATGTCTTTCATTTTACCCTTGAAGTTGTCTTACATTGATAATTATTTAAACATTTCTGAATGCAAGTAGTTTTGAACTCAAATTACCACTAAGAGCCATGGCAAAACCCTAGTTACTTCATTTAATTATTTGCACACACACATACACATTTTATTATTAGAATAAATAACTCCTTTGTTGTAATTTAGTGCCTTTTTTATTTCCATGTAATACTTTCAGTGATTTAATCATTCATTATACCTCTAAAACAGGATGGTCACATCTCATGGCAAGGAGATCTAAGTTTATGACATGCCGAAGGTCACTGAACAGTTATTGGGGTTACTGATTGACTTTAATGTTTTATAGTTCCATCAAAAAGTTGTATTGCATGTGTAGCATTCATGCTTTATAAAAGTGATTTAGCTATTGGATCACTTTTAAAGGCCTTAAAAGAAAACACTGTCTAGACAAAGAGAGGACTATAAAATGTTCCTGCAAGATTACGATCAACTTTAAGGTTTAATGACACACTTTCTACACAGTATTACAATCAAAAGGAAAGCGAATTAATGCTATAGATAGCTGTCACCTGGAGTGGGAGAAGCGCTTATTATATTTTGCACATAAATGACTCTTTTATTTCTGTAGTATCTCTTAAAATACATAGGAACTGAGCCAAGCACATTTGACATTGTAAAAATAGTGCATCACTAATAATAGTAAATAGATAAAATACAAAATAAAAAAAAAGAAAAAATTATTCTTTTAATCTCAGGACTGCTTTTATAATTGCTTATTTGTTTTCCATTCATGGTTTCATTTTGGTTTCTATTACAGCAGATAATAGGATGAAATAAAAATGGTCCAGATTACAATGCTGTTACCCAAATAGAATAATACTTTATTTAAAAATTTGCTTAGCCTCCTTCAGGGGATTATTCATACAGTACTATGCTTGTAGCAAGTGTGGGTAGAGTCCTTCCCAAATCTTCATTCACAAAGCCAAGCCATGATGATTGACTGTGCTTGTTAACTGGAATTGCTGATAGTTAGCTCTGCTTTGTTTCTGCTCTGTTTAGGTTCACATCCTCAGTTATACACACACATATAACTCTGATTTTGATGGGATTTGTGGGATTTAAATACCATTACAGTGGTGCCAAAATACCCATAAGAATCTATCTCTTTTTTACAGGAGTCTTACACTCTCAGAACCCACAAATTCATATTAGGCTCACACAAATTCCTCTCAACTCACCTGAAAGTTCTGGAATGGTGTATGGCAGAATAATGTCGTCTAAAGCCAAAGTCACCAGCCATTATGCTCAGACTAATGTTATTTGATTAACGCAGCAATACTTTTTGTGGCTTGCAAACCTAACAGTGACCAGAAATGTGTATCTGATCTTTAACACGTACAGTTGTCATACCTCATAAAATTTGTATCATTTTAAGTCAAGTAAAATTACCCAATTTTAGCTTCAGAGCTTCAGTTTTCAAAATGTTTAATGTTCACTGATCCAAACTGAGAGTGTATGCTCTGCATACCACTCAAGGTCTGTTAAAATTATTCTGAAAAGTTGGCGTGGGGTTTTTTTGGTTTTTCTTTAACTTTGAACAGAACCTAATCTGAGTAATGAACTGGTAAATGCTGTTCAATTCAAATACAGTGAAGGATATAACTTTGCAACCTATAAACCTTCTTCATGTATGCATGCGCTTGGGTATATCAATATGTATGAAATGTGGTTTTTACATTAATCATGCACTTTCTGTTTTTCAGATGTGGAAAGACAACAATCCAACATCAGCTACAAATACCTGAAATTCAAACTCACTGCACTCACTGCTGGATCTTCTGGTTTTTTTTTGTTTTTTTAAGGGTTTGTATGTTGCTTTTTTTTTTGGCATAGAACTTCAAACCATTAATAAGTTCAACTTTAAAGTGTTACATCTTGACAAAGCCATTTCCTTCTGCCTGTTCTTGTGCTTAGCTTTGTATACGAGCATATTTGATGTTTCATCAATACTCTCACAAAGCATGAAGTTATATTATAAAATGTTATACTTTGAAAAGTGTGAAAAATGAAACTTGAAAGCACCTACAGATTACAGAATTTTGGATTTTCTGTATTTTCTTTCTTAAAAAAAAAAAAGAAAAAAACCAAGGTAAAAATGGAGAGAAATGAAAAATTTTACATTTTTTTGGAAATGCAATCGTACTCTATGTTAATGTCTCCTTCCACTTTCTATGTTTCAAAAGCTAGAAATGATGCAAGTGGGGATCTGAGTGTTGAAAAACCTATTAAAAGAGTAATTCCTGAACGATTACAAGTCTTTCTTTGTAAATAGACAGATACTTCCCTTATCACAAGATTGCTGTCTATTTTAATACTTACCTCTGCCTTCAAAATATTCTAAAATCAACATGGGCAGTCCATGCCACTTTGTTCAGACCATAAACCAAAGTTTATGTTTATGGTGTCTGTGGGAATAATGAAACTTTTGGGAGGTATAAATTTGCGTTTGAGGACTAGTGAGTCCAATTTCTTTACACCCTGTCAACCATCTTCTAACATGGGTACAGGAGGAAATATTTAATTCTTCTCTCATTCTATTGTTTACCCAACACCATCTGACATCAACCAAATTTGAAACTGACCAATCCATTTCACACTCTGGCTTTGCCTAAGCAACTAAGGCTTTATAAAAAAATTTAAATGTCTTTTTCTCTACTCTGAGGTTGTAGGAGATATTAAGAACTTGACTTTTTGCCACTATGGAATTGTTGTTTTGTGTGAAGTTCTATGGGTTCTGTAGTTAACTTGAGAACAGGCTCATGCACATTACATGACTCAGCATTCCAGAAAAAACAAAGGCAAGAACAAACTGAAAGTAGGAGGAACTGAAAGCTGAAAAGTTAAACTTTCAAGTAGTTTTAGCTTGATCTGCCAAAAAAAAAAACCCAACCCAAACCAAAAATCCCTCGAAAAAGGGCACACCACTAAATTCATATAGGTATGTATAAGTAATGCTATCCCCCTAAAAATAAAGTTTCACAGTGTAAGAAACATGAAACAAAACTTTTCCCCATTGTGAATTTCAATTTTGCAGAGACGGAGAAGCAGTTATGCTTTGAACGCGCCGGCTGGGCCAGGAGCAGCCAGCCATGGAGTGGAGCCCCCCTGAAGCCTGTGACCGAAGAGGACCCCGAAAGATCGGGAAGACCTCCTGGGTTGCATTTTCTCTCCCCTCGAAGTGGTGGGGGAGGAAAACGGTAGCGAGATGCCTGGTCATCTAGCCAAAGGGCTGCAACCAGCAGGCAGACACAGCGCTGGAACTAAGCCAGCGTGAGTCAAGAGGTGGCCAGAGCAGGCCAAGCTGTTCAACCATGACCTTTGGGAGACGGCTGCAGTACACAGTCATGGAGTGGCCCAGGATGAGTCGAAGAGGCAGCACCAGTGAATCAGCTGGAATCAGTTCTAGGGTAAGAACTAAACTAAAAGCTCTTCTAACTCTTTGACTCCGGGGAGGAGGGGTGGAAATCCCCAAAGAAGTCTCCCAAGAGCTCAGGCTCAGGGGACGGGACGTTCACGGAGCAAAAGGAGGGGATAAAGACTTTAAACTTTAATCCCTAGCACTTTGTGCTGCAGACATGGTAACACAGGTGTTCCCCGAAAACCACAGTAATACCCTCAGAGAGAGGTGGCTGAGGAGCAAAAAGTGGGGGTTGACCTCCCACCACCCCCACCCCTTAGAAGAAAAAAGAATTCTAGCTGCAACAAATTAAAACTGCTGCCTTAAAAACAAGAGACACTTAACCAGGGCACAGAAAATTAATTTGGAAGAGCTGTGGCCTGAAAGTTAAAAAGGACTTCTTCTCCTTTCTTCCTGGACTCTTTTTGAAAGAAAAGAGGGACTTGATCTAATGTAAATATATTGCTTTACCATAGAAGAGATAGTAAAATTGTTACATATATATATATATATATGTGTGTGTGTGTGTGTGTATTTAAGTTAATAATAAATTGTAATATATATTCCCCTCCCCCTATACTCTATGTGTGTGTGTGTCTGAAAACTTCTTTTCTCACATATTAGAACAAATTTTAACAAACCTTTTAAATTAGCTTTTTGAAATTCCTGTGTTTTTCAAACCACCACATTGGAGGACTCGAAAGAGAATTAAAAACCAAAGTGAGTTCTGAAAACAGCAGAGTCAAACCAATCTGTGCATTGAAGAAATTAAACATTCTGTGCTTTAAATTATGCTTGATGATAGATTTAGTTCTTCTGATAAGACACCATCACTTCTGGATTGTGGTTGTTACTGGAAGTTTTTGTCATGTTTGGAGCACTGTGACTACTAAGTGGCAGCACTCAGTGAGTGATGCTGCCTCTGAGGAAGCAGTTCATGAAATGGAAAGGGAAAAACCCATGGATCTTTATATAGAGTGACAAATCATGCCACTTGGCAGGCAGAACACACAATCTTCAGGAAAGAAGATAAAAATATACAGGCATAAATAACTTTTGATGGATGTAGAGTAATCAGCAACAAGAACTGGCATCCCTAACATGGTATGAATGGCTTCCTATTAAGCCCAATCCATTAGCTGTAGTACAACAATTTCAAAAATCAAATTCTTATTAATCATAGAGCATATCACATTTTGAGGTAATGTGTTTGATATGCTCTTCAATTTTTATCTTTAACTTAGATTTTCAATCCATTTTTCAAGGAAGATCTCATTTAGAAGTGAGCACAGAATTGTTTTGAAGTAGAAGTTCACACTTCTGAAATAAAAAAGTTTTTTTGGACCCTTGTTTCAAAATGTCCTCTAGACTTTTTTCCAGTTGTAAAGACAGAGTTATTGAAAATGATCAAAATCAGAGTGAAATTCTAAAGCATGAATGAATCAAAAATACATGTACCAATGCAATACATGAATAATGAATATTTAATGGTAGCTCTTTGAGTATTGGTTTCTTGATATGGGTCTTCTTCTAAGGCTGTGTTGCTCTTTTTAGTCCTCAAAACCTGCTGATTAATATTTCTTGCATGATTGAGCCAATATTCAAAAATATAAGCTAATGGGATCACTTGCTTTTAGATTTATTTTAAATCATGATTAATAGAAGCTATGTATGTGCACGGTAAAATCAATTTGTGAACTCTTTATGCAGTGTATCCATTTAATCCTAACTATGTTTTTCTCCTTCAAGAGAAAATATATTACAGCTACTTATGGTCAGTTCTGAAGGTGCAAGTATATTTTCAAAGCAGAGAAAATGTCATTTTTCTTCAGCAGAATTTGAGGTGAGTTGTTGTGGGGCCAGATCAAGCACATAGGTAAGCACAGGTGCTGAGGCCCCTCGAGTGCTCTGTCTGGTTCTGGGCCCCTCAGACGAGAGAGACATTGAGGAACTGGAGCGTGTCCAGGGAAGGGAACAGAGCTGAGAAAGAGTCTGGAGCACCAGGAGTGGCTGAAGGAGCTGGGGAGGCTCAGCCTGGAGAAAAGGAGGCTCGGGGGGGGGGGACTTTCTCACTCTCTGCAACTCCCTGACAGGAGGGTGAAACCAGGGGGGCATTGGGCTCTGCTCTCAGGGAACAAAGGACAGGATGAGAGGAAATGGCCTCAAGCTGTGCCAGGAGAGAGTCACGTTGGACATCAGGAGGAATTTCTTGCTGGAAGGGGCTGCCCAGGAACAGAGTCCCCATCCCTGGAGGTGTCCAAGGAACTACTGGACATGGCACTCAGTGGTCTGGGCTGGGTGACAAGGTGGGTATTGGGCACAGGGTAGACTCAATGGACTGGGAGGTCTTTTCCAACCTCAGTAAATCTGGGATTCTAGGATTCTATTTTTCCTTTGTTCATAGAATCACAGAATCATTTAGACTGGAAAACTGTTGTTCTTATCCTTTCTTTCTTGTAAGCATCCTTCACTCACCTCTCCCAAGGACACTGTGAAAGACATGCCTTTGCTTTGACTCCCTATAGATAATTTTCCAGCTGTGGTGTAGGTCTTTTCCTTATATTTTTTCCATTAATTTAGAGTTAAAACGTAATAAATCTCCAAATATCTAATTCGGTTATACTGGCAGCAAGAAGGAAAAAACCTATGAAGAACAATATCACAATCTCCTTAAGTTTGTTAACTTTTGTTTGCATTCACAGTTTGTTCTTTCAGTCTGACATCAGACATTGAAAAAGTCTAGAACTGGGTCTGATAAAAGAAAAAATCGATAAGAGGTTTCCTGCTTTTTTTGCTCATACGAGACATATAATTCAGCTGTTCAATCTATAACGAGACAATTTCTGGATGACTGGAGGAATAGAGAATGATTTGTGATACCACTGAACTTTTTGGATTTTTAGCTTTTTGTAGATTTTAGAAGCAACTGTAGTTAGCTCACCCTTTTAACACAGCAGTTTGCACATCTACCCAACCCTATTACCCCATTTCATATCTAACTTTCTAAATTCCTTTAGCTTGTTTAGACTTTCTTCAAGGTAGGCTTTCTTTCTGTTTAAGAACATTGCATCCCAGGCCTCTACAAGAAAATACTATGACAGAAAAAGCATCATTCAAAATCCAGAACTTTGGAGGAGCTCCAAGGACTGGACATGCTGTGACGAAGAGGAAGATGAGGAAGAGGGGATCTTAGAGACCCCTAACTCAATTTCCAGAAGGATGTGCCAGGGGTAGAACTGGAGGCAGAACTGGGAGGAAGTGGGGGGCGGATAGATCTGCGATTGGGTGGACTAATACCTTAAATTGTGGAAACCCCTGGATGCACGCGCACATCCATATCCCCATGATGGTTTAAGGCCTTCTGTTAAAGCTGCTCTCTACCTTATCTCTACTAATAACTACCTGGTGAGTCTCTTTTTGGCTCCCTAGCCATTCTGTAAGGCAATATTTACATTTTTATTTATCATTTTCAAATACATTTCCCACTTGAGAATATCAACACTTAATTAAACATCTAGCTAATAATGAAGATAAAATCACAGGTAGTAGACTAACATATTATTGAATTGTGGGGAGTTTACCACCACTACCATTAGATAGTAGCTGTTTGACAGTCTGTTTATTAAAACTTATTAAATCACCCTATAAAACTTCTTTCAAAAAAACAGAGGTCAGTTAAAGATGTTACTTGGGCATCTCAAAAGAATTTTGTTATTCCTTGATCCTCTCAGCCAACTTTAATAGCTATAAGCAAATTAGTTACTGTTAGTGATGATACAAGAACTGGGAAGATCTAGATATCTGAAAGGCACACCTCAGCTTTAAAAGTAGTTTCATATTTCTTAATTGCTCTTATACTTTCTACTAATTGCTGCAAAATATGTAACATTTTTCCTTGATAATTGAAAAGGAAATATTCTGCTCTGACTAGATTTTAAATCAGAAATTAATTTTCTAAAAAAAATTTAATAGAGAACCCATTATATAAATATATGTATACTAGGGTAAACTATGAAGTGTGGATACTGTTTTAAAGATAATTAGTTGCTTAAATTAAATTTTTTTAATGTGAAAGAGGAAAAATGAAAACGGCAAAAATTATCTTTTTGAGTACACTGCAGTTTCTTACGTTAATTCTTTAGACAAAATATTTTGGCACTTCCAGAACAATGAAATTGTATCCATTATTAGTCTTACAAGTTCAAAGAGACTTTTTTTTTTTTGCTCTTAGATTGGTCTGATCTTTTATTTGAAGTGCAAACTAACTACATATTTACTTAAGAAACATGTACAAACAGAGGGTGCTGCAGCATGTGCTATTTGGAAATTGGTTTCATTAGGTGTATCACACCTGTAATATTATATTTTCCTTGTGCCATTTTTTCCTTCATATTAATAGAAAAATTTTCTTCAGATCCTGGGACATGGGGTTAAACTTTACCTTCAGTCACCAAGGAAGCAATAATATAAGCAGAGATAATTATCTTACAAAAAATGGTCATCAAATGTAAATTAAGACATTTTGCTAATAACTGGATTTACAAATCTAACTTCCTGTCAATGGAATATCACAGTGTTTAAGTTCAATGTGAAATAGACATACTTATCTTTAGCACCATATTTTTAATTAGGTTGCTTAGCCAAGTGCAGCTACAATGCCAAGGATATTTCATATGTTCACGTACGCAATTTATGTAGGTTGATTTTAAAAAAATAAGCTCAAGATGTGTCATGTTTAGGGGTTTTTTTCATTGTAATTTAACAAGTATTAATTTCTGAGATCAATACCTGCTTCTATTTTCCTATTTTACTTCAATAGTTTTCCAATCCAATAGAGGAGAAAGAGGGCATTGATTTGTTTCCAATAACTGTGAAACATTGTTTTATTTTCATTTGCTTTTTAAATTTAAATTAGATATTTTTCAAGGACTGGTTTTAACAAAGAAAAGAACAAGAAAATAAAATCAGAAAAAAAGCAAAACCACCCAAACCGAAAAATATAAATCAGATATTATATCATTATCAACTGTAAGTAAGGAAACTAAGTTGGAAATTTCAAAGTCTAATGAATGGCAGAAAAACTCAGTATTTTGTGGCTGGTTAGCTCATAAGGCTTTTATTTTTGATATTGAAATTTTCTGAGGAACATTACACTCTCGCTCATTACTTGGTCTTAAATTTGACATATGTGGTATGTACTTACAGTGTGATTTCTTCCTATTTATAATTTGCTCATGTGACTGCAACTGAATCTCTGAAGGGAGCCCAGATCCACTGGAAATGAGACTATTTACAAAATGAGTAAGTTTAGCCTTCAAAGTTTGTGCTGTAGGATGTGACTGAAAAATGACTTTCACAGCATCATTAGCAGTTACATTTTCAATAATCTGTTGTGACTCAATATTTATTTGGCCAATGATATACTAAATAAAACAATGTAAACACATTAATAAGAACTGACCATAAAATAATCTTTAGATTTCCTGTCATGTCTAAAAGTTGAAAAAATACCTCACTGATATCTCATTTAAAAGAAAAATTTTATCTCGTAACTTTGAGTAGAAGCTAGAATAACATATATAAGTTGCCAACAATTTTTCCAAGAGAAAGGCTTTCAATTTAATTTTTTTTCCAGTGGAAGCACCTAGAACTATTAATACTTTAAAAGTTCTTTTGTGTTGAGATCTCTCTCACACCTCCATTATAAAGAGAATTTATATGTTATTTTTACAATGTACCAAGTGGTTTATTGAAGTACAATATTGAATATAATTTATGAAGGCAACATAAGGAATATTATAAAAAGGATATTTTTTCTGAATTTTAAACTAGTCCATTAATTTTGTATTTGAGCAAAGACAAAACCTACATCATTATATTTCAGACTTTGGAGGTTCACTGATATTAGAAATGATTTCCTGGACATTTGCCCTGGGATTTGGCCTATCCCAGAATAGTCAGACTTCATTTTTAATGAGAGACTAGTGGATATATGTACTCCTAGTGTATTTTTGTCTGTATGATATCTAAATGTATTTAATTGCAATGGTGATGAATTTGCAGCCAGACTATAACCATTCTGGTGTCTGATTTATGAATTCCTTAGTTAATCTATATCCCTTGGAAAATCAGCAGAGATAGATCAGTCAGATATCTCTGTGGCTAACACAGTAACTTGTTTTTAAATCATTAAGATGATTTAAACTCATGATTCTGGAGGCAGTCAAGAACAATCCTGTTTTGTATGATTTGGCTTCTAAACTCGAAGTTTCGCCTTCTACTACCTGGTTGTTCATCACCAGTCCACTGGAAGCTGGCAAACACTGTCCCAAGTTCAAAGAAGGGCAAAAGGAATGACTCTGGCAACTACAGGGCTGTCAGTCTCATTTCAGGGCCTGGTAGAATTAGGGGGAAGATTATTTTAGGAGTTATTGAAAAATTCCTGAAGGACAATACCATCATTGGTCACAGCCAGCAAGGAGTCATGAGGGGAAAATCACCATGACAAGGTGACACATCTGGCTGATCAAGGGAAGCCAGTTGACGTGATCTTTTTGAATTTTAGTAAAGCTTTTGATACTGTCTCTCCCAGGATCCTTCTGGACAAAATGTCCAGCACACAGCTGGATAAACACATCATGTGCTGGGTGAGCAATTAATTGGCTCACGGGTCGAACACAGAGGGTGACAGTGACTGGGGTAACATCAGACTGGTAAATTGTCACTAGTGGGGTTCTACAGGGCTCCATCTTGGGCCCTGTGCTCTTCAACATCTTCATGAATAACTTGGACGCAAGACTGGCAGAGACAATGAACAAGTTTGCAGATGACCCAAAACTGGGAGCTGTTGAGTCCCTGGAAGGCAGGGAGGCCCTGCAGAGAGATCCTGACAGATCAGAGGGCTGGGCAATCGTCCAAGATTTATGATCACTTTCTGGGGTTTCACTGTTCTTTTCTTGTGTATATGAAGACTAATGGAGATTAGTCAAAATAGACATTTTCACTGCTAGAAAACTTATCTGAAATGTGGGTATGAATTTTGAGTATCTTCTGAAGAACGAGGATTTGGATTATGATCTCATACTCAAAATATAATATCTTGTCATTTGGATAAGAAAAAACGTTCCTCTGGTTTTCATAAAAAAAAAAAAGAGAGAGAGAGAGAGAGAGAAAGATTCAAAGATTCTAGATATAGAGTCATAGGAAACGTCATATTATTCCTCCTGACAGACATAAAACCATTTCATTGTTGTCTCTAGAAGATAAGTTCTAATTAGAATTTGCCTAATTGACACTAAAATCTTCATTGGTTCCAAGAGTCATTTATTGCTGCAGGGAATACTAGTGTGTCTTCACTTTGTCTATCTTCCTTAATAGATTATATAGCTATATTTTTTTTAAGTATCACCAACAAAGAATGGAAGGCCAGGACTGGCCATCAGTTTGCTATTGAGTCCCAAATACGCCTTGTTTTGAAGAAGAAAATGTTGGATGTCATGGCTGTGAATGCACCTGCATGGCCTTTGGGTTCTGAACAAGTCTTTCTCATAGGAGTGCTTTTTATTTCTTTTTTTCTCTCTGAATTATTAAGCTGTTGAGTGTCATTTTGAAGACCAGGAATTTCTAGCTTTGCTGAATGTGGTAAATAAATAATTCTGATTCGTGAAACAAATGGATAATTACATCAAAATGAAACAAACGGATTGTAAAACTCAAGTATACCCTCATAAAGAAATAAAACAGACTCTTACAAGGTCAAGGGGCCCTAAACCTCCTTACTATCCTAAGAATAAAATGTGGTAGAACTTTAAATCTTCTAGGTGCCTGTTCATCCAAGAATGCATGAATTATGACTGGTTGTAGAGATAAACATTTAGCTTAGTAAGAAAACCCATATATTAAACACTTAGCAAAAACCTGTAGAATGTATATGTATATGATATAATTAATATGCATGAAGTCATGGCTGGGCTTCACGAACGAAGATTTGGGAAGGCTCTATCCACATTTGTTGCAGGCACGCTGGTGGCTTATGAGGCCAATACGTGACAGACATATCCAGTTGCAAAAGGCACAGCAGAAAGACTCCTTAGGTGGTATATTCTGCAAGACACGGTTCTTTCTGCGTTGTCTTTTCTCCTCAAGTGTGATCCTGCGTGTGTTCTCAAAGGCATCAGCAGCATTATAGATGGTGTGTCTCCAGGCCTCCCGACTGGAGGCCAGAGTAGACCAGTTATGGTGATCAATATGGCCAAGGCTGAGGTGTTTTTTCAGGGAGTCCTTGTATCTTTTCTTCGGGGCTCCTCTGTTGCGGCAGAGCTCAAATCAGTCCAGCAGTTTAATTACCTAGGTAGCCTCATCTCCTCGGATGGCAAGATTGACGGAGAGATAGACAACAGGTTAGCAAAGGCATAGAGAGCTTTTGGAAAACTCCACAAAAGAGTGTGGCGTAATGAACACTTGAAGAAAAGCACCAAGTAGACGTGCAGATTTGGGAAACTGGTCCCCATTTCTGTCATCCAGCCGGCTGCTTGCTTTTACCATATAATAAACTCTTATTCAAAAACTTACAGAAACTCGCGACTTTGTTTATCACACTGAAAAATGCTACATGTGAGAAAAACTTCATTAAGATTTTTTGCTTGTCACCTTTTTTTTGGATGATGTTTAAAAGACCAACTCTCTAAGGCCACAGCTGGCATCTCAAGAATATTGAGAAAGCAAAGATGTATTTAAAATTGCTTTCTAGATGAGGCATGAGATCTGACATGAGGCAGATCCAGCAGTTCCTTCTATTCTAACATTCAGAATAGGTAGTGAATCTATGTTGCATATATTTAACAAATTATATCCAGCAGCATTATGGACTCAGTCAAATTGTACTGGAAAGACATAAACTAAAGGGAGCAGAGCAGCAGCAGAGCAGCTATGCAAAACAAATATTAGTATGTTTCAAGGCAGAAACAGCATACTGTTATGCCATCTAACATTGCATTTTTAAATGTGAATGTGACAATTGCACATAGTGACATAATTAGATATCGTCTGTGAAACTGCTCACTCTTCCATCACAAAAGATTGTTTCAGGCCACAACAACACAGCAACTTTCCTGGGGGGGAAAAAAACCAAAAAACAAAGCAAATTTCAGCCTTCTTTGAAGGAATTCCAATCATCCTTCTCCAGACTGAGCAATCGCAACTCTCCCAGCCTTTCCTCACAGTAGAGCTGCTCTATCCCTCTCATCATCTTGGTGCCTCCTCTGGACTCACTCCAGCAGCTCCATGTCCTCCTTCCTGTGCCGGGCCCCCAGAGCTGGACCCCTTACACCTTTCAGCCACACTGAGTTAGGGAGGGGAAATTGCCTCTTCTGCAGCCTTGGGTGAGTGTCAGAACAGGTATTTGCCACAGCACTTTCTTCTAAATGACTACTTTTGCATGAAAAAAATCCTCAATCCATTAACAGCAGGTAAAAGGGACAAAAGAGAAGTCTAAGGAGGCCAGGGCTCTCAATCACCTAAACATATGCAAAAGTCAGACTTTTTTTTGCTGAAGGGGACAATTCAGCCTGGTTTCCAAGCCACAGAAAGCTGTCAGTTGTGCTGCCTGAGGTGAGAGCAATAAAGAATAAGTGCTAAAGCCAAAGTTTTCAGCATAATTTCTTCAGTAAAAGTCTATAATATCTTTTTTATTTTTCCTTTTTCCTTTTTTTTTTTTCTTTTGGTCTTTACCCTGGAAAGGAAAGAATACATCAGTTTAACCAGAGAATATTATTTGGAGAGTGCCAAGTGTTTTCCTGCTGTTGAAATATTCAAGTATTTTTCAAATTCAGCATAGAAGTTTCTATGGTTTTCTGCAGTTATTGTGAAATAATAAACTTACGTTTTCTGTGCTGAATGTCTTTAAGTAAATTACTTTAAACATTTAAACTATGTTGTTTTACATTTGCACACCTACATCTTTCACCCTTACTGCCAGGTTAAAATCTGAATTCAAACCCTGAGATTTAATCGAATAAGCTTGAGAAAGAAATTCATTTCAGAAGAATATGTTAATTAATTGAGAATAGGAAATGTAATAAATTAACCATTTCTTCAAGGTTAATTAGAACAAGTTAATTGATTGTAAGACCATTTACTGTGACTTCAGGGTCTTTGATATGATTCACTTAAAAAATCCAACAAGCAACTTGTCTTTCAATAGTAGGAAATGTACTTTCTATCTTTGGTTCTGCTATTTGTAAACAACAACTTTTATAATTTTACTTAATGCCTCACCTTCAATCCCAACAGATTTGGGAGTATGATTAATTTCAAACTTCAGACATTTTGCTTCTTCCTCTGCTTCTGTCTCTAAGGAACTTATTACAGATTTCTCTAAAAAGAAAAAATGACAGAATCTAATATTGAGGGGTTTTTTTTCCCCATCAATATCCTCAGCCACCTCCTTGTGTCTTGCTTTTTTGAGCTGTTATTGTACTTCTCTTATCTTTCAATACCAATGAAGTGGTTGTCATTTATGCTTTTTTAAGTCTTTTTACTTACACTAACACTATTCTGAGTCATTTTATTGGTGACTTGGATGAAGTGTTATAAAGTTACATCCTTTCTGCTTCTAGGTACAAAGGGAAACTGTCATCCTCTTGACACTTTCTACACACCTGTACACCTACAAAGTCTGAACCATAAACAGGACAGAAATAGAACACCTTTATGGTTCTTGTTTCCAAAGTAGTCTGTTTTGATATAACACACTTTCATTGTAGCTCCATAATGTTATTTGTTATTGTTAGACAATTATAAACATCATTTAATGGCTAATGGCTTTAAACTGAAAGAGGGCAGGTTTAGATTAAATGTTAGGATGTTTCAGTTTAAAAGTTCAGTACTTTATGAAGTCATAAACTCCCTATGGAATTCTGCCATAGCTCCAATTGGGCATTGAAACATTTTGTGAGCTTTCCTCAAATCACTGAGTATGCTATTTTTTGTACGGTAAAGCCATTTCATTTTAACTTTGACAAACCTTTTGTGTTTTCCACTGTGAACGACAATCACAAAATTACACACTGCTATGACATAATGACCATTTTTTGAGCTTATTAAGACCTGAAATGACATTTTCTCAATGGTCAAGGCAGAACTGCTTATGCTGTTCTCGTTGTGCCTCACTCATAGCTTCATACCTCACAGATACAAAAATATATGCAAGGAACAACACATAGAGATAGTGTAACCCAGGAGCATCCTGTAGGCAGGATATCTCTGGTCCTGTCTTAAATCCAGCCCTATAAACACAAGGATAATATGCTTTTCATACTGTTGTGAAGGGAGGTCCCTCTTGGTCTTGCATTTTTTGTGATAATTTATCCCAGTGAAAACTTAAACTAGTTAAATTTAACTGTTTTTTTTCTCATGTAGTCTAATAATTTTAAAAAGAAGATAACTCTTAAACAAAAATGTGTCCTTGATGAGACAGTTTCAAATAAGAGGACTTAAAAATAACTTCTGTACCTTGATTCCTCTGTAAGCAAGAGACAAGAAACTTCTTTTTACAAATAAGAAAAACTTATTTGTGCTTATTTGATATACCTTGATGGGGTTGGTGAGCGGTACCTTGATGCAACTGGGAAACAATCTCTGTTTTAGGACAGATTGTTCATATCAGAAACATTGTCTCTGAGTAGCATAGATACCAAAGGTAAGATCATACTGGTTTTACCTTGCTTTCCTTTGTCTTACTCTTAGTCAGAATACTCAAAGGCTCTGCCGAAGAGTATGAAGGTTGTGTGTTTTATAATTTTAGGACTTTAGTTCCCAAAAAATTAATTTATCTCTGACTTCCAAGCCTCTGAGTATTCTTGTACTGCTTATGAAATAACATAGGTACCACTTCACCCTGGTGAATTTTTTTTCTTGCAGCCTTTATCATATTTCTCATTTGTTTCATATTCACATAAGCAGGGCTCTTATGAATCTATCTCAAATGATTTTCAAGAAGATTTATACTGCTCATTTGTATTTCCATATCACTGCTGGTACAAGGTAATTTGTGAGAGGTAAACAAAAAGTGTATGTAATAGATTGTTCCTAATTATTACAGAAAAAGAGAGTGTACAAAAAGAACACAGGATAAATGAAAATGATGAAAGAGAACCAGCAGAATTCATTTAAACCTACTTATACTTTTTCCCACACTGATAATACGAATCTTCCATTATGAAAAGTGTAGGTGTGGATAGATGCATATACAATAATTTTCCTAATTTATTTTTCATTATTTCAGCAGAAAATTGTCCCACTGCAATATGATGAACATTTTTATCTTTGCCTCCTCCTCACCTTTTAAAGATAACATGTAGGCAAAAAAGTAGACAATTTAGCAGCATTTTAATATTCTACAGCTTCCTAATATTCTACAGCTTCCTAAACCTTTTAGGATTACTCTCAAATCAAATACTAGTGCAAAATTAGATATTCTAGGCTCATGTCCAATTTTCTGATTGTGCGTGACATGCTCTGCGACTTTGGATCTGGTTTCCACAATCACAGAGGTACAAAATACATTTATTTTAATGTATTTTAAGATTACAGTTGTATAGAGAACCAGGCATACTCTACTGATGAAGCAAAGGTGGCAAGGAAAAAGTACTCCCAGAGCTCCGACAGTGTCTACAAAAAAGGTGTTATTTCAGGAACTATCCACAGTGATCTACAGGGAAATAAAAAGCCTAATGAAGAGAACAAAAATGTCATGCCATCAATCAAATCAATGAGGTCGTTCTCAGGACCTCTTTCAGATCTCTATGTTGTACAGATCCAGAAAACAAAGATAAAAGAAGAAGCTTCAGCTACTGCAAGCAGGATCACTTCAAATGCATATTAATTATTAACATTTTACCCCCCCCCCCAAAAAGTGTTTGCATACAGAATCCTCCAGTGATTCAAGCAATGGCACTAGTGGGGAGGAGGCAGGGAACTTGGGAGTGAAGTTGAACCTGGGAAGACAGGAGGGGTGGAGGGAAGGTGTTTTCAAATTTTTGATTTGAATGATAACTGCATAGGGATGATAACTGCATAGGGAGTGATCTCTGTTTGCCCTTATCTCAACCCACAAGGTTTTTGATGTATTTTCTCTTGCTTGTCTAGTTGAAGAAGGGAGGGATAGAGCCAGGTTCAATGCACTACAGTGTGGAATACTCCTGGAAGAAACTTAAGCTATGCTTATTCCTAATAACGAAGTTTATTAATGTTATTAAAATAAATACATGATGATTCATTAATGTCTAGCACAAAAATAACTCTTTTAAGTCAGTTACATTTGTGAAGCAGAACAATAAACAGGAAGAGTAGAGAAGTTGCATATTTCCACATTACTTTAAAGTAGAGTTTGATTTTTTTTTTTTATTGACATGCCAGTCTTGCTACATATGTTATGTAATGTCTTATTTGATATATACTGGCATTTTCTCCTTTCAGATGAAGAATGCTGCTAGGTCCCTGGAGAACTAGATGTTGTCAACCTAAAACAGCAGTGCAGGTAGAAGAGAGTTGTATTCAAGTCTGAAAGTGAAGAGGTTGTTATCTCTCATGACACAAAGTTTTACCTTGCTTACTTGTAAGGTTTCTAGTTTATTACACCAGAGGTGGAGAACTCCAATAGCTGGTTACACCTTTCATGCCTTAAAAAGTGTCTGTACCAGGTCAGAAAACGTCAGATTTTTATACTGCAAGTCTTAATAACTTTTTCAAGATTATGAAAAGAGTAGCCAGAAAATAATAAGTGTTTACTTTTAGACCATACAGAGCAAACTTGATGTGCCCTGTCCTGTACACGTGCCTCTCTCTATATATACATGTACAGCAGCAACATGTCAAGTGTTCTACTTTGTTGGAGAACCTTTGACAGATAATGAGTCTGTGCAAGCACTTGAAGAGCAGAAATTCTAATCCTGAATAAGAATAACATAGCTCAAAATGACTGGTCTGGGAGAATCTCATTGGGGGTTAAAATACACTAATTTTCTAAGGGACTTTATGGGAACTTCAAATATTCAAAATCCAATCAAAGTGAATCCAGTTTATCTAATTATTACATGAAAGTGTCATTAATAATATAGTTAAATGTATTGTAGGCAGATTTCTCAGCATCTGTCTCAGTTTTCCTTGTGTCGTGCTTTCCTCTACCATTCCTTGGGGTTAATACTTTTGGCCTTCCTCAAGAAGACTGAGTGTGGAGAAGTCATGATGACTTAGCAGAGTCTTTCACCAGCAAGAGCAGGCAGAGAGCCCAAGCCAAACAAAGTTAGGTGTTGAAGCAAGTCCTTGTAACTGAGCGATATCCCAGGCTAAAGCAGCTCAGGCCAAGACAGGTCCTGAGACCCTGCGTTATGTCTTCTGTAATGTAAAATCTAAATGCAGTCTAAATAACTTATTTAACTGACAATCTCCAATGCTCCCATTGATTAAATGGTGGAAATTTATTGTTTCTTTAAAAGATACCAGTTCATCAGGTGCCCCGCAGTTTCAAACCTGTGTATTTATAACACTGTGATGTTCCATGTGAACAATGTTCCATTATTCAAAGGTCTTCAGAATGACAGTGGGATGGAGCTGAGTGTTTTGCTGGGATGTTCCCTTTCCTTCTACTCATCTTTGGAAACAGAATACAGCTGTGCCTGAGTTTTTATTACGTGTTAACTTCATGCACTTCTCCTTCTTGTTCAGTAATAAAAATGATTGAATAATCAAGGTTAGTTCTAGTTTGCAGGTTTGTAGTTTTGCTCACCTTAATTGAGTTTCTTATTACACATTTTGCACCTCACTCTGAACACTCTTGTCTTAATCAAAATCAGTGTCATTATTTGGAAGAAATATGCATTTAGTAACAAATGTGTTGATTATTGCCTTTTTTTTTCTTCCCTATTCTCACACTTTGGAATATTCTTTTCTCTGAGTGAATGAAATCCATGGTGCTGCATATGTGAAACTATTTCTGTGCCACAGAAAAATGCTGAAGAAAAGTACCAGAAGAAATCTGCCTTAAAGATGGACAATATGCCTATAACACCCTTTTATGTCAAAAGTTTCAGTGAAACTGATATCAATTAATACTATTTGGATATTGACCAACACTATGGAAATCTCCAGCATCTGATACAGTGAACAATTTGTTCTTCAAAAGGCAAATGCCAACATTATATTTATATTTATTAATACTCATATGATAACTTTACAAGTGATGACTCAAGATTTAATTTTTTGTGATCGAGTTCCTGTCCTTTGGAGCTGCAAATGGTGGAACTGGTACCTTGAAGCTATGAGCACTCTTGTCTTCATGCCCCAGCTGTGGCCAGAGTCAGCGTTCTACTGCTTTGTAAGAGTTTGGGCAAGGTTCTTGCACCTCAAATAAGTGACACATGGTAAGATTGGCTTCAATTCTAACCTCTGTGGAGAGAGGACTCTATGGGACCCTCTGAGTTCCTGATGATAAACATGCATTTTCTCTGCAGTGTTGCCTTGATCAAGGGCTAAATAATGTCAGACTTGGGTGCCTTAACATTAATTTCTCCTCCTCCTGTCATTAAAAAGAGGAGTTTCAGGAGTAGATATTCACCTTGTAATCAGTCCAGGTTTTCAATATGAGAATGTTTGCTGGGGTTTTTTATGTATTTCAGAAGGTAGAGAATACATTTTTGGAGGATCTGAGTGTTAATACTTGCAGGTTACTTAGGTTGCTGGTGCCAAACAGCTCTAGAAAAGTAAAGCATAGTTAACAGCTTTTTTTTTCTCATTCTATTTCCTATCTCCAAATACTGAAGGCCTATATACCTCCTGAATATTCCAGTTTTCACTGTTATAGTGGCATAGTTATATAAAGAAAATGAATTTCTACATTAGAGAAGGACACTGCAGTGTATTTTACTCAAACTGACCTAGCAGACCACTTTAAAAGGATGCCAAACTGCCTATTACAGTGTTCATGAAATGAGCAGGACAACTGCTGAAATTATATAATTATAAAAGTTTTCATCATGATGTTTCTCAAACATTTGTAACATTGTTTCTGACAAAAATACTTGGAGGATGAATAAAATTCAAACTGATGTGTGCTTGAAGCAGTCTTATGTAACTTGGGCTCGAACCAAAGGAATGCAGTTTTCCTAATAACCACTTGCAATGTTTAAACTAAATAAATGTTTAAACCAGTATACTACTGGTCACAGTAGTATACATCTTGGCAGGAGACATTCCACTGCTGTGTTAAGCCTTATAGCAGTAGCCTTGACACATTTAATAACACCCTTCCATAAATTGGGAACAAAGCTGTTGTTCTGGAGATAGCTCCAAAGCTGCGCTGCCAGGATTGTAATGCTGCAAGATTAAGGACACTGATACTTGGCACAAAGTAAACTGAATAAAAGAAATGTTCAGCTAGAGAAAGTTTATTATATCGATGCAGTGAGAGAACCACAAAGGTAAATCTTAATTCCTTCTTTATTGATCTTTTTAGAAACTTACAGAATGCATCGTTTCTCTACATTTACTTACCTCACTAGTCATAAGTTTCTGAGGGGGTATGTTGATTTTCTGTGGAGGTCTGTGGTAACTTGTCATTTCTTCTGCACTTAATGAGGCAAAAATGTACAGAAGAATTCTGACCATCTGTAAAAGTAGTTGATATTCATCAAACTCAGATCAATGTGAAAGCTCAGACTTTAATACAGCAATAAAAATAATAATAATAAAAAAAACTAAAACAAAAACAAAAACAAAAACAAACAAACAAACAAAAAAAAAAAAAAACACAAAAAAAAAACCCCACAAAATTCCATGATGAATCTGCTCTTTCCTCAAACACCAGCTTTCACCCAATTCCAAAGGAAATATGTAACCCTTGCAAGTTTTCTGCTTGAAAGAAGAAGTGCGGGCTCCAAAGAAGGGCAGAATATGTAGCAGTGGGTAATATATGTATCCACTGTATAGGAAGAGCCATTTTCACAGTGAGACATAAAATCTGCAGAATCCTGGCAATTAGTTTTGGCTTTGCACTTTATGGGAACCAATTTAAGTAGCTCATCTCTCTCCTTAAGGTCTCACTTTAATTTGCTTTTTCTAAGTGTCCTTGTACAGTAAGATGGGTGGGAGTTGCTTTTCTAGCCTTTCAGGAAAGAAAAGTTCCATCAAGTGTGTTGTGCCCCTGCCCCAGGCACCAAAAAGTTTTTGAAGGGTGTCCTGAATGCAAGATATTGGCTATTGAATCTGAAAGTTATTTTTGTGAAGATCTCATTAATACATGAGGTAGGCACATCTGCAGAGTCACTGGTCTTTATTCTATATCTGGTGACTTCATAAATAATGCAAGAATTGAATTCTGTACTCTGATATCATGATGGCCATAGAAATTGCTTCAAAACACTAACTTTTCCTTTAACTATATATGTATATATAAAGGCACATCTTGAACATGGAAACAGAAGTAAGGTTTCTTACACAATATTTTTTTAGACTATTAAACAAGGATGAATCCTGTAAATATTGGAATGTCCTTAAGATATTTAATTGAAGGAAGTGAATTAAATAATGCTTCTAGTCACTATGTCTGGAGATTCCCTTATGTGTCGAACAAAATAAAAATATTGATTCTCCAAAGCCATAGTACTATGACAAAGACCAGATTCTGACCATTCTGACTCCTTTTAGTTTGGTGCAGCCCATTTCTTTGTAACTGTTATGTTCTGTCAGCAACTGCTTATAAAAATAGACTACTTCTTTAAAATACTCAATAGAAGGATGCTACTAACACCTGTCAGTTTTCACTTCAGTACCCCAGACTTTCAATACTGTAAGCTCTTCTTAATGCATTTTTTTCTCTTTCCTGGGAAGTCCAGCATCTGTTGCCTTGGAATTCATATTCTGGCTGTAAAAATTGTTAGAATAGTTTCTAATGTGTTATTAATTGTGCTTAGAGTTGATTCTGAGGCCAAAGGGGAGTGAAAATATTCATTTATGGAGATACACATGTCTCTGAAGCTGAAATACTGCTTTGAAATTTGGACAAGTGTGTCTCTAATCCTCCAATCTTGCATTTTTGCATGTGGTCCTGACTCTAAAATGGTGGGATGAGAAGAGACTGTTCCTCCTGATGGTGTGTGTGCCTCAATGCAGACAGTACCTTCTTTCTGCTTGGTTATAACTTGCAGCTGGTGTGCTCCCTTTGCCAAGAGGGATCTCTAACAGCTTTAGTGAGTTGAGAGAGTTAAGGTCTAACACTGAATCTACAAATTATTATCTAAACATCATTCTTAAATAGAACCAACTCTTTAACCTGCCTTTTTCACCAGTATTTTCCATCAGAGATTTTTAAGTTGTTGGGGGTTTTTTGCTTTCTTGTTTTTGTTTGTTTTGTTTTGTTTTCTGGAAAATCTTGTAGAAAACAATTCCATTGCCGTGTTTCACTGCTGCTACTGGTTAGAAAATCTGGCATCCAAGACTGGAGACAGACCTCTTGGTTCCTTGGCTGTTCCTGTTGTGTTTATTTCTTGGGGAAACTGAACTCCTTTTCAGCATTGCCTTGAGTTTGGCTTGAGCATTGCCTTGAGTTTGGCTTGAGCGTTGAAGGCCAGTTTATCACTGAACGTTAGTGTTAGACCAAGATGTATGCAAGCTATAGTTATGGATACTCTTTCAGAGCTTTGTCTCTGACAAATTAAAATCTTTTTCATCCACTTATTATTCCATGAAGTTGTATAAATTCTGTTTTTCAAGATCTGTTCACTCCTGTACTGGCTGTGTATATACATTGACACAGAAGCTGACAGTGATGCTGATGAAAGAAGCAACAACTAATGCTGGTGATGCAATTAACTTGAAACTAATCAATTTCAACCTTAGACTCAACTCTTTGAGTGCAAAGTTACCTGGGCTTAATTGTCCAAACAGCTTCTTCTCCAGTTCCAGCTCATACTGTCTTGTGCCGGAAGGGAAATTCATCTGGGATGTGGGATAAAGGTTTTCTGTTCCTATATGATTTCAGTGTTTTAAGGGTTTCATTAAGTATTCAACTCTATTCTATAGTAGTTTAGGGAATCAGCTCCCACCAACACCAAAAATTATCAGTTATTGTTTCTGAAAGTAAGTTTACATACAGAAAAACTGAGTGTCAAAGGTTAACTCTGAGTTTGAGAAATATTAGCACACTGGCTCTAATACACTATGAAATATGTGTTTCATGATTTTTAGGTTATTTTTGTGCTTGCCCTATTTATTTTAAGTTTCCTTTAGTAACAGCAATTTTCTGGGGGAAAAGAAATGGGCCAATAGGATTAAAAAGTGACAAATGTGACTGGATATAATCTTATGAGTATCATGTTCACATTGACTGATGGGAGATCAATACTTTCAGATTTTTCTGCAGTGATTAACCAAGAAACCCAGCAGATTAGAAACTTTTCCTAATCCTTCTTTTCAATGGTATTTGTATAATTGCTAACTTTAAAAATCAATATTTCTCCAAATTTTTTTCTTTCTTGCACTTCTGGCCTTTGCATTCATTTGGAGCACTATTTAAATACCAAATTTATTTTATTTGCTTGAATTTTGATATTTATAAGAGGCAGATAAAGTCTTGCAAAATTGTGCTCTTTGTAAAAACACTTCTGTCGAAGAATGACAACCTTACAAACAGGTATGAAAGTTAGTCAGTTATGAAGAGAGTAAAATAGGTGCATGTGTTCTCTCCCCTGAGTCTCTGGCTTGCATATGGGAACTCAGTTCTGTCCCATTTATCTCATTTTTTATGCTAATCATGTCAACTCTGCCACCCAGTTTCTGTGACTGGTAAACCTTTTTTGACACCTAGAATTAGAGTTCCATTCCTTTTTTAACTCTGGGATTTTTTTTTTTGCATTTCACACTCCTTCTTCAAAGATTAGTTTCCTTAAGTTATTAGGAAAATATAGGAAAAAGGGATTAGGTCCAGCAGAGGTTTTAAGTTTATAATGTAAGACACAGGTAAATTTTAAATACTTCATTTGACAATCAAAATCAAAAAATCTTCCATTTGTCTGCCAGCTCTTTTTCAGTTTTCTAACTAGACCATCAGCAATGAGTGGTTTCTAACCAGGAAGTCTTGACCCAGCTCCTCAGTCTTTGGAGTGCAAGGTAAGTAAGGAAAAAGGAGTTTTTAATTACCTCTCTCCTGCCCCTAGGCAAAAACTGGGTTGATGAAATAAATATTTTCTCCTCTGACAAAACTGGGCCACTATGTATAAAGATGTAACTCTTTTTTTTGTTAAATATACTATGAACATTTCACGTGGCTCCAGCCAGGTATTTAAGGCCTGGCAGGTAAGAAAAGACTCAGAGGAGTTTTTTATTCCTGTGACTGTGCGTGCTTTCTCTGGTGGCTTGTGAATGAAAAAGAAAATTGATAATGTGGACAGCAGGGAGCCTAACTCAAGCCCACATGTCCCAACTTGAGTATTTTTAACCAATTAGTTATTTTCCTCTGGGCTGCGTAGCAGTGCAAGTCCATGAGGAGCTTAGTGACTGCAGTTCAGTGAGAACATTCTTCTGAAAGAGCAGGAGGTATATCTGGATGCCCACAGATTCACACAGGAGCTCTGCTGGGTCCCTAGCTTCCTGCAAGACAGCTCTGACAAAAAAGGTTTTAACAAAAGCAACAACAAAATCACCATTTTTATTTCCTATTTATAAAATTACCTGAATGCTGCTGTGCAACATCAAGCATCTCAGTGCCTGACCCAGGAGTTCCACTTGCTTCCAGACTGGTAGAACTGGAGCTTAAAGGAAACTGAGTGCTGCTTTTTTTAGGCTCAAACAAGTAGGTGCATGCCTTGGACCTTAGTCTAGAACTGGATAAGCAAGACTTATGGAGAAATCCACCTTCTCCCTAAGTTCTGTTATAGATACTGTTTCAATGCTTTTGTCTTTGTGCAGCCTGGACTGTTTTTCTGTATGGATTATTTTTTTTAATATATGGATATCTATCTATTTAAATCTAAAGAAATATATTATCTTTCATAATATATTGATATGTATTTATATAAATATATGGGTATCTCTATTTTTAATATATTGATATAATATTTATTGGTAGCATATATAAAAATATAGAAATATATTTCAATTTTTTTTACATGTAAGTTATATTTCTTTTTACAGTTTGGATGGTGTTGCATCTTTTACAGAGCATGCAATACACTTATTTTTCTTTCCTCTTCAGTAGTAGTTAAATTCATTCAAACACCGGGCTTCCTAAGCTCATATTATTAATAAACATTTGCAGATTTCCACACCTGTTTTCCAGAAGATCTAGCTTTCCCATGGAAGCCTTACAAGATTAATTTGGACTTCAGATACAGACAAACTCCTCCACCTGTTAAAAGTTCAGCAATATGAACATTTTCCCCACCTGCAGGTATAAGGCCTGGTTTCTACGAAGTCTAAACATAAAACTCTCTGTAGAACCAAACTGGGTTGAACACAGTGTAGCATTCACAATCCTGTTTTAATACTCCTATAGACACACGTTACGATCAGTATAGATGATACATCTCATAATTAATCCCATTATGAAACTCCATTAAAGTCCATATGAGATAGTTTCGTGCTGGCTCAACCAATCCCAAAAGAGACAAATCATTAACCATTTTATTACTTCTAGGCAGATTAAGGATGGTGTTGTGATTAAGATTTCTTTAGTGATAAAATTCCCTGTAAGGGCTGGAATTAAAATCCTTCTCTCACATTAAAAATAGAAAGCTACAGTGCAAGGTTCCAAGAACCAGTTAAGCATGGAAAGTTACAAATGGAGATTAGTATTATCTGAATACCTCTATCTTTTCTTTGATAAGGCACTGGCTTAACTGAAGTCTTTAAATCCGTATCTGAACTGGAGCTATCTACATAATGCTGTTGGGTTTACATGTGTTTGCAAATACATTTTTGCATTTTACAGTAACTCTGTGAGTGCTATAAGACACTGTCCACGCTTTTGCAGCATCAATGGCTTTCCACTTGCATAATGCAGGCTATAAAAAGAATAGGAATTCAGAGTGTGTGGATGATATTTTAACACACCCCAACATCTGTAGTCTTAAATAACTTATGTATATATATGAAAATTCAAATTCAGATTATACACAGCACTGATGTTAGCTACTTTTGTTACCTTAATCACAGAACTATTTAGGTTGGAAAATACCTCCAAGACCATTAAGTCAAACCTGTGACCAATCCCCAAGGTTGCATTTATGGTTTATAAGGAAAGAAAGCTGCAAATTTCATTGCAATTTAAAATGTAGCTTACAGAAAGGATTTTGAGAGCTTTGGGATCAAAAGGCTTGAGGGTTGCAATGGTAGAGTTTTATGACAGCAAGGATCTTATGTCAAAGACAGAGTAGTACTGCTGCATTTTGAAAAGGAAATGTAAAATATTACTACACTGGTAATAGAGAAACATTTTAGTATATTAGCTTTAATGGTATCAGCTTTGCTGCACTAGACTATTAAGAGAAACTAAAATCTCATGACTTATCTATCAACTTTCATTAGTTAATGGCTGATACTTCCAGTCTACTCTTGAGAAAAAGGGAATAACTTGATGTTTTTAAAAGAATTCATGAGCTTCTTAAATCACTTTTGTGATATGTTCTCCATAGCTGATCAAATTAATTACCAAGGCCAGAGTATTCTACCATTAATTATACCACTAACACTCATGAATGACACCTGTGGGTAATTCCATCATGATTTCAAGTAGTAGCAGACTCCATGAAGATCAATATTCTGTTTATATGTCTGATTTTTCTGCTTCTGGGTATGCATGATTAATTAACTTTTGTATCACATAATTTAATTTAATGGATTCAAAACAGGACAACTTCGGGTCACGGGTAATAGAAGTTTCACAGTTCAGAGAGTGTCATTAATGGAATTCAATTAATATATTTAAATTGGTAAGTAATAGCGAGGAGTACGCCTTGGATGAACAAGTAGGTGTTCATACTCTGAACCCTTGACAGATCAAACTTCTAAAAATGCAAATCAATAAGCTCAGAAAGCCCCTAAAACTACATCTGAGCACAACAAAGGCTGCAGCATATCAGACATACCAGAAAGATCCTGCCTCTAAAAAGGTAGAAACATCTACAGGTTAAGTATGTCAGCTTTTATTTAAATTAACTTCTTTGCATTAAAACATTTCTAGATCATTCAAACACTGGGCTTCCTAGGCTTATATTATTAATAAAAATCTTCTGCTAAGTGAACAAGTACTAGTATGTGTTGTGATGTTTTTGGTCTTTTTTTTCTATGCATTAATCTTGAAGAAACTAATTTGCTTCCACAGTAAACGTGTTGAAGAACCTTTAGGTGCTATGAATACAACTGGGTATGGCTTACAGTAAGGGTAGTGTTGTGAGTGTTTAGCTGCATAACACTTACTGTGGGGTTAATTAACACCTGGGACTGCAGTAAAATTTCATGTGGCTGTGCTTCAAGAAACTTCTGTCAGCCAGGAGTGACAAACTGAATCAAAGTACATTTGAACTGCTTAAAATTCTCCTTGGAAAAGAGAGAAGGTGGGAGATTCCAGTTTTACAGAGGAAGGACCTTTCTCGAGTAGTAGTTTTATATCCAGGAAGACTTTGCATGTTGTGAAAACAGAAATTTCCATAAGGATGAAGGTATAACGATATAAACATTTTTCTCCTTGGAAAGTTAAATTCACTTCTGCTTTTTTACCTCTTTGAAACTCTCCCAGGTCCAGCTACACTGGATATTTACATATACTATATTACACAGGCTTTTTGAGTCATTTTTACAAAGCCTTTCCAAATAATTCAGTGTTGACTTCAAAGTAACCATGTAAGTATGGAACATTATAATTATGTAGCTCTATTTCTTCAAAAGCTGCTAATCAGTCAGAAGGTTCATTTTACTTGCTGTCCTGTGAAAAAGTCATCAAAAAACAAGATGGAAATAATTTTCTTATTTTTTCCTCATTAAGTTTTGTTGTGCACAACAAATGGTATTTTATCAGAGACTTAACACAAAGAACAAGATTTTGGTGTGTTCAAACCTGGTGACAACATTTAAGTATTCTCAGATTTACTCTGAATGTACTCTATCAGTGTACTCCGGTGTAAACATATTCAAATCTGACAAGAATAATATTGGGGACTACATATATTAGAACATTTTAAAATTTATTTTTCAGTTTGAAATTGGTTGAGTTCTCTTCCCCCTTATGCTCTTACCATTCTCCTTTTTTAGGTTAAAAGAAGAAAATAATTCTTGAAGTTGCAGATTAATTCTTCTGACTTGGAACTCTTTAGAAGCCAATTGTGAACAGTTGCCTTATTTTGCTTGTCACATATGAAAATTGTAGTGGCTGAATAGTGTACAAAGGCATTAAACCAAGTGGAAATCTTTCTATATTCTGGCGCTATTTCTGATTTTTTAAAAAAAAAAAATCTGTTGATGGAAGGGAACGGACAGAATGCTCTTAGGTCAATGTGATCAGGCAAAATGTCGGCTTTATTAGAAGAAAGACAAAATATATAGTGGTTATGGCACTTGGTTCTTGTTCACACTACATCGGTTACATAAGGAAAACATACTCTGCTGTCCACTGCTAACTGGACCACAACAGGTGGTCATAGGAGATGAGAAAACTTTATTCACCTACCAAAACTCCTCCTTGGCATCTGGCATGAATCCACCTTTGTTCTAACTTTAGCTCCTGTAGCCATCTTAATGGCACAGTAGTTTTTACTGTCTGCACCCAGCCATGCCAAGGCAAAAATCTCAGAAATGCAACACACAATTTCTGTCTTACGACAAAAAATCCTGAGCTTTTGTATAGCTTTTTTAATAATCTTTCCATTCTGAACCGATTCTTAGTGCATTAACTTTCAGGATAGCTGCAAGAAACTCTCCTCTGCTTCTTTCTGTGGGAGAAATTCTCCTCACTTAAGACATGCAGAAACACCATTCATACTATTAGAATAGTAGCAAAGCAACCTCGAATGTGGCCAATTAATACTTGTGTCAGTGAACTCTTCCTACAGCCTAACGTGAATTCAGTGCTTGGTTGTGTAGCGCAGAGTGAGGTCCACAAATGACTGTGGATCAAGAATAGATTTTTCTCTGTTAAACACCACTTATAAAACTACAATATTGCCATGGACTTATCCTTGACTTACAAGGGTACTGGTGGTGGTAATTGTGGGCTGCTGTTACACTCTGGATTAAAAGCCATAAACTGCCCACAGTGGTAACATTTTTATTTAAGGCTTTTTAAAAGCTTTTTTATTTGTTATAACCTCGAATTAGCATCCAGAGAAAGAGTCACATGCTCTTCTCTGATAGAAATTCTTTCAATTTAATGAGAAAAATAAGATGTTTTAGAAAAGGGTTTTACAACAATTTCACTAAAACATTCATCACAAAAACCCGTTCCACAGAAAACACCCACTACAAATAATCAATATACCAGCCTTAGTAAAAGAATTTATTAGTTTTAAGTTACCCACAAGAGAAGGAAAAAGAGTAAAAGAAGAAAGATTAAAGGAGTAAAGAAAGACAGAAGAAAGAAGTAGAGAGGGGAAAGAAAAAAAATAGTTACCATACAAGATCTTATGTTTCACATGTTTCAGGTTGCAGTAGAGATGAGAGACAAGAAAAGAGGAAGACAGAGATGACAGGGAGTCTTGTGTATTTATAGTTTTCCCTCCCAGGCAGGATACCCTGCCAGGGCCCGACTGAGTTGTGCTGTAGCCACTCACAATCTGCAGGGCTGTGGTGTGGGTTGGCTCCCAGGCAGCTCTGCCTTGACTGACAGCCCGACTGCAGAGTCTTCAGCTCTGCCATGTGCTTTCCATGGGCACAGCCATGTTTGGCTACAGGCCTTCTGGCTCTGCCATGTGCTCTCAGGGACCTGGCCCTGTTGGCTGCAGGCCCTGTACCCTCAGCACAGGCCTGATGTGCAGGTCTTACCACGTTCCTGCAGCCAGGCCCAGCCCTTCCTCTCATGCACACATGCACGCACACACACACAGAGTGAGTTGGGTCCGACCCACATAAATAATTCAGTGAGATTTGAATACAGTATTTCACGGTTGTTTTTTTTAATGTAAGAGGTGTCTTTTTAGGACCTTCCAAAATTTAAAAATATTCTGTTTTGCTTCGCTTTACAATTTTACAGGGAAATTTAATTTAAATGTGATGTTTCGCAAAGAGAAACTTTTAAGGGGAGAAATTAAAAAATTAAAAATCACTGCTCCCAGATTTCTAAATAGAAAGAAAAAAAATAGAAGACTTATTCAGTGTCAATTAAAAGTATGTAATCCCTGGCTAGAAGGATGGGTGTTTTGTTGTACTTGTACTGGAAACAAGTTTATATTCCTCTAATTTCATTTAAAAAAATTAGAAAAAAAATTTATATATTTCACAGTAGAGAATCTTCAAAAGACGTTTGGAATATGGGACTGACTGACAAGCTGACAAAGTTGAGACTGTTGACAAAAAATTGAAAATCTAAAAAAAAAAAGCTGGTTAAATTATTGAAAACTCCAAAAAACAGTTTTGGAGTCACTTAAGTCATCATGACGATCTCTTGAGAACTCTGAATCAATGCAATGAGGGCTGTTACTAAACAACAAAATTAAAATGTTTAAAAAGAACAGTTTTCTGATTCAGCTAAATTCAACCTGTGCAATCAACATCATTTTAAAAACAGGAAGGGAAGGAGATGGGAAGGAAGCAGCAAAACTGTTACTTCAAAGTTCTGTTCTGACTTAATAAAAGTGGTGTAAGGACAAGCCCAGTATTAGCTTTTCTGAGAGGCTTTCACATGAGGAAACTCCACACTCCAAGAAATTCTAGAGACTGCAGTGTAGCAGATGGCATGGCTCTGTCCCCCATCCATTGGAATCTCTTCAGCTATGCCATGTGGGGAGTTCTGACTACTCGGAGCTGCTGCTAAAGAAAGTCTGTGATAACAAACAGCCTAATCTTGGCTCAGCTGAGAGAACATCAGTCCAAAGAAACCACTTTAACTTCTTTTTGAAACAACTTACAGTGTTGCTGCTGAACGGGTGTATTCATAGCCAAATATGACAGTGATTAAAAAAATGAAACCCACTGCCAACACCAGTGGAAAATTCCCTGTCCATAGTACTTGACCCAAAGCCTCCCACTCAAGCTCAGCTGTCATCAGAAAAAGACATTAAAAAAGCATGGAAAAGGAAATAAATCAGCAACTCATCTCCTCTTATAGATGTGTGGAGTGATGATGGCTGCAGCCTGTTGTCAAATCTTGGTCTGTCCTGTCATCCACAGAAGCTACTCTCTGTCTCAATAGATGACTGTTTACTGAAATCAATAATAAAATAAAAAAAATATGTGGGGAAGAAATATGGCTGTGTAGTTACAGCCAACAGTAGCAGGAAGAGGTCTGTGATCTACTGATGCCACTTCTACACTTTTCTGGTCCTCCATGGCATTTTAAGGAAGCCAAGGTATGTAGGCTAAAAAGAAAAAGATTAAATATTACTTGGCTCAGGTTGAGCACAAAGTGAATTTAATCTGGGGAGGGCAGTGGTATATTTATCTCTATATAAATTTTAAAATATGGATTTAATAAAGTTACTAAAGAGGCATCTTCCATTGCCTCCCTGTGCTTGCTTTTCAGCTTTGTAGGAGAATTTAAGCTAAATGCTTATATTATAAAAGTTAAAAGGTTAAAAGTTATTTTACCTCATGTTGTTCTTCTTAAATTGTAATGCTCAAGCTTAAAATGCTGCTGATGACACAAACCTCTCCTGTAAATGAAACTCAAGACTGTGGCTCTAAAACAAATATTGTTCCTAATTTACGTGTAGAAGGTTGGAAAATGAGGCGTGGGAGAGAGTTGAATTTAATCAGGTGATGGTGATATTAAACTAAGTTCAAATTTATCTGCAGAATTCTGCCACCACTCTGTGACTAGTTTTAAATAAATCATATAAATTACTTCAGCTATTACTAGCTATTCAGCTAATTAGAGAACAATGTAGTACATCGCATGTAAAATAGTTCAACATGGTTGCAGAATGGATTTAAAATTATTTAGTTTGATCCTCATGTTAGGTCTATGGAACATTATAATTATACAGCTCTATTTAACCCTGAAGTAAGGTAAGGGATTTACCATCCTCCCAACAGTTTGATTGAAGAGAGTAGAAATTTGAATTCAACGTCACCCTTTGTTTGATCCTCTGTAGTGGAGGCTAAAAAGGCACAAAGGACAATAGCAGTGTTTCATTTTGGGAATTTTACTCAGAGCTCTCTGCAAAGAATGCTTACAACTTGAGAACTTACTGCTTTTCCTAAAACATGACCCTGAAAAGGTTGCATTCCAAAAATTGTGTTCAAAACCTAATGGCACCTACTTGATTGGTCAGTGGCGTCTATCCTGGTTAAACACAGCACATGCAACTGCTCTGGTTGCATGACTCACTAAACTGTTCACATGTAAGATTTTGTAGTCTTTGTGACTATCAGGCACTTGGAAAAGTACTGTGGATCTCTAGACCCAATTTTGGTGCTTTTTTATCCTGTTATATAGATCGTTATATAGAACGTATCTACGTTCGATATCGTACTGATGGAAGCCTATTCAACCTAAGGCAACTGAAGGCCCACACTAAGACCTGAAATCATCTTGTCCATGAACTGCTTTATGCTGATGATGCCACCCTCATTGCCCACACAGAAGTAGCTCTGTAGTGTTTAACATCCTGCTTTGCAGAGGCTACTGAGCTTTTTGGGCTTGAAGTCAGCTTAAAGAAGACAGAAGTTCTCTATCAACCTGCACCTCAGGAAGTCTTCCATCATCCCCATATCACCATTGGCCAATCAGAGCTCAGATCAGTCCAGCAGTTTAATTACCTAGGCAGCCTCATCTCCTCGGACGGTAAGATTGATGGAGAGATAGACAACAGGTTAGCAAAGGCATAGAGTGCCTTCAGAAACATAAAAGAGTTTGGCAAAATAAACACCTGAAGAAAAGTACAAAGATCAGTGTTTACAGAGCCATTGTACTGTCTACTCTTCTATATGGGTTCAAATCATGGGTCATCTACCACCACCACCTGCAACTCTTAGAACACTTCCATCAACGCTGTCTCCGTACAATCCTAAACATCCACTGGTCAGATTATGTGACCAATACATCTGTTCTAGAACAAGCAGCAGTTACGAGTATTGAGGCCATGCTACTGAGAACACAGCTGCGTTGGGCAGGACACGTCTCAAGGATGAAGGACCACCGCCTCCCTAAGATCATGCTTTATGGTGAACTTGCCACCAGCTGCTGCATGAGAGGAGCCCCCAAGAGGAGATACAAGGACTCCCTGAAACAACATCTCAGACTTGGCCACATTGATCACCATAACTGATCTACTCTGGCCTCCGATCGAGAGGTCTGGAGACACACTATCCATAACGCTGCTGCTTCCTTTGAGAACGCACAGAGGATCACTCTTGAGGAGAAAAGACAACACAGAAAGAACAATATCTTGTCGATACCACCCAAGGAGTCCTTGTGCTGTACCTTTTGCAACCAGACTTGTCTATCTCGCATTGGCCTTTTGTAGCTACCAGCGCACTTGTAGCAAATGTTCCCAAAGAGCCCTTCCCAAATCTTCGTTCGCGAAGCCTAGCCACGATGCTATAGAGTGTGAAGTGTGGGCAGCAGGGCAGGGAGGGATTCTGCCCTTCTGCCCCCTCAGGTGAGACCCCACCTGCAGAGCTGCCTCCAGCCTGGGGGCCCAGCAGAGCAAGGACATGGAGCTGCTGGAGCGAGTCCGGAGGAGGCACCAACATGATGAGAGGGATGGAGCAGCTCTGCTGTGAAGAAGGGCTGAGAGAGTTTGGATTGTTCAGCCTGGAGAAGAGACACTTTGGGGTGACCTAATTGTGGCCTTCCAGTACCGTAGGGACTACAAGGAAAGATGGAGAGAGTCTATTTACAAGGGCCTGGAGTGACAGGACAAGGGGGAATGGCTTCCCACTGCCAGAGGGCAGAGACAGATGGGATATTGGGAAGAAATTCTTGTTTGTGAGGGTGGTGAGGCCCTGGCACAGGTTTCCCAGAGAAGCTGTGTCTGCCTGATTCCTGGAAGTGTTCAAGACCAGGTTGGACGGGGCCTGGAGCAACTTGGTGTACTGTAAGGTGTCCCTGCCCATGGCAGGGGCTGGGACTGGATGATCTTTAATGTCCCTTCCAACCGAAACCATTCCACAATTCTGTGATAATTTAAAGATGCTGTTGTAACATGCCATGTATGTTTCTCACTGTCCCTTGCTAATATTTATCCAACACTTTACAGACTGAGCCACCAACAGCAGAATATTCTGCTCCAGCAGAGAATGGTGTCACTTACAGCTGTCCAGAATTATTAATGACCACCAATCTAATAATTATTTTTTAAGCTTGAAGAACACCTCATATTTTTTCCTTCAACACTTGTACAAGTTTCCTTAAAGAAAAGTCTTATGGACTAGAAGGTGGATAGAAGTTTTTAGGAAAGAACACTAAACTGTTGTGGGAAACAACTGGATGGTAGGCCTTGAATTTGAGCAGCTGCAGCTGTGAAGTTGTAAAGAATGTAAACAACTTTCCTGGACCTTTTTCAAGTCACCATGACTTTGCTATTTTGCAGCAAATCCTGATATATTTATACATGAAAAGACCAATAGTGGATTGACATATGCGTGACCTGATGGCCTGATGTATGTGTTCCTGTAGTAGGTTGACATGCGTATGGTGTGATGTATGTTTACATGAAAGTACCAATAACAGGCTGATATGTGTATTGTGTGAAGAGTATAAATATCTGTAACCTGTTGCGATAAAGTTGCCTTGTGCCTTGCCTTGTACCTTATGCCGAGTGCCTTTCCCTGCTTAATTGCTGTCTGAGCGTGTTCCTGACTGCAGCATCTGGTGAACTCCGACGCGATTTATTGCGAAGAAGTTTTACCACGAGGAGGATTTCTTGCATTAAACTGCGGACCTTAGAGCAGTAATAAAGAAGATTTATTGCAGAGAACTGTGAACCTGAGAACAGTGGCAACATAGCATTTGTCAGTGGACCGATAGCTGACCGGTGGACCTTATAGCCGAAAAGGAAGTCCAGACTTCATTTACAGACACCTAGAAAGAAGGTGAGCCATTGGGGAATAAATAATGGAAGCACAGATATCCGTGGAGGAGGAATCTGTTGGCATAGTGCTAACAGAGATACTAGAGAAGCGCGATGTGCAGTATCAGAAATGTGCGCTCTGCACCTTACATTTCACACTCTTCTCAGAGTGTGATGAAACTATCTCATTTTTGCAGCAGGCCAGAGGCATGGATGGGAGCAGAAGTTGTCATTCAAATGCATGCATTAGAAAGTACAAACTGTGTTAAAGGCCATCATTGAATCAAAGTTCATGTGGATCATTTAACTTAATAAAGTGAAGTGAATCAGTAATGCAATGTTGTGGCAATTAACAAAAATTATATAGAACCTTAAAAGGAAGAAGATGGAGAATTAAGTAATTACTTGGGCTGATGTTGCATTAATTTTGATTCACATGCATTTTTGTGCTGGGCATAGACTAACATCTGGCAGAATAATAACGTAGAGTAGCTGTTCTTAGTTCATATTCTATAATTTTCATTTTTCTCTGAAGCACTGAAAATTTCTTTCAGATCTATGGTTATAGATTGAGTCCTGCCAAGAAGTTCAGGGTCAAAATTGTGTCTTTCATCTAAATTGTCTATTAATGGAATCACTGGGAGATCCTGGTGAAAGGCAGAGATCTCCAAGATTCTTCTGAAAGGAATGACTGTTATAGTTTACTGAAATGGAGGGACTAGGTTAGTACCGCATTTCCAGGAAAAGAACAAAGGCTTCTCTCTGAACCTGGATTAACCTTTTCATTTTTACTCTCCCAAGAAAATTTATATTTTATATTTGAAATGTTTTTTAGGTCCAAGGTGAATTTAAAGGGAAAATCAGTATCTGAATAATTAGGAAAATTATCATCCTACGACCATCCTTAAATACTTTCATGATAATAACTGAGTTATCTTTAGGGTATAATTAAATCAGTAATGTTACGAATCAAATGTAGGAAGCAAACAGAAGATCCTGAGAGGATCCTTTCCAACTCAACAGAACCATTTTTATGACTGCAAGCCTGTAAAGTTTTTCTAGCTTTGTTGCTTTCCTGAAAACTACAACTTTAATAATTTTTACTTCAGTTTATTAGCACTGTTCTCCTCCAAGGTAGAACAAAGTAATGAAGAACGTAAGTGAACTGAAATAAATACTTAGATCTCTGACTTCAGTTTAACAGAAATACATGAACATATAGCATTTGGCAACCTGGGAAAAATAAAAACTCAACAAAAACTTGGTCTTCAACTTAACATGGGACATTTTTACCTATAGTTCATGGGACATTTTTACCTATAGTTATTTTCCATCCTTTCCAAATGTGTGCTATAATTTTTTTTTTATTGGTACAGATGAGGACTATGTATAAAATAAACATGATATTACTTGAACCAACCTGTGGCAGGGAGGAAATATTCTTAATAATATATTTTAATGAAAATTTCTTAATAGATTTAGTCTTTTTCAGACCACTCAGATATTAAATGCATTTTCTTTATCCTATAGAAATAGTTAATTTTAATTTCATTGACACGCCCCTCCCCCCAAAACTATCAAGCACTTTCCATGAGAAAGTCTTATGAAATATACACTAATTAATGAAGTTACTCCAGTTAAGCTTGAAGTTACTTCATATTTAAAGGGATGGGGTTTGGATCATGAGTGGATATTGCCTAGCATGACTTGGCAAAGTCACAGACATATTTCATAAGGACTTACAATTGTGTCTGACTGAATGCATCTCTGTCACATGATGCCAGGGGAGGTTCATAAGGCTGTATTCATCCTTTGATTGCCTCTAAGAGTGAAGTCATCATCAAAGGATTATTCAGGAAGCGTTTTTGTGCTCATAACAGAGCGTCTTCCTCTCCCTTCAGCAAAGCAGTCAATAGCATCTCCAGGATAGAGAACATTTCATGTATCTGAGGTTGAACTCTCATGAAATGAAAGTTCAGTAGGGCATGTCAGGGGAACTGGAAGGACACTGAAACTTCCTGTGAGCACTTTCCTCTCACTGCTGTCCACAGATAAACATCTGCAAAGCAGTTCCCTAAAATTGAAAGAAGGGGCTGTCTTGGATAAAGATCCTGGCTTTGCAAATAATGCCAAATATATGTGCTTAGAAGACTGGGCTAAGGTTCACTTTCATGACCTTTGAATGCGTTTGGGACATTACCCAGCCTTTAAATTAAAACACTAAATGTGTTTAGGAACTTGGTTACATTTCATTCAAAAAGTTTTGGCATAAATGCTTTTATTTTCTTGAGAAGTACAATTCTTTTTCTATAAAATTGTCCTTAGAATAATTTTTTCTCAGTTTACTTTGGGAGAAATCTAGTCTAGTCTTCTTTTTTCAGTTCTGAAGGTATCTTTTCTTCTCAGACATGTATTCTCTTAATTACATCACTTGCTCACCACCAGCAGCAGATTCATGGAAACTAACTTCTGACCTGTGCTATCATTTTGGTTATTATTATGATACTAGAGTTTGCTAATGAAAAGGAGATAAAATGATGCAAATGACATGGGTGAACTATTATGGTAATTTTTTCAAGGCAGTGTGCATGTGACAAATTGCAAAAAAAAACCCCCAAACCCAAATGTTTTTCACAACTTTCACTATCATCAGAGTGCAGATGATTGACACCAATGATTGACTTGGTATGTTTTTATGGGATTCCGTGTGTTCAATAGCTACTGAAATCACATTACCTAGTTCATGTGCATTTTAGGATCTTAAAGGGTGCTTTTATAGACTTTCTTAAAGTTTTGTTTGATACGTTTCTCTTTTGTACACCTTTTTTTCAGTCAAGAAATTTACTTGTAGAACAGCGATTAATGTTTAGCCATGTTCTTTATAGAGTGTATAGTTCTATGTAGAAGCAAGACCAAAATTCTTGATCAACTGGTCTCAAAAAACTCTAACTTAAATAAGCTTTTATTTATGAAAAATACATTTGTTTTTCTAAAGTCACCGTGATTGGAACTGGGAGCTTTTGAGCACAGCATGAGAAAAAATTAGTCGGACAAAGTTCTCCATGGACTCTTACAAAAAAGTTATTCATAAAATTGTAAAGAACCTGAAATTCCAAACCATTTGAAAGGGAAATGTCATGTATATGTTGATGTGAAGCTGTCAGAGGATTACCATAATTCTGTAAATAGTTTTGTTTTTTGTTACACTCAAACATTTTCTCTTTAAGTGTTCAGGATTAAATGATGCTAAAATGAATGCTGAATGCCCACATTTGGCTGTTAGTTATTTAATAAGTTTATGGTTATTAGGGGAAAAAAGAGATAATAGTTAATTACTTTTTCCCCATCCTATTAGCAGTCTTCATGAAAATAAATTAGGTCTTTAAAGACCCTGTTATCAACAAGCTCTGTGGCTCTCTGATTACAAGTAGGCATATAAAGTTCTAATTAAAAAGTCAAATGGTAAAAGCTGTAACAGGTTAAAAATCTTAAAGCTTTTTCTTAGTTTAAACTTTTTATCAAGTTTCTTTAGGGTTGGACTTCTCTATTGTTCTCTCTTCAAGTGCCCTAATTTCTTTAATTGATGTTTCTACATAGAGGTAGCAATACTCACAACTGCCTGGTACTGTGCTATTTTAACTATTTTTATTTAACTGGGTTATTCTGCTGGCAGATTTTACATGTTTATGTTGATCAGCTGTTGTAATGAAAATGTCTTTTCACCATGAGGACAATGAAGCACTGGAACACGTTGTGCAGAGGTTGCAACACCTCCATGCCTGGAGGTTTCCAAGACCCAACTGGACAACACCGTGAGCAAGCAATCTGACCTCAGATTGGCTCCTGGTCAGTGGAAAAACTCTGTCAGTTGTAAATTCTGACAATATCTATGTATTGTAATTAATATTTAAAAGATACTGGAATAATTGTTTCTTCTCTATTGAGACAAATGACTGTTACCCTCATTGGAAGTCCCTCCCTACCTGAATAGGATAAAAAAGTTAATAAAATCTATTTTAAAGGTAATTACTGCAACTAGTTTGTTTTCTTTCTATTAATACTATGGTAAGAAGTCTTTGGCTACTTTCAAGATTTGCCAAAGCAGTACATCGCTCTTTTCTGCAGAAGAATTATTACGTTAAAAGTAAAATATGCAGCACATAGGGAGAGAAATTATGAAAAAGAAGGAAGAAATAATTTTATGGTAAATTAGTATTTAATGATACAACTACTACCTAAAAAATTGCTGTACTTCAATTTTGTAAAGGTGTTAGCCATCATTATTTTAAAATCTTGCATTAGAAATTAGTACAGGAATATAGCACACCATAAATTAAACAAAGTTTGGAGCCTAAGTAAAGGTTTGTTAACAAAGCAGAGGGTACTGCTGTATGTTGGTACAGCTCAGTTTAGAATCAAAGAGGGTTTCAGATTAGATTAAGACACTATTTATATTTGTTAAATATTAATAAATTACTGAATAAGCAGTGATGAGCTTAATAAAGAGCAACACTGAACCTAACACAATTAACTCTAAATATAAACAAAACCATTCATAATAAATTCTCATTCAGAGAATATATCTTTATGAAAGTATTTTTAAGACTAGCACTTGAAATAATTCGTATAATAAACCTAAGTTTTTTAAAATATGCTTACTCATACATATCGGGATGTTAGAAATTTTATAAAATCATAAAACTTTGATTTTCAAGGCTGAATGAAGTAAGAATGTAAAGTGTGATGTCAACTGTCAGCTGAGATATGCTCACAATCTTATTTCACTAGCTTTTTAAGTGTGTCAATTTTAAATGATAAAAAATGGATCAGGATTAAATCTGAATGATGCTATTTCAGGGCTGAATTGAATCCTTTTCAGCAAAAATTAGTCCCAAGTGCATTTAGTGAGGGATTTGATCCTGCCAGTTGGATTCAAGGTGTTTCTAGCCTACCGAGTTTAATTCCCTGTGATGCAAGGGAAGAGTAATGTTCAAATTGTGGATCCTTGGTTTTCTAGATGAGATAACAGAATGTCCTTTGGCAGAGTTTTAGATACTTGGGGATCTTCAATAGACACAAAAACACTTTCTGTGCTTAAACCAAGTGAAACTCCATGGATTCCACCTATGGACTTGAGGGAAAGTGAGGTGACCTAATTTTGTCCATTCTTTTTAAAATTTAATAATTCAAATTATGTGGTGTGGACGAGAAAGCATGTAAAATATTAAGCAAGAGAAATAACATAATTGGTAAAAAGAAAGAAATCCTTGAAAGTCAACCTCCATTTGCTTGACTTTACATTTCTATTTAAAATATTTTTGTCCTTTTGTCTTCATTATTTGACATATGTCAGAGTTTGTACTTTCTGAATCTTGCACATACAGTTTTATAAGCCATATTTATTCAGTGACAGTCGTCTTAATCTTATATTGAATACTGAAATATTTTTTTTGTTGTTCATCTGGTGTTAATTGAAAGAAGATATTAAATAGGGCTACAGGATAATAGTTGAAGAGGTGCAGTTCTATTAAATGTTTTAAAAACAGCTGGAGAAATAAATTTGTTTAGAATATACAGGTCATTAATCTTCCTCTTTCCTCTTGATTGCAGAGCAGAGATTACCAAAGTAGTAGGTAGAGGGAAATAGTTCTACTAGTTAAATACCCAGTATTTTGCTGAAATCTTTATTGTGAGATCTGCAGCATAGTAGCATAAAATAACTCTTTACTTTGTATTTTGAGTAAGAGCCACATTTAATGTCCTTTTCACAAAGCCTAAACATTGTGAAGGCAATGAAATTCACTTATTCCTTAAGAGTATTTGCCTTGGTTCTGCTTTTTGTTTTTTATTTTGTTTGGGGTTTTTTTTTTGTTTGTTTTTGTTGTTGTTTTTGTTGTGGTTGTTGTTGGTTGGTTTTGGTTTTAGTTTTGGTTTTGGTTTTGTTTCTTTTTGGGTTTTTTTGGGGGTTTTTGGGGGTTTTTTTGTTGTTGTTTTGTGGGGTTTTTTTGTGTGTGTGGTTTTTTGGGGGGATTTTTGGGGTTTTTTTTTGGTAAGGTTTTTTTTTTTTACATTGGCCTCTGAAGTATAAAGGTTCTCTTTTTTTAAAAAAATAATTGTTTGTCATCATTATTGTCCTCTGATTGAAGTGAACATTATCTAAATATTCATGACACTCATTTGATAATGTGTACCTACAAAACATGTAGCTCTGGGCTGTGATTAATCATTATTAATTGCTCAGAGGTAATTAGAATTCATTCAGACTTAATCACTCTGATATTCAATCCAGCTCTGCCTGTTTCATATCTCAATAACCTTAAGAATCTCAAAATTAATTTATTGGGCAGACAGAAGTCTTTCTGAGAGCAAGAACTCTTCCTCAGCATGTGGAGTTAGACTGCTTTGATTACAGTGATTGGCAGTTGAATAAAACTAGATTGCCCATATTGTTGATAATTTCATGTGCTAATAAAGCGACTTTTGCAGGCCCCCAGCTTCTGCATCTGGGTATTCTGATACCTGTTGAGGTTAGACTGACCTTAGTAAAAGTTAATTTATTTATCACAAACCGAAAATGAAAATTTGGTACTAGAAAGAAAACTCCTGCGATCGTATGAGAAATTAAGTTGTAGGTTGCTAACAGATGTGTTCTACAGCGGATGGTGCTTGTTAGGTTAGCAAAAAACCTATGTGCTTGCAGTTTTTTTTCCTATATTTTTATTGTAATGATTATAATCTTATACAACCTTGATATCTTTTGAGTTAATTATGAAACAGATTCAAGTGTGTATGCATGGCAAATATTGTGTTCCACTTCTTTTCTGGCATTTGAAAAAATTTTGGTCATGATGACAGGACCAGGGCTTTGGGAAAAAGTGCTACTTTTTAATCTATGACACAGAGCTAGTTTAATAAAACAAACTTAGCCAAACAAAAACCCCAAGGAAAGCAAACAAACAAATAGAAAACTTGTTGTTTAAATAGAAGGGTGCACTTAAAGAAATAGAGAAGTGGTGAAAATACTGTGACTGGGGGTCAGAGAGAATGTTTTAGAAAATTCTCACATCTCAGCTGTGCCTTATTGGTTGACTTTATCCTGTTTGTAATACATTATTTTTTATTTATGTCAGGCTATAACACCTGTGAAATCTCCAGGTTTCTTCCAGTCAGCTCTGAAAACTGGATTCAGAGCAGTTCTCTTTAACAGTCTCTTTGCGACACTCAGTCTAAAATCTACTGCTTTGAAATGAAGAAAAAAAAAAGGTACTAAAAAAAAAAGTGCTACACAGTAAATTACAAGTAAACAGTTGTCGTCTGTGCAGTGAAGCTTTGACTCCTTTATTCCTCTGCTGAGTGTTGAAATCCAGTTTCTGATTGTCCTAATGAGTTCCTTGTCAACTGAATGGTGTCCTGCTGCAAGACACTCACATTCACTCCTCTCAAAACTCTCCTATATAATCTACAGAAGCAGAGTTATTCCAAAGAGTCTTACCAGAACAGAAACAGATCAGATGGGAGGAATCACTTTGCTAATCCTGGTGACAGATATTTTGTGTGCAGTAGAGCAGCTTTCAAACAAGAATAAGCATCACCATAGCATGTTATACAGCTCTTCATATACCCTCAAGACTGGACTCCAGGTTGCTTGCACTCAAAAAAATGAAATTTCCAAATTACCAAACCAGTCCCACCACCTCTCTTCTTGCAAATGACAGAACAGTTCGTAGCAGCTACAACTACAAAATGCTAATAATTAACTAAGTAGCTTAAGCAACAACTGCAATTAAACTGTAAGTTTAAATTGCAAAATCAGAAGGTAATCAGTTGAACAGAGTGGGGCAATCAATTGAACTTTAGGGGAAAAAAACCAATAAAAGTCTGCTAAGCAAACAACAAAAACTAAACAATCTTTAAAGGAAAAAGAGTACTTAAGAGTGGTTTTGTTAGGGGTTTTCAAGTTTGTTTTTAAGTGAGAGGCTGATTCCCATAAATTTTCTAGGTATGGTAACTAATCAGACTGTACTGAAGTATCCACAGTCCTGAAGCAAGAGCTGCTGTATTTATTGAACCACAGAATCATGGAATCACTAAAGCTCATGGAAAAGACCTCATGAAACATATTATCCTTCTCCAAATACTGAAAGAACAGACTAGTGCTGCTTTTTACAATCAAAACTGTGTTGCTTGATTATGAGTGAGGTATTTTAAAGGGTCACCATGAAGAAAACATAACCTGAATATTGCATATAAATTCGGAAACACAGCTCTTTTATTACCTATAGGAAGAACATCTTCTGAGGCAGCACGGAAGACTCTATGTAATGAAAAAGCTTCTGCTGTTTGGAAGGGAACTAAATTAACTTAAGCTATAAGAACAGCTGAACTTAAACAGAAAAAGGTCCATCTAGTGCCATTAGCTAATCTGGTAAAAGTAAAATTACAGCACTTTGCTGACTACCATGCTTGAATGTTAGTTTTTCGCTACTTACATCCTAGCACTTGCATTGCTTTTGTCTCTTAAGTTGACTCCAAAATTGTGATGAGTCTTCAAGGGGCATTTTTACTCTTCCCCAAAACTGATTTTTTTCCTATAGAAATAAGACATCACTTTGGTTAACAGACTCTGTCCTTATAAAACTGTGACTGAGTGACTGAGAGAGAGTAAGAAATCATTTCTAGTTGTTATTAATTGGTTCACCTCTGTTTTGCTTTCATTACTTGCCTTTCCCTGTATTTGCAAATAATAGATAAGAAGCCTAATATGTATGTGCATATTTTAAATGTTATCCTCTTGAGACATTCAGTCTTCTTTCTAGGAGAAAAAAGAATGTGTATTTGAATCACTTCACTTTAGTGTTTTAGATAAAGCTGTTAATGGGAAAAAAAACTCCAAATCTGTAACGAATTAAATATGTCCATATCTAACTTATATTTTTTTAAATTAAAGGACTATAATTGAATCTACAGGTTTATGCTTTCAGAAAATTTATGCTGAATTATACTTACAAAATTTAAGGTGAAAATAGCTGGGCAGTGGGGGTGGAAGGAGCAGAGGATTCTGCCCCTCTGCCCCCTCAGGTGAGACCCCACCTGCAGAGCTGCCTCCAGCCCTGGGGGCCCAGCACAGCAAGGACATGGAACTGCTGGAGCAACCTAGTCTAGTGGCAGGGGGTGGAACTGGATGATCTTTAATGTCCCTTCCAACCCAGGCAATACTGTGATTCAATGACTGATTCTCTGAGCTGTATTTGACCAGAGAAGAATTGTTTATTGCCTTATTGTCTGGCATCAGTCCATGATCACAACTTTTAGGCACCTGCCATCACTCTATGCCTGTACTCCGCTGCACTTCATTAATTACAGAAACACACTGTGCTACACCACACAGATGTAGAAAGTTAAAGAAAAGCTAAAACAATTTAAAGATAGAATAATATTGGATAAATGCTTTTATTAATTAAAGCAAATCTTAGGTAGGTGAGATCTGTCCAGCCAAACATACCTGGAGGTATAGGTCAATCCCAACCTGTGGCCTAGTACAAGCAATGCACAGACCATCTTTACTAGACCATGAGGCTTTGAATGGTCACATAATTTATTTTTTGTGTCTTAAATTATTATTCATAGAAAGCTACATTTCAGCAAATATTTAGGAAGTCAGTCACAAAACAACAAATGCTTCTCAAACAGTGGGTGTTAACAATGTGTTCAGCTAGTTTAGAAATATTTTTTCAGAGGTATATCATGCTGTGATGGTTTGAACCACCACAAAAATCCAAACTTCCCCCACCTTCCCACAATATTACCTCAACACCAAAGAGAAACTTTCAGGCAGGCACACCTCTGTAGGGGGAAAGGGAAGGGAAGATATATACACTTATTCTACACAAACATAAGCTAATATTGTACAGTATTACACACTTCTATCATCCTTCTAAGCCCCTCCCATAATTCAGTCGAGGAGAAGCCCTCAGGCTGATAGGTAAGCAGTCTATCTCTCATGGGAGTGTAAAGGTGAAAGGGTTTCCTCTGATTCACTCCCCCACCAAACTCCAGCTGCTTACTGAAGTCTCTTTTTCCTTACGAAGTCCAAGAAAATAGTTTGAGTCCGTGCTGTGTGACTCTCTCTCTCTCTCTCTCTCTTTCTCTCTCTCTTTCTTTCTCTCTCTCTCTCTCGGTTCTGTAGCTGCTGTAGTTTTCTATTTTGGTAGCCGTGTCTAAATTCAATGTAGGCACTGCTGAACCTGCCTCGGTCCGTCTCCAGTTTCTCCTGGGGTTTTTCTTTCCTGGCACCGAGCCTCCTCCACCCGTCTCCTGGCTCGGCTCCAATGTTGAGCCTTCCCTCCACTCTTACAGTAAGAGGGAGAAAAGCCTCCACTCCGCAGTCTGGCTGGAAAGGGAGGGGGGAAGAGGGCTTCTTGCAAGGAGCTTCCTCTCTCTCCTGCTTACCTTGAGCTGCTGTGAGTCCTTTCCCTCACAACAGACGCTCATTCTTACATCTTGCCTTCAGACCTAGCTTGGCTAGAGCTGTGGGGGTGCGGGGGCCCCTCCGAGTGGTGTGGGGCAGCTTCTGTCCACCCCTCGGCTGTTCTCTCTCACACACTCACTCAGACGCAGCAGCAGACACAGCAGCAGACAGACTCTGCCAACTCCTTTCTGGCCGTTGTGTATATCTGATTTTCACAGGAGCGAACAAAACCAGCAGTGATTGGTCCTGCAGGGGAGACTGCCCTGGCACCCAGTCATCTCTAGGCCCCCCGGCTCCCGGAGGGGCAATCTCAAAGACACATGCTTAGCTGAACAAAATCTGCATCTGGATTTATGAGATTACGAAACTAAAAATGGAGATTTAAAATAATAATAGGAATTCTATATTCAAATAGTACCTTAGTCTTCAGATTGCAAAGGCATTAGGATATTTGCTAGTTTTATGCCTATAGTTTCTGTGCAGAAATGATGATAAGAAATGGGAATTTTGTGTAGATTTCTCAGAGGAATTAATCTTGCTGATAATACAGAATCTGGTTAGGTGTCGTGGTTAATGTGTGTTCCTATGTTATTTAGAAATAACCAAATGAATTGGAAAGTTTCATTTTTTCCTGGGTCTGCCTTCAACACTTTTGCACCAGCTTTTGTGAATTACTTTCATTGGTTGCTTATGAATAGTAAATATTTGGAGTGACAGCACTGAGATTATAATACTTCAAATTTACGTTTGTAATCTGTTTTTCTTTCTTTTTCCCACTTCACATGAAAGGGTAAGAGCAATATACTCATTACCAGAAACACCTGACAGTGTGATTGAACAGAAGTTGTGTAGACAATATGAACAAAATCAGTACCATCCTTCTTTAAAAATCAGAGAGAAAAGCATCCTTCATTTGTAGAAAACTGAAATGTATGATACATGTCTATCCCCCAGCTTGGTTTACGAAAGAGGCTTTATTTTTCTTATAAGAAATGCTGAAGTATGTAACATATCTCTATCAGCAAAGCTGGCAGCATTACAGAGAGAAATGGAGCAGAATCTGCTCATGCATCTGGGCTGATAGAACGGTTTAGCAGACAGAGTACCTAATTCAATAGCTGGGGGAAGTGGTTTAAGCAGTGTTAAACCTCTTTCCCTGCTACACTGCCTGAAAAGATATTGTTGCTTCTGTGTGATCTCACGCTTTGAAGAGAGGGATCAGAAGGTGAACTAGGGAATACTGTATCTGACACTGATCGTTGTCTACCATCTGGAAATATTAGAGTGAAATGGAGAGAAAGAACACCAGAAACTGTTCTACAGTAGAGCTGCTTTTAAGACCTGAAAGACTGAGACAGCCACCCTTCTTTTTTTTGCTAGTCATAATGTTTTATCTGTGTCATCCTAAGATACTTTTCTTCAAGCAGTACAAGAAAGCTTAATTATGGTAGCAAATGAAAAGCAGCAATAAAATGCAGTTGTTTGCAGAAACCAATTCAAACTACCTTAAAGAGAGGAGTACAGTTCCTTAACACTGCAGTATTAAGTTTCAGAGCTTTAATTCAACTATGTAGACTCTTTATTTAAACAGACAAAAACAAAATTGTGGTATCTGTCACAACCTAGAAAATTTTCTTTAGAAATACTGCCTAATGCTGTCTATACTTATACAGGTTATGCTATTTGTTTAAACAAAGACGGTAATGATAGAAAGTCTACAGAGTCTTTATAATATCTGGCTCCATTAAAAGCTAATGGTTTTCTTCTAGTTTCAAATTTAAGTAGGTTCTGTTTACAAACAAAAACTAAAACTAAACCTAAAAAAAAAATCTTTTGTTTCATTTTATGAATCGCTTCTGACATTAAATGTTGCACCATCCAAGAATGGAATATTTAAAATAAGCTGGTTAGAGTACTGGACTTGGACAGGGATTTTTTTCTGTCATGTGTTCTATTTCCCATATAGCTGTCTGAAAATTAAATATTACTTTTGCTTAAATATGTCATGGCCAAGTTCAATGAGTGGAGTACCCTGACTAATTTCCTCAATGTATAATTTTGGCATTGAGGTAGTTTGTTCTTTATACTCATTCATTGGATTGTTTAGTACTTCTTAATGGGGTGAAGGAATATGCTTGTTTTAGTAACATGTCAGGAGGTGAAGAGCAGTAGCCATGCCTTTATTCACTTCAATGTTGTGATTGCTTCTTGACAGTTTAAAAATAATAATCTTTAAAGACAGAAAATAAATGTATTACACAACAAGCATCTGATCAGATAGAAAATGCTATTTATAAGCTTTAACTTCTCTTACTTGGAACCTTTCGATAGAGTTTAGAACATATTCCGTTTGTGTGCTTTTTGAAAGTGCTGCTTCCTTTGTGTTGTTAAGCAGCAGTGTTATTGTGAGCTTTCTCTCCTGCTTTTTAAGTGTATTAATGTTGATACCTTATATGCCTTCTACCAGTTTTTAAAATAGATTTCTACTGCAGTTTTCATACTTACAGCATATTTATATGACCATTCTGATGTTTTCTGGAGATAAACAATACTATTCAGGAAATGATAGTTTCTTCACACTGAAAAATGAACTGCTTGAATTAATTCTAATTTCAAGACTAATCAGAAAATACTAGTATTTTCCATGAGTTAGTTCATTTTTTTAAAAAGTAAGTTGTCTAGATCTCTTTATTCTTCTAAGAGACTAGAAGATATGAACATAATCCACTGCAAAATACTGTGCAATGTTAATTGGTTGCATGAGGCAATCAAAATATTTACTACCTCAATGCAATCACATTTTCACAATTTTTCATTTTAATTACTCTCTCTGTAAATAGTATGTCTTTCTATCATTTAATTATCTCAAGTTAATGGAAATGTACAAAAGGAGAACATTTTACATTCTTTTCAAACATTGTATACCATGTTCCTTGGGCAAAGGTTTGTCTCACTTTCCACTTCAGTGTATACAGTGCTAAGAGGGCTGTGGGACTTCTCTTTTATGAATTAATGAAAGTTTAGGGGAATTCCCAACAAGAACAATGTGAAACAATCTGTGATTACTTTGCTTCTGAATTGGAAAGCAGTTTCCCTGTGGTATAAGTGTAACTGTGTTCTATTAATTACTACTTGGAAAAAAATTATTTTGACTTGACAAAAAATATCTTGTTTCACTTCCAAAGTTTGTAGAATCTTGGAGTTTTTTAAAAATCTGTTGCTGTCCTTGAAGGTATCTTTGTGTTGTCCTCTTCTCATACCATTTTAATATTTGTCAGTGCGGTGTTAAAGGCTCATTACATATACAAGCTGGTAATTAATTGTGACCTTCAAAGACAAAATTAATGTAGCAACGTGTATTGTCTATAAAGATGGAGACAAAAAATGTTTCTGCCACCCCTAGGGGATTTGGGCATTCTTTTGGTTTTTTTCTTAGTAAACTGAGTTCAAGAAAGAACTGGTGGTGGGGGAGGAAGGGAGGAAGGGTTGTAGGACTTAAGGGTGGTTGTGGGAATTGGCAACAAGAGTCAAAAAAAAAAAAAAAAAGAGAGTTGTAGAATCCTGACCCAAAGAAGCAGCCCCAAGGATTTTAAATAGAATAGCCTTATGATCCTTTCTATAAGCTGAAATAGCTAGAAGATATATAAATCTGAGATTTCTATGAATTTTAATAGCCTTTTGAAAACACAACTGCAGGGTGTTTGTGGGCAAACAAGTAATCTCACATTCAAGATTACTTTCAAATAATACAAATACCAGCTGAGGAAAATGTGTGTTTTCCCTGACAAGGACTAATATTTGTTTCCGTTTTTGATGGGGGACTCTTAAAACTGTCTCAAAATTCAGATGTTGATTTAGTTGTGAGTCATTATTTGTGTGAAATATTAACACTGCACTGAAGAGTTCTCTAAGCTCTTGTTTTTTTAGGAAGCCTTGGCTCAGCAGAAAACAAATTGGAACATCAGTGCTCTGAATTCTCCAGTCAATGTGATAAATGTTTGAAATTTATTGACTGTGAATGTATAAATGCTAAGGATTGAATTTAGGGAAAATACTAGCAGGACTCCAAAACAAGTGCAGATACAGGTAGTTGAAATGGTATTTTTATACACGGACATGTACAAATTGCTCACATGAACTTTCCCCCCATAATATTTCTGATAACCTGAACAAAGGTCAAGGATTTAGTAGTCCCTAACAGTATCAATATATTTTTACTATAGTATTTTTCTCTTCTCTAAGTAGAGGATACTTAAGTGGAAATGCTGAGGAAAGAACATGAGGAAGGAAAGCAAGAGCAAATGGTCCAGTCTGTGCCATGGTTGGCAACTGATTAAATTATATTTTCAAAGTGCAAATGTAATTTTGTTAAATAAGACTTATTCAAATATATGCAAGAAAATAATTTTAAATTTACTGATGCTTTTTTAAAAAGTCAATGTGTAAAAATGTGCAAATATCTTCACGTGTCTCGAAGCAAATGATACTGCATCTGGATTGTAGGATAGTTGAGTTAATACTGCTTTTCCCATTGGTTTTGGATTGCTGGATTGCATTTAAAAAAACCTGTGACTCCTGTTGGCCCAGTTGTCCATCTGTCTCATAAGATTAAACAAAGCAGAAAAGAATTTCAAGGACAGTAATATTTTTCCTCTAAAATTCCTGAAGAGGTACAAATTCAAAACTCTCAACCCATCCAAAGGATGTCTAAATTATCTATGACTTGATGACAAAAAACCTTGAATAATTAACTCCTTAGAGACTTTGCATCTATGAGCAGCAATGTATTTGTTTATTCAAGGTTGGGAGCAAGCCAGCTCTAGCTGGACAAACTTGCTCAGCTTGAAAGTGCAAAACCAAGCCATTTTATACACTTTACATGCATGGTTACATCATCTAAAATACATATTAAAAAGTAGGCTAGTCTCTGGGCGGAGTCTTTCTGGAATCTTTTTGGACATGCGCAGTCTTCTACTGTGGGGGTCTTCTCCTCGAGCCTTCATCCCTCTGGTGGTCGCCATGGACATCTTCCTCAATTTGACCTCTTCAAGTTAGGTGACCTGAATTCTTCAAGCTTGCAAAATCCTGGCTCTGGGCCTTCTATATCTTATTAAAATGTCTAGCTTAACTAATTTATTACCTTGGGTGTACTACTCCTGTTCTTTCTATAATAAGGCCTTTGGTCCAGTGAGCAGAACAGAATATGATATTAACCAATGCTCCTAAAATGTTCTTCTACCAAAACAGGTAGAGAAAACAGGACAAGGTATACCAACTGAACCATTGTTAACTCTTTATTGTGCCTTTTTGCCATCAGACTTGAATTTGCTCTTCTCTTTTAATAAGAAATGGGAACTATAAACTCAAATTCTTTTTGAAGATAAAGTATTGTGTCTAGCAATAAAATTATTTTTAGATAAATCTCTATTTTAGTTACACTCGTGCAATAAGTCAGTTATTAGGACATTGCACTACTTTTATATTTCCATTTTCTATTAGGTGATTTGTGTCAGGGTTCACAACTGATGGAAACTTATCCAAAAAACTTCTTTTTTTATCTTTTACGATATTGGAAAAAATCAGAGCTAAATAATTTTTAGCTGTGTGGGTTCTGCACTGACCCTAGGAGAGGAAAGCTGTTTCACAAAGCTCAGTGTACAGAACTAAATGTGAACCTAGAGCATTTCCAAGAAGAAAGGAAATTTTGCTTCTACTTCTGGAAAGTGCCCCTTCCCACAAGTGATTCCTTTTGTAGTTATTGACACTCTGTGCTCAGAAACAACCAGTGCTAAGAGGTTTTATGAACGTATTGCATCAGAAGATACAGTCTATTGATTCCCTGTGCATTATCAATGCCTCAAGGTATCCTATGTATTTCGAAAAAATACATTTTTATCTGTAATAAAATGTGAAATAGTACAATGTATATGTCAACAACATCATTTACACCAGCTGTAAATAAATCAGTATCTGCAAAGGCCATTGCTAAATAAACATTGAGATCTGTGCTTTGCATCTGAAATTACTACTAAGAGATGATCAGTTAGAAAACCAGGTATTTTACACCCTAAATGATCTGCCTCATTAGTGGTTCTAATGTGAATTATGACCGTTAAATGCTGGCAATGCCCAGCTCTGGGGGCGATGGGTGTTCCTGAGCTCTGGAACCAGCTCTGTCTCTTGGTCTAAAATACAGGGATGTGTGCATTTCTTGGTTAAACAAGTGCCTTCAACAGGCTGCGAGGATGTTCTGACGGAATTTTTGCTCTGTGTTTCCTGTGGTGTCACAGAGAGTAGTTCTCCCAAAATCCTATATTTATTTATTGTTATTATTGCCTAATGAATACTTTTGGAGCATATGTGTGAAATTGCAAAGAGGATGTGAAAGAGAGATGGTCTTTTAACCATCTTCCTTTGCTTAAGGAATGTTCAAAAATAATGCGTTACTTCCGCTACTAACCATGCTATCATGTTTTTGAAGGATTATGCAGAACTCTTCACATTCAGATCTCTATTTTGATGTAGCCTGGACTAAAAATCTAAGGTACTTTTTTCTAATTCTAGTAGTTTGTTAACTACCTGGTCAAATATTGCATTTCTATGTTTTTCTTTTTTTAATATTGAGAATAGCTGTTAAGGAACCAATGAATCAACATCAAAATATAAATATTAAGGAGTAATTCAGTAAAAAAAAATATAATCTGTAGAGGAGCATTAATTCTGTGAGTACTAGTAATTGTAGTCTAATGCAACAACAATATGTCTAGTTGCAAAGGTAAAATAAACTTTGATTTCATCATATACTGTACAGGAAAATGAACTAGAATATACTCCATGAAGTGAAATAAGTGCAGTTGTATAATAATAATAATAATGGCCAGTCTTCGCAAGCGAAGATTTGGGAAAGGTCATAAACCCTTTGAGCCTGCGCAGTGGATTTTTTAGGTGAGACACAGCGTGCGCTGAACTGAGCCCACCCTTTAATCCTGAGGTTCATCTGCCGGGGCCGAGCAAAGCTTGGACAGTGGCAGTGAGGTCCCCAGGACGTAGCTGGATTGCCATACAAGGCTGACGAGCTCCAGCTGCCCGGGGGGCTGGGAATTGAACCCGGGTCGCAGCAGTGCGAGTCCTGCACTCTAACCACTAGACCACCAGAGGCCCCACTAGTTGTATAACATGGTAGACATTAAACATTTTAAGAAATATAAATGCTGCAAGGAGATTTCTACAGAGAAGTTCTAGGAGCATTTGAAATTCTAGGGAAAGCTGAACTTGAAAAAAGTTTATACTTTCAATTCTAAAAATATGGTTTACCATGGTAATATGGGTTACAAAGCACTGAGATGTCAAGATATATTATAAATGTAATTTGCTTGCAGAAATTCTAGAGTCTTAGTTTATATTTCATTTAGGTTGCTACTTCATCTCTAATTTCCATCCTGCATCTCAGAGCTCTCACAAGTGATTTTGGGTTTAAATTTAACTTTTCATTGAGAAATGAAACCCTTTGAATTCAATTTTTTTTGTGTGTATAACTTGCTCTGGAGCTCTAACTTGAGCTCCTTGTTCATGTCTGTCTTTGTAATTGAGAGGTCAATGAAGAGAATTTCAAACTCTTCAGAAGTGTTGTCACAATAAATGTATTGTGTCATGGCTAGGCTTTGCAAACGAAGATTTGGGAAATGTATTGTGTGAAGTAGTCATTAAAACTCTACATTTTCCCTCCATTCTGCACTCAACTCTTTGAAGTTGCAAAGATTCCAACCTGTGTGTTTTTAGATTTTTTCTGTTTTGTTTGTGTATTTGTGGTTTTTGTGGTTTTATTTGTTTTTGTGTAAACCTTGTTGTTTAAATAAATAGAATACTTTGAACTTTTACCTCAAGCTGTTAAAACATTCATTTTTCATTCAGAGCAGAACCAAGTCCATTGAAACATTCACTGAAACAAAAGCAAACCTTTTTTAACATTCAGTAATAACTAAGGGAGCTTGTTCTTGGCCATCATTCGAGGTTGCTGATGAAGTCTTTAATACTCTTTGAGATTATTCAAATTTATGGAATTCTCTAATTTCTTAGTGATGCAGTGTGTTTGTAAACTTTCCCTCCCAACTATCTGGTGTGTGTGCAGTGCCTATCTGACCCTGGACGTTTAACATCCTGAGGCATTTGCACGTCTTGAAGAAAAACTTGCATTTTAATGTTCTTTATTTTGTTAGGTGTGTGGGCTGGGTTTCTTTTTTGTTTGTTTGGTTTGATTTGGTTTAGGTTTTTAATTCTTTTAATAATAATAAAAAGGGGTCTGGTGAATTTAGCTATCAAACCAAATCTGCAAAAGGAAACCACAGGTCCCACACTGTTTTGATTTACACAGACTCTTTAAAAGATTATTATAAAGTAATTTAAAAGATCAGAATCAGATCTCTAAGGTCTAGATGGAAACCAATATTCTTCTGTTCACCTCAGTACAGACGTGATGAACTAGGGGATTATTGCTAAATATGGATGCTGAAAAGTCTGGCTGTGTCAATGCTGACATGTCATTTCAGACAGTGCAATGCTTCCTCTAACCTGGATTTATCAGGGTCTTTGTTTAAGCATCCTGTGTTTGACCACTCCAAGACATTTTGGGTGCTCTGCCAAGGAACCCCTGGTCATTTGGGGAAACTGAGGTGGATCTGAGAAAGGATGAGGCACAGACAGAGGAACACGGGCTAAAGGGGAGGTTGAGGGCTGGTTTCTGACAAAACAGAGAGTGTAGCCAGCACACAGCACACACAGAGAAAAACAAGATAAACAGTGTTGTAATCCTCTCAGTTTTGAAAGTGAGAAGAAAAAATTAATTTCTTTGGTTAGAGGGTGAATCAGTACCTGATTAAATCCCAGATTTCCAAAATAAGATTCCTTTTCTTCCCATTTCTGCCTTGCTAAAACAAAAATTGTCTCACACAGGGGAGTGTGAGAATTATCCATGCAGATATCAAAGGTTTTCCTAAATTTCTTGTTTAAAAGTAATTTTTTGTTTGTTTCTTTGTTTTTTGTTTTGTTGAACCTATTCTGAATGGAAATAGGATGTTTCGGTTTGCTTCTCACAGGTTCTCAAGAGTGTGATAACTGAAGTAAAACTGGGGAGGTTTTTCACTTCAGGAAAGACTCATGTGATATATCAAATCAGGAGCAGCTCTAAAAATGCATGAGTTTCACTTTTTTTACCACTCCTGAGACACATCTTAAGCCTTAAATCTGTGAGATAATATCTCAGTTACATCACCCAGAAGCTGCATAAAAATTGAGGGAACCATGTGTTCTGTGCAGGTCAAGTTTTCATCACATCCAACTCTCCATCAGAGTGAGATTAAAGGAATCATCTGTTTCTTTTCCCCTTGTCATATCCAGGACAAGGAAAGAAGAGTGTGTGGGTTCATTTGGAGGAATGGGACTAGGCACCCGAGGACAGAGAGATCAGGGGAAGGGCAGTGCTGCTGGCATTGTTAGACATGAGCACCTAGGGCATTTCTCTTTTCCAGGAAACGGAATGTGTCCCCAGTGTTCAAATAATTAGTGTCACTTAAAAGGGAAAAGCAAAATTTGCAAGCTGACATGAAATATGCATTTTTTTTGTCTTCTTAATTAGGATTTACTATTGTATCTGCCAATTTTTCTAGTGTTATTGAAGACTTTTTTTTTTTTCCTCTCTACCCAGTGTTGAATTCATCAAGACTCCTAGATATTTTTCTACAGGAAATTCTTCCATGTGTATCAAGCTGCCATAAGGGCAAAGTGGATAACTTCTGTAGTTGCCTTCTTTTGCAGCAAAAGGAGGTCTTCTAAGTTTACATTCTATTTTGATATACAAAGTATTACCCCCTTCAGGAATATGGATGCATGTTTTAGAAAAGCTTCTGGTTATCCTCAGACAAGAAACAGAAAAACACGGGCTAAGCTAAAAACACAACTTCAGCTGCTTTTGGTTACAGATAGTTTTCAATTTGAATACAGAGAGAAAACTCAGCTAAAATAAAATGACATGCTGCACTGATAATTTTTATTAATCTTTACTTCTGCTTATAAAGAAACCAGGGCAAATGCAACCCGTGGATAGAAAACGATGCAGCAAAACCTAATGCTGTGTTCTTATGGGAAGGTGTGGGATTCCCATTGCCTAAACTATTTTCAAATTTAGCCTGCAGACACTGATTTTATCCTTTGATCTACAGATTGTTTTCTAAACCTGAGAGGATTTGCTTATATCACTTTGATTGCATAAAACAGTCAGGTTGTAAATACTTTTAAAAGCACAGATTTTTTTAAGTTTCCCCCTGAGTTTAAAAAGTTTTTTTATAATAATAGGCAGCATTTGCTGAAACTAAAAGTATTTCAAAATTTGTTTGGCAACTTCTGTTTCTGCCCTATGTGCCCAAGAGTTTGGATGACCTTTTCCAAAAATCTCACAGCCAAAAGTCTTGCAGGTTCAAACAACTAATTGGTGTTACGGTTTGATGTCCCTGGCTCTAGCTGGAACATACCTACATGCTCTACCAACACACTACTTGAGAGCATGGTGTAATCTGACTACTCGTGAATATGAATGGCAATTGCGACCCATATTGTGAACCAAATTTTGCCATCTGGTGCAACCACATTACTCTACTGAACTGACTAGGGGAGAGGTTGTGTATGTCAGACAAAAGAAGGAACACTAATAATATTCATTATTCACTAATATTCATTAACACTCAGTGCTTCTTCTTTTGCATGTTGCTTGCAAATGGGTTGTAAAATTCACCACTAAGAGTTATTCACAAATATTCATTAATTTCTATGTGTAATTTTCTTTCATGTCTGGTGCACAAAGAACTTGCTATAAATATTAATAATTCAGAATGTGTTGACTGGTTGTGTAAGTCATATGGTGTTACTTCTGCTTTCAACTGGTTAATTTATGTAAATAGCAAGTAGAAGAATGGCAAATTTTGAATGTTAAAACTGAGTGTGGAGCTTGGGATTAGCATGTGGGAAGTGGCTTTTTTGGAGTGTATTTCAAGGAATGTCAATAGGCTACTTCCCAAGCTTCCTATGGGTCTTTGAAAGCTAATTTGAATATTTATGGTAGGGAATGCATAATATCTGAGTTTGAAAACAAACTTCTGATTTTTTCCAATATGTACCTGTAAAAAAAAGACTGGGGCTAAAATTGAAGAAAACTGTAAAGTTATAACAAATTTATAATAGCATAGAAATTATAGGGATAAATGGGATTGTATTCCCTGGATGGAATATGGTCAGCATGCTCAGCTGCTCACAGTCTGAGGGGGACTGAGGTGGAGTGGAGACAACACGTCCTGGCTCTGTTGAAAGCTTTGCAGAGAAGGGAATTTGATGGTATTTTTTAGTTGATAAACCAAATACCATTTTTCAGCAAAGGGAGGTAAAAGAAAGAAACTATGGTGATATCACTGCCAGGGTTTTTTTTTCTCCTCATGTTAATATTAATTGTAGAATATTTTTATTATTATTGCTTACTCTTGTTATTGTAATTATCTTTTTTTTTTTTTTTTTTATTAATACCTTCCTGTTTTGATCTGATAGATATTTGTAATCTTTATTTTTTTCCTCAGAGGGGCTGGGAAGGGCCCCTTTTAATGAGGGGAGTCACATCCATGTTTTCTAGAAGATTTATGCAGAAGCACTATGCTGGTTTAAAGGTAAACCAGCAGGGGAAATGAACTCAACTCAAAAGAGAGATTATAAATCAGAATAACAAATATTTAATAAAATAACACAATAAGTACGATTATACAGACAAACAACTGGTTTTAACCCACAAAACCCAAATGCATAATCAGCACCCTGGGGCATGAACAAAGTGGTGTTCTTTGGGCCCCCTGAGTTCAAAGTAAAAGGAGAGGGGAAAACCTGTTGGTGAGAGCGCTGTTGCAATCTGGTCAAGAATGGTGATTGCAGTCCGGTCGAGAGTGGTGGCTGCAGTCTTCCTCTGGATCCCACAAGTGGTTAAAAAAGTTCCAAGACTCCAAGATTATATATTTTCCAGTTCAGGCAGGAATGTTCAGTACTTCCCTCAGGACGGGGAGCTCCACAATGGGTGTGAGGACAAGAGCATCCTCCTATCTCACAGGCCTCTTAGCACCCAGTTTATAGCCTGACAAGTCAGTCTCTATGTGCAGATGGTGTAAATGGTTCATTGATAACAGCTTCTGGGAAATGGCATGGAAGGTTATAGAATATACAGTTTTGGGTTACACCCATCCAGTGATGAACTGACCCCAGATGTTCTAACTGGGACAAGCACAAAGATTGAGAGGGCAGGCATATATTGCTGATTGCTGTAATGGCAAAACATATTTATATTACTTATATATTTTTATTTTTTGTATTCCTTATATTATTTCACAGTGGAATTAGAAGTTCTGGCTTGTAAAACAGTATTTAAAAGGAAAAATGTAGCAAGAGAAGAAAAGCAAAACAAAACTGAGGTGCCACATTATGTGATCACCAAACTAATTATCTGAGCATATTTATAAAGCTAATATCACAGAATGCATGAGGCAATATTTGGACAAGAGGTTTTGTATTGTGTTTGCACTTCTTGTATGTTTTCCCAACACTTAATGGTGCTACCTGTCCTGTATGGTCTGCTAACATATTTTCAGATAAATTTAAATATTTTATCTAAGCAAAGGTAGTATTATTGAGTTAGAAAAGTGTAGATATCTCTCAGTCACTCAAAACAACTTTTTCAGTGTCACCTGATGCTCTGAAAGTTTTTTGTTTCCTGCTCCAGTAAAAATGATTGAAACTTTCAGAAAAGGATGTGAGGATTGAAACAATTATTTTTGCAAAGTTTTTACGTCAAGACAAAATTTTTCAGTGGATGTATTGATACTATATTGTGCTCCATAATGATAAAAGAATGTTATTTATCTGAAAAAGAAAAAAAAAAAGGATGTAAGTAGAGTATATAAGACATTTTGGAATGCAGAGAGTGGAAATATCTGGGTGTCTTGAAGAAAATCAATTGCAGAAAAAATATGAAGAATCACCAATGGCTGTGAAATACCATTCATAACCAGATATTTGTTCAGGAACTAATATATCAGCCAATATTTGTGATAGTCATCTATAACAGATAAACAGGTAAATTTAATATTTGTTTTATATTTGTTAATTTTTGCCTGTGTTTTCATATTTTGTCACTGAGACTCTGAGAAATTCCCACCTGACCTAAGAAGCAGCAAAGCTCTGTCATTCTGCCTTCATCCCTGTAAAGAAAGAAGAAAGGAAAGAGTTGTAAAGAAAGACTTGAAAAGAAAAGGAAAAATAGAAAAGAAAAAGTGAATTTTGTACAAGATTAAAAGATTTAAGGTTTCTTACAGGGTGTTCACATGATATTTCAGTTCAGTTCACATAGTTCTCTGCTTTTCATGTTAAATAAAGAAATTTCAAGTAGAAAACACTGTAAATCTCCTTTTCCTTGTTGTTCTGGGTCCTTCTTTAAGAAATCCCAATATTATGATAGAACTGTTTGCATCTATTTTATGACCATTTTTGAATATTTTTTAGTGAAATACTTTTTTCTTCAATAGACTCCACTTTAAAATACAGCAATTCTCTATCTAAAAGTCTGTAAGGAAAGCAATACCACAATGCTAGCAATTATATTAGAAAAGAGGTGTAAAATCTTCAATGAGAGATGAATACTCCTTTAATTCCATTATGGTAATGCCTGTGAGGAATGAAATAGAACTTGGAAAATTTCTGGTTTCCATACCTTTTATCAGCCTTGTTTTGTTGAGATGAGAAACATCTACTGGAAACCAGCTCTTGCAAAGTTCTAAATTTAAGAATAATTTTGTAAAAATCTAGAGAACCCCCACCTTTGGTAAATAATTTCTAATTAGAACGTTGTAGTTTAATTTTAAAATTATTTCATATCAACTTTTTTTTTCATAAAAGTGAGCAAAAGTAATGAATGAAACATGACTTTGGAATTGTTCAGGTTCAACCTGTGTCCTGAAGCAATCCAATTTTTCTATCTTAATGTTTTATAAATGTTAATCAAGTATCCTAATGAAATTATAGGAAAACGTAAGGAAATATAAGCAAAAACTCGCAAAGACAAGGAAAGGATTTCTCAGCCTCTCCTTTTGAAGGTGATCCAGATGTTTATTTTAAGGGATTTTTTTCTCTGTGTGTGTGGTTTTTTGTTGTTTTGTTTTGTTTTGTTTTTTAGTGTTTTATGCTGATATCGCTTGTCTACTAATTGCACTTTGCTGTCAATATGACTATACTTTTAATTCTATGGGATTTTTTAATACATTTCCATGCATGAATACATATCGATGACCACATTACTGGATTGGTTGAACTTTTCCAAATAGCACAAAATTATAGTACAATACTTGAACTGAACTATTATAAGATTAATTATAGAGTAGGCAGAAGAAGTACTTCTTTGTATTTCTGAAAATTTTTCTTTTAATTTTGTATCCTTTTTTTTTTTTGCTTCTTCTCCTAATGCAAATGTAATGTTTGAATGCATGCTGAAAGAAAAAGGTATTGCTACTCCAGTGGAAAGGTCCACCTCCTCCAGCAAATCTAAGAGATGAGATACAGTAACTCTAAATTCTCAAACAACATTGTCTTGACAAAATAGTAATAACATAAAAAAAGTTAATTTTGATACAAAAAGAGTATCCCAAGAATATATGTGAACAAAGACAAAGGAAATTAAAAAAATTTATTTTCTCACAGACATAAAAAGTAAGTTTAGTTCAGACCTCAGAATGTTCATCCTCTTGCTCCAAGACAGAACTATATACCCTGATGTCTTCCTTAGTAGATAACTGATTAGGCAAGAGTCTCTTTTTATTTCTTCTAAAGGTGGGAATTCATTAAAATTTGGTGTAAAGTAATTTTTTAGGCCCAGATAAGTCTGTCCATGATCCTAGGTTTTTGTCAGAGATTCCTAAACCAAGAAATAGTTCAATTATATTTCTGTTCCGACTGTGAGGAGAGAAATATCCAAGTAAGTGGCTCAACTCTGAGTAGGCTTGTTTTATTAGAACCCTTAATGATATCTTAAGTAAAGAAATCCTAGAAAAAAGTCTGGTTTATTTACTTCTCATGATTAACATGTAGCTCTTATCTGTACCCAAGGAACCAAATGGTGGAATAAAACAAAATATGGTCTTGGGAAAGCATTGTAGGTTCACTGAATGATGCTAAAGGGAATTGTAATGAGAAAACATTACATTTATAGTAGAATTCACATGGTTGATGTGGTAAATACGTTTCTACTTGAGACAGCCTCTTAAAGCAGTTCCTCCAGCTCTCCAGCAACCTCTGGATTCCTCCACTGGCTTTTCAGGGCCCAAGTTCTGTCCATACTCACATCATTTCCTGAAGCACCATAACAATGTCAAAATCTGTGAGACAGTTTGCACAAATCGGAGGGGTTTGGAACAAAAATATTTGGGAGAAAACATACTAAAAATAGTTTATATGTACACCTTACTGACTTCCTAGATGGAGAAACATGCCAGTGACTTTTTCTGGCAATGTATCAACCTCCAGAGTTTTTAAACTTCAAATCCTTTCCTAATCAGATGGTGACTGGTGCAGTTCCAGGGTTCCCCCCCCATGGTAATGTCTTTCAGTGAGGTCAAATGAGTCAATGTTTCATCCCAAATGTTTAGACTTTTAGATTTTCTATTACTAGAAGACTTCTTAGTTAATTGTTGGGGATGATTATGGTTTATTTCTCATCAGAAGTAATGTTATTGTCCACTCACTTAAGATTGTTTTCAGACTTTTCAGTAAAATTTTACAAGAGTAAAAAAATAATACTTAGGACAAAACATTATTTCTATTCCTACTGAAAGAAATCTTCTTCCTCTGGTGCTGGCATTTTGATCCTCTGAACTGCCTCCACCTTTATTCAGGTGATGTTTTGTGGAAAAATCCAGCATCTCAGATATTTTAGTTCACCTTTACATTTAGTGCAAGTCCTTTATATATGTGTGACAAACATATTAGGCATGTTAGTCCAGTGTAAATCAACGTTTCACCAGTGTTTGACCAGAGAGAAATAGAGTAACATTTGCTCTCAATATCCTGACTAAAGTGTCTGGGCCCTGTAAAATCTAACTTGGTATTTTTTGATTTCTCTTTTTAAAGCTTGGTACTTCGCTGGACGGCTCCTGAATACCAGTCAGCTTAGGAGATCAAATTGGCTGGATCCTGATTTGCACACTAACTGATCTGAGCAAGAGATGTTACACCAATCCATGATGTTCAATTTCTTGAAGAAATTAAACTGGCAATTACTTTTCTTTTTTTTTTTTTATCCCTAACTTTGTATGTTTCTGTTATGAATTAGTGATAGCTTAAATCTCTAGAGGTATTCCAAAACTGAAAATATAATATTGGTTTTCTTGTTTATATGGATTACATTTATTAGTCCTAAGTGTGGGTCTTCATCAGAATTCATCACATTCATTTTGTGAATAAGGACCTGAATACATGTCACCAGCAAGTTTTTGTGGTACCAGCATACTTGTGAATTTTTAAATTTTAATTTTTTAAAAATTGTTTTAATGATTTCTGTAGTTTTTGTTGATGTTACAAATACTATTCTTCTTAAAAAAAACCATCTCAAAAAGAGGTGTTCTTTTTTTTTCTTTTTGTTATTTATTTTCAGAGCATAAATATCCACATTCAAACTTTTACATCTAGAAGTGAAATATTGTTTGTCAGGAAGGCAAAAAGGCAAAATAAGGTAAATTTTTCACCAGTACTATTGGGACTGAACTATCCATAGTTTCTGATTGCCATACACCCAGTAGCAAATATTCACTAGACTTATTCACTTCTTATTACCAAGTACTATGAATCTGAGAATAGAAACCTGTTCCCACCAATGGTTGAATTGTCTCTCCATGGTTGAATTTACAGTTTACGTTAAATTGTTCAACTGCAGAAAAAAGAAAATCCTCCTTTTTTTACTTTATAGAAGTACCATCCTCTTCTTTGTCTCAAGGTATCCAGTAGGAAAACAACATAATGTACTTTAAAAATTAATTTTAATGTATCAGACCCTTGAGACCTACTTCTGTTCGTGGCTTATTGCACTTAATCTGTTCAGTTTGTAGCACTTAATTTGTTCATTTTTATGCTTATTTATTCAATTTAATATCCAAAATTGAAAACTGTATCTGATATTCATTGATAAATTATTTTGAATCAAATTCTCAGTATTAAGAAATTGCCAAAATATTTTATTGTTACTGTTTCATAGATAGGAAGTCTATTTAGTCAAGGGCTGGATTCCTTGTAATATTTATGACTCTTGGGAACTGTTGTATTGACATTTCCTAGAACTGTGCTTTAATGAAACTAAAAAGTTATGAAGTTACATGTAAGGAGATGCTTTTAGCTATGATATTGCAGCGTGAATTATCACATAATGCTATATTGAATGAGACCTTTTAAAAATAGGACAATTCCAGCAATACAAGAGGAAAAGTGTGATTTGCAGGAAAATGGTAAAAATATTGGGTTTTTACTGCCTGAGAAGGAAAAAAAAGAGACTGTGAGAATATTCTAGTCAGCAGCAAGGGACTCATTAAGTAGAAAGTGATATCCTTACGGTATTTTTTGTAAATATTATTAGTATAATATCATTACTAATGGATTTCACAGAATGCTGATTTAGTTTACCCTTTAGAGATTGGTCTTTAAAATCATTGTGTAGGTTAAGGCAGTATTAATTACCCAGTACTTTAGTCTCATTTTTCTGCCAGGCGTTTTTTTCCTGCCAGGCATTTTACTCAGCTGCTCATCAGCTTCAATGGGTTCCATGAGGAAAAAAAACCAACCAAAACCAAAACAAAATCCAAAAAACCTTGACAATCACAATTTCACAATTTTAACCACATTAGGAATATATAAAATTATCTGCAGTTATCTTCATGATTGCCATAGGATGCTAATGTGGTGAATTTTTCTCTCCATATCCCAACATTTACCAGGTGAACACATCAGGGGGATTTTGTTGCCTTACACATTCCCTGATGCCTAAGACTGCTCTACACAGCTTTGACCTTTCCAGTGTTCACAAATACTGTAGGATGCTCCCTGCCACCTCCTCAACTACTTGGAGGCAGCTAATTTGTGAGGAAACTATAGAATGGCTTATGCAATTAAAGTACAGAATATTGAAAAGGTCAAAGTAGTGCAAAAGTCTGGCATGGAATGTATCAGGAACTTCACAGATGGCTCTGTCTGTACATAAGAAAATTATTAAAATACATTTGAGTTCAAGCCATAAAAGAATCAGATTTCCTGTTAAAGTCTGTTAGTTTGGTAGAAGATGAGCATCCTGTGGCTGCTGGGCTTGTGAGACTGAAAACATTTTAGACGGGATCACAATGTGCATTTATACATAGTGCATTTTGTTCATATGGGCAAAATTCCCATTGATTTAAATGGTTCCAAGTTGTCTGGCCTGTACAGAGACGTTTTCTCTCAGATAGGTCATTGTAACTTGATGGACAAAAATTACAGAGTCAGAACTATTGCTTCCTGCAGAAAACAGGTAGCTTACCAGAATTTTGGAGCCATGAAAGAATAGGCATGTTCTAGAGAAAGTTAATTCCTGCTTTATCAGCTTCAGAATATCATAATTCTGTCTCTAAATATAATTAACAGGTGTCTGGTGGAATTTCCAAAATAATCAATCAAAGCACAGTTTTGCCTCTTACCTTAAATTTTGCAGCCAGAAATGCTGACTTACAGCTTTCAACTGATATGTTTTTTTTCTTAGGTCATAGTTGTTGCAACAAAGGAAAAGTCTATTCTTTGTTGTAAGAATCTTACATAGTTGACTTTAGAGCTCTGAATCAGTCTTCCTCTTTGAGTAAGAAATCTGCCTTGTGGGTGGAAAAATAAATTCGTTTGCTGCTCTGATTTGTCCATCACCTGGGCTACCTGACAATTGTGTGTCATGACACATTAGTAGTTTGTTCCAAAAACTCAGTAAGGAGATGCATGTGATAAGAAAATAAATTCATCAGAGCTTGTTGCCATTCTTAACAATCCTGTATTCCAGATTAAAACTATTATTTTTATCTTAATTTTTCATTTTAGAACAATTATGCTTAGTCTAGACACAGGATTGCCTATGTTTCCAATTTCCAGGTAAATTAAGGATGTATATTTCTAGGTATTTAAACAGTCCAGGGAGATATCAGTTTCCAGAAAGATATGCCTGAAACTAAGCCTGTTTTCAATGCTCTGGGTGTGGTGGATTGACAACCTTAGCCCACTTCACTGTGTACCTTGCCAAGTTCACTCAGCTGTACCTCATCTGCAACCTCTGAAAGTCACTCACTATATGCTCTGGGCCTTTCATATGTAGCAGCTGTTACCACACTTAAATTAAATATAATCACCATCTTTTCATCCCAGATTTGTTGTTTCATTTTCATATGTTGCCCCTCAATAGAAGAAGTAGACCTCTGAAACTAACTAATTATAGATAATGTTCTGAAACTGTTTAAATCTTTGTACTTTTGTAAATTAATTAAGGGTTTTGCTTTATCTTGACATTATTTTCAAAAGCATTTTTCCCCTGCACTGAAAAGTAGAACTTAGATATTTTAGTATAATTTGGAGTATAGCAAAATTTAAGGAAAGTTTAAAACCTGTATGACAAATTGAAGTTAGTTCTTATCAATCACAGCTTTCAATGGATAGTCCATAATTTTAGATGTAATGGTGTATAGTACTCCAGATATGTCTCTAGCAGCAGCAAACTGTCAGGAAAAAAAAGGACTCAGGAAAAGCCTATTCTGGTACAGATATTATTCTGATATCCACACAGCTGAGTACACCAAATGCACAAATGCAATAATTGTGCAGCTCAGAGAAACTTGTTACTCTTCAAGCTCCTGCTCAAGTTTTTTTCACCTGTACTAAGTTCTTATGATACTTTAAAAACATGAGTAGAAAATCTCCCTATTCACCTGTGGTTTGAAACTTTGCGTCTTTAATGTTTTGGAAAATGAACCTTTTAATGCTAGCTATACCAAAATATAATGTCAGGCATGGGAATCTCAGTTATTTTAAATAGAAAAAAAAAACCCTTACAGTCACACTGCCATAAAACATTAGTGTAGCTTTTTTTCCTCTCAAAATAAATGTGTGCTTATTTATTTTTTGGTGGGAGGCAGTGAGGAGGATGGTAAGAATTTCACAGAAATAAATTTTTTTTTCTTTGTAGGTAGACTATATGATTACATTTTTTAGAAATAAAATATTCAAACATTTTTATTTTATTAGAAATGGTTAGATATATCCTGTGGTTTGTCTTTAGTTCATCATACTGAAATTGCTTTCTACTATAGAAGGCTGGATTGATAGTTGCTGAGATTTAGATCTCTCCCACATATTTCTCCTGCACCTTGGTGGCTTGAATAATCACGGTTTTGATGAATCTGTTTTAAGGGTGTACATTCCAGTGCTTGACTGAGCAGTAAATGCAGCAGTCACTCACATAATCTGTACAAAGGCCTTTCCCAGATGAGTTTCTAGTGTAGTCCATGGATCAAATACATAAATTTGAAGCATAAAAACAGTGAGATAGAGTGCCAATGCTTTGTACTTGTTTAAAACAAACTACATTAACCCACAGGCTGCACTGGAATATTATTGGTGTCCCTCAATTATAATAATTTGCTTCCTAAACTGAAAAGTTCTGATGGCTAAAGAATGTAAAACAGATGGTAATAAACATTGAGATGTGGGAGTCTGCTGGTGTGACTTAAATGAATCTGTCAGTTCAGTTGGTCTTTAAATGCTATTGCTCAACTGATTTTTTAATTTTGAGCAAAAGCATTGAAGTTTGGGGTTCAAGAATCCTATCATGTAAAATTCTGATGCAGGTTCCTGTGGTTTGTGTTTTTCCATGACTGCTACTTTGAAGAAGTTATTTTTGCCAGCACCAGTAGAAATTTGGGTATTTCTACAGAAAGGTGTGGACAGACTTATCAGGCTTCAGTGCTCGAGCCCCAGATCATCTCTATGTGTTCTCATAGTTGAAGTGACTCTGCAAAAGACCTGAACACTTAGAATAAATCTGAACCATTTTTTTTTTCCAAATAAAATGCCTCATGGACGCAGAGCGAGACAGTCTGTCTCTAATCCTAAGATTTCAGAATTACTGATTTCATTGTGTCTTCCTATTACATAAAGCTCTCAAGGCGTTAAAATGGAAACATAAAAGGGAGTAAATTTGAGGTGAAATAAACTAAAGGAGAAAGGAAACGTTGAGGATGAATAATCCTTTTCTGTAATATTTTTGTCCCTATTAGACACCTAAATTCAGTGGGTATATTACTGTTCACTGTGCAAAGGTTTCACCTTCCTCTGCCAATGTGTTTCTGCAGTTCAAAGATTGTTCTAGATTGCTTGTTTGTTATTTTTGGACAGAAAAGCTAAAACTTAGAGGGATTTTCTAATTCCTTTAGAGGTAATTCATTATCATTAGTCACTCCAAGTAGTTTAAACACAGCTTTCAGTGAGCTTCATGAAGTTTAAGTCTGTTTTAACCTTCTATATGTCTTCTGTATGTTCCAAAATAGTCTTCTGTATGTTCCAAAATAGTCTTCTGTGATCTAAATTGTATGAAAACTCATGAATACTCAGCAACTGGTTTTTGTCCTGTCTCTCCATTTTTGCCGTTATGTCTACTTGGTTATCCTGTGACCAATAGTGCAAAAAAATTTTGGTATAAAGAATATATATGAGAAGAGGCTGTGGATACACTTATGGAATGAAAAAAAAAAACCCAACAGCAAAGCAAGCTAAGGCACTTTTATTTCTATTTCCAAAAACTGGGTGGCAAAAAGAAGTTGGAAGCCTGAAGACTGTAAAAAGCTTAGGCGTTTGAAAATTAATATATAGTTAATTAAAAGTATTTTAACTTTAAAAGGGATAGATAGGAATAAAAGGAATTAAGTGGATGAGGACACTGTCAGCATTATTTATTTCCATTCGTATATTCTGAAGTTAGTAATTATCCTGCACAGGAAGGACATTGACATTTTGGAGTGAGTCAAGAGAACGTCTATGAGAATTTTCAGAGAAAAGAGGGAGCCTAATCATAGAAGATAATTAAATAACTTTTTATGATCTCTCAAAGAAAAAAAAAAAAAAAGAGAAAATAAAAAAGGAGGGATAAAGTAGAAAAAAAGGATTTTTGTCCTTTGGAAGCTTATTCTCAAGATTTTATTTCTGAATCCATTTTAAATCCTTAGAGATTCCACACAGACATACATGCACAGGCACACCCATACATGCACATAGAGATACACACATACACACAAAAGCACACATATACACAAAAGCACACATACACACAGAGATATTTTTGCTCACTAACTCCTCTTACCCATCCTGATCAAATCCGAAACCTTTGCACTCCAGTGAAGTTGTTATTTTGATTTCAGTAAATCACATGGAAGACCTCAGGGTGAAATATTGTTGTAAAGACTAAAGAAAAAAAATTCCTTTGATAGTTTCTTTCTACCTCATGTGTATGTATTGACTTCCAGTCACTGATCAAATCATCTCTAATTGCTTGGTAATGTACGAACAGTTGATATTTTCCACACTGCTGACTCACTTGTTCCCAATTAATTTCATCAGATGATTTCTCCCGATAAGACTCCTTATTTTCTCCACTTTCTATGTTATGGATATTAAATGTGACAAATGGAGCTGGAAAACTTTCTCTTACACGAGTATAGAGAGAAGCCTAATGTGTTTAAAATTTCATATTTGGGTTGGGGATGTGACAAGTGCTGTGAATTTGAAGATAGGATTCTGGTAAATGGTTTTGACAATGTTGGAGAGAGCTAAAACCTCTGACCATTTGGAAAAAAACAAGCAGCAGTGCTGTAAGATAAATAATGCTGCTATTCTCTTCAGAGATTTTCTTTTTTTACCTTCTTTTTGTTGTTGTTGTTGTTGTTGTTGTTCCTGGAACTAATAGTTAAGCTTTTTTCCTCCCCCTTTCCCAACTCCCTTCAGTGTGTTTGATTATGTTGCAGCTATAAAATATAACACATATTTGTGGAGTGCTTTCAAAAAAGAAAAACAGCTTTTCCTGAAAGATTTGTCTTAGGTTACACCAGTTTAAGATTGGAGTCTGGATCTTCTAGTTACTGGCCATATCCTTATTGGTAAGGTCTAATGGAAGCAGTACTGTGAAACAGAGCCAATGGTGCAGGGAGACAAGGCTGTACACATCTAGGTTTATTTTTGGCCTGTGGACTGCTTGTCCTATTTGTCTTCAGTAACTATACCATCAAAGAATTTACAATTCACGACCCTCCAAGTTTCCACTAAGAGCTCTAGCAAACCTGGACAACCTGATGGGCTGTCTGTTACCTGTGAGGAGCAGCTACATCTGGTTCATTTATCTGTTAGAAAATCAATAGCCATCACTGGGCATCATCTAAAATACTGGTGAAAAAATATCATCACTTACCCTACTTCAGAGCATAAACTGATTGCCAGGTAGAGATTAAGATGAAGGTCCTCTCCCTTCCCTACCCCCAATTATGTGGGACTGTGGAGGTTTGTGCAATGTGTTGTGTCTTTCTTTGCATTGATTGGTGTTTGCCATCATGGAGATTTAGATATCTTTTTCGCTATTAAAAATGTCTGGGATGATTTCCTTGAATCTTATGCAGCATTTTATTAGAAGCTCTGACAGCTGGAGTAACCTTTCCAGTTTGATCAGGTCAGTAATAACAGATTGTAAAATAAACAGATTGAGGTTTTTAGGCATCTAGTTTGGGTAACAATACAAAATTGTCAAGAGACCAAGTCAGCACAAACAGTCAGACCTCCCATCACGCTGAAATGTAACTCTATCTATCCTCCATTTACCATTAATGTAAAATCAGTCCTGGAAATAATATTGACTGATAGTTCTAGGCAGCAGCAAAATATATTTTTTCTTCTATCAGAAATGTCTGGAAGGATATAGTGAATGGTGGAGATTCATTTACCAATTTGACCTAAATTCTGTTGACAAGTTTAGATGATATATGTCTAAGAGTTAAGCGTTTTTCCATCTTGCCTTATAACAACAATAATAATAACAATGCTTTCCAGTGGATTATTCCTGATGCTTTCACTTCTATAAGACAATTCCACACTTAGGAAAAAAAAAAAAATCACTATTTGTTTCTCTGACTTTAAAAATAATTTTGCTGTTTGTTCACATTCAAAAAGAGCTTCAGAAACATTGCTCAACTGCTAATGTGCCAGAGAATGATTCACTAGGCTCCTTGTAAGAAAACTAAGAATTTCCAAAGCAGAGTATCCAGTTTTACATTGCTGGGGGTTTTTTTCCCTTTCTTTTCATATAAACAAAATCCTCTTTTAAAATCCCAGTCTTATTGATAAACCAAGAGTATTAAGCATGTGTTTCCCTGAGCCTCTTCTGAACCATGGCAATGGTTAGGACAGCTATTGATCAGGGGTAAAGAGGGTCAAAATCTTTTCTTTTGCAAAGAAGGTAAGAAATGTCCATGTCAGTAAACATTGAGCTTGGATTATCATTATTGCTTTGAAAAAAACCCCACCTAATTTCACAAATATACATAATATTTTGCTCTGCAATTTTGGCTTAATTTATAACCCTCTCTTTAAATTTGATAATATTTAGGCAGACATACCCAGAATATGTAATAGTTTATCAGTCTGCTTTAAAAGCCTTTAACAACAACAATAATAATAATAATAATCCTTAACCTGTAATATTATAATGAATTATATGTTATCATAAAGGTTAATATAGAGATATTCTTGCAGAAGGTAAAACTTTCTAAAAATTATGTCAGAATTGCCAAAGATATTATTAATACCTTTTCAGTGCATGTTGTCACTAGTGCTTTAACCTGAAAAGCCTCTGACATCAAAGGTATCTTCAACCGACTAAGTGGTGATTTCCCAAGACAGCATAATTTTCAAAAGGTAAAATATTTTTGTGCAATTTTTGAAGGAGTCAACTATTAACATGAATTTGCTCTTTCAGAGAACAGCTCACTTTTTTTTTTTTTATTTGAGGGCACTAAGTTTATTGCTCTGCTTGGTAAGGAATATCACATCTCCTTATTTTGATAAATTTAAAATTATCAGTGTTTCTGACACATGTATTTACCCATTCTAGTGTGAGAAATTTGGGTTGTATTCCCAGTCTAAGTATATTCATGGCTAATGTACATCCATATCAGCAAAGTTTGGCTTAAAAAACTCTTCTCCTTGTCTACAGTTGACCTCCAGTGTATTTATAGGCTGCAGTTACAGCATCCCTCAGCCCGGTTAGATCTTTTTTCAAGGGTATATATTTTCCCTAAGGACTCCAAAGATATCTCATGAAACATCTTCTGGTTTCAACTTCTTTCTTGAACTCTGGTGTCCAAAGTTATTTTCAGAAAAATCTGCCATGGATCTTGTTCAGTGTCCCTAATCTGTCCTGAGAAGTACTTCTATTTTTTTATGGTAAAATCACATTTTGATTTAAGTCATTAGTATATCCAAAGCCTTGGTAAAACTGAAGTTAACAATGCCTCTTCTAATTTTCACCTTTTTGTCTGTGTTCGTGGTCCTCACTGCCTAATGATTCCTACATTAATGTGCTGTTATCTTCATTAACAGTGTTTCATGTGGTCCCACATCAATTGCTCTAAACCTGGAGTGATTAAATCTGCCCAGATCCTTTTGTCTAGAAAATTGTCAGCCACCTTGCTTCAGGAGAGGCAGAAAGTTGATTATTCTTAAGCAATCTAAAGTCCATTACCTTTTCTTACCTCAATGTTACTGTTTTCTATTCTGCATAATTTGATATCTTCATTTTTATACATGTGTACTTTTTACTGTCATTATCTTTACTAACTTTCCTCCAGACTTAATGCCATCTTTTTTTTCCCCCTAAACTGAAACCAATTGCTTATCCAGGTTTTATCTGTACTTAAATTATCTATTCCTTCTGAATAGTAGTTTTATATTAGTAGTTTCAATTTTATTTATTTTTTTCTAGTCTACTTGAAGAACTTACTGTAAATTTTAAAATACACCTTGAAAAGGTTCTAGCTTTGCTTCACTTTTTGAAATTCTTATTTTATTGCATTTCTTGACCTTAAATGATGGATTTAACTTCAAAAAATTTCTTATATTACTTTTGCAAACCTTTGGTTAATTCTGAAAATCTACTTGAAATACTTGTGAAATTAGTTCAGAGTTTCTTCAGACATGTTCTTTTACCCTTTATTATAACAAGACTGTACATTGTTACATCTTGCACTTGAAAAGCTCTCAAGTCCTTCAAAACTCTCTCTTATTTTTCAGAATAATCACTATATATGTTCTAATTATAAACCATTTTCTGTGACTTTGCACAATAGACATTGCAGACTGGTAACACAGGGACTTAATATAAAGTGTAGAGCAAGTTTTTTTATTTTTACAACTTTATATTTCACGTCTCATAATGACTGAGTTTGGTTTTTTGATGTGGTTTTTTGCTTTTTAACAAATTCTATGAAGTTTTTATAACACTAGGTCCTAAAAAGACCCTTTTAAGTCAATGGCATAACAGTTGTAGACTTTTTATTGGTAAACCTTCAGTAGTATGTTTTTTTCAGTTTCTTTTGAATCCCATAGTAATTAACTTCCAAAGTAGAGGCAAACGATGAAATATAAATAACTCTACACATTCCTGAAATTCTCCCAGAAATATAAGTGAAAGGAGAATTTTCAGAATGTATCAAGTTATGGGTTTAGGAATAAAATATTCTGATAAGACTCTGTCATATAAGACAAAGACCTTTTGCATGGTTCCAAGAGCAACCATGGAATAATGGGTTCTGTCACTTCTGTGTTATATTTTGCAGCAATTATCATGAACTTCATGCTCTGTGCTTTATTTTTTTTTTTTGTTCTCTGGTGGCCTCATTTCTGGTTTGCAATAGCAGTAGCAAGCTTCATCATTCAAAATTAAGTAAAAAATTTAAACCTGTGCTTTGGACACGTAATTCTGTGTGTCTTGAAAATAATGGTTTCAATTTCACATAGTGAGCTGTGAGGCTCATTTTAAAGCAATATTATGACAATATGAAAAGTTAATGTTATAGGCTATAAATCCCAGGAGTGGAATTTTTCTTCCCCTTCTCCACTGTGGGAAGAATGGAGTTCAAATAGGGAAAGGGGAAGGGAGTCAATTAGCTTTACAAAAAGTCTAGCCAGCAAGGCCGCATTCCTAGCTAATGGCCCATCTAAGGCTGGAGTGAGGGGGGGGAAGGAGTTTGGGATTTCGGTAGCTGGCCCGGCTCACGGGGGGTTGCTGGCTGCCCTCACACAGGACAGGTCAGACTGCTGAGCTCTCTCTGGGATGGAGACGGGGGTCTGTGTGGGTGCATTTGGGGAAAAGGCCTAGAGGCCTGTTTTTCTGGCTTCTCGCCCTGGTGAAGCCGGATCACTGGTCTCGGCTGGCTTTGCACACTGCCTCGTGACTCCAGCCGGAGCCTACTGTGTTTTCATCGGAGAGCTCTGTGCCCACTGAGGGAGAGAGAAGAGGAGCCTTGAGACACCGTCATCTGGGAACAACAGTGAGTTCCGTTGGGGGTGGACTGCTTTCCTTTTCCCCTTTTCTTCCACTGGGGGAAGGGTCCCCATTTTCTCTTCAGTTTCTCCCTTGATCCCAGACCCCCCCCAGACCCCTTCCCGCGCGGTGACCGCCAGAGCCCGACAGCGCCCCCTGCAGGCCAACACAGAGCACTGCAGGCTCTGCACCTCCAGTGACCCAACAGCGCCCCCTGCCGGCCGTGATTGGAACTGCGCTGAAGGACAGAGAAGTGTTCAGACTTTTTCTTTTGTTTGAAGGGGACTTCTGGGTACAGGACTATTGTTTAATTGTTTTTATTTTCTGTTACTCTTCTTGCCAATATACATATATCTTTTAATAAAGGGTTGTTATTTCTTGTTTACTTCCACACTTCCTCTATTAAAGCCCCTTAATTTTTTGAATTTACAATTGCTGAGAGAGAGGAGTTTGGTCTGTCTCATAACTCATCCTCTTTAGTAAACATTCCAGTCTCTTCAAACTGAGACAGTTAAAAAAACAGTTATTGCATAAGACCATTTAGTCCATGTGTCTCATGAAAAAGGAACACTTGAAAACAAGGTCATGTACCCATATAATCTAAAACTGCATCAAAACATATATGGTAGAGCAGCCAAGCTCAAATATTCTCAATGCTGATGTATCTGTAGAAGATTCCCCCCTCACCTGCTAGGGATGGAGCCCAGGATACAATTGGTTTTCTGGGACTCAAGCACATTTCTGGATGTTGAACTTGACTTATGTTTAAAGGACTTAGTTACAACTATGTTTCAATGTGAGAGCTATTTGCTTTCTATGAGCTATATCACATTACTTACAAAACCATAAAAAGGAAATTAACAGTAAAATAAAAATGTGAATTTAATGCCACACATCACCCCAGTAATTTCATTAATGAACCATAGATTATTTCCAAGATTATTTTTCTTTAATCTAACTCCTTACCTAAAAATATTTATTTTGCAGATGCAAATGGGACAGCAAGTGACCTTATCCTGAGATTCTTTTCCCAGGGATGATAGGAATTGACATAGTAGGTATTTTCCACAGATGGGACAGAACTTGTTTTTCACAAACCACCTCATTTTATGGGTAATACTCCCCAAAGGATTCAGGACTTCCATAAAGGTGTGGAAAATACTAATGATAACTGTGTTAGGAGCATAAACATCAGATTAGCCCACAACCATCTCAGTGGCCATGTCACCTTTGGGGCCATCACAAGCTGCACAAGCATCATTCTATCAACAATAGAATATCGTCAATAACGCTAGGAAGGCAGTTTGGTAACTTTGGTTGGTTCACCTCTCATTTCAGCCAAGAATTTTCAGTAGTTAAGAGCGAGTGACTCAAACCAATCTGCCAATTCCTTATAGTCCAAGTATGGACTTTCCTAAGGATTTGTAGACCCAATATTAATTATTCTCTTGCCAACTTTTTGCTGGCATCTAATTCTTCCGCTTACTGAAAAAAATATTATTTCACTCACAGATTATGTATTCTGGGAATTTCATTCTACAGAGGAGTAAGGGGAAATAAAGGGTTATTAGGACTGCAAAAATGTAGTTTAACACAAATGTATATGAAGTTCATGATCTCTAATAGTCCCATTAAATTATAACACCCAAATTTAAGAAATGTTCATGGAACAAATTAATGGGACTTTTTTAGCTACGTGTAAACAACCATTTAAGAATGGAGCCATTTAGTAACACTGCATTCAAAATATGAACTTCTCCACACTTTGTGGAAACAAATGATGCTAGTATCATTACTGTAATATTCAGAATAATTAATTATTAAAATGCTATGGCAGTTAAAAGAGAACTTTGATTTTAGAGCTGGATGAAATTTCAAAAAATGAGAAGTTACTCTTTCCCTTAAAAATATGAACTGTTGTTTACACAAGTTCAAAGTCTTAAATACCCTCCCTGTCAGCTGCTTGCAGTGAACCATAGAAATATCTCAAATGTGTAGCTAATTGGAAACCTTCCTGATTTCAGAGAAATTTATATCTATTGTATATGATGCATGTTGATAATTGCATCAGCCTGAAAGTGGGACAAATTGACTGGCAAGAAGTCTATGTCTTTTATCTCCACCTTTGCATGAATGATTAAATCTGCTGTTTATCTTGAACATTTCAAAATCACGCAAAACTTGCAAAGAATTGATTTCTTTGAGTGAGGTTTGAATAACTGGCAGCCACACTAAAATTCCTGTTCATTTCAGTTTTACAAAGAAGAATAAAATGTATTTCCCTCATTTTCTATTGTAAAATGCACAATTTCCTTAAGGTCTATTTCTATTGTTACACTGTGTACTGCATAGACTATTTTTTCATGTAATTCTTCAAAGAAAAAATTTGAAAAAGCAAAAATGTATTCTAAAGATGTATTCCTACTGCTTGGTATGGCAGGTAAAATAAATATTGTTTGTCACTCAAAATTATTCCATTCAAGTGTACGTGTCATTTTTGCTTCCCTTTTTCAGTCTAAATTATATTCCTACTGATTCCCTAATGATAAGTATTTAAATTGCATTTTTAATGATTTGTTTCTGTAGTGTGCCTAGGTAAAATCCTTTACAGTAAGACTGAGGAAGATGGATATTTGACAGATTTTTTTTTCTTATTTTTATTTCAATTAATAATTTATATAAGGTAGCATATCTTTTAGAGCTTCAGAGCAAATAAACTCTCTTGCTGACAAGGATGATTGTTAGTCTTGTTATTTACATGTGTTTAGCACTGTTTTCTCTAAACTGTTAAGTGAACTAGGAAATAGGAATAGGATATGTGCTGATGTTGGTGCTGCATCTGAGTCAGGGTAACTGCCGGAATCAGTCCAGGCTGGGGATGAGCAGGCAGAGCAGCCCTGGGGAGAAGGACTTGGGGGGTGCTGGTGGGGGAGAGGCTGGACATGGCCCACCACAGAAACTCCCCATGCCCTGGGCTGATCCCACAGCGTGGGCAGCAGAGCAGGGGGGGATTCTGCCCCTCTGCCCCCTCAGGTGAGACCCCACCTGCAGAGCTGCCTCCAGCCCTGGGGGCCCAGCACAGCAAGGACATGGAGCTGCTGGAGCGAGTCCAGAGGAGGCACCAAGGTGATGAGAGGGATGGAGCAGCTCTGCTGTGAGGAAAGGCTGGGAGAGTTGGGATTGTTCAGCCTGGAGAAGAGAAGCTCTGGGGTGACCTAATTGTGGCCTTCCAGGATCTGAATGGGCTACAAGAAAGATGGAGAGAAACTATTTACAAGGGCCTGGAGTGACAGGTCAAGAAGGAATGCCTTCCTACTGCCAGAGGGCGGGGTTAGATGGGATATTGGGAAGGAATTCTTGTTTGTAAGGGTGGTAAGGCCCTGGCACAGGTATCCCAGAGAAGCTGTGTCTGTCTGATCCCTGGAAGTGTCCAAGGCCATGTTGGACAGCACTTGGAGCAACCTGGGCTAGTGGAAGATGTCCCAGCCCATGTCAGGAGTGGGACTGAAAGAGCTTTAAATTCCCTTCCAATCCAGGCTATTCTGTGAGTCTATTATTCTGTCACTCACATTGTTCATGAGTGTTATAAATGTTTTCGTTGTCCAACCATAGCCTAAGCTGTGCAGTCATATCATAACCAAGTGCACCAAGAAGCTCTTAGGTACTTCTCTTCAATATATCAAGTAATTTTTCTCTTTCTTATTGGAAAGATTTATATTTTCAAAATATATTTTGGAAGTATATTTTGAAACTATAGATTCAAGTAATTTCTGTAGGGTTGTGTCCTTTTCATGGGTGCATTTTTATATGCACCTGATAGTGTTACTCCTTCACAAAACAATTAATAATTTTTAATTTTATATTGTGATAAAGAACAGAAGCTCGGATAGCCTGATCAAAAACAAAAAAATCTGTATCCATACATCATTGACATCTGTGTGAACTACTTCCTCTGAACAGGGATAGATGCTGAACATAAAGTGTGTTTAGGTATCTGTATTACATGCAAAAAGTACTGTAGCGACGGGCGAGGGTCGAAATGGCAGGTGAAAGGTGCACTGGAAGCCGCAGACCCAACCCTGCATGCAGGCGGTTCAGGATATTGGTCATTTGAGACAGTCTCTTGGGGCAGCACCCTGAACAGCCAAGCAGCCTTTTCAAGGACAGCACTGATTGCTCCACTCAGAGAGGGGCTTAGAAAAGGTGGCCTAAACAAAGCTCATCTCCTCCTTCACCCTTGGTTAACCGCAGACCAACGGATATCTTCTTCCAATGCGATCGCACAAAGATCAAAAGACAAAGGCATGCACCTGCCTCCAAAGGTATACCTAAATTAACTCTAGCATGTTGGAATATCAGAATTGTATCTTGCAGAATTTACCACCTAAGGAGTCTTTCTGCTGTGCCTTTTGCAATCAGATATGTCTATCTCATATTGGCCTTTGTAGCCACCAATGTGCTTGTAACAAACGTCGATAGAGCCTTCCTAAATCTTTGTTTGCGAAGCCTAGCCATGATTACAGACAAGTACTTAACTAGATTTTAAAAAATGCTTAATTTTACCAGGAATCAGAAAATTAGCTTAAATTAAAGATTTTGACAGGTTACTAAATGATTTAAATTTTTTTGTGCCTTATAACCTGATAACAAGTTGCGCCTTATAACAGACTTCCTAGGAAGTCTGCTTCAAAGCAGCAGATTAAATTCTGTCCATCCCAATGCTAGGCTAATGGCCTCATCATGATCTGTTTTTTCTCTAACTGCACTTTGTTATCATTGAATTAATATGTAACTTATTGAACAACAAACACATATACATGGTGTTTTCATTAGGCAAGTTGCCTTCTAATAATATTTTTAGATACCAAAAAAAGTTCATAACTTGATAGATTTTTTTTTTCTGCTTAAAGTTTTATTTGTGATTGCTTCTTTTTCAGCTATTGTTTTACCCAGGACTTTAAGTTTTCATTTTAAAATGACATTTTGAAGATTTTGGGGATAGTTCCACAGCTTTGGGCTATTGGAGATCATGAGAGCTAATTGCTATTGGGTGCACATTAAAGATATATAACTATGTACAAGTGCCAAACCTAAATTCCCAGGCACAGGATTTGTTTGTGGCCAGATGATGGAACAGTATGTTTACCCAGACAGGTGTAGGTAGATGTGGGGTTGTGTGTAGAAGGAAAAGGCTCAGTAAGATGCCAAGAGACAGATGCTAGTCTTGGAGAGAGAACAGCATTGCCATATGGCTCCCAGACAGGATTTGGCTGGTGCCTTGTCAGATCTGAATGTGGGCGGAAGATCTTCAATCACACTGCAGCATTTTCTGTGATTCTGTTCTTTTTAATGTGACAAGTGCATACCCCTTGTTAACTACATCCATCCAAACACTAAAGAGCTTGGTTTGAGAACATGTGCTTCTACAGTGATTTCTTTTCAGTCTACAAGTCTACAATTTCTTTATCAGTTGTTTTTTTTTTTTATGAGTCTTGGTATAGCTGCTACTTCTGCAAGATCTGATGCTGAATAACATGTGCCTCAGTGTTCCAAAATCCAGCCATCTTTTTCTTGTTTTCTTAGATGATAGAGCAGAATCCTGCTTTGCTTTCTATTTGGATTTGGAGATTTCAAGGCCAATAGATATTAGTTAAATAACTGTGGCTGTCATGCTGGGAGTGCTGATAGAGAGCTTTAACATGCACGAATAAGTCTTGGGATATTTCTCTATCAAGCTGGCAGGAGGAAACTAAGAGGAAAGAATACAAAAAATCCAGTCTATGATCCTAATGCTGAAGGCAATAATCACTGTTATAAACTTATAAACACTAATATATTACATAATATATCATTATCCTGTTAATCATTTACAAGAATTTTGTGCATATATACATTGTCAGGCTCAGTTTTGTACTGTACCTTTCTCAGTGCTTGAAGTAAAAAAGGAATGAACAGACAGTTTATTGGTGACTAATGATAACTTCCAATTTCCTCCGAAAAAGACATATTGTTTAATAATGCCCTCATAGTAGTGGAGCAAAAGTAGTTATGGCTCTTCCTGCTGCAGAATACTTCTTTCTTGGTACAATGGCACCTAATAACATGATTCGGAATTGGGGTGATAGGGAAATTGTCTCTGGAATAGTTATAGAAAGTAGGTATAGTTGTAGAGTAATATGTCTCAGAAAAGGATTCAGAAATTCCATTTTGAAAATAGAAGACAGACCAAGACTGATGTGGTAAATTTATGATATTTAGTTCTTAAATGAGAAAAAAAGAAAAAAAAAAGAACCAACAATCAATGGCAATTTTTCAGCAGCAAGAGACTACATTTTCATTAAGTAAACTTAATAAAGTATAGCAATTCAAACATATATCTTTCGCCTAAAAACCTGCAAATAATATCCTTAATTCCCTTGTTTTTCTAGTAATATAGTAGTCTTCATCCTAGGGATAAAAAAGGCCTTATCAAAGAAACCTTATCAGTTTAAAGAACCTTTAACATTTTAATTAAAAATACAAAGTTGTGGTATAGTCATATTAAAAAAAAAACTTGAGGAAAGGATGTAAATGCATGCAAAATGATTAATATAATGAGTGACATGCAATCAATGCCCGGTGTAAGAGTGAAATCAAAAGCAGATTAAATTCTTACAAAGACTTTATCAGATGCTTAAATCAGACTTGTTAATAGGCAAGCATAATCAATAATAGCTATGAAATTCAATACAAATTTAATACTCCATTACTCTGTGATAGAGACAATGTTATATTTGAAATTTGAGCTGTGAAGTTTTGGTCATTTTCTTTTTTTCGCTCTGTATGCACATCTGCTCATACAGAGTACAGTTATAGCATTTAACTGAAGTTTTCACAAAAGCTTAATGAAAAAAAGTCATGTAAACTAGAAAAACTTTATTTTCTCAAAGGAATAATGAGTGCAATCACACAGCACCTATAGGATGGACAAGGGATTAGACCCAGCCAGCATGGGTTTAGGAGGGGCAGGTCCTGTCTGACCAACCTGATCTCTTTTTACGATCAGGTGACCCACCTGGTGGATGAGGGGAAGGCTGTGGATGTGGTCCATCTAGACTTCAGCAAGGCCTTTGACACTGTCTCCCATAATATACTCCTGGAAAAGCTGGTAACCCATGGCTTGGACAAGTGTACCCTCTCCTGGATTAGGAGCTGGCTGGAGGGTCGGGCCCAGAGAGTGCTGGTGAATGGAGCTGCATCCAGCTGGCGGCCGGTCACTAGTGCTGTTCCCCAGGGATCAGTGTTGGGCCCAGTCCTGTTTAATATCCTTATTGATGATTTAGATGAGGGGATTGAGTGTATCATCAGCAAATTTGCTGATGACACCAAATTGGGAGGGAATGTCGACCTGCTGGAAGGCAGGAGGGCTCTGCAGAGGGATCTGGATAGACTTGAGAGATGGGCTGATTCCAATGGGATGAAGTTCAATAAAGCCAAGTGCCGGGTCCTGCATTTTGGCCACAACAACCCCCTGCAGCGCTACAGGCTGGGCACAGAGTGGCTGGAGAGCAGCCAGGCAGAAAGGGACCTGGGGGTACTAATTGACAGGAAGCTCAACATGAGCCAACAGTGTGCCCAGGTGGCCAAGAAGGCCAATGGGATCTTGTGCTGTATCAAAAATAGTGTGGCCAGCAGGAGCAGGGAAGTGATCCTTCCCCCGTACTCTGCGTTGGTGAGGTCACACCTTGAGTATTGTGTTCAGTTCTGGGCCCCTCAGTTCAGGAAGGATATTGAGGTGCTGGAGCGAGTCCAGAGAAGAGCAACAAGGCTGGTGAAGGGACTGGAGCATAAGTCCTATGGGGAGAGGCTGAGGGAGCTGGGGTTGTTCAGCCTGGAGAAGAGGAGGCTCAGAGGTGACCTCATCACCGTCTATAACTACCTGAAGGGAAGTTCTAGCCAGGTGGGGGTTGGTCTCTTCTCTCAGGCACTCAGCAATAGGACAAGGGGGCACGGGCTTAAGCTCCGCCAGGGGAAATTTAAGTTGGATATCAGGAGAAAATTCTTTACAGAGAGAGTGATCAGGCACTGGAATGGGCTGCCCAGAGAGGTGGTGGATTCACCATCCCTGGAGATTTTTAAACGCAGATTGGACGTGGTACTGAGTGCCATGATCTAGTAAATGGACTGGATTTGGACCAAGGGTTGGACTTGATGATCTCGGAGGTCTTTTCCAACCCAATCGATTCTATGATTCTATGATTCTAAGATTCTATGAATTATGCTCATGTCACAATGCAGTTCTCCACTTTGAAAGAGTTTACCAGTAAGATTATGACACGATTCAGCTTTGTTACTCACCTGTGTGGATTTCCCACATTCGTTGTCTCACATTTACAGGCACAAAGAAAAAATACCCAAGTTATATTGTGCAGAAACGGCCCTGCAAGAAGTAGTGGCTCCGTTTAGCACTGTCTGTGCAATTCATGATTTCAAGACCACATCTGGTCATGGATTTGCCTTTATTAAAATGTCTGTGACAGCAGATAAGCTAGATTTGAATTCCTGGAGCATTGAATAAATGAAGTATTTATATGAGCATTGGATTAGTATTACCCCAAACATATAAAGCTATTATTCAAGTCTAAGAATCACTAGTTTCATTTAAAGCCAACTCACTTATGAAAGAGAGCTGACATAGTGGTGTATTTGTTTCAGTATATTGAGATTAATGTGTCCTGTGACTGCATCACCAATAATTACAAGAAATGCTGTTTGTTTAAATATTTAATTTTTTTTACCTGCACAAAATACAGAAGTACAAGGCATAAAACAGATTGAAAAATATGGTGAATTCAAACACACACCTCTTTTGTATCTCAAAAGACAAAAAACTTTTCACTGCTACCTAGTGTAGTATGAACCTCTTTTCCAAAAGAAGTGTCTGATAAATCTGGTGGATACTTTTAGAGCTGTTGACCATTTTTCTAAGCATGTTTCAGGATGTGCTCAACATGACATGACACCATGAATCAGATACAACTTTGTGTTGTTGTGTTTCAAAGGAAACCTTTTATGATCATCCTTTATGTGGATTATGACAACTTTGCTGCCAGAAGGATAAATGCGCATGTTCCCTCCTTTTGGATTTGCTTTATCCTTCTGTCTTTTAATATGTCAGAAAAAGTCCCTGCTTGCCCCTTCATCTGCTCAGCCTTTTGAATCGTGTCTTCCATAACCTCATTTGGTTCCACAATCTCATTCAGTTGAGCCTATTTGAAATTTTCTCTAGGGATGAATGCAAGTGTAGAAGATAATGTGTCTTTTAGTTGAAGACAGAGCTTAAAATGTAAGGGACTATAGAGAAAAATAACTAGTGACATTGACAAGGAGCTAGAATTTCATAAGAGCAAGGATATTATGGAATTATTTTATTACCTTTGAACCCCAAGAACTTCAAAGCTCCACAACATTCCATCTAAAGCAATTCCTGGCTACTTCTCTGTCCTGTATTTTATAGAATAACAGAATACAACTTAGACAGTATTTTTGCCAAACTTCAGTTCTGCAAAGGTCTGTTGAAACTTTAATTTTCAGAATGAAGGAAAACTCATAGGTAGGACCTATAAATCATGTTTGGTGACATTTCTCAAATAATGTAGGTACAAAATGTATCTCAGGTTCTTTTCATTCATTTTAATGACTGTAATGAAAAGATAATATGTGCTGAAATGCACCACTCAATCTGAGCAAGCAGTAGTACAGAATAAATCAGCTCCTATTGCCCCTTAGGACTGCAATACATTAAGCTTTTGTTACCATTATGTGCTTTATTGTTAAGTGTTACATGCTGCATTTATAATTTAGTTCCTAACTGAGCAAATTCAATGGCTTTGAATCTTTCAGATTCTTAAGGAAAAGTTTTCTAAAAGAAGGAATAAGAAACAATCAGATGACTCAATTACCTGAAAACAGTTTTACTACATGAAAAGTAGTTCTCAAACAGTATAAATCAACATAACATCGAAGTCAGTGGAGCATAGAATTTCATATGAGCTGAAGTATTTGGTCCAATACTTGCATGTTAATTCTCCTAAATGTCCTGTGTGTGGGAATTCTAGTTCATAATGAGGGATTCCAGATGCAGCAGTATCAAACGTTACAATGATTTGCTGTTGGCTTACTCTTTTCTCATTAGCTATGAGTTTCACTGGATTCAGTGTCTCAGCTTTCTGTGACATTTCGCTTTTAACATTGTGTCACTCTTTTAAAGTGTAACACTTGACAATAAATTATGATTCTGGCATTTCACAGTGAATCCATTGGAGACCAAAAAAGTCAGAATTAAACCTGTTATTTTCTCTGGTTTGACCTACAGAATGAAGAAGGGAAAGTGTAATCTACTCAAAGTGGGAGGTGAAAACTTACTCATTTGCATGTATAACTCTATTTTTATTCTCAATTAATAATGAGAGGCAGAGGGTTTCAACCTTCTTAGGCAGCAGAAAGGCATGGATCTCAGAGACCAAATAAACTCTTTCTTGAAGGACAATGTCTATTTCTGGTGCAATAACTTGTGAACTGGTTATCGAGTTTTTCATAACGAGAACTTGGATCTTCCGAATGTTGATAGTAAGTTCATTCATTTCATGTTTTGGATTCAGATGTTCACATTTTACCTCAAACTGTTATTGTTAAATTTGAGAGCTGCACCTCTTTTGAATAGTATTCCAATTAAAATCATTGTTAATGATGCCAAGAAGCACCTACTCCACAAACACTGACAGAAGCCTTGAGAAAATTTGTCCCAAGCAATGTAGCTTACTCTTAATCTACAACACTCCAGAGTGACCTAAAATGTTTCACTGGGCCAGGAATGTGCTGTCCCTCAAAGCCAAGTGGGAACCCAGGAGATAAAGAGCTCTGCAGCAAAATCACAATGATCACCTTAATCTTACACTTCATGGAGCTGTCAATAAAGGTTAGTGACATCTTTCTACTTTATTTCATGGCATGACCACTGATGCTATTACATCCCACAGTAACACTTTAAATTAGGATCCCCAAATAAAGCTCTAATCCTTTGAAGCTGGCATTTTCCAGACTGCCAGCCAAGCGGATACTTAAGAGGATGTGTATATAGCTCCTGGGCCACTATTTTTCCCTTTGAAGTATGTTTTAAGGCCACTGTTGATTTCTGTAAAAGTTCAATAAAGTAAATGTCTATGTTACTGAAAGGTTAATTAAAATGTAGCAAACTGTTCTTCATCGTATGGCTGTTGCTGAATCTGCTCTGTTTCCTTCTTAAATTACAGAAATTATACATCTGCACTACCTGATAGTTTTTGTTAAAACTTTTCTCTTTTTTTTGGATAGCTTCCTATATGTACTTTTGGAAGAAGATGATCTAGTTTTGAACTCTTTTGAGTCGGGATAATCTTCAACTGAGTGAAAATATTTATGTTACTACAGCACACTTCCTAAAAAAAGTATTCTAACTTCTCAATTTAATAAAAAAATCTATACCTCTGATTTTAATTTTTTTTTCTGTTTTTCCAGCAGTTTTGGACTTTAAAACACTCAGGTTCTATAAAAATATTATTATAGTTTCCTTATTTTTTTTTCTGTACCATGTAATTAGAGATGAGGTGGTGGTAGCATTTTTTTTTTCATAGATGATATGGCCACTCACTTCAAGAAAGCATTATCAAAAAGCTTAGTTATTCATGGGTTAATGTGACTAAAGTTTGAAAGGCATCATATGGTTAAAGAAAAATGTTCCTCTAATGTTCAATTGCAGTCTCCCCAGGAGTAATTTGTACCTCTTGTCTTTTCTATGTGATTCCTTGCACAAAGGGAATCTCCACCTTCTTCGTAGTCACCCTTTAGATAGTGGAACATGGTAATGAGGTCTCCACTCAGCCTTCTTTTTTCAGGGCTGAACAAACCCAGGTGTCTCAGCCTTTTCTCACGTCAGACTTCCCAGCACTTGGATGATCTTCATGGCCCTTCTTTGGACCGTCTCCAGCCCACCCACATCTATTTTGCACAACAGAGACCAAACCTGAATATTTTATTCCAGATGTGACCCAACAAACACTGAGTAGAGTGGGATCATGATGTCTTTATCTCTGCTGGGGACACCCTTGTTGATGCCACCCAGCATCCCATTTGCTTTCTTAGCTGCAGCAGAACCCTGATCACTCATTTGAGTTGGTTCTCCCCAAGACCTCCAGGTTCCTTTTCACAGAGCTGCTCCCCAGCCAGGTGGATTCCAGCCTGTGCTGCACAAGTTTTCCCACGTGGAAGGCCTTGCATTTGTCCTTGTTGAGCTTCATAAGATTTGTTTTTCTCCTCTCTTCCAGCCTGTCCAGGTCTTCATGCAGGGTGACTCTTACTTCCAAAGTGTTCAATTCCCCACATAGTTTGGAATCACCAACAAGATTCCTCAGAGCACTCTTGATCTCATCACCCAGATCACATATGAAGACGAACCATGTTGGGCCCATTACTGATGCCTGGGGGGTAATATTTGGGACAGGCTGCCAGTGTGAAAAGGGACTATTTACCATGACCCCCCTGGGTGTTGCCTGCCAGTCAGTTCTTCACCCACCACACAAACTCTTTGTCTAGACCATAATGAATGAGTTTCTCCAGGAGAAGGCTGTAGGAAACCGTGTTGAAATCCTTGGAGAAATCCAGTTAAGACAGTGGTCGCTGTTTGCTCCACATCAGCCAAGCAGGAGACTTTGTCATAGAGGGTGATGAGGTTTGTCAAGAATGATTTGTTCTTGGTGACTCAGTGCTGGCTTTTCCCAATCACGTACTTTATCTTGTGGTAGCCCCCAGGTGGACTCATTCCACAGCTTTGCCAGGAAGTGAAGTAATACTGATGGGCCTAAAATTGCCTGGATTCTTCTTTGAGCCCTCCTTGTAGATGGAGCTGTCATTAGCCCTCTCCCAGTTTTCTGAGAAGTCCCCCAACCTCCATGGCTTCTCAAAGAAGAAAAGAGAGAGGATCTTCCTAATTATGTCAACCTGCACTCTTAACACCACTGGGGAATGATCACAGAATCACAGAATAATTTGGATTTGAAGGGACATTAAAGATCATCTCATTTCACCCCCCTGCCATGGACAGGGACATCTTCCACTAGACCAGGTTGCCCCAAGCTCCATCCAACCTGGCCTTGAACACTTCCAGGGATCAATTTTTAGGGGTCAAACTCCTGTTAAGAGTTCGCATAACTCTTCCATTACTGACAATGGGATTGTGTTTGCATCAACCTGTTTTCTGTTGTCTAAATGATACGAGCCAGACCCATGCTGTCCAGGTGATCTGCCCAATTGACCTGCAAGGCTGTTCAACAGTGGAGATATTTTTTCCATTTCTCCTTTAAGAATCCAGGCCAGTGGAGTCTAGAGGATTTTCCACTGGCTTCAGGAGTTGAAATTAGAACACTCATCTCATATGGAGATGTAATTGAGCTTGTCATTGTGTTCTGTTTCAAGCAAGGAAGGCATAAAAAAAACCCCACCATCATACACAAGCAGAAAAACCTAAAAAAACTGGAGAGTTCAAAGGGAGAGAATTTGAATAGAGAAAGCTGGTAGAGCAGAAGTGTGCTTGTTGACTCAGTAAAGTAAATGCTGGAAAAAGGAGTTGTGGCACAGAATATTCTGAGATCTTGATATGCAGGAAAAAAGAGGTGTGTTTTCAGAAAACAAGTCTCTGTGTCTACACATTAGAAAAGGAGGTGAGTGAAGATTTCAGCAATGATTTTCAATGAGAAAATTTGGTTTGAAATGCATTTGAAATACTTACATTAATTTCTTTTCCTGTTTCTGCATTTGTTGAAAAATTATTAGGGAGAATTTAGAACTCTGGTCAGCGTAAATTAGACATATTGGAATTATGTTGATTTTCAGATATAACCCATCACCCAGAAAAATTATAATGAGTGTTTGTGATTAAAAAACATGTGAGGAGCTCTTACTCATTTAGAATACTAGGATGGGCTGGTGTTGCTAATGAAATGCAAAATTAAATTCTAGTGGTTATGTAAATAAGGCAAAAATAAAACTAGAGATACTGCTGGACTTCCAGGGAAAAGATAAACTCTTTTGACACTATCAAAAGATAGTAACATGAAATAATTTTTTAGGGTTTTATTGTGCTTAGGTGTATCTTGGCTGGATTTAGCTTTAAAAAACCCACAAAACCCCCAAACAACTGACAGAGCTTACTGTACATGATAATCTAAAAGAGAAATGATCTTATGAATGTTATAGTAGTTTGATGGCCCATTAATATAGTCTGACATCTTCTTCATCATTGAAAGTAGGGAAAATGATCATTTGATGAAGAGTAGTTAGAAATTTATCTTAAATGAGAGAGAACTGATTGTTTTAGTAAGGCAGAGTCACTACTTTTTGCTCCAGTAATCATGATGGATAATGGCCAAGTTTGCTTGGTAATACATGACCTTGTGCACAAAATAAGAAATGTTTAATATTTCTTTTTTTTTTTTCCCCTGAAACTAGCAGAGATGTACTTCTAGATGTACAAAATCTTAAAAATATAGTTTAAAATATGTACATATTTTCAGTAATATTGTTGGCATGATACTGCAATGTTTATCTCCATTTGCATTTCAGTAGGTTGCAAATACTTTTAACAAAGGGAAAGGTTATGAGGGGTTGGAGAAAAAGGGTTATACTTTAGATATATACAGCTTAAGCAGTAACAGACAGTGGTATTAGGTTGAAAAAATATTTCTGAGGGAATATATATGGTTATCTTAAAACCCTATAGTTTTAAGTAAATTTAAAATTAATAGATAGGATTGATTTCTCTTTTTACTTTAAATCCATAGTGATATTTTTCTATTGCTTTTGTATTTAGTTTTTATACTAAAAAAGTATGAAGAATTGAAGTTTTCATTTCAACTAAATAGGTTTAAGTTTATTGCCAAATTTTGGAGGGAGGGAACAATCAAATAAAATCTTTTCACTGTTTATGCAATGGGTCCCTTATGCTGTTTGTTATTCATTGAACTGCGGCAGTAATAGAACAGCCAAATAGTTTTAGCCAGTTGTTCCCAACCCCTAAATTTTGAGATGTGATTCTTGCTGGCATATTCAAAACTCAAGTTTGATCATTTGAGTCACAACAAATGATATGGAAATACTTGTTTTTGTTGCTAAAATAAAAAAAATAATGTTTGTGATAATTTTGAAGTTGTATGTTGCCTCCTGCTTGCCTTTGTATTGCTCATTTCTTTGTGTTTGTTTAAAAAATAACAGAAATGGCAATCAAAGTTTCACTCTTGTAGATTTTGTCTGACCTTGAACAATTTCTGCTGTAATCTAATCACTGCAAAATGGAACAATTCATGTTGCCAGCACTTCTTTCTATATGCTTGTATGTAAGGACCAATCCAACCAGGATTATGGTGAGTGAGTTCTCTTGGTATTTCTGAACTAAAACATGAGGAAATGTTGATGAGTGAAATGTTAATAGCTCTTTTAATGAAGTTCTATGACAGAGAGAAATGAAGAGAGAAATTTATTATTAGGTTCATCTCTCCACAGCTCTGGATCTACTTTCAGAGTATCAGAAAGTGGTAGGAGGGAAAAGTAGTGTGATATTCATGGAAGAGCATGGAGGTAAACTTTGGATCTTCTCTTTCCAAATCCTTATGAAATATTATTCACAATGAAATGCAGTAATTTCAGGGTCATTAAGAAAGAGTTCACCTGCTTTCTCATTGTAACTACAAAGAGGATATGAAACATGTATCCTAACTTCAATCATCTGATGGTGGAAAAAGCCCAAAACTCATAGAAATATGTCGATTCTTGGAACAAATAAAAGAAAACATACTTCACATGTTTAAAAGATGCTCTCATGAAAAACTCTTGCAAAATCTCTGCTACAACCCTTTTTTGCTGCCGTTAGTAGCTCTTCATTAGCCCTCTCAAAATTGTAGTTGCATGCATATATTTGATTTATCTTGCGAAGACCATTAGAAAAGTGACTGCACTTTGTTTTACCTTAAAATATCCTGATAGTTCTACATCTCATTATTTCATTAATAAGCATGGATCCTTACCTAGAATCTCATATTTGCACTCGTTTAATTCTAAACAACTCCTTGATGCCCAGTTGCAGATATTCAGCGTATTTACTGATTCATTTCGGTATTTACCTTGTATTTCCCTGATGTTCCTAATTTGTTTTCCATAGACTTAGGTTCCCAGTGATGGGACAAACATGCCAGGCTACAGCAATAGTGATAAATGGTGTTGATGCCTTAGTGTGATACCCAAGTAAATTAGCTGGTAAAGCTAGACCGTTCAGTTTCAATTTTTGATACTCTTTTGTAGCATTGGCTTTTCATTCATCACTGAGTTGGTTTAATTTCTCAGTGATTTCATTATTCTTCACAGGGCAATGAAAATTTAGAAATGCATAAGGAAGACAAATGCAGTGTTGCAACTGAAGCTACATGAGAACATGATAACTAAAGTGTAATCCAGGGGGATCTGAGCTATGGAAAGCAGTTTAAAAGCTTTTAGAATGTGCAATCCTTAGAAAAAACTTTTTGCCTGGAGGATTCAAATAGTTCTATATTTTAGATGTACAGGTTCCTTAAGCCATAAGATCCTTCTTATCCTGTGACATCTATTTAGAATGGACAACATTGGACATACAGGGGAGAACGGAAGAGGATGTACATGAAACAATTTGTACCATCTAGAGAACTGCTGAAACAGTTGTGTAGTCATGATAACAAGACTTTCCAGACCTTTCCCTGTGATCTTTTTATTTTTGTCCATGGCCTTCAAGTTTACTGGAGCTAAGACCAGCACCAATCTGTGCATATTTTCTGTCTCACAAAGGGGAATAAAAAAATGAGTTTTAAAAGTTTTTGGTCTGTTTATTCCATCAGAAATTTTAAAGATGATTTTAAGAAGGTTCTGGCAACTTGGGCTTACATGGTTTCCAGAAGGAAAATACAGAAGGATCTTTCAAAAATACACAAAAAAATAATTTTTTTCACCTCTATGCCACATAGATAGATCTAATGTCCAGTCACTTGCTTTCCACCTTTTCTGTCTCAGTTGCTGCCTGCATTTGTTCATCCACTTGTAGCTTCTTATGTGTGTGAGATGACCTCCTTTTTCCAACCTACCAATGATGCTATTTCATCAACTCTTATAAAACCTTTCTTGCAATAAATAAAACGTTTCACTCTTTAGTTATATTTCCATATCTGAACACAGGAAATACATAAAGCTCCTTCATTCACATCTTCAATCTTGTGCCTGACACTGTTAAAGTATTAAATACTGAAATAACTCTTTTGAAATAGAACAGGTTAGAAAGGTTCACATTTCAGTTTAATTTCACATATTAACTTCTGTGTTATGCAGCTTATTTGATTAAAATGATAAGTGTTTTATTTCTGCTTTTAGAGTTTTGGGCTTTTGGAGAATATATTTGGACAGATTCAGGTAAGTAAGAATGCAATTCAAGTCTGTTTACCCTGAAAGACATGGATTTCTGTAGGAGCCCAAAACCAGCTCTCAGCAAAAGGAGGCTCAGTAAATTTGAATCACAAACCTTGGAAAACAAGGCTGACAAACATTTCGTGAGCTGAAGAAATTTGGACCCTTGTCCTCAGACCTATTGATGTGCAACCCAGAGATATAAACCTGGCTCCAAGCAGAATTAAGAAAGGACTTTTTGAGATGGTTGTTAAAACCATGTCTAAACCCCTGTAATCCCTCTATCCCCCATGTAATCCTACTTGAAGAAAAATTAACTATTCGGAAATTGCAGTAAAAACTTGTAAAACTCCCCAATTAACATAGGTTGTCCCCTTCATTAACATGTCCAGCCCCAGATACCTTTAAAGTTGTGTTCTCGTGTTCAATAAAGATTCCAATTTTCCCTATACTGGAATCGTGTCTAGTTTTTATTTTTCAGTCTGCTACTGATTTCTTTTTATTTAAATGCCTTGGAGAAAAATTCTTAGGCAAGATATTTTAAAAAATCCAATCCTTTTCATTACCAAATTTCACCTAATGAAATTAGAATTTTTCATGGGGAAAGGAAATGCTTTGATTTGAAACACTCATAGTCAAGCTGATCATTTTTATTTTGAATTCATTGTTTAAATTCAGTTAATTAAGCGTTTTGATTTCAGTTTCAGGGGTTTTTTACTCTTAATTTTTCATTGTCAATTAATATTTACTTTAAATCATAATTATATAATGATAAACATATTAGCTTTTTATGGGAGAGAAACTCAATCTTTTAGTCAACTGCATTTGTTCCTTTATTAAAACAAATGCCATCCCTTGAAAGCAATTTTTATTTCAGATAAGTAAGGCAAACAAAAGTCTTAGGTTGACCAAAAAAAACAAACAAGAAGCCCACTGAGAAATAAAACACTGCTAATTACAGGTGCAGGTTAAATAAATCTGCCATTATTTTTCTATCAAATAAAAATTACATTATTATGAAGGATTCACAGCTCATTAGCCAACAGCTGATTAACTCAAGTGACTCTGGCCTCAGGAATATCTTGTGTTTAATTGTCTTAGAGCCTTTAGACAGCAGCCAAGCCCTGTGAGCAGACAGTTGAAGATGTGATTTTCCAGGAAAGATTTCAGGAAGTCTTTCTTTTGTTTTTTCCTACTCCTCCTGGTTGCATAAATATTTGAACAGAAAAAAAATCCATAATATCAGTGAGTCTACTTGTAGAGACTTATGATTAAAATGTACCTTGTAAAGCAGGCATGACTGTAAGTGAAATTTCACTGTGGGTTATCTAGAATGAGAGGAAATCTATGAGTGACACAAGTGGAAAGAAATCAGTGAAACATATAATAGATAATTTTTTTTCTTAAAAAAGCAGAAACAACGTATTGTTTCTGCTGCATTTCTTGCCAGATGTAATTTCTATGTCATAGAATGCTCTTCAACTTGGTTCAGAAAACTGAGTAATAGGAAAAAAAATATTCAAGGTTGTCTAAAAAATGAAAAAAACTTTAAAATGTGTTATTTTAATTTTTTTTTTGACTTGGCTATTCAACATTATAAAAATAACAGTAAGGTGAAAGACTAAATAGATATTGACAATAATGTGTTACAATCTTTTGTTGTTCATTATTTGGGTATTTTGCCTTGGTTAGTATTGCTTTTCTCACAGAAACAATGGTAATCAATGGCTTTGATGATATACAAATTCTTTTAAAGGTACTGTACTAGAAATTAAGGTAATGTATTGTGTATACATTAAATATCCTACATTTCCTTATATCACATTGGAATGGACATTATGGCTGATCCTGTTGATCTCTTTCAAATTATATATTTTCATTGTATCATTTGGGATAGCTGAAATTGGTATCGGACTCACTGTATTTTGTCTACATTGTATTATTTCAGTTTCCTGTGTCTAGTCTTTCTTTGTCCTTAGTATAGATTTCATTAATACCTCTAGCATAAAGATTGCTCAAGACTATTCATAACTTGCTTTTCTGATTTCAATGCCATTATTCTCTGTCAAACAGTATCTGAAGTTCCATTTTCATTTCGAAGTCTAGAATTTCAAAAAAAAATGTAAGATGTCAAACTAGTTTCTTCTACAGAAGGTGTGGCAGTCAAATGCATGTTTTTATTTCCATTGGAAAAGACCTTGAGGTAGTGGCTTTCCAAAGGATTAATCTGAGCCATTACAGAAACTCCTGCTTTTATTTACTTGTTGACCATAATTTTCATTTATGATGCCATTGACATCACTAAGAAATTTTATTGGAGAATGAAGTTCCTTAAGAGCAATATCTGACTAAATCTGTTACTAGAAAACAATGAGTTCAAACTGGTTATAAAAATTTCAGGCAACTTGTGCGATTTTATATTTAAGATGTCAGAGGCAGAAAAAATATTCCCCAGTAAATAAAGCCAAATTGTAATCATGGAATTACAGAATACTTGGGTTTGGAAGGGCCTGGACATCCTGTAGGTCATTGATTGATTGACTGGAGACTTGTGCTTTTGAGTTCTGTATATTTTCAAGAACAGAGATTCCAGAGACTCTCTGAACAAAACATTCCAAAGCCAGTATTTCTCATAATGAGGAAATCTTTCCCAGTGTACGACTGCTTTCAATATTTCTCTACAAGTGCTGTGGCAAAAGAGAATGATCTACACAGTTGAAAATGTGTCTGATATGATAGGGACTGAGTATAGTTATTTTTCTCTTTTTAATTTTTTTAGACAACAACACCAAAAATGATTGAAATATACTATCCAATGAAAAAGCCGTTTCTTTTCTCTGTGCAAGTACCAAGTTTGCTCGGTCTCCATTGGCTTTTTTACTGATAAAAAATAGTGCTGACTCCTTATAGAAGATATATTGCTGATATCAGATGGTAGGAATTTTATTCAGAAAAGTGAATTTGTTTTACATATGAATATTTTATAAATTTATAAAATAAGTGGTGTCAATGTAAGGGTTTGTCTGGATTTTACAACTCAAAATATAAAAGCCATTAAAATTTATTTTTTTTTTAGTTATGTAATTTCTTTTTTTTACCTTTAAAACTATTTAGCAGAAACAAAGTATTTTAGAATAAGTCAATCACTTTTATTTATATATGTAACTTGAAGTTGTCTGGACAGAAGATGACTGTGCACTAAGTAAAGCACTTTACTGCTGTGGGATAGAGTTACTAAATCAGTTACCATGGGCAAACAAACTCTCCCTCTGGGCATTTGTTTTATAGCTTTGTTGGGTGCTTCTTTGTGGCTGAAATAGAAGATGATAGACAATTTGGGGCATCCATAAATGTTACAACTTGGCTGTAAAATCAAAGAAGGACAGCAACAAAAGCATAAGCTGAAGCCAAGTGAGGAAGATTTGAGACATACAAGTGAGAAGCTGCACGCAGAAGGTGAAATAAACACAATTCCTGTACACTAAACTATAAAACTTAAAGGGGATAGTGAAATAACTGACTCTATTTTGCAAAAGAAGGGCTATTTTTAATGCTACTCTCAAAATACATTTTTGTGTTCAAGTTCTATGGATGTAATAAAAGAGAACTAATAAAAGAGAAAGAGTCAGTTTGAGGAGTTGCTCAAAAAATATGAGGTGAAATGTCCTAATTCCAATATGTACTTTTTGTACAATCTCAGAAATACAGCTTACGTTTTACTTTAACGAGTTAAATATATATTTGCTTAAAATTTTTATTTTCAATTTTATTGCAGTCTGATTTCACTCTGCTTTTTATTTTCTCATTGCCAAGGAAGAACTGAACACAGTTAAACACACTAAAACCAGAGAAAACATATAAGCATCAAAACTTGCATTTAAAAATGCATTGCATAACTGATATTCTCTCCCATCTTGACTCTTTGAGATTCCTGATACAGAGAACAGCCTTTGCCCTGCTAAAAATGGAGATTAATTAATTTTTTAACTGGCTTATTTATATATTGTGCTCAGAGAAAATAGGATGTCATGCTTTTGGCGACTGAGTTTTTTATTAATTTAGCCATATGAAAATTAGAGCTTGTCTGAATACTTTTAATGTGATAAATATGAAGATTTTATTTAACTTGGAAAATCACCATGAAAGTTAAAACACTAGAATCTCACCGTTATTAAAAGGGTAACAGACCACATATTGCAGTCAGAGGCAATTAGCCTCTGATATTAAGAAAATTAATTTTACCAAATTGCTTAGCTTAATAGCAGTCCTTGGAGAAGTTTCTCCTCGTGATGTATGATACAGGCATACATCACAAGGTTAAGGGTTGTGTTTAGGGTTTATTTAAGCAACTGTTTCTGATTACCACACTTATGAACCAGTTTATTAAAGAGTAACTGGAATTATTGGGCTCTCTATTCAAATACTGATCATAAGCTGGAATTGCAGTGCAGTTCTTGTCATAGTTCCTCAAAGCTCTAGATGTAAGATAGCTGGATAATGGATGCTGAAAAATTTGCATTGGTAGAGTCTTGACATCAAACCTGAGGTGATAAAACACTTTTTATCTTACCAGCTGCTCAATCACCTTATATCTGATTTACGTGACACCCATTCAAACCCTTTTCATAATTTTTTTCACTCAGATAAGATTATCTTTTGCATATCTGAACAACTCATTTGTTGCTTTTTTTTTCCTTTTAAAAAAATTCTATATATATTCCATATTCAGTGTGTGAAAAGCCATTCCTTCTGAATTTTCAACAAGATTACTCTTTCTTATCTTAGTTCTCTCCACAATCTCCAACTTTCTCCATACTCCTTTTAACTTTGTTTTTTCTGATAAGTAGCAACATCAAAAATACCCCTTCCTCCTCAATGGATTTGCACATAAGCAGAATTTCCTGCTTTACTCTTCCTTTTCCTTTTTCATTCTTCCAGCTTACTCTTGACTACTATTTACTCTGAGTGTCTCATATAGTTTATATAGTATTCTGTATTTGCACTAAACATTAGTTCAATCTGGGGTGTGTAGGAATGTGTCTACATGTAGTAGCAACTTCATTCTGCTGATGCCTTAAGACCCTTTTAGTTTCTCATTTTTCTAATTTTGTAAGCTTTATAAGTTTTATAAGAAGTAGAAGTAGATTTTAGAAGCAGCAGCCCTTATTCCTCACCCTTTAGCACAATAGTGTACACATTCCTCAACCCTCTCACCCCATTCCATGCTCCCCATATCAACCCTACCCCTGAATTTAGTAGAAAATGTTTAGTCTTTTGTGAAGGCAGGCCTATGCTGTTTAAAGAACACTCATATCTTGGCCTAAACCACAGAACACAGTCAAGAACTGGGTGACCATGTACCCTCTGTACTCTGAAGATGATGAAGAAGTGGTCCCAAAAGCCCCCAGACCCAATTCCCAGGGGGTGGGCCAGGGGGTGGACCAGGGCAAAACTTGGATTGGTCGGGCAGCATTATAAAATGTAGCATCTCAGGTACTTGTAACATCTATGCCTAGGCACAAATTAAACCCTTTCCTTATCTCATCCTCAATTAACTGCTCCGGAGTTTTTTTTTCCTCAACATCATTAGGCATCATGCAAAAATGTATCTTTATTTACTCTCCATCCCCTTTATCCAGCATCCCCAACTGACTGAAAAAACATCCAAATTACACAACTGAACATTATCAGGTTCTGATTGACTTTAGTTTCTTCTGGTTTGTTTAATATGAAGTCCTCCTATAACTTCAGCATATTATGAGGATAGAACATCAGCTTTTTCTCTTTTTGATATACGTAAAGCTAAATTGTTCTAAAACCTCATAAGTCTGCGCAGTTGAAATGCTTGAGATTATCTCTTGCTTAGATTATCTTAATTCTTTAATTGGATAGTGAGGCAGTGTACACATATATTCAGAACTTGATAATATTACTGAGGAGTGATATATTGGATAAAAACCTTTTTGGACTATTCATGTGGAAATTACACTCTACATAATGACTGCGAAAATTTGTAACTTTATCTTCTAGCAAATGAGAGAAATGTACCTCATTTACTGACTTTGATTTCAACTCAGTATCTATAGCAGAAATCATATTTTCTGTAATTCTTCCCACTGATATTGTCACTGTAATATTTTCCTTTTAGACTTCTGTTTCGCTGATCTATTTTTTTTCAGCGAACAAAAAGTTTCCCACCAAAACTCTTATTGTGGTTGTGGGTAAAATGATGACTTTTTTTGTACAGCATGGTAACTAGCACATAAGACATTTGATGCATGCATTTTGAGACTTCATTTCAGTTAAATATTTAGTAAATCTTAAAAAGAAAAAAAAAAGAGTGAAAAGTTATTAAAAGGTTGGTTTGCATTTTTCTGTAAACCACTTTTTTCTTTGTTCTACTTTCAGCATATTCTTTTGGGGAGTCCATGCTGTTTCTTTCAAGGGATTCCGTGCAAAAAAATCAAATTTCTTTGTGCCTGTTAAGGTACTTCTTACACTTTAAATGGTCTTTTAAGCTATGCTATATACAAATCTTTATTCAGACATATCTGTTTGCTCTGAGAAGTTCCTGTTGATATCTGTTAAAAAGCACTTGATACTTCCCAAGTTAAACTGAATGAGGTTCTTGTGGTATTTATTTCATGATGGCTGGAAGTGAATTGGAAATAAACACTGAACAACCCCAAGCCATCAAGTTTCACTGCTCTGAGCTGCTGCTGAAGGACTATTACTGTCTGTAAATATATGTTCAGCATCTTCAGCAAACACAGACTGTGAAGGAAACCCTCTCAGGCTTCAGTTTTTAGCATCCAGAAAAGAGTGAAGCTGCCTCTAAAACTTCCTTGTGTAAACTGAATGCTGGGGTTTGTGTTACGGAGAAACATTTTTTGGACTGTCCCCTTTCAGAAAGTCAGCAAAAACTGTGCCTTTCCAGCTTGTGGCTTTAAAAGGGACAAATTAATGTTCCAGTAACAATCCCTGCGAGGTTGACACAGTCCATTAAAATTGGGGGCACTTGGTCACTTTGCAGAATTACTTCAGAAATAAGCTGCAAGTTTTGAGAAGCCTCTCTGAGGAATTAAACACGAAGTGTAGGTCTTTAAATGGAATCAGGCAGAGTGTGTGTGTGAGGGTCAGAGAGTGACATCTTTTCATTTTGTTCCTTTTTTTTTTCACCTGAAGGATACTATGAAAGTTATATTTCAGGTGATGACCTCAAAGTTTATTGTGTTTGAAATGTCTTTCTAAATAAAAGAGTTAAAGTCTCTTTCCTTTGTGATTCTTTGCCTGGAATCTTTGCTTATTTAGTAACTGAGCAAGCTGCAGCTGTACAATGTGCCACAAATGCTGACTCTAGTTCTTTCAACAGGAGCAAAAACAAATAATAAAAAAAGATATCTTTATTTTCTTGTATTAGAATTTCAGGTCTCATTTTAATTTCATGCACTTACTTTGCATGATTTGAAGTAAAAAGTATTACAATCATCCACGTTGTCTCCCTATGGCCAGAAGCCAGGTTTACTACTTTCAATAAGATGGCGACCTGGTCTTCAGTATGCTACAATATATGTCATAAAGTATATGTAGTTAATTAAATTTTCCTTTATTGTTTATATACGGGTCTACTGTGATTTCCTTTTTTTTTCACTGAGGAAATTGAAGTATAGCCATCTGTCATACTATGGTAGAAGTAATTGGGCTGTTGGACAAATGAGTGGAGCAGACCAAAATCACTGGGCAGCCTAAAAATAATTGCATAATCCAAAAATTCCCCTAAAATTAAAGAGCAATAAAATAAATAAACAAAATAAAATAAAATGCAGATTATATATGTCTAATACATGGCTCATAATAAACACTATTCAGCACATCAAAACAATTTTTTGTACTTTTTTCTTTTGTTATTTATTTAAATACATATACATGTATATGTATATATATAAAAACATATATATATAGATCTGATATGAAGTTGATAAATAGCTGCAAAGTGACAGAACAATGGCAGCAGATTAGAAAGCCCTTTTTCATTTGGCACAACAAGTACATCAGGACTGCAGTCTTCAAACACCTTCTTAATTACTTGCCAAAACTGGGTTCCAGGATTTAATTTTTCTTATGTTGCTCTTCATGCAGTGATACTCAGAAGTCACCAAATTAATTAACACTGGTTTGAACTACTGGAAATTAATTATTGAAGCGTATCTAAAAAAACTGAGGATCATTTTTGTTTCAACCATTGTGGTAGAAAACCTGCAGATTTTTGTATTGTTCTTCATGTACAAAGGAAACCACTCTGAGCAACACAAACAAGAACAAGATATTAGAAGGAGCTTTTGAGTGGCAGAGGCAAATGGATAATTCATATATCATAGATACAAGGTAATAAGGGTTGATATTCAAAATTTTAGTAATGCAAATGAGTACTTCTTGCCTGTTTATAGATTCAGCTGAACCTACACAATCTTCTTACATGACACAAGTGTAATAGTCCAACAGAACATGTGAGTAGATGTTCTCACATCTTCTCACATCTCTACAAGCTTATTACTTTGCTTCAAACTTCATGGATTAATTCCATGCAGAACAGACAGCTGGATTTGCCTCTGGAAGAAAAATATATCCTTCTGGAGTAAGAGTACTAGGCAAATAGGAAAATAACAAAGCATTCCCTATTTTCAAGAAGTAACTTCTGAAAGTTTATATGACATTTTGTGTGTTTCTCTAGGTGTTAATATTTAGGTGTTTTAAATTAGGAAAGCTGATAATAACATTTTTTTGAAAGTAATTTCTTTCCGAAACAGTTCAGTAATTTTCTGGGACAAAAAAGGTTAGGCAATTATCTGAAGTCTCTGGCCAGGGAAACTGAGGTAGAAAGTCAGTACTCAGAGGGTGGTTACTGAGATTACTGTAGGTGATGAGATCTGGGACAAAACCAGTTTCTGGTGGTCATGAGCTTTCTCAGCACCTCTTTTTAAAATAGAAGCACATGGCCATTATGTGTGAAGCAGGGGCTACTCAGCTTATCTGAGCGCTAGCCACATGCTACCTTGTTTTCTTCCTCTAAGGACCGTTCACAGCATCTCTCAGGGAATTTATATCATTATAAATACCTTAATTAAAAAATTCTTATTATGCTTAAGAAATATCTCATTATGGAGGTTGTTCAGGTGCATGAAAACTCTACCTATTGTCTACGCTTCGGTAGATGTAGGCCACACCTGCAATATCCAAATTTGACTTAAAATTGGAATGGGACTTGTTGTAACATATAAGGTTTTTTGATGATGTCACCATTTTAGCTTACTAATATTAAAACTTTCTACTCATAACTACTGTGTCTTTAGATAGTGTTTCCATGAAACATTATAAAATAAGACAAGTGAATTCTTTCCAAAATGATAAATTTAGATTCTGTTTCTCAGCATGCTTGTAAAATACTTGGCACATTTTCAAGAAAAACTCAGGAATCTGAAAATTCACTTTGTATTTTCTATGCATGTGCTCATAATTTCTTTTCCCCAAATACCTGCTGATTCTAAGATCTAAGTCCTTGTGGTTTCCAGGATGCAGCCTTAATTAGTAAATTACTCTTCTCCTGGAAGCTGGTGTTGGTCCATCTGGTTGAATATAGCTCAGACATAATAGAGTAAATTGGGATTAATTCCCTTTTCAATTCCTTCCTCCATCCACTGAATTTGTAAGTAGCCGTGGCAGAGTTTCTAATCTGCCCAAAGCTTAAAAACTTCTGATAGCCAGTATGTTCTGACGTTTTTTATACGAGCAATTATAAGGACACCCAAATTTAAATGTAAGGAAGACCAGTTCATTTATTGTGTGTTAAAAAAAGAACCTTCCACCTAAAGAAAGCAGAAAAAGTTGGAGGCAAGTGACTTGAGAAAACAAATTGAGAAGCATGTAAAAAATGTTGTTCTTTATCCTACTTTAGTTGATAGACTGAAATTAGTCTATGATCACAACATTAAACCAGATGAATGAAAAAGCAGTGGTATAAACAGAACATCTTCTGGAGTAATATTTTAAATACTATTTACTATGTATATCTGTATATCTCTATCTTTGAAAGTAACCCCCAATTTACGGAAAATCAAAATACTTCCTAAGGAATTGCAGATAAGTTGTAAAAGAAATTGCCCCCATGTGACAAGAGGTTGATACATAATGACAAACACATCAAGAAAATTGACAACAAACATGTCAAAACAAAGTTGTGTTTTGAAGTTTAGTGAAAAATGTATGTAAAGAATTCTTTGGGGTTTTAAAAATCAGGACGTGTAGAGCACTTTTTGAAAGTTGAAGTATTAACTCTAAGTGGCAAAATGGACTTCCAGATATTTATGTGAAGAGCGTTTTATTTCATGTGAACATAAATATATACAAAATTGCAGAATTAGAAGCTAGGTTTAATTCTTGTTATGTTTTTAATTTCATCCCTTACGGGCTTTAATATAATTTTCTTGAAGCAGTTTTACCATACAGAAAATAAGGAAATGGCTGCCAAATTACCTTGTGTGAAATATTCACGATGGCTTACCGGAAAAAGGAAAAAAAAGGTGTCAATGTGTCAGAGGTTTAAGATCTAACAAGTTTACTGAAAGTCAACAGATTAAAGCCCTAAAGAGGCTAAAGTAAGAAAATTCATCCCTTCATGCACATTTGAACTATTCTTATAACTTTAGTCTCCATGTTGTTTCTTTCCTAGGTTTGGAAAAATGTTTTTATTTTCTTCCTCTTACCTGTTGTGGTTTTTTTTTTCAGTGTTTCAGCTGACATAAAGCTGCAGGCTTTATGTTTGTTTGTTTTTTCTTTTAGCAGAGAGAAATAATAAAACCATAGAGGCTACATTACTTATCTTGCAGTCCTACTGCTGTTAATGGGAGCCTTACAGTCAGTTACCACAATCTTCACAGAAAGTTTAATTAACCAACGTAATGTGAAAAAATGTATTTAACAGCTAGATTGAGTGGAGTCATAGTATTGAGCACAGTGAGATATCTCTATATTGCCCTAGAATGAAGTACATCCCAAATCATGAGAGGGGAAAAATATGATGCTTGAAACAACCTTGTACCAGAAATAAATACTACATTATTATTCCTGTCATTGGAAATAACTATGATAATGCATTCACTATTGATCTTTCTCAGTAGGACTCCAGCTCCGAGTCATTGCTCATCCTAAATGGCTCAGTGAGTTGCAAGAGCTGTCAGTTCTTGCCCATTTAGTCTTATAGTATTTTCTGCACTCCATCTGCTTAGTAGTACTGGCTGCCTGTGGACTACCTTCACATTGGCCAACAGTGAAACAAGCTTAAAAAATCCACAATATTTTGAAGTACTCACCAGCAAACTTTGAATTAAAAAAAAAAAGACCAAACCCAAAGACTTTTTTTTTCGCATGGGAAAAATAAAAAACTAATTTGGAAAAATATATTTGTAAAATAATGTGGAAAAATAAGCAAAAGCAGTAGTTGCAATACCTAGGAATCAAAATACTTTTTTTAGTGATTTCTCTTGTTGTTCTTGTTTCTGTTCATTTTCAGGGATAATTCACAGATTCTTTTGCAATTCACAAAAGACATAGCTTTTAGTGTTGGTAATTTACAAGCATAATAATTTACAACTACTACATATCTCTAGTAAGCATATACATAGTACTTGCAACCATATACTACTACCACATTGTAGCACCTCAGTATATTAAGGTAGAGAAAAAAATCTGAATACACAATAGAAATATTATAACTTATTTTACTTTAAAAAGCATATATAGAGTAAAAAATGTGACCTTTTGGAAACAGTCTTTAAAGGTGTTTTTTGGCTTATAAATTAACAATGTTTTAGAGGGTACAAAAATTAATATGCTGTCAGGGATGAAGTAATTGAATGATTGACTAAAATTTCTATTATGAACATTATATTGTTCTACATTCAGCAATTGTTTTAATGGTAGCTGAGCAGAGTAACAGTAACAGCTCCAACAGGCCCAAATAAAGAAAAATCCAAATACTTCACTGCCATACTTAGGTCTGGAGGCAGAACTGTGACTTTCACCGGGAATACCAGGGGAAACTTGGGCAATGAAGGTCAGAATAAAACTTTTGGAGACTGTACCGGGTGTAAAACTAGAGATAGGATGAGGTTACAGAACAGGGGCTGTAACCATACCAGTGACTTTACCTGCCCAGGTAAAGTGTCTTTACTGTTAAACTGGAGCAATATTTGGCATCACTTCAAGGAACAGTTTGAGAGTTTGCACAGGTGAAGAGACGTTCATAATGCTGAAGGTGGTTTATGTCTGACTATGCTATTTTTGTGAATAACGGGGAGAAATAGTATAGGTAAGGCTGGTTGGCAGAGTCCACTGCGTGGAGGCATTTATTTTCCCAGCACATGTAATAATAAACGTAACTAAATATAAATATAAAAATAAATACCATATCCATGGTTTGTTGGATTGAGTTAAGGAGCTGGGCCATCAGCAAAGTTGATGGGATGGTTGGGAGTGGATGCCAGGCAGCAGGAACCACCCATGGAGGTCATAAACCCAGAATTGATATAGCCCAGAAATAAACACTGAACAAAGAAAAGCAGTTTCCAAAACTTTTTTATATATATTCAGTCTAGTATTTAACCTTTCCACAGTTTCCAGGTCCTGTGGATGGCTACACTTTCAACAGTAGCATTAAAGGGAAATTTAAATAAATATTAGGAAATAGAACACTTCAAATATTCTATAGGAAAAATACACCAGAGTTTTGTAGCTAGGTGAAACAAACTTCATAATTAAAGGCTTCCCAGACACTGGGATAGCTTAGGGGGGTTGTGAACTTCTCCTGTGTACATAACTCAAGGGGTAATTCTCAAAAAATTACTTTTACATATTATGTACATAAATATCAGTATTGTTAAAAATGGGAATCAAATTCACAAAAAAAGGACAAAATATGGTTAGTTATAAAAAAAAGTGTTAGAAGGTAATAATAAGTTTCTCTAGATGGAGAATTTGTTCTTATCTTTTAACACTAATTTAAATTTGACATAATAGAAATGTAGAGATATTAGTTACAGGGAATTTACATTCTACCTTCTTACAAAGAAAACTTAAGTATAAACCTTAAAATTATATGAGAGAAGTGGAGGTAAGGTAAAAAAAAAAAAAAAGAAGAAAGAGCAGCACAGGCGAAAGCACACAACACATAGAAAAAAAATAAGTAACATATTTAATAAATGTAGGCTACTAATTGAAAATTGAACTTCAGATATTGCAAATTTTAATCTGTGCTGTTTCTCAGTACATTATTAATCCAAGATAATACTAAATTTCTTCTGTAAAGGTTTCTGTATAAAGTTAGCAGTTAAAACTAAAATACTACATTGCATAGCAGTAAAATTAAAACTTTAATAATCTGGGCAATGCTGTTGATGCTTATGTTTTGTATATCTAATGTTAAAATAAAATAATCCTACCTGAAATAATAGTAAAATAATACTCCTTTCTTTGGCATAACAGAAGACTATAGTATCACTGAATTAATAATCACATTAATTGGTATGTGATTCGTACCTAAACATCCACTGGTCAGATTTTGTGACCAATACATCTGTTCTAGAACAAGCAGCTGTCACAAGTATTGAGGCCATGTTGCTGAGAACACAGCTGGGCTGGGCAGGGCACATCTCAAGGATGAAGGACCACCGCCTCCCTAAGATCCTGCTTTATGGTGAACTTGCCACCAGCTGCCACATGAGAGGAGCCCCAAAGAGAAGATACAAGGACTCCCTGAAACAACATCTCAGCTTTGGCCATATTGATCATCATAACTGGTCTACTCTGACCTCCAATCGGGAGGTCTGGAGGCACACCATCTATAACGCTGCTGCTTCCTTTGAGAAAGCACACAGGATCACTCTTGAGGAGAAAAGACAACACAGAAAGATTCGTGCTCTGCAGAATTTACCACCTAAGGAGTCTTTCTGTTGTGCCTTTTGCAATCGGACATGCCTGTCTCGTATTGGCCTCTCGTATTGGCACCAACGTGCTTGTGACAAACGTGGGTAGAGACCTTCCCCAAATCTTCATTTGCGAAGCCTGGCCATGATGATGGTATGTACATTGTACATGGGAGCACTGATATTGAATTAATTTAGCACAGATCAATATAGGCATGGCAGTCTGAGTATGTACAAGTCCTTAAAGCTTGGTGTTTATAGGGCATTTTCTTCACCAAAAGTCTCTGGTTTACTGTTTTCAGTAGTATTTATTATCAAAGTCAGACTAGTGTTGGCACTTCATTAGCAATGTCAGGTGTTCAAATCTTAAGGGGAAAAAAAAGCTTGAAGAATAAGATTCTTAGAAATAATCCCAAATCTCTGAATCTGAAATTCAACAAAATGGCAAAATAAATCTCTTACATGTGTAACTTCTTTAGAAGTTTTTAAATGCAAGAATTATACCATTATTGTTAGCCTTAAATGATCATGCAAGTTGTATTGAGACAGGACTGTCTCATACAAATAGAAATTTGGTGTAACTTCTTTCTATGTTTTTTGCAGAAGAATGCAATAACACCATAATATTTTAAATCTGTGTTTTTGTATAAACAGTTTTCATTCTGTTAGCGCAATGGCTAATCTGCCTTATATAAATTTGAGTTGCTATAATTTTAGTTATATAAAATTAAAAAAAAAAAATTATCCACTTAAAAAACTGCTCTTGGTAATACAACAAATCTAATCAGAGAACACTACAATAATTCACTAAATACTTTTGTCCAGTACAAACCACTAATCAATTAGCATTCAAATTGCCTATGCCATTACCCCAATATTACCTAGGCCTCACTTGTCATTTAATTTAGTTAAGACCTTTATATTTAATTGATATCACACTGATATCACTTAAAGCTGTAAATTCAGAATCTGTTGATTTGACTAGAAGTGTTGTGGGTTAGAGGAGTGATTTATGGTTGGAGATAGTGTAAGTTCTTTGCAAAACCAACCTTTATAGCTAGACCCATTTATCCACTTAATTTATTAATTCCTAGTGTTTGCAACAACTCTGGCTAGTAACAATTTGCTTTTAACCCTTTAAATTAAGTCATTTAGTTGTACTTAATTGCTCAGATCTTTCTACACGTTGTGGGACACTGAAACAGTTACACACGATATGAATGTACCTCAGTGGCCCTTTTTTGACAGTCTTTTTGCCACCTTCCGTTTCCATTCACTGCCATCTGCACCAAAAATATAGGATGGTTTGGCAAGTCTTGCCTAAAGGCCCTGTGGAGATGCTGTCAGGATAGATGAGATCTGTGGTGGAATTCTGTTTCTTTGAATGTTTTGATAAGCAATTCTAGTACATAGACACAGTAAACACTGATAAAGACAACACATGAGTTTAACTAGGAAACAAGTCCAAAGAAAGAGAATAAATATTATTGTACTCTAACCTGTTTGTCTCTTCCTTCATATTTTTACCTTCTAATTTGATGTGACATGATACAAATATATTCAGAAAATTTATTTAACAGTTAAGATCCATTTATAAATTAAGACTAAAAGCCACTATATCACACAATTTGTTTTGTTTCATTTTAGCAGAGAATTCAACAGAAAGCTGTCCATTTTGCCCGCTGGGCTGTACTTCCTCAAAATATTTTTTCTGCCCTTCTCATGTTTCTATTTAAGAAAGAACATGTAGAGTGATTAACATAACGCTAATGAAGCCACCTGTCATGGTACACCTGTCATGTGTTGGGCAGAAATCCCCTCCTCTTTCAAGGGTGTAGCCAGGTCAGGATCCTAATGGAGGAGGCTAAAATTATTGTCTAAAATCAATGTTAAGAGAAGACTTTGGGGGGAAAATCTCATCAGTCAACACAAATATCTCCAAGGGGTGTCAAGAGGATGGTGTCAGACTCTTTTCACGCAGAATGTTATGCAATAAATGCTAATGTTTTATTCAGATTTAAATATTAAGGATATTACTATTCTACCCAGATATGTGATGACTATTTTATAACATATATTCACCATATGCTGAAAAAGATTACTAGGACAATCATTGAAACAAATGGACTCAGTCTGAATTCATGGTTTGTTTCAGAAGCATTTTGTGCTACGTATGCACATTGAGAGTTGAGTTTTCCTTTAGATAATATAAAATGAGGGAAAAAACATATCTGAGTAAAATGATAAAATATGGTATTTCAGTTTTATTCTTGATAATAACACCATGGCACCTTTCACAACTTGTTTGCTGCCCTTGCAGAGACAAAACAGAAGAAAATGGAGCTTTTCATTCAAGCACATAAATTTAACAATCCACTGGTAAAGAATACAAGTCCATGTTACTTCTCAAGTTCAATTTAGGTAAGTGGTTTACTAATCCTTCTGGTTTTACTTTACTCATGCGATTAGAAGTTGTTGGCACATTGATTGCTTTACATGCAAAATAGGTTTTTCAAGATATGATAAAGACAGTATCTGAAGTGTCATGTGAATAAGGTTATTATGAATATCATCAATTCTGCAGGTCAGTATAGATTCTGTAAGTAAAAGAGGTGATTGTTGTTAGGTATAAAAAAGAAGTTTTTTACAGTGAGAGTGGTGAGGCAGGAAAAACTTTATCACCTGAAGTGAACTTCCCCCACTGGGGAGAAAGCAATACTTCCTGTAGAAGACAAGCTTTATCTGTTTGCCTCCCTACCCTTTTTAAAATTCCTTTTAAACCTTTTGGATCTTGTCGTAGCATTTATTGTTTCACAGAGAAATTGATTCTCATCCACCAAACTGAGCAAGATACATAAAAAATGTAATTTTTCTTGCATAAGCTATGGATTAGTCTTACCAATTCAGCACTTTGAGAGCTAATAAAATAATAAATTAGTCTCTCATATCACCTCAGAGTTGGCATAGTGACAAGCATCTAAGAAAGGCTGTCTTTGTGCAAATATTCCAGTGCAAAAACTTTGTCTGTGTTGCTGTGCCTTGTTTCTCTCCACTTAGCTCTATACAGGAGGTGTGGTTATTAACTTGATGCATTTTATTTCTGTTCCAGTCAGTTATGAGAGATTGCCATTTTGTTTGGTTTTTTTTTTTTTTTTTTTAAAGGAACTAAGGGAGTGTAAGTCCTGGATCACTGCAACTCATTTCAGCTTATTTGTATCCTCATGATTGTTTAGTTCAGCCCAACTGCTTTCATGTAAAATATGATATTTCAGTGTATAAAGGTTCCAAGCAGAAACCTTAGAGACTGGAACTGGCTTGTATTCTCAATACTTCTTACAAATACTTTTTATAAAGGCCTTTTTTTTAACATATTTCTTTGTTTGTTAAAAAAAAAAGGAAAAAGAATAAAAACAAACATTAAATTTTCTTCAAACAAACAATCTTACTCGATACTGTACAAAATATTTTCTACTTCACTTCAAAGGTAAACATGAAGAGTTATTTAGTAGATGTTTCAACATAATTCTCTGGTATTAAGGGAAATGCAACAGGTAGTTCTGCTATGAAGGAGGAATATAATGGTACTTTCACATTTTAAATGCAAGACAAAATTCAGTTAAAATCATCACATAAATAAAAGGCCAGAACAGGAAAAAAATCTCTATTTAAAGGTTGATTAAGTAGTACTATCAGCATTTGATGCATTGATTATCAAGTCATTATATTTGGGGGGATTTTAGTTTAGTTTTAGGGTTTTTTTAAAGAACAAAAACAAATTCTCAGCTGGTCAGCAAAAGAAGTATATTTTTAGTGGGCTAGCACTGTGAGAGGCAGATATAATATATTTTTAATTTTTTTTTCCTTTAAATGTCATGGTGGAGCATGTAGCAGACATGTTCCACAAGCAGAATGGGAAACTGTGTAAATATCAAAGGTTTTCAGCTTGACCTTCAGACTTAAAATTATGGGCTTAAAAAACAGAAAGAAAAATTGTCACATTTTCTTCAGAGAAAATGTTAATGCTGAAAAAAAAAATTGGCCTGTGTGGTCTACCATGTCACAATAAAAAAAAAAAAAAAAGAAAAAAGGCAAAAGGATATTAGATTACTACCTACTATTATTTAAATTCTCTTTTTGTTAAATTTAAATATCCATTTAATTCTGTTCCTCATTTTCATACCAAAAATAACATCTTTTAGCTATCAATGGAGTCTATTTTAGGAATAAAGATAAAATCCATGAATGCATATTTAACATATTAAATTCATTTTCTACTTGGGTTATGTAATTCTATTCCTGCTTTTCAGCTAATTAAAGACTGATTTAGAACAATTCTTCATGGTATTTGTACCCCAGAAGTTTAGAGAAACGAAAATTGTCCCAGAGTGGCTTTTTAGATGATTAAGAGTGAAAACATTGTGTTTTCTTAAAAGGTTCAAAGATTAATTCATTAAGTTGTCCACTTTCCTGACCAAAAAAAGAAAGTTTTTGAAAACAACATAAAAAAAGTGATATTTATGAAACTCACTCTTTGTTTACAAATTGCAGCCTAAATTAAAAATAGATTAAAATCTTATTTTATATTAAAAAGTTCAAACAAAGCTGACAAATTGCTTAATTTCATTTTTTTTTTTTTATTAATAGTGGTTACACAAAATATCCAGAAAAAAAAATTTGTAAAGGAAAAACTCTGCTAGTTTCTCTAAATTGTCCACTGGATTAGATGAATATCATACTCTAACTACAAATTAATAATTGTTTACATTATCACCATGCAGTGCTTTGCAGTACTAACTCCCTAGATATTCAGTCTCTCGTTTAGTGTGTCTTCTAACCTCTCATAAAAAAATAGAGAAAAGAAAGGAGAAATTTGAAAATTCCCTTGTTTTTGACATTTCTCTCCTTTAGTTTCTATTGAGAATTCATCTCAAAACAGCTTTAACAGAAAAAAAATTTACATAGATCAATGCAAGATTAAATGTATGCAAATTCTTTTTCATTTTAACAAGCACTGTCTTGAAAGGAGAGATGCATGAAATCTTTCCAATTAATCTCTGTTTTCCTATACCATGATGAAAATAATCCCTTCCACTTTAAAACACACCTTGCAACTATGTATTTTTAAAACAGTTATGTCACTTACTGCTACTGCAAAACATTTGCCTTGAAAGCTGATTATGCTACAGAAATAGATAACTAGGGAAGACCATGGAGGGGGAGAAGGAACTCAGCTCACATCCCTTTTGGTATTATGGTGTTCAGTGAGCTAATGGAAAATCTGATACTGATGGCACACTGTAAATTAGTACATCTGCAATAAAAGAACTTATTTCCTTTTTTAATTGCTTGGGAGCCGTTCTGCAAATATATTTCCATGGTAGGTACTGGTGAGTTCAATGAGGTGCACTACAGGACTCATGCTCCAGTAAACTGGTGAAAGATGTTAAATGCAAGAACAGCATTAAAGTTATGTCTGGTGGCTGTATAAATTAAAATCTCACAGTATTCCCTTGTAACCTGCTCTGGAGTCTGTAACTCAGTTGTGAAATGGGCACAGGATTAAGAGAACCAGCGCACAGAAAAAAATATTTCCTTGAGTTCATTGGAGCTACCTCAAACAGACTGGTTATTTTTGGCTTATCAAAGAACACAAGTGGTCTGTGCTGATTCTGGAGATAAAAATGGTGTATGTGTGGGAAATGTGACATGTTTAGCCCTCAGCTGCTTCTTGGAAAATTGTGAGTTATCATGTTTATAGGTATGTGCATGCATCTGTCTATTTATACAGAAATATCTTTAATATACATTACCAATACTCTCAGTCAGAGCTGTAACTTGTGTAAACTGCCCCACATCCACCCCCCCAAAAAAAAAGAAATCTGGCACAATTTACACTATGTTGCAACTCTTGCCGAGGAACTGAAATTAAATATAAAAGCCTTAATATGGCATTTAGAGTCTTTTGAAGTCCTGATAATTATTTAAAGTGACATCTGTGCATTAGATTTTTGAGAGCAGGACTGGGTGACTGACAATGTATGTGTGCCCAATTGTGTTCATATTCCCCAGCAAAAAGGCAAAAAATTTATCTGATGCCAACAGAGTTTTACATTTGGATCAAAACCATTTGAACTGAGAGAAAACATCCTATGTTGTGTTATTAAGACCTTTATTACCATCCATTCCCCTGCTCTGCCTGTGGACACAAACTAAGTGTGTACAAATTTCAGGCAAACAAGAATTTGAGAATACTCACATGTAAATTTGTATTTACAATGTGCCATGTCTGTCAATATAATGTCCCTCAGTTGCATCACATCCTTTAATTTCAATATAATATATATATTAAAATTCCTTAAGTTTAATTATTGAAAATTAGAAGTTAAATTTTATTTGCTCCAGTAACTGCATCAACTTTATCACAGAATCCTTAAGACTGGGAAAGACCTCTAAGATCACTGAGTCATGATATCAAAAGCCTTTAGGTTGCAACCAGACAAAATGGAAAGTACTCAGTAGTCACTGTTTCATAGAAAATACAGCATAATAAATAAAGGGGTTATTTAACTGCTTTTAAATGTCAATTGTATTCTTGAAGAAATAAACATTCTTGAAGAAAACAAATCCTTTTGTTTTCTCCTCCTTAATAAGGAAGAAATGTATTTATTTTAGGCAATAGATAAAATAAAATAGGGAAAATATTTTAAATAGTAGATAAAATCGTAGGTAATAGAGAAATAATTTCATAAAACTACGTTTTTTCCTAATGATTTCTTAAAATCACAAGTAAATATGGAATTAGAATTCCATTGCATGCTACACAGAACCACTGAGAGTATTCAGGCATTGATATCTGCTGTAAAGAAGAAAATTTAACCTCCTCTGTTTCCTATTCACTGCCCTGAGCTTCCATTATTAAGCAGACACAAGTGAGCTCAGACTACAGAGCTCTCTGTGTCATCATGGCCAGGCTTCGCGAACGAAGATTTGGGGAGGGCTCTACCCATGTTTGTTACAAGCACGTTGGTGGCTACAAAGGCCAATATGAGAAAGGCACGTCTGGTTGCAAAAGGCACAGCAGACAGCAGAAAGGCTCATTAGGTGATATATTCTGCAAGACATGAATCTTTCTGCGTTGTCTTTTCTCCTCAAGAGTGATCCTGTGTACTTTCTCAAAGGAAGCAGCAGCGTTATAGGTGGTGTGTCTCCAGACCTCCCAATTGGAGGCCAGAGTAGACCAGTTATGATGATCAATATGGCCAAGGCTGAGATGTTGTTTCAGGGAGTCCTTGTGTCTTCTCTTTGGGGCTCCTCTCTTGCGGCAGCCAGTGGCAAGTTCACCATAAAGCAGGATCTTAGGGAGGCGGTGGTCCTTCATCCTGGAGACGTGCCCTGTCCAATGCAGCTGTGTTCTCAGCAACATGGCCTCAGTAACAAATACTTGCGACTGCTGCTTGTTCTAGAACAGATGTATTGGTCACATAATCTGACCAGTGGATGTTTAGGATTGTACGGAGGCAGCGTTGATGGAAGTGTTCTAGGAGTCGCAGATGGTGGCAGTAGATGACCCATGATTCGGATCCATATAAGAGAGTAGACAGTACAATGGTTCTGTAAACACTGATCTTTGTACTTTTCTGCAAGTGTTTATTTTGCCAAACTCTTTTATGAAGCTTTCCGAAGGCACTATATGCCTTTGCTAACCTGTTCTCTATCTCTCCGTCAATCTTACCATCTGAGGAGATGAGGCTACCTAGGTAATTAAACTGTTGAACTGATTTGAGCACTGATTCGCCAGTGGTGATATGGGGATGGAAGACTTCCTGAGGTGCAGGTTGATAGAGAACTTCTGTCTTCTTTAAGCTGACTTCCAGCCCAAAGAGCTCAGTAGCATCTGCAAAGCAGGATGTTAAACGCTGCAGAGCTGCTTCTGTGTGAGTGACAAGGGCAGCGTCATCACAATAGAGCAGCTCCCGGACAAGAGGGTTTAAGGTCTTAGTGTGGACCTTCAGTCGCCTTAGGTTGAGCAGGCTTCCATCAGTACGGTATTGAATGTAGATACCATCCTGATCTCTTTGTGTAGAACAGTGCAATTAGTCAAGCAATTAGCAGTTGTTTGCAAAAATTATCCATACATTTGAGATGAATTGGCGGGATCAGACAACCCATATTAAACTCATTGATGAGAACAGGTTAAAAATAATCTTCTGCAGATCACTTTGAGAGGAATGTCTTTTTTCTCTGAAAAACCCACATAAGAACAGGTGACTCTTCTTCTAATTTTAGTGAGACTTGGCCTGAGGTCTCAACTGGCTTTGTGACATGTAGAAACATGTTTATTAAACTGCTATGTCACACAGAGTAATTTGTAAAGTCAATTATTTGCATACTCTGTTAATTCTCATAGGTTACCCTGGGAACTTAAAATTGAAAATGAGTCCCAAAACCCACCGGATTCAAAGATTTTATCCAGATAATAGTTTTCTTTCAGAAGATTATACTTAGAGAAGCAATAAGTGAATATTTAATACTTTATTATTATTTAAAGAGGGAAATGTGATTTTTATGTGAAGTATGAGAGTTCTTTACTACCAACATACTTTCTTATTTTGCTACGTATATAATTCCATATATATTCTATGGTCCTGAAACAGACCATTTTATAACTATTTAATTTGGCTTGCTTTTTCCTAAATGATTACTTATGTTTTAAAGTTTTCCATTAGTAGGGGTAAAGACTGCTTAAAATAAATAAATTAATTATGATTTAACCAAAAGGTAGACTCTTAAAGATCTAAAAACTAAACCCATTTGTTGTAGATTTCTTCAGCTTTTGAGTCTTACATACATAACGGTTTTATTGATTTTTTAAATGCTTGACATTTTTACCTACGTGAATACATTCTTTTAAAAAGATAAGTACGTCCTTATTTCAAATTGAATCCTACGATGAGTCAATATGATGAGACAAAGCTTTATTCCTCATTTTAGGTGTTATTTTTCTCATATGTTTACTGGAAATGTTTTCAAGAGTGATGTGACAGTTAAAGAGTTCAACAATAGTACAATTTCAAGTATGCTCACTACTGCTAACAAAAATGTGGTGAAAAATAAAACCCATCTTACTTTTAATTCTAAAAGTATGAGTGGAAATGACACATAATAATGACATACGCATAAAAATACCAAATGAAAGAACCACAAAGACTCTTTCAGAAATGCAATTGTAGCAGACAAACTGAAAAAAAAAAAAGCAACAGCAGAACTGCATTAAGGTTTTTGAAATAACCTATACCATCAATTTTTACTGTATTTTCTCAAAAGAGGATGTTGGGCTGGTTTTCTAGAGGCAAAGATGAGAGAGAGATAATTTACACCAGGAAGCATTGTTCTTAAAAATAAATTACTGAGTAAATTAGAAGATGTGATCCCACAACAATTCTCTGTGAAATTCATCAGTGCCTTATGTCTTCTTTGGAAGCCCGTGAGTTGTGCTGAACACAGCCCATTACACCTGCTTCACTGCTGTGTGGTTTAATTGCTCTCCATCTAAAATATTTGGCTTTGCAGGCCAAAAATCTGATACACTTCTTTTAACAAAATGGTGGGAGACTTCAATCTCAAGGTTCTTAGCCTGTGGTTGGTGCCTCCACATGGTTTGTCTTGCTTTATGATGGAACAAAATTCAACTCATGTTAGTTGCGATCAGGGCTTCACAGAATCAGACCTGAGCTCATTATACCAGGAGAAGGAAACGAGTCAGGGAATTAGACTCACTAGTTTCAGACCCTCTAATGGGCATTTATGGTAATCTCACCAACACAGTGATGCTCCTGCTCTGTAAACAACAACTCCAATGACAGAACTACTTGCTGAAGGATTAAATAAAACACCTATTTTATATTAAGCCACAGTCTGAAGATTTGCAGCTGCTCTAAACACTCATTCCAAGATAATTAGGCAAGTTATATATTGTGTAAATTACACAGGGAAGTCAAAGTCTCTCTTTACGTGTGACTTTCTTACACATACCACCTTCAACTTAAATCCTGTATCACCACAGAGAGAGCTACCTCATGCTCACTAGCAACCCTATTTTCTTACATAGAATTCTTACTGATTTTCTATCTACACTTGGGGTTTTTTAAATTATCCTGAGTGATCTGAAAAAAAGGCCCAAACCAACCAAATATTTTATTTTGTACACTAGCAAGAGAAAGTTTTCTCAAAACCAGCAGTAAAAATGACTGGAATTTGCCAATGCATTTGTGGTCTACACTGAAAAGACAAAATGACAGCTAAATTGAAAACCATTTTATTTAATGTTTCCTCGATGTAAACTTACATCTGAAACGTGTCACTAAATGTCAGATTGTCAGATATATTGGACTCAACTACTTGCTCTTCTGTTCATATGGGTTAATTCAGAAGATTTTAAAATAGGAACCATGTAGCTTTTTAAACACAGTTCTCTGTAGGAGCCCTGACCCTCATCATGTTTCATTTTAAAAAGAAAAGACATTTCATCAGCCCAGTAGTTCTGAATACTCTTCTGCTTTTGCTCTCCTCTTTATGCCTTGGTTTTTCATTGTGATAAACACTGAGCATATGCAGGCTATGTTTCACCCTGAAATTCTACAGGGAAATATATTAAATGAGCAAACTTATGTATTCATTAATTAATTAGTAATTCATTGATTCATTTAGTATTTTAAAACTGACTGTTGTGGATATTTTGGATAATTGTTCTCAAATTTCTGCAACTTTCCTAGCAAGTATCACTCAGAGATTTCTTAATTTAATCTAAACAAAGGTGTTTACAATGCTTGTCTTTATAGTATCTGATCTTATTCCATTTTCTCTCATCCTTTGAGTAGCACTGTTTCAAAAATTTTCATGATCTGACGAGATTAAGAAAAAACAATTCAATAGGCAGTGTATTCTTCTTTCCCCCTTAAATTCTATTTCTGGTGTTGCCACTTTCATACTTTTATCTGATATGACTTATTTTAAAAGGGGGAATTTTCCTTTACAATATATAATAAATCAAACTGATTATTTGGATACTATCACTGTCTAATTATCAAATTATGTAATTGGCCTGCAAAATAGGAACAGAGTTAGTAAATAGACTACTTCAACTGACCTTCCTGACTTTTCTGATCTAATCTTTCAGAATGCATTTTCACTCATCCCCAGAATGCATTTTTACTCATCACCTGATTTAAGTAAGGTGAAAGGATATTCGTAAGATTGTATTTCTTTGAAATCATAGACTATTGGAACTTTTGTAATAATTGCTTTTGATGGTTTGGCCAGGAGAATCCTATATAAATACAATGAAATAGGACAGGACGGTATTTATAGACTTGAATACTTTTCAAAAGTCTGAATAAAAATTTGGTCATATAGGTCTTCAGACTTATTCTTCAGCATGAGCGCAGCTTAGATGCATAGAAATTCACTTTCTGATGGAAATGCAGCATCTCTTTGAACTTGGATATTTCCAGTTTTATGTAGTTCTATTCACATACTTATTTGATAAAATAAGTTGAATACCTATGTATATACAAACCTCAGAAGAAAATTCCATGAGATCAGTCATTAAACATGACAAAGTAGATGAAGAAAACACCCAGGAAGAGCATGAACTCACATCCACAGTGGTGATGAGAATTTCATTTGCCTTACTTGGGAGATTTTTGGACTATAAAAGGCTAAAGATTTTTTAATTACTGTGTGTGCTTGCTATTTTTAAATGGAGACAGAGTATGCCTTCATCAGTGGAATATTATGATGTGTAGTTATGCTGGTACAAAGCAAATTTAGCTTTTTAAAATAATAGTGTTTGATAATGGCAAAGAGGTGTTTTTAGAAAGAGAGCGCATATTCTCAGAAGTTTTAAAAGATCTTATGAAACTGCTCAATGTCTTGGCAAAATGGGATTGTTTTTAGCAACAACATGCTAAACTATTTGCAACCTTTTTGTTTTTTATTGCATCTGTATAAACAATAAATAAGTTCCAGGTCTCTATGAGAGAGAGAATGAAAGGGAAAAAATAAAAAAAAATTGGATGTGAAAATGCATCAGTTTTCAGAGTAAAAAATGGTAATTCTGTATAACTGAGGTTCTCTAAAATCTACTGAAAGTAAGAAAAAACTTTTCTGCCACCTTCAATGTTTAAGCTGAGTGAGAACATATTCATTTTAAGCAGATTATACATGGAACAACCCTCACTACTGTAATAGGAACATTCTGTTAATCAGTCTCTCAAATATAAAAAAAGATGAAAGCAGGCTGCAGTTCAGAAATCTTAATGTAACAGATATGTAACCATTTATAATTGCACACATTAGGAAATTCCTTTGACACATCTATAATGCTCATATTGCAGTACTGGAATTCTTGATATGATAGGATACATGCGAAATATCATCATATCACTGCTAGGAAATTTCCCTCCCCATTATTAACTTAATAAAGGTGTTAAATTCTTCTTAATTTAGCCTGTATCCCCTTGTGGTCTTCATCAATGAGATGATGGGGAGTGCAAATTTGCATAGAATCAACTTTGCGACCTGAAAGAGCTACAATGAATGAGCCTCACAAATTAGCAGACTACCAAGTGGATGTATTTGCGGAGTACACTATAGTATTCTTGGTCCAATCTAAAAACATTTAAAAAAAAAACCAAAACCAAACAAAACCAAATTTTAAAAAAGCCCAAACAGCATAGCAAATTGTTAAACTGGCTTTGTTTTTTCTAGTGTTGGATTCAGCACAGTAGATTTTGGGCATTTTTCATGATATTCCCCTATGTGAGATAAATTTACCTGCTATTTCCATTCCCAAAACTAGGGGAAAAAAAGGCTTTTCTTACCAATATAAGCATTCCAAATATGTAAATTAACAATACTCTTTTAGAAGAAAGACAATATATTGTAACCTTAAGAGAAAGAGGAAATAACATTAAACCTGCAAAGAAAATATAAACCCCTGAAACTTGGGCAGTAACTCCTAGAATTTGAATATATCTGGTATATTTTCTAAGAATAAACTTAAATTGTGACTTGAAACAAAGGTTATGGGCACAGTGCTTTCTTAAATATTGCTTCTGTTGTCTTTCCTTCTGTTCTTGTTGTTCTTTGTCTGAATACAACTTTTTAGGCAGGGTTTTAATCAGAAGTTAAACCTGTTCTGATTGCATCATGAAATTAATTTAAGTCGGAGAAAATTACTATCTTTTGGTGAAGAAAAGTCCAACCAAAACAGCAAAATCAAATTCACAAATAAACCAGCTTTTAAAAAAAATCAAAAATTATTTTCTGTATTACATAGTTCAGTACATAACATAATAATATAAACTCTGCTTTTTTATTGCTTTCGGATCAGACAATGGTTTCAGAGAGCTTTTAAAATTCAAGATAAATAATAAGAAAACCACCCAAACATACTCTTCCTCACTTCCTTGTTCATAAATGGCATTTGTAGCATTTTTCCATATAAACCCTCTACTGGAGTTCATTCCTAGAGCTTCTTATGTCTTTGGTAAATGCAAGCACTTCTCCCAGCACCATTTCATTCCTTTCTGCCCTCCTTTTCCCATGTGCATCTATTTTTGACATCCACCTTTGGATGGCAGGGTTTATTATGAGAGGGTTTAGGGTCTCTTTCCAAAATTCATAGTGTAAAGAGGTAGCATCTCATTTAGTAGATATCTGTGTGCATTCAGCAATATTTATTCATGCTAGTAAGAGTAAATTGCTTTGCTTTTCCCCTTTAAGATCTCAGCTTTCATTAGGTGATCTCTATATGCCATGGTTTAACCAGAGAGCGACTGAGCATCACAGGGCCTCTGGCTCACTCTGCCCCCTCTGTCAGGGTCAGGGGAAGAGAACTGGGAGAGTAAAAGCAAGAAAACTCAAGTGCTGAGATATGAACAGTGCAATTCTTGACATAATTTAAAAAAAAAAAATCAAAAACCCCACAAAACAAGTAAAATTAAATAATAACAATGAAAAAATTATAATAATAACAATAATGATGATGATGATGATGAAAAGGAAAGTGACAAAGAGTCATGAATAAAAATCAAGAAAAACAAGTGACACAAATGAAAACCACTGCTCACCACTAACCAACTTCTTCCTAGACTGTCCCCAGGCTGTGTCCTCCCAGCCAGTCTTCCCCCCAAATTTGTACATTGACACCAGGTGGTCTGGGACATCCCTTGGGTCATTTGGGGTCACCTGTTCCAGCTCTGTCCCCTCCCAACTCCTTTTCCCCCCCCAGCCTCCTCGCTGGTGGGGTGATAAGCCAAGAAGTCTACAAGTCTGTCCCTGTTTCTCAGCGGCATTGAATTAGTAAAATTAACTTATTTCCTTTTCCTTTTTTATTTTTTTTGCTACTTTTCTAAAAATATGCAAAGAAATTAGTCATCCAAAACTGACAGATGGTGTATGCATGTTTAGCAGAGGTAAGGGTTTGATTTTTCCCAGGTTAAAGGGCTGAAAGAAAGAGGAAGCAACAGCAAGAAGCCATTCTTACAAGTGGGCTGAAGTCTTTCCACTGTTGCAAAGAAGACCTGAGTTAGAGGAATTTTGCCCATTGCTGACAGACAGTGTGGGAGCTCCTTTACACTGACATACACAAGTTGGTTCAGCTGCTCATGGAGGAGAAAAGTGTTGCAGGCACAGGCGTGATGAGGATTTTTCTTGTTGGCTCAGCAACATGCACTGTCACCATCCCACTCGACTGCAGACATTGATTTGTGTCTGCTGCACAAATCAAACAAATTTGCAGTCCATCAAGCATTTGTATCATAGCCAAGCATTTTAAGCTCAAAAAACAACTTTATGTTCTTTGGATTACCCCTAAATAAATGCAGGTCGTGAAGGTGGACACATGTAGCGACCAGAGTGTTTACTCATCCATTTCAGTTCACCACATTTCCTTTACATTCTCATTTAGCCATCAACAAATCAAATGTGCAGATTAGACAAATCACATTTGTTAGTAACAGTTTCCTGTAGCAAACATCTTAATTCCATTTCATGCTTTTTATAGAGCACTATTAATTCTTGCCTGACTTTTGTTGCTTTTTGGGAACGCAAGATAAACATCGAGAAAATATTTATTGAAGTTAAGTAGTCATTTTATTAAAAGTGGACATGGAAATAGAGACGCTGAAGCCAGCATTTTGCTCTGCAAGCTCATGTTACCTCTCAGGAACATAGTAAACAGGGTTGTTATTTTATTTAAATTCAGAGATGGCTATGAAATAGGCAAAAAATGTGAAACTCTGCAGTCGAAAAAACCATCACAAAGGAAATATTTCTGAGCGCTCAAAATGACCATTAATTTAACAACATTTGTTGAGGTAAAGATTGAGGAATTTATTTACAGGATTCTATATCACATGATCAAAGGAAAATTGCTTCCTGTCTAATATAATATCCCAGAAAGTACATGCACTAGGACCTAATAGAAGTCACTGGAAATACATTATAGACAATCCCTTTTTATTTGCCTTTTTTTTTTTTTTTTTTAACAGATACACTTGAAGAAGTAGGTCAGAGTTTCTAGGCTCAAAGAGTGACATAGGAATCAACTGGTTTTCGGTACTCCTTTTTCTCTGGAAAAAGCAAAGCTTGCCTACTCCTTTTCCTTTCTGCCCATGCCTTAGAATCCACTAAATCACATAATGATACTAAGATGTTTAATTTGGCAGGAATGATAGTGACTCAATATTGGTGGTGGTATGTTTTAATGTCACTAAATGAGAAGTTTGAATTGAAGTTTATACTTTCTAATGAAACAATGTAAGTGATTGTGACATCGGGAACCTAGACTCCTTTCTCATACTCTAGACATAAAAATCTTCACCTGGCTCAAGTCAAAACACTAGGGTCTGAGGGATGGGGGGTGGCAGTAGGTGGCAGGATTCAAACTGACACAGAGTAGGTTTAAATGAGATATTAGGAAGGAATTCTTAACTGTGAGGGTGCTGAGGCCCTGGCATAGGTTGCCCAGAAAAGCTGTGCCTGCCCCTGGATCCCTGGAAGTGTCCAAGGCCAGGCTGAACAGGGCTTGGAGCAACCTGGTCTAGTGGAAGTTGTCCCTGTCCATGGCAGGGAGTTGGACTGGTTGGGCTTTAAGGTCCCTTTCAACTCAGTCCATTCTATGATTCCATGACTCCATTAAAACCTAGACTTGTTCACCAAATGCCCATTTTCAGGTACAGAGACTGCTTTCATAGGCTCTGATGGAACTTACATACATTTATCTTTTTAGCTAGAAATACTTGACTAGTCTTCTGGTCTCTTTTCGCATATACTGCAGAGGATAATGAGATAGATAATGAAACATTCCATGCACCTAAGCAGTCTCGGTAGCTTTCTTTTTCCTCAACTGGTAAGAAAAATAGTTTCTGTACCATAAACAGAAAATAACAGGTTTTAACTGTGTCTCATTGACACAGTAGTCTCCGCATAAAGGATTACAATACATACAATCCCTTCTTAAGAAAAAAAAGTAGAAAAAGCTACCCAGCTACCCAGCTACCCAGCTTGTTGTGAGCGGCAGTACAACATTTTTTTGTGAGCACCAAACAGCCAGATGACTGACCACAGGCAAGAAACAGGTATTTGCAGTAATTGGACAGGTAGAGTTTCAGATTAGGTTTTACTTCATCGAAGGTCTTGTCCTAAGCATTTGTTTAAGGCCGAATCAAGCTGCATAACTGCATTTAGATTGTCATCAAAGTAACTAGACTGTTAACTCTTTGACTATCTTTAGTCACAAAGTTGGACATTCCCAGCAGATTCTAGGATGTTCTACCACCACAGGAAGAAATGTCTGTCAGACTTTGTTCTGAGCAATAAAAGAGGAAGACAATATAAGACGTTAACTGATGCAGTATAATCCCCTGCAAACCATAAATGAATGAGAAAATTCACCATCTAAATTCTGCTTTGGAAAAAGAGGGAAACAATCTTCAGTAAGGAAAGGCCTTTACAAGACTTTTGATTTTGCTAAACTGCCTTAACTAGATTATGTTATTCAATTCTTCAACTCAGATGCCCTAAATTTCTTCTTTAACTGGGGACTCATGTTTCTCTGGGGTTCTTGTAACATTGCAACAGAGCTAGGTTCGCTGATTCCCTCGGTATTTAGAAGACCTGTCCTATCTGTAATAAGACAGTGTGTTAGTTCTGTTTGGACAGATGGCACTAATACTAGTGCTTAATATTTTAAAATAATATCTAGAAACCATATACCAGTGACAAATATGGACTAGAAAAAAAATCAATGCCATAAAGAACAGAGTATTTTCCTCATCCAGCTTCTGATTGCAGCAGTTCTTGGTATAAAACAATAAAATGGATAGCTGGGAGCATGAAGGCTTCTTTAATCTGTGCCAACTGCCAATAGCCCAAGGCTTACTGAGCCATGGGTAGCTAGACAGGCACATTTTTATTTGTCTGCCCTTCTACAAAGTCATAAATTATTTTTTAATTTACTTCTCCCATTTTCTAATTAATTTGTCCATACCAACATTACAGTCCCAACAAAATGTATTTGAATTGGCAGAGCTATGCAAAAGCTGTGCTTGCAGTGCTGCAGACTCAAATTCCTCCCATTATCTACGCAATTAAGCAGAAGGAAGTTTAAATTACCAGCCTCTGACTTTATTTACTTAGTTTTACAGAAGACAAGTGGTTAACCACATTTAAAATCAAATGGATAGTAAGAGAATATACACCAGATCAAGCCATGAAAGAGGTGGGGCAAAACAGAAATAATTAAGGGAAATGAGAAGAAGAGAAAACACATTACCATTAGAAAATAATTTCTTACTTAATTATGCTCTAATTCAGTGAGTTATTAGACTTTTATTTAAAAAGAAACATCTGATAATTAAGTAACCATTAAACCAAATTGATCATTAGTTTGGGAAACACAGAAACATTGAAAGCTACTGCTTCCAAGTTATGTAGCCTTAAGTAGATATCTCCCTTTCCAGCAACTCAACACAGCCAGCTACACAAATAAAATGTTTCATGTGAATAAGAACAGCAGCTAAAGCATGCTCTGTAAAAACAAATTTATCTAAGCTGCTTAGGGATACTCTTAGCAGACTATCTGCTTTCTGTTATCTTGAGAATAGTATTGACTGCCTAGCCTCTGGGAAAGGAATCCTTCCCTAAATTGTAATACTTGGGGTTTGTTTTGTTTTGTTTTTCAAAATGAACTTACTACATATACAGTGATTTAAAACTTCAATTCCATTATCAATATAATTAAACAATACAAGTCCTTTTCAAGATGGATGAGGTCATAGTGATCGAAACTGAAGAGCATATCCACTTGTAGTAAAATATTTGCTTAATTTAATCAAAGCTAACTAAAAATAAATAAACCAAAATCAATTATTTGCACAGTCCTATTTTGCTTGATATCAATATTGCATGTTAAGCTTTACCTAAAACTCATGTTAAAAGGCACTAAGTCTTTTTTTAATACCTGTTGAAGCAGAGGTTTTTAAAACTTAAAGATATCTCAGGAATCTTGATTGTCTCAGCCCTGTCTAACTGACTGAGTTTATGAGTTCAAAACAGTTTCGGTGTGTGGCCTACTCTGACAAAATATCACTCAGGCTTTTGAATCTTGAGTCCATTTTCCAAATTATAGTACTCGAATTAGCAGAGTTCCTTTCTATAGAGAGAAATCAAAGTCTAGAGGCAAGGTTTTAATGGCATTGTTCATATAGGGGCAAAAAAAAATAATATTTTACAGAATTCAAGTATTCACAAAGAAAAAGAATAACTTAGCAAATGAGGGTTCTTACTTTTTCATTTTAAATGCTTTGACCTACCTTCCTTCTTTCCTTTTTTATTTTTTAAATAAAAAGTACTGTCTATTAATGACATACAACATTTTCAGGTTTAGTTTAAAATAGTTTATCTGAGGGGAAAAGCTAGAGAAAAAAAAGAAAAATGCAGATTGTCAAAGAAAGGTTTTCAGACATGTTTTGTTAAACAATATTCGTATATTATAGCTAGATTTATGTGAACATGTGTAGACAAAGATTTTTTCAGATTTATATATAACATTTCCTATATATTATATATATAACAATTCATATTTAGATTGTTTTACCCCAGAATAGATACAGTCACTGTTAGAAATATTTGAATGGTTTTCAAAAATCCCGGCGACATAGTCCTGGTTCGAATTTGATTACAGCAATAGCTGCAATTCTCATGCCACTGAGAGATTCCTAAACAAATAGGACTATTTATTATAACATAGGAAGTTTTTCTTCATGTTACTTTGAAATGCTATTGTTCATTTTTCTATTTTAAGAAGAAAAACATATTAGAAATTATAGTAGGAAATAGGAGCTTCATATAATAGGATTACATTACTCATTACACAGCTCTGCCCTAAAAATACTCAAATAGCCTAAAGCAACCTAGAGAGATTCAAAGAGTTGAAAAGAAGGCTATAATTAGAAATGACAAATTTCTAAGTTTGAAATTGCACCAAGATGGACTACATAGGGTAAATTTGTCTTTTAAAAACTCCTTATATTACATTCCCATTCATTTAATTATTCACTTGTTCTGAGAGGCACTAAAACCTGCCGTCATCTATTCTTGCGGCAATGGATAGCCTTTTTAAAATTTTATGTATTTATTTATTTGTATGTTTGTTTGGGGTTTTTTTGACTTGCCCTAAGGACCTATCTCAGAGAAAATATTTTGTAAGCTTAGTTTTTTACATATAGTTTAACTAATTAACCTTATATTTTTACACTAGTTTAGCATATCTTACTGACTGTCTTGAAGAACACAACCATGTCAAAAACTTGCGACTTTCTCTGCAGAATCCAGCCCAAAGATGACAAATTGAAAATATTCTAATCATATAGACCTTGTATATGGAATACTACAGAATATTTGCTTTGTTTCATCAAGACTACTAGAACTGAATAATCTCTTTCAAAATTAATATTTTTCTTTCTCTTAAATTGAAGTCTCAACTAAAAACTATCTATTGGCTCATTCTAGTTTTTTTTCTGCTTTGCTGGAGGCAAAATGTCTCACCCACATGGTTGGATGTATTTCATATGATTGACAACAGAACATATGAAATAGAAAATTTTTTACCTCACTGTGCACGTTATATAATTAATTGAATTCACAGCCTGACTTTCCAGAGAAACTTCAAGGACTGACATGCTCTGTCTATGAGACCAGAGTAACTTTTTCTGATTCTGTCTGAAAGTTAATGATGATCGTTCCTACTTTCTCCCTTTGTCACACACACACATGTAGAATAAAGGGACGTGGACTAATAATAATAAATTTCTGCTCTATTTTAAATCTAAGGAAAAAAAATCCAGCTGAGAATATGGTAATTCTGATTGCCCCTCCACCTTTGCCCAAAAGAAACATCTATTTGCAGTGTGATGTATTTGACAAAGGATCATGGTGTCTCCTGGTATTCTGTACCAGGAATATATTATTTGATAAAATATATTTTTACATTTGTCGTGGTTTGAATCTTGTTTTCCCCCAGAGGCTAAGAGAAGTGGTAGACCCCAAGGGGTGGAAACCCCTAGAAGTTTTGAAATTCTGCCCAATGGGCGCTCCTGCAGAAATGTAAACATATCACAACCAGACCGGAAGAGAAGAGTTGTAGTTTTGGTTGTAGAAGAGGTGGCCATGTTGTGAGCCACGAGGAAGGGGCTCTAAGCCCCTTGGGCCCTCTGGCCCCCTCCCAGCCCCGGTTGGGGGGCTGCAGGGACCTGGAACAGCATAAAGCTGGGCTAGGTGCCTGTAGTTATGCCGGGAGAATGTTTTCTCCATGGGCGCAGAACAGCAGCCGGCACTGACCAGAGAAACGGTGGCAGAGAGCCAGGACTGATAAGGACCTGAACTGAAGTAGCAGCAGAAGCAACATGCAGCACTGCAGAGAAGACTCCTGGAAGACAGAGCCAGGAGAAAGAGAGCCAGCAGCTGAGAGACAGAGTTTGGGGTAAGACTGATACCAGATTCCCCAAAACTCCCTTGGAGACCCTCTTGGAGAAGAGGGACATGGACTCCTATTTTAGAGGAGCCTTGAAGTAGAGCAGCACCAGAGAGAGAGGAGCTGAGAAGCTCAGAGACGTCCTGGAGCTGGACCGGGACGGCCAGATGGAATGCGGGGGGAGTTGACCTTGGCTCTCCCCCCCCCCGCACTGCTGCCATGGTGGCAGCCTGAGAGGCAGTGGCACAGACGCCCTGCAAGAAGGAGCTTGAGTCTCCTGCAAGAGATACCAGACCTTCACGAAGACCCCCCTGTGTCTTCGTGATATGACGTGGTGATACGACCTTGTCTGGGGTTACGAAGCCCACGGAAGACCCCTCGGTTGAGGCGATGGGGCCGGGGGAGTTTGATACCTCCCTCGTTGAGTGCTGGCAGAAAGCCAGCTATCAGCTGCTGCATGTGGAGAAGACAGACAGACTGCTGCCTCAGAAGATGCTGCTGCTTAAGGACTGGAAGGGATCTGTCCTTCTTTCCCTCCTGGACTTTTATTTGGAGGGGAGAGGAGACCTGATCCACTGTAAATACTATATGTCATGGTAGAGATAGTTTGTGATCATGTGTATAATGTGATGTTATATTTATTTGTACAGACATTGTAATATATTCCCTTTCCCCCACTTTGAGTCTGGTGTGTTTTGTCTGGAAAAGCCCATCTCACATTAGGTTGAGATGTGGGAGGGGGGATGGAACTAGGGAATTGGATTTTGGGGCTATCTCAAACCATGACAACATTGTATGATATATATTATATAAAAAGTATATTTATTATATTTTACATTTTATTATGAAATATATAGTTATTAATTAATGTATTCAAATTTTTACTAAAGCCTTGTTGGATATAAATAAAATATTTTAATACCTTCCTTTCATCTCAGATGTAGAGAAGGTAAGTCATAAAATGTTGGACATATCAACACAAGTTTCTCATTTACTGCTTACCATACCTGAAGGAATGAATCCTGATCTGTCACAGATCAAAGATCATTTTTTAACAGTCCTGTTTTCACTTTTTTGTTTATCATACTTATACAAGAAGGATTGGGAATAAAAAGTCATGCTTTTGGTAGAATCTTAGCTCTGCAAGTGCAGAGCTGAGGGGATTGGTTGGGATTGATCAGAAAATTGTGTAGAATGAAAAGGACATCTGAGGTCAAATTATTGAAAGCAGGGATTACTTCAGGCTTGGATTAGTATCCTCAGGGCCCTGACTGGTCAAGAAATAAAAAAATGAATAAATAATTCCAGGACAGAGATTTTGCCAATTCTCTGGGACCAGTTCCAGTACTTATTCATCCTAACCTTGAGAATGTGTTTCTTTTTAATACACAAATCCAGTGGAAACTTTCCTTCATGCAACCCATGTGCCTCTCTTAGTTGTTCTGCTCTGAGTCTCATTTTTTTCTGCTTCAGACTCCTTCCCTTATGATAACAAAAACTGAATTTTGATCACCCTTAACTTTTTATTTTTGAGGCCAAACAAATTGAGCTCCCATTGCCTTCCTTCAGCATAAACATTCCCCTGTTGTAGTGTTGTTCCCCAGTGATTTCCAACTTGTTCAAACTCTTGTGTTTTCAAACCAAGGTCAGGACACTAGGGAAAAAATCTTGATTCTTTGTCGCCACCAGCTACTGAGGCAGCAGCTGCTCTACTGAAGTCAAAAAGTTTATTATTTCTTTGAATGAAGACTATGCCTCTGCTTTTCAACTCCACATATATAAATATGATTATCAGAGGTAGAACACGGTTACAGACTTCTTGTGTAATAACATTGACAGAAATGTACAGGAGGTTACCAGAGTTATAATGTAATTTTTAACATATTAGATCAAAACTGATTTTCTCCAAGTGTCTTACTTGTCTATGTGAGAATGGGTCTTAGATTGCTTTCAAATCCTTTGAACAGAAAAAAATAAAAAAGTTGACTTTGTCTTTATATGTGCCATATTTTGGTCCCATGATTCTGTGAAATAAGTAATTCCAGACACTTATCGGAGTGATACATGTATTAATTTTATTTAATAAATCCTTATAATACACTATGAGAATCAGTACCATCTATTTTACTCATAGAATCATAAAATCTTAGAATGGCCTGGGTTGGAAGGTACATTAAAGACCACCTGGTCCCAATACCTCTGTAACTGTCAGGGATGCCCTCCACTAGACCAGGTTCCTAAGAGCCCTGTACAACCTAAGCCAAATTAGTGAAATAAGAACAAAATTGATCAACTGATGGTAAAAGCAAAATATTTAAACATTCAAAAACAGTCCTGTGCTTGGGATTCTGTCTCCTCTTAAGATCATAAAGGTGCTGATCATCCAATCTTCTTTATTGTGGAAAAAGGAATGCTTTTCTGTTCCAACTTCACTGTTGTTTACACTGCATTTCCCTGCATATATCCAAAGCCAAACATGATTATGTATAATTCTGTTACAGCGAGTCTGGGGGTGAGAGTGTACCCAACTGCTTCTCAAGATTTGTGGTTGTTCCCCCCTTCTCACAACTTCTAAAGTCTTGACAATGAATTCAGTTCTCAAATTTTGTGCTGAATCAGAACATAAATCTGAGTGTTTTCCTTCTCTTTTTATGAGGTTTTATGGCCAGGAATGATGTTGTGAGGAATTTATGAATGTGAAATCTGCACCAACTACAGGGTTATTGCCTTTTCTAGAGGAATAAATTCAGGCTACCTTACAGTGTAGGTATAAAGTTCTCTTCACTGTAGGATTCAGCTCTGATAGGCTGTGTTCCAGGGTCTTTGTAATTGCTGGATGTTTTCAGGGTTGTAAAAGACCTAACAGGATAAAAATTAACAATTCTCCTCAAGCAATCAGACAGAACATCAACATGAGGAGAAGCAGGCTTGCAAGCAACTATTTTATTACAGCAAAGATGCATATAGAGAATTGATATTTTTATTTATAATTTGTCACAAGTTTGCAAATAATCTGCAGATTCCATATTTCAAATATATACTAAATTACCAGGATTGTGTATTAGAAGAATACAATGCAAAGTTGCAAAATAAAGCTTTCTTTTTGGTGCTTTGAGCAAGGACTAAATAATGATAATTAAGAAAAAAAAAAAAAAAAAAGAAAAAAAAAAGGTAAAGGTATATCTAATAAAACCACAGAGGAATTGTTGCAGTTGATTATGTCTCTAAATTATTTTGAAACCTGCATTAATGAAACTGCAAACTGAATTAAGTACTTTCATCTGCTTCTGGAACTGCTCTGTCTGATCCTTTAAGAATGTACATTTTCACTGCAGTAATCAGAGCTTTAAATGGGCTTAATGTAATTAGAAAAATCCTTGGAGATATATATATATTATCTCTTATGAAAATGGATATGCTTCCTAGATTAGAACACGTTGTTTCAGCATCAATGTAAGACTATAAAACTACAGTTTTAAGTACTAACTTTGCTTATATATGGGCACAGGACTCTGCTGAATATAAAAGGAGGCAAATGTAGTGGAAATATATACGTACAAAAATCACACTGGTTATCTCTGTCAGTACTCTAAATCTTGACATGAAAGATGATTCAGTACTGGATGAATACATTTGAAACAATTCTGAAAATATGACTTTCAATGTCCTACCCCAATTTATGATGCTGAGGGAGTGTCAGTCTCTTGGCTAATATGACATTTAAACTTCATTTTTCACATCCAAATCTGTACAAGTTCATCTGTACTGCTTTGTATGAACCTGAGCTCCTTATACAGAATACAAATTGCAGTATACTTTAATGAAAACCAAAATTAGAGAAGCCCAAATTCCTGACTTGCATACATATCTGCTGTTACCTACATGTAAATATGCAGGCATGTCCACACTCAACCTGTACAAATGCTTCTAGAACTGCAGCTTTCATTGCTAAACAAAGATCTCTGCAAAAAAGTGGGAAATTTCCAAGTGATTTTCTGATGGCATCCAGTATATCAATTTTCCATGGCATTTGCTGTGTTGCACTTCAGACTTGATAATTTGTTTCATTTAGACTAATATAATGTTAACACTAATTTTTCTCTTCTTGAGATCCGACTGGCTGAAACTCCTATGTTGATTTTCAAGTACAAGTTGTTCTGAGATTTCAATGTAAATGTCCGCGAGGTCAAAGTTAAGCACAAGCTTATGTACTTTGGTAGAACCAGGGTCTTATTAAACTAAGCTCTCCTCACCCATGGAATGGTCCCCGAGAGAGCAAAAACATGAATATTAGTGCTGTTTGATGCATGCTTACTCCCTAAGGAGATATTTACTGGCTCAAAAAAGGACTCAGACTGCAGCCAAAATACTATTCTAATGTGGAGGATCAGCAACAAAATTGCATTTTGGCTTTAAAGCTGCTTGATCTTCCCACTCAACACAGTTCTGTCAGTAGCTCCTTCTAACAAAGTTATCCTTCCCTCCTGAGAGACTTAGAAGGTGTGCAGCAAACCCCTGCCAGTTGCCTTCAGTGTCAGATGCAGATTTACCAGGAGGCTCGAGCCCCCTTCCCTGGTGTAGTCATTTGTTTGAAGGAATTTGCTTCTGTTCTATAAGCAATTTGACATGGTAATGGCCAAATGACTGCTTGCTTCCTGCTGGATGTCATCTTGGTAATTTTATGAGGGAGCACTCCATAGGTGCCATGTTATTTCATATTCCGCTCCCAATGTGGCCTCCTGGTGCAAAGTGGGACATGCTAATTGCTGTGGAGAAGGATAGATGGGTGTGGATCTGTTAATTCTTTGTCTGACAAACACTTCTCTGCAGTGGTGATTAATATTTAGACAATTAGCCCAAAGTTAGCATGATGGGCTGCAGGTAAAATCACCTGAAGTGTTTTAATCCTAATTTTACCAAAACTTCCCTTTCATGTATCTAGCAATTTCGTAGTTTATTTACATTTCCTTATTTATAAACTGGGTGATAAATAATTTGCATACCTTAACATTCTGTAGCAAAATTGACTTAATAGTGCATTTGTAAACAGCTGAAACTATTTACATTATAATTATAGGTGCTAGTATTTTATTTTCTTGTTATGTCTTAAACATTTATGAAAGTATTAAATACTTTTTAACAATTTATGTAGGTTGTTAAAAAACTGATAATTTCTCATAACTATAGTAGAAAAGTCAGGTTTCACTTAGTTTGCTGGCTTTACCATCCCTTTTTTTTTTTTTTTTTTTGAAATTTGGCTATTTAGAAAGAAGATGTATACTTCTAAATAGAGTGTGTCATACTTTCACTTTCAGGCATTTTTTGTTGCTCTTACTTTTGGATTAGTAAAACACTGTCAAGACTGTGTTGCAGTGTTCATATCCCTGCTGAGCTCACCCTGGGACAATAAATATCTCTGAAGGCTGACTCAGGCAAATTCTTACAGGTTCTGGAAAATAGGGTATCTGTGAGTCAGTAGTTGCGTATCACTATTTGGGCATAATATTGACATTTCCCTGCTCAATCTTAGAATTTTGCCTTTCCTGGAGGTGTATTTGACTTTGCCCATGCACTGGAAGTGCTGAGCACAAAAAGTACATTATTCATTTCTGATTTTGTGGTTCAAGCACTTTCTCCTCCCGTATTTTTGGGTTTTTTTTCATCTTCAAGAAGGGGATAATTGTTTGAAAAATAACTTTTGGGAGTCTTCGGCCATATGGCACTACATAATAATAAAAAAGAAAAAATTATGGAGAAAGCAACTTGTGTGGCCTGCAATTTCAGATGTGGAAGAAAAAGAGTGATGTAATGTGTTCATTTCATTGATTGACATATAAATTCTAAATATCACTGAAGACAAAGATAAGAGCAGTTATTTTTAGTGTAAATTATATATTCAGAAAATGCATGTGAGTCCTTTAATATTGTCATTAACATAGGGAAATGGTGTAATTACAATGTGTAATCTTTCTTCGTTTATCACTTTTACAGTTGTCAGAGTCAGAAATCCTCAAGATTTGCCTAAAATATGCAAGTCTATGATATTTGATAACACATTTAATCAGTGATTCTAGTAGAATGACTGCTAAAAATCCCAATACACTTATAGTGCTTACAGTACTTATACAGCATAAGAATGTTTTCAATCTTTGATATCTTTATTTACTTAAAAACACAACTGTTCTTTCTTGTTAGGAACTAAGTAATCTCCAGTCTGTTGTTTGAAAGTAAAATGACAATTTATATGGAGATAATTATGTGATAATGGGAACACTGCTTAATTGAAACAATCAGTTCTAAGCAAAAATATAGTCTCAAATTTGGAAGTGACAGGATGTTGTAGTGCTCCGTGTTTATCGATATCTCTCAGTAATTTTCTTTAAATTTTTAAACTACTGAAAAGACTTACTGTTAGTGAAAGGAAAACATATCATTTTCCTCTGACGCCACATGCTGCTTAATTGCAGAGCATACTGTATATAATGCTGTGTACAAAGGTCTTGGATTTGTAAAGCAGGACTAAAACTATCAGAAAAAAATTGTACAACATACAAAGAGAAGTGCAGAATCTCATGTTGAGATAACTGCACTAGAATTCACCCACACAGATGCTTAAACACTTAATTCAGAGAAAGAGTCATTTATTTTGGATTCGGTGAGTGAAGGAGGACCTCAGTATTGCAAAGGCAGTCTAAGAGCTAGTTTAGCCCATTTATGACTCAAATAATAGAATAAAATAAAATATTGATATTTATGGTTTAGTTCATCAAATGAATGGTGATTTAACTTATAGGCATGCTTGTATTACAAAAACGTTTGCTCCTTCTAAATTAAACAACATATCTAAGATTTGTGTCTCCTAGGGAATAGATTTTTGGGGCCTCAGAGAAGAGTTCTTATAATTTAGTAGAGAAGAGTTCTTATAACTTAGTTTAAATACAGTGAATAATAAAAATTTTTAAAAAATCATTATTGGATTTTGCATTCCAACTAAACAAAAGTCCATTCTCAATCTAGTGTAATTATCTAAAAAAGTAAACTTGAAAGGTACATGAATTTCAGGCCTAATTGTTAGGGAGGATATGAGTTTAGTTTAATTCTTCCCAGTTAAGCTATTTTTATTCTATTCATTCAGAACAACAGATTTAAGATCGGCTTTTCTTAATATTTCTGTAAGTTGCTACAAGTCTTTACCTTAACTTGTCATTTGTGACCGTGGCTTAGAATGTGCAAAATGAGCTCTAACTGATACAATCATCAGTCACTAGATAAAAATGGAGTGCCTTTCCTTATTCAGCTCAACATACACGCTTCTTAGTATTTTGTGCTCAGTGTTTCTGACAAAACTGTGTCAGGTTTAAACTCTGGCACTGATGCTTTGATAATAATGCCTGCAATTACCCACTACATTAGTAAGAAGATTGGCATTAGTACTTGTGGGAGACACTACAGAATTGAAAAAATATGAATCAGCCCCTCCAAGATTTGTTATTTATTGCAAATATTTGGGGGAGGTTTGCCTATTTTTTAATTTTTATTGTCAAACATCAAATTGTTTTTCACCTTTTGATTTATTGAGATGGTCTCCAGTAGTGTATCTACCAGAATCACCCTGTTTACTTTCACTCCACAAGATCTACTCATGTGTGACTTCGACAACTCTTTCTCATCTTCTCCAAGTCATGAGAAGAAGTCACTGCCCTTTACACTCCTTACAACCTCTTGCCCTCCTACTGATGTCCATTTTAGGCCACCAGCTTGTCCCATACAGTAGGTCCATGGTTTCTGCATCTCATCTCTTTACTCGCTGTAGTTCATTCCCTTGTCTCTTTTCCCAGCTGATTCACGTTTTCTTTTTATTTCATGTGGATGTTTACTGATCTGAGTACAATTCATCATATCAAAATGTGATCTTTTTATGTGGAAACATTTTATGCTTCAGATTTTAAAGATATCGCTTCTTGATAACTTAACTCTTCCTCGTCTTCCTCACAACTTTTCTCAGTATCATGAATCATGGAATTACTCTGGGTGGAAGGGACCTAGGGAAGTTGTTAAGTCCAAAATTCCTCTCAAAGCAAGGTCAACTCAAAATTAACACCTAGTTTCTATGGGCTTTAACTGACAGAGTCTTGAAACAACCTGCCTTAGCAACCTCATATTATTGTGTTTTTTCTTTTCTGTATTTCCAATCAGAAATCAGTCAGTAAAAAGCCTCTGTTTTCTCAAGAATGTTCACACAGGCATTAGGAAGATGATGCTTTGTCCCCTCAGATATTTTTTTCCCTCCATTTCAAAATAAGACCCATCTCCTTCAGCTTCCCCTCACATGGCAAACGTTCCATTGCCTCAACAATTTGGTGGCCCTTTGCTGGATGCACACCAGTTTGTCTACATCTTTCTTACACTGGGAATCCAATACATTTTGCTGTGAAGCCTGAAGAGTTGAAAATACCACCAAAGTACTCCTAAAATGTACTTTTACAGTACATATTTAGTGGTTTTGCATTGAAGTATCACACTGCTGTTTTTCCTACTCCTTTTAATTTATAATGTGCATATTGTTGAGCAGCTGTGCCAAGTTTAATTACACTGAATCTAATAGCAATAGGTTGTTCTTGGTTTTTTGACTGTACACTTGCTGCTGTTTGTGAGAATGTATTTCTGGAAGCTTATACTCTGGTGCTATGCTATACAAAATATGTATAATTTACAGAGATTAATTATACCGCTTAACCAAAATTTGAATTATATATAAACAAATATATATTTTATGATCGTGAGTTATCTACTGTACACACAGGATGACTTTTTGCATTTCACTTTTTCTGTAGCACCATGTTCCATCAGGGACTCTCCTTCTAAAAATCTAGAATTTTCCCAAACTTTTTTGGCATTAAGACAAATTACATTTGTTTATCTTTTGCAATGTGGAGGGTGGTGTATCTTTTACTTATTTGGTTGACTAGTTCAGGGGTTTTTTAATATGTAATTGAATATTTGCAGTAAACATTGACTGATTCTTAGTAAATGCAAACATTTTAAGTATATTATTGGATTGTGATCCATCAGCCCTCTGATTATACAAAAAGTACTTACTATGAGAACACTACAAAATCGGTATCTATTGTGATTCTACAGATATATAAAGGATGCTTTGCACTTGCATAATTTTTCTTTTACAGTGAAAATATCAGAAAGTCATTGAAAAGAGCAGTTATACTTCAATATATTTCCTCATAATTAGACTACATGGCAAACATTTGAGGTTATTTAATGTTTTCTGAAGCTGAACACATAAAAACTACAGACCTTCTGTTGAAGAATAGTCAGGTTGGCTTATATAATCATAAATTGAAAAATTATGAACTATAGGGTTTTTGTAGGCATGATGGAAATTTGGAAAAATTGTATTTAAGAAAAATCTTTTCCCTAAAAAGTCATGCAATGGAAGTATTTCTACTGGTCTCTTATGCAAACTTATATAAACCATGTAATAATTAAACAATTTTGATTAATTCAAATAATGTATTTGTACTCTTGCTTTTCCTAAAATATTTTTGCTCTGGAGTTTAGGAAATCACTAATTTGGTACCATATGGCACCTTCATTTTTTATATTTTAATTACTAATCGTCCCATTGGATTCATGGCCATGGATAACACAAAGATCCTCTTAACATCAAGAGTAACGAATCACTGGTACAAGAGCTTTGAGAGTTGTAGGCAATGATTCTACATTCCTCTTAATCTCTTTTACCTCTTTTATTCTCTTTTTTTCTTTTTCCCCCTCTTTCTGGTGAAACTTGTGTGAATTTGACTGAATCAGAGGTAAAGGGAAGTATCTTTCCATCCTATGGGAAATTTGCGTCAGCCATTTCAACAAGGCACATGTTGTACCTGAGAGTATAATTGCATTTGCCATGGCCCTGCCTGATATCCCTCAGTCCCTTCAGACATGTCTGAAATCATTTGTGCTTGTACTAAGTTCTTCCATCTCCCTTAACACAACTTTCTCTTCTTTGAGCTTGGAAGAAACATCAGAAAAATCTTCCCGCATCAACCCAAGAAATTAATTTGACCAAATGAACTGATTTTTTTTCAAACAATATGAAAATATCAAATAATCTTCTTTTATTTTGTTTCATAATAACTCCTGTTACATCCTGCTCTTAAAGCTTAACTACAAATGATTACATTCTAGTTTAAATATCTGGTTAATTTATGACTGGTTGCTTAATTACACACTGTGGTTTTTCTTTCTTTAATCTTTTTACGTATTTTTAAGCTAAATGCAGGGGGAAAAAAAGGGCAAAAAACTATTTCAATGTCTCACATGGCACTTCAGAAGATGTGTGTAAAAATAGTAACTTTTTTTTTAAATTTAAAACACAAATGACAATTCTAAGTGATTCCAGCTAATTATCTATTCATTAAGGTTTTGTGGTTGGGCATAACATACACCTCTGCTATATATAACCCCCCTGGAATATCAGATGTTTGTGTCACTTTGAAAGGGCTTCAGAATTCATAAAAGCATCCAAAATAGAAATAAAACTTTTGTCTGCAGATTTTTTAAGGCTAAAAGCTGCTTATGTAATGCCAATAACATTTCTGCCACTAAAAGCCTGTATAAATGTATCTAAAGTATAGAAATTCAAATATACAAACGTTTTATTTATATTTAAACATTGTTTCAGTTAATTATATGATCTCTTAATAAGACCTAAGTAATTTTTGATCATTGCTCTATTAATTTAGGTTTTTAATCTTTCTTGTTATTATTTTTAAGGTTGACAGTAATATTTGTGGGTTTAAGATCAAAAATATAAAAAAAAAAAGTAAAAGAAAAATATATGGAATTGTACCACACCAAACTTGGCTTCTGAAATTCACTTCATCTCCTTGTTTCAAACATATTTGTGTAGAACTGATACAGAAATAAAAACTGTAATGTTAAACCACCAAGAGTAATTCAGTTGATAAACAATTAAATGAAGCACTTTTCTACTGTGAGAATGACCAAGCACTGGAACAGAGAGGTCATGAAGTCTCCATCCCTGGAAATGTTCAAAAACCACAAGGACATGGTACTGAAATGTGGGAAAGAGGAGCAGAACCAAGCAATAGTGTGTATGGCCTGGAGATTTATGTGGTTAACACGTTTTTACACATATAGAATCCAATTTCACAGTAGCTTGGTCTCAACAAGATATATATATATACACATTATCATTCATGAGAGAGTGAACTGATGTACTGGAGCTACAATTACAGTAAAAGAAAATGTGCATTTTTAAGTAATTGAATTTATTGAATAATTAAAAATTCAAAATTGAATAATTTTTTAATTAATACACTGATGCTGTGAACAACAACCATTCATAGCTCGATCATTGGCCAAGAGTGCAAGAGGCTTTGCCAGTGCTGGGGAAGCAGGCAGACCTGGTGATGCTGCCTAGAACTTGGATCCTCCTTGTAGATTTCAGAACCTTTATCCCAGGAAACTGAAACCACAATGTTCCATAACCACTGTTAATTAACAAGAGGCTTAGAATCTGTTTTACACATGGTATAATTACATGTAAATTAAACATAACTAACCTTCAAAATTATGCCAAAATAACAGAGATTGATTGCTGGTGATTTCTTGCTCACTGCTTCTCCGAGACAGCGTTCTATGGCGCAAACCCTCTTTGCCAGGAGGAAAGAACCATAAGATGTCCTCTCTGGATTCTAGCGGCGAAAAGTGATTTATTTGAACTCCTGCAGGCTATTAAGATCTCTGGAGGAGGGTTTAGAAAGAGGAATGTGATTGGGTAAAGGTTTGGGGGAAGGGGAGTGGCTTGAGGACTCTGCTAGCCAATGGGGATACAGGAGGATCAAAGTCCAATAACAAACCAGGGACTGGGGAGAGACAGATGAGACAACCAATAATGCTTGTGCAGGGACAGGGACTAGTTCAGGGAGGGAAGGCAATATGGCACTGTGCAGGGAGACTGAGTGGGTAAAGGGAATTACAGAATTTAGGGAAGAACTGTACAATAAAATCGCAAGTGATCGATGTCTTTCCGCTTCACCCAATCCCGGAGAGCTGCCACCATGATGAATCTGCTCCTAAATGCGTTCTTTCCAGGACTTGTAATCTCTGTGTTCTCCCACACCAAAATTAGGAGGTGCCTGAGTTTTAGTACCCTACTATGTAAAAGCCCATATTATATATATATATCTCCTGGTATCCTAGGGTGCATCAGGAAGAGTGTGGCCAGCAGGTCAGGGAGGGGATCCTGCCCCTCTTCTCAGCCCTAGTAAGGCCACATCTGGAGTGTTGTGTCCAATTCTGGGCTCCACAATTCAAGAAAGAGCAGGAGATACTAGAGAGGGTCCAACAGAGGCCACAGAGATGATGACGGGTCTGGAGCATCCCCCTGATGAACAGGGACTGTGGGAGGTGGGCCAGGTTAGTCTGGAGAGGAGAAGACTGAGAGGGAATCCCATCAATCCACACCAACATCCCCAAGAGGTGTCAAAGGACGGTCCCAGACTCTGTTCAGCAGTGCCAAGGGACAGGACAAGGAGCAATGCCATAAACTCAAACACAGGAATTTCCCCCAAAAGATGAGGCAGGGCTTCCTTCCATGGAGGTTGTGGAGCCCTGGAACAGCTGCCCAGGGAGGGTGTGGAGTCTCCCTCTCTCTCAAACTCACCTGGATGCATTTCTGTGTCACTTGCTTCAGGGGACCCTGCCTGGGTAGGAGGTTGGACTGGGTCATCTCCAGAGGTCTCCTCCAAACCCAACTATCCTATGATTCTGTGAGTCTGTCTTATAAACTCTTATTCTGAAGTGATGCAATTGCTTTCATTTCCACCATAACCTTCCCATCACATCATACACAAAGTGAACATTATTTGTGATGTGCCAGGAAAGTCCTCCATAACTTTACTAATGCATGCTAACAGTACAGTGTTTTAACTAGGAAAAACAATTATGTCCTCTGATTTGTAAGGTAACTAGGGAGTGACACACTTGAAAGGGAAGGATGAGCAGGTACGAGTAGGTAACTAAATTACCACCATCAGTCTGTACAAATTTAAAGTTGGGCTGTTAGCATGCATAAACATCTTAGAGAAGAGAAGAAAAGCTATAGGTGACCCCATCAGTGCATATTAGTGCTGGGAGACTGGTATAGAAGGAAGAAAACCTATCTTGAGAAATTCATACAAATTTCAAATAACTTTGCCTGTACTGAAAAGGTACATGAGATTGGTGTACACCACCTGGTGAGGCTGCATCAGCAGGAGTTCAGCATTGATTAGACTCAATCAAGCAGTGTTTGTGCTCTAAGCCCCGTGCTTCAGCTCCCCTAAGGTACCACTCCTGGACTGAGACTACTGCAAGACCCAGGGTCAGTCTTGTGCACATTGAAATTTCTCCTCCATTTGATGCTAAATTGATGTGCTTCAGGAAAATAGTAATTCAGATGCTATTAGTACTTGGCAGGTTTTAAATAAGCCTTATGCCTTTCCTGTGCGAAGCTTCTCCTTCACTTCAGGGAAAAAAATCAGACATTTGGATAAAAAGGCAACAGAATAAAAAGATGAATGTTTGCATATATCTAGCTGTCTCATCAGAGATAGTAGCCATAAATGGTCAACTTCTGTCATACAGATTGTCTTTCCATTTGGACTCAGTGAAATCTCATGGGTAGGTATCCTCATGGCATCACTTCTAGCTAAAAGACTTTCCTCTTCTTGCTTTACTAGTGCTGTAAGCTGGTGGTTTTGATGGAGTATACTAGCTTCTACTCCGCATTTTAACTGAAATCTGTGCCTTCAAACATTAGTTTTCACATGAATGAATATCATTGACACACATCTTAAAAGAAAATTTGTTTCTTCTGTCTTTGGCTAGGATTAAGCTGGTTCTTTGGGTTTGGTTTGTATGTTTATTTCTTTTTTACACAGAAATATGTCTGGTTTGGGAGTGTTATTTTTCAAACTATTCTGATATCAGCTATCCTAGGTAAAGAAGACATATGTTCCTTATGAGCTATTGCTTTTTCTATGGGCTGTCTAAGCTTTCTATAAACAAAGTTAACAGTCTTCATAGGTAAAACACACCATTTTGCATCATCAAAATCTTTACCATCTTTATCCTTCAAGAGGAGACGTTCTTGGTACATACTACACACACACACTACATTACAATATTTGGAGCACACAGTGGCATTAAAAAGTGTTGCTTGTTCAAATGGGACTTCTTGTTTGGTATTTATGACTGTTTGATGTTTATGACTGCCATTTAATTATGACTGTTTATCTGCCAAGGCTATTTTAACACTTGCAGTGCTCACAATGCCAGGGAGACATCTGTTAGAAGCTTCTATTTAATGTCAAGTACGAGCAAGGTGTATCTGCCACGACCACCCTCCATATGAGAAGACTCCAAAATTAGAATGTGAAGCTGCAGTACTCTGTTCTCCCGTACATATAAGCAAATGCACTTAGAAAACTAATCTACACAGGTGTTAGACTGGATCACTGTTATTGCCTCCCCACTCTGTCTCAGATTTGATCTCACTATTTATGTCTCAGAAACCTTTTGTTCCCTCTTCAGTACTTAAAACATTTTTGTGTAATTGTTGTTTCACTTATGAACTGTGACTAGGATCCAAAAGAGCAATATGATCCAAGGGAGGGACACCAAGATGATCAGAGAGATGGAGCAGCTCTGCTGTGAGGAAAGGCTGAGAGAGTTGGGATTGTTCAGCCTGGAGAAGGGAAGCTTTGGTATGACCTAACTGTGGCCTTCCAGGACCTGAAGGAACCAACGGGAAAGATGGAGAGAGACTGGGGTGTTGATTAAGGCACAAAACCCGCTCAGACACGAATGAGTGCCAGAGCAGAATTACCATTTATTTCAAACCGCTTAGGTTTAAATACAATGCTTAAACATGTCACGTGACCTTCCAACCAATGACAATCAAGTATTGTCTGAGCATACGTAAGAACTCGGAAGACTACAACTTCCATGGTTCCTTGTTACATTCTTCTTACCAAATCTCCCCCCTCTTTTTATTAACAAGTTGAGAAACAATACATTTTTAACATTCTTACTATAATCAATCTTATTTCAACTAATTATAAAAAACAGGGCCTATCGTCACAAGGCCTTTATTGAACTAGCCCACTAGTATTAATCTTCTTTGCATATCTTTAAGAATAAAACACTTTCTAATTAAACTCTTAAAGCCTCTTATCTCTGAGGCCTGGCTGATGTTGTAGTGGAATATATCATTTCCAGCAATGATGAGTAAAATTTTAATTCCCTGCGTAATACCAATGAAGTTGATTGTAGAACATTATGTTCATTAGGAAGTAATAGATTTTTTTATATGTTTGATCAAAGCAGATGATATTTAATCCAAGCTGAGAAGCAGAATGCGATTTTATACTTCATATTGGTTAATTCGTGGCCAGGTCTGCAATTTACTGGAAAACCAACAGATCAACTTTATGGGATATGTTACCTAGATTTTATATATATATATATATATATATATATATATATATATATATATATATATAAAATACTGGTCTGCAGATAAACTTAGAACAATGGGAAGCAAATATAGCTTTCATAATAATGTATTTTTGCATTTTAAAAATGCAGGTGAGAAATGACTATAAATTATGAGAGAAAAATTATACTATTTTGGTATGTTTTGGGACTGTCCTGTACAGCGCCAGGAGTTGGACTTGAAGAACCTTCCAGCTCTGGATAGTCTATGACTCTATGTTTTTCAAATTCTAAAAAAGATGCTTCAGTTGGAATTGGAAAAAAGCTCAGCTTAGTGGTAGTCACGTTAAGTTAATGGATCCATGAGATCTTTTAACTAGCAGGGCTTTTTGTCCACCCTTTATTACAGAAAGACACTAAGCACGTTTCTACCTCTTTTCACCATTGCCCATACAGTTTTTTGGTTTCTGCAGAATAAAAAACACTGAGATTTTGAAGGGCTTGCAGTTTTTGAGTGAGAAACGAGAACCTGAAAGCCTGGAAGCTTGATGAATTGAGATTCCTGTAGTATACAGAGGCAATAAATTCCTTCTTTGCTCAGAGAAATAAATAGAGAAGATTAATACAGAGGAAGATGCAGTGGGAAGTAGGCAGGTAAGGGGTAAGAGAAAGAAATATGGACTTCTCATGTCCTCTAAACCAGGCAGTGTTCCATGTAAAGGGAACTAAAGGTGTGTTTTTATCTGAGAAGACTGAGTTAGGGTCACACAAAAAGGACTTCTACACAAAACCAAAGATGTTGAAATGCATGTAAATAAATGTAAATTCTGAAAATAAAGAGAGGCAGGCTAGCAGTGATCTCCTTTCTTTAGGGATCAATGTAACTTATTCCAATGAAAACTTTATAAACTCCACTAAAACCCTTAGTTTTAATGATGACATACAGTGGCAGAATACAGATTTATCTGCCATGTGTCTCGGAGTTATCTTATACAAGCTTGTTGCAGCTTGTAAAAAAAAGGGCAGCTTAAGGAAAGTTAAAAATTAATTTGCAATATATTAACCTTCTGCTTCTGTTTTTGATCATGTAAACTAAATATTTTGTGTTATGTATCCATTTTGTGACTATATTCTTGATAATTAGTAATTTGCAGCACATCTACCTTTCACAGCATTTTGTGCTCCTAATTGTTCTTCTCAATTTTTTTCTCCTCTCTTGTGGTTTTTCTTGTGGTATATGCAGCCACACACATTTCTACCCAAAATTTTCCCTTTTAATGTCTAGTGGAATGTGTCCCTGCCCATGGCAGGGGGTTGCAATGGGATGATCTTTAAGGTCCCTCCCAGCCTAAACCAGTCTGAGATTCTAAGTTACCATCTAAAACCTGCGTTACCATTGCAGCCCTCCCTTTCCTAGGAACTGTTGTCATTCTACAGGGAGATGAACTGTAGGAAATAATCATTTTTCATCCTGATTGCCAGGCTGGGGTTTGTTTTAATACAGTAATAAAAGAGTGGCCAGACAAAAATGTACCAAAATATACTACTCTACCCATTGGCTTATTAGATTGATGTGAACAACAAGAATATTTTCCTTATCTTGTTTCTAAATCATGAATTTATATACCTAGTATTTGTTTTGAAATAATGAACATAGGACCTTTATCTCCAGGAATAGAAATTGAAAAAAAAAACAAAACCAAAACACCTATTCGGCTATCTAACTTGCTTTGCTAGTAATATTATTTTGTACCTCCTTGTTTTGGTACCAAATTTCTAGATTTCTCTATTTTCTATAGGAATCCAGTTTCATCTTATATGGAGAAAGAAACAGTCTATGTACAGTCCAGGGTGAAGGGTTAGTTTGACAGAAGGGTATCTCTTCAGTCTTCAGTGTTTATTTTTAAACACTGCTGGAACAAATGTGAGGTAAAATGTACCTGATCAGCCTTGTTGTAGCATCCACATGCTTCTCCTGCAACAAATGTTGTGGAATAGATGGCCTAATGTAGTAAAACCAACCATAACTAATTTGCAGTGTAGATGTTCCCTGTATGAATTGTAAGTAAGTAAGAGTCTGAGTAAATGACATTTAAATTTCTGTAAATTTCAAAAATGCTTTTTATTTCTCATTTCTACAATAATTTCCAAATCACTTTTTCTCAGCTTTGCTTAATTTAGTTTTGATTTTCGTTGTGTTTTCGTTGTTTTTTTTCCCCAGTCAGGTTGCATTCAATCCTTTCAGTTTTTCTTTTACTTGTGTTTTCATTTTCAGTATTGCTTTCTGAATAGTTCTGGGTTTATTTGGGCAAATAAACATGGGCTGCCTGTCTGAAGCTGATTTAAATTGTTCACCAAGAAGTTAAGTTGTACGGCTGTAAATAGACTTGCATGTTAATTTGTCTTGGTGTTTATTTCCTTCTTTAATAGCAGTGCTGTTGTTTTTGGAGATAGTTTTCATGGAAAAGTGGAATTTGATCTCACTCATCTTTTGATATCGCTGGATAAGATCCTATGGAATTCTGCTATAATTAGTGTAAATTTTCAAAACAACTTACATTTTAATTTAATTTGTTTCACTTAATATATAGAACCAATATAATTTTCTTTTTTGTTTGCTTTGCTTTAGTTTTGTTTTGTTTAGTTGGTTGGTTTGTTTTGGTTTTTTTTGTTCTGTCTACTCTTTGCCATCTTCATGTTGTAGAACGTTTTTCTTTCCCTTCTATTTTTTTCCTGATAGTTTTATTAAGGCAAACTTAAGGTCTGACATTTTCAAATGGATTTTGTTTAATGGAAACAAAAGGAATGAAAACAATATAAAAGATGGATAAGAAATTCTGTTTACCTTCCTGAACCAAAAGTATGTTTCTATTAAAACTACTGAATATAGTGGGGTTAAAAAAATTGAATTTAGTGGGAGGAAAAAGGAATTTAAAAAAGAAGGTAATTTTAAGAGATAGTCATGAAAACAATATTGAATATTATTATTACTTTTAAGAGAGAGTTGTCTGTACATTTTATTGCTTTTTAGATTCCAGGTGGTTGAAAATTCTGACCTTTGTAAGGCTTATTAGAAAATAAGGTCTATAAATCTTTCTGGCTTGTTCTGTCACTCCAATACACAAACACACAGAGATACACACAAAAGGAAAAAATTCAATAAAATTAATTCAACACATATCTCCATTGTCTGGGAGTATTAAATTCTTGCTTACACCAGGCACTAAAGAATTATTTGAAATTAAGTTGTGCGTGATCTGTTATGACACCTTTTCATCTGACATGTGAAAAGTTCTGGTTTCTGTCAAAATCAGTCAGATGAAGAAGTGTGGTGAATCATCAGGTGCAGTCAGTGGCATGAGAAGAAATTCCTGTCTCCACCAATGTGCCATTGATCAGTACTGGTGACATTTACCTGTTTTTGGGTCTACAGATATTAGTTAGCTAAAGCTGGAACTTACTGATGACTTTTATTTGAAGTTTGAGGCTAGTCTTAGTCTTATATCAGCTGACTTAAATTAAACCTGTAAGGAGTATTTTTTCTTTATTTTATGGAAACACACACAGGTTTTGTACTGAATGTGCAGTAGGTAATTCACAGAAGTGGAGAGCCATTGTTGCTTCTTCATGGGAGTATCCACAGAAACACTGGCCAATCATAAAACTCAGTGGTTTTGTAAAGCATATATTTAGATTTAAGGAATTGTGTCAAGTGACAGTGAAGTTCTGGTAGAAAGTGAATTTTTATGGATTCTGACCCCCACCATTAGAGAGCAGTGCCATCAGGAAGCCTCCACGATTCCAGTTAGCAAAAAAACCCTCAAATATACTGAAAAAACTTGGTCTTTTTAAAAAATAATAATAACAACAACAACAACATGGGAGGACACAGACAGCCACATTTTTAAATATGTGTACTTTTCAAATAACTATTTAGGTCCAGAATGATATTTTAGAACAGGGTCCACCAAGGTGACAAAGCAAGATGCTCTGAATGTCAAACAGGTTATCGTGATGCTTTATAAAGCAACCACATGAAATGGCAAAGCATATGTGAGCCAAATTGTTTTGTGAGTGGTGCTGGCTGCTTTCCATGTGAATTCTGGATAGCTGCTATAATTTCTCCTGCACAGGATCCATAAGTCAGATTGCCTGCATTTCTTTTAATATGATGTACTCAACCAATATTAGTGAAAAGGAATATTATCATAGTGGAATAAGTCTTAATGCAGGTGTGAGAGACCAGGTTCAAATGGAATAAACTGAAAAGCCGTTCAGTACTCAGGAAATAATAGATTCCACCTTCCCCATCATCTTTACTTCTTTTCACCAGGATGAGCCCTCCCAGCATCCTCAGCTGCTCCTCATATGACTTCCTCTCAAGAAAGCTTCCCAGAAATTCTCTTTAGAGTCTAAATAACCTTGAATATAAAGTTCTGACTGTTCTAGTACTAAATAGATACATACACTTAAGCCCCCTTACTCAGGCTGTTTGCATTCAAAAAAACCCTTGATTTTACAATTCTGTGATGTTAAATAACTAAGTGTTCTATCAAAAAACAATGAATGGTGTTGGAAAATCCTGGAGAAGTTGATGCCAAGAAACACTATATATTTTATTAATAATAATAATAATATTAATAATACTTTAGAAGGATATTGCAGTTGTTCTCTCTCTATTCTGCTTTTTTTTGTTTGCTTGCTTGTTTGGGGTTTTTTTGTTTTATTGGGGGTTTTTTGGGTTTTTTTGGTGGTGATGGTTTTGTTGCGTTTTTTTGTTTGGTCTTTTGTTTTGTTTTTGTTTGGTTTTTGTTTTTTGTGGTGTCTGAGGAATCTTTCTCTAAAAGGATTTGGGCAGATATACTGGCTATGAATGTTATCTTATTCCAAAATAATTTTGGCTGTGTGGATGGTGAAACCAGAAGTTCATACCCGGATGCTGTTCATCACCCTATGTTTGACCCCATGTCACTCAGTTTTGTTTCTAATGCCAAGTATATCCTTGGCAAAGATGAAACTCAGGAAAGTTTATTTTCCAGGTGCAGGGAAAGAGAATTTAGGATGATAGAAAAGTAAAACTTCATGCCACTCTTTAATTACACATCATGCCACTAAATAGCATTCATCTACCCAAGAGAACGTGACATGAATTAGATAAGGCATTCTAAGACTGACTATTGCTGAATTTCAGAATTATCTCACTGCTTCATCTGTTCAGCAGATGTGGTGTAACTCATCCAGATGCTGAAAATGCTCACACTATTACTTATTAAAGAGCTCCCTCCCCTCCCAAGATATTGATTGTTTCAGTCAAAACATTATTTAAGTGAAAGTGACATCTGTTTCCTCCTCAGATTCAGAAGCCATGTTTGTTTAGGTTTTTTGTTATTAATTTTCTTCAGTATTATGCAAATAGTTCAAAATTGTAACGTGACTAATAAAATAGTTTTGAAAATCTGGACTATTTAATTTTAAAAGTGAGGTAGATTAAATTCCAAACTGCCTTTGAAATAATTTTCAGCACACAAATGAAGTAACTATTACAGTATTTTCCCTAAATGTGCATAATGAAAATCAAAAACTCCTTGTTCTCCTCTCCATCACTGTGGCTTTTTTGATTTCCAACTGTCTTTTTTGTGGTTGACTAATGATGACCACTGCTTGAAATTTCTTTCACTGCTTGAAAACTCACCATGATAAACAACATATATTACTTTCATCATGTCTATTGTCTAGGAGACTCTAGAGCCCATTGGTAGTAAAACTAAATTGCATTTCAATTGACTATTAATGCATTTCAATTCTATTGAAATGACTCTAACAATGTGCAGCACAATAAAATTCCTTGTTCCTTACAAAGATTTAATCAAAGACAATATTCTGTGTGTGGTTTCTGTTTGTTTTGAGAATAAAATATACTGTAGGTTCTTTCTTTTATGATTGTTTCTTTGTTTTCTGTTTTTCCTCCCCTCCACCTGTAATATGTTTTTTTATTTTTGTTTTGAAAAGTAGCACAGTGGATAATACATTTCCCAACATATGAAAATTAAAATGAACTTTCTTGAATCTCTTTGGAATTTCATTTTAATTTGGCTTTGGCACCAGAATTTACATTTGATGAAAGAAAAAATTTCTATTGGAAAATGTTGAATTGGTTTATTAAAGTTATGCTGCTTAGTTTTTATTGATGCTTTAGTTGAAACACAATGACTTTTGGAAAAGCCAAAGAATCTGAGATACAGAGGGTGTTTTTAAGGGAAATATTTTTTGTTTTCAGATTATTACCGCTATTACACAAAGAGATAATTTTATTTATAATTTGTACTATATATTTTTTTAGAATAAATATGTTTAGATTTATCTTTTTTTTTTCCTTGACTAAAATTTATGATATTTTACCTGAGCAGAAACTAAACTATACAAGAAAACTTATTTTGTTATTATGGGGACAGGTGACAATGTCAGCTGAATTTTACTTCATTGTCCATATGTTGGGTCATTCTTACAGCTCCAGGAATAATCCAGCTTCCTAAAGAAATTGCTACAATGTTTTTAGGAAAATGTCTGAGAATAACCTAAAAAGCAAATTACACATGTACAAAAAAAGAGGTATGTTTGCTAGGTGCCTGTTTGCCTACTAAGGAGTAAGTTCCATCTTTAAATTAGCAGAGAAAGGGAATTTTAAATTAAAAACTTTGGTGATGATGACAGGTAGCAAAAATCTTTTTCTTAGGATTATTTATTTATTTGGTAGAAACAATGTTGATCAAAATGAAATTCAAAATGCTATTAGTCAAATTACTTCCAAAGGATCAATATTTAATCAAATACTAGTTTGTGATTAATGTTATGAGTAAATAATTTCTGTCCTAAAAATTCATTTAATTCTTAGTTAATTTTACTGAAATACATCAAAGAGTTAGATATAGTTTCAAACAGGTGCAGCTTCTGAAGTGTTGCACCTCTTGAACTTTTGTTCCCCTTGTAAAGTTGTTTTTTTTTTTTAACTGATAGGTCACAACCTGTATTCAGGCATCTTCTACAAATCAGGATTAATGACTATAGTAGGAGAGTGTAAAAGAAGCAGCATCAAAGATGCTGCAATCACCTTTCTTTATAACTGTTTTGCATTTTTAGAATCTTAAAACTTTTTGGAAGAAATGTATTACTGGATTTAAAGAAACTTATGTTGCTATCTTTTAAATTAGCATGGCTTGAGAATCCCAAAATCCAATTCTTGAGTCCTAGCCCCCCTCCCACATCTCAACCCAGTCTGAGATGGGTTTTCCAGACACCACATGAGACTCAAAATGGGGGGAGAGGGTTATATTACAAACACTGTACAAATAAATAGTATAATACATCATATACAATCTTAACTATCTCTGTTGTGATAAAGCAGTATTTACAATGGATCAAATCTCTTCTCCCTTCCAAATAAAAGTCCAGGAGGGAAGAAGGAAGAGATCCTTTCCACTCTCAGAGCAGCAATGTCTCTAAGGCAGCAGGCTCTCTTCTCTTATGCAGCAGCTGTAGCTGGATCTCTGCCAGTACACACAAGGGGTATCCAAGCCCCTCGGCCCTTTGTCTCCAAGCGAGGGTCTTATCTCCCATGGGCTGCATTCACCTGGACAAAGGTCACTTCACCACGTCATATCACGAAGCACGGGGGTCTTCGTGACGGTCTCTATCTTCACGGGATTCAAGTCTCCTTTGCAGAGCTCTGTGCTCTGTATCAAAGCAGAGGGGGGGGCGAAAGCCCTCCTCCGCATTCTTTTGGCCATCCCAGTCCAGCTCCGGGAAAGTTTTGAGCTTTTCAACTCCTCTCTGCAGTGCATGCTGCATTTTAGGACTTCCATTCAGTAGGAGTCCATCCTCTCCACTTAGGAGAGGTCACAAAAGGAGTTTGGGGGTTTTCATTCAGTTCTTACCTAAACTCTGTCTCTCTCTTCAGAGCTTAGTTCTCTCTCTGCTGCTGGCTCTCATCTCTCAGACAACTCTGTGTCTTCCTGCTCAGCTGCATTCCTTTTTGCTGCTTCTTCAGTTCTTATCTCTTGGCTCTCTGCCACCATTTCTCTGTACGCTGCTGTCTCTGCTGCTGCTCCATCTGCCCACTCACAGTGGAGGAAACTTCTTCAACTTTCAGCTACAGACACTTAGCCCAGTCTTACACTGTTCTAAGGCCCTGTAGCCCTCCAGTCGGGGCTGGGGGGGGCTCAGCCCCCAGTGGGGCTACGGACCCCTCTCCTCGTGGCTTTATAACATGGCCACCTCTCCAACAACAACTACAACTACCTTCTTTTCCAGTCTAAATGTGATATGTTTATATTTTGCAGAAGCACTCATTGGTTCAAACCCAGAGGGTCACCACCCCCTGGGGGTTTACCATTTTATTACTTCAGGGGGAAAACTGTTTTCCCCCACCACAAAATGCATTATAAATTATAATAACCTACACTGTGGACTTTCACGTGTAGTTTGAGCTTCTGTCTTCCCTGGACCAGATTCTACATCCATCTTGCTTCCCTAATCTAATATCCACATTTTGCCCCAAAATTTATAGGGTGACATATTAAGTCATTGAAGAGTGACTTCCTTCCTTATCCTATCTGTCTCATTCCAAGAACAGACTTGTTAAAGTTTACTTTGTTTTTCAGCTTAAAACCCTACTCCCCACAGTTTGTTTTCTCTCAAGATGGTTTCTGAAGGAACACAAGCAAATTATAAGGGATAACTCAATATATGAAGTAGTTTGTGTCAGACAAGTTTAGTTGAATGTGACCAGTTCTCCTTTTAAATGGAAACTGGACCGTGTATTTCTCATTGTCCTTTCTGATGAGGGATAAATGTACTAGAGTAGTGAATTCCGAAGCTCTTTGAAGAGGTACATGTATGGGACTACTTAATTAATAATTAAGTATTCCAAATACTTATATTTCCTTTGAATTGCTTTAAAAATAATAGCATCCCCATGCAAGAGAGCTTTATACAAAAATTCTCTTCATATCACACTCTGTTTTTTGTCTCTGAGTGGTTTTGACAGCTCCAACCACAGTTAGAACAAACTGCAAGTGGGATATTTTGATGAACTTTGCAGTGATGGAAATTATTTCTGCTGGCAATTATTTCAGTCGCCTAGAATATTTAATAATTCATAGCATCTGAGACCAGAAGGGATCACTAGATTCATTAGTACAGCTTATTGCATGTTTCAAATCCATTTTTTGAGCCTAAAATGTCTGCCATTGGAATAAAGAACATGGTCTTTAAAAGTCTGAATCTAGGAATATGAATATGAATATAGAAGGTACCACTAAATCACAAGATCTTGCAGTGGTGTGTTTTATAACTGTGTAGCTGATAATATTTTATGTTGTAGAGGAAAAATTAAAAAATAAGGTGTTAGAGAGACTATAAGGTAATTTAAGAATTCTGAGGTAACAATGTAATTTTCCAATATCTATAAAATATTCTCTTTTTATACATTCAGGAACTATACACAACCTCCCTTCATAATGCAAGTACCTAATTTGCTTTTGTTGTGGTTTCTCTGTGGCAACTTAGTGTTTTGCAGAGAATAAATCCTATGTTTCTGTTCTCTTTCAGTCAACTCTTCTGTTCTGACCCCTCCATTGGTCTGTCACATTTCAGGAAAGAATTCTCATCTTCTAAATCAGTCATGCAAGCATTCTTCTTTTGTATTGCTATTAGCTGAGGGGCAGGTGGGTTGTTGGTTTTGGGATTTATTTGGTTGGTTTTGTTTGTTTGTTTGGGGGGTTTTGTTTTGGTTTCATTTTGGTTTTTTTTGGTTTGGTTTGGTTTGTTTTTGGTTTGGTTTGTTTGTATTTGTATTGGACCATGAACCAATTTCTACAGAAATGCCATGGAACTGGTTTTGCTCATAGATACTTGATGTTACTACTAACATTTTGATTCACCAATAAACCACTTCTTAAACCTCTAAATTAACTCCTTTTTTGTTGTTTTTCAATTAAATGAAAACTTAGATAAAAAAATCATAAGGAAATAAGCTAACTCCCTTGGAAAAGTATAGATATACTTCATCAATTATCCAAATTTTCTTAATTCTTTCAAAAGAAAACAAAACCGATGGTTTTTGGACATATAACAGCATTGATTTACATTTCTTGTACTCTCAGTCTTGTCACGTCTTCAAGATCAGAAAAATTTCCTGCATAAGCCCAATTTCTTAACTCAAGACCAACCTTTTAAGTCTCAAGTTTTCTGGGATATTTTAATCTTAGGGTATCCAATTCTGGTTCATTGAATCAAGTTGTAATTGATCACTTCCCAAAGACAGAGATACAAAATATTCCCCTAAAAATATAGGCCCCTTTCTCATTTCACAAGCAAAAGGAAATATTAAATATTTTTTATTATTGTGTTAATTTAATTCTTAACAAGTTTATGGAACTTCTTAGTGGTCCAATTTGATGTTTATATTTTTTGGCATCTAAAATTCTAGAGTGGCTGAAATATGTTAATTTTTAAGTTAGATTAGTTGTCAATAAGTGGGTATTTTTTTCTCCTCTTGTAAGTAATTTCTTTTTATTGAGCTTTCACATGTTCTTTACAGGCCAAATTAATCTGAATTGAATTCTGAAAAATGTTTTTTGAAACAACTAGTATGATAACCTGAGTTTAACCCAGCTGTTATTAGCACATTTTTCTTACCCTCCTCCTTTTAGTATTTTGTTTGTTAGTTTGTTTGGGTTTTGTCTGGTTTTTAATTTCAGATAAATATATTACTTGTTGGTGATATATTTTTTTTGTTAAAAGTAAATGTCTCATCACCACTGCCCGGGGTATAGCTTATTTTAAGAGAACATTTATTGTTACTTTATTGTTCAGAAAGAGCTTTTATAGCCTATAAAGCAGTGTTAAATATTATCTTCACAAAATAAGTATCCAAAATAAAACAGTCTCATTTTAATAAGGACCTATGATCTACCGCCACCACCTGCGTCTCTTAGAACGCTTCCATCAACGCTGCCTCCGTACAATTCTAAACATCCACTGGTCAGACTATGTGACCAACACATCTGTTCTAGAGTAAGCAGCTATCACAAGTATTGAGGCCATGCTGATGAGAACACAGCTGCGTTGGGCAGGTCATGTCTCCAGGATGAAGGACCACCGCCTCCCTAAGATCTTGCTTTACGGTGAACTTGCCACCGGCTGCCGCATGAGAGGAGCCCCGAAGAAAAGATACAAGGACTCCCTGAAACAACATCTCAGCCTTGGCCATATTGATCACCATAACTGGTCTACTCTGGCCTCAAATCGGGAGGCCTGGAGACACACCATCTATAACGCAGCTGTCTCCTTTGAGAACACACGCAGGATCACCCTCGAGGAAAAAAGGCAACGCAGAAAGAACCGTGTATTGCAGAATACACCATCTAAGGAGTCTTTCTGCTGTGCCTTTTGCAATCGGATATGTCTGTCACGTATTGGCCTCATAAGCCACCAGCGTGCCTGTAGCAAATGTGGATAGAGCCTTCCCAAATCTTCGTTCGCGAAGCCCAGCCATGATGATGATTTAGATTTCACTCTTTTTGTAAGTAATCCAAGAAATATCCGAAAAATATCAGACAAAATTCCAATTTTAAAGACAGGAAACTTGACTAACTTTTATGAAGTTTAAAGAAAATGTGATTAGTTCTCATCCTGGGGAGAAAGTGATCGCAGAGATCCAAAGAAGGTGGGAAAGCAACCTTAATCTTTTGGATAAAACTGTACATGTAAACTAAATATTGCCGTTCAAGAGAGAGATCTTGGCTTTGCAATAAGGAAATCTATGAGAATTTCAGGTCATCAGCATTTAAGGATAGAAACACAATGGTAAGAAACTGTTGCAGAAATTAGAGCTCAGGATATATCTAGCTAGAAGTGTAAAAATTCACAAAATTATATTGATGTGTGTCTGGAAACTGCAGATAAATAACCAAACAGTTGATTTAAGTTTATGTGTCCACTGCTAACTTTTAGACGTGTAATTAATTTTTTTTTTCAGTCTTCCTATAAAGTAAGAGCTGAAATATTTTTAAAAATTAGTTACTTCTCAGTAACTATTAGTGCATTGTCGGGACTTTTGTAATACTGATATGTAAAATTTTTTTAAGTGTTTGGTTTGTCAGAAGTTTTTTAACAAATATAGTGTCATGATATTTGTTCTTCTAGAAATAGCAATATTTGCATAAGGACAAGTGTTCATGAAGAACTCAAAGTGCTTTTGAGGCAGAAGAGTTATCTATACATTGCAGAACAGGAAAATAATTCTGAGAATTAAAAGTATGTGCTTGTAAATCGCTGTGAAACCACCAAATAGATGTGGTTTTGCGCTGCTTTACCAGCATCACCCCTGACAATGTGGTCACTTTGACTGATTCAGAGGGTTATTTTGTCATAATTTAATTTTGAAGCCCATTAATAAGCATTTTTGTTGCTTATTTACTGTGAGAGTATCTCTAATGTACAGTCTTGACATATTTCAACCTTGAAAGATCCTGAGAGGATGTAGGAAGGAAACACAAATTCCTCACTTGTATAAGCTGATTACTATTAATAAAGTCAGCATTTGAGGATCATTTATAATCACATTTGGAGGGGGTTCTCATATAACTATTGGCAGTATCTGCTTTTAGTTCGGTACTGATGTGCTTCAAATGGAGATGTTGTCACAGTCCAAGGAAAAAAGCTCCACATCAGCTGAGCAGACATTGGTAATTCATGATGAAGACAGCATTTTGAAGTGCAGGCAAGATATAAAACACTTCATGGGAACAATTCTTCAGGAGAGTGCAGATACAGTGAATTCTGGATTAATAAATTAGTCAGCAAATGGCTTGGAGTAAGCTCAGTTCAACCTGGAAAAATAATTCATGCTTTGTATGAAATTCTTTTTCCACTTGAAATTACAACAGTGTTGACTCTTCTTCCAGAGGTTTTTTTTCTTTTGATTTGGTTGTAGTGTGATAAAATAGAATGAAAGCAGAGGGGTTTATAACTTTTCAGCTCTTTATTTTTGTTAAAAACCATCACTACCAACAACAAAAAATGAAATTCTACCATCCCTTACAGGTTAATTATTATTTAACTCCAGAAAAGAGTAGCAAAAGAAGGCAAACATATCTTACATCTCATTTTGTCTTATTAAGGCAATCATGTATTTCAATTTTAGTTTTGAAATAGAGCACCAATAAACTATTCATAGACTATTTTCATCACTCTTAATACATTTATAATTGTGAATAGTAGAAAAGCTGGCAGACAAATCTCCTGTCCACTCAAATCCTAGAGGGTTTTTTTTGTTAATCTTATGTTAAAAACTAATTCCTTGTTTTCTTGCAAGTTATGTGCAGATATCTAAGTTTATATCTCTCAGTTAAAATATTATTTGGCTTTCATCTGTGTATTTTTGCTTCAGAAATCATATCATGAACACTGAAGCAACAATATATTTATAATTTTAGCTCCTGGGTTGTGATTCCTTTAATATGTTAATATCTGTATTTTGTGATCTCTCTATTAGTTTTTATTTGTAAATTATGCACATTAATAAGCTGTTTCTAAAAATTGTTCTTCCGTTATTAAAAGTGACAGAATTCTGTAATATTTTCTGATATGTTAGTTCTCTTAAACTTTTGATAGTATTTTTAAAATTACTTTTTATTATTTTTAGCTTTGAGAATTTTGTTGTGAACTTGACATGATGTGATGCTTCAAAGCTAGCAGTGTACTAATAGATTATATTAATCTTTTTTTTTAATCTTCTACACTAAGTAAATTAATTAGCTACATTAATATTTTCTCAAGACAGCAAGTTCTTAGTCTCCGTATTTATTCAGTTGGCAATCTGTTTCCTCACCAGAGTGAAATTTCAAACAACATAAGAACAGGAAATTTCAGAAAATACTGTAGGGATAATCATGTGGAATTTATTATAGTAAAGAGGTTTTGCCTCTTTTTTGTCTCATTCGTCACATTATGAAGGGAAAATCTGTGGCCTTAAAAAATGCCATGTTAAGAGATTGAAGGTAGGAGAGGGCATAGGGAGATGGTAACTGAGAACAGGCCTTTATTGTATGGAAATGGTTATAAAATAAATTAAGATCTATGTTGGATGTGCCATTACTGGACTATTCTGATATAATGTAATAAATCTGTAGTCTACTCTGATATTTCTGACGTATTATGTTTCTTATTCTGGTGCCCAGGACAAGGTGGCCAGGACCTAATATCAAAAAGAAGGGAAGTAAACCGAACTCAACAGATTTTAAAAAGTTGATTTCATTGTATTCAATGAACTTTCAAAAAGAGGGAGAAATAATGTATAGTGATCTGGATATAAAGAAGATATGACTAAAGCAAGGATTTGATTTGAAGGAATTACTTCCTGTGTGTTTTTCAGATTTTATTTGCCCTTGGGATGAATCTTTGTTTCTACATCAGCATTTAAGTGGGCAGAGACCTCATGTGTTCAACTGAAATTACTACTCCTCCATGTTCTAAATGGAAGTTTTGTGTGGGAACTGGATACATTTACATATTTGCAACTAATGTGGAATTTCATACTATTTTATAACACATAATTTTAAGGTTTAATAGTCATGTCCTTTACTACTTTGTAGAGAATAACTAAATTTTTCTTCATTTTTTCTAAAACACCTCATCCTCCTAGATTAATATCTGTGCACTGGAATCATCTTCATTTTCCCCCCTCTGCTGAAAAGTGTAGCCACATACTACATTCAATGACTATCTTACTTCCCAAGACGTTTTGCAAATTCTTGATTTTTTTTTTTTTTAAAGCCTTAAAACAAAAGAATGCATCTGAATTTTAAAGCAAAATGAAACAGTAGAGTAATAAACTTTCCCTGGCTCAGTCACCTACACAGTCAGTGATTATATTTCATCTGCTTTTACACATGTAGATGAGAAAATGCATTTGGAACAGTGTAGAAAGTAGACAAAAAAAAGGTTGTCATGTGCCTCTCTCTGCTTGGGCTTAATGTGCTCCTGTGCCCGCACATGACAGGGAACCCAAGGCAGTAACCCCTGAAGGAGAAAAATAAATCAAAATCTTTCACATTTGTGTGTCAGGAAATAAGTATTACAGGAATGTTATCTTCCAGTTATTTTATCTGTTCGATACCTGGATGTTTGAACCCTGAGTTTGCATGAGGTGTCACCCTGGCAACTTGTTCTCATGCTTCAAAAGAAAGACAATAATGATGATTTATATGTGTAAACAAGTCTTTTATTAGTACCTTCCTAAAGTGCCTTGTGAATGGATTTAGAAGCTGTTCACAATATTTTTCAGGGAAAGTCTATTTTCCTTTGTAGCTCATTCTCAACATACATATTATTTTTTAGAAATATAACACATATTTTTGTGTTTTGTTCCTCAAGTCAGTAGTAAGCAATACTAACCTGCGTCAAATATATGGTTAAAGCACCTTAAAAGCACCAATATACAAGTCTAGCTTTGTCAAATTCTCAGTGTGAAAAGCCATCATGAAAATAGAAGAAGAGAATCTCAGACAAAAATGTTAGTCTGATTTGTTTTTTCACAGTCTGATAAAATTTGCTCATTTTTTTTCCTGTTGCACAGGAATTTTTGCAGCATAAAAGGGGCTCATCAGAAAACACTTTTTTATAGTAATAAAGATAATGTATCCATCTTTCAAGTTTTTATTGACTTGTAGATCAACAATCTACAGATCTGATGAAGGTTCTCATTGCCTACCTATGCATTTTAAACCTGAAAAGTTTGAAATCATTCAGCTAGGAGAATGAAGTTTTGTTTTATATCCTGCAAAAGATGGAGACTTTAAAGTTGAAATCTTTCTCTTGTGGTCATCCATTACTATATTTGGAGGAAATGCAACTTCAGTAACAAAAAGAGCTTATATTACCAAATAGTTGTACAATAGGAGAGGATCTGTAGATAGAAAATGTTGGTGCTGACCTCTGCACATGGGATGCAAAGGTTTATTTCAACTCCATCTGTTCCTGCAGACTGAATACCCACTAGTGACTGGAAAAATGTTCTAGCAAGAAGAATTTAAGTTATCTATTCTGTTGCCTAAAAGAAAATTCAGGGAGAAAAAAACTCTGGGGCAACCTAATTTTGGAGGTAGGGTGAGGGAAGGTTTTAATGATGCCTCTTAGACTTTGGGGTTACAAGCCACTTGTGCTACTCCCTGACCCAGTGTTACAATTTTATGATAATGTCCATCCAATCCTTGAATCATCCACCCCCGGCCTTTACCCCATTCCACCCCCTGACCCACCCCTCAGGAATTGGTTCTGGGATCGTATTGGGACCCTCTCTTCATCATCTTGGTCTTCTCAGAGCACACAGTGCACACAGTCCTTGGTTATATCTTGCGGGTCAGGCTAGGGAGCAGATGTTCTCAAACAGAAGAAGACCTACCTTGAAAAGAAGACTAAATATGCTAATGGAATTTAGGGAGAAATTGATACGGGGAACATGGAATGGGGTAAGAGGGTTGGGGATCTGTGTAGCTACTGTGTTAAAGAGTAAGGGAATAAACACAGCCGCTTCTAAACTCTGCATTTACTATGTAACTACTTCTAAAACCTATAAAAATTAGAAACATCAGAAAAATCAAAAAAACCCTAAGGCCACAGTTCTGAGATTACTCCCTGGTATTAACTAAGGAATAGGAAACAGACATGCTAAAAACTTGTTGCTGATCCAGCCTAAAATATAAAAGGCTATGTAACTATCAGCTGACATCATGAAAGTCAACAGGTTCATCTTTCTTTCTGGAAAACTTGAAGGATGTTATATTCAGGTCTGTTATTTACACACAGCCATAAAATCACTGTGGAAGGAAGAATGCACAAGAAGCTCCTTTCAAATTCTGATGCCTTTTTGTTTGGTTGGTTGGGTTTTTTCCCCTGAAATAATCTACAGCTTCATTATTAGAATGGGTGATTTTTCAATTTTTATTGCCTTCCAGTATTCACTCATTGAACCCCAGTTAAAAAAAGAAAAAAGGTAAACTGGAAAAGTCTGAAGATTGTATTTGAGATTTGGAATTTTGTAGCATTCCAGAGAGGTCAAAAAAAGTCAAGTAGAATATTATTTTACAACAGAGCAATTATGTTATTGTTCCATTAGAGTCAACAAAATGAGGTACAAGGTATGGCAAATACAAGAAGAAAAATTAAAACTCTCAAAGCAGTCATACCATGAAGCAATCATGTCATGCCTTAGCAAGATACACTTGATTATCAAAAGCAGTGTGAGGGTCTAAATAATAGGCAACTTTTATTTCAAAGCCTTTTCATTTATTAAACTAATATATGTTATTATTTGAGTATAAGATACAGTAAGTTGAGAAGGTTTTGAGAATCTACCTCATAGATACTCTACAGGTAGAGCAAGTGAGTCAAAATGTTAGAGACCTGGCCTGCAGAGAAATAAGGTACATGAGAAGAACAGTAGTTCTGCAAAACCTTTGTAATCAAGAAATTTTTGTATCTTACAGAACTGTGACTCGTGGATGAGGTCCCATATATACATACTTATATATATATATAAATTGTAATCCAATAAAGGTTAAATTCATGTTGCAGTTGGTCACTCAGTGGAACAAAAAGCTTCTATTAAAAAAAACCCATACCAACAAAACCCAAAAAACTCAACAATTTAAGTCAAAACATAGACTACCCACAGGACAATTGTAATTAGATTTTAATACACAATGTTCCCCTGGAAAAACCTGTCAAACTCCGATGTTCCTATTTTGCCTACACAATTTGAATTCTACTTTACAAATTCTTTGTGATCTCTGGGTCTATGGGAACCTGAATTTTAGGATTTCCATGTTAAAATGGAGCAAGTTCTGTTCAAAGTCTGCCTTGTGTCATTGACATTATAGCACAAAACATTTTGCTTTTAGTACTCATCTTTCATGGAAAAATTCTGTTCTCTTCCATGCTAGACCTGTCATCTGTGGCAGTAAATTTACTTGTTGTTTTAGTGATTCCTTTCCAGAAACAAAATACAGATAAAACTTGACAAATCTAAATTTGGTCAATTAAAAACACAGAAGCTTTTCTCCTAATTCACTATTCTGTCAATTAAGCACATATCAGGAGTACTCCAACATCAACACAACTCATGATCTTACGCAAGTATTTTTGATTTAATTGAATCTTTATGGGATGTTTCTCAGTGTCTCAAAGTCAATAGGCTTTCTTTAAGTTACAACCTCTTCTAAATTGCTGCATTAGAGCTCTTAGCTGACTCTGAATTTTGCCAAAAGAAAGATGGAGTTATTTTCTTTTCTCCAGAATTTAACCTTGACAAACAATGTATAAGGAACTTTTGAATCTTATTAAATGGGTTGCACAAAAAAATCAGGTTCATGTTACACTAGAATTTTATGATTTTGTATAAAATAGGCAACAGGGAGACATTACTTTCAAGCACAAGAATCAATATGTAAAATAACAATTTGAAAAAAAGTTGGACTGCACTATGATCAATAAATTAATGATGGAAGAGTTTAGTTTAAAGAGAGCATCTTTAACAACCTACCATTTCTAATTGAGTTGGGTGATAATGGCACTTGCAAAATATTTTAGAACTTCTCTAGTAGAAGGAGAAAAAAAATATTTTTTTTCTTCCTATGGATTATTGTTGTTTTCATTTCTATCAGTTCCAGTAACTGTTACTGTAGTGTCAGTTGTAAATATAAGTGGCTAACTGAATGTAAAAAAATGTGGCTACTGAACACTATTAAGTGCATGAAACAAAGAGTTTGTGCCCTTGTGCACCTCAGGGCTACAGGAAGAAACTTTTGTGAACAAATTAGATTATATTGTTGAGTAGTGACTGTGTGAGCAACAATGATACTCCTGTGCTGCTTTACCTTTAATATTCCATTATTTCAAATTCCTATGATTCACTTGAAGGGCAGTAACTGATAAATAGGAAGTGTCAAAGGATGCATAAAATTCATTAAGTGGGCAAATAATTGGGTGTTGTATGGGATGATGATGGTTACAGAAGAAAATCATTCCGAGCTTCATCAGTCTCATATAACAACCTTGTTTCAAAGGTCAAGAACAGATGGAGGCCTACACTGATAACATATTATTCCTTGGCTGAGCCAGATACTTGCCAGCCAAGGATCTGAACTCATGGTATATATGATCCGTGAGATCTCGGCTTTAAATGGCTGGACACCATAAAAACATTAAGCAAATTAATGTACTTCTTCATGAGCTCATTTGAAATATATCTAGATTAATCTATTTTTCAAGAGAAAAATTGTTAAAAATTTTAAATATAACTTAGTTTGGCAGAGTTTTATGCACTTTTCCTTCTCACTAGCAAGGCAAGTGAATGTGAAAGCTTTCTTGTATTTTTGTAAGCTCTTTATTCTAGAAACGTATTATGTCTTTTAATAATTTCAGTCTTCACCCTGTCATTTTTGAGTGGAAAAATTTCAGATTTACCAGTCCCCCTCTAGGTCAATGCCACTCATTAATTTACATGAAATTTCACACTTTTCTTTAATCTTGCCAATTTAGACAGCTTTGTAAATCTGGAAGCATTGCCTTCTCCTTCTTTCTTCCCTCCCTTCCTCCCTCCCTCCCTCTCTCCCTTCCTTCACTTCCTTCCTTCCTTCCCCCCTTCCCTTCCTTCCTTCCCTCCTTCCTTCCTTCCCTTCCTTTCCTTCTTTTAATTCTCTAAGCACAATTTTGTTGGAAATATGGCTTTAGTTAAAATCTTCAAGCTTAGTTTTATCAATAGAGTTTTGTTCCGAGCTTTTTGAAATTGACAGTTCATTTTAATATACATTTTCTGTATTTCTTCTGCAGTCTGCTGTCTTTTAAGACACTACATTATTTCACATTTTGCAAGACCCCCATTAGTTCTGTCCTCCACATAAAATGATAATGACCCCCTTAAGCTTCGTCCTATGTTAACAGAAATAAGCAAGTGGGAAAGATACAGCATTTTCTCAGTAAAAATAACTTTTTGGTTATTTTTTTTTATCTGAATTTAATTAAATCTAAAATGAAACCTCTCATTCAGGAAGGAGAATAATATAAATTATGATTTGAATTGTATCAGATGAGATTTATTTACAAGTATTTCACTGTCTACACTGACAGCTTGAATTCAGGCACTAAATCTCAATTAGCTCCACTGAAGTTGGATGATTTAACTAAGATTAATATTTATTACATGTAAATCTATTATATATCTAGTTAATTGTTTAAGTGCAAAATTAAAACTTTTGTCAACAAAAACCCCCCCAAACTGTGAGAGCTGGAAATAAAAGTTATTGGAGCTTGTTCATCTAATACAAGCTTTTATTTTCATGAGAAAGGCTTATTTATAGAAGATAATCTCTGTGAGAAAGAACATTTACAGCTTGTCAGTACCCTATCCTATTTATCTACGTGCTCTAAAAGAAATAAAAAATAAAATTGTTGAATCATAAACTCCAGTGTCTATCCTCTTGTTTAACTAATGACTATAGGGTTGATATTCTGAAAAAAAAGCAATGTCATTTTGTGCACTTCTGCATCTTGCAAACCTAATGGAATTCTTTGAGGTAATAGTAAGAGTTTGAAGAAGGAGAATATCCAGCTATTCTAAATCTACTTAGCATTTTCAGAAGTTCATTCAGCTACACTTTTTATGAAAACATCTAAAAAAATATATAAATCATCACTGGATAAAAAGGGAAGATTCTCATATAGATAAACAATAATAGGTCTAAAAAAGGTAAATAGATCTGAATTTTGAAGTTGATAAGTCAACACTAGAGACCCACATTAATATAAGATACTGCTTATGCTGTTCTACCTGGTCATCTAGACACTCAACCCTTTTATGAGTAAGGAAGATATTTTGTTTAGTAACAAGAAAGAGTCAATTAGAAAGAGTTTCAAGAGGTCTTTGATTTTGAATAACTGATAATTAAGATGCAGATGAAATAAAATTCAGATGAATTTTCAAAAGGATAGAACTGTGAAAATCTCAGGTCAGTAGAGTCAAATCAGTGAAAAACCTAAAAATTACAGACATTATGAAAAAAACACCAAAAAAATCCCCAAACAAAACAAACAAACAAACAGGGAAAAAGGCACAGCATGCTCTTGTATAATGCATCTGGAAAGTTTACCTAAACCTTCACAGAGGGCATAATTAGCTCACAAGTGCATCTTCAGCATCTTTCCCATATCTAGTTGTAGGTTGCTGCTGGATCCTTTAATTCCTAGGCTGCATTCTCCCAGAATAAACAGGCTTTTTAACGGCTCCTTTAAATTATTCTCACAAGGCAGATCTTTTGCCCTAACCTCTGCTGAACAAACTCATCATTGCTCTAAAAATGGTATACCAAAAACTGTACAGAGTGTTCCAGTTATTTCGCAATTGGTACTGATCAGAGGTAGAGAATAACTTCCCCTGGCCTCCTGTCTGTGCAGTTTTCCTTATTGAACATGAGAACATGCTTTTCACTCATTTTTAACCTAGTGAACACTCAAGCTTCCTAATCTTTATCATCAGAGAATCCATCCAATCAGCCTCTACACTTCTAATCCGCACCACAAAGTCATTCTGGCCCAGATGCAAAACTGCACTTCTGCTTGTTGAAATTCATGAGGTTTCTGTAAGACCAGTAGTAGAGTTTCCAAAGTTTCTCTGGACCAAATTCTACCATTTGGAATGTTAAACCTTTCACCAAAATCTATTGTCAGCTGAGAATATTTGAGAGTGCTTTCTTCTTCATTGTCTCTGTCAATGACTAATGTATTTTAGATGTAGACATGTGTATATGTATAATGCATTACATAAATAAACACAAATAAATATATAATGTTTTGTATAAAAAACATAAATAAATATGTAATGTGTTTTAATATCTCTCTCTCTTTCTTTCTCTCTCTCTATTCATTCTGGACAACAATATATCCCTGAGCCACCACTGGGCCCTGGGGGCAAAGAAGGCCAGTGAGATACTGAAATACATTGGAAAGAGCATTTCCAGCAGGTCAGGATCCTGCCTCTCTGCTCAACCCTGGTGAGGCACATCCGCAGTGATGTGTCCAGCTCTGGGCTCCTCAGGATAGGAAGGACATGGAACTCCTGGAGTGGGTCCAGCAGAGGCTGTGGAGATGCTGAAGGGACTGGAGCATCCCTGAGACCAGGAAAGGCTGAGGGAGCTGGGGCTGTTCAGCCTCCAGAGGAGACACCGAGAGGGAACCTCACCAGTGTCTGTCAGAGTCTGCAGGGAGGGGTCAGAGGATGGATGAGGCTCTGCTCGGGGGGGCCCAGCAATGGGGCAAGAGGAATGGCCAGGAACTGATGCACAGGAAGTTCCACCTGAACATGAGGAAGAACTTCTTTGCTATGCAGTGACTGAGCACTGAACAGAGACCAGAGAGGGTGTGGAGCCTCCCTTACTGGGGATATTCCAGAGCCATCTGGATACAATCCTGTGCCATGTGCTCTGGGATGACCCTGCTGCAGCAGGGAGGTGGGATCAGCTGAGCCTCCATGGTCTTTTCCATCTTTAACCAGTCTGTGATTCTGTATTAAGCCATACTGTCCTCAGAAGCAAAATGCCTGGATTAATTTGCTTCTTAGGGGCCCATAGCTGGATATCAAGGTTCTGATTTGAACCTGGTGGTTCAGGCAGCTTTCCTTCTACTAAACAGTTTGTCCTCTCTGTCCATATCTCCACGGCTTCCAAATAGGAATGCCCTTGAGTATTAAAGACATTATTAATCATGGTATCTTGCATTACTGCTGTTCATCATCAGAATCTCTTGCAATCAGTGTGGTCATGAATGATTTGTTGCTGGCAAATCTGTATTGACTATTTATTTTTGTCTAATTTTCTAATGAACTTGGAAATGGACTAAAATAAAAAACGTAGGTGGGATGTTTTGAAGACTGAGATTAATTAGACCATAATTCCTCAAACGCTTGTGCTTGCTTCTCTTAAAGATGTCATCTTCAGCCATCAAGGCCCTCTCCTCAGTGTATGACATTTCTCAGGGCATAGTGGCCCTGCTCTTTCAGCACACTCAAATGAAAACCACCTGCCCCTATAAATTCTGAACAAAGTTTCTGTACACAGTTTCTAATCCAGTAGATCACAATCCAGTAGACAATGCCAATATAATGCTCATATAGTTGTTTCTTGCCTTACTCTTCTCAGTTTCTCCCCATTATAATTTGTATATATATTTGTTTATATATGTATGCTCGCATTTTAAAGCGTCCTAACTTTTGCTTAAAACCCTTTTTTTTTAACAAAGAGACCTTCTGCCATTTAGCAAGAAATTTCCAATTCCTGTTGAATGATTATAAGCCTTCTAAAAAAAAATCTGTTATATTTGTTAAGCATACATTTTGTTAACACTACTGCTATCAGGCCAGAAGAGCACTTCACGATTGTAGCAGAGACTGTTGGGCTTTCAGAGCTTTTATTCAGTTAATAGAAGAAAAATGTTAAGAGTGAAGAATATACTGAGCAGGCAACTGCCTTTGAATATGTTGCTGCATGGTACACTGAAGAATGAATTATTTAAGCAAGATTTTTAGACATGAATATGGAAAAGAAAGTGTATTGCTATTCCCTCACAATGGAAATTCTGTTTCCAGCAGCCACTTTTGTATTAACTGAAGTTGGTGTAAAATTGTTGTTTTGTCTGAATGAATAGTTTCAATGAACAGCCACTCACAAATATCACAAGAAGACTACGTAAGAAATTCTGCCTTTTTTTAATGTATTGGGACAATAAAAGGACATATAAAGGCCGTGCCTGGCTGAACCAGGTACCTTTATGTCCTCTTTCTTTGTCCATAATATTTGAGAGACTATATTTCTGAGAGTAACTGAGGGAAAGGAAGTCAGGCAACACATATCCTCTAACACAGGAGATGTCTCTATTCAGATTTGAGATACAGGCATTATGGAAAGTGTTTCAAGGATGCAATAAACATGAAATTCTTCAGTTTAAAGGCAACTATTTCTTTGCAAGGTAAGTTCAATCCATGGTGGGTGGGGGAGAATAGGAGAAAAGAGAGAGAGAGACAGACAGATTTTATGTTTACTTTTTACTTTTTTTTTCCCACTGATATGACATTTTCAAAAAATCAGAACATTCCTTTTAGGTAAAAATTGGAGATTGATGACCTACGAGTCCTAAATTCTAAGCCTACACAATGAAAATGTTTTAATTTTTTATTATTTTAATTCTGCTAGAGAAATCAAGCTTCCTTGATGAAGGCCAAAATAATTCCTCACGTTGTGGGTTTCTTTGGATGTCTCCTCTTCACTCAATCAGATTTTCTCTGCTCCTAAAAAACCCTCTTTTCTTTGTATATTGAATAAAAAAAATCAATAACTTGCTGATCTGTGGAATCAGGCTGGCATCAAAGAGCCCAGAAAGGCTGCTCCATGTTTCTGAATCACAGGCTGATGCCAGGACTAAAAAAATCATCATGTTGATATAATCTTTTCTTGTGTTCATGTCCTTGACACAGGATTTCAAGGGTCCTTCTCTAGAGCACCACTGCCCTCTCATCTCTCATATTTAGGGACAGGTTGTGCTGCATTTCCTACACCTCTCTTACACAGTTATTAAGGGCTTAAGCTTTCATGGAAGTTTAATGACACTTTCATTGTTTTTCTTCCTTGTTTCAATTCAAATTCAGGTTTCAGATTACCACAATGTAAGTGTCTGAATTTTGCTGCAGTTTTACATTAATGTAAAATTAATCTTTACATAAGCATACATAGAATATTACTATTACACTGTAGGTATGAGTGACATTTATGTTACTAAAATAAATGCATTTTTGAGAGCCTCTTGTCTTGTCAAAAGTATGTATAACATTTTCCCAAAACAAGTAAGAGAAGATAAAGGGAATTTCTTAGCACTCGAGTGAAGCCTGAAATAACTTTATTCTATAGGGTAATTTTAATTTTTAGAACAATATTAATGGGACTAGATATGTATTAATACAACAATATTAAATTCTCTAGGGTATAATAGAGGCTTATACTTCAGCTTACAACAAAAGCTTTAGTTTATAATTCAGATTAAAATAAGCTCCCTAGCCATTTATATTGCAAACAGTCCAAATCTCATAGTAAATATTGTTTTAGCCCCAAAATAGTTTTATTGACCCAGGATGACCAAGGACTGATGTATTATTCATCATGTTTGAGCAGTGGAGGACTCAGCCCTTAGTTGCAGAAGAACATGAAAAAATGTCCTGCTCTAAGAAGTTTAACATTCAGTTAAGAAAGATAAAGTTGAGAATTTTGACTTGTTAATTGTGCATTTTTATTGTAGTAAATAGACCATTCCTTATTTACCTTTCAGTAGGTTTAACAATTCTTCTAATCTCAGTTATGTTCCACCTTACTCAATTATTAAGTTAAATTACCTTGTTAATCCGCTGGTACTGCATATGTGCACAGTATAGTGTGTGCTATTCTTTCTAAGGAGAATGGGACCTTAATTTCTGTTTTCTTTCAAAACTGATGAACCATATTTCTTGCCCTTCTCTACATATCTATTTTTTCTTTTTTTTCTTTTTTCCTTTTTTTTTTTTCTTTTTCCCCCTAAGATGATTTGAAAATGACTTTTTGAAGTGCCATTAAATTGATGGAACATTTGAGAATTATATTGTGCCTCTACGTGCATGATTTTTCTGGCTTTTATACATGCTAAAAACTGTCCATGTAAAAATCTGTCATTTTATGATCCAGTTTTTTCCAATCTAATTTTTTTTAATCCATAATTTTTAATCTCTTGACTAAATTATCCTTAAAAAATTTACATTCCTAATCAACCTATAATTATTTACCCTTTATGTAAGCAGCAACTTTCTTTGAAATATGATGCAGGTACCACAATTATTACTTACCAGATTGCTGGTTGTTGGTGGAATGAATTGCATGTTATATTTTTTTTATCTTGGAGGTTGCTTTTTAAAAAGCAGTAGAGGTTTATTTATAGTATGAAAGGAGAATTTTTATGAACAGACAAAATAATAGTGAAATAAGACGACTACAGGAACTACAAAGTGCATATAAAGACACAAGTGTGAGAAGAGTATGATTGTATGAGCCTTGATGTGAAGAAGAAAGAACGAGAAAGTTGACAAAACAGAGGATTAAAAAGAGTCAAGTGTTGCTGAAGATTTTACCAGTGATTACTCAAAATTTGCATTGTGGAATGTCAGAAGAATACCTAGGGAGAAAAAGGCAGAACAGGAAATCCATAAGTGTAGTCAGTTTGGGTGTAAAAACACAAACATTGACATTGCATAAATTGAAGGGTAATTCTGAAATTTAGAAACACACACTCTAAATAGCTTTGGCAAACATATTTTTAATTAATAATAAAATTTTAAAGTGGTTTTGATTTCCCTACACGGGATGCATATTTCACATTTCATGTTTCCATCTTGACTCAAGATCCACATCCTTTATGATTTTAGGTGAGGACTTTATTTCCTATTGTTTTCTTCCTTCTGTCCTCCTGCCTCATCATTCATTCCGTATAAATCTGTAACTAATTTATTCTGTCCACTCACAGTCATGACAGGTAGCTGATTCTTAGTTTGTCTCCTTTTCTATTTGTTGCATGAGTTTAGGTTAACACTAGTTTTGGCTCAGAACTAGTAAAACTGTCTTTGTTTCCAGGTCATCAGTTCCTTGCTTGCCAATTCTTTTGTCCAAGTGGCTTCTGATATTATCTACATAGAAAACACTCTCACTGATTCTGTAAAATTCTGAATAATATGCTGTAAAATTTCTAGTAATTTCCACCTACATGTTTATCTGTAGAAAAAGCAAATATAGCACAAGGATTCCAGATGCAGAGAAATGTCAGTTTCAAATAGTGATGAGAGAGTTAACAGCATCATTTTGGAAATAATCAGTTTAAGATTTTTCTAGAGCTGACAGTCTAACACATTGTACAGAAAAGAAAGAAATCTCAATAGCTAACAGCTCACTAATTTTGTTTAAACTATATCATTTTAGACTGACAAAACTCATTCTTCTACAACCCTTAGATGCTTTCCGGGCAAAATCCATATTAAATATGTATTTTTGTCTTTGGAAACAGCTACTTATTGCAGCAACTGTGTTTAGAGCAAGTTGAAGGTAATTGATTACACTGAACTGCTTTTCATGTTGAATTCAAATTAGGCCTTTGGAGTTTTCTGATGACTTCACTAGAAGCTGAACATATTTACAAAGCCAAGAACAAAAGCAGCAAGTTTATAAAATGTGAGCAACTTTATACAAATACATATGCTTAGGTAACTTTCTGTTTCTTTTTCAGGCAAACCTTTTCTAAGCTCCACAGAAAAACCTTAGACTAACACAGACTAAAAGAGTTATTATAAAAAAAAAATGAAGTAAATCAGAATCACATTTGAACTAGTCAAATTAATTGTGATAGACATATACCAAGAAATATTAAAAACCATACCAAAAGAAAACAAAAAATCTCAAAAAAAACCACCTAAAATCCAAACAGACAAAAAAGTAAACCTAATACAAAAAGCCAGGCAACTAATTTGCACCTAGAATTTCTTCAGCCTTATTCTGTTGCTTGTTCTTTGGAAGGTTAGTAGAAAACAGGTTGAGGAGCCAAGGCATAGTATAATTTTATCAATTAAATTACAACAATTTGTAGTTTGTTCTAGATCAGCTCATGCAGGTTATGAAAGGGATGAAGCCCTGATGAACATGACACGGTTACAGCATACTGATAATATCTGGTTGTTGAGTTCTGCTAAATGGTTGTCCTTTATGACTATAGCTTCAGTTAATTTAAAAGTATGCAAGTGAATTGGAGTTAGTTTTAATATGACAAAGGCAACAGATGTCCTTGGAAAAACAGAAGGCTCATTTGCAGTCTATCAGGCTCTGGCACTGCTGGCAAAGAGCAAGGATTTTAGGGGTTTTTTTGGTTTGGTTTGGTTTTGTTGTTTTTTGCTTTGTTTTTTTTTTAATGATGGGAAATGGCAGTTCAGCTGACAAAGCTAATAGTGAGCTTCCTGTTATCAAGTGGATTTGCAGCATAAAAAAAAAAGAAGATACCCTTATCAGTGCAATCTGAAAATATTTTTTGTGGTTAGAAGTGCTCAGGTCATTTGGTGATGCCAATTAAACCATGTCCTCAGAGACATTATAAACCAGCCATGGAAATTGTCATGTGAAAGCATTCAATGATTTTTGGCAGTAGTGTGTAGAGGGCAAATGAGGAGAGGGCAGATGAGGAAAGGAGCTGTAACACTTTTAAGTTCTCTGTCAGGCAGCTGAAGGTTTGCACACAATTACAAAAGCGTGATTCTGCACAGCATTTTCAGAGAGGAATGGTTTGCTGCTTCTCCCAACTTCTCCTTTTGCTTCTTACTAATTCATAATTTTTTATTCTTCAAAGGACCTTTTGTACTAACTGAGCCATAATTTCTCTTTTTATTTGTTTTCTTTTCTTTTTCTTTTCTTTTTCACTGTCTTTGACAATAGTTATTCCAGCGTCAAGAAGTCCTAAAGGTTCTTCTGTCTTCTGACGGTTTTAATACACCTCTAACAAATTGCTGTAAAACTCTTTTTACCTTCTGTATATTAACTCACCAATTTGTGTCTTATGATACCCATGTGATACCGCAGAACAAGATCTGTGGAATACTTAAGACCAAGTTTCTCATGAGTTGCAATGTTATTAAGAAGCATTTGTAATTTCTATTTGATTTTATATGCTCAAATGTTTTTCTAAGCTGAGAAAATGACGGAATTTGTTAAGAACAGCATTTCTGGTTGAGCATGAGACAACAACCCACAGAAGAGATTACCAAGTAGAGGGGAATATTCCTTCCAAATAGTTTTATTTTTACGTGTGCAAGTGGCTTTGTGTTTTCAAATATGACAAATTCATTCAGTAGCAACTGGTCCTATTGAGTAATGATAAAAAGAGTTTCATGGGGGAAAGGGTATGGCTTGTGTCAATGGCCACAAGTTTAGAACTATTGACTCCAGTTCTCTCCTTGAACACAGCTTTCCCATATGTCTATAGTCAAGACATCCATGACAAAATTTCATAAGCACCTGGACAACTTGGGCCTAGCAAATCCATTTTCAGAAGTCATGTAAACAGTAAAACTGAACCAACAAAGGAAAATAAGCTATATTTTTCAGAATGTGCATTATGGAGTAGTTGGAGCTAAAATGCACATTACAAGCTGACTGTCAGAAAAATGCCACTTATTAATCATGCCCTTGCAGGACTGTCCTCTTCTGTATAATGTGCTATCCAGATGTGTGATATTTTGAAAGGACACTGATCAGAATGGCACACCTGTGTTACATCCTCATCCCTCACCTGCAGAAAAATCAATGGCTCACTGCCATTTATGACTTTTTGATAAGAACTGTGCTTTATTTTATTCTTTCCACTGAGGATCAAACCTTTTCCTCAAAAATGTGACTTCATCCACAATGCATTTATGAGGTTTTTTTCCTGTGTTTAAATTTCAGATTTTAGTCCTGAGATTAGTGCTTAAAAATATATTGCCAAAGCTGGTTAATAAGACATTACATAGCCAAAGCTTTTATTTGCATCAATAGATGTTGTGCAGCAGAAAGTAGATACCTTATCTCCAGGTACTAGATCTGATTTCCTTTATACTCTTAAACATATAGATCAGAGAAGAATGTAATAGCAGTTCTACAGAGGGTTGAAGTCAACATTACAGAAGGGAGAGAGAAGGCAAATCTAATTTCTCTTTTAAGTCCAGCTCTGGGGGCCCAGGAAGGACATGGAGCTGCTGGAGCAAGTCCAGAGGAGGTATCAAGATGATTGGAGGGATGGAGCAGCTCTGCTGTGAGGAAAGGCTGGGAGAGTTGGGATTCTTCTGCCTGGAGAAGGGAAGCTTTGGGGTGACCTAATTGTGGCCTTCCAGGACCTGAAGGGGCTACAAGGAACATGGAGAGAGATGGGTCTGGAGTGACAGGACAAGGGGGAATGGCTTCAACTGACAGAGGGCAGGGTTAGATGGGATATCAGGAAGGAATTCTTGTCTGTGATGGTGGTGAGGCCCTGGCACAGGTTGCCCAGAGAAACTGTGGCTGCCCCATCCCTGGGATTGTCCAAGGCCTGGTTGGACAGGGCATGGAGCAACCTGGGCTAGTGGAATGTGTCCCTGCTCATGGCAGGAGGTGAAATGAGATGATCTCTAAGGTCCCTTCCAACTCAACCCATTCTGTGATTCTACAAAAATCAGTTTTATGAGAGTGGGTCAATTTAGACTGTACATTTGACTTAAGAAGTAGTGTGCAGGTCTGGAGACGGGTTTCTTCTCACAACCACCTTTCTTCTTTAAGTACTCTAGGTGTTTTTATCTTTCAAAAGAAAAAAAAAAGAAAAAGAAAATAAAAGGAGAAAAAATGCACTTCATATTATTGTATCGCAACATAATGAAAATGTTCTTTTATCTTCACGGTAGACAAATGTAGCTAATATCCTGTGCTTTTCTGGACTAAGCATCACTCCCTGGGTATATCAGATATGATGAATATTTTGAACATGGCATTTGTCCATATTTACTTTATAACTTAGGGGTCTCTACATGTCTGTGTAATGGCTCTATTTTTTTTCCTCTTTTGACCACTGAGCACTGCACTTCCATTGTTTCTCAACTTTTCCACACATTTACGGTGGCAGTGAGATAATAAGAAACTTTGTTTTACTACTCTTAAGAATTGCCAAGAAATATGTATTATTAGGTACTCTTAACATTTAATTTTGGAAGTTTCTCAAGTTTTTTTCTTCTTAACATTTTTTTTTTGCTCTAGCCTGCCATTAAATATTCATAATAGAATTACAAATCTTCTACTATTCATTAGCAAGTTTCATGATTTTAGGCATTTTAAACACAAGTTTTAGTTTTGGTACTGATTTTATCCTTCTGCCAAGCAACTTCCTTTAACTTTACCTTTCCCTATTGAGTGCATAAGGTAATCTATTAGCACATATCCAACCTAGCAGAGTATGGTGTTACAGTGTGAGCTTGGCTTTCTTTTTTTCTGTCTACTGTATATGCAGGTTGTGTGTGTATTTGTTATTGTGAGATATGAATATCAACAGAAATAGCAATATTAATCAACATAATTTTTTTTTCCATTGTATGTCTCATGACACTCCTTTTCCTTGCACTCTTGAGAAAACAAGAATACTGGGGCATAACCGCTGAATCCACCTTTAAAAATAGTTTGCTCTTGGCACTTAGGAACACAATCGTGGAATCATAAAATCACAAAGTCATAGAATGTTTTGGATCAGAAGTTTGCAGTTTTTCTAGTCCAGCCCCCTGCAATGAGCAGGAATATCTTCAACAATCAGGTTGCTCAGAGTCCTATCCAGTCTGACCTTCAATGTTTCCAGGGATGGGGCATCCACCACCCCTCAGGGCAACTTGTGACAAGGCACCACTGCTCTCACTGTATTCCCATGGCTCCAGTTCTTGAGCTTGTCCAGGTCCCTCTGTATGGCTTTCCATTCCTCCAGCATGTGTCACCTGCACCCTCAGCTTGGTGTCAAGTCTGCAGACTTGCTGAGCATGCACTCAATCAATCCCTGTCTATGCAATTGATAAAGATAATAAGCAGCACTGGTCCCAGTATGGGTCCCTGAGGGCACCACTGGTCACTGATGTCCATTAGGACTCTGAGCCATTGACCAAACCTTCTGGATATGACTCAAACATCAATTCCTTATCCACTGAACAGTGTATCAAATTCACCTCTCTCCTAGCTACAGAGAGGGTTATTGTGACAGATCATGTCAATGGCCTTATAGAAGTCCATATGGATGACATCCATAGCTCTTCCCTTGTTCACTGATGTACCTATGTCTTGTATGATGGAGCAATTACTTCATCATCAGAAGGCCAGTGGGTTGATCAGACAGGATTTGCCCTTGGTGAAACATTCCTGGCTGTCCAGAATCTCCTTCCAATTCTTGTGTCTTAGCTTAGCCCCCAGGAGAGTCTGTTCCATGATCTCTCTAGGCACAGAGGTGAGGCTGACAGGGCAGTAGTTCCCAGGGTCCTCCTTTTCATGCTTATTAAAGGTGATTGCAATGTTTCCACTTTATCCACTCACCCGAGACTTCATCCGATTTCCAGGACTTCCCAAATATCACAGAGAGTGACTGGGCAGCTGCATCAGCCAACTCCACCAGGACTCCTCATCAGGTCTCATAGACTAATACACATTCAAGTTCCTCAGGTGAGAGAACTTCTCCCACATCTTCTGCTGGAAACTTATGTGTGAACCTTTTAATGCCAAGGTGGTAGCATCACTGGGCTACTACACAGCCCTGAATCAAGTCTTAGGATGGAAATGTGTGTGTAAGTGTAGCCTTATATCTCAGATTTTTATAAGAAATTGGAGCAATGTGTTTTGCAGTTCTTTTTCTGTTGCAAAAAAAAAAAAAAAAAAAAGATTGACCTAATTTTCTTTTTATTAAACAGAAAAGTCCCCCCCAAAAGGTGATAATAAGGTAATTTCATTCAAACGCATGATAGAATAACACAAAAAAGTACTATAATTATCTTGGTTACAGTTCACTTCAGCCTGGGACTACCAAGAGTGTTACTTCCATCTTCATTCTGGCAAAAACCAGCATGTTTGTACAGTGGTAATGGAGAGAAATGCACTGGATATAAAATAAAATACAGTAGTACTGCCAAGGAAACTCCAATAATAAAGAATTATCCAGGTGACTAACAACATCAACCAGATGAAACGGTGAAAAAGATTAGGCAATTGTCTCAGAAAAAAAAATGCAGCAAAATATAAAACTTATATAAAACTGATATTGCAGCAGGAAGATGAAGTAATTTCAGTTATTAAGAGAAAAAATTAAGAAAAAAACAAGATGGACATTTTTTTAGACTAATACTCAGTCATTTTTCTGATAAATGGTTTAATTGTAGACATTTTGTCTTAGTCAGAAAAATCTAGAAAAAAGGGGGGAGTTAGAGAAGAAAATCACATTTATTATTGCATTTCTAGGGAGTTTTATTCCACATTTTATTTTACTATAGTAGAGAGAAGGAAATATTTCCATGGGAGATTACTGTCTGAAATTTCTTTATAGTGAGATTTTCTGTTTTCCATTGGCACATCTATTTTGTCGCTCCTGTACAGAGGGTTCAGAGGCAGAAGGAAAAGCACTGCCTTTTGACATTGTTCCTAGACACCAGGATTTGAAGATTATCCGTGAAGATAAACTGATCCAATAAAAATATTCTTGCAGGTACTCTAAAATACTTTGCTGGGTTACAGGTGTTTGGAAACATTTTTCAAAAGAGCTGCCTTGAAATGACATTTGCAGAGACTCCACTTCCCACTAACACAGATGTGAGAGCTACAGGGTAACTGGTCGCGGTTTGAAGTCCTCAGTGAGTCTATTGGGCCAAATCTTAAGGTCTCAAAAGGATATCTGGTTTGGTTTGGTGAATAATGACCAGAGCTGGAGGGAGTGGAACAAATCAAAGGAATAAAAAGTGATATGACTTTTCTGAAGCAGGGAGACAGTATTTGAGAGTGGGGGGGGGGGGGTGGGGTTGTATTAATTATGCTGTACTGATCAAAAATAACTCTATTTATTTTCTGACCTTATGAAATCACTGCACATGTATGTATAACACACCCATTTTCACTCATTGATCTCAGATCATGTTCTCCATCTTCAACACACAGCATTCTGCAAAGAGTGATTCTTTTTAGATCACCTTCTTGTAAGATTTCTTACTGCCCTAATTGTTTTTATGTTTCTCCATTCTCCACTGATTAAAGCAGGCTTGAGGTCATGAACTTGGGTAGAGGTGGGAGAAGCTTGTTTTAAGACGAGTTTACGTAGAGTCTGCCTTCTTTCAATATTTGTGAAATTTTTTTCACAAATAGTGATACTAGTAGGGGACTAAATTCTCTGTGAAGCTGAAATCATTTTACAAGTCATTCACATTAAACTCACCATTTATCAAGAAGTTAAATCTGTACATATTTGGCACTCATTCTCACCCTTTTGAGTTGTATTTCTTTTGAATTCTTAAAAACAATGTTATTAAACTTCTTCCTGATAAAGCAACTTACACACAAATATGCCCATGTGTTTATGGGTGCATAATTCATATTTTAAAATTTATTTGATGTACAGTTAAAGAGGCATTTATAATTCTATACCTTCATTAACATGTTAAAAATCAGTTCTGGCATTGCTTTGACCTTAACATTTCACAACAGGGAAATGAATATTGAAGACTTGATTTGTGCACCTTTATTTTACAAGCACCTAACTGTTTGGAGAACTCATGCAGTCTTCCTTCTGAAGCAAAAAGAACTTTTAAAATGAGCAAACAGCTAAAGGGAGGAGCTGGAAGGGAAAAAAGAGTCTAACTCATAATGCAGTTTGTGAGTAACCACAAATCCAAGAAAGACTGTTCCAAATGGAGTATCTATACTGAATCAAAATGGTACCTTTAAAGGGTATTCCACAAAAAAAGGAAGAAAGGAAGCTTGATCTGCTTTTCTTTAGAGTTTCTGCAACAGTGCAGATGCCGCATGAAGTCAGGAAAGTCTGACTACCGTAGGAACATGGAGCAAAATTCTCAGTGTGTATTGTCTTCATTAGACTCAGGAAGAATTTCTGGCACCCTCCACAAAGAAACAGCTTCTTCTAATAAAAGCAGTTGATAGAGCAGTTTGAAAAAAATTCTGCCATTGTGACAAGTAATGTTTTTATGAATTAACCTTGAGTTTTTTACCAGTTAAATATTTTCTTTCAGCTAAAAGAAAATGAAAAGCAAACCAAAATGTGTCCTTTGGAAATGTCAAAAATATATATCATAATTATGGACTGTTAGATAAGGAAAAGGCAGAAGATATAAAGATAAACCAGGAATAGCAGTGACTGGAGCACTAATCCTCGTTACTATGAGGATTAAAAAAACAGGAAATCATTTAATCTTAACCATCTCCAGTGACTTCTTCATCAATAAAATCCTGTCTGTATTAATTTCATATTTTATTGGTTTAGATTTTTCCCATTTTCCAAAGACAAAAATACTAAATATGCATAAATGTGGTTTTGATTCATCTTGACAGTCATACCCTCACATCTTCCACTTACATTTCCCAAGTTCTACCATGACACAGCTGAAGATTCACAATTTGTAAAGGCAGGACCTACACAAGATTGATGTTATGTTGTCATCACAATCTCAGATTTCAGAATCTTTATTTCAAATCTCAGTTTCAGAATCTATGCAATTAATATCAGCAACTTTTTGCTGAAGATACAAGTATATGTTGGCACAGTTACCTGGACTGTGCCAGGAACTCAGGCTGAAGTTTATAAAGCAAGAATAAAGAGGAGAGAGAGAGAGAGAGAGAAATAGGTAGGTAAACATAAAAATAAAAGAATACAGTAACTTTGTATATTTTAGGAAAAAGTTTCAGTAGTCTAGGCCTAACATTTTGTTTTGTTTTTCATTTTGGCATTCTTCTTTATGATCTGGATATTCTAGTCAGAACTGCCTCTCACCAACAATATGAAGACCTGTTGTACAAGTTTTGAGCTGGCTTCCCGCCAAGCCCCCGAAACTCGACAACAAGGACCCGCTTCCCAGAGAGGGAAGAGAAAAGAAACGACCCAAGCAGCCAAAGCTATAGCAAAAATATATACATATATATATTTTACATGTGAGACAGATACACACAACGAGAATACCACACACCAAACTCCAGAAATCCCAAACAGCTCCCCAAAAAGGGAAGAGGGGGAGGGAGAAGGGAGAAGGACAAAAAAGGGACAAAGACGGAGCAAGTCAATCAGCAAACTGAAGGCAAACTAGCAAAAATCTCACCACATCCCTTTGAACAGGCAGGATGGCTAGACACGGCCCAGCGCTCTCCCCTCACGTGTGGCAGATAACAGCAGTCACTGTAGGCCTCGGCTCCAGATAAGCCAGACCGAGACAGGGACCCACCATTCTCGAACCTCGCCGGAAAGGAAGAGGGGGAGGTCCCTCCTGCTGGCTTTATTTATACCTCAAGTTACGTAAAGGAATAGCAGGGAATACTTCCGTGATCACTTTCCTAGCTCCTTCCTGGTTATAAGCTGGTCTCCAGGAAGGCCTAGAGTGAAACCATCACACCTGTATTGCCACCATTATTACTGGGGGCGGGTGGGGGGGGGGGAAAGAAGAAGAAAATTAACCTGTATGTCTGTGTAATTCTGCTTTCAGTACCCAGTTGGGTTCTGTTTTTACTTTTTTTCCATATGCAACTTGATTCAAAGAAAACAAGGTTCATCCTTGACTCCTTCACACCTCACTTCAAGAACTTAGGAGAAGCAGCAAAGATCACCTTTCCTTTGGAAAGCACAGTCTGTAAGTTTCTATTTCATTCAATTCCACACAGATTTATCTCCATAGCAAATAATCAAAATTCGTTTCTGAGATGTTTCAGACCTTAACAAGATTTGCAGCAGCTCCTCTCCTTAGCTCTTTATTTTTTCCCTCATATTCCCTATTCCTATATTTTCTGCATTCCAGAACAGTTCAGATCCTGAAGCAGTCATTTTGTAACAACCTTCACTTATGTGTGTAAAACAAGTGATTCACTACATGGAGTTTAAACTAAACCACTGTGGATTTTTCCTAAGCCTGGCATGCAAGCTAAAAATCTATATTTCTTAAAACTGGGTATTCACTTTTCTGTCCATCTCCTTGTAGATGCAAGCTTGACACTGAGGTTTTTTTTTTTCTTTTTTCCCCCTCTTCTTTCAGCTATGAGAATTCCTCCCTTTCAAGCTGGCTGGTCAGATCTATATTTGGCAGTGGAAAAAGAAGTATGACATGTATCATAAGCTTCAACTCAGTAGCAAAGGTTTATGCCAGAGGCAAACCTGCAGGCACAAATAAATAAATAAATTCAAGAGTCCTGAAATTATATTGCTGTGTAATATCATAGTTGCTGTGGAAACTATCTTACAACTTTTTTAAGGTCTCAAAGAAAAGCCCTTTCTTACTGCTTTGTCTGCAGTACAATATTTTAGCTGGTTTAAACCACCAATGAATTAATTGAAAGTCTGAGAGAATTGAGGTTGTTCAACTTGGAGAAGAGAAGACTCTGGGGAGACCTTAGAGCCCCTTCCAGTGCTTAAAGGGGGCTTACAATAAAGATGGGGACAGAAATTTTAGTAGGGCCTGCAGTAACAGGACAAGGGATAATGGTTTTAAACTGAAAGAGGGGAGAGTAAAACCAAATCTAAGGAAGAATTTTTTTATGATGAGAGTGGTGAGACACTGGAACAGGTTCTTCAGAGAGGTGGTGGGTGCCCCATTCCTGGAAATATTTAAGGTCAGTTTGGACAGGGCCACCTGATCTTGTTGAAAATATCCCTGCTCATAACAGGGGTTGGACTAGATGACCTTTAAATGTCCCTCCCTGACCAAACCATTTTTGATTCAATTTATGGAATATAAAGAGTCTGAAACACAACATAAAGATCTTTCACAATAGTTCTGGTTTAATGCTTTTGTTTTCAGAAAATAAAACACTTTTTCTTTCATAGTCCGTGTTCAACCTTCTAGATAAAGTGATTTTGACAACAGGTGCATGTAAGTGTAGTTTTACAGCCCTTGTGTAGGTTCAGTTTTATTACATTTGTTCAGGTTCCTGATCCTTGTTAACATAAAAAGCACTGCAATTCATTCAAATGTCACTGTTCATGTAAGGTGAGTTTTCTTGAATGAGTAAATTAACAGAATTGCGCCTCATTGCTCAACTGTGGACTGCTCTGTCATTCTTCTTTGAATAGTTTTGAGAAGACTGAAAAGCTGTTAAATTATAAAACATGGCAACTAAGTTGTATGATCACAGACAGATCTCTCTATTTTTGCATAAAGAGATAAGCTAGTATTCTAAATTAATGTGATAAATTCATAAAAATGCATATGAAAGCTGTTATATATATCCTAGTACTTACATTAAAATTGTAATGTGATATATTACACATTATTTTATGGTTGTTTACTATTGAAATAAGTACAACTACAACTAGAGTGTTTTTAATGAATTCTTAGAATACCAAAATAATTGCAGTGAAACGAAATGATTATAACAGCAAAAGGTGTTGCCTTAAAAGATCAGGAGCAGAAAAAAATCCAGGCAAATTTAGTAGAGATAAGACGATAGAGTAGGTCATTAATGAAGGTCCTCTGGCATGAGGGGTACGAAAAAGGCATGCACCCATGTCCACAGGTTCCACTATTTATGGTCTGATCTGAGAACCACCCACCCTCAGGTCTGCCCCCTGGGCACACCTCCCCAGCAACTTAGTCAAAGGTCCTAAGACCCCTTTATTCTTCATCTTCCTCTTATTCACAGCACTTACAGCCTTTGGATCTTCTCCAAGGTTTCAGGCTTGAAGGTTGCTTTGACTGTGATAGTATCTTGTTGTTCAGGCCTAGGGTGCAAATGTTCTTAAACAAGTTGTATTTGCTATAGTTCTGTCTTGAAAGGAACCTAAATAAGCCTAAAGAATTTCAAAAATTCAATATGAAATAGAGAAATAGGGTTTGGTGACTGTTAACTACAACTATAAAATGTGACAGATTATACAGCTATATTAAAATCTACAAAAAGCTAAAATTCCTAAAAATTCGAAGGCATCAAGGAATACAGTCATTAAAATACCTCTTTCAGCTTTCTTGAAGCAACTGGAGAATATCCACACTGAATTATTTCTTCTTCTGATAGACATAACTTTATAAAAAACCAATACTCACTACAGTGAATTGGGGTTTTATTATTCCCAGTTTTGACTAATGAGGACTACTGAAAATAAGGGTGACCTACATTTAAAAACTTCAGTTTGAGGTTAACGCATTGTTTTACACACTTTTATGATGTTAAGACATTAAAGATATTGTTTAAAGGGAATTTTGAATATTTTAATACAATCTTGCACAGCTTTTCACTGAAGTCTGAACTTATGCATTAAACTGAGACAATTAAATAAAATTTAAAAAGGATTTTAGAAAAATAATTGCTGGGTTATCCTCAGAACTTACAACTCAAATATGCAAGAATGTAAATTATCAAGATAAGCAAGATCAGAAGAAAATGTCTAAAACCAGAGCAGGTTTGGTTTATTTGGATTTTTTTCCTTCATTTTTTAGTAAGGTTTCCTCTGCAACTGTCAAATATAGAGAATATTCTCATAGTATCCTACAGATTTCAGGTATATAAATCTCTACTGAAGAGCCATATTCATGTCATGAATCTGTCATATCATAGCGTCATTTTTTTGAATAGTCTCACAGAGTTTCACCTGTGAGTGGGCAATAGGACAAAAATGGGAGTTGTAAATAAGATAATTACAAAACAGTTGTAAAACTGTTGCTTGTTGCATAAAAGTATTTAATGGTTAAATTTAAGATGATGTAGAGCTACAATAACAATAATTTTCACCCATTTAAGGAGGACCAGATTCATCCTGCAGTTTTACTCCTCTTTCTGTATTTAGACCATGAATATTATACTGCAGTTAGTAACTTACCTCTAAAACTAAACCTAAGGGTTTTCCTGCCTTTTTTTTTTTTTTTTTTTTTCCAGAAAGCAAAGTAAATGTTGATTCAGGCAGCATTTGGTCAAGGTCCTACTTCTTTGCAGAAGTGGAACTAATTATATACCTTTCCAAAATATTATTGTCATTCTATACCACCTTACCCTAATAACATTTCTGTTGCTGAGCTATTTCTGTGTTGATGACTGACAGAATGGAAAGTCAAGCATGAAATAGGGAAGCCATCCACAGCATTGGTAGGTCTCCTTGAAGTCCTTGAGCGTGTTCATATTGGTGTCTTCAAAGGTTGTTTTTAGCAGTTATGAGAGGAAAATCCCTCTTATCCCTCTTTATTCATTCAAAATTGTCCCATGTCTATAGAGATCAGGGTCTTCTGAAGCAGCTTTTAACAACAGACTAGGTCCAACTTTATTCAGCTAGCCATAGAATCGTAGAATTGTTTAAGTTGAAAATTGCCTCTAAACTCATTAAGTCCAGTCATTCCCCCAATACTGTCATGTTCACCACTAACTCATGTCGCCAAGTGCCACATTCACATGGCTTTTAAGTCCATCCAGGGATAGGGACTCCACCACCTCCCTGGGCAGCTGTTCCAAGATGGACAACTTTTTCATTGAAGAAATTTTTCATGATAACAACCTAAACTTCCCCTGTGCAACTTGAGACTGCTTCCTCTCTGTCCAATTGGTGTAGCAGGTCACTGACCATTTTCTCTTGTGTTATAGGGGCTTCATTCTACTCTGCATCCCTGTCTTCCAGCTCAGAAGAAAAACTGGTCCTGTTATTAAAGACTGAGACAGAGAAGGCATTAAGTACCTTAGCCTTTTCCTCATCCTTGGTGACAATCCCCCCTATATCAAATAAATGATGGAGACCTTCCTGAACCCTCCTTTTGTTGCTAATGTCTTTATACAAACAGTTTTTATTGTCTTTAAAGGCAATATCCAGAGTAAGTCCCTGCATTGTATTTTCTGTAGACACATGCTAAGCTGAAGTGCCCCACACGAACAGGAACCAGCAATCGTAACACTTCTACCAACTCCTTATAGAATATTTCTTGTGCTTCTCCATCCTGGCTGGGTTGTCTGTAACACATTTCCACCAGAGTATCTGCCTTGCTGGCTTTTCCCCTAATCTTTACCAAAAAACACTCAACCCTACCCTCGTCATCCTTGAACTCCAGGTATTAAAATACTCCCTAATATTAAGAGATACCCCACCACCTCTCCTTTCTTGCCTGTCTCTTCTGAAGAGTTTATAGCCACTCACTGCAGCCAAATGTCAAAGTGTTTGTTACTCAAAGGTATTATTTGCCTCTGGACAAAGCTGAACACTTGAAAAATGTTTTCTCAAAGAACAAAATATTCACCAAATAATCATTTTTCTCTTTCCCACACCAAAACTCTGTTTATCCAGCCAGAGATACTTTGCTCATTGTCTCATTTTGCACAGAGCATTTTCTCTCAGACTTTATTTTTTTTTTTTTCATTTCTTTCATTTAGCACTTTTATAGGAATAAGAAAATACCAGACAAAAACCTCTGGGAAATCTTTCAAAGTGGTGTGTGGAGACTGAGACAAGCTTCGTGCTGATAGACTTGCACACTGCTTTGAAATTGTCCTTCTACTTCTTATGTCTGCTGTGGTTTTGGCAAGGGGCATCCACCTTAACTTTTTATTCCTTTACATTTTAAAAAAAAACCCCAAACCAAAAAAAACAATATATTTGTTTGCATGCTTGAACAAGCCAGAGGAAAGTGTGTAGCCTCCAGAAATCCATGTCTGCCTGTATTTCCCTTGGCAATTAAAAGCACATCAGAATTCATGCTTTTAAAGTTTTTTATCTTTGCTTTCTGCAACTTGAACTGATAGAAGCATGTACTTTTACATACAGAATGTAAAGCTTGTCACATTTAGCTCAGCTGGTATTTGGATAAACACATCTCAAGCTAAAGGTTCTCTTACTTCTTCAAAATGAACTTATTGTATGCCAGTGTGTAGGTGTGTGTGTTTGCGCGCAAGCTAATACCTACGTCTGTGATTTCAAAATTATTTCAAAATTAATATTTTGGAATGTACATTATACAGCTTCCACTATCCCAAAGTTTGCTCCAAGCACTGTCCAATCTGGTTTTGGACATTTCCAGGGATGGGGCAGCCACGGCTTCTCTGGGCAACCTGTGCCAGGGCCTTACTACCCTCAGAGGGAGGAATCTTTTCTCTAATAACCCATCTAAAGTTTTGGTTAATGGTGCTGTGGATTGAACAGAGAGGAAGAAACCATGAGGAGTTCACTGCTGCAAATTGTTCTTCTACAAGCAGACACAGCAATGGCAAACCTGCAACAGAGGATGACGAAAAGGTTGAATGAGGAAGAACTTGATTGAACAACCTGCATTTTCTACTTATAATTTCTCCAATTCGTTGTCATGGAATGAAACTCGAATTTTCATACACTATTTACACAAAAATAATTGCTGATGGTAGAAAGTAGTGTTGATCTGTGAGTATTTAAACATTTCAAAATGTCACTGAAAGTGCAAATCACTGTTTCCTTAACTAATGCTCATATTAGATTTATATGAATGCATAAATTGACAGTTTACATAATGTAATTTAGACTATAAACTGCTACATAGTCTTATCTTCTGTATTTCAAGTGTTCAGAAGAAAAAAAGTTGTATCTTCAGCTGCATACATTGATTAAAAAAGATCTAGTAAAACAACCGGGTTTTACTTCATTATATTATAGCATATATTATGAGTATAAATACTCATCCTATTAAGTGTGTAGTGGTATTTGATGTACTATCTCAGGTAACTTTCTAATAGGTATTTAAATGCAATAGTATAATTGACCATTACTAAAACCCTACTGTGAATAATTACATAGAGAGTGTAGCCTGTGTATTAAGATTTATGTAACAGGAATATAATACATCTATTTCATCAGAGATGAAGTTAGCAAAATTCAATCTACCATCAGTATATTTGCTGGCCTGAGAGGAAAATGCATCTCTTACTAACCTTGGTTGTGTAGCTTTTCTCTTCTCCAATCACCCAGGCAGTGTGTGGGAGCAGGCTTTCAATTTTTGGATACGTTGGAGTAGCAATCTAAAATGTTTATTTAAAAATTTCATTAAAAGTCCAAAGGTCTAAGTGCCTTGATTGCCCTTCATTTATAATGAAATATTAATGAAAGGAATTCAATTTCTGATTGTACTGTATGTGATTTAAAACTTGAAACAAGTCTTTAAATTAACAAAGATGTTCATCATTCATGGCAAATTCAATGGATCAAGAACCTTATTTTAATAATATTAAAAGTCTTTCATACATTTTGTTTTCTCTTATTTTATTTAAAAGTCCTTGTCCCTTCCTCACAGACTCCACAGGGTTGTCCTTTCCTCACCCTTCTCACAAACTTAACTAGGATTCCGGAATTTATAATTAACAAAGCGAGAAAGTGATGAATTCTTGTAAAACTTTCAATGTATTAAAATTTTTTGTGTTTGGAAAAATGCTGTCATGTAACTTACAGTGAGGCAAGATTCTGAAGTGAACAGTCTGAACACTCTTTCATGTAACAGCTCAACCCGAGTGCAGTCAAGTTTTCTTCTGCCTGAGAGTCCAAAGTTTTGTGTTTCTGCAATGAAAGTAAGAAAACAGAGATATGGTCAAAATGTTGTGTTGCTGGAGATATATAATTCTCTCCAAGAAACTCACCAGTTCATCTTATTTATTTTTTGTTATGAAATGGATTACAATAACTTAAATATCAACATTTTCACGTGAGAAAATGGACTAATGTTCTATTTTATCAAAGTAAGTCTCGAATTTTTAAAGTCACTGGAAGCTGTATATTTCTTCATGTTTGCACATGCATATTGCAACATGTCCTTTAAGACAAAATTACTCCAGCTAAAAAAATGCAAACAAACAAACAAACACACAAAAAAAACCCTCAAGGAAAAGTTGTATTGTGCTGTATGGGTTAAGAGATAGACCATGGAAAAGCCTAGGAGGATTCTCAAAATAGAGACTGAAATAAGAATAAGGCTTCAAACCCAACAGAAGTTTTGACAGATCAGATCCACATGTTTACATTTAAATGGAACTTGGAGCGAGAAGCAACCAAGAAATCCAGTTAAACTGTGAATTTGTACTACACTGAATGATTCTTTTGGGAGTAAATAAAATAATTTGAAAATTACATGACAAAATACAAATAGGCCTGCCTATGCCTCTGGCAATACACAGCTGATGGCAGGAAATTCCAAATATTGCAGCTTATAACTCTGACTGGAAACAGGACAGAAAATTAGACCCATAATTGGTCATTTTAGGCATCACTTATTCCTCCAGTGATATTTCTCCTTCCTCACTGCATCCTCAAGGTATTAACACCTTACTGAAGTGTACAATCTTCCTATGCTGATGTAAATTCTCTAATCCTCAGGAACTGCAGGAAATAAAAAGGCAAGAAACCCTGAATCTCAACTTTCTCTATGCTTTGTCAACATCCCCATCTCAAGTAACCCTTTTTTTGTAATTTATACCACTACAGACATGCTTCGAAGAGCTCCATGGCAGGAGAAGGAGGATGGAGGAGATGTTGCAACAACCATGACTTTTCTAGGCCTCTTAATACCTGTGTAAAAAAATTCAAAGCATAAATGATTTGTTATTAGTGTTTAATTAATTATTTATAGTTGTATTCAATGCAAAAGCATCCAAGAAGATAAGAAGGGGTCAAAATATTTAGAAAGCAGAGGAAGAAAAAAAAAAGGAACTGTTGAATACCGCCCTTTGAGAATGAGCTGTACGTGGGTCAAGGAGAAAGGGATTCCATGACAGATTGAAAGGTTCAGAGGGTCCCTGAATACCCAACCATTAGGAAGCAAGTGAAAAAAAAAACCAAAAAACAAGAAAGTGGTAATAAGACAAGTGCTTCAGAGGAAACTGGAAAAGGAATAGTTGTGGGTTTTTTTAATTTATCTGTCTTAAAATCCTGGCAGTTAAATGAATTTGGTAAGGATTGCCATGTAACAAGGGTAAATCTGTCCCACATCCACAGCCAACAATTAAAGCAAGTCAATTCATGGCACATGTCATATAAACTGAAATCAGTGAATAAACAGTTTTCTGCTGAAGTGTCTCACTGTGATGGTGTAGCCTCAGACTTTCCGGTCCGTACAAAGAGAAACCTAACCATCCACAGATCACTCAGTGGCAAAATGCCACTGAGGAGAGTTGCCTGCAGGTAAAATCAATCCTGTGATAAACTGACAGTCAGGGAGGAGATATTATAGAAGTCTGGGGCTATTTAGGTGAGATTTTGCCAATAGTTGAGCAGCTGGACACTGGATGAACTGAACAGGAAGATATTTAACATCTCCACAAACAGCATTACTGTAGTCAGTAGTCTGTCAGGGAAGAGACAGAGATCAAATACATCTGCATCCTTAGAAATGACAGATGACCCTGGAAACATTTTATGTAAGTATAAAACAAATTTAAATAATATTAATTCCTGAATACATGCTGAAATTTATATTCCCAGTGCACAGTAAGAGCAATAATTATTTATCTTCTAGTAGTACAGTGTAACTTGATATAGAAACAAGAACTTGGAGACACTCAGAATTTCCATTTCTTCTCTGCTTTTTAATGCTTTTATTTTGAATATTAGATTTTTTGTATATCTCAGTGCTGTCACACATCTGACCAGTTCCCAGATGAATCAATATGAAGCTCCAGTGACTGAGAAATCAGTTTCGTCAGCCTATCAATGAATGTTCATCAAATGTTTGTGAATTGTCTTGTCCAGTGGCAACATGTAAATTGGAACTAGTGAATAGGCCAGAGGATGTGGAAAAGTCTCCTGCTGACATAAAATGACATCTGTTAGCTAGGTAAGAGCAGAGGCAATGCAATCAGAGTGCTGCCAGCGTGGCACTTACATTCAGCTCAATCTAGCATGATATGATGATCAGTTATATCACTCGAAGGTGGTTCTTAAAGCTTTTTTCTACCCTGAAGATACATCTCCATAAAATAAGAGTTTCATATTTATTGTCTCTAAATGACTGCAGATCAAAATTGCACATTATACAGGATTTCTCCTCCTTTCTGCCCATAGCTCCCATGTTATGTATCAAACACTAGGATCTGAAAATGAAGCTGAGATTTTTTTTCATTTATTTATTTTTTTAATAGCAGGTTACTACTATTTTTAGGTAAAAGAGCCTTGGAAGGCCTTATCTAAAAAAATTTAGCTCTGGTTGCTTCTTTTTTGAAATAGGTGTTTGTCATGTGTGTATATAATTCCTGGACAGTGAGTGGGAGTGGAAATGGTTTGACAAACAGCATAATCTGTGATTTTAAACAATACAAAACAGCTAAACTAAACTAAACTAAATCAAAACAAAACAGAAACCTTTTCCTGCATAGCACTGTTTATTGCTATGGCCATGTATCTAAAAGAAATTGACTTCAAAATTACATTTGTCATATTAAAAAGAAAAAACAACACCAAAAAAACCCACGAAACAAAGCCCAACTCAGCAAAACAAAACACAAGGAGATACCCCAAAAAACAAACAAACAAACAAAAACCAATCCAAAACAAAACAAAAAACTAGAACATGCAGATGTGGTCTGAAATGAGATCTGAACACATGCTCTCCATTGTGTTTTACGTCCCCTTTAGATTATGATGAAAATAGTTGAAGACATATTTTGGCCATGTGTTACTTGCCATTTCTTGTGTTCTTCAGCAGATTGAAGAGGTTGGAGAGATAGTGCCCAAGCAGCTAAAACCACATAGATAGAGGACATGGTTACTTTTGGAAAAGGAGAGTGAGGAGGACACACCACCACCACGGAACACTCCTGGCTGGAGCAGAGGGGCTGGAAAACTGGAAAAGGCCCTGGGGGTGCTGATGACAGCAGCTGGACATGAATCCATGTGTGCCCAGGTGGGCAAGAGGCCAATGGTCCCTGTGCTGTCCCAGCCATGGTGTGTCACAGGCCCAGGGCAGTGCCCGTCCCTGTGCTGGGCAGTGCTGGGGACACACCTCGAGTGCTGGGGGCAGTTCTGGGCCCCTCAGACAAGAGAGACATTGAGGGGCTGGAGCGTGTCCAGGGAAGGGAACGGAGCTGGGGAAGGGTCTGAAGCACCATGAGCGGCTGAGGGAGCTGGGGGAAACCAGCCTGGAGAAAAGGAGGCTCAGGGGGGACCTTCCCACTCTCTGCAACTCCTTGACAGGAGGGTGGAACCAGGGAGGGGTTGGGCTCCGCTTCCAGGGAACAAGGGGCAGGACAAGGGGAAACGGTGTCAAGCTGTGCCAGGAGAGGATCAGGCTAGACATCAGGACGAATTTTTTGCTGGAAAGGGTGGTCAGGCATTGGAAGGGGCTGCCCAGAGAGGGGTTGGAGTCCCCATCCCTGGAGGTGTCCAATGAACAACTGGATGTGGCTCTCAGTGCTCTGGGCTGGTTGACAAGGTGGGGATCAGGTACAGGGTGAACTACATAACCTGGGAGGTCTTTTCCAGCCTCAATGATTCTGGGATTTTGTGAGTACAATTTAAGATACAAAAATGCCCATGGAGGGGTATGTGCAAACACACTCATGTGCATGTGCTACTGACATTCACTTAGTCCTTTCTGAGGGCTGTAGCTGATATTTATCAAAATTCCTTGCATCAAGGAGGGTAGAATGGGTTGGCATACCACACCTCTGCTTTTCTATTTTAAGATTAGGAACACTGTGATATTCTGTGGGCAACAGTTCTTTTTGTGTTTCAGGACCACAGTGGGACTGAAAAAATTCTAGAAGACTTTATTCTGGCACCTGCAGAGGCTCCAAGGTCTTTATAGCACCTACAGAGACATCCTACAGCACCAAAACATTTGCTTTTTTGTATTTAAGGAATTTTTTATTCTCCTTTTTTTCCATGTATTTTTTCTGATAAAATAGTCTAAATCTTTCACTCTCACCAGACAAATCTTTTCCTCTAATCCTATTAAGACAAATGGAAAATTGTTTAGAAGACTAATGAGTTCAACAAATGTGCATAAAGTGTAATTGGCCTTCAGTGTCTTCAAATTGCAGGTAACTCAGTAGTTAAACGCTCAGACTATTTGCAGAGTCTCTGGGACTAGCGGTTAGTACTCAGATCTATTATTTTGTTAAAAGTGAAAATTAATTACTAAGAGCAACAAATGAAAATGTACAAGCCCCAGACACTGTGTTTGCTGTCTCTTAATAGGTAAAAATGGGCTATAAAGCTGAGGCAATTCAAACCTGACTATAATGGAACAATTATTAGCAAAAATTTTCTTACCTTTCCAGAGAATAAAATTTGCTTTTGAGGAGCATTTCAACAAAAATATGAAGTGTATTAAATAATTTAATCTAAGCGACAACTGTGGAAAAACTAGATTTTAACCAATTCAGAATAGAGGTACTTCTCTATGTTTTTTCAACTTGTCTGATTTTAGCGTGCAGAGGACAATGGGTGACGCACTGGAGGGAAAAGGAAAATTCTGTATTTAGAGAAAATAAATAGTTTTGTGGAAGATCTTGGGTTGAATATTATATTTTGCTTAGAGAATTAAAATTTAAAATTGCTGTGGATTTTCTTTAAACTCATATATTTATGCTCGTTCTTCTATATTGCTGCCTTTTGTTTCAAATTATGAAAAATTGAATTTTTTTGTCACTGCATCTGCTTACTGATTCAATATTTCTAGCAGCAAAGCCACACTGCAGTCTTGGAAAACAAAGAAGCCAGTACTTCACACTACTTTAATGTTCAATTAGATACAAATCAGGTTGTTATAACTACTGAAAGGAAACAGCCTTTAAGTATTAGGTATTAGAATCTGAGATATTTAACCTGATTTCATGATGCAAAAGTTCCTGGAAAGACATAGCATTAAAAAGACTTATTTATATTTGCTTCTGCTATGTGAAATATACACTTTTTAAATGAAATATTGTTATTAGATTTACAAATATGTTACTGTGTTAACCAATAACCTGCTGATTCATTCATAAAGTTTTTTTCCTCTTCTGAAAGGACATATTACAACTAATTCTGTGTAATTTATTGTATAAAAGCTTAATTTTTCTGTGTATTTCCAAAACAAATAATAGTGGTTCAAGCAATGAACACATATGATTAGCGGTGTCTGACAAAACAATTAATATGAGAATTTTTTTCCTTGAGTCTGCTAGAACAGAGCTACTTAAACTGTCAGCAGATTGTAAGAAAACTAGGTAAATTAAAATATCTGATTTTTTTTTGTCAAGGTTTAAAAAATTCCAGCATATTTGCACTTGCAACACAGTTCCCATTTCCTATCAATTTTTTTATCATAATGTTAAGCTTCTATTCATCTTTTTTCGTTATTAAAACTAAAAACAAAAAAAGAATTTTATTCTTACTGACCATAATCACCTAATTAGCAGTTCAGTGGAAATATCTATCCCCTGTATTCCTTAGGATGTAAACCCTTTTTGCTGAGAAAAACAGTTTACTGGGAACCTTCTTCAGTGACAAAAAAAGAAAATAACACTTTTTTTAAAGGATGGTAGGCTTTGCAGAATAAGTGAAAAAAGTGTGATTTAATTTTAGTCAGTGCTGAACATCCTTGATCCCCGCTGAATTCATGGGAAACTGTCAGTTCCCATCATCAGTAAATGTCTGTCATTGGGGTCTACACACTCGTTAGTCTGAGGATTGTTATGTAGCATTCCTACTCCTAGTTTCACCATCCTCTATATTTTCTAATATAGAAATAGTTCACTTTGTCGTGAACTACACAACTGCAATATTTTTTTGCAATTCACAGATCATCTTCTGATAAGAAAATGATTTAGAAGACTACAAAATGGATAATATTTTAAACTGCTGCAATAAATAGTCTTGGGAGTGCTGGTGAGCCAGAGCCAAGGAATCCATTGAGCTAAACACAGTCATTTATCTTAGCTGGATTACATGAGCAACTCACAGTAAAAATAAGAAACCTTTTGCATTGTTTGGTTTGTTACAAATAGCCTGATATCAGTAATTTGCAGCCCCATATACTCTGCCATTCTGAAGGAAAGTCAGCTTCAGATAAATTTTGAATCTGCCTGTTATGGTTTGAGATTGCCCCCCCCAGGAGCCCGGGGGCTTAGAGGTGATTGGATGCCAGGGCAGTTTTCCCTGGAAGGCCAATCACCGCTCGTCTTGTTCGCTCCTGATGAAAAATCATATATACACAACTGCGGGAGTCGTTGCCAATCGGTCTGTCTGTCTGCTGCTGTGTGGGTGTGTGGGTGTAGAAGGCCAAGGGGTGGCAGGGCCTCCTTCTTCCCCCTCCGGGGGAGGAAGGGGAGCCCTGCAGCCCCACAACTCTGCCTAAGTCAGGGTTGGAGTAGCACTGGAGTGAGTTTGTGTTGTGAAGGAAGGGATTCACAACACCTGAAGGTAAGAGGGAGAGAGAGAAGCAAGCTCCTTGCAAGGAGGCCAGGCCCTCTTCCCCCCCACCACCCTTTCCAGCCAGACTGCAGAGCTCGGGACAGTTCTTAACTGGACCGAACACCTGTAGCAAAAGCTGAGCATGGGCTTTTCCTCTCACTGTAAGTGGGAGTGGATGCAAGGCTTAGCATTTAGAAGCTGAGCCAAGAGACAGGCCAGAAGAAGAGGCTCGGTGCCAGGGAGAAAAAACCCAAGTGAAATTGGAGATGGGCGAGAGAGAGGTTCGGGGGGTGCCCTGCCAAGTTTGACTGGGGGCATCCGAAAACACGGAGCAGGAACGAAGATTCCAAAATGTGTACTGTGATAAGCTGAACTACAGCTATGAACCAAGGTATGAGAGTGAGAGAGAGAATGACAAAGCAGAGACTGACACAGAATCAAGGAGGATGGACTCAGAGCTACCCTCTTGGACTTCGTGAGGAAGAAAGGACTTCAGCAAACAGCTGGAGGTTGGTGGAGGAGTGTTCAGGTTCCCCGAACACTCCCACGAGAGAGAGACTGGGTACCTATCAGCCTGAAGAGTCTTTTTTTCCTGGACTGAATTGAGGGAGAAGGCTTAACGGGACTGATAGAAGTGTAAAATAATACATATATAGTTGCCTTTAGCTTTTATAGTATTTTTTTGTGTAATAAAATATATATACTTCCCCTTTCCCCTATAGAACCCTCTTGCCTGAAAGTTTCTCTTCAGTGTTGAGATAAAACTGTGGGAAGGGGTAGGGGGAAGCCTGGAAATTGGATTTTAGATTTCTAATGTGGCTCAAACAGCCACACTGTCTTATAGAGCATAAATTACTTCCAGGAAAAGGGTTTTTTTTTGATTCACAGTTACAGTCTACCTTTTTCCCTGCCAGCTCAGCACCATGATCTCAGGGCAGTGCCCAATCTAAATGATTCTGTATTAGGACCAAAACCTGAGGTGGTCTTTGAAACACCCTAATTAATTCAATTTGATTTTACAAACATTAGAAAAAACATTTTGAAAAGAGAAAGTGTGAATTTTCAGCAATAACAGAACAGCAGCCTCGGGAGAAAATTGATTAAACATCCAGTCAGTTTGCATGTTCCCAAACACCTTGTGTGATACTGTCATAATTATGCATCAAATTAATTACTTCTGTTGCAGTTACTTCTTACTCTTTTTACTCCTTAAGCTTACAGGCAAGACATTCTTGTTAACAGGCTCGTGCTTTTTATGAAATAACAAACCTGGAATAATGGAGGTAACTAGTCTACACAGGGGTGTTCATGTCCATGCAGTATGAGTGTAAGATTTGGCCATAGAAATATGATCAGATTTGCCTGTCAATAAAATCATGCATGATATGTGCATCTAGGATTATTAGCTGAAAGTATAAGAATGTTGCTGAAAAAATATTTTTGCATATACTGCAGGTGTAGCTCTTCATAAAGACTGAAGAAACAGTTATTTTGCCCAATTGTTTGTCACAATGTTGAAGATATTTTTTTATTATATATTAATAAATAAAAACCATTAAAAGGTACAACTTTCATATTTTTAATTAATATCTGCCTTCCTAAATTGTTAATTTCACCTTTTGTCAGCTTTCTGAAAGAATTAAATTAATATTATGAAATCAGTTGGGTAAAGGATAAGAGCTGACACTTCTGCATGATGTGCTTTTAATTTGAAGTTAGCATATTGATAATAAGTAAACTCTGTCCTCAGTAGTAGTAGGCATATCAAAAATATGGTTGAATGAGAAAAGGGAAACAAATTATGCCATCAACCAAAATTAGCATAAAACCATCTATCTATGTGAGCAACTGCTTCTGCATGCAAAATCATATACAAAAAATCTGAATTTATGTACATATTTGACAATATTTTCATACATTAAATATAGGTATAGTCTTAATAGCTTAATGTAATTCAGATAATTAATGCAATTTGTTTTTTAATTGTTAGTATTCTAAAACACCAAAAAATAATATTCAGTTTTGGATATCACTTTCCAACCGTGCCATTCAATTTCTTTGATATCCTTTTTGTTGAAGAGATCCCTTAAAAGACATGAAGACATTTGTTTACTGTTTAACAGAGCATAAAGATTTAATCATAGTCCAGCTAAGTGCAGAAAAGTAGTTATAGGTTCAGAAACCTCCTGCATTTTGTATTGAAGAAATAAGTTTTCAATATCAGCTATTGTTGGGATAAGGATCAGGGACAGAGTCTCACAGAGAATTAAGTATTCAAATAATTTCTAGAATTCAATGATTAAACTTGTGATATGATAGTTCAATTTCCTGTTCTCTGCCATAGTTATTTTATATAATATTACATATTTCACAGAGTAAAGCTGACTTTCAATTTATCATGTGCTGTTCAAGGGAGGAAGACGAAAATGTAATTTTAGTTTTTTGTGCCTTTATCTATTCTTCTCTTGAGGGCTTCCCTTCTGTTATTTTTTATGAGACCTAGGAGGCTGCAGGTGAATGTTCTGGGGCTGGAAATGTGGTGTGCTTTGTCTGTTTTCATATAGCAAAGTGGTAGCAATGTACTATTGTAGTAGGTGAGTGCTGTATTCCCAGTGCACTATCTATTAGCCCAAGCTTTGACCTGTAAAGAGTTGGTTAACTCCCGATTTCTTCAAGAGCAGCTGTATGGAAAAGCAGTTTCTCCGTCCAAATTGATTCTGAGTTATGTATAGATTGTTCTGGCTTTTGAAAGGGAGAGGATGTGCAACCTTTCTGAGTAAACTTGTGAAACTCATTTGACTAGTTTTATGTTACTGGCTTTGAATTTCTTGGGAGTCATTTTCCCAGAAATTAATATCTGAAAGTGTTTTCCTTCTGCCAGCAGAGGTTGAACTTATCGTTTCAAAGACTGAAATCATTAGATTCCTCAGAAGTGAAAACTAAGAGAAATAGGACTTTCTCAGGAACACACAGCCATGATTTGGAAGGAGACTGTTGTAGACAGCTGCAGAATACACTTCCATTTTCTGAGTGCTCACCTCTGTTTTTGTGCACTCTGTGTCTAGAGTAGACTACCACCCTTGAAAGTTTACCCAGAAGCACTGAGAAAGTTAAACTGACTTCCTCTTTATAAAAACAACATAGTAAAGACAAAATCTGATGAATATGGACCAAGAAAATCTGATGAAGATGGACCAAGACCCTACCTGTCAGTGTAAGGGTTTTTTCCTGCAATGCCTCCTCTCACACTCTATGCATCCATGCCAACAGTTTCTTGGGAAGGCTGACATTTAAGCACCCTCATAAACCATTTATAGGAATTGCAAACTGCTGCTCAAGGCAATATTTACAAAGTTCAGACTGCAAAGTACAACAGCAAGCAGCCTAAAACCCAAAGGTTCAATTTAGGCAATGTCCTCTTCTTTGATGAAAATATGGCATCAGAGACATGGTTAAGCCCTCTGACTCATTAGATGAATTCTCTGTAAAACTTGACTATGAAAAAACCCAAATACCTATGATTCAGTTTAATTTCCTTCACTTCAGTCCCGCAGAACATTATACTGGCTATATGGAAACAACAAAACACACCAAACTGTAAATACATATTCTGCTCATTTGACTTATAATCTTAGTTTAATCCTATGATGTGACTAACTCTTTCTTCACTTCAAGCACTTCTATTTGAAATTCAGTCATCCCATGCCTTTATAACAATACACTTTCAATATGGTACAATGTTTTTATAGACAGAATTAAATAATATTTTTATTATAGATTAAATACCTGTGATCATATTTTTTTTAATATCTGCATTTTTTTATATATTTTTTCCCTCTTGGCAGTTGCTATTCGTACTTTATTCAGTCCATGTGAATCAGTGTAAAATACGAACTCCAACAATTTTATTGTAATACTTAATATTCCCTAATTAGGAAGATGAGCATGACAATGAAGTTGCTTGAAATGTATGCTGAATTTTATTTATACATTTCTACCTATGACTTATGTGTATTTACTTTCCACATGTATTGCACTTTTTTCTACTTTTGGCATTTCACTCTAGAATTATTTTTTTTTTGGAGTTCATACCCTTTTCTTCTCTAGGTTTTGCATCTGCTGTACTCTGGAAGTGCTACAGAATCATTATACTCGCTATTCATTGCAAAATAAAAAAAAAATTTAAACTGCCACAGTCATTTCTCAAGAACCAGAGTGTAATACAACCTCTCATATTGCAGAGACAAAGAATAGTCTATTACTAAGCATGTAAAGTATCACAATTTGGCTGAGAGACTCTGAACTCCATGTTCAAATCGATTTACCTTGGCCTCTAACTCTGGCAGATATCCAAGCAATTTGTGTTTTATTGTCATTTAGTCATAAGTCTTTAGAAAAGGGAAGTGATTTAGCCATTTCCATCTTTTTTTCTGCTGTTCTGGCCACTCCCTCACAGAGTGTAACTGTTTTTGTGTTGATATTCTTCCTCTTTTACTGGGGACAGCAATCACTTTAATGAAAAAAAAGCCACCCTGAAATTCACTAGAACTCCAGAAGTGTGCGTTTCTGTTTCTTACTTGTATATTCTTCTTGATTTCCATATGTCAGTGGCAATGGGACAGTGATCACCCCTGCATAAATACAGGCCCACAGGAGCAGTCATGAAAATATTTGTTTAGTTATTTCTGTTTCAATCCCAGTGACTGACATTTTGAAGAAGCCTTGAGGGGGGAAAGAAGGGGAGAAATAAGGAAAAGAACAACCTTAAACTCAAGAAAGTAATGTGAAGAAACTGATGTCAATGTTGGTAGACCCGAACAGTGACAAAGAACTAATTATAAGTATTTGTTATTAATTACTAATTATTAGCATTATTATTAATTATAAGTAATAAGATTATTACGAAAGATGATCTTCAGCTCTAGGGAAGGGAAACAATTTTCTGAAGACCTTCTCAATTTAACTTACAGACCACTGTATGACCTCCTTCAAATCTTCTGATTAACACCGATGAAAGCCAGAATTTTTTTTCCTTTTCTCATTTCTTTTAGCATTATTTGAGCAGCACTTTTTTGAGATTGAGGAGAAACAACTACTTCTCACCAAATGACACAAGGACACATTCCCACTACATGGGCACAATGCAGTGACTCATTAAAAAGTCTTTGTCATGGTCAAAGTATTTTCACAGTGAATTACAGATTAGTTTAATTAAAAAAAAATTAAATATAAGCAAACCTTCTCTTAGTAGAGGATGTTCATATTACTCAGAGATAAATCCCTAAATAAGACTGAAAGTTATACTACAAAATGATGCTATCTGAGAACTCTGGTCCAGTCACTATAAAGGTATTTAAGATTTTATGCATGAGGCGCTACTATTCAACACAGTGACAGCATTTCAGAGAAGTCTATCAGCTGACTGCATCTGAATACTTAACTACATATTTGGGAGAAGTCTACAAATATTTCTCAACTTTTGTTGGGCCTGTAATTGTCTTTTTTTTCATCTCCCATTTTTTCATCAGCCTGTGCTAACAAATTAAAAGCAAACTTTTGATTTTCAAATGGCACATTAGTAGGCTGAATACATTTAGAAGTTCCTCTGTGGCTGGCAATAACTGAAAAAGTAATAAAAATAAAAAATTGAATAATAATTGAAAAATAAGTGAAAAGGGTACAGAAATTATATATTTCAATAAGGAGTATCTAACATCCTTGAATTCAGTGAAACTGTAGCTGTAGACAAAGGCTTGTGTGTCTGCACTGTGGCAATACATTTCTAAAGCTGAGAACAATACAGTAGAAAAAAATTCTTCTGTAGTATAAGATGTGATTGAAATTCTCTACTGCTCTGCTCTCTAACTAGGAAACTTGACTGAAAGAAGAAGAGATCAGTAGATCAGAAATAATTGTATCATAATGTTGTGTTCACAAGACCTAACTTAGACTTATGAATTATTTCCTACATTGCAAAATAAATAAATGAAATTCTCTGTAATCCAAAGGGTTGGATGGGTCTTGGAGCAACCTGGTCTAGAGGAAGGTGTCCTTGCCCATGGCAGGGGGTGGGAACGAAGTGAGTTTTAAGGTCCCTTCCAACCCAAAACATTCTGGGATTCTGTGATTTTTTGGTCTTGTTTTCTCTTATGTAAGAGATATAATTCTCTGCTAGTACACCTGTACAAGAACACTTCTACTTCACTATGCTAAAATGATTATTTCTACAGCATTTAGTTGTCTGTAATTATTAACACTTCTAGAGAATAAAAAAGAAAAGCTTTAAGGATTCTTGTTCAAGCAAAATGTCATATTTCTCAGTTTAAATATAACTGGTCATTATTACTAATTGACTTGAAAAAAATACCATACTAAATTAAAGGTCAACCACTTAGAAATTATTCTTAAAAATGTTTTTAGAGGAATGTGCTATTTTTTTTGTCAATTAAATTAATTTGAAAATGACAACTCCTCAAAGACTGAAAATAGTATGCAATCTACACCACTGACTTTTATTCTGTGAAGACTTTCTCACAGAAATTTGTTCTGAACCACTTTTTGATAAAATGCTTTGTGTCCTAGTCCTGACACTGTGTCATTGACAATTACTCTGTGCTCAGATCATAATTATGTGACAGAGGGATTATGATCATACCACAAAACAACAGCATGCATATGACTTCATCAATCACATTTTGTTACCACTGAGAGTCTGTGATGACATTAAGACTGAAAGTACTTTGAAAATATACTGAATTAATGGTTTGGATTTTTGAAAATTATTTCCTTTAAATTAATGACACCTGGGTGAATTACCAAGAGAAAGGAGTTTTAATAGCTAAGAGCCATAACACATTTTGAACTACAGAACCATTAAATTTTAGCCCCTAAGACACTAAAAATCAGAGAATCACAGAATGGAAGGGCTCTCTGAAAGTCACTTTGCCCATCTTGCTCAGGCAGCGTGACCTGTGGAAGGTTAGGTCCTGACCAGGACCACAACTCAACAGTTTTTGAATAACTCCAAGGATGATCCACAGTGCTCTGGGCAACATATGCCACTGCTCAGAACATTAATGTTCTTTGTCATCTGACCTGTCACTTCAGTGATGCAAGACATACTTCTGTTCTCTGATGAAAAATGAGTTTTAACAAAATTCTGATGGGAAAGTAATTTGAATAATAAAGGAATCTAAACAGAATGTTTCTGTCCTGTGTTTTCTTGTTCCTATACATGTAATTTCACCTCTTCTGAGCTGATGAGAGTTTTCCTGATTAACATTAACTTCAGGAAAAATGAGGTTATATCTCATTTGCACTCTCGAAAATGTAACTGATCACCATATCATGTACTGTAAGTCATATCTCAAAGTTCTGATTAACAGTAAGAAGAGGAATGGCAGAATCACAATGCAAACAGGTGCTATATCAGCATTCTAATCTGATAAATTTTCCAAAAAACCTTGTTGAAAGAAAGAGACAGAAGCATCGTTTTCATGATTCATTATTTATATTGGACTGAAGCCTCCCTCAGCAGGTTTGCAGGTGACACCAAGCTGATGGTGCAGTAACACACCTGAAAGACAGGGCCATCCAGAGGGACCTGGACAAGCTCCAGAAGTGGCCCTTGGGAGTCTTCTGAGGTTTAACAAGGCCAAGGGCTGGTGCTGCACCTGGGTCAGAGCAACCCCCGGGATCAATCCAGGCTGGGGATGAGCAGATGGAGCAGCCCTGGGGAGAAGGACTTAAGGGTGCTGGTGGGGGAGAGGCTGGACATAGCCCAGCACAGAAATCCCCTGTGCCCTGGGCTGATCCCACAGTGGGGGCAGCAGGGCAGGGGGGAATTCTGCCCCTCTGCCCCCTCAGGTGAAACCCCACCTGCAGAGCTGCCTCCAGCCCTGGGGGCCCAGCACAGCAAGGACATGGAGCTGCTGGAGTGACTCCAGAGGAGGCACCAAGATGATGAGAGGGATGGAGCAGCTCTGCTGTGAGGAAAGGCTGGGAGAGTTGGGATTGTTCAGCCTGGAGAGCAGAAGGCTCTGAGGTGACCTAATTGGGACCTTCCAGGACCTGAAGAGAGCCAACAAGAAAGATGGAGAGAGACTATTTACAAGGGCCTGGAGTGAGAGGACAAGGGGGAATGGCCTAAAACTGACAGAGAGTAGGTTTAGATTGGATATTAGGAAGAAATTCTTGTCTGTGGCGGTGGTGAGGCCCTTAGGTTGCCCAGAGAAGCTATGGCTGCCCCATTCCTGGAAGTGTCCAAGGCCAGGTTGGATGGGGCTTGCAGCAACCTGGGCTAGTGGAAGGTGTCCCTGCCCATGGCAGGGGGTGGAACTGGATGGGCTTTAAGGTCGCTTCCAACCCAAACCATTCTGTAGTTCAATGATGTTTATTTGTTATTTCAATGTATGCATAAGTGCACTCTTTATTTATATAAGTACCTTTTTAATATTTGTATTAATCTAACTTATCCTTCTCAAGTATGAGGGGGACATATTTTAGAATTTTGTGAATTATAATCATAATCTAACCCTTTTAAATTTTTTCCCCAAGTCTTTTCTGTCTCTTTATGTTTTCCCATTCTTTCAGAGGTATGGATTTTTTGCCAATGTGAGTGCCCCACAAACAAAATTTAATAGTTGAAGAGAAGCACCAGTGCTTAGTTTATTATTGACAATACCAGAACTTAACAAAAAGGCAGTGTCTGCTTAGAGGGTAATTTAGTTGCTTGCTGTTATAAGTAATCACAGAGTAAATTTGCAGATCAAATTTGAAGGGGTTAATAAAGTTATTATGTTGTATTAAATGCTTTGTTACAATCACAAGTTCAAGTATTGTGTAATAACTAACCACAAGATTTGTTAAGCTGCGGACTAACCACAACGCAATGATGATTCGAAATGTTATCTTTTGCTGTTTTAAAAAGTGCTTGTTCTAAGTATATTAATAGAAAACAATATGGAGACAAACAGGGGAAGGTCGACCACGAGGATCGAGTTGAGAAACCATTACCCCAGTGGAAAATTCCATCATCACGGCCCATAGAGACTATTGACCACTGGACTATTGGTTGATACTGCTCAGCAACAGAACTAGCCCACGAAAAGAGGAACCAACCTGGAATTAGCCCACGTCAGAGGAACCAAACAGGACTTAGCCCGCGAAACCAGAGCCAATGGACTAATGACATGACACTGGGGGGAGGTGGCTGAAAGAGGGTATAAGAAGTGCTGTTTGCTGTTCCCTTTTGCGGACTGCAGCAGGAACAAGGGGTTTCCTCCGGTCGCCCGGCTAGCCGTTTTGCTTATTTGTGGCTTTAATAAGTTCTTTTATTCCTTGCAACCTAAATTTTTATAGCCTCTTAATTATCACACTTGCTATTAATTTTATCTAATTCACCTGTCTGTCATTCGCTGATATTGAACTTTATCTTTATTTAAACAGTCTTCCCCCTCCCCTTTTCCATTTTCCTTTTGGATTTCAGAAGGATATTGCTGAAATGTTCTTGCTGAATCCTGCCAGCACATTGTCTTTGGCTCAGATTAGTTTCTTTCTACCATACCAATGTCAGGAATCTTACAGGAGTGCAGCATCTTCTGTGGTGTCTGACCTCCTAAGGAGCAAGATCTTACCACTGCACAGGGCACTAAAAAAGATACCCAAGAAGGTCTTTAACTGGCTTTGTAGTGAGTGTTATAGTCACTTGCAGGCACTAAGGTGCTTCTCTTATCCACAGATCTTTCAGTCTTCACCTTGGTTAGTGCATATTATTTCAGCGTTATGAATTCTTGGAAGATTCTCCGTGGGGCTTCAGAACTTTCTGCCTGGTGCCTTCTGCCATTTACAGGATTTATTAAATTATTCCCTAAGAAATGTCCAGGGTCTCTCAATTCCTGTAACATCCTCTCTATCAGTTACCCTTGAGACTGGATTTCAGTTTCTATATTTGTCTTTTATTTCCCAGTATTTAGTTACTGAATCTCTAAACATCTTTTAAATACAGGGGTTTTTGTTTGACTAGGATCAGTCTAGACTAAGGTCAGTCTAAACTGTTGTTCCGTCAAAAGAATCTATCAGAAAGAATAAATGCAGATTTATTATATTTTAAAGCTAGAAATGCTGAATATTCCATTGCTGTTTAGCCTTAGAGAACTTTTTCTTCTGTAATCATAAGTTCATCATCATTTCCAGTTGTTGTCTTGGGCAGTCAGAAGTTCATACATTTTTCTACAAGAACTCCAAAGCAATGTGTAAATGTTCTATTCCAGTTATAGCCTTCTTGAAAGAGGAGGTAAAAGGGATTTTGAATGATGGAAGATGAGGCATTCAGGGGCTAAATGAGTGGAGATGGATAGAAGGAAAATTGAGATAAAAGGGACAAATAAGAGGAAAACAGAAAGGGTAAACTAGAGTGAAAGAGTATCTGTGCTATTGAAAGCCTTCACTTAGACCCTTAAAATATTTACGTGCCAGATATTTTTAATAGGTGGGACTTGCTTAACTACAAAAACTTGGGTTTGAACTTAGAGACAAGTGTGTTCAAAAAAGACACGTGAGGCTGAAGTGCCTTGGTTGGGAATTTGGTGAGACTGAGGCACTAAACACAGTGGTGGGTTGAGCTTTAGGTCCATCCTTGTCCTTCAGTTTCTGTTTGTTCTGGGCTTATCCAAAACTCATCTGGGAAATCTGGGGTGTGTAACAAGAGGCATGATTTCTTCACTTATTAGAACCTTTTGAAATGCATTCATTAACCATTAGTAATTAATGAATTGTTTTGATATTTCTAATGTAGAAGCTCCCAAAGCCATTCATGAAGGCTTTTGCACCAGTGCTAATTGCTGAACAGGTACCTCATAAAAGATACTGCCGTTTTTAGGAATATAACTTATTATCTACTTGCAGCCTTTTACTTATTCAAAACTTTTTTTTCCAAATAGAGTTGTTACTTTGAAGCTTCTTCTACTAGGGAGGTATGAAGTTTGGCCTAATTTGCTGAGGTTATGTTAGTGAACAGTGAAGCCGAATAGAAATAATACTTTGATGATGTATAAGTCTATATTTTTTTACCCAATTAGAATATTTTTCTCTCTTTTACAGTCATAAGCCCAGGCTCTACTGTTCTACGTGCCCTCATTAACCACTGTGGAGAAAATTAATACATCACAGTGACATTAACTGGTAGGTTTTTTTAAACCAAATAGCTACCAGTTTTGATAAATGTATTTTACTCAGGTCCAGTTCTATTGGCAAAATAACATTTTAAGTACTGCAAATGCAGTGGTCTTAGTAGTATTTTTTGAAGAGAGGAAAGGGTTGCAGTTCTGCAGATGGATTTTCAGGAAATCCTGAGCAGTCACACACGTAAAGCAAGGCTTTTAAGAAGGCTTATCTCATCAGAGACATCCAGAATTTGAAACATCCCGCATAAATTCTGAATTGTGAACTATTTCCCATAAATCATACTGTTAGTAAGTTACACTGTGTAATAAATATGTGCAGTCTAAGAAGTAGGAACTGACACTTTTATGGCAAAACATCTTCAGTGTTTAAAAACTACATTTTCTCTTAGAGATAGATTTTTTGTGAATTTAACACTTATCTTTTTAACTTTTTCTTCTTCCCCCTTTCTTTTTCTTTTTTTACTTTTTGTTTACTTTTTATTTTTCCTCTTTTTTCTTTTTCTTTTTCTTTTTCTTTTTCTTTTTCTTTTTCTTTTTCTTTTTCTTTTTCTTTTCCTTTTTCTTTTTCTTTTTCTTTTTCTTTTTCTTTTTCTTTTTCTTTTTCTTTTTCTTTTTCTTTTTCTTTTTCTTTTTCTTTTTCTTTTTCTTTTTCTTTTTCTTTTTCTTTTTCTTTTTCTTTTTCTTTTTCTTTTTCTTTTTCTTTTTCTTTTTTTTCTTTTTCTTTTTCTTTCTTTTTCTTTTTCTTTTTCTTTTTCTTTTTCTTTTTCTTTTTCTTTTTCTTTTTCTTTTTCTTTTTCTTTTTCTTTTTCTTTTTCTTTTTCTTTTTCTTTTTCTTTTTCTTTTTCTTTTTCTTTTTCTTTTTCTTTTTCTTTTTCTTTTTCTTTTTCTTTTTCTTTTTCTTTTTCTTCTTTTTCTTTTTCTTTTTCTTTTTCTTTTTCTTTTTCTTTTTCTTTTTCTTTTTCTTTTTCTTTTTCTTTTTCTTTTTCTTTTTCTTTTTCTTTTTCTTTTTCTTTTTCTTTTTCTTTTTCTTTTTCTTTTTCTTTTTCTTTTTCTTTTTCTTTTTCTTTTTCTTTTTCTTTTTCTTTTTCTTTTTCTTTTCTTTTTCTTTTTCTTTTTCTTTTTCTTTTTCTTTTTCTTTTTCTTTTTCTTTTTCTTTTTCTTTTTCTTTTTCTTTTTCTTTTTCTTTTTCTTTTTCTTTTTCTTCTTTTTCTTTTTCTTTTTCTTTTTCTTTTTCTTTTTCTTTTTCTTTTTCTTTTTCTTTTTCTTTTTCTTTTTCTTTTTCTTTTTCTTTTTCTTTTTCTTTTTCTTTTTCTTTTTCTTTTTCTTTTTCTTTTCCTTTTCCTTTTCCTTTTCCTTTTTCTTTTTTTCCTTCTTTTTCTTTTTTTTTCCCCCTCCTTCCTTCCCTTGTTTTTTGCCTCTCCCTTTCCTGGGCTGCTTCTGCCTCCCGTGGAGCCCGGGCAGAGGCCTTTGTGACATCAGAACTTTCTCAGCCACCATCACCAGCCAGGTCACAGTGGCCGCACCGGATGTGTCACAAAGGGCTGCTCTAGGGAAAGGTGCCCCTGCCCATGGCAGGTGGTGCAACTGGATGTTCTTCAGGTCCTCCCAACACAAAACATTCTGTGATTCTCTGCTATTCCCCAAAATATTAATTTTTGTTTATGAGTAAGGGATGGACAACAGGTGCAAAAAGATCTCTGCCTGCAAAAGAATTGTAAATAAAGCATTGCCTGCGGATGCACATAAATAAATATGCATATAGATAAATATACATCCCCACATGCAGTCACCTGTTTCTTCCTTTAGCCCTTCTGTTATTTTTTGCTTTGTTTTCTTTTGGGTTTGGTTTTTTCGTTGGTTTTTTTTTTTTCCCAGAAGATGGTAATTTAGGGCTGTATAGACAGTTTTCCTGTGGTTTTGCTGAAAATTGAAGAATATGGTCTGATTTCCCCAGGTTAACAGGATTTATAAAATGAAGGTTTGCCATTCCTTCCAATATCCCAACCTGCAAGACAAATATGCAATTTTCCTTCTTTATTAAACATGTTGAGTTTATTTATAGGAATTCAGAGGAAAATTGTATACTGGTTAATGTCAGCTAGATGTTGTTGAAGTATTTGAAAGCTCATCAGGAAGGTTTATTTTCTCAGGAAAATTCTGGCTACCAAAAGCATATTGGCTGTAAGGGTGGTGCGGCTCTGGCACAGGTTTCCCAGAGAAGCTGTGGCTGCCCCATCCCTGGAAATGTCCAAGGCCAGGCTGGACAGGGCTTGGAGCAACTTGGGCTAGTGGGAGGTGTTGCTGCCCATGGCAGGGGTGGGACTGGATGATCCAAATGCCATGTATTAGTGAGTTGAGGCTATTTATTTTTAGTAGTATTATTAGCATTAACATTATTAGCATTATTAGCATTTTTTTTTACTTCATTTTTCCAACCAATTGAGGTTGAAATCTCACAAACTATTAAGAAATAATATATTTTGTAATCATTTAATTAAAATTGCCAATTTGTGAAGACAGATTATTTGTACTGCTGCTATCCTCACTAAAACTTCCTTTCATTGGAACTTGAAATACAGAAGCCAACAGGAAGGAGATTGTATGCTGATTTACCATGGAGAGGAGGATACTGAAAAGGAATTTTCTGCGCAGGTTTCTGCTATCTTTCTAATTTAAGGGAGCAGGTATTTTAGAAGAAAAATTGTTAACCCCACAATAAGCTAATTATTATGCTGCACTACACACCACTGTGGGCAGAAATGTCTACATGATCTTTCCCTGTCTCTGCCAGGAGAAAGAATGCTACATCTGAGATTGTCATCTACTAAAACTCTTGTGGTAGTTTAGTCTAGGCCTTCCTTGGTGACCAGTTTGTAACTAAGGAAGTGCCCAGGTTTACCTGGTATTCCCTACGATTTTTACGTAAGACAGGGTATAAGAAGAAAGGAGGAACGGCCTTTGGGCCTCTTTCCTTCCGGCAGCTTGGAGGTGTGAGTTTCCCTGCCGTTGAGTCTGTCGTGTTGGGGAGTGAGGCCTGGTAAGGTCTTGCCGACCTTGGGAGACAGAGGCTGCCGGTAATCGTTCCAGAGCGACTTTCTGTTGTCCCAAGGAGAGTAGTAAGACATTCTTTTTCTAATTCTTTTAGTTGCTAGATCTTGGGCTACTGGTTGGGATATATATATTTTATTTTGGCTTTGTTCCTTTTTTTTCCCTTTCCCCTTCCCTTTTCCTTGTGAAATTGTATATATATTTCAATTGTATATAACTAATATAAGTGTAAATATATTTATATATATTGCTTTACCTGTCTCTCTCGTTTTGATTCTCTTGGTTTTTTTCTCTTCTCCCTGGTTTTGGGGGGTGGTGGGGGACTTCTTGTGGTGAGGTTTAGAGACTTGGCAGGGAGCCACCTTCAAACCATATCAACTCTGCAAACCTGTAAACTCTTATTGTTCAAGTCTTTTTTTTTTTCCCTCTACACTTTGGACCTCTCTTCAATACAGCTACTAAAAAATAACAATTTCAGATAAAAAGCTCTTATCATATTCTCTAATGAAAACATGAAATTATGTGGGACTATAAGGAAACTCCTTCTAAAACTGAGAAAAGCCAACTTACTATTTTTCCTCATTCTTAGGAAGATTTATCAATATAAGAATTAATTTTAAACTGTTTTTAAAACAAAATATTTTTGAGGCTATATTATTTCAGCATTTGAACTTTTCTAAGCAAACTAAATGACATTGTCTATTGGTGGACGATTCAGATCCATTCCAACACCAGGTCATTTTTTCAGTGTCCCATGGAAAAAAAAATGTGTTCAAAAATATTCAACAATCCAGAATGCATTGCAGTTTAGGTGGACTGTTAAAATGGTAGATATTTGTGATAAAATGCATATAATACACAATTTATTTCAAATCTATGTCCTGTTTCTTCAACTTCTTGCCATCAGCTATTTTTATACTCAGTGCTTAACAGTCTTATGTTTTCCTGCAGACTATTTATAAAAAACTGCTTAAAAAATGTACTACCCAATTCTTTTGAACTTTATTACAATCAATACAGGTTATTCATGGTAATTCCTCACATGAAGTTAAATTTTGAGACCTATCCTAGAAAAAAATTTATGTAAATTGTATATGATAAAAGAAAGCCTTAAAAAATATTTCAAGACTTGGGGAAACATAAATTTTGATATATCTAAGTCCTATGTCTTTCATATGTAATTGTGCCATCACACAAAACTTCATTACAAATCTTTAATTAGTTTGATAAAATATTTTCACAAAAGATTTGTTTTCACTGGCATTTGCTCTAAAATCCAAAATCAGAAGTCTGATTGAATATCACTTCTCTTGATTGAAATTACCCTGATCACTGATCTAACTATTCCACAATGTTCAGCATCACAAAATGAAATATTTTACACTATGGACAGCAAAAAATCAAAGTATTGAAGGTTAATTAGCACAGTATGTTCTGGAAGGCCATGTTCTTTCTAATAACTCTTCGATAACACTTTTCAGTTTCAAACAAAGAAAAAAGGCTGTCTTGTTCTTTTAAGAAGAAATGGTATAGACTGTAAATTCTTTAAAGAAATTATTTTCTGGGACAATAGATTTAATTTTACATGGTAAATAATTGTAGATCTGGTGAAGGGCAGTGGAAATTAGACTGTGGTAAAACATTTCCAGAACAGAATGCAATGTTGTATGAAGAATTTAATAGAACTCATTTTGTTTGCATAAAATGTTAATATTAGAAAATATCATTATAAGTAGCAAAAAGGCTGCATTTTTTTCTTCTCAGTAGCATAACAGATTAGACTTTGCTGCCATTTTTTCACTAAATGTACAATCAGTTTATAGTATTTTGCTCAATTCTTGTCCCTGAAAATGCCAGCAAAATTGAGCAGATTCTGAACACTCAAGATTTCATGACACTGACTTGAGAAATTACTGGATTTATTTCCAGGAATAGAAAGCACCAACCCCAGCCTGTACCACCAATAGATCATATGTGGTTCTACAAGCTTTTCCTCCATAATATCTGAAGCTATTTGATTTTCAAATACCTAAAAGTATTGCAAAAGAGTCAAACAAAAAGAAATATTTTTTTTTAAAATGTAGTCCTTCAGAATAAAACTTGCAAAAAGCAAAGCTTTTGATTCATGTACTATTTAGTGTGAAGTTATCAGAGGATTATCAAAATATGTGTAAGCTTCTACACTTTGTTCTACAGTTTTTCTCTTCAAAATAACAACATGCTTTAATTTTCCTGGATTTGTTGGCTTGAAATGATAAATTTATCAGATAATGGATTTACAGGATGTTTGTACTTTGAAGTATGTTTCAAAAAATAAAACATAAAAAAATTAAAATCTTAAAAATCAAAATTTGAAATGTAAGAAAAACTTATTTTTAAAAAGAGGCGAAACTAAAGGAACGACATCGATGGTGATTTTCAATTTTGTGTACTGAAATACTTGTTTTAAAAGTGCATTTAGCTGTAACAAGATCACATTTCAATCTTAAATTAGCAGGGAAGTCATTAAAAAATGCTCTTAATTTATATTTTTCATTCTCTTTTTACCATTCAAAAGTAAGCATTTTCTTACATGTAACTTCAGCTGTTCATAAGCTATTACCTGGTATTGATAATGGTAATAATGAAAAGACTTGACTTTAATACAACTTTTATAAAGAATTGGAAGATTTTCCCCAGTATGTACTAAGCTTTTATTTGTATACTGAGGATTTAACACATTTACTTCTGAATTCATGTTTTTTGTGCACGTGAAAACTGAATTTCATGCTGTTCTGCATACAGACACCTGGTTTCTTGCCCAGATCACACTTCTAAAATTTCACGTGTATGTAAATAATATTCTATTTGATGTCATCCATGCTTTCTAACTCACATCAAGAGCTTTGAGAGTGATTAATTCTTGTTCAAGGCAAAAAAAATATGAAGTTTCTTCTGACATCTCTACTCACAGCTTGGCAGCCCTGGTCACAGTTCAGGTTTATCTCAGAACTAGCTCTTATAAAACACAGAATACCAAGTATAGCAGCAAGTTTACTGCTTGTCCTCATTATGCTTCATTCATGTGGTATATGGAAATAGAAGATACGATCAACAGTAATAGTGTATTCCTTAAATCCCCTTATTAATCCTATAGGTCTTGATCTGCACAAGCTTAAGGAGTTGCAGTCTGTGTGTGAAGTCCTTTACATTCCTGTAATGAGAAATAAGTAGAGAGGTCCAACAAAGATCCTATTTCACACACAAAGAAAAATAATGCAGGAAGCATTGCATATATTAAATTCTGATTGAAGATGTAAGCCTAATCCATTTTCTCCTAGAGGTAAGAAAGAGCCTTAATGAGTCTGTATCTGCCTCCCAGAACAAGCAAGAAAGGCGATATGTGTTTATGTCTGCAACAGGCATGAGATGGAGGAAAAACAAGGCATAATTTGTCACTAAATGCAGCCATTTTACTGCAATATCAGACTCTGTAATTAATGAAGCCTACTCACTTTAATTGTTCTTCCTGTAGTGTTTTGCAGCCTTATGGAAAAATACATTTTACACCAAAGCTGGTCTTTTGCAGCACTTCTTTTAAGAAGAAATGGGATAGCACTTCTGAGAGAAAATGTGACTATTCAGATCTCAAAGCAAGAGCTACACTTTCTGTAAATACAGTTTAATTAGTAAAATATTGCATTATTCCCTTTTTTTTAAACCATAATGTGTTTCTGTTCCATCATTCATTTCATTCTGGGAAAACACTCTTGAGCAAACAGCAACCTTCTTCTCAAGCTGTCAATGTGAAGGTGTCAGAGTGGAGTTTAAAAAAACAAACTTGTGTGTTATCTCAGATGTACACTCTGCCCTGTGTTTAACCTCATCTGTGATGGCAGCTCTTCCACTTCATTTTTTGTTACCTACATGTTCATCCTGGCCCACAGGACCTCACCAGCTGGAAGCATCACTGAGCACATGCATGGAACACGCTGTGGTATTGGTTTTAAAATCTTGTCTCAGGGCCAGGAATTTCACAACTGAAATCCTGAAAGACAACCTTCAAGAAAAAAAACATTTGTAAGACTGTGCTTCTGAAGATCCATGTATTTTCATGCCATAAGTGTGCCTGTGTGAACAAATAAAATCTACCAATGCACAAAAATTGTCCTTATATTTGCCCTACCTTCACAATCATTGAGCCTGTAGAAGTACTTAAATTAATGCAGACCCTATGAAGCACTTAAAAAAGAAAGAAAAAAAATCATCTTTTCTTGGCAAAAATGTAATAGTATTCTAAAAGTCTTACCTAATAATGTTTAAAATAATGGCAGACTGTTATGACCACATGGAGAATATTAAAGAAAATATACACCTTGAATCTTTTTGTCCTTTCTACAAACTCTGAAGGGAACATTGTCATATATATATATGTAAAAATAAATGTAATTCCTTTGAATTCACATCCTCAATTATTCCAGACTAACTGGCAAAACTGATTGAAAAGTAACCTGAAAGCTACCTAAAATATCCTTATGCAGAGGATGGTTAGTTTAGCATTTCAATAAATTCATATGGATGGAATTTAAGAGTAGTGCTGATCTGTACTGTTGTTTTTAAATTATTCTTGTGGCTGCTTTTCAGAAATATTCAAGGAAGACTATATTACTGTTAAAATGTCTTAAGGATCTTAAATTGAGATTGGAAGCGTTTGGAAACTATATAACTTGCAAACACATACTAGCAGTTGTGAAAGAAGTTTATCAGCATGGATTTCAGAGAGGTGACAAGCAGAGATAATTTTGTTATTATATTGTCAAAGGAACAACATATATCATATTCTCCCCTATTTTCCTATTTCTGCTTTTCCTATTTGGGTTGGTTTTTTCACAATTATTAATCACTGTCTGCTTATCAGTATCTCCCCTTCAATAATAACTTTTGAGTCTTCATATTTTTACAGATAATAGAGGTCTAACATGTTATTATATTTTTTTAATATTTACAGAAATAGGAATGAGACGAGAGGAGATGGACTGCAAATACCTGAGCTGTGAAGAAAGCTGAGCTCATGCACTGTTGGAAATGAGAGAAAAGGAGGTTTTATATTTGCACAACTCAAGAGTAAAACTTCAGCACTACTTTGCAACTGCTTAGACATGAAAATCAATCAGCTACAGTACCTCTACCCTTAGGAAGCAGGGTTCATTATACCCAGCTCTTAGAGAACATTAATTCTCTCTATGTGGGATTTACTGGCTCCACGTCTACTAATGGATAAAACAGGTCAAGTCTTTTTCTCTGTTCAAAATGGACAACCTGCACAGATCTCATTCATACAATTAAAATTTCTTCTCTCACAAGTTGTGCCTGAGCTCATATCATGTAATGGGACTACCTCATGCTCAGGAACTTTTGAGAGTGTTGGATTTTTTGCATCAAAACTGCATCAGAAACCATGTCAATGACTTAACAGAATATGGTAGCAGCTGTGCTGTGTCCTCGGCCTGTACACTGGTATTTAAATTATACCACTGTGTCATCCCAGCTTTAGTTATCTAAACATAATTCTCACCTATATAAGTTCTATCCCTTCTATATTAGAATAAAATTGACGTAAACATGTTGCCTCTGTATCTGCAGTGTTACAGGAGGGCTAAGTGAACCTAATCCTGGTGACTTACACTTTTAAGATTCTTTAAATCCTTAAAAGCATCTTCCATCCTTACTGTTTTCTGAGCACAGACAAAGCATTTCTGTTGTACCCTCTTCAGCTTTCTGTAAAATTTTCAGTGTTGAAATCCTTTCTTCCAATACTTTTTCCCCCCATGAATTATAGAATTCCTCTGATTTCCCCCTTTCAAATGAAAACCACACGACTTTATCTGAGTAAATTTAACTTCACCTTTTCCCTTTTTCCTTTTGTAGTTATAAAAGCCCCTTGTGACACTTCTTACTTCAAACCTACCAGGAGCCTGCAATCACTACCCTGGAAAATCAGCAATTTTCCCTGATTTGGTAGGGAATTAACACTTTAATTTCTTTAAGCTTGATTTGGAATAGTTAGTTAGTTTTTTTGTTTTTTGAATTCCACAGTGTTCAAGAAGTTGAACTCAAGTGTTTTCACCAGCCTTTAGGTACCACATTGCTCTACAACATTTCAATGTCTGTGCTCAGTTATTCAGGTTTAAAGGCTTGCAGTTTTGGGTAAGACCCCAAAAAGAGCCTCTAAGCTGGTCATAAATTCTTTCTTGCTATATAACGTGGCATCCAACAGCTTCATGACTGCACACTGATGAATTCCCCAAATTCCAGCAATTACTGTTGTGTCAATGTCCTGAAGTTTCCAAAGGTGAACTTGCTTCCACTGTGTGCCAAGTCTGAAATTCATCTGTTCCAGGTTTGGAAGCCAGTCTGTGAGGAATCCCCTCCCACTGAAAGCAGAGGGACTACTCTGGTGTTAAAAAGCTGTGATTTGAGTTAAATTAGATTTAAAATATGTTGTGAAGTGCTTGCAAATCTTTCACTGAAGTACAGCAATTCTTTCACTAAAAAGAGTGAGATGAGTAAAAGCAAGTATTTGTAGGCTTATTTTCTTGCATCCCTCAAATCTTGTGAAAGAAGTACCCCACTTCATGTCAGAGTGATATCAGCAAAGTTTCTGACACTTACAGTCTATTTCAAAGAGTAGATATATTTTGAAATGGGCCACAATATACATGTAATTTATGTATAGCCACAAATGATACAATGGGATTATATATATGATTAGTTGTGCAGTTGAATCTTTCTGCTGTGCCATGCTCAGATGATAAAGTAAGAGGGATTCAGATTACTCAATTTTTCTTTTAAGCAGCATCTTTTCTGAGCCACAAATACATGGTTCTGAGAGTAATTGATTTTCTCTAGTAGGGTGCATGGATTACATCCTAGCAGGAGAAAAGTAATGTTAAACTGTCAGTTATGCTAAATATCAGTTTTCATTGTCACAGTGGTTTTGGTCTTCTTGCTAAGATTATCTTCATCAATAAAGCTGTAACTTTGCTTTGATCTATGTTTATTAACCTTCTTTTCCTTCAGCTTTATTTAACTTCCCATACAACAGCAATCCGAATTCAACCCTGTTTATTTATTCCCACACTTTATATAATGTTTTAGTGGTGCTTTTTTTTATACAGCAGATGATTTTCTTGATGTTGATTAATCATATCTCATACTATCAGCTCCCTCACAGCATTTCACACTTCGTGCTCAATAGATAAAGTATATCACAAACTACATTATCAGATAAATGTCTATCTTTTGCTATCTGTATTGTTAACATTCCCATCTGCATTTCTGCACTCATAGCTGCAATTATGAATATATTTTCTGCTTTCATAATAGTACCTTCCTTGTTGATTTGATAGTAGTTTACTTCAACATGTTCAGATTACCCCAGAAGTTAGTTGTTTATGGCCTTTATCTAACTACTGTAAATTGTTAATATAGCATGCTATCTGTAAACATACAGCTTCAGTGATCTCTAAACATTAGCATATAGTATGGTCTTTTTGTGCTTTAATATTTGTGTTTTTTAATAATTTTCCTTTTACTTCAGTTTTTAATGTTAACATATTTAATAGTTTAGTTTTACTGGTTTTTCTTTCAAAGTATCTTTCAAAGGTGTGCCAAACAATCATCTCATGCCCAAGACAACATCTGATAGTTAAGGAGGGGGTCTTAATTTTTATTTTGTCTTGTAAATAATTAGAATTTTTTTGCTTAATTCTTGACAGAAATTCTAGTGATCTTGAGATACTCAATGCAAAATACACTGGGGGATCTGTGTTTTTGCTATTGCTTGTCCTATCTGCTGTTTTAAGTTGGGAAAAGCATGAGAAGTATCATTCCTGCATTCAGAAGGGGAGAGAAGGTACCTATTTCTCTTTGTTTCATGGTTTTTGTAAAACAGCATCAATTTGTAAGCATTTAACTGGAGTAGTAATGTGCCATTTTTCATTGGGGTACATGTTGTTGATTGTTGAGCTTTTGCTCCCTCACTTTACGTGATAGTATGAAACACAATCTAATGGTTGTCAAGGGGAAACAGTCTTTGGAATGCAAAGGTCTCAAATTCAGGCTTCTAAGTGTATGTATTAATTGCTGAATTTGCTATACATTTCTTCCCTCAGATATTCCACTTACAAAAACCTTTCTCACACCACCAGCACTTCAAATGCAAGTTTTCCACTGTTGCTTAAAAAGCTAAAAGTCTGTCCTTCCTTTAGAAAGGACATAGAGCTGCTGGAGCAAGTCCAGAGGAGGCACCAAGGTAAACAGAGGGATAGAGCAGCTCTGCTGTGAGGAAAGGCTGAGAGAATTGGTATTTTTTAGCCTGGAGAAGAGAAGGCTCTGGGGTGACCTAATTGTGGCCTTCGAGGACCTGAAGGGGCTACAGGAACAATGGAGAGAGACTATTAACAACGGCCTAGAGTGACAGAATAAGGGGGAATGGCTTCACTCTGACAGAGAGTGGGGTTAGATGGGATATTGGGAAAGAATTCTTCTCTGTGAGGGTGGTTAGGCCCTGGCACAGGTTGCCCAGAGAAGCTGTGGCTGCCCCATCCCTGGAAGTGTCCAAGACCAGGGCTTGCAGCAACCTGGGATAATGGAAAGTGTCCCTGACTGTAGCAGGGGCCGGAACAGGTTGAGCTTTAAGGTCCCTTACAACCCAAACCCTGCTGTAATTCTGTGATTCTATATCCCATTGTTTGTTTCCAGGACTTATTTTCTAGATGTCATATTGTGAATTCTACATCCTTCTTAAAGGAACTTGCATTTAAAATTCTGTTTCATGTTTGCAGTTCACATCTCTGAGCCACAATGTTCTTGGTTTTCTTTTCACCTACATGCAGGTTTTAAACACACATCAATGTTTCTGAACTAACATAGTCATTGTCATATGGTTCCCTCCCTTCTGAGTGAGTTATTAATTTCCTGCTTGAAGAAAATGGTTGTTTTTAAATGCAGGAATGTCTTACAAGATAGTTGGGTTAGTTAAGTGTCACATCAAAAGAACAGGAATTATCTTAATTTCTTATCAAGTCCTAGGAGTATTTCATCCTTTAACTGACAGAATTTTAAGCCTGCTTAAAATTGGGGTTTTTTAGATATTGGCACTATATTGTTATTCCAGTTATCAGTTTCCATTTGGTAAAGCATGTGTATGTACGGAGGTAAAAGTACGAAACAAATGGAATTTCCTGCAAAGTAGAAGTCCTAAACTTTACTGGTGATATTCATGGCTTACAGGCAGCTGTGTTTCCTATCTGCTCTCCCCACCTGTTTGAGAACAGGTTGATTTCTCTTGTTCGTGTAGAAACTACAACAGTTTCTGGCTCACCAGTGCCATTCTCATGCTCTTAGGCTGTTCCCCTGGAGCCAGGTTGAATTTCATCAGCAGAACTGTTCTGCTTCAAATCTCCTAATACTGTTAAAGAAAGGAATGCATAAGGCTCTCTATTTATTCTCTAGGAAATATAGAGTCTCACTATAGGGGGAAAAGGTTGGTAAACATCATAAAAAGTACATCTTAATGTTGTTTTTTTCTCGGCACACCTTCATAAGTGTAACACTTACTTTCCTCGTAATTGATGTGCATAAAAAGCAGGTTGAAAAACAATTGCTGTGCTTGTCATTATGTATACATCTAAATATATATATATAAATACTTTCCAGGGCTGTTCCTTGTCAGGTAAAAATAATTCCTGAAAGAAGCAACACAGTGAAATGAAAGAAAATAAAATAACTTGTTAAATCAAAAGTAAAATTATTTAAGTTTGTTGAACTGAAATTATGTTCGTGCAGCCTGACTTATATTTGCTATTTTGACTAACTTAAGGAAGCAATTAGAAAAAAAAGCTTAAGACATATATCAATGGCAATGAGTTAACTGTGAGTAGGTAGCATCATTTTGTAACTAGAATTAACGCTGCAATTGGCAAAGCAATATTTTGTTATCTTGCTGTGAGTACTATCTTGGTATTTTAGAAAAACATGGTAAATAAGATCTTTAAAAAATTCATGTGAATCTCTCCTAAAAATGAAAGTGCCATTTGAAAACTCAAACAATTTAATCTGTATAAATTATACTTTATATTTTCATCCCTCACAAAACCTTATTCAATCAGTTCAGTTATATCATTCCATCATCATTAATGGTCCATTACCTCTACTGGGTTTTCAAATCACTGGTTTTAGGCAGCCCAACTTCACTATTGCAAAAAATCTTATTTAATCATCCTCATCATCCAGTTCAACACATTTCAATTTGACACATTAACACATTAGGAAGCTTTATTGCCTTATTATCCAACTAAGAGGAAAGAAAATGTAATTCACACATCCATAGTATGAATTAAGTCCAATAGTGTGAACTCCCTGCCAGGAAAACCTCTCAAAGCATTTAGCTTCCTTCTGCTAAAATCTTTCACGTGCTCAGTAGTCATTTATATTAGTGATTAAAGAGTTCCCTCATCAAAATCTCTTCTCAAAGTCATCAAAATATCTTATATTTTTGTTTATCTTTATTTTATATAAACCGGAAGAAGGTCCCTTTTTTTGAAGGGGACAATGTGGACTGACTGACCTGAGCAGTTTGACCATGCAGAGTAAGAAGAGAGAATTTCTCAGACTGAGCTGATGTGATGGCAAGACTCGTTGGGTGAGTGTTTTGAAGGAAGTACTGAAAATGCTTCAGGATCTAGTCCTGCAATCAAAAGAAAGAGGGCAGGATTTTTGATTGTTTACTTTGACTGAAGCCACCATGAATTAAGGCAAAAAATTTTTGAAGTTGATAATTTTATATTACAGTTAAAGATAATTCAGCAGCATTCATCTTAGGTTTTATTGTGTGACTCCTTTCAGATGGGGAAAGAACAGTTACCTGCTGGACTGCCTACCTCACTGGGCACCTGTGTTTTTATATCCTTCTGGTGAGCTTCTTCTACATTCTTCCTATGTTTTCACCTTTCAGTCACATATATTGGAGCAGTTGCTGTTTGACTTTTCCTCCTTGACATCTACTTCCTTCCCTATACTGTATTTTCTCTTTCATCCATTTTCCACAATTTACTCTTTCAAGCAATCTATCTTCATCTCCCATGTCAGTTCCTCAGCTTGGGGAAGTGTCCTTTTAAACCTCTGTACCACCAGATGCTCTGTGTATTAAGAATTATAATCAAATGGAACTTGCCTCAACTCTGTTGCTAAAATAACAGAAATTTCCTGTTCAGACAACTAAGGTGGAAAGCAGAAGGAACATCTCTCTTTAGGTACTCTTTGCTCTTTGTTTGTTTGGTTTGTTTTTTTTTAAATCTTGTTTCTTCTTATATTGCTCGTGACTAATGTTATCAGTATGGCGTAAAAATTACACAGGCTCTGAAAAAGAAGTGCACATCAGTTCATTCCTGATATATGCACAAATTAAATAAGTGGTAAGTTTTGTAGCTGTGACAAAATATTTTATTGAATATTTTTCCTTAGTTTTTTCTTCTTTTTGTATTTTTCATCCTGTCCTGTGCTATTTGCTACTTTATAAACTTCATGTTTTGTATATGTACAGGTCATGGAAAAGGCATCACTCCAGACAGGTAACCTGGGATCTATTAAAAAAATAAAATAAGTGTCTCCTTTCTTGAAGGAGAAGTGTCTCCTTTCTTTGTCACTTCTCATGTCACTTTTGCTGAATATGTTCTAAGTTTCAATCTTTAAACCCCCACAACTGCTGCTTGTGAGGAATCCAGCTAACAAAAAGTGGTTTGGCTATTGCCCACATTGATGGTGCTTGGAGCTTACTCAAATTTCTGCAAAGCTTCCTTGCTCCATTACCTCTGGTGGAACTAATGCTCAAATGCTGCGATAAGAAATGGTATCATAGGTTTACTTGTTCTAAAAATCCAAGCAGAAATTTTCCTTTCCCCTGTCCTGCTGTAAAAGAAGGTGTTGAACAAGGGAGGGGGAACTATACAAAAGAACTAGCTAGAGACCTGCATTCCAGGCTGATAGCCTTCTCTAAGGCTGGGAGGGGGAGAGGTGTGTTGGGAGGGAGGAATTTTTCTCCCCTCCTGTCTTTGGAAAGAGGCAGGGGAGAGGTGTGTTGGGAGGGAGGAATTTTTCTCCCCTCCTGTCTTTGGAAAGAGGCAGTTCACTTTTTGCCTTAACAGGGGCAAAGTGTGTGTTGGAAAAGCTCAGAGACCGTTTTGCTCTCGACCTGGTCATCTGCCTGTTCTCTGGCCTCAGCTTGCCTGCGATCTGCTCTGTCACCAGCTGGACCTGCTCAGATTTCATCGGAGAGGTTTGGCCCATCCTGCAGAGGAACCTTTTGGGAAGAGGGTTGTTTTTTTTTTCTTTTTCCCTCCTCCGATCCCGTGTTTTGGCAGCAATTTGTGCTTGTCGAGGAGGGAAGGAGTCCCAGACACAGCCAGCCACAGACAGCGTGAGTTTTGTGGGAAAGAAACCCCCCTTCTTTCCCTCTTTCCCCGTTCCCCTCCTCAGTGGGGGGAAGGTCTCCATTTCGGCTTCTCCAGGGCCACGCGCAGGGGCCGCCAGGGCCCAACAGCGCCCCCTGCTGGCCAACACCGAGCACTGCAGGCTCTGCTCCTCCAGTGATCCAACAGCGCCCCAGCCCACCGTGATTAGAATCGCGCTAGAGGACAGAGAAGTATCAAACTGTTTCCTTTTTGAAGGGGACTTTCAGGTACAGGATTATTGCTCAGTTGTTTTTATCTTCTGTTGCTGGTTTTGCCAATATATATATATATCTTTTAATAAAGGGTTGGTTTTTTTCCTTTTTCCATACTTCCTTGATTGGAGCCTCTTAATTTCAGCTTTACAGTTGCTGAGACAGAGGAGTTTCGGTCTACCTCATAACTCATCCTCCATAGCAAAACACTTCTGTCTCCTTAAACTGAGACAAACGGGTATCCCCAGCTGCCGCAAAGCTCCTTTCTTCCATTTCATCCACTCATGCAGGACAATATGGGAATCACTGGCAAGTGTTAGAGCTTGCTGCAGAAGTTCCAACCTTTAACACAGTAAAAAGAAAAAAAAAAAAAACAGAAATAAATAGCAATACCATTGTAAAATTTATGACCATGAATATATGTTGCACTTTGGACATTAAAATTTATTTTCAGTAATATTTATTTTCTTGTTTTCTCCAGTCCTACCTCTCTTAATCAAAAGCATACAAGACCATCTGAGGACCTAAGTCAGTATGGCTTATGTAACAGTGTTTTCACAGAAATAATGTAATTTTTTTTTAAGCAATTGACCTTTCACTGTTGAAAGCACAAGACTTTCAAAGAGTTTTTTAATTTTTCTTTCTGTTCAGGCAATTTTCATGAATATAATTAAAGAAATAATTGCCTAACCTATGTGCCAGAGTTCTCTTGAATAGAAACATGAAAATGGGATGATTGAAGGGACAGGAGAAGTACAGGGAAAAAGATGGAGAAAGACAGTCCATGTTGTGTGGAAGATGAGCTAATGACACCAGATTTCTGCATTTTCACAGCATTTCAGGAACCATAACTACGCTTTGGGACCTGCTCTGTTTCTGGCTCCCCAGGAAAAGACTGCATTTCCTGCATTCAAAAACATTCTCTGCACACATTATCCCAACTTTAAGACCTGAATAAAGCATAAGCTTCTGGGCTGAGAAAGGCAGAAAGTCAGAATGAAACATACAGATCCTGATTTATTTATTTATTTTTAAACTAAGGTAATGTGCATCAGTGATATGAAGACAGAAACAAAAAACTCATCCGGCAGGAGCCTCCAAAAATTTAATTAATTGTTTAAATTGGTAAATATCACCTACTGGCTAATCCATTTTCCCACCAGATTTCCTCAAAACCCTAATGCTCAGCTCCCCACAGGGTGGAGCCCTTTCTTCATCTCTACAACCTCTTTCCCACATGTTCTCATGAACTCCAACTGTTTTAAACCCAAGGCAAGATGTATCAGTAGAATTGCATACTGAACTTATTTACTGACTTGGACTTGCTGCATGATGTACCAAGTCAGTTTGAGCAAGCACTTGGAATTTGTATCCCCATGCAAACAAAACTTGCAGGACTTCAAATTTCTTCTCTCAACAAGGTTCTACTAATGCATGATGGAACTTTGCAAAAGGAATTAGGTTTTTTTTCTGTAATATTACTGCTGTTCTTGTAGGTTTCTATAAAATGTAGCTCCTTTTTAAAATCATCTTTAAAAGTTGCACTTGCAGCTGAGTACAAACAGTCGTTATACAGGACATGTCTGAAAACGAAGCCATATGATTGATGTTCCCAGGTTTCTTCTGTTGAATGACAAATACCTGGGCTATGAGCTGTGCTTTTTTGTTTTCCACAGCATGGTCATCAGCCCAGCAATGCAAAACTTCTAAGTTTTTACTTTTAGCAAGAGGAGGAAAAGAATACCTTTACCATGTCTGACATCCTTGGTCAAAATGAAAGCTGGGAACAGCTAATTCTATGAGAGAAACAGCAAAAGGTGCAACTCTAGGCTTCCTCCAGGTGCAAGGTGAAACAAAAGTAGCTGCAATGTCCAATGTGTGCTTCAAGATTTTCAGCTGGGAATTTAGACATGAACAAGCTCATAGCTTGGAGCTTTGGGGAGAAAACTGGTTTGTCTCAGTGAATACTAAAGATGTGAAAATCTTAGCCACAGGTGAAGAGTGTTCACTGAAACACATGGTCAACAAGAAAGGATTATGTTGATATTTGTTTCTTTTCCATCAGGGATTTTTGTTGGACGTAGAAGTGCCTGCAAAATTTGTTATTTTTTATCAAAGAACTACACTATGGGGACTGAATTTGTAAGCAGAACAGAAGTTCTGGAGGCATTTTAAATCTTGAATCTTTTTCTCTCTTATGTAAGAATCCTGTTATTTAATATCCCTGAGCATCAAGGCTAGAGCTTTTGCTTCTTATCTGCTTCAGTTTTATAAAATTAAAATAAAAATCCCGTAAAAGGCATAAAGCATATACAATAATACATCTGTAACTTAAATTTTCTTGTTTCATCTTACGTTTCAGCAGCAGCAGCAAACCAGAAACTTGATTGCAGCTTTAAAGAAAGATAATTTATTAAATATAAGAAATAATGGTACATATAGTGCCTAGAGGCAAGAAACTAGACACACAAAAATACAGGCATGGACTGAAGAGTTTCTAACCAGAGTTCTTATGGGAGTAACAATGCTCTAGAGCTGGTTTATTCTTAATGGAACAGCCACAGTACTTATAGACCTTTAAAAACAAACAAGCAAACAAAAAAACAGGCAGAGCAGTGTTTCTACATCAAAATGTTTCGCTTGGAGTATGGAACATAAGAGCCCACCCAGAATGGTATCAACCTGAGCATGGAGGTTAAATCAGCCACTAAATAAAACTGGGGCCATGCCATGATGATGATGAAGTAAAACAGATTTTGTGACCGACTGAAACTTTGTGCAACAGTAAAAAACAGAGTCAGGGTTGTAAACCAATGCAAATTAACAAATGAAATTTTCAGTATATACTAAACTACAAGACATCTGTGGTCCTTTAACTCTTTTCAAATTTTGGTTGCTTGGTTGGGAGTGTGTGTTTTTGTACCTTTGTGTTTACAAAGGGAGATGTACTCGAAGGAAGAATTATCAGAAAACAGCTAAATGAGTTACTGTGTTATGTTATGGAACACTGCAGAAATAGAAAGGGGCCTTTAAGGTCCCTGCCAAGCCAAACCATTTTTTGATTCTATGAGACAGACAAAAACAGACACAAAGAAAGACAATTTACAAGGCATACAAGACCTAGATAAAGGCATTTTCCTCACCCTTGTCAGCTTCTTTCCCCATGGAACTTTTTATTCTTTGTTTGTTTCTCAGTATGGAGCTAGATCTTTGTCATACAAAACATATGTCCTGGCAGTTGTCATGAAAGAAATATCTGAAAGGGTAATGTCTGCTTTCATGTGATCAGGGCAAATGAGGTTTATAGGCTCAAAATAATACCCCAAAACGAAAAAACTGATGCCAGTTCCTGCTACTCTTTTTCCAGCTTCTAGGGAGGATTTTTAAAGCAACAGTTTTACTTTATTCATCCTGCCTTTCATTCCAGGAAGATCATAATCTCTAATTTCTGAGTCAGGTTTTCTCCATAGCACACCAACAGCATGAGGACTCCCCAGTTTTCTGCCTACAGGTGAGTGAGGCTGCCCCTAATTTGAGACCTGATCCGGAATGGATCCAGCACTCACAACTCTCATTAATATCAAATGGCATAGAAAGAACACAGAGCTTTGAAACCTCACTACTGCCATTTGGCAGTGGACTCTTAAAAGGCCAGTCACATTCCATCCCCTCTGCTATAACCATTAGGAATTTTCTTCTATCGATGATCATCCTGTTTACTTTGCTCATGCACCAGGATATCCATGGGAAAAAAAAAAACAAAAACAAAAAAAACCCACAAAAAACCCTAACCTAAACTAGCTAATCTGTTTCACTCTTTAGCAAAGGAAAATGTCTGAAATTTCTGTGTTCTTACCTTTCCTTATTTCTGGATTTCAATTTATCATAGTCTGAGATGATGCAAACTCTGCAGATGCTTATCACTTTCTGGTTTTAGTAGGCTAGGATTTATTGAGAGGAAAGTGACTGGGAGAGATGCATCAACAGATGTACTTTCTGCTGAATTTGAAGTGATATATATATCTTCTCTGACCTTCAGAGTATGAGATTGCGTAATGCTGTATAACAAGATTATCTATATTTTTCAAGATATTATGAGGAGAAGGAAGGATTCTTGGCATCTTTTAAAACATGTTTTTCATTAAAGAAAATTCTAAAAAACCTATTGAGAAAGAAGGCTAAAATTAGTTTTAAAAAAGATAATAGTCCTCTATCAAGTTATCATAAGAATGAAGAAAGCTGAGATAGTTTCTTCTTCATAGAGTCAGAAATAATTAAGAAAATGAGAAGGAAATAGCATTTCTTTGTTTGCAAGCCCAGTAAAATTTTTGGGAGGATCTCTTAATTTTCCATATTTAATTAAATAGGAAAAATATGCCACCCTTTGTCCTTATTTTCATTCCACTATTCAAGGAAATGGTTGATTAATGTATAATTCTGCTCTGTTTGAGGAAAAAAACATGCTAAAGCTGTAAATTTGCACCTGTAAAAAAATACCAGAGGACATTCACAGTAGAAGCATCCAAATTGTTTTATAAAGAAATTACACATATATGCAGTAAAATGAATGTGTTACATGATTTTAATATGAAGAAATATACATTGGAATTGTTCACATATGAAAGTTAAACACATATGTGCATTAATCAGCATTTTCAAGGATGTTTTGCAATAATATAATCTACCATTTTAATAAGCAAAGGAAAGCTAAACTCAAAAGGGCTACAATTTCCTTCTGGGAGAAAGCCAGAGCCAGGACTAGGAATCCAGGGTTTCTAATCCTAAAACCACAGCTGGATCTATCAGACTCTGTTGTCTCAAAACACTACTCAATATAAAATAATTAAAACCAATATTATGTTCTGCACTTCAGAGGTATAGTTTTAGCTGTTTCACAGTGACAGAAGGAAAAGCACTTTTAGATTAAAATATTTATACTCTGTTCATTTGCATATAGGTCAATTTTATTTCCATTATGATTAAAAATTAATGTCTAAGATGCCTAAAAGTGTTTCCCATCAGAAGATGAACTGGTTTGCATTTCAGTATATATTGTTCTAAAATTTGTTATGTAGTTCTAATTTATATATTTTTTGCAGTGGGGTGAGGAATAATTTCACAGTTTCTCTCAGTTTGTTTATTGACTATTGCAAATAAACACCTTCAGAGTAAAGTTTTGCAAAAGTATTTTGGGAGTGAGCAATCCATAACTGTATAAATATAAAAGGAAAACATACAGGTGTAAGTAAACACTTATATAAAACTGTAAAATATCTCCTAAATTATGCTGTATAGAAGTGAAGCCTATTAATGAAGGTCTCTGATAGAATAAAAATTAATGTAAGGCTGAAGTCTAAAATAAATCATATCTTGATTGTATTAGTCATGTTGGCTCCCTGGAGTTTTTAGGTGTTTGAACTGAAGAGCATGGTTTGCTGTTGTTCTGTAAGTAAAAAAATAATTAAATATTCTATCAGGACAACCTCTACATATGAGCTTACAGATTCTCCATAACCCTGAATTTCTGGATGTTTCCACAACAGTAATTATTTACTGAAATAACTGTTAGAGCTGGATATTCTGTCCTTATTATGGCTGCAGCACTAATGTCCTCCTGAGACATAAGAGAGAAAACACCATCCCCTTTGGCTGTAGGTCACAACATCATTTTGAGTTTCCCTACCAAGTCCTCAAGACCCCTTACAGGATAGTCCATAGTTTGCTTTAATCCCTCAGACTGATCACAGAAAAAGAACAAAACCCAAACCACTTCCAGGAACATCTCTTTTCTTCCTCTAATTACACTTCATTGTTATTAAACACCATTTGCTAACCAACAAAGAATTGCTAATCAAAAGCTTATCAGGATATTGTTATCAATTTTTCAGTGGTGCCCAGTGACAAGATGAGGAGCAATGGCCATAAACTAAAACACAGGAAGGTCACCCTCAACATGAGGCAGAGCTTCTTTCCGTGGAGGTGGTAGAGCCTGCAACACCTGCCCAGGGAGGGTGTGGAGTCTGCCTGTCAGGAGATATTCCAAACCCACCTGTGTCACCTGCTCCAGGTGACCTTGCCTGGGCAGGGGGTTGGGCTGGGTGATCTCCAGACATTTCTGCCAACCCAAAATATTCTGTGACTCTGTGAACTAAAAATCCAGATCTACTCTCCATCAAATGGCATCAATAAGATGTTTTATCCTTAACTAGTCAAAAAAACTGTACTAAAAACTGTATTTAAGAGACAGAAATAATTTTATTAATGTGGGCATGATGTAACTAAGGGTGGTTTGTTTGGTGGGGTTTTAATCTATGGAAGGGGTTTTTTGATGTGGTTTTTCTGTTTGGTTTTGAGGCATTGTCGATATGTTTGTATTGCAATTTCTGCTTACATTCAAGTTATCTATTTCTTGTTACTATCACAGAATCACAGAAAATGCTGAGTTGGGAGGAACCTCCAAGGACCATCAAGACCAACTCCTGGCCCTGTACAGACATTCCAACAATCCTACCCTGTGCCTGAAAGCACTGCCCAAACGCTCCTTGAGCTCTGGCAGCCTTGGGGCCATGACCACTGCCCTGGGGAGCTGATTCAGTTCTGAACCACCCTCTGGGGAAAGAACCTTTTCATAAACCTCCCCTGACACAGCTCTAGCCATTCCCTTGGGTCCTGTCCCTGCCCACACAGAGCAGAGATTGGAAGTTGTAAAGTGCGATAGGTTCTCCCCTCATTGTCATTCCTTAGCTTGGCAGCATTGAATTATTGTACAACAGTTCAGTTGGGTGTCAATACAACTTCTGGGATACTTTGAAGTACCTCAGACAGAAGAACAAAATAATTCCTGGAAATGTGCAATTAGGCCAAAAATATTATACACACCAATGTTTAAAAAGAATTTGTAGAGTGAAACATTTTGTTCGTTATAGTATAGAGCTGAAAACTCTTCTGCATCAAATAACTCTAGATTAAAGCTCGTTAACTTAAAATGTACAAAAATAGCAAGTGAATAAAGATAATACAATTTTTTGATCTTTTAAATATTCCAAGTCTTCAGCAACATCTCCTCCTGTACCCTGCATTCTGACTTATCGACCTCAAAAAAACCTTTCTGCTTATATAACACTGATTCTTTTAATTAAGAAAGAATAAATATCCTGCAAAATAAATGCTTACAAATCTCTAAAATCCTTGATGATCTAAAAATATTAATAGTAAAAATCATAAATCTATAAGATATTTGAAAAGGAAAATCCCTTTGTTACTCTTCAAGTGCTTGTAGCAAGCACCTTTACAGCAAGAATTATTTTTTAAGAAATGCTGAACAATGAAATAAAAGCATGAAAATAGGTTAATTTGACCTTTAAAGTGCAGGGGCTGCCCCATTTTGTTTCAAACGCTAGCACTTCAGACTGAATTTCCAGAATTTTGTGGTTGTCTTCAGACTTCAGTACATTAACAACTATAAAGTATCAACACATTGGCTGAAACTGAATCAGTTTCAGGGAATTAGAAACCCCAAAATAGGACAGTGATTTCAACACTCTCAAATTATTATTGTTCCCAGTTTTGCAGCACGTAAAAACTCATCTTGCACCTATGTAACATTAGATCCACTTCTTGAAATTACTATATTATACAGCCTGACCTCTGAGCTATGACGATAAAGTCTAAGTATAAGGGAAGAAAATAAAGTGACATGTCAACCTCTCATGGTAATACATATTGGTATGTTCCAGACTGAATGACTAAGCTGTTGCTAAAAAAAAAAATCTTTCAAAATTGTAGAAATCAGCAAACCAGCTCCTTCCTGCCTCTTGGGTAGGATGCATTTCAGTGATAAAACTGGTCTATTTGTTATTTGGGTTAATATCTACATGCCCAGGATCTCCCAGACAGATATCTGCTTTCATCTGTTATAAAATCCTTGGCTCTGATTAACTGTTTTTCACTCTGCAGCTGAGTAGAAGCCCCAAAGAAGAACATTAGATGGAGATAATCAATTCACAGGCTGTGCACATGCTTGAAAAAGACACTCTTCGCCACGACAACTCAGCTAGAATATTTATAAAATTGCAAACACTGTTGCCATGCTTGCATAGATATCCTTCTAATACTCAGTAATCCCTGACTCACACTTGGATTGTCAAACCCAGGAAGCTAAAAGCATATTGAGGTCTTGAAGAATATCCTCCCTGTGTCTCAGCTGTTTAGGTTTGCTGTGTTGTGGTGCTCAGACTCAGTGAAACTACACGTGACTTTTTTGGCTTTCTGTGACATTTGGGTAATCTCTTTTTTTTTTTTGTTTGCACCCATTGCTCCAAACAGAGCCACTCTGCTTTTCAGAGGTAGTTTATTTACGCCTATTATTTCCAACAGGCATGTGAGGCATTCTGGTTCCCTTGCATAAAGTAGTACTCTCTTTCTGGACCTGCTGCTGTCTCTATCATATGAAAACTGTCATCATTGCTCACTCACTTGAACAGCTTCCTCTACTATTTGCTCCAGTGACCTTTTCCTTGCAGGTCCCTCTTAGTTCAGTCTCTGTAAGAATCACCAACAAGTTGCCTGCCTTTCTTGCTCCTAAAGCTGTAAAACAAGCAAGTGCATCTCACACATCTGTCATTCAGACCATGAAACTGTGGATCAGGATTGGTAAAAAAAAAAAAAAAAAAAAAATAGTAAGAGCTTGCCCTTAGAGTTGGAGGGTCTCGGGCTGAATATAATAATTTTCATCTCTTTCAGACCTGAAATTTATTTGAGATGCCAAAAAAAAAAAATAGATCTTTAATGTCTCTGTGTAGTTCCTCTGGTATGCAAAGACAGTTTCACTTATATGATGCTGTAATTTTCAATTCCCACAGAAACATCTGAAGATCTGAGTTTCTCCTTGTCAAAAACATGACTGTAACAGAGATGCTTTAGAGCTCTGTCTAACAGAGAATTAAGACAAAGGTGAGGGAATCCAATAATAAAATTTCAGCAAGTGACTCAGGCAAATGGAGGTAGCTGAACAGAAGCCTAAATAAGTTGCATATGGGTGTGGTAGTATTCAGATCATGATAGACACCCACTGTTAGTGTGACATTGAGGGAGGGAGAATACTTTTGCTGAGCATGGTGGCAGATCTGAAAGTATTGTTGGTCATAACAATGTATTTTCTAGAGAAACCCCTTGAACATGATAGGATTTGTCATGAGGAGACTAGTCCTGTCTCTCATTTTCCCATTGAATTAATACAGGTCAAAACCTGCAGTTACAAGCCAGGGTTAGGAACATAGGTAGGGAGCTGCATCCTATTGTAGGAACAGAGTGAAGAAGTCCTGGGGTTACAACTAGACTTTGTGAGCGTTGTGGTCAAGGAAATGGGACATCAAGACTTAAGAATAATCTTAAAATACCTTAAGAATTTAGCAGGAGCTAATAAATAGATTAAATCCTGAGAGTTCAACTTTTTCTTCCCAGAAGAGCAGGGATGTGTAAATTCCTCTTATGTGTACATCCTCTCATCGTTGCTCTTCTAGTGAAACACAGATAGTTGCAGCACTTGAGCAGATAAAATACTGTACTAAAGAAACAATTGTCTCTTTTAACGAGCAACTTTTGCTCATTTAGTCGTCTCCCACTGAAGAGAATTTACCTAATATGAGTCCCAGATGCTAGAGAGGTGCACATCATGGGGCCTGAGACAAGACTGAGCTCCTGCTGCCTGCAGCACAAAGGGTTTAATTTAAGCCTGTCTGCCTGCCTTCTAGTGAGTAAGCAAAGATTTAGTCTTTGTGGTAGATGGAAGGGCTATGGCTCAAGCATGACTGAAACTCAGAGGGTATCTGACATAGCATAGGTGGAGCACAGCTTTTTGAGATGACTGTGTGGAAACTTACTCTCATTCAGTTTGTGTGAATCTTTTAGTAGGGGCTGGACATTAACTTTTTCAATCTAAAACAGGTATTCAGATATTTCATGTCTGCACAACGTATTTGAAACTGGACATCACAGAATGATAGCAGAGTTTGGATTGGAATGGACTTTAAATCCCATCCAGTTTCACGTCCTGCCACGGGGGTGGAACCAATTCTACCTTCCACTATCCTAGGTTGCTACAAGCCCTGTCCAACCTGGCCTTGGGATGGGGCAGCCACAGCTTCTCTGGGCAACCTGTGCCAGGTCCTCACCACCCTCATACAAAAGACTTTCTTCCTATATGGATATGGGACCCACTATTTCCCAATCAGACATGGATCCATGTTTGTGGATCTCATAAGTGTGAATTTGTAATTTCTGATAAGTCAGTTAATTGACTTATACCTGGACAGCAGCAGAACATATGGCATCTCCCATCTCCTTCAGTATTTCTCTTAGACGAGAAACCTATGATGCACCTGCAGGGTTTGTTGGGGTTTTTTTCAGTCCATAAACCAAACATAAACAAAAACATTCTATTTCCTTTTATAAAAGGAAGAAGGAGTCTTTTACAAGTAAACCTAAGTAAGATCTCATCTCTTATCATCATGGAGTCATTTAGGTTGGAAAAGACCCCTAAGATCATCAAGTCCAACCTTAATTTTGGTTGGACTCAACACCTTTTTCCAGCATAAATTACTTGAGGATTCTACGATTCTGTGAATTCAGTCTGCGCATGTGCCTTGTACTCAATTTAAAATGTTCCTGATTTTCCCTCCCAAAATGTTAGGCAAGGCAATTTAAAACATTAGAATGATCTAGCCAGAAGGGACTTTACATTTGAAGGCTCTTCTTAGGTTATTTTCTTACAAAATCACTAGGCACAGTCAGAGGCAGTGGGTCGCACTGACATTCCTCTTCCAAGCAATACATCTCTAAAGCAAAGCTTAAACTCACCAACTTTAGAACACACTTTTAAAAGCCGGCAAGTTGCTTTCATTGTCTCTAAATACCATGGAAAACTTGTTTTGGCAGTAGCTAACCCGAATGTCTTTTTGTCTAATCAGGCTTTGCAAGAGAAACAGAAAAGTAGTCTGGGAATACAACACATTACTTAGCATTATGAAATCCACAGCGCAATCCTCACAAAACCTGTGATTAGCTCGTTCTTTATATTTCTCATTGTACAGGCAGATACACCGCAGCTTACGGGTGCTTTTAGCAGTGGTGTTAAATCAGAGCAAAAGACTAAAATGTTGGAACTATAGGAAATGCAAAGCACAAATAACTAACACCTGTTTTTCAATATGGTATTAAATTACAGAACCTCAGGTAGGTAAAAAATTCCAATGAAGAACAGAAGGGAACCAGGTATTCCTGGCTCTCTGCACTGCTAAATATCAATGAAAAAAAATTGTTTTCATCTTTAATTTTCAGAATTCATCAAAAATTTTGAAAACAGTTATAGGCTAAACCCACAATCTGTGTCAAATGACGTGTCTTCAGCATATGTGAAAAGAAATTTGACTTGGCTTTTGTGCCTGCATAGAAGGTTACCGTGAGTTCAAGATCTCAAACTGTGAAATTGTAGTCCAAAATCTGTATAGATTTTGTGGCATTGTAAATTCAGCTGAGACCTTCATGTGTAATGTTACAGACACCCATATCTACTATACTGTCTTGAGCAAATGCAAATAATTTTCTGACAGATTTGCAAAGAAATCTTGGTGCAGTATTCTATTCCTTCAAGATTCTTACTAAAATGAAAGCATTTATGGCAATTTTTACTTCTGATTCATGGCTTAAATAGGTATGTGAGCAGTTTATGACAATGATTAATTTTAATTAATATGTAATATTGAACTTTGAGCAAGTAAACCAGTTGGTATTGGCTTTACTGCCCTAAAGTTAATTTATTAATCAGGTTTTCTATTTTTTACAAACTACTAAAAATTGAACTTGATACTAATGTGGAATATGGTATTAGAAAACCTTCTTTCAATACAAAAGTGTTTGTTAGGTTTATGGCAGACTGCAAACACACACTGACAAATATACTCTTCTCAAACTCTGCACAAATTTTGCTGCATATGTATGCTATTTCCCTCTATAATATTGTATAAGCATTTTTCTTCATTTAGTGCTACAGCCCTTATCTCTTAATCTTATTAAAGGATTATTGTGAGAATATTTCTCTTATTTCTTTCTCCAATTAATGGTACCTCTCTGTGCATGAGGGATAACCTAATATTGAAGAGAACAGAAATATTCTAAGGAAAAAATAAACAGGAAATTTGGAAGGGCAGTTTGCACTTTAACCTTGTGAAAACACCATGACTTAACTGGAGAGACCATTAGTAAAATCAAACTGTGACACATATGAAACTGCTAAATGAAATTATATTTTATATATTGTCAAAAAAAAGAAGAGTATTCAGAGAAATCCAAGCTCAGATCAGACATTCACATGCAAAAAAATTAACACAGAACTTAAATGCACTGTTGTACTTCAAGAAAACAGGCAATAATTAAGAACACAACAATATGCCAACTGCAGGTAACCCTTTTTTCTTATGCTATTTATGAAGGGGTTTGGGAGTTCCATATACACTTCCCTTATCAACCCAGTTTGAAGAGATGGTAAACTGGAAGACAGAGTTTGTGCTGTGTATAGATCTCTCAGCCTTTCAGGTGGCTTCAAAGCCATTTTGACTCTGTCTCCTTTGACTCTGGATCTCCTTGGGATCAACTCTCAGACCAGAAAAAGTTTCTTGAAACAGCTTGAACAGCTTGTGCCTAAAAAAACAGGTCTGTATCTTAGTAGCACCTTGAATCTAACATTTGAGATCTTTACTTCCATTTATATATTTATACCTGTTGCTTTTGCACAGGTATGTGAAAGTAGTTGGCAATGTCACAGTTTCACACCAAGGGAATTCATGTCCTGGAACAACATATCAGATCTTTTTTTAAGGCTTGATATTTAAAAAAAAAAAAAAATTATATATGTTTTATTCCTTCTGCTTTTAAGGTGTTATCAGGAAAACAGGAGAACTTATCAGCAGTCTGCTCTGAGGACAGGTGAGGGAAGAAGTCTGCTTGTGACAGTACTCTGTAGTAGAGATGATATATAAATGTGTGTACCAAAAGAGCTTGAGTTCAGTCTCTTACATGCATGTTTTAACTGTTTTAAAGTTAAAAATATTAAAATGTTTTGGGAAAAATTATGGTAAATTACACCTTTAAACTTCTAAATTTTTCCCACATGTTAAAATCTACAATAGGAGAGATTAACGTTTTTTATTTTGACATCTATACAGTTACATTGAATCTGAAAAATCCAGTATGAAGAACTGCTCAGAGATTTTTGTATCTTTAAGCAGCAAGGTATTTGTTTGTTCAACACTGGGAGCGAGCCAGCTCGCGCTGGACAAACTTGCTCGACTTGAAAGTGCAAAAGCAAGCCTTTTATACACTTTAGATACATGGTTACATCATTTATTATACATATTAATAAGTGGGCTGGTCTCTGGGCGGAGTCTTTAAAGACATGCACAGTCTTCTACTGTGGGGGTCTTCTCCTCGAGCCTTCATCCCTCTGGTGGTTGCCATGGACATCTTCCTCAATTTGACCTCTTCAATTAGGTGACCTGAATTCTTCAAGCTTGCAAAATCCTGGCTCCGGGCCTTCTATATCTTATTAAAATGTCTAGCTTAACTAATTTATTACTGTGTGTGTACTACTCCTATTCTTTCTGTAATGAGGCCTTTGGTCCAGTGAGCAGAACAGAACGTGATATTAACCAGTGCTCTCAAAATGTTCTTCTAGCAAAACAGGTGTTCGGGTTTCTTAGAAGGCCAAGATATCTCAGTTAACTCTTTTAGGCCTGGCTCCTGTTTCAACATGCCTACCCCTTGCCATATATACCCAATCAACATTTAAAGCTGTAATTTCCCCTGAGAGGTATTACACTTAGAAACTACAGAAGCAAAGGATGGTCAGCATCTCACTAGCAGAAGAGCTGCAGCAAAAAAGCTTTATATTTTAATATCTTTCACACAGAAGAAAAAGGCAATGTTTTCACACCCTTAAAATAAAAAGAACTATTCTGAGACAGAAAATGGAATAGAGACTGCTCTACATGGCAAATTTGGGCTGAATACGGTGTTATGTGTGGACCAGATTGAAATGGGCCAAACAAATAAATGAATCCAGCAAGGTTGATGAGACACCATTACTAAAAGCATTTAGACTTTTCAGCTGAAAAACAATGGAGAGAAGGTAAATTTTGTCATTGCAAGTATCTAACAATAAATAAAAAATCAAATCTCAGAATGTATTCAAGGATATTGACTTTGAGGGAGGGAAACAAAGCCTTTTAGAGATATTCTTGGGGCAGTACTTAAGAAAAGTTGCTGAGCAGTTCTTATCACTTATCACTGGAATCATCAGGATGCATAAGGAAAGCTGTCTGCCCCAAACAGAAAGCCAGCTGCCCTCTCTCATTCCCTGAGTTTTCATAATAATCTTGGGTAGAAAACCCAGAGGAACAGGGTGTGCTTCCTTGTTGCACGTTCATTAAATTAGCATATAGTTAAAGTCATGCTAAATTGCCATGTTGTGCATAGTAAAATATTATATATAACTTTATAAGACAGAAGGAGTCAGTTCACTCTTTTACCATGTATGTATCAATATTTCTCTGTCACGAGCTTCTTTCCCATGCAGTTTCCTTTTTGAAAGCAGACATAGAAAAAATTGAAGAAAATATGTAGTGATAATACTGAAATTATCAAAGTCTGATATCAAAGGGGGCGAGTTTATATAAGGAAAACAGAACAAAACAAAACAAAAACAAACAAAACAAAACAAAACAAAAAGAGCCTTTCTGCATTTGTCCTTATAAGCTAGACATGACTGGGACATATTCTGATAACCCTCTTTCATATTAATCTGTTTCATGTCATTATTTAGATAGTTTGATTACAAATATGTAGTTTGTTATGTGGAGAAAGGATGAGAAGTCCTAAATAGTGTCTGTATTTAGGCTTTGGGAGGAAGGAAGAACCCTACTCCATCCCCTAAATTGCACCTAGATAACAGATACTGTGCTCTGGCAGTGGCTAATGAAGAGCACATGAGTGATGGATAAGACCCAGGAGAAGCCAACCATACAAAGCTGCTGCAACCACCCACCAGCAGAAAAACACATATAAACACATTATTTATTGGAGACTTCACACTGGGAGACACTAAAACACCCATTTCCCATCCAGATAATTTTCTCTAGGGTAGTTTTCTGCCTAGTAGGAGTTGGATGATTCCTCTAGATCTGCTCCTAATACTCCACATAGTGTCCAACAATACTGCAACAAGACAATTTAGAACCATCAAAAGAGGCTGTATGTCCCTTTGAGTAATATTGGAATGATGTGGAGCACTGGTGGTGTTCTCTATAGTTCAAGTCAGAGTTAGGGTTAGGAAGAGGTGAATGTGTGGTTAGTGCCATACTCAAGGTTTTGCCTCCTATGATTGTGGATCTGCATTTGAGAATCTGTTGGGAGCTGATGGGATCCACCTGACCAAGCACGGAAAGAGGGCCTTCAATGACCAGCTGGCTGGACTTACATAGAGATCTTTAAACAAGGTTTAGTGGGAAAGGAGTGGACTTTCAGCAACAGAGAAGAGTCAGAGGCTGATGATGTGCTAGGAACAAGCAGGGAAATATCTATGAAACACATCAAGGAATTAGATGTTCCTCTAAAAAGGCTACATGGTCAATAGCAGAGCTGAAGTACCTCTATGCCAATGCACACAGCATGGGTAGCAAGTAAGTGCAGCTGGAAGCTGTTGTGTGAATGAAAAGCTACAATCTAATTGCTGTCACAGGAACATGTTGGAGTGAATTGCCTGACTGGAAAAAAATGGAATCAATGTCTATAAACTGTTCAGAAAGGACAGGCAAGGAAGGAGGATTTGCCTTTATGTTGTTGCCTGAAAGACCATGGAGAAAAAGAACTCCAGGATAATCTAGTGTATGAGATAAGATAAAGAGACCTGGTCCATAATCTCAGGCCTAAGGGCCAGGGAATACATACCACATGAGCTCACCCAGACAGTGGTTCTATGATTTTATAATAAGGTCCATCCAATCCCAGGTCTGTCCAGCCTCAGTTCTGCCCAGTTCTACCCCCTGACACACCCCTTCGGGAACTGGGTCTCGGGGCATTTGGGACCCCTTCTTCCTCATCTTCATTTTTTTCAAAGCACATACAGTCCTTGGAGTTCCTGAAAAGTTCTGGGCTTGAAGGTTGCTGTGTCTGTGTGATATCTTCTAGTCCGGGCCTTAAGGTGTTTTTCTACAATTCTACTTTGAAAAGAAGACTAACCATGCTAACAGAACCTTAGGGGAATTGATACGAAATGGGGTAGTAGGGTTAGGTATGTGTAAATATTATGTTACAGGGTAAGAGATATAATACATCTACATTAAAATCTACATTCACTACACGTCTACTTCTAAAATCTATAAAAAATTAAAAATCAAAAAAAAGCTCTGAGGCATTATATTCTCAGGCTCTGATCCTGCTGGGGATCAGACACACTGACACCTGCAGGAAAAGTGCAACAGCAAGACATAAATTCAGGGGTTATTGAAGAGTGTCAACGATAATTTCTTAATCCAGGTATTAGACAGTCTGACCAGAGGACAAGCATTGCTAGACCTTCTTCCTCACCAACATGGAAGAACTAATTAGGGATGTAAGTGTTAGAGGTGGGCTGGTGTAATTCAGAATCTTGAGGGATTTGGGCCAGGTGGAGAATAGAATCAGGATACTGAATTTTATAAGAATGAATATATTTTTATTGAAGTAACTAGTTGATGGGATTCCCTGGGAAACTGCTCTCAGCAAAAAAGGAGGCAAACAATGCCAGCAGCTTTTCAAGAACATTTTTCTTAAGTGAAAAGCTCCAAATTTCAACATGTAAAAGACTGGGTAACAGAGGCAGGAGACCAGCATGTCTCAGTCAGGACCTCCTGGTCAAACTAAAGTGTAAAAAGGAAATATCCAGGCCATGGACGCAGGCATGCTATAGTGGGAAGAATATAAGGATACTACCTGGATATGTAGGGATGGGGTTAGGAAAGGTAAGGAACAATTGGAGGGATGTGAAGAATAGTAAAAGCTTTCACATTTGGCAAGGAAATGAATATTTAAGAAAAGGTACGCCCTGCTTTGGTAAATAAGACAGAAAAGCTGGTGACAACCAACATGGAGAACCTCATCTTTCAATATTAAACTATCTTTCAACGTTGCTAAAATCCCTGAAAATTAAGTGTCAGAGACTGAAATGGTTAAGGATTTATGCATTCTAGGAGACACTTGCAGAATTTTGACCTTTGCATTATACCTCTGATGGGCAGTTGGGCCTGTCCCTCCCTCCAGTGAAGAGCCAAGTTTGCAGGCTTTTAACTGTTTCATTATACCTCTGATGGGCAATTGAAGGTATCAAGCCCTGAAAAGGCAGGACCTCTGATGGCCCATAAAAGCCCAATCCACCCCCCCCCCCCCGCCCCGCCTCCCCCCCCAATCTAAAAAGGTGGGAACCAGGACAGACACAAAAAACTCTTGCGCAGGGCCCAGGGAGAGTTTGGAGGCTCGAGGCATGGCCCGTGACACTGATCATGGATATAATAACTCATAACTTCTTGGCGTGTGAGGGCTTCCCTCCTTCACCCCCAGCAGATCAAGGCCACCACTTCAACTGACAGACATGGAAGAGGCAAATACGAAGTGTCATCACTGGACCCCGTGGGCGGTGACTATATACATTTTGTCCACTCTCAGCTTTTCTTTTTCCTTACTCTCCCTTACTCTTATCCTGTCTTTCTCTCCCCTATGCATTTTCCCCCCCCACAAAGGTTATCTCTATGCCACATGGTTATATGACAACACCCAAAATGCTAGCATACTTGATGATACAAAATTGTTAAAATAAACCTTACCAATATATGTTTTCAGACACCGATTATTCAGTGTCATTTCACTCTAATCCACCCCAAGGGAATTATTGATAAGAATCTGGGTTACCCTCCTCCCCTTTTTCTGGGGCGGGTCGTAACATCAAGACAGGGACTGGAGGATTAAAGTCACAGGAGAAAATCAGGTATGAGGCAACCTGAGGAACTTGAAAATACACAAACCCATGGGACCTGACAGGATGCATCCCAGAATCCCACAGTGCAGCTGCCAAGCCACTCTCCAGGACATTTGACAAGTCATGACAAGCAGGTGACATCCTTGGTGACTGGAGAAAGGGAAACCATGTACCCATTCTTAAAAACAGGAAAAAAGAGAACCCTGGCAACCCCGGGAATCCTGTCTGACCCACATTTACACATCTTTTAAATACCTTCTGGGATGGTTGCTCAGCCACTTTCCTGGGCAGCCAGTTTCATCTTGGAATATGACCTGGGCTTACACCAGGATATCCTTTCCTCCTTTGAGAAAGGTATACCATATGTTATGTTATTGTCCTCTTCTTCTCCTACTTGGGAACATGAATTCTTTAGCCACCTACATAATTCAGGACTCTGAATAAGTGATTAGGAAGTGGATTGGAAGTGTTTTTTTCCTAAAGAAATCTGGAGACCAGCATACTTGTCTTTATTTCAAAATACCTCCTTCAAACCACAGTCAGTGGGTGTAGTTGTCAATGCCCTGTCTACCCATGAAATTCTCTTATATCAGGAGAATCCTTGGTTGCCTTCTAGAGTACCTTCTCAGTAGCTTTGGATTGCTGTGTTGACTCTGCTTGGTGGTAGGGAGTTTATTTGTTTGATATTTATTTATTTATTTATTTATTCACTGAGCCTTCTCCCTGCCCTGTTTATTATTGCAGTGAAAGCCTACAAAGCCTGAAATAATTGCCTTCCTCTTTCAATATGCACAATACTCTGGTAAAATGTCAACATTTTTTGAACAACCTACATGAACATCTGTAATTAATCGCATTTTTTGATAGATCCTATAGTTCTGAGAACTCTGTGATTATGTGTTTAACAAAAGGGCTGAGGCTTACTACCTGTATAGAGTGACTAATGTGAGACATTTCCCAGATATTTCATTTTACAGCCAATGTAGCTGATTTGAAAATAAATATTCTTATTCTTTACCCTTTCCACCTTTAAAATAGCTAAAAGACAGATTTGAATAGCATCCCTGTTGTGTGAATACTTTCATAGCTATGCGATTTCAAAGAAACTATCAGTATTTCCATTCTTATGAAGTACAGAGTACAGAAAATAGAAAAGGAAAATAAAACAGGCTTCAACTTTCTTTTCTACTTTTCTCCTCTCTGGATAATTCTTCCAAAAAAACCTGTAGGAAATACAAAAATTTCTTCCTGCAAAGCTGTAAGGGTGGGAATTAAGATGCAATCACTCATTATGGGTGGGAATAGGATAAAGTTAATAATACCTGAGAATGTTATTTTTCTCCACAAACTGTATAGTATCTTTTTCACCATGAAGAGTGAGTGAAAAAATTATTCTGGGGTGGAAAGCAGATATTCCCAAGAGTGTCCTGTAATTATGGAATGTTTTAATTATCAGTGTTATTTAGGATAGAGCTTCATGCTTTTCATGCTATTTTATAGTAAATTGTAATTCCTGTACTCTTGACTACTACTGTCATTATTTTCATGTCAGTGGTTCCAAGATGGACCCAGTGCTGGCCAAGGCTGAGCCCATCAGCGACAGTGGTAGTGGCCCTGGGATAATGTACTTAAAAAGGGGACAAAAAGCCTTTGGGGTAAAACAGCAGGAGAGATAACAGTGAGACTGTGTGAGGGAAAAACTCTGCAGACACCCAGGTCAGTGAAGAAGGAGAGACAGGAGGTGCTCCAGGCACTGGAGCTGAGGTTCCCCAGCAGCCCGTGGCGCAGCCCATGGTGAGGGAGCTGTGCCTCTGCAGCACATGGAGGTCAACAGGGGAACAGAGATCCACCTGCAGCCCAGGGAGGAGCCCTTGCCAGAGTATGGATGCATGAAAGGGGGATGTGACCCTGCCTGGACATTATCCTGCCCAACTTGTTTTAGGTTGAGCAGCGAGGATTGACAAGATGATCTCCAGAGGCCCCTTGCAACCTCAGACATTCTGTGATTCTGGAACTGAAGTATCATCCCATGTTTAAATAAAACCAATAAACCAAAACCAACACAATAAAGAGTGAACACCTTATGTTGAAATGTTAAATATTAAAATCAAAGTAAATTGCCATTAATATATTTTATTATACTTGGATCATGATCCTTCTATAATCACTGGGATTTCATGGCACATAGACTTCTCATGAAACCTATATTTTCAAAACTTGACAATCTCCTCTCTTTTTTTTCCTGTTTGAGCTGATCTCAAAGATAACCCCAAATGTTTAAAATAGGCTGGTGTAAGGCTAAAGAAGATTCTTTCTGTTAAGCCCATCCCGTGATTTACTGGCTTCAGGAGGGCACCATTTCTCTCTTCCATGTTTGCAAAAAGGAGCAAAATATGACACAATGCTTCTTGATCAGGATTCATAGATCTCATACAGGAAAAGTTGGAAATCTTTGCTTTGTGCTGTTTTTTTCAGATTTTTACTGACTTGTAGTAAAGAGAAGTCTGTTGCTGAGTTTGCATTATGGGCCTGATCCACTAAAAAATTGTTTTCCATTGGCTCTCACATACTTCGAGTTTTGTTCCCATCACATACATAGAGCTCCCACATTAATCAACTTCTAAATATTTTTTTTTTGGCATTCAAAGGTTGTATATACACATTTCAAATAAGGATCTCATGCTTACAGGAATGGATTAGAAGAATTTTGCAATGAGATGCCAAATAAACACTCTGTTATTATTCTGTGATTTTATTTTGTGTTTAGTACTAAGAAAAAGAGGATATTATAACAGAAAAATCTAATCATCTACATGATCTCCTTTCTAAATAACAAATACTGTTCTGAAAATAATTTATTTAGGAAGTAGTGGTAAAGCTAGAACTGTGTTTTAATTTCTTCCCAGGAAGAAATATTTGCCTAGGTGATTGTAAGGTACCTTTCTTTCCCATTCAGAGATGCTTATAAAATTTTATATAGCTCCTTATCTTGTAGATAATGCCATGAAGAATTTTTACATGCATAAAATAACATGCTGCACAAGACAACAAAGACTGGAAAGCATTTGATGTGTAATTTGCTTAGCCTGGATCAGGTGGAGTAGGAAGTGGAGACTGTTAAATATTACATTTTTATCTGTCATGGTTTAAAATGCTTTGTAAAATAATATTTATGTTTCTAGCCATAAAGAAGTACATTCTGTAGAATGATGCTTTCAGAAGAAATGAAGATCAGTTTCCAATTAAGACAAAGTGCCACCACAGATCTCTCCAGAATTGTTCTCTTTGTCTTATTGATGCACTGCAGATGTTCTGCTCCAGCTGAGGAAAGGGTGGAAAATGTAGATAATGTCCAATATTGTTATTATATTTTTTTTTAATTATTGCTAAAGGCTAACTTTGCTTTCCTTTAACCTGAATTTCCAGTGGAGAAACAGCAAACACTTTAAGTGTCTTCTATTGAGAAAGAAGAGAATAGGAAGACAAAATTAAATTTCTCATAAGCAAATAGGTTTTGTTCCAAAGGACTTTTATATGTTAAAAGTGGCTGGTATTGATGTTGAAGTGGATAAATGTAGCACTGCATTTCAAATGCCATGGTTCATATTATCTCGAAATCTTGGTAAAGTGTAAAAATTCAATATGAAAGGTCAGTGGAGAACCTCTGGGAACAGAATATTTACATTTATGAAATGAGTATTAGGAGTGTGCTCTGCAGTGGACACCAAATTATTTCTGCAATATCTTCCCAAACAATTCTCTTTCAAAAGGACTGCAGGTGCTTCAGCCTCACTCTGAAAGCAGCTGTTCTCTGCACTAAGCTACTCAAAATACTATGTTTTCTGAGGGACCTCATCAGAAATCCAGTGTGATCATAAATTGGCTTGAAAATTACTTTCTTCATTTGAGGTCCTTGGTGATACATCGTATACGACAAAACCCTTGGCTTCAAAAATGCAAACTTTCATCTAGATCAACAACACTGTCAAACAAACAAGATAATATCTATTGGCATTTGCTAGTTATCCAAACCCAGTGATTTTATGGGACAAAACAAAGATTTAACTGTCCATATGTCTATACTGTAACACTGATATGTTCAAGCTATTCCAAATAGTCATTATTTTAGTCCAGCTGGTTTTCCGAACCCAAACATTTTATACGGTGCCTGTAAAGACAATTCTGATACTTGCAGATTAGACTTTTTTTTTTACTTCATGTGTTTTCATTTTGTGCATTAATTTTTCACTTTTTAATATAAGGTCTCTTCTCTGGTAACTCTGTCAACAAGTGCTATTGAATTATTCTTTTCTCCAAAGTCAGTCACAGGCACTATTAAAGGTGAAGGATGTCCCAGTACCTCAGCAATGCCATAATTATGATGTGTCTGGGTTTGGCTTTTGTCAACAGCATGGATATTGATTTCTGGCCATAGCCTACAAACACTCCCTGCCCTCACAGCAATTTCCCTCAGCCATTGCCAGGCAGGCAGGTCAACTCTGAGCTGGAAAAGCAGCATGTAGAGAGAGCCAAAGCCATCATCGGGTGTCAGAGCTCACCAAAACAAACCCAGAAATTTCTGAACAAGGAAACATAGGTTCTACTGCCTCTAATGGCAGCCTACCATTGCTGGACACATGACTGTCCAGACAGAGATGCTGGAGCATGGACTTCTTATAAATTAACTGTATGGCATATGTGCAGTAAGACCAAGTGAAATGGAGCAGAGATGTGAGGTGAATGAATTCCTCCTACTCTTGGCAATTCCAGAAATTACCTCCTGCTTTTTTTTATTATATCCAGGAAAAGAAAATTTTACTTTTCAGAAATTGGGGAAAAATACAATGAAGGATATAACTACCTATTCTTCAGGAATATTAAGATATGAAGATATTAAGGAGAGGAGAAGGAAGCTTTTTAAGAAAAAAAATAATCTCCTCCTGAAAAAGTAATTCAGCTGTTTTAATTTACTGTGATTTCAGTCCAGAAGGCTGGCATGAAATGGCATTTTATCTAATACTGCTTTTGCAGTGTCAAATTAAAACACAGATAATTTTTTATTTTATTCTAACTTTTTTGATTGTATTTTCTTAGAATTTCATCTGTTCTTTGAATTCTAAAAATCCATGTATGAACCCAAAAGCTTTCTACAAAATCTGGGAAAAAAAGAAGGCAGATGGGACTTAGCAAAGTAAGACCACATCCAGTTGAAAAGTATTCTCTGACTGGAAATTAAGTATTCGCAAGTAATGACTAGTATTGGATTACTAGCTCAGGTAAAGGTATATATAAGAAGTTTTAAACCAATATTTTGTCCTGATTCTACTTTTATAATGAAATAGAAATTAAGAAAAAGGCGTTATTTTTAAAACAAAGAAAAATTTCTTTCTGACTATGTTTCAATCCCTTTTTAAAATTTATTCCACCAACCTGTCCACATTTTAAAATAAATTTTTCAGTTCTTTAAGTAAATCAGATGAGTAAAATACAATAAAACTATTTTCCATGAATTTCAAGAAGACTTCACTTTGGTTGAGGTAGAAACTCCTCAGGACTTACTGTCTAAAAATGTCTAGTCTCCTTTCTTGCAGCTGCAAGATGGAAGTTGCACATAGTTTGATCTGTGTTAGTGATCTTGAGAAAACAGACTGATGTAGCAGGAGGAAAATAGAGCAAACAGGAGCACTGTCAGGGGCTGACTGCCAAACACAAACTGCTTCACAGCTTATCCCAAACACGTTGCCAGAACGTCTCTGCCAAGACACATAAACTGTGTGTCCAGGCTCAGCTGATGAATTTTGTGTTGGACCGGGCCAGCTGCTTTACTGAAACATCCCAAATCATCATTCTGTAAGGACTGAGTGCTCATTTAGGGACTGCTGAGAGATGCCAGGATGAGGAGACGGCACAGGTCAGGTGTTAAACCACGTAGGTACTAGTTGGATTTTTCTCACAGAAGTGAATCTAGTCACTTTTTCAATCCATGTCCACTTCTATCATCCACAATGTATTGTTTCAAGGTGATGAATTGTGTGCAACTTTAAATATCTCCTTATTGTGTTCATTTAAAAATGTCTACTCTTGGTTCCATTTGGTAACAATTTTCTAATTAACTAACAAATTAAATTGCAGTTTACTACCAAAAAAAAAAAAAAAGAAAAAAAGAAAAAAGCCTGAATTTATTAGTTTTCACTTAATGATTTTGTAGAAATAAATTTTGAGTTCAGACTTGGTCTGTTACACTCTCTACTAGAACCCCAAAAGTTAGACCTATAGCTATGGACTTTTGAATCACCACAGTCTTTTTTAGTTGTATTGCTGGGACGAGTTTTGTACTTTTATATATGATAAATTTTTCAAACCCATGCTTAAATTATTGCAGTAATTAATTCATAACATGTTTTGTTGCTGTTCATTGCCATGGTTTAACCCCAACCTGCAGACAAGCACTCTGCACTTCTGTAGAATTCCCTGAGAATTCTGTTCTTAGGTTTTATTGTCCTTAGACTGTATGTGAATAAGGTAATACAAAGAGAAATTTCCCTGCTCACTCTGATACCTACAAATGACACTTAATACATCAGATAAAATAGAAATACCCAACATCCCAACCCAGCAAAACCATCTTCAACTAGAAAAAGAAGAAAGAAAATAACTATGAAACCATTTGAGTGGATTGTTGGAGTATAGAGATTGTATGTGAACAATTTCTATTGCATTTCTGTGAGCCTTGCCTTGGCATAACTGGGTGTGAACATTAAAAAGCAACTACGTGGCTAACATGGCTTCAGGCTCTGAAGTTAGAACAAAGGAGGCTTTTTGCCAAGGTCAAGGAGGAGTTTTTGGCAGATTAACAAGTTTTCTCATCTCCTATGGACACCTGTTGTGGTCCAATTAGCAGTGGACAACAAAGTATGTTTTCCTTACGTATCCAATGTTGTGTGAAGAAGAATCACACGTCTGAGTGTCATAAGCAGTATATAAGGTGTCTTTCTTCTAATAAAGCAGACATTTTACCAAGCATACCGGTTTGTGAGCAGTCTATCCGTGCCCCTCCATCAATAGTGGATGATGAAAATTTGTGTCTCCCTTTTACCATTTGATAAACACTGTGTATGATCACTGAGTCACAGATTTATCAAGGCTGGAAACGACCTCCAAGACTGAGTCCAATCCGTGCCCAATCCCCACCATGTCAACCAGCCCAGAGCACTGAGTGCTCTGTCCCATCATTCCTTGGACACCTCCAAGGATAGAGACTCCACTACCCTCCTGGGCAGCCCCTTCCTATGCCTGACCACCCTTTCCAGGAAAAAATTCCTCCTGATGTCCAACCTGAACCTTCTCTGGCACAACCTGAGGCCATTTCTTCTTGTCCTGTCCCTTGTTCCCTGGGAGCAGAGCCCAACTCCTCTCTGGCTCCAGCCTTCTGTCAGGGAACTGTGGAAAATTATGAATCTGGTAAATGATAAATGTGGAATATGATGAATCTGCCATTATAAACTGCCCACTGTGATTCAGAGGAAGTCACACTTATGGTGAAAACTGACTTGCAGAAACATTTAGGGCCCAGATGAAAGAAAAGTCTTGAAGGAGTGAGGCCACATGTTCATGAGTGAAATGTACTACATGCTCTTCATGAAATAGCATATCTTCTTCTCACTCCCTCTCCCTTACAAAATCAACAGATGCATTGCATATAAAGTACCATGCAGCAATATTTTAAAATCTCTTTTTTATTACCCACTCTACTGCCCGCACTGCAAAGCTGTGAGTTGTCACTATAATATCAAATTATTTTTTAAAGGCTTAAGACCATGTACACTCTTCTTGTGTTTCATCTTCCATGATTCCTGTAAATATGTACAATTAATTATCAGACTTCTTTTTTCTTTATTATGTTCCATGCCCATTTTTTAATCAGTTTAGTAAAAGAAATACTAAGAACTGCACCTTATAATTTCTCTAGCAGAGATTCTGAGTTAGTGGTTTAAGGTCAATGAACTATATCAAATATTGGTGGGTTATACATAATTTTGTACTGCTCTCAGTGACAAGTGGATTACCTACTGAAGCAGAAATTGCCTGTGTTCCCTCAGGCCACTGTGATTTAAGTACAGAGATGCTCTAAATGCTAATGACACAGCTGGAAGCTGACTTTAGCAGCTATAGGGAAGTACAACAAAAGGGAAGATATAGTAGGATCCCAACATTCTGTTTGGAAAGACCCTCAACAGGAGCTTAAGGTCAGATCATAAACAAAAATAAACAAGAACAAAATTAAGCCATGCACCTTACAGTAGGGTTTTTTCAAAAACTTGGTAAAATTTTCTCAGTATTCCATCATCAGCTTCAGAAAGTTTCTTTTTTAAATGGATCATTTGAAAAAAGTGCAGATTTACATGCAAATAAATTACAAGTCTAAGACTATAGCTGTGGAAGCATCACATTTTAATTTTAAAAGGTTGAATTTAGGGTTGTGGAGACATTTATGTCAAAGTAGATATATGCTATCATCTTCAAGAAGGAAATGAAACACTTAGCTGTGTGTGTACATGCACATAATAAGCACATCTAAAGGCTAAAAGATTAATTAAATGCCTCTTACTTTCAGCATGAAGCAAAATGTTGCAGGAAAATTTAAACTGCCTTACACAGAAATAAGGAAATTCAATCTATGTTGCAACAAACTTTTATTAGATGCATGAAAATTTTGATGAAAAAAATTATCCTAAAATAATAACAATTTAACATCAGGCTACCCTCTCTTGATTGCTTTTCACATTAATATTGCTGCAATTGGTATATTATTAAAAGGGTCTTGCTTCAGTTTAGGTTAAAAATGTAATGCTCTCTTTCTTTCTTAAAGGTTAATATTCACACCTCTTCTTGATTGTTTTGCTTTAAAAGTTCACTTCAATAAAACTTGTGAAGTGTAGCATGGCCCTTTTCTTCCTTGTTTTACTTTTTCCCTGAAGGAAGGGAAAATATTTTAATCCTGTACTAAACTGTATTGGAAGTGGACGTATCAGATACATCAATCAAGGAAATGTCAAGAAATGTTCCTCTGTTCATAAATTCAGTGAAACACATTCAGGGCACAGACACTTCACAGTGACCAACCAGGGCCAGTTCTTACACTGCAGGAATGTTCCTCTGTGGAGAAGGACCTGGGGGTCCTGGTGGGTGACAAGCTGACCATCAGCTGGCAGTGCCCTGGGGGTCAGGAGGGACAATGGGATCCTGGAGTGCATCAGGAAAAGCGTTGCCAGCAGGTCAGGGAGAGGATCCTGCCCCTCTACTCAGGCCTGGTGGGGCTACATCTGGAATGCTGTGTCCAATTCTGGGCTCCACAGTTCAAGAAAGAGCAGGAGGCCACACAGGTGATCAGGGTCTGGAGTCATCTCTCTGGTGAACACAGACTGTGGGAGCTGAGCCTGGTTGATCTGAAGAGGAGAAGATTGACAGAGCATCCCATCAATTCACACCAATATCCCCAAGGGGTGTCAGAGGATGGTGCCAGACTCTGTTCAGTGGTGCCCAGCAACAGGATGAGGAGCAATGGCCATAAGCTGAAACACAAGTTCCCCCTCAACATGAGGAAGAACTTCTTTCTATGGAGATGGCAAAGCCCTGGAATAGTTGCCCAGGGAGGGTGTGGAGTGCCCCTGTCTGGAGACATCCCAAAAACACTTGTACATGTCCCTGTGTCACCTGCTCCAGGTGAACCTGCCTGTGCAGAGAATTGGACTGGGTGATCTCCAGAGGTCCCTTCCAACCCCAACTGTTCTGTGATTCCTTGAGGTTGATACGTGTGACTCTTGCCTGTGCCTGAAGGTAGAAGATTCTCAAGTAAGGCTTTATTGACTGTATAAGCTTTATCACTCTTTATTCAGGCCTAAGTTGAATCTGGATTTGTGTCCTGTATATGACAAGTCATATTATCGAGCTGCTTCACAGTGCCTTAACCTGATGTTGGGATACAGTTGTAGTTTCAGCCTCAGGTGAGTTGTACTTTAAATTATTACTTTAAGTGCTAATAGGGTTTTTTGGGGTTTTTTTTAAGCCTGGAATTTAAAGTCTGTTAGACATGACTCTATATGTTCAGTATTATTTCTCAACATACCACAAGCAAGAAAATACCAAAGCCCTGAGTTATCTATTAAATAAACTCTGTATTTTCCCGTTGCATCTTGTGCATGTATACATGACTTGGACAACTCTCTGTGGCTTTAGAAGAGACAGGCTGCTCCAGTAGCACATCAGTTGACGAATCTGGGAAGAATTGCTTCGCTAAATTACGCAGAACATGTACAGACTTTGCAAGCTGAACTTAGCTTTTGGGTACACCTTAGACATCCAGATGTCACAGAAGAATTCCCACCAAAATCTCGTGTTTGATAATACAAATCAGGAATAAATGAGTATAGCAGTGTAGGTACGAACACTTTTTTCCCTATATAGTTTCTCCATCAGTAAAATAAATAAAAATATTTGGTGCAATATCATCAGAAACATGGACTTTCTTTTTTTCCCTCTCTAATTAAGTATTTTCAAAGCATTTGTTATCTATATTCTTACATGAATAACAGAAAAAATTTAAAACTAAAATAAAAGTATGCATTGATGGAGCAAATCTTCCCATCATTAACTTTGTTTATGTTCCCTTTCATTATTGAAGAAATACAAAAGACACGTAGTTTACCAAATGGGAAACAGCAAAGTTCTGAGGGAAGGCATCTGCCCTGGGTAGTTAAGAAAAGATATTTTGGGGACTGACAGCCTAGGGAAAATTACAGATATGGACAAAATACTGAAATTCCTGAGGGGATTTAGGTGTGCTCCTTATATTCATGTATATTCCTATGATCACATTTACACCAATTGGATCCTCTCATCTCATGATGATGTATTTTCTATTCACCATATATCAAATTGTCATGATAGGCTCATGACAGTATTTGAGCACCTCTCCATATTCAATACATTAGCAATGACAAAATGACAGCTTTTAGGCTTTGCTTTATTTTCAGATCATTGAAAGCACTGCAGAAATATTTTTGGTAGAAGGCAGAGTAGAGGAGAGAGAAGCAGAGAACAAAAAAGCAGATAGATAAACAAAGAGGTCATTTATGCTTCCCAGTGAAATATGTCTATGAAAGTAAAATCCACATCACCTTTTGTGATATAATATCACAATCATCCCTTCTTCTGCTCAGACAAGTTCAGCTTAGACAAAGCTACACTGTGCTGATTCTTTGTCTTAACTTTAAGCATAAAACAAAATCTGTCACAATCATTCCACTTCGAAGGTAGACCACAGAAAAGAAGTTTCTAGGAGTGGTGGAATTAAGCTGTCTCCCTCCTAAAGAAGTTTTTGAACTTAAGGAAGTATTAAAGCTCAGTGTATAAATATGTACACATATGTATACAATCATAAAGAGAGAGACATTTGTTCTTCAGGTATTCATGAATATCATAATTTCTTAACTGATGATTAAGATAGGGGTGTTTGTTTTAATTTTGTCTGTCCAGGCAGCTTTGTCTCTGTCTCTTAATCTACATGCAAAACGAGTAGTTGTAAATTATGGATTGCATGCTGAAACTAATGGAACTGCTGCTCAGAGGAAGCTCATGTCCCAGTTAAGAAACAGCTGGGATTTATTCTTGCAAATTCATCAATATTTACGGTGGCACTAAATCACTGTTACATCACTGGGGCAAAAGCAGTAGCAACAGAGTGACAGAAGGTTTGTTTTCAGACTCCAGCAGTCACCAGAATTGCTGCAGGACAGCTTTATAATTTCTTTGAATCATTTCCAGTCCCAAGACATGTGGCTGAGAATACCCAAAAGTGCTGCAGAATTAATGTTTCATCCAGGACAACGGGTGTGACGTCCAGTAATTCCTATGTGATAGACTGAACCCACCAGGAAAGATATACTGAACAGTGTCATTGACTTCATCTTTGAAAATATGATAGATTCCACTAAGGTCTGCCAGATTAACTAGAGACATAATAAATAGGAAGTTGCCTCAATAAATTATCTTCTTGCTCCAGAAACTTCATGCAGCTTAGGTTTCTCTGTGAACAATTGCAGTAAATCTTGGCTCTTTATTAAGGGAAACGTGTCTCTTTCTTAAAATCTAATGAAGAAAGGGGACTAAAAGGATTTCTGAGAATTAATTTGGACCATGGTAATTACATCATATAAAGAATTTTGCTGAAGCAGAAGAAGACAATTAATTAAAATGTAAGTGTGGGAAAACATGGAAAAGGTAACAAATCAGTTGTGTTTTAGAAAACAAAGCAAAACAAAGGCAAAAAATAAACCAAAAAATGATTAACAACAACAAAAAAAACCAACCAACCAAAACCAAAACAAAAGTTCACTGATAACTGAGTTTATCCAGTAAGGAGAGAAATGGAAGATTGTCTTTAGACCACAGTCACTATTGCTGCTTTTATGAAGTCACCTAGTGCTGTTCAAAAGTTTTTGGAGCCCAGCATCTTCATTTCTTGGTATTACGTATGTAAAGGTATGTCGAACATCTTGAGAAAGGAATCAAATGTCAGAGAAACTAAAAGTTTGGGAATTACACAGGTAGAAGTATACAAGATACAGAGTTGAAACTACCTTATATATTAAAAAACCCTCAGATCCAAATGCAAAGCAATCAAACAACCAAAACAAAGCACAAAAACCAAACTCACAAACAAAACCAAACAAAAATACAAAACAAAATCAAGTAAAAACAAACAAACAAACAAACAAAAAAAAACCAAGCAAAAAAACACCCCAGTCCTGATGACTCTCTCTATATATACCTCTCTATATAGCAAATAATGCTTATACTCAGTTTTCTGGTAGTCATTTAACCTTACGCTCAAGGAAAGACCAAGTTACTACAAAGCACTTGATAAAACTTTCAAACTTTATTTGTATGTTTTTGCTTATTTGATTATTTGTGTATATTCAACTGTTCTAGTAACTACTCACTAATTTCCTTTGCTCTTAAGTAATTTTATGAAGAAGACCATACAGAGGCAAATACATGACCTGGAGCATTTTGTCCTGAAAAACAGAATTTATAAACAAATTTGTAAGGATCTTTATAGGGGGTATGAGTGTTGGTAGGTAAAAAACCTTAAATACTTCTGAGAAGTATTATTCTAATATTTACTGTGATTTAGACCCATAAGTTGTTTGTTTGTTTATCATTGTGTTTTGGTTTTTTTCCTTAAAGGAACTTAAAGAAAGCAATGAATGAAACATAGGCTGTACAAAGCCTTATTTTGTAAAAATCATTAGTACAGTAAAAGCGACCACATTTATCTTTTTAGACAACCTGCTCAGTAAATAAGAACACCTGCGCATCCCTTTAAATATCATGCTGCATGTGAGATAATATGTAATTATTTAAAAGTAAAAACAAACACAGCAGTACTTGCTCAGACATATATGTGCATTTTTCACAACCTCGTGCAGAATGAAATGGGGGAAAAACACAAATGATTCTGTTGTTAAGGTTTAAAAAACGGTGTTAGCATAGCAAATAAAGCAGAAAAAAAGCATCTTTATAACTGATTTTGGCTTTTGGAACAACAGTTACAATGCGTTTTCCTAGCTTATAGGATTTTAATGTCTGTAAAAATACCAGGGAAATCTGTCTAACATGGTTGTTGTACTTAAGGAGTAGAAGAAAGATGATTAAAGCCATTTTCAATCCTAAGTTATTTAGAAGGTCTTTTTTTAACAACACTAAGTTCATAAACATAAATGAAATTTTCCCTTCCCCACTGCAAGAGCCAAATATTCATTGTTTTTTTCTGCAGGAATAAAAAAAAAAAAAAAAAAAAAAAAAGAAAAACACCAAAACATGAAACAAACAAACAAAACCCAAAAACAATGCTCCAAAACACTAAAAACAAAAAACCAACTAGGGTTTCCTGTAACAAGAAAGCGCTTTGTTTTCTTATTCTTAAGCACAGGGACAAATAGGATTTCTTGGAAAATGCCTATTTTTAAACTGGAAAAAAAAGGGTAATATTTCTGTGATGGAACACCTGAGAACAAATATTGTGTCCCACTGAATTAAGGTAATTAATTTAAGTGTACAGCACAAGCAAACTTCTTATTTTCACAATATCTGGAATTTTTATCATCTTGTTTCTGCATGCAACATTTTACGTTTCCAAGTCTTTACCTTAAAATTTGCATATTTAAACCCTTGCTTGGCTGTTCCACATTATACCCAAAGCATCAAAAAATCTTATGTGCAATGCACTTAGTTTATCTTCCGATGAGTGGAGGCATCATCTCAGTGACTGTTTTATAATATACATTTCCAACTCCAATTCCAATTCATATGGTAACAGCTAAGTGTAATGATTAAGGAAGACCACATCCTTATTTTGCTCATTTTCACTGGGACAGGGATAAGGTGTTTTATGGTTTAATTTCTGCTTTTTTATTTTCAATTTTATTTTTCTGAATCTCCAAAGATTTGTGTAATTTCTTGCTTCTAAGTTATTTAGAGCAATGCAATAGTGTACGGGATTTACATATTCCCCACAAAAGTAAATTCCCCATTCATAAATTTTATTGTGACCATGTCACATGAAAAGGGGCAGAAAAGATGAATTTTCTGTCCAACATGTATTAATTGTGGTTTTTTGGCTATCAGAATCCCCTAGGAGATCAAAACCTTTTAATATCCAAAACAGTCTGTTTGCTTCTCAACCAATGAGACCCTTCACTTAACAGATCTGCTAAGATGGACACGACATTTGATACCTTTTTACATAAGGACTGCCCCTCAACAGGTTTTTCCTATGAGTTATTTTGCCATCGACAAAACTGTCACCACCTAAAAAATGTACTCTAACATTTCACAAAATAACACATTTGTTAATACAAATTTGTGACAACTTATGGGCTTGTTTGTGTCTGAAAGAAGGTCTAACTGCAAAAACCCCACACAAACTATGTAGTAATAATAATAATGCAAAGCATAGGCACACACACTAAAAAAAAGCAACTCACAAATAAGTAAAACAACTTACAAGCAAAAACTTAAGCATACACCCTAAAGCAAAAGAGTAAGTACAAGTTTTAAAGTACTATGGAGCAAAAGTAAAATTAGTATATATATGTATACAGCAACCACTCATCCCAAGGCATTCTAAGAAAGGGGAGGGAGAAAAGGCAGAAGTTAATGGAACTTCTCCCCGATTTTTTGCTTATGTCCAACCTCTTTTTATACATTTTCTTTAGTCAGTTTGAGTGGCTATAGTTAATAAATTAATTTTGGGGTGATAGACAAATGAAATAGGCCCAAGGGTCCACTTCCCAAGTTCCCGGCAGCCAGGATGTTCGGAGGGGGGAGGGGGGGAGGGGGAGGGAGGCGGGAGGGGGAGGGAGGGGGGGCAGAAGGCCATGTTGTCTCCATATCACTCCTTTCTTCGTTTTAATCCTTTTATCAGTTTCTAAGATTGTCTCCCTAGGTGCCGGCTTTTTCCAGGAAACCATCAGGAGTTCTTTTTTTATGTGGCCTTATCTATCACCTTACAGTCCATTTTCCTTGTTATCTATCTGTTGCAACTTTAATGATGATATATATTCACTGAAGAGTTTCATAGATTTTTGTGGCAAATTAGACAGCTTTCTCTGCTGGTTCAACACAAATATCGCCTTTATTTGAAGCAAAAACACTGCACATTTAAAAAAGCTAAGCAAATAGTGGAAGTAGTATGAAAAAAGCTACTGTGATTCCTCACTTATGAAGTAGATTGGAATCCAGGTTTCCATGTCATCTGCTAAAAATAATCTTTGCTATATTTAAAATACGTTGGAGTCAAATATGTACATTTATTTTGTATTTCAAATGTTTGATGAACTTCAATCATCAACTTTTTGCAACACTGCATTATGTTCCTTGTCAAAAAAAACAGTCAAAACCAGTCAAAGATAAAAACACTGTCAGAAAGACTAGAAAAAATAAATTGTTTTATCATTCATGAATTCAAGAATTTCAGTCAGGACAGAAGTGTGATCAATTCACCACTTAATTCTTAATGTAATACTAATTATTCTGAAAGAAAATAATTACATTGTTAGCTAGACAACATTGTTAGCTGGCTGAGGGAACAGAGGCATAACTGTGATAATGTCTTTTGATGACAAGGATATTCCTTGGTACTCTCTAATCAAAATCACTCGCAAAGGACAGCAAATACATCCATCAAATTCCTTTAGAGATAAAGAATATAATATGAAAAATTAGACAGACATTACTTTCCCAAAGAATGGAGTTTCTTGCACCTAATGGACACGGTAATCAAAGATACTTAGATATTCAAGTCACCATTTCTATTTCTGAATAAATCAACCCTCAATGTAGAGAAAAGTCTTTGGTGGACTGTGGGAGGCAAGAGTGTTAGTGATAACAAGTCATTTTACTTCGGAAGTCATAATGACCTGTTGACATACATTCTGTGCTTCACACACTGTCCCAAGGACCATGCGAATACCATGCACTGAAAGAACTCCCAAAACATTTTGTGAAGCCGAAGATGGAAGCCCAGAAGACATAAATAAACACAAAAAAAAAATAAGTGATTTAGATATTGTTCTAAAACTTTATGGTGCTAGAATAGGGAAATGGTTCAAAACTTTGAACTGGTGCAGAATGTTTAAAAAAAAATAACAGTGAGGAAAAGAGCAACAGTAAAGAAGAAAGTAAAGAGTTTTCAGTGCTCCATTTTGAGAGTCACAGGCAGCTGGATGAGGGATAAGGTGTATACGCATCAGTAATGGTTGAGATATGAAGGTTTAGACAGAACTCTTAAGCTACGGCCTCTCAGGAAAGTTAGCTAAAAATATACATACTGAGATTTATAACAGAATAAAAAATTAGTGCCAGGATAATTAATCTTTTTTGGTTTGTGGGTTTTTATTATTTTTTTAAGCAACTGAAAAATGTGTTAAACTGAGGGGGACAACACTGCTTATGTATATGAACTTATTTAAACTTTTAAGAGTGCTTTTGATTTAATGCTTTGAATGTACAAATGTCTTGCGTTTGCAAGGAAATATTTCCTCTTTTACCATTGCTTTTGAAGTGGGTCCAGAGAGACCAGTTTTAAGTTCTGTCAAACTGGAGTGTCCAAAATTTCTGAAAAATTAAGTCATTTGTGCAGGCAATTTTGAACACTCAAGACATCATTTTTCTGCACTTATTCTTGGCAGTTTAGAAACTTATATAACTCCAAATTGTCTTGGCAAGCATGAGAATACAGAAGGACAGCTTCTTGCTGAAACCTTGTCTCTGCACCACAGGTTTATTTCAGAGTTCTTAGGGTGTTTGTGCTCTACTCATGTACATTTATTTCCACCATTAAAACTCCTTCTGAACTGATATTTAGCTGCTATAATAGGTGCTTTTCAAAAATCACAGTGTGAGTAGAACATAATCGTATTTTTTCATTGCATTACATAACTTCAATTTCAGACCTTCTGGCTTTCCTAATTCCTGAGCTATGGAAATTACTACGTGAAATTATTTCTTCCGTGGCCTCACTGCCGAAATAGAAAGCAATGCTTCTGCTGCAGATTATTTTCTTGCTCAAATAAAGAATTGATGGGTCATTTGTTTCTTTACTTTTAAAAACACTTTTTTTACAGGCTGGTTATCTGAACTAGCTCTCAGAAAAGATAAACAGGAATAGTAGTAGTGTTAACGTGCTACCCTTGCACTGAGAAGAAGAAAACAATGTCGGGGGTTGCAAGAGATGTCTGGAAGCTTTTTATTTATATATTTATTCATTCTTTCACTCATTCATTTATTCATTCATTTTTTCCTAAGAGTGGTACTTTAGGAGCATAGTGCTTATACTAGGACTCCAATATATTACTTTTTGAAATTTGTTAGCTCCCTTCAGGTACTGTGAAGGGGCCCAAAACCAGCTGTCAGCAAAAAGACTTTGGTCAATTTGAACCATAAGTCTTGGGCAACAAGAGCTGACAAGAATCTCGTGATTTGAAGAAGCTGGACCCTTGTCACAAGACCTGTTAAAGAACAATCTTATGGATTACCCTGTCTCCAGCAGAATTAAAAAGAACTTTTCGAGATTTTGTTATCAAACCATGTTTAAACCCTGTAATCCTTCCCCTCCCGCTTGAAGAAAAATTAACCTATTTGCTAACTGCAGTAAAACCTTGTGCAATTCCCTAATTAACATAGTTCATCCTCCTTATTAACATGTCCAGCTCCCGAGGTCCTTAAATTGTGTTCCCGCGTTCAATAAACTATTCCAGTTTTCTACCCCATACTGGAATCGTGTTAGTTTTTCAGACCGCCACTGTACTCGGAGTCTCCAGAAGAAAAGATCTTTGCGAAGGAAAAGCTGTTTCCTAAAAAGAGATAAGATTCTTTACTGTGGGTCTGGAAAATAATGGAGGGAAGCATTAGTTCTCACCTTCTCACCTAGCTAAGGGCTTTATTGCTGGTCTTGTAATGACCAGGCAAGTGTGCTCAATATTACCACAGAAAGCTCTAATATTAGCTTTCCTTAATGCAGATGTCTTCTGAATGTGAAAGTTTTCCCTGTCTCAGATGGACTGACTAGCAGTGAGTTGTCTCAGGCAAAGGCACACCCCCCACTGCAGTTAAAAGAGTTGGTCTGAAATTTTTTAGCAGAGGAAATGGTCCAGTAGTGAGATTCCAACATTTCTTAGATTCTCAGAACTGAAGCAGTTCAAGACCTCCAACTACAAGATCCCTTCACTCAATGGCAAAACCCTGTGAAATAATTTTTTTTTTTAATTGAAAAAAAGAGAAAATACTCAATTCCCTAACAGCATAGACTTGAGATTTTGGGATATTATTTGAAACTGCTATGGCTAAGGAGATCTGTTAGAGTAAGGTTTGATTGATATTCACATCTCAGGAGGCCCACAAATGGATCTACATATAGAACGTCTGTATGGAATAACACTGCTGATGAAAATACAAGTTTCATAAGCCTCCAGATTGCGTCTGGCAATATTTAACCAACTGAAGTCAGCCAACCTGAGACTGTATTTAAAAAGCAGAGAAGTTGAGAACTTGGAGTGATGTCTGCCTTTATATGAATGTCAGAGACAACACTTCAAAGTTGATTTGTCACCAAATTGTTACTCAATGTACTTCAACAGCAATAAAACGGGAGGAGAAAGGCTTTATCCACATGTCCTGTAGTACCTGCCTTCAGGATTAATATCTGTGCTGCAGAATCATTTAGGCTGGAAAAGACCTCCAAGATCATCGAGTCTAACTTTGACCAATCTGCACTTTGTCAACCAGACCAGAGCACTGAGTGCCACCATTTCTTGAACATCTCTGGGTATGGTGACTCCACCACCTGAGCCCATTCCAATGCTTGACAACCCAGTCAGTAAAGAAATTCCTTCTGATATCCAAAATTCAAAAATACAACATTAAAAAACTCACTGGTGAACATAAAGGTATGAAACATAAAACATACATTCTGCCCTCATAAATATGGCAGAGTTGCTAAAGTTTTGCATGGTAAAGAATGGCCTCAAATGCACTTAAAAAAAAATAGTCACATTATTCTGTGCTGAGAGAGAAGAGGTAAGATGGGAGATAAACCGAAACCAAGTCAGACTGGCAAAAAGCATAATTGTTTCTTTACTAGTGGGCAAACTAATCATATCTATTAAACTTCTATGAAGTTTTGCTCGGTCATCTGAAAAGTAATTACTTGTAGTGACCACACTCTGCTGCTTTGAAACACTAGAGTGCACAGGAGCTCCTTTAGGAGAATTCTCAAATATCTCACCTGTCTGTCTCTTGCTCACCTCTTAAGCAGAGTCTTCAAACACAGTTTCAGAGCAATGCAAACAGCAGTATATCAAGGGATTGGAGAAGACTGTACTGTACATAAAACAGAGCTTGGAACTGACAGAGAGAAAAATTGAAAACAACAATTCTCTGAGGCAAATAATCTCAACTCATGTTGTTTTCTACTTCTGCAGTTCTCATTTGGGGAGAAGCCAAACAAGCTAATCTAACAAGCTAAGTCTGTGCCACTGATTTAAAGTCAAAGGTAGGACACTTCCAATATCCATCTAATTCAAGCAGGTTTCTACTGATAGCCACAGAACAGCACTGAGCCAGTGTTCTCCCTCCAGATAGGCAAGTTGGTGGTTATTGCTCTTACAGAGGACTGAATTGTGTGATTTTAAGTGACCGGGTGATTACTGCACTCAGAAAAACATCCTAGTATCAGGGATAAGCCACAGTTTAAATATTTCCCATTAAAAAAAAAAAAAAAAGAACACAACAATAAAAGAACATTAAAGTTGGCTAATCATCAAGCATCAGCATTCAGCAAGGCATCCTTCAGAGATCATTTCAGATAGAATGATATTCATGATTTAGAGATTAAACTCTGTTGTAAAAGTATATGCTAACTAAGCTTATCTAAGTTATTGTTATTTTAAAAACCAAAACAAACAAAAAACCAAACAAAACACCCAAACCACATTTCAGTCATAAGGCTGCAGTTTAAGTAAGGTTGACTGGCCAGGTCTTGCCAAACCCTTTCTCAGGTGGCCAAATCAAAGCTTTCTATTAAAACAGCATAAAGCTTAAGTGCTTTGCTCATGAGCAAAGCCTTTAGGAAGTGAATTAACTGTAAACCCGTGCCCCTGTGACTCCTGTAGCTTGAAATCACAGCTCTGAATGAAGTGTTCATGTTCACTTTGAAGTGCTAAGATTTGAAACTAAGGATAACGATCTAAAAAAGAGCACCTTTACTTTCTTGATCAAGGCACAAGGAAGGAGAAAGATAACTGTGACACAAAGAGAGGAGCAGCATTTGATTTTTGCTTTTCAATTAGGCATGGCTGAAACAGGCATTCTGTTTGGAGACAGAAACCATCAGTTTCTTTCCTGTATTGGTTCTCCCTTGGACACACTGGAAATCCTGTATCTTCTTTTGCTTGTGTCCTTGATATCCCATTGATTTTTCTTAACCCTGTTTATTTAAGCTGTGCTTTTGTTGCTGCATTTCTTTGGAGAAAGTTATAAAAGATTTCCTGGCAAATAGAAGAGTTTGCACCCTTGTATGAACTCTATGGACAGTGCAAATACAAGTATAGTCATCCATTACATCAAATAACACAAAACCCTGCTCTTACCTTTACCCAACAGGCAATTGCCTCTCCAAATCTGTTTATTTGATAGTGGAATAGGCAAAATGCTCAGATTTCCTTTAATATTTTAGTTGTCATACATTTTAATTACTGTTACAGCACTCAAGCCTTGAAATGGTTAACACTGGTCCTCTCACAAAGAAAGACTATATCCATGCTTCAGAACAGGTTTCTAATATTAAGATACTAAATAAGCAAGTATTTTGCCTATTTAACTTTTGAATTTAGATGAGTCTTTACACTTCAGTAATCCTGTAGATCCAGCTTCTGTGGCCTTGAAAATGTGTCACCTCCCAAATAGTCAAACACATGATTCTCCTTTATTTTGTTTCATATAATGTCCAATACAAACATGTTATTTCATAATAAATGTATTAGATTAAAAAGCAAGCACCACCAAATGGGATAGAATAGACAGCCTTTGAGAGTTCTCTATGTTATACCAACATATTGCTGTCCAGCAGGGATACTTGCATGGATTTTTTTTCCCTCCATAGTAAATCTTAGAATTTGTGGTTTTGTTTTGTTGATTGGTTGGGTTTTCTTTTTTTATTTTTTTTGTTCTTCCTTCCTGTGGCAGTACAATTCGGTTGGATACTAATTAGTACTACCTGGGAACTGTAAAATGATAAACATGTTGTTCATAGTAAAGTAAAAAGCTGTTCAACAGTGGGCATCCTCATTTATTAAAAAACATTTAATAGTCTGGGAAATAATGAGAAAAATATTTCTGGCATTGTGTATGGACGAAGAAAGAATCTATGACAAATTGAGCCATTACATATCTCTAATGCTTTTTCATTTCTTCTTTATATAAATTTTTCTTTGTTTATAAGCTTTCTTTAATATATGCCATGTCCAAAACAAGAACATTTAATTAAAAGAAAAGAATCTTAAGGAGTAAGAAAGGAAAAAAAAGAGGAAAAAAAAAAACCAGACTGCATGACCTTTAAAAGACATTTCTGCCTCACATGCTGATCGACAAAATGTTCTTGCATTCTTATATATTCACATGGCCTCAAGCATTTCCAATACAGAATTTTCTGTACTGTGTGCTTTCCTACAATTCAGTGATTGAGAGTTGTTGTAGTGTACAAAGTCACAGTAATTTAACATTTTCTGTAAATGTCAGTGGAGGATTATTCTGTTTCTGCAGGTCCCAAGGTCTTTTGTACGCCATCTAACCTAAAACGATGATGCTATAAGAAACCAACAGGAAAAGCAACACAAAGCCTTCTGCTTGTTCCAAAATTGAATAAAGCTGATTTAATATGTGCCATGGTCCGAGGGGGGATGGGGCTGTGACACAACACGGACGGGGCGACAGTCAAGGTAGACGTGCAAATGGAATACTTTATTGAAGTGTGCCCGGCGCTTTATAAATTCAGGCGGGGAAAGAGCTAGAACATGGGGTGGAGCATGAGACAGACAAATGGGGAAACAAATCAGGATAGGGACACAGGCGAAGGGGGAGGAACGTGGGAGGAACCGGGGAAGGAAAGGGCGAATGGTAACTGTCTCCTCTCTGCAGCTTCTTCAGCCTATCAGAGAGGGGAGCAGGGAAGCAGGGAGCAGGTGAAACTCGTGGCAAGCCCAGGCATGCCCAGGCTGTGCACTGTGTAATGTGGGTACAATGCAATACACATACCTGAAGCCACATAATAATGGTAAAGTCCATATAATAAAGTCCTGTCAATTGCTGTATGTCTTTCTCCACGCCTGGAACCGCTCCCATCCTGAATCTTGCTCCTTCACAAATATGCATCTACAGTGTTGACAATTATCAATAGCATGAAATTAGCTACTGATTAACAACATTGGTTAGTGGGTTTCACACAAGGAGGTTTGAGGTTGTAGTCACCTATCCAACTACGTCAGCTGACCATGATTTAAACTCCATGGCTGGTGAGAAGAATAATTTGGTGACCCAAGAAGTTTGTCTTCACCTCTTGAATAAACAACTATCCAAGATTTCAGGGGGAAAACAGAACAAAAACAACAACAAAACCAAACTAAACCAAACCAAAACAAAAATTATTGTGTGAATTGAGAACTTATATAAATGCATTAAAAAATGTCCTGGCTCCATTCTGGGATGATGTGCAGGTATATAACAGCTCCGCAATCCCTGACTCCACAGCCTGGTTGCTGTCACAAGGAAAGTTATTTGTCACGCAGATAGTACCGCAGCAACTTTCAGCAGATTTCTCCTGTCTGCAGCGATGTCACCAAGACCTGGGAATTTTCACACATGTACATATATTCACCTATTCATATTTTCAACATATATTCATATATTTCAAGGACGGGTAGAGCTCTGAGCAACTTAATCTAGTGGAAGGTGTCATTGTCCATGGCAAGAAGTTTAGAACTAGATGGTCTTTAAGGCCCCTGCCAGCACAAATCATTCTGTGTTTCTGTGATTCTGTATTTTCCCAGCAGGAAATAATAGAATCATCAATATCTTGATATTGACAGGAGTAGATCTGGAGCCCAAAAGCATATTCCAGAATGTAGCTCCTGGGCTGGAATAACTGAGTGTGCACCAGAGGTTTTGCTCCTTTGTCTTTTACTGAAAGAATGGTGACTGCTTAAATATATTCCCTAAAATAATTTTAGCTTCATTTTTAGTGTGTTGAATGTCTGCATGTTTAAGAGATATTAATATTAGTATTAATATATCACCCTTTCTGAGATGTTGCATTTGAAGGCTGATTTCAGTACGCATGTATGCATCATGTTTGAAAAAATTGGCCTTCATATATCGTGTCAAACAGGCTGAACTCAGAATGTCTCTTGTTTAAATACAAAAAAGAGCTTAAAATGGACTCTGAGACAGAGGAACACAAGGAATTGAGGTATTTGTGAATCAACCTATTTTGGATCTGAGACTTGTTCTAGAAGGACAGTGTGGTGAGCACATTGCTCTCTGCACAGCACAACCTCTTGTCTTATTTTTTTATTTGTTTGTTTGTTTGTTTGTTTTGGTTTTTTTTCCCAGAAATAGTGACACTTAGATTTAAAAGTTAAATGAAGAATGATATTTACCCTCCCACATGCAGAATGGGGACACCTTGCATGGTGCTTTTTTCCCTTCTTCCCTTGATGTGTTGTATCATTTTCTAATTACCTCCTTAGCTTGCATTTTTATTCGAAAATACTTCAGAAGTTTAACTGTTTTCTGCAACTGACATGTGCAGATCTGTGCATTTGTCACAGACTTGTGACAAATATTTTCCCTAAGTATCGCTCTCTGCATTAAGGTCCCCTGTATCTCATGAAATTTGAAATATGCCTGGTTTATGTTTCTCTGCTGATGGGTATTTCATGATGCCAGACATTTTTGATAGCTTAGATGAGCCATAAACTACTCAAACTTTTCAAGGCTTGATGACACACACACACACCTCAGCAGCCAGGTTTGTACTTGTTTTCACAGTAGGTTAATGGTAAAGATCTTGGTCCGTTACTCAGTAGCAGTTTGTGGAGTCTACGGCAGTGTCATTTGCAGATTTGGCTGTGATAAGGCTACTAAATGTTTGATTTCTAGAAAATTAAAATAAAAATTGCTGTAAAATGCATTGCTCCTGTCTTCTCTGAACCGTCCTGCATGCATCATTAATACAGTGGTTTTCAGTTTGCTCTGCTTTTACTTCCTATATGTATCCGATGTCACTAAAGCTAATGTTTATGCCATTAAATATAGTTCCTTAAATATTTAAACAGTGATATACATATTTGTTCTAGTAAGAAACCTATTCAAATAGTCAAGAGAATATTGCAATCTGAGCCAAGCATTATTTGGTTTCTGTTTCTCTTAAGAGAGACTGTGAAAGTAAATGGAAGGATAATCAATTTCTACATTGCTGTTTGAATAGAGCAGTGTCCTCTACTGTTTAAATCAGTAATTAAGAGGTATATTTCACTTATTCTTCTTATTCTTTTATAGTGCATGTGTAAACCTTGGTTGTTTCACATAGTGACAAATCTCCTGGCCTCCAGGCTTACACTTGATTTTAATTCCATAGCATCATAAAGTTATAGACAAATTTATAATTTTGAAAGATGTTCACCTAAAGCATTCTATTTGTATCCTAAGATTGTTATACAGAACAAAGATGCTCATTGGGACTTCCTGCAATTTTGATCACTATACCTATCTGAACAATTTAAGTTACCATATACAATATAACAACTAAGGAAGCACTACTTTGTAAAATTAAGTTGTAAACCTATCTGAAAACATGATATACTAGCATGTGAACAGACTGCCTCTTTCATGGCTCCTTAAAACGTTTTGGTGCTACACTCCTCAAAACAGGAGCTGCTCTAAAAGCCCAATTCGTCTAAATTGGTGTTACAGAAACTTACAGATTCAAGATTGAAATTCATGGCAATGGTAAGATTCTGATACCAACCAAAAGGAAATGCAATTTCCATAAGTGAAAATGCAATAATTTCATAATTCATTCAACTATAGGTCAGTAGTTTAACCTGAGAACTCAGATATTCATCAAAAGCCCAATTTAAGTGTTTGGCTTTTGGGTTGTAGTGAGAACAGGTAGTTGACTTGACTTTTTTTGAGCAGAGCTATAGCTCACAAATATAAACCTGGAAACAAACTTGTCATTGACCTAGCATTTGTCTCCAATGTGTCAGTAATTATTCTTGAAATTCTCTTTGTCTTAATTTTAGTGTTTGTCCTCCCCTGTGTGTCTATGCGGTTTGTTGCACAGAGGCTCTACAAGCCCTGGATGGTTCAAATGGTGCAAGCAGAAAATTTCTGCAAATTATCATGAACTCTCATAAATAACATTTATTTCCATAGATTCACTTGGATATACAAGATTTATACATGCTTCCTGATTCCTTGTTTCAGATACAGGCAGGTAAGGAACCTGTGAAAGGTCTAAAAACATTATCAAAACTGGTAAACCAATATACTTCTGGAAAGGGAAACTTGTGTGGGTTTTGGGGGGGTCTTTAGGAAGAGGGAGGTGTGAGGTTTTTTTCTTGGTTCACTTTTGGTTTTGTCTTTTTCTCCTGAAGAAAAATGAACTGGAAACATAAACCATACAATTATAACAACATGTATATAGTCTCAATATTAAATATTCTAATTGAATAAATTTATTGGAATTTAGGATCTATTGAAGCTGGTAGCAGAACTTAAACTCTTGTATTGTCCTTGAAGTTGAACTGCAAGAGGAGTTCGAACCAGCTAATAAAAAGCTTGCTCTTTGCATACATTTCAAAAAAGATTTTAATGCTCCCCCTCTGCAAATAAACCAACAGTACTAATCTCAGGCATTTCCATAAAATCAGGAGAGTGTACTAATCAGATACTAATATACTGTATTTCATTTATGAGATAATACAATCTCCTACTTAATAATCTGCTGATTTAACTTATCCTATAAAGTAGGTTTTCCAGAGGACAACTTCCAAATATATTTTCCATGTTGGAGAATATTTACAAGTTTGAACAATTTTCAGTAGAAAGATAGCAGTCTTTCTGAGATTTTCTGAGGTCCTCGCCCCTGAGATCTTGTTCTCTGTGGAACCCTGTACAGGTGCATAGTCAGGAATAGGAATTGCAGCTGTCAACTGCTTTGACTCACAGTGTTTTTTGGGGTCTATTTGCTTTCTCCAGAGACTGAGGATGCTCTCCTTTGTACATGATCCCAGTTGAAATAGTGCAATGTTGGATTTTGCAGGTTGTTTCTGTGTCACATGTAAGGCCTTATTTTTTCTAGTTTCACCCCCAATGTAATTTTTCCCTCTTGTATCAGTAGGGCTGAATGAGAAGTTAAACACATCTCTGTTTAACATTATTAAACTTGAGGTATTATCAGCCTTTCGGCATTCATGTGCCACAGAGGATAATGGCACAGCATTCACTGTGTGTCACTATCAGCTGAATTCCCAGAGAGGAACTCAGGAAGAAATGATCCGGGGGGAACCTCCCTGCACTGGTCCTAAATTCTGTGGTGCTCCATGAGGCTGTGGCAGCAGCGGAGGGGGCCTGGGGAATCAGCACATCAGCCTTGGGGAGCATCTCTTTGTTGCTGAAATCCCCCTCAGTGGTGTTACTCAACACTCCACTTGAGATTTTGAAACAAGTACCTGCAGGAGTGTTTATGCCTGAGGACCTTTCAAAATTAATGTGAAATGTTTCTTGCTGAGGAATAGGGAACGTGTGAACAATTTGTTGCAAGTGTGGCTGTGAAAAAGCTCTTGTGTTAGGCACGAGGAAAGATAACAGTCCCTGAGGCCTGTGTACTATTTTGACACAACCACTTCAACGTATTTAAAGTGCCTCCACCTGAAAAAGAGCATCCTTTGTACCTGTGTGATATTTTCTGGAAGAGAGAAGAATTGTGAACCTTTTCAGAGTAATTCAAGTAATTAATGTGAGATAATCTATTTTTGCATGGTATTTAGTATGTATTATGTGATGTTACCATCAGATTCATACCTAATAATAGCTGTTCTTTCCAAGCCTATAAGTACAGAGTACTGCAATTATCATACTAATAGGTAGTTTATGAACTGTGTGCATTTTAATGTGTACCATTCAAATTAGACCCTTGTTACTTTTGATAGGATAACTACAAAGATATAACTGTCTAGCAGTTGAAAATTACTGCTCAAAAATCTAGAAATATGTTATTACAAATGCAGGGATATGTAAAAAGAATATATTTCTACCATAACCATAGCCAGGGCAGGAGTGATAGGCAATATGAGTATATTTGCTCTGTTAGGGAGTTTCCTCAGCGTGATCTTGCAGTGTACTTCAGTTTACTTAAATTTAGATTTATTAAAGGTCAGTTTCAGGGCACTTCTTCTTAAAATTAGTCTTACTTAAGGCTACTAAACCATATAGACAATTACAGCAGAGTGAACAAAATTTACAATAAGGATCAAAGTCCTAAAAGTTTTGCTTTATTCTGAAATCGACTTGTCTGGTTAGGAACTTTGATTTAAGGCAAAGCTAGCCAGGTTCCCCTGTCTCAGCCATTCACACTACCTAGTAATCCCAAAGCTTTCTTTGGAAGAAAATTTTGTTAACCAAAATGCAACTTTAAGTGTAACTTTCTGTAAAAACGTGTTCTACTTCTCTACTCACTAATAGTGTTTCATCTTAATGGAATTGCTTGCTTTCCTTGACCCCATAAATAATATATGCAGCACAAAAAAGTCATTATGTCAGTCATAAATAAAAAAGTTGGAGTAATCTCTGTGTCATTCACCAAGTGAAAAATCTATTTATACTAGATTCTTGGATTCAGTCACCACAAAGTGCTTCTATATGAACATAAATATGTTTGTCTGATGTGATTAGCTTTTATAGCTTCTTCTACATTGCCTGCCTTTTTCCAAACCCTCCTTAAATATCCACAAAATATTACTACAAAGATATTTCTTTAATGTTTGCCCAGATATTTATTTTTATTAGCCAGAAAGAATCAATTTCTGCTTTTCTTCAATTAGAGCAGCTAGTGAATCTGGAATTTTTCATATTCTGCCTTCCTCTCCCACCCCAGTCACAATTTTTCAAACATTAAAAATAGTCCTGAAATGCAATCAGCATTAATGGCTCTTCTCCATCTACATGAATTAAAAATGTAGGAAAACTCCATCTTCAGCAGTGCCTAAACTTCAACTAATGTACACTGTGCAATGGGAAAAATACTACTGCACTCTTCAAATAGGCATAATCTTATTGTCATGGCTGGGCTTCCTGAACGAAGATTTAGGGAGGCTCTATCCACATTTGTTACAGGCACGCTGGTGGCTTATGAAGCCAATACGTGACAGACATATCCGATTGCAAAAGGCACAGCAGAAAGACTCCTTAGGTGGTGTATTCAGCAGGATACGATTCTTTCTGCGCTGTCTTTTCTCCTTAAGAGTGATCCTGCGTGCGTTCTCAAAGGAAACGGCAGCATTGTAGATGGTGTGTCTCCAGGATTTTGGTGATCAAAATCTTATTGTAAGAGGTCACTTAAACAGCAAATTGGCCTATATAGCTATAAAATACTTTAGGAATGCAGACAAAAATATCTCTGTGTTTTCATAAATTTAGAAATGCCAGTGAGTTTGTTGCAATTAATTTTACAAGACCTATAGAAGGCAGATTTTTTTTTGTTTTGTTTTGGTTTGGTTTGGTTTTTTGTTAAGAAAGCCTTGTATATTAAGATAACGTCAACTATAAATAGCCATGGAAGACTTTGGTGGGCTGACCTTCCCTATCTGCCAGACATTCATCTAGCCACTCTCTCTAGAGTGACATTTAACATATCCTAAAATTCAGTAAATTTGGATGACTGGTTAACTCCAATTCCTTTCGGAGAGTAAAAAAATAATTCTGATGTACACTAAGTCTAATTTAAGTTTCTTCAATAGAACAGAAATGAAGGGGACCTAATTTTCTGAAAACTGACCTCTTAGATACTATCTACATGAAATCTATCTGTGCATTTCATTCCTACCTTGTGGGAGATTAAACAATTCTTAAAACTGAAGGCTGCTAAGATGCTTGTTTTTCAGATTGTAACCATAGATCCCACCACAGGTCTGCATTGAACATAAAAGACATCAAGTTACTAAGTCTTTAAATTCAATACAAGTGAATCTTCCCCAGTTCTAAATAAAATTATTTCTTACAGTTACATTTTTCATCGAAGAGATGTATATTCAGACCTAGGAAAAAGTACTAGTAGATCCTAGTAAAAAATATTCATATCTCCTTTATTCCATGAACCTCATCTTTCAATTTTCATTCTGCTTCATTGTATTTTTCTCCTGATTAAAGTGTTTATTATTACTGATTATGCCTAAACATAAAACACAATAAAACTTTTTTTTTTTAAACAGGAAACTTATAAGTGAAATGAGTTCTCCTCACCTTCATGCTTTATTAATAATCTGCATGCCTGAGAAATAACTCTAAAATGCTGTCTTTCTGAATAAGAAGTGTTTATAACCTGTTTTCTGGAAAAAAAACAGATAGTGGTCAAAGTCCACTGAAGTGGAAAAACAGTTCCAATACGTTTCTGAAATACTGTATTTTTATTGGTAGAAAACCTTTCTTTTCTTCTATGCTTTGTACTAAACAAATGTATAAGTGCTGAATAAATTTCTGAGTAGTTTGGAAAAGGAATTCTAACAGTTTTCTAACAGTTGTCATACCTGGCATAAATAATAACACAGACCTGTGTTAGTCTTTATGTTGAAACTAAAAATTTCCCAGCAATTTATAAGCAAGGATTCTTATCCTCAGAGTCAGCACAGTAAGACTTTTTGAAGTGTAGTCACTGTGAGCAAGAAAATTTAGGCAATTGCATTATGAAATGTAAGGGTAGGGGAAAATGTGAATAATCAAGAAGAGGTGTGTATATGTGTGTTTCAATACCCATTTTTTAAATTTAGAACTTCGTTAAAATTCTAGCAATCTTTGGGAAGCTCTATGACAAAAAAATTAAAATCTCAGGAAAAGAAACATGACTTTCTATGTTTAACGTATAGGTTGCTACAAAAAAAGGAATATAATATAGCTAGAAATTGGTCCATTGTAATTAATGCCTACAAAAATATAGAACAAATGCCAAAAAAATGAGTTTACTGAATCAATTACTTTGCCAGTCTATTCTGTAATAGGGATGAAAGATGAAACCCAAGCTGAAAATGTTAGTAATGGATATTACTTTTTCCTAATATCACAGCTTATTCTAGTACAGTCATATTCAACAGGATTAATGTCTGTAACACACTGCATTTGACTGTGTAGCCATGACACTGCTTAATAACTGGACTGATAGTTGAGATATGTGGCTTATATTTAGCATAATTTAATTCTTTTTTTCTCTCTCTTTTTGCATTTTTTTTTACAGTAAGACTTCTGTTACGATACACAATTTTTTTGACTAGCAGTTTCATCTCCAGAAATGAACAGAAGGTATTCCTTTGAATTACCATTAACAAATAATAAACAATTCACTGTAATAAAGCTGTTACTTTTGTTCTGAGGTGGTGTAATAGAGAGAGTTCGAAGGATGCCGAGATTGAAAACAAAACACCATTGAAATCTCAACCAAAAAAAATATTTATTACCAAGAGGTGGCCAACAAAATGAAAATCCGAGAGAGAGGATGGAGTAGGAAAATAAGCCCTCAGTACAACTTCCCCAGACACCCAGGTGTTGCTAATGAAGTTATCTTTCCAACCTAGAATACCTAGAATTACCCATAGCAGAAGCTGCATTCTCGGAGAGTCAGCAGGCTCACAAAATAGCGGGCATCCCCGCAAAAGGCAACGTTGTCCTTTGATGTGAAGTTTGCATTTTTTCATTCTATCCTCTCCCCAGCATGAGCTATCTGCTTTCTATCCAATTGATTGGTGACATCTACCTGGCCATGTGTGGTCAGCACCACCCAGCTAGAGGCCTTCGGTCCCTCCCCTCATTATGCAAGCGGTATCTCTTCTGCACACGCATGGGTACCTTAGAATTCCCCCCTGCGCGTGCGCGCTGCACCTGGGGGGTCTTTCCCTAATGAGTCTGGAGGCTTACTTCATCACCCTCTTCTTCACTTTCCTCTTCAAACACCCTTGAAAGGCGATTAGCCAATCATAGGACACCAATTAAATATAGTTTATACAAGAGGCTTGCTTCGAGGACAAAGTTCTCACTCATCAGTGCTTGTTTTCTCACAACTTGGAAGGAAAAAAACAAAACTTTCACAAGTGTCTGGGTCAAACACAGACCGAAGTAGAAACATCTAATTAAGCCCTCATACAGGTGGGAAAAAATTCAGTGTCATTTTGAAGCCCAGTCTCTTATTAAACTGATCATTTTGCATTTGATGTCTGATGTTTGTAGACTGAATCCTTGGAGAGGTTTTCTTCGGTTGAGTGTAACTTAATGGTTTGAGTGGCGTAATAATAATTTTGGCTACCAAAAAGGGATAATACTTTAGAAATCTATGAACTTCTTAATTTATCATTGTTTAAATCTATGTCTCCATTAGCATTTGTAGGCAGGACCTGAAAAGCAGTATAAAAAACTGTAACACAATTTTGGTTTTTGTCCCAGTGAGATCCTTTTTCCAAACTGGTTTTGTTTTCCAAGCAAATAAATGAAAATACCAAGTAACTTCAATTCCATCTGAAGTTCACAGATTGGTGTTTCTTAGTACTTGATTTCCAAAACAAAAAATATAGTTTAGGTGGTGTGTGTAATAATATAACGTTTTTCCATCCACTCTTTTTCAAAACATGTCGTGCAGATTTCAAATGTGCTTGGCATGAACAAATAATATTAGAAATATCAAGTGATTAAAATTTTTCTTTTTATAAGCAGATGAAAAGAGGAAAGGGCTACTATGGGTGTGTCTTTCCTAGTCAGCCAACATTTCCTGGAACCATTTTATGGCACAGAAACGGATTAGCACAAAGTAATCTGTGTTTGTGCTACTAAATGTCAAATGGAGAGGTTGTTCTTGCTTGTGCTTATTTCTGACCTTGGTTATTATTTTTGATGTGCTAATTGGCCCAGAATGGTAAGAAACCCCAGGAACAGACTGAGAAATTTCAGTACTTAGAGGTGTCTTTGGTACTTTGTTTTCCTCCTGCTACATCTCTTGGTACTCCTCAAGAACACAAGAAAATTCAGCCATGAGACATACAACCCCAAAAAGCCACATTTCTTTTACTTGGCCAGTTAGGGAACTTTTCTTTTTGTTTTAAATTTGAAATTAAGAAAGTTTCAAATTAGATAATTAGAAAGAACCCCAACACCAAATGTCTAATTTGTGTGCCTAAGACATTGCTGTATGGTAACTACAGATTTATGTAATCAAAACAAAAGGATGTACATTGGCATATCACTCAGCTAAATCAAAATCACATTTGATGTCAAACAGCTCCAGATAAGTAAATTTGTCATTGAACATTAAAAATTCCTCATGTAGAATATCTAAAAGAAACTGCTCAAACGGCTGTGGGCTCAACTGAAAGGGAAGATAAGAGAAGGAGCTTGTAAGCATAAAAATAATATCTGAGTGTTCTGAATAAGAACCAAAAAAGAAGCTTAATTCAGGTAAAAATACAGATAAAAAAAGATTTGTTCATTTTCATAGGTATTTACTTTTTTGGTATTTTTATTTGCCTTTTATTTGTTTTAATATTTGTTTCATAAACATGTATAAGTAGATTGCAGAATAGAAAAGCTGTCATCATTAATTACAAAAGATGTATAAAGAGAGCTATTCACCAGACACCCACCTCATTAACCTTTGTACCATCCCATTAACCTAAATTCAGAAAGGCTCATAAAGCAGAGAACAAACAATAGTATTTTGTCTTTGGTCAGTAAACAGCTTAAACAGATGAATTTTAATATTTTATTTTCCAGGTGGATATCCTGCATTACTGTAAATATTGAGGAAAAAGAAGTGCAGAATATTATTTTAGTGAGAACAATGTCTGCAAGATCATAGTTTGAATAAATTTTTTTGAATCATGTTCTTTTGCATATTTAGAGAACTGACTCACTATGAGCAATTTTACCCAAATAAATATCAGTTGAATTGCCTCACTGTATCCTCCTGTGGGAGGCAATTGAGCTGTGGACAGTTTAGGCCCTGAATTTGAGTGGTTGCAGCTGTGAAGTTGTGAAGGAATGTAAACAATGAAGATGAGAAGGTGAACAGGGAGGACAGAGCTGCGGGGCAGCTGTGATAGCCAGAGAGCCTGGACTGTTTGCTGAGTGACTCTGAGTTGCAGAAGCTATAGAGCAGCCAATCTTAAGATGTGTATGTGAATCTTAAGATGGTGGTGAAACACGCTGGCTAGGGGAGTCTATAAATTGTCTATGTTTGTATGAAATAAAGGCTTTTTTGCATGAAATCCCAGTGTGGTGTCCATCCTGACAATGACATCCGCCCTCTCTATTCAAAATCAGAATATGCATCCAATGAGCTCCCCAAGACATATATGGATGTATCATTTGTAGATACTTAAGTAGAGGCCCCAGGGTGAAAAATCAGACCATTATTGGCAGCTTCTTTGTCTCTTCAGTAGCCAGTTATCCTGGGACTGTACATGACACTCTTCTTGTAGATCTATTTAAGTATAAATTCATTATATTGATTGTAATGACTATAATAGCAACTGCAAGGATAGAGAACAGGTAGGAAGGACCCAAGATATAAAAATATCTTCATGTTGAGAAAATCAACAACTTGAATTTCAGCAAGATTCCAATGGGAAGGAAGTGCAGCTCATAAAAAAATTAAGTGCTTTATTGTCATATATGGCTGAGAAAACAGGCCAGCCATTTAGAAAATTCAGTTCTGCTGGGTTATAAGGACAATATTAATGGAATCATAGATTCATAGAACCATAAGCTAGCCAGAGTTGGAAGTGAGCTTCAAGATCATCTACTTCCACCCCCTGCCATGGGCACCTTTCACTATTCTGGGTTGCTCAAAGCTCTGTCCAACCTGGCCTTGGACACTTCCAGGGATGGAGCAGCCACAGCTTCTCTGGGCAACCTGTGCCAGGGCCTCATCACCCTTATACACAAGAATTTCCACTTAATATGCAATCTAACCCCACTCCCTGTCAGTTTGAAGTCATTTGCCCCTGTCCTGTCCCTCCAGGCCCTTGAAAATAGTCTCTCTCCATCTTTCTTGTTGACTCTTTCATGTACTGGAAGGACATAATTATTTCACACCAGATCTTGGTTATCAGGAGCTCTTGAATGACCTTAAAATCCCATAAAAATAATAATCATAATATAATATTTGATGTCCCATAGTGAACACTCAAGTTATATAACATTTTTTAAATTTTGGAGTTATATTTCAGGTTTAGATATGCACCCAGGCTCTTAGCATTTCCTCATATTTCCATCCCTCCTAGTGGGACAGATCAATTTGAACAGACAGGTCAACAGTTAGACCAGGAGAGGAAAGACTCCTGTGTCACCTGGTGGCAAAAAAGCAACTTGGATAACCTAGAGAAAAGGGAATTGGGAACTGAAGGAAGTACATAACATGTTATCTGCAAAGAAGATTAGTGGAATTTCTAACTCCTTTTCTTCAATAGTTGGAAGGGGAGAGAGAAAACACTTTATAACCACATAGGGGTCCATCCTGTGCTCCACCACACTCCACCCTTTAAACACAATGAAAATGCTGCTCTAGGTGTGGTGACAACGGGTCCCAGAAGACCTAATTTTTAAAATTTATTACGTGTATTTGGAAACCAACAATAGTCACTTACAGGCATGGAATGGTAACTACTTTTCACTTTGGCAATTACCCAGTAATTCCCATTTCAGAAAAAGAAATTTCTCATAAATGACACGCTGCCACAGAGTATAAATATTTAACCTTTGTTTTATCTGAGAAATTTTTTATTACCATCAGTTAGAACTGCAATTGCCAAAAAACATGAACAATTTTAAGCAAGATGCCTTTTACCTTTTTTCTATTTAACCTAGTGTTCAGAATTCCTAGACAATAATTCTAGTATATTCTAATTCTTTAGTATTGCTGAACTTTATACTGTCATCTGTTCAGGAAGAAAAAAAGTATTCATAGGAAAAAGTTGTGCAAATAAAATGAAAATAACCTAACTAAATTAATGAATTCTACTCAGAATAGTCACAGAAAGACAATAGCATTCTACTTTCTTTTAATTTTAGATAGTTTTTTACAGCTTCCTGAAATTAAGAAACTTTTTTTAACATTAGATATTTGTAAATGAACCAATATTTTTTAACAAAGTGAAATTATACAGAAAAATTTCTGATCTTGTAATTACAAAAGATATGTTTTAAAAATGTATGTAGAGCATTAAAAAAAACCCGAGAATGACTTTATTGGAGTGGGAAAGCATAGGCTGTATTTTTTTCAAATTTATCTTTTCCACATCCAAGAATTTGTGATAAAGTACTTTTAGAGCCAGATATAAAAGCAAATTACAGTGTTTTACACCTTCTAGTGGATATTTGCCCTATTAATTTATCTAACGGATTTCTGAAGACATTAACATTATTGGCATCCACAACATCCCCTGATTAATCATGCATTTTGTAAACTTCTTTTTTGTTTTAAACCACCTGCCTACTCATTTCATTTGATGCCTGCCCCCAGCTGTTATAGTATGAGAAACAGAGAATAATTCTAACTCGTTGACCTTCCCTGTACCTTTCATCATTTCACTTACCTCAACTGCATTCCATGTCAGTTTTCTTTTCCAGACTGAAAAATCTTAATGTATTTTATCTTTTTATATAAGCTCTACTCAATTCTGATATTTTCCCCATCTGCATAACTTTTCTTTTTTTTTCTTTTTCTTATTTTTCAAGCAAAGGAGAGCAGAAATAAATTGTGTCCTGTTCTGATATCAGCTATAAAACGTTAACATGGAATTTCCTGATGAAGCTAATTTTTCTATATAGGCACTCTGAAAGTTGTAACTTCCAAAGTGTGAAGTGTTTTACTTGAGAAATATCCTTAGAATGCTGCTTTCAGCTCAGAAAAGCAGTTAAGAAAGGGATTATCTTTCCTTTGGCTTCAGGTAGGCAATTTTTTCTTCAAGTTAAACACATACTCAAAATTTTTATAGGTCATGAAGCACTCAGCATTTGTATAGGAAACATTACTTTCAGCTAGATCTTAGAAAAGCTCTCAAAGCTTTTTCCAGGAGGTCAGAAGAAAGACATAATATTTAAATAAACATGAAAACCAAGGATAATTTACACAAAAGAAAACTAAGTTTACAGGCAAGATTGTTACAATGGTAATATGTCTAGATAATGAACCATGTGAAGATTAGGAATGCAAATTATAGCTAATGGACACCAAAAAAAAAAAATTAAAAAAAAGAATTAATGGTCACTTTTCATACCTCAAATATCCACATGTTTTTTAAATGGATATCTTTTGTTAGATCAGTGGATTAAAAGGGTAATCATGAGCATTGAATAGTTGCTTAAATTTAATAAATGTAGTGATGAGCTGTGGCTAACTTGGGTAAACCATCAGCACAACCACCATCCTCTGTGCAGTCTCTCACTAAATCTCTACTGGCAAGGTTCTCACATGGATAAAGTTTGACTTCCACTGCACCTTGGAATGGGCCAAATCTCCACCTTGATGAATTGTGGCCCACTGAGCAGGATTGTGCAGAGGTGATTGTTCAGAAGGTGCTGAGGGAAAGTAATCAGATACACTTCTTCATTGCTACTGAAAATCTTGAATTCTTTTAAAAGATAGGAGTCTAAATTGTGGGTTTTTTCTTCACAAAAGCCATCTAGGCCTATTAGGACAATTCCAGAGTGAACATATGAAAGCACCTTTAGGACTAGAGCTGTTTCACTGTCTCAGGGGAATGACAAGGCTTGGGAGTACTGTGAAGTTTTGAAGCCACATTCTTTATCTGTTCCTAGATATGCCTATCAAAACAATGTTATTCAGACAACACAGACACTGTCTGATGAAAACTAGGAGCACTATGTGCCTTAAAGCCTATTTTGCAGTTACATTTTAGGGATATTATTTATTTAAATATATGCACATAAATTTTTTTAGTGTATTTCAGATGCCTAAGTTTGCACTTTTGCCTGCTGTCTGATTTAAAAACAAAATGAAATAAAGCAGTTCAGAAAGAAAATGAAAATGCAAGCAGATTTTTTTGGCTTGAACAAATGACCTCTTCGTGTTCTTTCACATTCTTCATTCTCAATTCTAACTTTGAACATCTTTGATTATTGAGGTTAAAGTGGACCATATTATGATTTAAGCGCAGTTGGTTAAATAATACATTATGAAGTACTTCCAGAGCTTTACAATGCAGAAGCTTATCATAGTTAGAATAATTGAATGATTAAGGTGCAGTCACTAATGACAATTCTCCGTGATTACATGTCAGGTTGTTTGAAGGACAGTGTTGAATACCAGGAAGAGGAAACTTTTCATATATACTCAAGGGTAAATTAATAACATTGTTTTGTATTCAACCTTTTAATTCAGCTAAACAATATGAATTGTTAGCCAATGGTTGAGTTTCTTGTAATGTTAGTTACATGTTAAGTGTGAAAAAAATATCATGCCACTACTTCCGTTGTGGATGGACTTCATGTTCAGCCTCTCCCCCACCAGCGCCCCCAAGTCCTCCCCAGGGCTGCTCCATCTGCTCATCCCCAGCCTGGACTGATCCTGGGAGTTACCCTGACCTAAGTTCTGCTGGATGGCCCTGTCCTTCAGGTGTGTCACTGCACCCTCAGCTTGGGGTCACCTGCAAACCTGCTGAGAGTCCCTCAGTCCCTTCATCTGTGTCATTAATGAAGATATTAAATAACACTGATCCCAGTATATCAGCTCACTAGTTTTCTACCCAAACATTTTGAAATCCAGGTCAAAAATAGACTGTGCTCTTTGAATACACCCATACAGACTATTAAAAATACTGAGTTTAAACAAGTTCCATGCAAAGGAAAAAAAGTTTTCATTAACTACAATTTTCAATTTCAGAACTACACTTGTCACATTTGATCTCAGAAATATACTCTACTATACAGCCCATGGTGGGAACTGTCAAATTATTGCACCTGATTTGTGTACAATGGACAGAAATGCTCCTATTAGTAGAGGAACACAGTAGACAACAATGTGTCATGTTCTGCCACTGTTTCTCTGGGTGATCTCAACAATACTTTTTCTCCCAGTTAATCTGGCAGCAAATTACAGATTAAGATGTAAAATGCTTATATTAATCAGATAAAAATCTTCATATTAAAAAAACTAAAGTAAGCCCCAATATAAGACAGAGGTACCTACAAGTGGGGACTGTAAAGAGTTGAACAATTGACTTCTGACTTCATTGGAGCTTAGGTAGAGCTTAAACAAGGACCAGGCCTTACAAAGTAACTTTTTAATAAAAGAGTTGACAGGTTAAGGAGTGACTGGGAAGGTTTGAGATGACAATTTTAGACTGACGTGCTTCCTATCCCAGACCTATGCATTAGACTTTAATTTGCTCTTTTGGAAATAGTACTAGTGACTACTCATTTACATTGTGATTTTATGTATTTTCTAAAAGTAGGGCCTTCATTTTCTTAGTTTTGGAATGGTATGACATGCTATGATAGAGTATGATTATACATTGCACTTCAATGGCAATTACACATTCATATCAAGGTTAGAATGTTTTGAAGTTGACTTTTATACTTGGTCAAATTTTAGTATCTCTGTGTGAAGAAAGACAAACACATACCCGAATTTGTATGACATGTGTTATGTCACTTTGTGAAATAGAAGCCTTAAGATACCTACTGGAAAAAACTGTCCCTTTAATTCAGTATTTCACCTTATAAATTCAGCTGCAAGTATTGTTCCTTTAGATCCATCATATTAGAGAGGCTAAAGAAGAGTTGTGTCACATTACAGAGCTCTATATATAAGTAATGAAGTGTGAGCTTTTTTCAGAAAGATATCTCGTTCTTCAACACTTTAATTTATGCAGCAGAATGAGCCAGCAAGATACACAGTACATAAAACCAGGAAGAATTTAATATTTTTTTTCCTCACTGCAACATAAAGTCATATTTCCATATTTGCTGTTGGTATCTGAAACTCATTATTTGAATGAAAAGTTGGACTGCCTTTTACAAAGACAAAAATTGCTGGTGTTACAGGCTGAAAACTAAATAACTAGGTTATTCTTTGTTTAAAAAATATGATGGTTGTCCCATATCAATCACATACTAGTTTGAAGATCATGTAGAATAAAAGTTTTAAAAGAAAAGTTTTCCTAATATATACTATTAATTTTTCCCCAGAGATATTGCAAGGCATTCAAATATAGTGTATTTACAATCTGTCTCCATTTGAAGAGACTGGAATGTTTGCTAAGGAGGATGAGTTATGAGATAGACCAAACTCCTCTCTCTCAGCAATTGTAAATCCAAAATTAAGGGGCTTCAATTGAGGAAGTATGGGAAAAGGAAGAAATAACAACTCTTTATTAAAATATATATATATATTTTGGCAAAGACTGTAACAGAACACAAAAACAACTAGACAATAGTCCTGTTCCCAAAAGTCCCTTTCAAAAAAAAAAAAAAAACCTACAGTCTGAATACTCTCAATACTTCTCTGTCCTCTAGTGCAGTTCTAATCACGGTCGACAGGGGGCGCTGTTGGACCACTGGAGGTGCAGAGCCTGCAGTGCTCGGTGGTGGCCTGCAGGGGGGGCTGTTGGGCTCTGGCGGTTACCACGCAGGGGGTCTCGGATCACGGGAAAAGCTGAAAAAATGGGGACCCTCCCCCAATGGAAGAAGGGGAAAAGAAAGACAGTCCACCCCCACAGAACTCACTGTTGTCCTCAGCTGACGGTGTTTCAAGGCTCCCCCTTTTCTCGCAGTGAGCACAAAACTCTCCGATGAAATCACAGCAGGTTCGGGCTGGAGGCAGGAGCAGCATGCAAGCAAGCCGAGGCGAGTGGTCAGAAATGACCAGCTCGAGAGCAAGAAAAACAGCCTCAAAGCTTTTCCAAAGCACACAGACTACCCCCTGTAGAGAAACCCGAAACTGCTCTCCCCTTTGTGAGGAGGGCAGCAACAGAGCAAAACTCCTGCCCCCCCACTCCACCGATGGGCCATCAGTCCGAAATGCAGTTCTGCTAGCTAGGTCTTTTGTAAAGCTAATTGCCTCCCTTCCCCTCCCCGTTCAAACTCTCTCTTCTTACAGCAGGGCAGGGGAAGCAAGATTTCCCCTTGGATTTTTAGAATCTATGACACAATCTGATTAAATTTAAGAAAAATAACCATGTAGAGAACAGCAGGCAAAATTAGGATCAACATTTGAATGGATGCATATATTTAATTATCAGTGTATTTATTGATACTTAGAAAAAAAAAAAACCCAGACAAGGTTATTCTATTTCACAGATTCTCCAGATTCACAAAATTAAAGAGATACCTGATGGCCAGAGCGGTAGACAAGGTGCTGAGTTCCTTTGGAGCTTCAGGATCCTTCTAGGAGTTCCTTCAACACCTGGTGGCCCAGGTGGCACAACAAAATCCACAAGAGTGGGTGAGATACATAGGATTCTCTATCCCATTTGGGGAGAAGGGGGAAAAAATCAGTGTCCCATCTAAGGAACCACTCATACTGATCATCTAAAATTCTGAGTACTTGGGAAGGGTTTTTCATCACATGAGCATCAAAAAAACCAGTTTGCCATAGCAAGGTTCGTGCAAGTACAACCCTGCTTTTTATTCTTTGTGAATTTCTCACACCTTTTTAAAAGGCAGGTTAAGAGGGCAAATTCTGACAAGGGCACTCAGCAAGTTTCATCCACGTCAAGAAAAACACTCAGCTGGAAAAAGGCTAAAAAATTATCTGAGGTAAATATAGAGTCTTTTCAAGGTGGCTTAAAAGTTGACCACAATAGATTGCAATTATCAAAGCATTATACCTAACACAGAAGAAAATAGGCTTTCAGGAAGGACCTAGTGAGTTGTCACCTTGAGAAAGTTCAGCTCAGGCTTTCTGATTAATATATCTGTAATGCAGCCACCACACAGGCCTTTGATAAATCTGATTATTATTGTATCAAATAAATGGCTCATTTATCAGCCTTTATGTAGCTTGGCTGTGTTCACATGCATGCCCATGGAAGATAATCACACAGAGCTTGCAACAAAACAAATTGGTTTGTTCTAGCTGGCTTAGTAATTAGGGGAGACTGGGAGGAGGAAGATTAAAGGTTCAGAGGGTAAGAAGTAATGAGTGCTCCACAAAAGAAAAATAAAATCAAAAATTGTCCTGGCTGAAGAGCGTTGTTCAAGTCAAAAGCTTGCAAATCAAGCAAAAATTAATTTCTTGACAAGCACTCAGAAAAAGCTAAAATACATAAAATCAATGGCTATCTACTGGGCAGTTACCAAAATTAGAACTTAATTTTTCAGATAGGATTTGTAGGCATTTTGTCCTGGTTTTCAGCACGCAACAGATCTCCTTGAGCCAGAGTGTGGGTTTGGTTGATATTTGAATATTTCCATACAAAGGAATGCCATAATATGGCCTTCTAATTACTCTGCCACTCATACACTCTGTCTTGTGTTTTCTCACTGGTTTCTAGTCTTTTTCATCCATGCACTGTAAATAGCTAAGCCCTGCAAAAGCCAAATGAATTGGGAAATTTCGGTTAAAGCAAAATTAGAGAAGGTGAAACAAGACCTCCAGGACACAGAAGCAAAGTCAGGTGGGGTGCAGACTTGATGCCAGTTTTTGAGCTATAACCTATTCTCATACCTTGATTGAGGCTCATACTCCATTTCCTCTACCTACAATCACTTTTTAAAATTTCCATTGTATCAAACAGTCTATTTCTGTCCACAAGCCATTCTGTCTCCAGTAGATTCTTGCTAATATCCAGGCCTCATTCTTCCTTACTTTTCACTCTAGTGAAATATTTGGTCAAATTGTGTTCATTCAACTGGATGGCTCAAATTCTTCTGCCAGTAACCCATTCAATTTGTTATTTATTACTGCATATGTGGAAAAATTACCAGTAAAAAACCCCTGTGGCTGTGTTCAGCTGTGTGCTGGCTTTCTGGTGCTATCACAGTGCAGAGAAAATAGTGCTTGTTCAGAAAAGCAGCAAGTAGAAAAATGGCAAAGTGTTTTCCTTTTCCCTCTCTTCTTTCCCTTCCCGTCACTGACTACTGGTTTTCTTCTCCATGTTTAAAACTGATAACTATTATCTTTCTCATACGCACTCTTGCTTTTTCATTAGGTCTTTCTGCTGATTTTTGTGACTGATAAACATTACCATCTAATACCACTTTTTATGTACTTTTATTGCCTTGACAGCATTCTGATAAAAGATTTCATTATATATGAAGTTTCTTTTTAAAATCAAAATCTTCATTTTAGCTCATATTCCTTGTGCACAAAATACCTAGAATTTGAAAAATCATCAAAATCATGAACACATTTGGAAAATTCAGTAAACAGCTCTTGTCTCTCTTTCTTTAATAGTATAAAAAGGTGTTGAACAGAGTGTTAACTGATGTAGTCTCCATCTCCTGATACGTCCCAAGGTCACTTGGATGATGGAACCACCTCTGATGCTCTCTTTGAATTCTTTCTTTGCCCAAGGAAAGGATTAATTAATATGATTAATTAGTGCATTATTTTTCCCCATAAAGACTCAAAAGGTTTTTATACATAATGAATGACCAGCTCCTTCACAGTAAACCCTGTTCAGCCCTGGGAAGGCAACTCCTTGTGCAGAAAGTCTGTAATTTGGAGTGAAGAGTGGCTGTGGCAGCCCCTGACTGTCACAGCTGGATTTTTCCTGGACAGAAAGACCACTCACCACTTTTCAAAGATATTTTTTAGCTGGAGTTTCTGAAGTCTGAGAGTCTATGGGTGAGAAAGATCTGTTTGTTTCTCACACTTGCTTTTGAGCTCTTTTACTATATAAAGAAGAGATGCAGCATTCCTAGGTGAGTCATGTTATAACTGTGTTATAACAAAGAGCCTTATATTGTTTCTCTGATCACTTCACCCTCCCTCTGTTTCAGTTTCCCGTGCCATCTGTTGACTCTAAACTTCTGAAATATGTTCCTCTCTTTCAAAACTTGAAAAAAATAAAGAGTAAAGATATGAGAGATCCCAGAAATTATTCCCAAGTGAAAACTGTCCATCATATTGAAGGAAGCTTGCAAAATAAACAGGAAGTCTTAGTTGTTCCTTAAGGAAAGGTGAACAATGTAGAAGAAATATTTGTTTAGATGCTGTGCTATGACAGGAAGAGATCTAAAACAGCATGTGTCACTTAAGCAGACACTGAGAACACATGTAGTTGTGTTCAGAAACTCCTGTGTGACTCAGTGTTGCACCTCCTGAGATGTGTCTATTAAGCGCAAGCCAAAGGCAGTGAGATCTCATGGTATCAACACAGGCAAGCAGATATGGAGTTTATAAAACTGATAAATACTGTGACCTGAAAGTTCTGAAATTTAATAGCCAACAAGCAATGTGGCAGGGCTGACAAGAACGACATAAAAATCAGCTTGTTTTAAATATGAAATAATCTTCCACTCTTTGCCTGAATTTTCATCTCACTCACCAACATTTCTCTGGAAATCATAGTGTGGTTAAATATTTAACTGCACAGGCACTTTAGCTGTGTTGGGAAATGAAGACAAATTACAGGCACTGGCACATATTTGGTCTCTTCCTGGGGCCTTTAATGGAGAATGTTCAGATTTAATTGCACACACATGAACACTGAACAGCAGTCAGCCCCCTGTGCAATAGATGTTCCTGATGTATGTTGCCAACAAGAAGTAAATAATATATCCATGGGATAATATCTCTTTTAGACAATACTAATCACCAGCTGTGTATTTGCAGGTACTGAAAACCCCCTTCAGTAATAGGCAATCACAGCATGTTGCCAGGTGATTAGTCATCATGACTAGGCTTCACGAACGAAGATTTGGGGAGGGCTCTACCCACGTTTGTTACAAGCGCACTGGTGGCTAAAAAGGCCAATACGAGAAAGGCACGTCCGGTTGCAAAAGGCACAGCAGAAAGACTCCTTAGGTGGTAAATTCTGCAAGACACGATTCTTTCTGTGTTGCCTTTTCTCCTCAAGAGTGATCCTGCGTGCTTTCTCAAAAGCGTCAGCAGCGTTATAGATGGTGTGTCTCCAGGCCTCCCGATTGGAGGCCAGAGTAGACCAGTCATGATGATCAATATGGCCAAGGTTGAGATGTTGTTTCAGGGAGTCCTTGTATCTTTTCTTCGGGGCTCCTCTCGTGCGGCAGCCAGTGGTAAGTTCACCACAAAGCAAGATCTTAGGGAGGCGATGGTCCTTCGTCCTTGAGACATGTCCTGCCCAACACAGCTGTGTTCTCAGCAACATGGCCTCAATACTTGTGACTGCTGCTTGTTCTAGAACAGATGTATTGGTCACATAATCTGACCAGTGGATGTTTAGGATTGTACAGAGGCAGCATTGATGGAAGCGTTCTAGGAGACGCAGGTGGTGGCAGTAGATGACCCATGATTCAGATCCATATAAGAGAGTAGATAGCACTATGGCTCTGTAAACGCTGATCTTGGTACTTTTTTGCGAGTGTTTATTACGCCAAACTCTTTTATAAAGCCTTCCGAAAGCTCTCTATGCCTTTGCTAACCTGTTGTCTATCTCTCTGGCGATCTTACCGTCCAAGGAGATGAGGCTACCTACGTAATTAAACTGCTGGACTAATTTGAGCACTGATTCGCCAGTGGTGATATGGGTATGGAAGACTTCCTGAGGTGCAGGTTGATAGAGAACTTCTGTCTTCTTTGGGCTGACTTCCAGCCCAAAAAGCTCAGCATCATCTGCAAAGAAGGATGTTAAACGCTGCAGAGCTGCTACTGTGTGGGCCAGGTGATTAATAATAAAGATATAAAAGCTACTTTGGTCAGCTTTTATTTAGTACTTTTTTATTTAATTCCTTTTTTTTTTAACTACTGTAAAAGGAATCAAGGATTTGAGCGTTGAACTCTTTGGGAGGTCATAAACCAATTTCCAATTTTTTTCTGAAGTGTGCAATGTATTTCTTCCTTGACCTTCTCCAATACTACACCAGATCCAGCAAATTAGCTGGTGCCACACACTGTCTTGCCTTACTTCTTTAGTTTAGCATAGTATAGATCTATTTTTTCATTGTTTCTTACTTTTTTGTTTTTGCTTTACTTTTTAAGTTTTTGGATGGCATTACAGGACAAGACAAGAAATACTAATCTTTAAAGTGAGTTCAGTAAGTATTTGAGCAATAAAAACATTAGGTTTTCCTTCACGTCTCCACAATATATACAATATCTGGGCTTTATTGTCTTTGTGCAGACTCAAACTGATCAGCAGGTGTATATAATTTACCAATAATTATCATGATATTGTGCAACATTATCATCTTTTTCCATTGCTTACATATGCAGTCTAAAAATCTAAAAAGTATGGATGCTGGTGAAATGCACATGGAACACATGAGATGTTTCATGCATTGTTGTACTAATGACTATTATAAACTACTCTCCATCTTAAATGCTGAAAATAAGCATATTATAACAGTGTTTCATAATGATCAAAGTAGATCTGACATGGCAAGCACCACTGATTTCACAGAGTAAATTTCACGTAGCTGACAGGCCTTTTTCCTTTTCTCATTTTTTTTTTTCCAAAGAAAATTACTTTCAATTGTATTTATTGTTTTGTTTCTAAAAAAAAATAAGTTTCTGCACTATGCACTATAATTAATATTAAATGTTTAGAAAAGAAACACGTTTGTTTCTTCTTATATTAGAAGCTATAAAGGATTAGCTCTTTGATCTTCAAATATTCTCACTTCAAAATAACTATGTAAATTATAATTCTTGTTCTACTATAATTCATTCTCTTGTAATTATATTTTTTTCACAGAAGCTGTTTGTAGGTCCCTGACACTAAACGGTGATGCATTGCAAAACCAATTTTACATATTCTTGAATTTCATAACTTCCTATCGATTGTTAATGAATGGGTTCCAAAAGAGAAAAGTAATTAAGGCCTGTAGGTACATGTTCAAATGTGGCGAAGGTTCATCGCTGTTTATTAAGGGATAAATCCACAAAAGAACTAAGGAAGGCACAGAACAAAATGTGTAAATAAAAGCACAGAAGGTCACTGAGCTCCTAAAGGCTTTTTTGCTTTTGGATTCAATAAAATATGGGTTTATAGGCAACTTAAAAACTCTTTGCAAAATAAAATTCCACTAAGTTTAGGACTCTCACTGGCAGGTGCATCACCAAATTGCCTTATGGTTTACCAGCCTGTTTTCCATCTGAGCTGAGATTCTTGGTGGTGTTGTCATACAGACACAGCACAGAAAAATAACCACAAAAGAAAGAACAGGAAATACGCTGTGAATTTACATACCACTGAAGTCACAGCTACTCACTTCAGTTGTTTTTAGAACTGTAAACTGAATTCTGATATCATCTTCAAGACTGATGGCAAGTGTCTCTGTAACTTTTTGCTGTCTATATTCTTTCTTAACTAAAAGGTATTTGTTTTACAGATCTCTACATCTAGATTTTTCTGAGACAGCTTTTTAGCTTCCAATCAGACAGAATATATATTCATTCCAGCACATTCAAAAAAGGGTTAATCTTTGGCATTTTCTGGAAAAGGCTGACATTATAATAGCCCACACTAATCAGAGGATGGTAATCAAAGTCTGGAAAACTGTTTAGGGAAATAATTTATCTACTTAAATAGAGTGAAATTGTGAAAATGTGTATATGCCTTAGAAAAGTTTATATTATCTGAATATAAAAAGGGAGTTTCAAAAATTTGGAAGTTTTTTGCTAACTAAAATGCATACGTAGAATGAATCAGAAGAGAAGAGCCCTGAGCGGGAGTTTATGAATATATTATTATTATTATTATTATTATTATTATTATTATTATTATTATTATTATTATTATTATTTTCCCTGTCTGTTCTTTTAAGCACTTATTTTTGAGCTCTTTTTAACACTCTGTTGATAGCCTACTCAGGTATTCCCACTGCAGTCCTTAAAGAAAATGATGCTGACCTTTTGAGGAGAAAAGGAGAAATGCTCTATAAACTCTTTCTCAGATATTTTCAAATCACAGAAAGTGGTAGGATCTCAAATTAGCTCTAAAAAGGTGCTCCTGACTAACCCCCAAGTAAAATAAAATTGCATGGCATTTGCACAGGACTCTGCAAAAAGCCTGTTCAAGGACAGAGAAGCAAAGACACTTTGCAGACACCTTCTTGCAATGGCTTGTTCCCATCACTTTGGTAAATCAGCTCTATGTGAAACGAGAAGTGCCTTCATCCTAACACCATCTTCCTTTGAAAGCAAAGATAGAGCTGATTCTCATTTCTCAGAGAAAAATCACAACTTTTTCCATTAGATAGATGGTTTTGTTGTATCTGATCATATCCAAACAGGACTTCTATGCAGAAACTTTCCAGGTTACCAGTTCGGTACCAGTCTGTTTTTTGATAGCAGCAAAAGCAACACTTTGCTGATTGAATCCCCCTATTACTAACAGATACGTTTGTGTTTTTTTGAGAAAGAACGCTGGACCATTGTATGTGAAACCCAAGCAAAACTGCTGATACCTCACAGGACTATGAATTAGAAGATCAAGCCTTTTATATTTAATTTTTCTGTATTAATAATACATATATTTATTATTCTGCGTATTCTGAAGTGACATCTTTTATATTGCTATCTTTTCTATATTTCTATAGGTGATAACCAAAGAGGCTACATACCTTCTTTCCACTGCAAACAAATTGTTTTATAATAAGCCTGATATAGAATCATAGAATCAGCTGGGTTGGAAAGGACCTCCAATATCATCAAGTCTAACCCTTGATCCAACACCACCATGGTTACTAGACCATGGCACTAAGAGCCACATCCAGTCTCATCTTAAAAACCTCCAGGGACGAAGAATCCACCACTTCCCTGGGCAGCCCATTCCAATGCCTAATTACCCTTTCTGTAAAGAATTTCTTCCTAATATCCAACCTAAACTTCCCCTGGCAGAGCTTAAGACCATGCCCTCTGTCTTACTGATAGCTGCCTGGGAGAACACCAACCCCCACCTGGCTACAACCTCCTTTCAGGAAGTTGTAGAGAGTGATGAGGTCTCCCCTGAGCCTCCTCTTCTCCAGGCTGAACAACCCCAGCTCCCTCAGCCTCTCCTCATAGGACTTGTGCTCAAGACCCTTCACCAGCCTTGTTGCTCTTCTCTGGACCTGCTCCAGCACCTCAATATCCTTCCTGAACTGAGGGGCCCAGAACTGGACACAGCACTCCAGGTGTGGCCTCACCAGTGCTGAGTACAGGGGCAGAATCACTTCCCTGGTCCTGCTGGCCACACTTCCTGACACCGACCAGGATGCCATTGGCCTTCTTGGCCACCCAGGCACACTGCTGGCTCATATATATGTATAAACACCAGTCATTCAGTGTCATTTCACTCTACTTTTTATGCCATAAAGTAGCTGCTCAACATCTTTGTTATGTCCCACAGACACCCTTCAAAACAAAGTAGAGATGTCTGACTTAACCTTGCAACACTCTGAAGTGGCTCCTTCACTTTTGCTTTTCATTTCTCTCACTTAGCTTAACACATGAGTAGGTCTAGGAAAATAAGGGAAAAGAAAGAGCATATGAAAAGTCCTAAGCAGAAATAATACCTGTACTCATCCTGCTTGTACAGATCCCCAGTGTGTTTTGACTTCTTGATCACTGAAGCAACTACTCACCCCTATGGCTTTGTATTACAGAAAATGTGGCATTTCCAATTCCTCCAGGAAGCCACAAGCTTTCCTTTGAGATAATCCAGGAGTTTCTGGGCTCATCTTATTTCATTGTTTTTACTAATATGCTTAGTTTGAACATCTGGAAGACTGTTGAAAACTGTGTGCGCAGCATGGAGGAGAACTGGAACATTTCTATATCTATTATTTCAAATGGCAGTATCCTGAACTATAGAAGTGCTAGTATCATTTGGCCTCACTGATTATGAATTAGACTGTTAAGACTCCAGGAAGGCTAATAATGAAGTCCTGGCTCTGCATGCACAAGTTATTTCGTCCATTAAAAAAATTTAAAAATTAATGTAACAAATCGTTGGGAATTCAAACACTTTGTTTTCTTACTTGAATGCTATGAATTGATAACATCTGAGGCTTTAAATGGGTGAACAGAACTATATTTTACCTATAACTCACTACAGGCACAAATGCTGCCAGCTAGCCCTCAAAGTAGGCAGGAATTTTTTGATAATTGGTCATTCAAATATTATTTCTTTTCCTTATTGAGTAGCTGTATCTTGCTCTGTCTCTTCTTTTTTGTTTTTGTTTGTTTGTTGGTTGGTTTTGGTTTTGGTTGGTTTGGGGTTTTTTGTTTGTTTGTTTGTGGGTTTGTGTGTATGTTTTCAATCACATATTTTTTTCTCTCTCCTGGAAGGGTGAACTCAACAAGGAAGACCAAAAGACAAACTGCATAACTACATGCACTTTCAAAAATGTTATATGGCAGAGGAAAAGAACTGTGTCCTCAAAGATAAGTATTATTGGAGCTATGAAGAGGACATGGAAATACAACAGTTCTTATGCTAGTACTGTAATTAATATTCTAGTCCTCAAAAATTATATCTGATGACAGATTTTTTGCATATCAGCATCATTATTTTTGCCTTTCTAGGTAGCACAGGGAAACTTGACACTAAGGAAAACATCCCCCTGTTTTTTACACAGGTTCACCGTTTGATGAAGGACTTCATGCATCTTTGTTAATTATTCATTTCCATTACAGGTTTATGGGTCAAACTCTTTCAAGTGGGGCCCTATTTGTAAAGTAACTTTGTCTCCATAACCAAGTGATGCCACTGGGGAGTCTGATCATCTGCAAGTCGGGACTGTAGTTGCTCACTGGCAGCTGGAAGAGAAGAGGAAAAGCAACACTAACCCTCATCAGCTTTTTCTTAGCCATAGCAGAGCACTATAATTACTATTTCAAAGGAAACTGATCATATCAGGGGAAAAGAAGCTGCATAACCCACTCATAGTGTTACCAAATTATCTTTCTACCTTTTGCAAGGAGCTTACTGAATAATTTAGACTCTATCCTCCTTTAGGAAAATGTTAAGGACATCCTAATTAGTATTTCTGCATCTAGTCCCTGGAACTGAATGATATTCTTGCAAAGGAAAGTGTTTTCAAAATGTTTTGTTGCTTACACTTGTCCTTTTATATTAGAAAGAAAAGAAAAAAAGGCAATTCAGGACTCCACATTGTGGGAAAGAGAATAAATTAGCATTATGCTTTAAAAAAAAAAAAGAAAATATAAACATCACCAAAAATAAAAGAAAATATCAGTATTCTAATGTTATGAGAATTCGAATATGATGGCATATAATTAACTAGGATCCCCAGGTTACAGTTTTGAGAACATTAGTTTGTACCTATGAATGTCTACAGATATACATGATAAATATCTTATTAGGTAATTGCTTTAAAATTTTATTTTTGCTGTTCTGCTAGATTGAAAATTTTCCTTCTGAGAAGACATTTTCTTTTCTAGCATAAACAAAACTTTATATTGAGCTGAGATCAAAAACTTCACATTTACTTTCTATTTAGATATTTACTTGATTAAAAATGATTAAAAATACCTTAAAAATAAAAAAGTAACTATATGATTGCTTTATAATTGTTTTATTTTAGGAGAAATTTCAATAAAATCAAAATTTTTTACAAAACTTTTAACTTTTGATGTATCAGCAGGCTTAGTGAGAAACTATGTGTCAAGAAAATTTTCCATTTTTTGCAATTAGTAGAGTGAGTATTTTAAATGCCACTATTCCCTTTTCAGGTCAGTGTGGTTGGGTTGTGCTGTCATGTTTTAAGACTACACTGATTTCAACTTTAGTATTTCTACATTAAGTGACCACTGTGAGCCTGAATGGATTTATTCTTTAGCACTACCAAATTTGACTCCTACTGATCTCTGTGGATTTGGATTTGTGTCTTTTGATAATTGTGTATTCTCATGATTCCAAATTCCAGATCTTCTTTGAATTTGACTTGTCTATTTTGAACAAACCAGGAAATTCTAAGTATGCCTTTTTTTTTTAATATGCTGCCAAAGCTTATTTTCTTACTGTATCAATCACGAGATAAATACATGTGTCAGTCATCATAACACTAATAAATTTCAAATGAAAATGTAGTAAATGAAAGCCTGTTTTATGACAGTGGACAGCATCTGTTCTGTGGTGATGTTATTCAAATTTTAGCTGTAACAGATTAGATAGAACACAAATAAGTAATTGAAATTAACCTTTGATTATTTTACACAACGTTTGCATAATTAACAAAAGCTGAACTTAAAATTCTATATTACTGCAACTCGTTATAAAAGCTTAACTCTGAGCAGTGTTTCTGTTTTCCATTAACATATGTCTCTTATGTCCTTTCCACATGTTTATTCCATATATTTTCACACTTTGCAGGATGACTATTCTCCCTGTACCCATTCTAATTACAAACGATGCTTGAGACATCTGATAATAAGCCCATGTTTCTGTGGGTTTGAGTTCTTCAGGTCCATATTTCATTGATGCTCTGTAGGGACAAATATTGAGGCAGAGCAGTGAAGAAATGAACCAAAGTGCTTCTTTCACGTTGATCCAACAGTGATGCACCAGTGAAAAGGCATGAAAGAACAACCTGAAGGGTTTTTTCATTAAAAAGCTGAAGTAATAGCATATTCAAGATTCCCTCTGCTCAAGCCACCTTACTCACTAACCCATTATTATTAAAAAAGAGAAATCTGAGTTCCTGACTCAGAAATATGTGTATTTAAAATGGGGTTGGGAAGGTCATCATTTGTATAACTAAGAGTACACTAAATTTTAACAATAGAAACAGAGATAAGCATGGCAGAGATGAGAACCTGAAAGGTAAACCCACAGCATGTAGATCTGCAAGGAAATCATACCTTACTATTACCATATTCAAGTATTTGCAAAATGTCACAAATTCTGGATGCTCTGCAAATTTTGACTACTTAATCCTTATCAATCAATGATGAATAATAGCTTTCTCTTAGAAGAAAAATAGAACAGTTTCTGAGTGGAAATTTTGAAAGGATTTTCTGAAGTATATGCAAAAATAATATTTTAGTGATAATTCAATGGTATTAAACAAAACTGTTTCCATTTTGTACTCATACCAATAGAGCAATTTTTATGTAACCAAAGATAACTTGATATTAGGAAGATCAGCATGAAGTTGCACAATTATTATCATGATAAGATGTGGTAAATCCATCCCAGTCTTAACAACTGATGCTAGATGAATTTCCAAGGATAATTTTGGACATAATAATATTTTTGTATATAACATTTTTGCTCATGTTACTGGTGTTGATTAACACGAAATCCCATTTGACAGTGCTTTTGTTTGGAGTCTTTGTTATGGTGTTAATTTCTATACATTTTTTATCAGAACAGACTTCTCTATCCCTATTCATGGAGAATTTCAATTTATTTTTTTTTCTCATAAACATTAATTCTCCGAAATGTCACATGCTTGTATCAGGGGTTAATTACGCTGATACTTTTGGTCTGTGTTCGGCCCAGCCACCTGTGAAAGTTTTGTTCTTTCCCTGCCAAGTTATGAGAAAACAAGCACTGATAAAACAGGAACTTTGTCCTTGAAGGGAGTTTTTGTACAAACTATATTTAATTGGTGTTCTGTGATTGGCTAATCGTTCTCCAAGGTCGCTTGAAGGAGAAGTTGAAGACTATAGTTATGAAGGACGCCCCCAGACTCATTTGGAAAAGACCCCCCCGAGTACAGTACGCAGGCACAGGGAAAGCCACGCGTGCGCAGAAGAGATGCACTTACATATCCAAGGAGGTGGGACTGAGGGCCTCGGGCTGGGTGGTGATGACCACTCCTGCCTAGGCTGAGGTCACTCAGTTAATTGTATAAAAGAAGATAGTGTTTTCTTGGAGGGGAGCTGACTTCACATCAAGGACAATGTTGCCTTTTGGAGGGGACGCCTGCCAGTTTGTGAACGTACTGACTCTCCAAGGATGCAGCTTCTGCTATGGGTAATTATAGGCATGCTAGGTCAGTAAGATAACTTTATGGGCAACAGCTGGGTAACTGGGGAGGTTGTGCTGGGGGCTTATTTCTCTCCTTCTTCCTCCCTTTTGGGTTTGTTTGGTTGGTTGGCCACCTTTTGGTAATAAATTTCAGTTTTGTTGAGCTTTTAATGGTGTCATGGTTTCAGATTCAGTATGGTCCGAACCCCTCCCTAATACAATGCTGAATACTAAAAACAAACAAACAAAAACCCATCAAAATCTAACCCTCCTCCAGAGATACCCAGAGGTGATTCTGAAAATTAGATAAAACAGAAATATATTCCTCTGCCTTTGCTGAACAAGCATGTGCTTAATTCAGTGAGAACCTCCAGCACCTTTCTGAAATGGCAAATGTTTTTAGGTATAAGTTTTCTTGTTGCCATGAAAATATGTTCAGATTTGGCTAAATTAAGAATTTCCAGAAGTCATATAATCGGGAAAGACTTTAAGTTTGGCAAATGCATGCATCTGCTTCAGGTTTTTGAGATATGACAGAGGACTGGTGTTCATCATTGTTCAGACACCCTTTTAATCCATTCAGTGCCAATTTATAACTTTCAATTTATAAATAGAGCTTTCATTCCAATTTATAAATAGAGCTTTTACTTCAATTATATACCACCTCCTTTAAAGGAAGTCACATGCTATAGTACCCGCACTATATTCTACCTGCCTAGTTTTAATAAAATATGAAAACAGCATCATCTGGTTCGTCAAAACAACCTTTTCTTTTTAATGGCAATAAGCAGTTTTAGAAAACAGAAGTGGGGAGGGGGTATTTTTTTTAAACATACCAAACATCTTCTGTTTGGTTTTCATATGTGATAAATCAAACTACGTCACGTCACTTAAAATGAGGCAAATATAGAACATAAGGAAAATGGAAAATAATTCTAGAAAGAGCAAAACTGTATTTTTATTAACCTAAAGGGTTAAAGTACTCAAAAGCAGAGTTTCTCAGTTTTATAAGGATACATGGTTTGGTACAACAAGAAAAGAATGCCACTAATTTCTATCCCATTGGAAAGTTGGTGCAAGAATCTGACGTTATGTTAATGGTGACACAAAACCAAAATATACCTATTGAAAACATTACTTTTGTGTCATTTTTCAAACTATATCACATTTATTTTTGGCCTTTCAAAATCCCTGAGGAAAGGTTTAATTGCTCCCACAAAAGTGATCCCAAGCCCTTTTCTATGGATACCAGCTGAATCAGAAAAACACTGGTAAAGTCTCCTGCTGAATTATGGGACTAAGAAAAATCAAATAAAACACTGAATTCCTTTAGGGCTTATGGTATTGACTTGGACAGCTTCATGTGTTTTCATCTGAATTTACCTTACTCTATGCCCTATAGAACAGAAAATTCTCTAGTAGATTGTGCCTGTTTCTGAGCTCATAAACTCTCTGACACTTTTTTTCTTTGTAAGACTGTTGTATTAGGAAGGGTTTGAAACCATGACACCATCAAAAGCTCAACAAAAACCAATATTTATTACCAGGAGGTAGCCAACAAAAACGAACAAACCCAAAAGGGAGGAAGGAGGAGCACAACCTCCCCAGTTACCCAGCTGTTGCCCATAAAGTTATCTTACTGACCTAGCATGCTTATAATTACCCATAGCAGAAGCTGCATCCTTGGAGAGTCAGTAAGTTCACAAACTGGCAGGCGTCCCCACCAAAGGCAACATTGTCCTTGAGGTAAAGCTAGCTCTCTTCCAAGAAAGAGCTATCTGCTTTTTATACAATTAATTGAGTGACCACAACCTCCCAGGAGTGGTCATCACCACCCAGCCCGAGGCCCTCAGTCCCATCTCCTTGGTTATGTAAGTGCATCTTCTGCGCACGCGTGGCTTTCCCTGCGCCTGTGTACTGTACTCAGGGGGGTCTTTTCCAAATGAGTCTGGGGGCGTCCTTCATCCTCCTCCTCCTCAATCTCTCCTGCAAGTGACCTTGGAGGACAATTAGCCAATCACAGAACACAAATTAAAACAGAAAGTCCCTTCAAGGACAACTTTCCTGTTTATCAGTGCTTGTTTTCCCATAACTTGGCAGGGAAAGAGCAAAACTTTCACAGGTGGCAGGGCCAAACATGGACCAAAAGTATAAGCATAAATGGACCCTGCTACAACTGTATATAATATGAAAAATAATTTAGATAGCCTTGCACATATTCAATTGTTATTATAATTAGAAATGGTTACATGCTAGATTTTCATTAGGAATTTTTTCTGAACTTTTGTACATGGGAAAAATTGTTAAAGAAAAAATGTTTCTTCTCAAAAGTGTGTATTTAGTGAAGGAGGAATTACTACTGAGAGTATTCAATTTAAAAGGGAGTGTCTGTGACTGAAACATCACCAGTGTAAGCAGTTCTGTGTTTACAATTAGCTTGAAATAATTGACTATTTTGAGTTGTTTATTTCCTTTATGTGTCAAGATTATTACTTTAGGAAATGTAGATTTTCCCATAAACTCTTGAAAAGTTATAAACCATCTAAAATAATGAAAAGGCATTCTGTATCCCCAACACCATAGGAAATTATTAGTTCCAGCACACAAAACACATTTTAGACTTAGGATGTAAAGCAGACTTACCTAGGGAGAGGTTTTGCTTTGTAAATAAAGGCAGAAAGCCCTGGCCGATCAGCTTTGATAACTGTTGATAAAGAATTGGTTTTAAAATGTAAGAATCATAATTTGTCGTTTAATTGTAGCAGTGAATCTGATGAGAAACTGGTTTAAACATGTTTCAAAATGGCTTTTTGTATTTTCTGCAGTGTCACTGTCTCCCTCTTCCAGACACCCCCTGTGAAGCTATTGTCTCCTACACAAGGTGTCCTGGGAAGGTGTCCTGAGGTTTCTCATTGCTCCTTTGTTAACCCCTTCCTATTGGCCGTTGACCCTTTACTTGATGGTTTTTTCTGTGACCCTGAACTTGTGATTGGTTCCCCTTTGACCCTCCTAAAAGCTTTATAAACCCCTTCCCAACAATAAACTCTCTCTTACCTCCTCTCCACGCCCAGTGTGCTGTCTCTGTGCCTGCCATGGGACCACGTGTGTGTGGGGGGGGAGCACCTCTCCCCTCCAGGCTCAGGGCCTGAAAAACCCTGTCGCTGGAGTCCCCTTTCCCCGCCCTTCAAGACGTCGGAATGGTTCTTCAGATGGAGGTGGAACTAGAACTGGGCTCCCCCACGTCGTGGGTGGGGAAAGGGATCCAGATTTAATAGATGAAGATTGTAACAGAAACATCTTAGCTTGCTGTTTTTAACAAACCACAGGCTGGGGGAAATGGAAGAATTAAAAAGCAGACAACCCAGGAATTTTCCTTATTTTAAGAACAGGCAGATGCCGCTTTAAAATGAGGAGTTGCGATGTTCATCCTGGATAAAGGTCTTACTTAATCAAAATTGTGTTGTGGCATAATGTGGTTTGGTTTGTCTTTATAACTCTGAGAGTGCAAAATGCTCAGCAATACCTGAAACAGTCAGTGAAACTTTAGTCAAAACATTTTGAACTTCTGCACTCTAGAAGCCCATATCCCAGGTGGTCTCTTTGTGGGGAATGGAGAGTGATCCAGGGTTTGTATTCATCCATCTTATTTCAGAAGTGAACATGAACATGGAATTAGACATGTCTCAAAAGCAGCTTTTTCATCCTAAGTGTTGTGAACAGAATGTAGGTAAATATCTTTAATGGAGATGCCCACGTTTGACCATGTGAATCCCATCAGGAATGTTGGAACATCAAGCTCAAGAATTATTGAAGGGAGTTTTTTTCAGTTCAGAGAACAAATGTAACTAAATGATGTCTTCTCTTAAATAAGCTCATTGTTTCAGTGTGGCAGGTTTTGTCTGTTTTTATGAACATTCTAATGTAAACAATTTGTAGGAATCTATTTCACTGCTACAAGTCACTTTTGTACAACTTTGCAGCTCAAAACAACTCCTGATAAAATTTCATGTCTGCTCCCAGAACTTTGAATTGAAGACCAAGTTTTCATGAGAAAACAGGGATGAAGCTGTTTATTTAATCAGGTTAACTACCACAGAAACAAGAAATAATATTTTATATGAGATAAACTGTGATCACTTGCATGAATAAAAACAGTGTCAGTGCATGACTATTGTTCCCAAGTCCAAAGAGTGCTCCATCACAGATAAGGTCTGTTGGTTACCAATGCATTCATTAAAACTCATTTGCTTTTGTTAGCATTTTTTGCAGCAAAATACTTGCCTGAATATTGTGCAGTAATTCCAAGAGCTGGAAGTATGTTTATGTGCTGGCAGAATTATTGGTTCTCAGTCATTATTTTCTTAACTCTTAACTTTTCACTCCAT